>NW_027361788.1:20857500-22057500 GCF_039654945.1 Dendrobates tinctorius | reverse complement strand
TTAAATAGGGATATAAAGGATTTTCAACTTAAAAATGTGTATTTATGGCGTAAACAATCAGTATCAAGAGCAAATGCATTACAACGAACTACGTCTTTTTCATCTATCTCCTCCCTGAGTGCTCAATCTGAGGCCTTGATGTCATCTGTGACTACTAGACCAGGGAATAAGAAAATGAGGAACTATGGATAGCATCCTTATAAAAGACGCAATAAGAGATCTCCTGAAAGCGTCAAAAAAACGTATCGACTAAATACCCTGTATTTGTTGTTCAGCACTTGCTGATTACTGCCATATTTTTGGCTGCAGAGAATTTTTGCAAATTTTTGCAAATCTGCCATTCTATGTTCTCTTGTTATATCTTAGTTGTGTTGATAGGTTCAGGGGTCTGCAATCCGATAGCTGCCAACTTCTCTGGTTTTCTGGACTTAGCTAGCATTTCTGTTTTTTGCCTCCTACGGTGACTCATTCATAACAGAATCACCCGCCATACCGCAGATCCTAGGGTACTCAATAGCAGGAAACAATTGTGTTTAAAAAAAAAAAAAAAAAAAAGGTGTGTGTATATTCTTTCCTCTATATCTCTGAGGCCGTAGGGGGAATTTTTTTTTCTCTCTCAATGGAGATAAAGCAATTGTCTGATCGTGAGGAGCAGCTCGCTGCGGAAGAGCGGAGAATTTCCGCCTACCTTGCTCGTTCGCATGCTGTTGAACCAAAGATCCCTACACCTGATGTATTTTTTGGGGATCGATCTAAATTTTTGAGTTTCAAAAATAATTGTAAATTATTTTTTGCCTTGAAGCCTAACTCGTCAGGGAGCTCTGCGCAGCAGGTTAAAATTGTCATCTCTTTGCTGCGTGGCGATCCCCAGGATTGGGCGTTTTCTTTGAAACCAGATGATCCTATTCTGACTAATGCGAACGCATTCTTTCAAGCTTTGGGGTTGTTGTATGACGAACCTAATGCTATTGATCAGGCTGAAAAGACCATGTTGGCATTGAACCAGGGTCGAGATTCTGCAGAGTTGTACTGTCAAAAGTTCCAAAAGTGGGCGGTCCTTACTACATGGAATGATAATGCCTTGGCTGCTCTCTTTCAGAAGGGTTTGTCAGAAGCCGTAAAAGATACTATGGTGGGATTTCCTGTTCCCTCTGGTCTGGACGATTCTATGTCATTAGCCATTCAGGTTGATCGGCGTTTACGTGAACGCAGGATTGCATGAGAGGTGTTGCCACCGGTTGAACAGACGTCTGAACCTATGCAATGTGATAGAGTTTTGTCTAAGGCGCAACGTCAGGAGTTCAGAAGGCGTAATAAGCTGTGTTTTTTCTGTGGAGATGCCTCGCATATTATTTCTGTTTGTCCTAAACGAGAGAAACGCTTTGCACACACGTTTTCTGTTGGTGGTGTTCAACCTAAGTTTCTTCTGGCAATTACTCTGATCTGCTCCCTGTCCACATTTTCCGCCAAGGATTTTGTGGATTCGGGAGCAGCGCTAAACCTAATGGACTTGGATTTTGCTAAACGTTGTGGATTTCCGATGACACCTCTGCAGACGCCTATCCCTTTGAGGGGGATTGATGCTACTCCTTTGGCTAAAAATAAACCTCAGTTTTGGACCCAGGTGGTCATGCGGGTCGCCCCAGACCATCAAGAAAATTGCAGATTTTTGGTATTGCATGGTCTGCATGATGCCGTTGTTCTGGGGTTTCCCTGGTTGCAAATTCATAATCCAGTTTTGGATTGGAAATCTGTGTCTGTGGTGAGTTGGGGTTGTCGGTGTGCCTTTAGTGAGGCTCCGGTTTTTTCCATCTCTCCTCAGTCGCATGATGTTCCTGACTATTTGGCGGACTTTTATGATGTATTTAGTGAGAATGAGTCTGCGTCCTTGCCTCCTCATAGGAGTTATGACTGTGCAATTGAACTCAGCCCGGGGTTTAAATTTCCCAAGGGTCGGCTCTTCAATTTATCTGTACCCGAGCACGAGGCTATGCGGTCCTATATTAAGGAGGCGTTGGAGAAGGGTCATATTAGACCATCCTCTTCACCCTTAGGTGCCGGGTTTTTTTTTGTGGCCAAAAAGGATGGTTCTTTAAGGCCTTGTATTGATTATCGTGCCCTCAATAAAATGACTATTAAATATCAGTATCCGTTACCCCTGATTTCGGATCTATTCTCTAGAGTTAGAGGTGCTTGCTGGTTTACCAAGCTTGACCTCAGGGGGGCGTATAATCTTATCCGCATTAAGCAGGGGGATGAATGGAAGATGGCGTTTAATATTCCGGAGGGACATTTTGAGTACCTGGTGATGCCTTTTGGGCTCACTAATGCCCCTTCTGTCTTCCAGTGCTTCATGAACGATATTTTCCGAGACTTTGTCGATAAATTTTTGATTATCTATCTGGATGATATTTTGATCTTCTCCAAGGATTGGGATTCTCATGTGGAACATATTCGGACTGTGTTCCGGATCTTGAGGGAGAATTCCCTGTATGTCAAAGGATCGAAATGCCTTTTTGGAGTACAGAGGATTTCATTTTTGGGATTTATTTTGTCTCCGTCAACTATTGAAATGGACCCGGCCAAGGTACAGGCCATTTATGATTGGGTTCAGCCCACTTCTTTGAAGGCCCTCCAGAAGTTTTTGGGTTTTGCTAATTTTTATCGGAAATTTATAGCAAAATTTTCTAGTATTGCCAAGCCATTGACTGATCTGACTAAGAAGGGTGCTGATGTGTTGAATTGGTCTCCTGAGGCTGTTGCTTCCTTTCAGGAGCTGAAGCGAAGATTTACCTCCGCCCGGTTTTGCGGCAACCTGATGTCTCACTCCCGTTCCAGGTAGAGGTGGATGCTTCTGAGATTGGTGCAGGAGCTGTTTTGTCCCAAAAGGATCCTGTAACATCTAAAATGAATCCCTGTGCTTTCTTTTCCCGAAAGTTCTCTCCATCTGAACGTAACTATGATGTGGGGAATCGGGAACTGTTGGCCATGAAATGGGCATTTGAGGAGTGGAGACATTGGTTGGAGGGAGCTAAACATCAAGTTGTGGTCCTCACTGACCACAAGAATTTGATTTACCTAGAGTCGGCTAAACGCTTGAACCCTAGACAGGCTAGGTGGGCCTTGTTTTTTACACGTTTTGATTTTGTGGTCTCTTTTCTTCCTGGAACTAAGAATGTCAAGGCAGACACCCTCTCTAGGAGTTTCTTTGCTGATTCTCCTGTGGTGACCAAGCCTGCTACCATCTTAGGCGAAGGGGTAGTTCTTTCTGCCATCTCGCCCGATTTGAGACTTGCTCTGAAAGAGTTCCAGGAGGACAAACCTGAGCGTTGTCCCAGTGGAAAGTTGTATGTTCCTGACCAGTGGAAGAAGAGAGTGATGTCTGAAGTTCATTGCTCTGCATTGGCTGGTCATCCGGGTATTTTTGGTACTAGAGATCTGGTGAGTTGCTCTTTTTGGTGGCCCACCTTGTCTCATGATGTTAGGAATTTTGTGCAGTCCTGTGGGACTTGCTCCAGGTCTAAATCTTGTTCTTGCTCTAGTGGGTTGTTGATGCCTTTGCCGGTCCCCAGGAGGCCATGGACCCATATTTCAATGGATTTCATCTCTGATATGCCGGTCTCTCAAAGAATGACTGTTATTTGGGTGATTTGTGATAGGTTCTCTAAGATGGTTCATCTTGTACCACTCCCTAAGTTGCCATCTTCCTCTGAGTTGGTGCCCCTGTTTTTGCAACAGGTGGTTCGCTTACACGGGATTCCTGAGAACATTGTATCTGACAGAGGAGTTCAGTTTGTGTCTAGATTTTGGAGGACCTTCTGTTCCAAGCTGGGAATTCAGTTGTCCTTCTCCTCTGCTTTTCACCCTCAGACCAATGGGCAGACAGAGAGAACAAACCAGACCTTGGAGTCGTATTTGAGATGTTTTATTTCCGCTGATCAGGATCATTGGGTTTCATTTTTGCCCTTGGCCAAATTTGCTTTAAATAATAGAGCTAGTTTTGCCACTTTGATGTCACCTTTTTTTTTGTAACTTTGGGTTTCATCCTCGATTTTCTTCAGGGCAGGTGGAGCCTTCTGCCTGCCCAGGTGTTGACACTGTGGTGGAGAGAATGCACCAGATCTGGGACCAAGTGGTGGATAAGTTATCTCTCTCCCAGGAAAAGGCCCAGCGGTCTTCCAATCGACATAGGACCATTGGTCCCGAGTTTCAGATTGGTGATATGGTGTGGTTATCATCAAAAAATATTGCTATGAAGGTGGCTTCTCCTAAGTTTAAGCCTAGATTTATTGGACCTTACAAGATTTTGGAGATTATTAATCCGGTCTCTTTTCGTTTGGCTCTTCCTGTCACATTTAAAATCCATAATGTGTTCCATAAGTCCTTGTTGAAGAGGTTTGTTGAACCAGTTGTTCCTGGGGTGGCACCTCCAGACCCTGTATTGGTTGAAGGTAACATGGAATATGAGGTAGAGAAAATACTGGATTCCCGTCTGGCTAGACGGAGACTCCAGTATTTGGTTAAGTGGAAGGGTTATGGTCAGGAGGATAATTCCTGGGTCTCTGCCTCTGATATTCATGCCAAAAGATTGGTGTGTGCATTTCATCGGGCTCACCCTGATCGCCCTGGTGGCGTGGTTGAGGGTTCGGTGACCCCTCCTCAAGGGGGAGGTACTGTTGTGAGTTCATTTTCCCCTTCGTCACTGAGGTCTGGTGAACTCCCTATTCTGGTAAAGGAAGGTAATGAGCCTGATTATCAGGCACCTGAGTCTAATGAGGATGACTGGCTGAGTTGAGTCACGGACTGGATATAAGGCTGCCGACGCCCTTCTGCCCTGCGGGTGATTTCTCTGTGGACTTCTAGGACACCAGTCTGATTCCTGCTCCTCTAAAGCTAAGTTTTCTGTTTTGCCTGTTAGCATTCTTGTTTTGTTTTTTGTTCTCCTTGCTTTTCTGTATTCTGCCATTCCCTTCTGGGGTGAGCTGAATCTCCTTTTGCCTGTAGCTCTGTCTTCAGAATATTCCTGAGTACTGACATAGCTTTTTGAAGGCTAGCATCTTCAGGGCCTTTTTCACTGTCAGTCTGTTGGCTCTTATTTTCATAGGGTTTTTCACGGATTGCAGACAGCAGCCTTCCTGTCCTTTTCTATCTAGTTAGCTCTGGCCCCGTCTTTGCTCAGTCTATCTTTCTGTCTGTGTTAGTATTTTCATCTTGCTTCACCGTCATTATATGTTGGGGGCTGCCTATTGCTTTGGGGTCTGCTCTGGGGCACTTTAGATTTCCCCTTTCTTTCTTTAGGCCTATTTAATTCTCCGGCTGTGATCGAGGGGTCTAGGGCATCGTAGGAACCCCCCACGGCTACTGCTAGTTGTGTTGATAGGTTCAGGGGTCTGCAATCCGATAGCTGCCAACTTCTCTGGTTTTCTGGACTTAGCTAGCATTTCTGTTTTTGCCTCCTACGGTGACTCATTCATAACACATGAGCAAAGCTCCAAAAACACAACAAAATGTCCAAAGAGATAAAAATATATAGAAATTTTATTAAAACATTAGAAAAGGCAGTTGACAGGTAATAATGGGATAGGAAAAGGGACAATAAGTTGTGACACATCCATAACCGCCCGAGTATGAGCAAGGGGTGCAGCAGCTAATGTAGTGTTAATTACCTGTGGAATAATAAGTCATGTCATCCAGGTAGAAAAATCATGCTCAGAATAGTAAACTTCACTACGTCATAAATCAAAATAGGCATCACATGTTCCAAGTACTAATCAGATGCCGACGTCAAATTGAAAGTGAAAGTAGATTATACCTGAAAGACAGCGGCCAGAGGCTTCCTTGCATCCAGACACCCACCCCGACGCGCGTTTCGGAGGGTCACTCCTTCATCAGGGGGCGTGACAATCAAGGGAAAAGACCCAGTATAAATACCGGTGAATACAGTGGTTATGGATGTGTCACAACTCATTGCCCCTTTTCCTATCCCATTATTACCTGTCAACTGCCTTTTCTAATGTTATAATAAAATTTCTATATATTTTTATCTCTTTGGACGTTTTGTCATGTTTTTGGAGCTTTGCTCATGTTTGGTATATTTATACATTTATGCAATTAGTCCTATTTTTCCATCTTTTGTCAGAGGATATCTTCATCTTCATTCACATATCAATGTATCATTATAATTGGTATACTGACAATGGTCATTAGCATTCTAATTTATTATGTGTTTTCTGTGTTATGCACAGGTCTCGCTTTTGACACTATGGATTTTAGAGCCAGGGAGAAGTCCTGGCTTGGACAGATTGATCAGATTTTTGGGGAGGATGGGGCCAATGTGCAGCAGCCTGGAGATCATAAATGGGACGAGCTATGTGATTCCATGCAATCTTTATTAATCAAACGCACTAGAATTTGGTGGAATTGTGCTTTTTTAGAAAAATATACCACCCGTAAAATCATTCCCAGAGCGTTAAGGATACGTGTGAGCCCTGCTTTCCCAATAGAAGATGAAGGATTCAGGTCACACTGGGAGGATGCATGCAACAATTGCTCAGTTACTTTCATGCAATTACTGACTGGTTTAAATTCTAAATCAATAGCTGACTTGGATAAAACAATAGATATTGCACAAGCAGAATTGAGAGCTGGCTGTCCTCCTGATATTCTAAAAAAATGTGAAGTTCAATTGGAAAAATCATTGGATTTTACTGTCAAAAGGATACAAAAATCTCAATTATCCAAGTTAAATAGGGATATAAAGGATTTTCAACTTAAAAATGTGTATTTATGGCGTAAACAATCAGTATCAAGAGCAAATGCATTACAACGAACTACGTCTTTTTCATCTATCTCCTCCCTGAGTGCTCAATCTGAGGCCTTGATGTCATCTGTGAATACTAGACCAGGGAATAAGAAAATGAGGAACTATGGATAGCATCCTTATAAAAGACGCATTAAGAGATCTCCTGAAAGCGTCAATAATGACAATAAGGTAATTAATCTGAGTAACCACGAGTTGTCCGATGTCGATCTGTCTTTACTGTCGAGGGGTCTCTCTTTTTCTCCTGCTGTAGGCCTTGATACCTTCACGGTAATCAAGGACCTCCATATATTTGCGCAAGCATTGCTATTTAAACGATTCTATTTTGATGATAATTTGCATCAAATTTTCCCCACAGACGAAGAGCAATCAGCTCTAAGAATCTTGGAGGACCTGTCCTGAGAACACAATATGATGGAGGGAGGTAAGATAACTGCATGTATCAGACCACACTCCAGTAGATTTCCCCTACTTTCTAAATGTAGTAATATTGATCTTTTTGTCAAGGTGGTATCCCAAGAGCTGGTACAGATTAAAAACAAATAGTCTCTGATAATCTGACAGGTGAGGAGCACCAACGCCTTAAATTTCTACAAAATCTCCCTGATGTGGTTATCAAGCCGGCGGACAAGGGGGGTAACATAGTACTGTAGCCTAAGGTCATGTATGAAAAAGAGGTTTTTCGACAGTTGAATAACACTATGTGTTACAAAAAACTGACCTATAACCCCTTGTCCACCTTTGAGGTGCAACTCAGGGAGATTATTGTCAGGGCTACCACCAATGGCATTATAACTAAGGATCTGGCGATGGCATTAAGTGTGGTTGAGCCCACTATACCAACACTATATTTGCTCCCCAAAATTCATAAGAATAGTACTAATCCACCGGGTCGCCCTATAGTGTCAGGTGGGGGTAATTACCTGGAATGTGTAAATCGTTGGTTAGACTCTATGATACAACCACTAGTTGAAGACCTCCCATCTTATCTTAAAGACACCAACCAATTACTTCGCAGGATGGATGGTCTTTCTATAGATTCGGGGACATTATTTGTTACAGCGGACGTTGAGTCCCTGTATACAAATATCAGGCATAGTGATGGATTCCGCACAACTAAGTATTTTTTGGAGATGTCAAATTTGAGTCAAGGTATGAGGGCTTTTGTCCTTGAACTTTTGGAATTTACCCTCATCCATAACTTTTTTATTTTTAAGGGGTCCTTCTTCCTGCAGCTCCAGGGGACTGCGATGGGCGCGGCCTATGCGCCGGCCTACGCTAATCTCTTCCTGGGGCTGTGGGAGAGGGACCTCTTCCTGACAGATCGATTAGGGTCGATGGAGCGCGTCCTCCTCTGGACACGCTGCATCGACGATATCCTCTTGATCTGGCAGGACACCCCTACCTCCCTTGACCAATTTATTTTTATGTTAAACAGAAACGATCGTAATATTCATCTTACAGTCAAATATGACTATGATCATATCGAATTTTTTGATTTTCATCTAAGGAGAGACCCTTCGGGAGTGATACAGATGGACATATTCAGGAAGCCTACAGCAACTAACATGCTGCTACATGCAACTTCCTCTCACCCTGGACATATGGTACGGGCAGTTGCAACAGGCCAATTTTTTCGGCTTAGGCGAATCTGTTCGACAGAAGCCGATTTTGAACAACGTGCCATTGAATTAAAGGAACGGCTTCTTGATCATGGCTATAGTCATCGAGCAATCAAAAAAGCCTATCATAAAGCTAAATACAACTCTAGGAATTCGTTGTTGTATAAACATTCTGATCAGACGAATGTTTCACAACCTATCAGATTTATTACTAATTTTCATTGTCAATCTGAAATAGTGCACACTGCCCTGTCCAAATCATGGCCTATTTTAATGGCGATCCCGTTCTGGCTAAAATCTTACCCAAATAGCCTCTTATCAAGTATCGTAAGGCCAAGAATCTACGTGACCAACTTGTGCATAGTCACTATACCCCTATACCTCGATCTCATTTTTTTAAATCAAACTAGTGCTAGGTGTGGATGCGCTCCCTGTGGCCATTGTGTGGCCTGTACTAACATCGAACGTAGTATATCATTCTTTGACTCTGCAAGATCAAGTGAGTACAAAATACGTAAGTTTATTAATTGTACTACAAAAAACGTGATCTACTATGCCACCTGTCCGTGCTCCCTGATATATGTTGGTCTGACCACTAGACAACTTAAGGTGTGTATCAGGGAGCACGTTTTGGGCATTCAGACACGAGGACGCAACCACACTGAAGACGTTACCTCGTCATTTTAAACTATATCATCAATGCGATGCTAGAGGTCTGAGGGTTAGGGGTATTGATACTATTGAGATATTTGGGGTGGCAGGGTCTCTCAACGCCTCGCACAATTGGAGACTCGTTGGATCTGGAGGTTGGACACGGTCCACCCGAATGGGCTTAATGAAAATTTGAGCTTTGTTCCTTTTTTGTGATCGCCATGGTCTGGTATTGTTGTGCCATTATCCTGGCCAACTGAGTATTTTTATATTTACCAATTGGTTTTATTATTTTTTATTTAGTCTGGTTCTACTTTCACTTGACCCATACGATGCCGGCCATCTGGAGAATGGATTGAAAATCGCATGAAATGGATGTTTTCTATCTTAAATGGATTTGCTAGACGTACCATAAAGCCATAATTAACAGTGATAATTAGGGCCTTATATTTACTACAATATGATATAATGTTTATAATTTGATTCTCTTGCACCTATTGGATTATTCATGTGCCAGTATTGACTTATGTAATTATGTCTTAATTTATTGATTTTGCTGGTATATGTATTTGTTTGAATGACTTAATTAGTGGGTGCATTTTTTAAATTACATATATTGTGGTCTGTAAGTATTTTATATAGCTCTATATGTACATATAGTATCCTGTCATGTATTGTCCTATTACTTGGTATTTATATGTATATCATGTATTGCTTTATGTCTGTGCATTATACACTTAGTCCTCTTACTATCTTAAACTTGGTAGCTATATACCCATGTTTAGTAATAAGGTAGTTTGCCATTTATGAATATTTGTGTGCATCCTTCATTCCTTTTCCTTTGTCCTTGTGGATGTTTCGCTGCCTGTAGCGCATGCGCGTTCTGTGTCCCTGCTGCTGGGCGTCTCTCGGCGTCTCTATGCTTCCAGGGTTACCATGACGCTTCCCTGTTTGCATGACGCCGCGCGGTGTCTGGGTTGTCATGATCGCTCATGCGTCACATCCGGGTCGCGGCACATCCACTTCCGGTATTCACCGGTATTTATACTGGATCTTTTCCCTTGATTGTCACGCCCCCTGATGAAGGAGTGACCCTCCGAAACGCGCATCGGGGTGGGTGTCTGGATGCAAGGAAGCCTCTGGCCGCTGTCTTTCAGGTATAATCTACTTTCACTTTCAATTTGACGTCGGCATCTGATTAGTACTTGGAACATGTGATGCCTATTTTGATTTATGACGTAGTGAACTTTACTATTCTGAGCATGATTTTTCTACCTGGATGACATGACTTATTATTCCACAGTTAATTAACATTACATTAGCTGCTGGTGGTTGTAATTGCTCTAGCACTCCTTGCTCATACTTGGGCAGTTATGGATGTGTCACAACTCATTGCCCCTTTTCCTATCCCATTATTACCTGTCAACTGCCTTTTCTAATGTTATAATGAAATTTCTATATATTTTTATCTCTTTGGACGTTTTGTCGTGTTTTTGGAGCTTTGCTCATGTTTGCTATATTTATACATTTATGCGATTAGTCCTATTTTTCCATCTTTTGTCAGAGGATATCTTCATTCTCATACAGTGTGGCAAAAAAGTATTTAGTCAGTCAGCAATAGTGCAAGTTCCACCACTTAAAAAGATGAGAGGCGTCTGTAATTTACATCATAGATAGACCTCAACTATGGGAGACAAACTGAGAAAAAAAAATCCAGAAAATCACATTGTCTGTTTTTTTTTCATTTTATTTGCATATTATGGTGGAAAATAAGTATTTGGTCAGAAACAAAATTTCATCTCAATACTTTGTGATATATCCTTTGTTGGCAATGACAGAGGTCAAACGTTTTCTGTAAGTCTTCACAAGGTTGCCACACACTGTTGTTGGTATGTTGGCCCATTCCTCCATGCAGATCTCCTCTAGAGCAGTGATGTTTTTGGCTTTTCGCTTGGCAACACAGACTTTCAACTCCCTCCAAAGGTTTTCTATAGGGTTGAGATCTGGAGACTGGCTAGGCCACTCCAGGACCTTGAAATGCTTCTTACGAAGCCACTCCTTCGTTGCCCTGGTGGTGTGCTTTGGATCATTGTCATGTTGAAAGACCCAGCCACGTTTCATATTCAATGCCCTTGCTGATGGAAGGAGGTTTGCACTCAAAATCTCACGATACATGGCCCCATTCATTCTTTCATGTACCCGAATCAGTCGTCCTGGCCCCTTTGCAGAGAAACAGCCCCAAAGCATGATGTTTCCACCACCATGCTTTACAGTAGGTATGGTGTTTGATGGATGCAACTCAGTATTCTTTTTCCTCCAAACACGACAAGTTGTGTGTCTACCAAACAGTTCCAGTTTGGTTTCATCAGACCATAGGACATTCTCCCAAAACTCCTCTGAATCATCAAAATGCTCTCTAGCAAACTTCAGACGGGCCCGGACATGTACAGGCTTAAGCAGTGGGACACGTCTGGCACTGCAGGATCTGAGTCCATGGTTGCGTAGTGTGTTACTTATGGTAGGCCTTGTTACATTGGTCCCAGCTCTCTGCAGTTCATTCACTAGGTCCCCCCGCGTGGTTCTGGGATTTTTGCTCACCGTTCTTGTGATCATTCTGACCCCACGGGGTGGGATTTTGCGTGGAGCACCAGATCGAGGGAGATTATCAGTAGTCTTGTATGTCTTCCATTTTCTAATTATTGCTCCCACAGTTGATTTCTTCACTCCAAGCTGGTTGGCTATTGCAGATTCAGTCTTCCCAGCCTGGTGCAGGGCTACAATTTTGTTTCTGGTGTCCTTTGACAGCTCTTTGGTCTTCACCATAGTGGAGTTTGGAGTCAGACTGTTTGAGGGTGTGCACAGGTGTCTTTTTATACTGATAACAAGTTTAAACAGGTGCCATTACTACAGGTAATGAGTGGAGGAAAGAGGAGACTCTTAAAGAAGAAGTTACAGGTCTGTGAGAGCCAGAAATCTTGATTGCTTGTTTCTGACCAAATACTTATTTTCCACCATAATATGCAAATAAAATGAAAAAAAAACAGACAATGTGATTTTCTGGATTTTTTTTTCTCTGTTTGTCTCCCATAGTTGAGGTCTACCTATGATGTAAATTACAGATGTCTCTCATCTTTTTAAGTGGTGGAACTTGCACTATTGCTGACTGACTAAATACTTTTTTGCCCCACTGTATCAATGTATCATTATAATTGGTATACTGACAATGGTCATTAGCATACTAATTTATTATTGCTTTAGGCTTAGGTAGCTCTCCGGCTGTGCCGAGGCATCTAGGGCATCGTAGGCACGCCCCACGGCTACTGCTAGTTGTGTTGTTAGGATTAGGGGTCTGCAATCCGCTAAGTTACCAACCTTTCTGGTTTCCTGGTGGCCTAGCCTACTCCTGCCATCCTCCTCGGTGACCAGTTCATAACATCCTCCTGTGTGAACAGGTCCAAACCTGTTCTGTCATACTCCACTCCTTCCTGCCTATACCAGTACCTGCTGTGTGAACAGGTCCCTACCTGTTCCTTCTCATACCATGCCAGCCTGCCCTGTGTCTCATCCGTGCCAGCCTGCCCTGTGTCTCGTCCGTGCCAGCCTGCCCTGTGTCTCAGCTGTGCCTGCCTGGGTACCAGCCGTGCCTGCCATGCCCACCTGCCTGCCTGTCACTCGCACCTGACCAAGTGTCCTGTCCCCGAGTGGGATCAGCAGTCACAGCCAGACACCACCCTGGAGTGTCACCTGGCAGCTGCCTGCCGCGCAACCCTGACCTCACCATTGGAAGCTCCAGAGAAGACAAAGGCAGCTGTCTTAGTCACGCCCCTTCCAGGGTAGTCTGGTCTGTGGCACAGTGGGGCCACAACCCCCGGCTCGCGCCAACCCGCCAAGGCGCGAGCGTGACACTGTTAATGTGTGATTGGTGAGGACATGGTGCAGAAAGTGGAGATTTTACAAGAGTTGGCGGTGGGACTGCGGAAGGTTCAAGGCGGTGGAGGTGCAGCCTTGGTGGAGTCTCAAGAGGGCCTGAAAATTTTGCCAGTATGGGGCCCTGAAATTTCTGGTGGCTGCCCTGGCTCTCACTACAGGGGATCTCGCTTGCACTACCATGTGATGGGCTCCACATCAGGAAAATACCTCCACCAATGCACAGTTAGATAAAGGGGAGGATGTGAAGACTCCTGCCCATCCAGGGGGCTGATCCCAGGAGAGTGAGAACAATAAGCCACATGTTTAGTGAGGCAGATAATGCAGTGACGCCGAGGGGCAAAGATCTGTTGGTGAGATCCGGGTGTCCCAGAATGGATCGCCCATGGTAATTGGAGATCGTTTGCCAGCTGGTGCTTGATACAGATGCTATGGTCATGATATCGATCATCTAGATGTGAGGAACTTTCTTAAGGACTGTTGCTGGCTGTAGCTAAGGTCATGGTAGGGAGCATGGACTGTGACTACAGACTATACAAAATCTCTGGGCTAACCAAAAGTTGGGATACATGATAATATCTGTAAATCACTGCGGAATAAAATAGCGCTATATAAGCATAATAATAATAATACAGTGGGTATCACCTGGTATGGGGGCAGTGGAACAATTGGCCCCAGGATGGGATCTTGTGGACTGGGGGCATTGCATTATGGACATCTACTCATAACTAGATATAACTGGATAACTAGAGGAGGAAGACCTGTGAAGACTCAGACGTCAAGGTTAGATTTCAGAAAGGCAGATTTTAAGGGATTCAGAAAGAGAATTGGAGGGATCCAATGGCTGGATATCCTTAAAGATAAAAATGTGCAGGAAGGATGGGAAATCTTGAAAACTGAAATTCTCAAAGCACAATTGTTAACAATTCCGAAAAGAGGGAAGAATAGGAAGCATTTAAGGAAGCCAGGATGGATGAACACAGAACTTAAGCACATGCTAAAAAGGAAGAAAAAAATGTTTATAAAATGGAAAGAGGGAGGCATATCTAAAGAAGAATATAATGCTGTCTGCAGAACCTGCAGGGCACAAATCAGATTATCTAAAGTTGACAATGAATTGAGGCTTGCAAGAGATGTCAAAAGCAATAATAAAGGATTTTGGGGATATGTCAAAAGTAAAAGAAAAGTCAAAGATACTATAGGATTTTTACAGGATGAAAATGATGAAATGGTAAGACAGGATGTTGAGAAGGCCGAACTTTTAAATTCCTATTTTGCATCTGTTTTCTCTCAGAAAGGAAATGTAACATCAACTGTTCTTCACTGTCCTATTAAGGAAATAGAAGAATCCAGGATATCTATAAACAGAAAGATTATAAGGAAACACTTAGCTAACCTAAATGAATTCAAGTTTCCAGGTCCAGATGAATTACACCCCAGAG
Source organism: Dendrobates tinctorius (assembly GCF_039654945.1). NCBI lineage: Eukaryota > Metazoa > Chordata > Amphibia > Anura > Dendrobatidae > Dendrobates > Dendrobates tinctorius. Next base: position 22,043,038 of record NW_027361788.1, on the reverse strand, counting down.
TACTGAAGGAGATAGCAGAAGAAATTTTTGAACCCCTCTCCATAATCTTTGAAAATTCTTGGAGAACAGGAGAAGTCCCAGAAGACTGGAGAAGAGCAAATGTTGTTCCTATCTTCAAAAAGGGGAAGAAGGTGGACCCAGGCAACTATAGGCCGGTGAGTCTGACTTCTATACCAGGAAAGATCTTTGAACAAATTATTAAACAACATGTATGTCAGTACCTGCATAAGAATGAAGTGATTAAACAGAGTCAGCATGGGTTTGTAACTAATAAGTCATGTCAGACTAACTTAATTTCCTTCTATGATGGAATCACTGATTGGGTGGATCAAGGAAATGCTGTAGATATAGTATATCTTGACTTCAGCAAAGCATTTGACAAAGTATCTCATACAATCCTTATTGAAAAAATGACTAAGTATGGAATGGACAAGGCAACTGTTAGGTGGATTCATAACTGGCTTAGTGATCGGACCCTAAGAGTGGTCGTAAATGGCTGCACATCCAGTTGGAAGAATGTCTCAAGTGGGGTACCACAGGGCTCTGTCCTGGGCCCTGTATTGTTCAACATCTTTATCAACGATTTAGATGAAGGAATTGAGGGTAAACTGATTAAATTTGCTGATGACACAAAGCTAGGAGGGATAGCTAATACTAGAGAAGAGAGAGGATTCAAAAAGATTTAAATAAACTGGAGAAGTGGGCAGCAACTAACAGAATGGTTTTTAACAGGGAAAAATGCAAAGTACTACATCTGGGCAATAAAAATGAAAAAAGCATATACAGAATGGGAGGAATAGGCCTAAGCAACAGCACATGTGAAAAAGACTTGGGTATACTAATAGATCACAGACTGAATATGAGTCAACAGTGTGATGCAGCTGCAAAAAAGGCAAATGCAATTCTAGGATGTATTAGCAGAAGCATACAGTCTAGATCACGTGAAGTCATTATTTCCCTCTACTCCTCTTTGGTCAGACCTCATCTGGAATATTGTGTCCAGTTTTGGGCACCACATTTTAAAAAAAGACATCAACAAACTGGAGCAAGTTCAGAAAAGAGCAACCAGAATGGTGACCGGTCTCCAAACCCTGTCTTATGAGGAAAGGTTGCAGGATTTGGGAATGTTTAGTTTGCAAAAGAGAAGACTGAGAGGAGACTTAATAGCTGTCTACAAATATCTAAAGGGCTGTCACATTGTAGAAGGATCAACTTTATTCTCATTTGCACAAGGAAAGACTAGAAGCAATGGGATGAAACTGAATGGGAGGAGACACAGATTAGATATTAGAAAAAACTTTTTGACAGTTAGAGTGCTCAATGAGTGGAACAAGATGCCACGAGAAGTGGTGAGTTCTCCTTCAATGGAAGTCTTCAAACAGAGGCTGGACAGACATCTGACTGGGATGATTTAGCGAATCCTGCTTTGAGCAGGGGGTTGGACCAGATGGCCCAGGAGGTCCCTTCCAACTCTACGATTCTATGATTCTATGATTCTATGATTCATAGTTGCTGTAAGACCATGGATGTAAAAAATAAAAAACAGTTGCATTGTTAACCTGCCTAGGTGATTATCACAACCCACAACCTCAGATCCTTTTCAGGAGGACATATAATGCCCCATTCCAGTAGCGGCTTCTTATTTTGACAGACTTTAGTACCCCATTGTCTTTATTGGTGAGGATGTCAGTAGATGGACATTCACATATCATACATTTATGTGAATAGATAATGCATTTGGTTCAGAGGATAACCCCTAAGAAGGGGGTTGTATATGTTGTATATGAATAGAAACAAAAGGTCAACTTCATTGCTAGAATTAGCGTCAATCTTGTTTATTATATGTGTCTAATATTGCTTGTTCCGTGGATTTCTAAATGGGGTTAAGGTGCACTACCAGACACAGCCTATATAAAATGGGGGCGATGTTTAAAAAATATCAGGCTTTTTTTCTGGCTCTAAGTAACATTCTCATAGTCGTCGTGATGTGCAGCGACCACAATGACGAGATAACTCTCTGAAGGTTGACCCTCCACTGACTCCCACATGGCCTTCCCAGTATGACGAGCGCTCCACAGTGCTAACGGTACCTTAGCTATAATTTATGCGTAATTCCCATCAAGCTTCCTTCCACGGCACGTAATTCCATACCTAAATATGTTACAAAATGCCGACTTCTCCCAGAAAACATCTGTTCCCGAACATACAAAATGATCTATTTTGGTGAAACCAGGAAACCGTGTTTATAGCAACCAGTGGTTTTTAACAACAGTTTTACAAATGTTCCTGATTTTTTTTTTTCTTGATTTTTTGTGCTGGAAGTAACTTCTTCTACGGGTCACCATGGTTGGGGATGGCCGGCACTGCCTGGGGGGCAGTAAATAAATTCCAGAAAGTTTCTCATCATTAGCTCCATCCTTCCTTAATGTTCAAGAGGCACCTGCGAGATTGGTGGTCTCCAACCAGGGGCTTTCAGAAATTACAACTCCCAGCATGTAAGAATAAAGGCCACCTAATAATATAGTGTTGCGTAAATGGTCATTTTCAGATTCTGGTGCGTTCACTGACTTCAAGCAGAGATCTCGAAAATGGCAAGATATTAAAACAGTTTAAAATGTGACATGGGAGCTCTTGTGTCGGTGCAGTTTGTCCTGCTCTTTCCAGATGTCTGCTCTCGGATTCTTCTTGCATCCTTTAGACCGATTGTCTGTTTTTACCGCGCGTTTAACTCATAATCGGCTGACAATCAAAGCCGCGGCTGTCGTCATCTAATGAGCTGTCACTCAATGTGCCTGTCTCATAAAGGTGACCCTCGATACTTCTTATACAATTACTCCTCCCCACATTGGGTGGTTGGACACTGAATTGTCTCTGTAACTCCCTCATCTTCGTTTGTTCCAGATGACTCGTAAGTCGTAACCATTGGAGATTTTGATTTTTCCCTTACCACAAACTCTCTATAAATGTAAAACGATGTGATAAGTGATGAAACTGCAATGTGTGATTTATGCCACGGTACACACCAGTCTAGGCATCATGTATTGTGGTAGTTTGTAAGAGGGTTGTAAAAAACCTTCCTGCAAGAGATGTTTGGGCATTTTTGCCGTTGCGCCATTCCCTGACGGTAAAAATATATGGTAATTTGCATAGTGCCATGTTGGTTCCCCTTTATGTAAGTATACATATTCTTGATCCTACACTTACCTCTGTGTGTTCAGCTGTTTTGGGGAACATTGGGAAGTATGTCATGGGTGTTCCCTGGTCATGGTGTGTCTGGATATATTTCCTTGAGGAATGATGGAAAGGTCTGGGAACACCTGTTAGGAGTGACGTGCATATTGTCTGTGAAGCTAGTACACAAGTGAGTTATTAGTGCCCCTAACCCAACAGCCCAAGCAGTACATGTGGGTAGCATATCAGAGGGGATGAAGGCCTCTGTTTTTCACCACTTTGGGTCAATTGCAGAGGGCATGTGAAACAGATGGGAGCTACACTACTTGATATAACCAGGGACCTGAAATTGGGACACGGGCACATTTGTCAAAGAGCAGATTGTCTATGTGACCATCCTAGCTGAAAATATTAGTTGCCCATAGATGTGGAGACATTGCCCCCCTTGATGAGTGACAGTGCTCAGGGTGTAGATGTTATAGCAGCAGAGAGAATGCCTGGAGCAGGAAAGACTGTGCTTTGCTGTAGAGAAGCAAAAGTCCTGTGACCATGATTTCTGAATGGCTCATAGAGGGGCAAAAGAAAAAAGTTGAAGTCCGCCTGAATCGGAAGTGAGAGAGGGTCTGAGGGCATGAGGTCTTCAAATGTGATAGGAATCACAGACACCCAGAAGAATCAGGTCTGATGGTGTGGCAGTCCTGTTGATGAAAAATCCTCTGTGAGACAGAGAGGAAGACCCTAATTGTACAATGAGGACAGAAAGGCCCACAGTTTGAGCATTATATTGTGAAGCTGGACCAGAAAAAGAGGTTTTAAGTAGCAAAGAGACTGATTAAGATCATTCTTGTATTCCTGTAGCAATGTTGAAACCTGTACCTCCTGTCAGAAGAAAAACTAAAATTAATCAGTTTCCTGTGAGACTGTTCTGTCCTCACTAAATGAACTGGAATTCATGTAGCTTATACAGGCAGCTAAACCACTATACCGGGGGTCCAATAAGGAGACTGTAGGTTGAATCTGTGCTTTATTGAACGTAGTGGTATATTGATGTGATGAAACTACAAGTAAAACATATAAATACAATCAGTACTGGGTCCATAGGAATACATAATATACATAACATACATTATCTGCACTAATAGCTAACCAGGGGAGAGCTAACTAAGCAGGGTAGTATGAGACAGGAATTAGCCACAGGAAGCATGTTTGCTTACCAGCGATGCTGACACAAGGGGGAAGAGAAAAGAAATGTTCCCAGGAAGCAGGCTTGAGAGAAAATGGAGGACTGGAGGGAAAAATGGGGGCTGGACTAAACCATAATCCTTTGCAAACTTACCAGGGTGCTTTGCAAGCTTTCCCAGAATACATTGTGAATGGAGGGAAAGATTCAGGAAGCAAACACACAATAACACTGCGGTTATGACTCTGGCCACTAGATGGAGCCAGAAACAATGAAAACATTAAATCCATGGCAGAAAATGAACATTATGAATATTCTCAGCAAATCACCATATATATAAACAAGCAGACAGTCAAAGATCATGAATTAAATGTCGGAGACAGAAGAAAGACGTTGCCCTTTCGTTGGGACACCTGTCCATACGGTCCAGTCTGAGTTATTTGGTGCTGGGTCCAACACCCAGAAAAAAGAGTTGCTCTATTGTGTCCTGCTGTCATGGGGATAACACAATAAAGAGGGACCAGAAGATTGTGGCATTTGATTAAACGAAACTGTACTTATTAGAACTGCTTTACGACGCTAAACATCAATGGGGACATATCACTGGATCAACATGGCCTCATTAGTAAGCTGATCAATTGGGTAGCCAGGAGTAGGATATTGATGACCTAAGAATTAATCATCAATATCTTAGTTCTAAATTGAAAACCCATTTCCTGGAATTTAAGAGTTCATAGAAGGTGTTTGACTACCTAGAGCAAAAAGCAGCTACAGTGAGCCTGTGTAGCTGGGGAGTGCCTAGAATGTCCATAGGTAGAGAACTGAATAAGTATTGTCCATGTGGTGGCGCTGGGAGGGAATTGAACAATTTCTATCAAGTTTCACCTCTACACCTGATCACTTAGGAGCTCAACACTTTAAAAGTCCTCTGGACAGGTTACTATCTGAGATTGCTTTTTTTTTTTTTTTAAAGGGGGGATAGTCAAAATTGGACAATCCCTTTAAGGCCAATAATTTTTTGCATCCTTAAGAGGGTTAAGCATAGTGCCTTTAAGCATAAAGAATTATCATTAAATATAGTATGACAACACTATCACATGTGTAGTTCCTGCACAATCAGAATTTCCAAACAACTGTTTCCAAAGTGATTAAGAAATATCCAAAAATGGGGTTTTCTAGTTTTGCAATCACAAGCGGCTGACAGTGCGAAAACATCTCTTGGATGAATAAGATGTGAAATGGAGCCAAATAAAGAGAACAAAGAGAGCTGATACTGAAGCCAGGTAAAGCCATATAATTGAATTATAGCTTCTTGTATGTTGTGCAATCTGCTGCTGCAGAGACGCATTACTCAATGTGATGATGTCAGATAACAGAGGCCGGCAGTGTGGATATGTCTCACTTAAAGAAAACCTCAAAGGAACACTAAAGGTAAAACCTATACGCTAGTACCTAGTCCAAGACCTCAGGGGCGGAGTATAACACAGAGATTTAAAGAGAGCAAATGAGAGAATTCTTCATACATGCCCCACCTCTTCACACCCTACGAGGGAGAATCTGATATTCCCCACACCCATTCATAAATATTATTGATTCCATTTTAATATAAACTAGAAGGTGGCCCGATTCTAACGCATCGGGTATTCTAGAATATGTATGTAGTTTCTTTATGAAGATTAAATAATAATGCAATAATGCACCCCCCAATCCTGGTATGCATGGTCCTCTCACCCCCAATCCTGATATGCATGCTACCCCTCACCCCCCAATCCTGGTATGCATGGTCCTCTCACCCCCCCCTTTGCTGGTATGCATGGTCCCGTCACCCCCCCTTTCCTGGTATGCATGGTCCCTCTCACCCCCCTTTCCTGGTATGCATGGTCCCCCTCACCCCCCTTTCCTGGAATGCATGGTCCCCTCACCCCCCTTATCCTGGTATGCATGGTCCTCTCACCCCCCTTTCCTGGTATTCATGGTCCTCTCACCCCCCTTTCCTGTTATGCATGGTCCCCCTCACCCCCCTTTCCTGGTATGCATGGTCCCATCACCCCCCTTTCCTGGTATGCATGGTCCCATCACCCCCCTTTCCTGGTATGTATGGTCCCCCTCACCTCCCTTCCCTTATCCTGGTATGCATGGTCCTCTCACCCCATTTCCTGGTATGCATAGTCCCCCTCATCCCCCCTATTTCCTGGTATGCATGGTCCCTCTCACCCCCCCCTATCCTGGTATGCATGGTCCTCTGACCCCCCCTATCCTGGTATGCATGGTCCCCCTCACTCCCCTTTCCTGGTATGCATGGTCCCGTCACCCCCTTTGCTGGTATGCATGGTCCCCTCACCCCCCTTTCATGGTATGCATGGTCCTCTCGCCCCCCTTTCGTGGTATGCATGGTACCCCTCATCCCCCCTTTCCTGGTATGCATGGTCCCCTCACCCCCCTTTCCTGGTATGCATGGTCCCCTCACCCCCCTTTCGTGGTATGCATGGTCCCCTCACCCCCCTTTCGTGGTATGCATGGTACCCCTCACCCCCCTTTCGTGGTATGCATGGTCCCCTCACTCCCCTTTCATGGTATGCATGGTCCCCTCACCCCCCTCTCGTGGTATGCATGGTCCCCTCACCCCCCCTTTCATGGTATGCATGGTCCTCTCACCCCCAATCCTGATATGCATGCTACCCCTCAACCCCCAATCCTGGTATGCATGGTCCTCTCATCCCCCCTTTGCTGGTATGTATGGTCCCGTCATCCCCCCTTTCCTGGTATGCATGGTCCCCCTCACCCCCCCCTTTCCTGGTATGCATGGTCCCCCTCACCCCCCTTTCCTGGTATGCATGGTCCCCTCACTCCCCTTTCCTGGTATGCATGGTCCCCCTCACCTCCCCTATCCTGGTATGCATGGTCCTCTCACCCCCATTTCCTGGTATGCATGGTCCCCCTCATCCCACCTATTTCCTGGTATGCATGGTCCCCCTCACCCCCCCTATCCTGGTATGCATGGTCCTCTCACTCCCCTTTTGTGGTATGCATGGTACCCCTCACCCCCCTTTCCTGGTATGCATGGTCCCGTCACCCCCCCCTTTGCTGGTATGCATGGTCCCCTCTACCCTCTTTCGTGGTATGCATGGTCCCCTCACCCCCCTTTCCTGGTATGCATGGTACCCCTCACCCCCCTTTCCTGGTATGCATGGTACCCGTCACCCCCCCTCTCGTGGTATGCATGGTCCCCTCACCCCCCCTTTCATGGTATGCATGGTCCTCTCACCCTCCTTTTGTGGTATGCATGGTGCCCTTCACCCCCCTTTCCTGGTATGCATGGTTCCATCACCCCCCTTTGCTGATATGCATGGTCCCGTCACCCCCTTTCGTGGTATGCATGGTCCCCTCACCCCCCTTTCGTGGTATGCATGGTACCCTTCACCCCCCTTTCGTGGTATGCATGGCCCCCTCACTCCCCTTTGTGGTATGCATGGTCCCCTCACCCCCCTTTCATGGTATGCATGGTACCCCTCACCCCCCTTTCCTGGTATGCATGGTCCCCCTCACCCCTAGGAAACTGCACACATACAAAAAAAAACATTTATACTCACCCATCTTTCCTGTGGTCCAGCGCTGTCTCGTTCTGCGGAAGGCTGGAGGAGGAGTGTGGCACTGGCACCGGAGTGCGCGAAAGCCCACACCGCGCTGTCCGGCGCCATTTTCCTGAGGACCCACTGCAAATGTGCCTTCAGGAAAATGGTGCCGGATAGCGCTATGCGCATGCGCATACTCCGGCGTCAGTGCCACACTCCTCCCCCAGCCTCCTGCCCCGGTCACCGTAAGAAGAGAAGCGCCGCGGCAACGCTCCTCCCGGTGAGGTAAGTATGTATGGTGGGCGCCATACCCATTATCATACAGTAACTGTCTGTCTGTTTGTCACGGAAATCCTGCGTCGCTGATTGGTCGTGGCCGGCCGGGCTCAACCAATCAGCGACGCGGGTTTTCGGTTATAGACAGACATGATAAGATGATTATATATATAGATAGAAAATATTAGACTAGGGAATTACTGATCATGTGGCTTCCTAATAAAATATGTGAACCCCAAATTTGCATAGCACACACTGTTACTGACACACAGGGTCAAATTTAATTAAAGGGGTTGTCTGCTTTCCCCAAAAAAAATATATAAATACTCTATTAGTGAATTCTAAACACTTTGGAGGTTTTCCATCCAGGACCCTCACCAGAGTAAAGAAGGGCTACAAGTGTGTATTACTCTGGAGGATTCAAGAAATACTTGCATTACTAAGGCAAGCTGTTGATTTAGATTGTTGAATAATGTGTAGTTCTTCATTTTCCCTATGGACGCAGTGCAGGAAATTTCCCTTGTGGACACAGTGCCTATTTTTAGTGGAATCTTAAACCAAATAGGGATTATTGAAAGCGGACACTCCCTTCCATGATCGATGTCTTTCATTTGCCTGTGTAACGTGATGAGGGGTGGTAGCCATGGGTGAGGCACACATCTCCAGCTGTTGCATGAAAGTGGAGATCCTAGCTGTGTGTGGACTTTTAATCTGGGTCTTGTTATCCCTGCTCGCTGGTCTTCTCTCACCTAGAGTCACCCCAGAATGCAGCACTGCTCACTTTCAACCTTTTAGTCTACTCACTATACACTCTAGGCCCTATCTGACTTCCTGACAGGAAATTGTCACTTTCTCTATAGACCAGGCCTCTCCCACTCTGGGTTAGTCCTAACTATTAAGTCTAACTGTTCGTACGGTCAACCTACACATATCACCAACATTACTGACATACCTAACACAAATCACAATTCACACTACATATCACATCACACCACACAACATTGAAAACTTGTTTCTTCAAGGGGGAAATGTCCATATCCTTACTTTTCCGCATTCTTTAATAATGGCCATCCATCACCTATAATGCACAACACCACACATATAACTTTAATAAAGATAGCCTCTCTTCTGGAGTGAAAGTGGTGTCCTTTTACCTTTGTGGTAAGCATGGACCCATTCCTATTTGGTTAGGACCCCGGAAACAAGAGTTCAAGTTCTTTAAATCAACGTCAACCCTGTTGTAACATTGGGTTGTCCATCCCTTCTCCCCCAACATTAGTCCTTATGGTAAGGGCACAATGTATGAGGGGCAAAGTCCATTGCCCCCCATCAGTCCATACGACAGGTACACATTCATTAAAGTAACATCCATCAAATGGAGACACAATCCTTTTAATTAGTCCCCGAAAGACCTCTCACTTACAAGATTCATTCCTTGGCTGAGGGTGTAAAGCCCTCAAGCGGCTGCAGTGTCTCTTCAATCTAGCAGGGTAATGCTCAATAGGGAAGTGGAAAAAAAACTGTGGTCATTCATGGCCGCCAGTGTGGGGAGTCCCAGATTTGTGGGTCCTAGACCCGTCGGATCTTTGGGCGCTTAGAACATAGGTGCAACTAGCACAGCACAACCCAATCAACTTCCGACTCCTTTATTTGCTTGACATAGAATCATCACCAGTGATACTCAGACCCAGGTTTCTTAGGCACCCACTCTTCTAACATAGACTGCAGAGTAAACTCCCTGCGCCACATATACCACAGCCGGATTGGCTGCTACCTTTGGCAGCCCTGTGCTCTTGCCCTCGCTTGAGGACCCTAAGAGACTCGATGCAGACTCCCCACTGTGTTTCCTCACTCTAGCCCCAAAGAGTATGCCGGCCCAAGGCGTGACCGTCTGTAGTCTAGGCTGCATGGCCGGAGATACTTCCACTGCTCCTAACCGGATCATGAAAACCACGATCAGGAACCAGCACTGTCGCTCATCTTCCTTCAAAATCTGAACACATTGAACTTACTGCAGACCAGGTCCCTGCCGGAGGGAGCCAGTGTTAACATATACCTTGTGTCTGGTACTTTCCTCCATTACAATAATAATAAATATCTTTATTTTAATATAGCGCTAACATAATCTGCAGCGCTTTACAGTTTGCACACATTACCATCGCTGTCCCAGATGGGGTTCACTATCTAAATCCATTATGAACCTGAAGCCTCATCCGCGATCGTAGTGCATCACGGAACCCCGGGTCACCGGCTGCGCAAATTCTTCCCCACCAGGCTAATCTAGCTGGGCCCGTACCCACACTTTCTCTTTTCTTTGCCTCTGATAGCATTCATGATCCGTTCCATCTCTGTTGCAAGAGGCTTCCTTCAAGGTCAGAAATGAGTCTTTCTGTGGCGTTGGTGGAGAACCCACCAACAGGGAGAACCCCTGTAATCCAACAGGGCTCAGAGTTGTTCGGCTTGTTCACGAGGCTGAACTGGGATGTAGGCCTCAGCTTCCGACTCAGGAGTTGAAGCATCAAGTACTTTCTCCACTAAGCTACCCGGCTCTGTCTCTTGTCACTCACTGCGTCCCAGTCCTCCCCAGTTTGGTAAACCATACCAGAGCCCGGTACGCTCCATCCAGTATCTTTGGTCCGTCATGCTCTCTTCTTCCTTCATTTCTGACTTTCTCCCACAAAATGGTGCTGTCCCAGTCATCAATTAGGCCAGGTATGGCTCCGCCTTTCGCTGGCTTGGGTCATTCCAAACACTAGAGGAAGCACCAGCAGGTAGCATAGTCGGAATAGAAAACGTGGTCGGTACACAGAAGACGCAATGTAGTTAAAGAATCAGCAGGTAGAGAAGTCAGTAATAGCTAGGGGTCGGTTCACAGAAGCAGCAGTATAATCTTGTAATGAAGGAGCAGGTGAAAGGAAGCTTGACTTAAGGCTGGTAGCTCAATAATCTCGCAAGGAAAGAAGTGCAATGCCAGGTTTAAGTAGGATGTTAAGGAACTGTCCAGCGAGCTAAATAGCTCAGAGGGAAGAGCTGGTGCACAAGAACTCCTGGGTTAGAGTCCTGACAGGTCCTCACTGACTCACCATCCCATTTCTAGATATCTTCTGCCCATTTCCATGGGTCAAACCCTACTTGGCAGGTCTTTCCATCCACTTCACTTTGCTGCAACTACCACTCCCTGCTGTAGGCTGGCACTCCCGGTTCCGACACTCCCTTCTGTAGGCATAACCTCTGAAGGGCTGGGCACTGCTTTGCCCCCTTTCACTCCTTCCACGCCCAGGATCGACGGGGCCTCCTTGTTGCTTTCCGCCACTCACTGCCATTTTACAGTTCTTGCTCAACGCCATCGTAGACCATGTAACGGTCACCATCTTCCCCACAAGTCGAGTCTTCCCAGCATCACTTTCCTCTTCCAGTTGCAAAACTCGACCTTTCCAACTATGCCAAGTGTAACGTCGAACGGGGCAGTAGCTGTGGGTGAGGCACACGTCTCCAATGCCCTGGCACGCTATATAACAGTAGGGGTCCTGGCTGGGTGTGTGGACTTGTGCTGTGAGGGCTTTACGCTAGTGCACGCAGTGCAGGCTGCATGTAACCGTTGTTGCTGGTTTCCAGGACCAGATGTTTCACAGTTCAATGAAGGAGACCACCATTCAAAAATAACTCTTTACTGAACGGTAACTTGATAAGGCTGGAGTCACACACAACGTCTAAAAAATCGGTCCGTTTTTGACGGACTACAAATGTTTCATGAACAGTGATCCATATGTCATCCGATTTTCATGCGAGGATGCGATTTTGTCGCATCTAAGCATCCGTTTGACATCCGTGTGACATCCGTCTGCCGAGATTTTGTCGGCGGCTTGCAAAATGGACATATAATGGAGCTCAATGACAGGTTAAAGCACAAATGAAAGAATAGATATATACACATAGAATACACATATATATATATATTGTACATGTCATTGAGACACACATATACTCTATATATATATATTTATATTTCATAAAGTTCTGCATAGCAGAATAGCCGCTAATTGAATTTTTTTCGTTTTTTTCCTACTCTCATCAGTTCACCTAAGGTCAGCCAGGGGACTCCGCGCAGTCTCACTGACGTCCCTGACTGACCTGAGGTGAACTGATGAGCGTGGGTAAAAATGCAGAAACTTTCCCATGCTCATTAGTTCATCTCCGGGCAGCCAGGGAGGCTGCGCAGAGATGGAATAATTCATTCTGTCAGTGGTTTAGAGTGGGCTGGTCGCATTAGTACCGTTCCTGTTCTAAACCACTTAAACCCTTCTGATGGATTGCAGCGGGGGGACCTGACTGACCAGCGGAGAGGTAAGGATACGGTTGCTTTTTTGTTTTATTTTTGTTACAGGTCGATGGTTTATTTTTTGATTAGCAGAGGAATAAATCTTGTCAAAAACTTGGTGTCTTTATTTCATTAAAATAATTTTTAATTAATGTCTGTGTGTGGTATTTTAACCCTTTAATGGTCTAGGGTTAATAATGCATTTGTTGTCTTATTGACACCTCTCCATTATTAATCGGCTTAATGTCACCTTCCAATTGCAAAATGACATTAACCCATTAATATTAAACCATTAGCCACCGCTACAGGGCAATGGGAATAGAGAGACTAAGTGCCAGAAAAGGCGCATCTTATAGATGCGCCTTTTCTGGGGTGTCTGGGGGCAGATTTTTGTAGCCGGGGGGGGCAAAAACAATGGTCCCTCTCAAAACTATTAAAATCTTCCCTCACTCACCTGCTTTTCCTCTCTGGCTGCGCTTTTACTGTGGGAGCCCACGCAATTTTTTTCAACGAATTAATCCCTTTAGTTAACACCTACATGTCCCAAATTTTACACACAAACCCAATTCTAATTATTAGTCAGGGACATATATAATAAAAACATGAAATAAAATGGTTTACTGTATTTAAACTATGTGTCATTTCATGTCGGGTTTTGGAATGATTTTACAGAAGCCGGCAATTCAATTAGTGGCTATTCTGCTATGTAGAACTCTATGAAATATAAATATATATATATGTATTCCAATTACATATATATATATAGTGGTACAGTAAAGGGTGTTTTACTGGATGGAATATATGTTTCTCCCAGCAGATTAATGTTTGGCCGGGTTTTTCCCTAAAGACGGGACCTGCGATGATGTCAGGGTCATGTGATCAGCCCATGTGGTGTCTACCTCACTGGTGGGAGGGGTTAGGCCCTATGTAATGGAGGTTGGTAATTACCACAGTGTGAGTGTGTTTCTGGAAGCTACAGGAACTTGTGTGGACTCAGCCTGAAACTTGTATACAGGATTCCCGTGCTGCAGAAATATAGCAGCAAGACTCGGAAGAACCCCAGGATGCCGCAGGACCTGGCAGCCGCTTGGTTACGCCCGTCCCGTGCAAGGGGTGAGTCTGGGACCAGTGGTTTTCCAAGCTGGAGTATGTGTTTAGCTTTCCTTATGTTTTGTTAAGCTGCTGGTTACTGAGTGACATTAAAAACCATTGGAATTGGACTTTATGCCTGTGTGTTGCCTCGTTACTGCCGCCCGGCTATTGCCTACCAGAGTGAATCCCTACAGTTGGTGGACTGAATGTGGGCAGAAGCAGTGAGGTCAGGCTGTTTTTTTTATTTTTGATTTGTACCCCAGCCTATGTCCCAGGTGAAATGAGTGGCAGAGACCCAGGTGAGGAACTTTCCAGAAATGGAGGCCACGGTAAAAACGCTCATAGAGGCCATGCGACAGCAGCAGCAGGCTATGCAGCAGCAGCAGGCTATGCAGCAGCAACAGCAGGCTATGCAGCAGCAGCAGGCTATGCAGCAGCAGGCTACACAGCAGCAGCAGGCTATGCAGCAGCAACAGGAGGCCATGCGGCACCAGCAACAGGAGGCCATGCGACAGCAGGCTATGCTGCAGCAGGCTATGCAGCAGCAGCAGGAAACCAATCAGCTGTTGATACAGCATATCACGGCAGCGCAGACAAAAGGAGCTGACCGGGGAATCCATGAGGTCCGGAAAGCGGTTCGTATAGCGATTCCCAAGATGGAGAAAATCGGACGATGTGGAGGCATACCTGGAGATGTTCGAAGGAGTCGCTGAGAGAGAGAAGCTACCCCGGGACCATTGGGCGGACGTCCTCGCTCCGTTTCTGACCCCAGGACCTTTGAAGGCGTATCAGGACCTACCCCCAGATCAAAGGGCGGACTACACGGTCGTCAAAGGTGAGATACTGGCTCGTCTTGGGGTAAATGTGTTAGTGCGGGCCCAGCGGGTACACCAGTGGGAGTTTACCCCCTCCTAGCCGGCCCGGTCCCAGTATTACAACCTGTTGCACCTGTTACAAAAGTGGTTGCAGCCTGAGGTGTTGTCCCCCATGGCCATGCTGGACCGCATAGTGACTGATAAATTTTGGAGGGCTTTGCCCCACTCCCTCCAGACATGGGTCGGACAGGCATCCCCTACTAATGCCATGCAGATGATAGACCTCATAGAAAGGTATGGGGCTACCAAAGAGCTACAGGGAGGGACCCCCCGGAAGGTAACAGGAAGGTTCCCTAAGTCCCCACCCCTGGTTCGGCGAGCGGAGCCCAGGAAGGCCGCTCAGGACTTATCTGGGGAAGTAAGGAGCCCCATAATCTGCTGGCAGTGCCAGGAACCAGGTCATAGGAGAGCTGACTGCCCCCACCTGACTAAACCCATGGACACAAATTTGGGGTACCGCCAGTCCCACTATGCCGAACCGATGTGTGCAATGGGTACCCTGAAAGGTCCCAATATGGAACATTTGTGTCGGATGGAAGTGGAGGGCACCCCGGCTGTGGCCCTATTGGACTCAGGGAGTCTTGTAACCCTGGTATGAGCCAGCTGGATACACACCAGCGAGTATACGGGTCAGAAAATTGGGGTGTTGTGTATACATGGAGACTTAAAAGACTATCCCACCGCACTAGTGTTAATCAGCAAGCCAGTGGGGAGGCGGTGCCACGAGGTGGGGGTGGTGACTAATTTACATTATGAAGTGATAATTGGAAGAGACTTTCCGTTGTTTTCTGTGCTGTGGCCGTCTGTTGTCCCACCCACTGAGCAGCTGCCGACGCCAGAGGCAACCAGGTTACATTCTCCAGAAGTGGGGCATGAACCTGGTGGCCTGGAGGAAGAAGTGCTGGCTGTAGGAATAACTTTCCCTTCAGTGGAGGAGGGGGAGAATTCTCCCAGGGAAGTATTGGCTGGAGAGGTGGAAGACTTGCCGCTGGGACCTGAGTTGTCAGACTTGAATGTATCAGGTGACAAATTTGGTACAGCGCAACTCCGAGACCTTACTTTAGCCCGGGCCAGAGAAAATGTACTGTTTGTCAATGGGGAACCCCAACAACCTGGGGCAGATACGGTGTTGCCATGCTTTGAGCTGAACCAGGATTTGTTGTACTGAGTGGAGAAAATACAGGGGGAAATGGTAGAAGAATTACTGGTACCTCAGACGTATCGGAGGCTGGTAATGGATTTAGCGCATGTACTCGGGGGCATTTGGGCCAAAAGAAAACCCTCGACCGAATTCTGCAGCGATTTTACTGGCCAGGGGTCAATGAAGAAGTTAATCGATACTGTAGCTCCTGTCCAGTGTGCCAGGTAACCAGTCCTAAGCCTCACTTTCGGTGCCCTTTGGTGCCTTTGCCAATTATAGAGGTGCCCTTCGAGAGAGTGGCCATGGACCTGGTGGGGCCTCTCAATAAGTCGGCAAGGGGACACCAACACATTCTTGTAGTTCTAGATTATGCTACCCGATATCCTGAGGCCATTCCGCTGCGCCACACATCAGCTAAGGCCTCTTTCACACATCAGGTTTTCGCCGTCAGACGCGATCCGGCGCTTTTGACAGAAACCGGATCCGGCGAAATGCAATGCCGGATCCAGTTTCCCCCCCCATTGACTTGCATTTGCGCCGGATCGCGCCGGATGGCCATGCGTTTCATCCGGTTTTCGCCGAATCCGGCAATGTGTCGCGATCCGGCGTCTGGAAAAGACGGCTACTGTAACGTTTTTTGTCTCCGGCGAAAAAGCCGGACACGCCGGATCCGGCGCGTCCGGCTTTTTCACACAATGAAAGCCTATGAGCGCCGCAATGCGCCTGATCCGGCGAAAGCCGGATCCGGTGGCCGGATCCGTTTTTTTTGGTCTGAGCATGCTCAGTAGCTCTGCCCACAAGACATATATAAAAGCAAGACAGTGGGACCCACAGCCACACCCAACATGCCACCCAAGAAAGCAACCAAGCGCAGCAGGAGAAGGCAGGAGACCACTGCAGCACCATCAGCACCACCACCACCCCAAATGGAGCAGCAAATGGAACATGCTGAGGAGGGGAGGCCAGCAGCAGATGAGAGACGGTAATTATCAAATCCCCCATTCCTCCAAACTAGGGCTATTGAATATCAAGATATTCATTGGCCCTTTGTTTCTCTTTATTCAACAGCCGCCCAATAGATGCAGCAGCAGCAGCAGCAATGGCAGCAGCTGGAACACCACCCACAGGCATGGAGTGTGGCCACCAGGAAGACAGCACATCATCTTCTGGGAGCCCTCCCTCGCATCGTCAGTGTTTGACGGTAAGTTTTTATTTCCAAAATCCATCATCTCTGTAATATATGTCTATTCATTGCCTTTTATTTCAAAACAGGATTCACAAGATGAAGAGGAGCTCCCAGAAGAAGAAGGAAGGGGTGGACAGACACTTGGAGTGGGCTCACAATTGGTAAGTTTTTTGCATCAAACACAACATCACACTACACACAACACATAGAAAACAATGTTCTGCAGACCACACACAGCAAACAAATGCCTACATCCAAAGACATAACATTTTTTGTTTTCTTCTCTAGTCTTCCCAATCTGGTGCTCGGCCAAGAGGTCCTCGCAGTGCCTCCCAGGGTCGTCGGCGACAGCAACGCGGCGGTCACCAGCGTGTAAGTATAAATATTTTTGCTTTGTTTTTTTGCACTTTTTATGTCATTTCTTTTGTGGAGGCTAATTATGTTATTTTTGTCTTTTTCTTTAACAGCCTTCACAGCGTGCTCCCGACTCTGACGGTGAGGATGGAGGACTCGATGTGGACCACCTCATCGATCTCGTCAGAGAAAGGGAGCCGCTCTGGAATATGGCTGACCGCCGCCACGCTGACCTTATCGTTACCCGACGACTCTGGGAGGAAATCTGTTCGCTCCTTGTGGGCCGCTGGGAGGACCTCGATGTTCGGGCCCAGATTAAAGAGCGTAAGTATATACAGTACCGGTTGCTTGATGTAAACCAGTGTTTCCCGAACTCCAGTCCTCGTGGTCCCCACGGATCATGTGTTCAGGATTTCTATTTACTATGGAAATCCTGAAAACATGACCCCTGGGGACCATGAGGACTGGAGTTTGTGAAACACTGATGTTGTATACTAACCACTCCTTTCTCGTTTCAGGGAACAGAATTGTGAATCGGTGGCGGTCTGTGAGGGATCGTTTCAAGAAGGAGTTCAATAAAGAGATGCGGGCCCCGAGTGGATCTGGAGGACGCAGGAGCAAGTACAAGTACGCAGAAGCCCTGTCGTTCCTCCGGGAAACAATGGTCACTAGAAGGTAAATATTACACACCACATGTGAAAAAAAATGTTAGATGTAACTTTTTTTTTTCAGCCAGGGCCATACCATGTCAGTATTTTAATTGTTTTTTTTTCTCTTTATTCCACAGCACGGTGAGCAGCACTCGGGAGCCTGCACGATTGGACCCTTCTGAGGCGATCCCTGAGGAGACCGGCACCGAGGGACACTTCGACCGCCCCGGTACATCTGCACCTTCCCAGCCTTCCCACACATTCGACCCATCTGTCCCATCCACCAGCACAGGAGCATCGTGGCCGCCTACATTACATGAAGCTGCTGGTGAGGAGATCGCTTTCCCTTTACCCCACCCTTCTGCCCCTGCCACCTCTAGTACACCTGCGGGTACTGGGCGGCAGCGGCAGAGGGGTCAGGAAAAGAGTTATGCGCCAGAGTTCTTGCATCTGAATGCATCTTTCCAGAACTGTCTAAAAGTCTTGTCAGAGCAAATCTCCGCAGGCTTTCAGCAGATCAACTCCAGCATTCTGGAGGTGAAGACACTTCTGCAAACCATGCATTCAGAAGCAAGATCTTCGCCAAACCACACCTTTTTCAGGTCTGTTGTGGAGCGCATGGCAACACTATCTCCTACCCAGCAGATGCATGTAATGCATTCGTGCCACGGTGCTCTACAGCAGGTTACATCCCAACCTCCACCTCCCACCACTGTAGTTCCTCCACCTGCACCCCCTCCAGCCACTTTCCATCCTCCCCCTCCTATTACATCTGCACCCCCTCCAGCCACTTTCCATCCTCCCCCTCCTATTACATCTGCACCCCCTCCAGCCACTTTCCATCCTCCCCCTCCTATTACATACTAGCAACCTCACCAGTACCAGCAACCTTCCCAGTACCAGCAACCTCCCCAGTACCAGACATCTCCCCACTTCCAGCAACCTGCCCCGTACCAAACTCCTTCCCCGTACCAAACTCCTTCCCCGTACCAAACTCCTTCCCCATACAACTTTCCATCAACATCATCTGCTCCTACAGTCCCTGCCCAACCCTCCACTCCACCGCCCACCACCTCTTCTGCCTCCCACATGTCCACCCATTCTGTAGCTTTTTCCACACCATCACCTCTAACTGTACCTTCCCCACCACGATCCCAGTCCTCTCTCCACACTCCCATTGTCGAAGTGTCCCGCAGCCCCTCCAGCAGTATTTCCACCCCACACTACACCGAGTTATAATGGTTTTTTTTGTAATAAAAATGCCCATTTGGTTGGTTTCAAACCTTTATTAAAAAAGTTTTTTTAACTTTAAAAACAGTTTACACAAAAAACAATATTTTAAATAAAAGTTAAATTATTGTTTACACTGGTTGTCTGTCATTTCTTTCTGCGGCGAAATATGTTTAAAAAAAAGGTTAAATACAGGGTATTTAAAAGGTAAAAAGGTATTCAAAACCAGGTATATAACTGTGGGTAAATTTTAGCTTTTTGCCACAGTTGTGTTCCTGGTTGTGTTTGAAGCAAAGTATTTCACCTGAAAAGTTGTGTTTATTGTTGGTGATTTCCTAACAATGTACACAACTTTTGTTAAAAGGTGAAATACTTTGCATAAAACACAACCAAGGAACACACCTGTGGCCTAAAGCTAAAAATAGTAAGACCATGACAAGATAGCCAACTTTGGTTGGCAAAGGTATATACTGTTGGTCCAGAAGGTACACAAGTTTGGTTAGGGCACAAATCTTTCACACTCTGTCATCCTGCCAGTGTACTCTGCCTTGAGGTGACATAAAGTATAGTGCAAAATTGTCCCTCATTACTGAAACCGTCACAGAACTTCTAGTGGTAATATTTCCAATGACAACATCCATCTTCGCCAGTAACTTGCTCTTCTCTCCAACCTGCACTTTCTCCTCTACAACCTGTCAAAGAAGGGCTGTAGGAACATGCTATATATAGTTTTCCAGTAGCCAATCCCGTTCGGAAGGCCACAAGGGTCAATTTTAAAAACCAGATCCGGCGTAATCCGTCGAAAAACGGATAGAAAAACGGATGAACCGGATGAGACGGATCCGGTTTTGTCTGTCAAGAACAAGACGGATCCGGCAGAAAACCGTATCCGGCACATCAGGTTTTACAAAACATTTGCCGGATCCGGCATTCCGGCACGACGCCGGATCGCGCCTGACGCCGAAAACCTGATGTGTGAAAGTAGCCTTAGCTAATAGCAAAGGAACTCATGGGTATGTTTTCACGGGAGTGAATTCCGCAAGAGATTTTAACAGACCAGGGAACCCCCTTTATGTCAAAAATTATGAAGGAACTCTGCCGGTTGTTAAATGTTAAACAGTTGCGCACATCGGTCTATCATCCCCAAACAGATGGTCTGGTAGAAAGGTTCAATAAGACGCTGAAGAGCATGTTAAAAAAGGCACTTTCCAAAGATGGGAAGGACTGGGATCTCTTATTGCCATATTTGTTGTTTGCAGTATGGGAGGTGCCTCAGGCATCTACAGGGTTCTCGCCCTTTGAACTATTGTATGGCAGACATCCACGGGGCTTACTCGATATAGCCAAAGAGGCCAGGGAGAACCAACCTACCCCCCACAAAAGTGTGATAGAGCATGTTGCAAAAATGCAAGAGAGAATGGAGACAGTCATACCTCTGGTCCGGGAACATATGGAGGCAGCACAACGGTCACAGAGTCGGGTCTATAACCAGGAGGCTCGGGTAAGAACCTTTAGCCCTGGGGATCAGGTGTTGGTGCTTGTGCCTACCGTAGATAGCAAATTTCTCGCAAGGTGGCAGGGACCCTACAAGATCATGGAGAAGGTGGGGCCAGTAGACTACAAGGTACACAAGCCAGGACGGAGAAAGCCAGAACAGGTTTACCATATTAATTTGCCTAAACACTGGAAAGATAGAGAACACCTTGGTGGGGATAGACCGCTGCCAGCGTTTCAGATGGAAAAGGCTCCGTTACCTCGGGGCGAGGCAGGAGAAGCCCAACCCGCGGTCAAAATTGCAGATACTTTGTCTCCTAGACAGGTTCAGGAGGTCCGGGAGTTCATTAGCCGAAATACAGATGTTTTTTCGGAACTCCCTGGACGCACCTCCCTAATCCAACATGGCATTGTCACAGAGCCACAGGCCAAGGTCCGACTAAAGCCTTATCAGGTGCCTGAGGCCCGGCGACAAGCCATCTCGGAAGAGGTGAAAGCTGTGTTGCAGTTAGGGGTCATAGAAGAGTCTCAAAGTGAGTGGGCCAGCCCAATAGTCCTAATACCCAAGCCTGATGGTCTCTAAGATTCTGTAATAATTTTAGAAAACTCAATGACATTTCAAAATTTGACGCCTACCCCATGCCCCGGGTTGACGAGTTGATAGAGCGCTTTGGGCAAGCACGGTATTTTACAACTCTAGACCTCACAAAAGGTTATTGGCAGGTACCCCTAACAGAGGCAGCGAAGGAAAAAAATGCTTTTGTAACACCTGAGGGGCTGTTCCAGTATAAGGTATTACCCTTTGGGTTGCATGGCGCACCAGCAACGTTCCAGCGGTTAATGGATATTATGCTCCGTCCCCATCGCCGCTATGCCTCAGCCTATCTAGACGATATCATTGTGTACAGCACCAACTGGGAAAGCCACTTAGCAAAAGTACAGGCAGTGATAGACTCTCTGCGACAAGCAGGGCTAACTGCCAACCCAAAGAAGTGTTCCATAGGGTTGGAAGAAGCCCGGTACTTGGGGTCTGTCATTGGGAGAGGAGTTCTCAAGCCCCAAGTAAGCAAAGTAGAGGCAATTCAGGACTGGCCCCGCCCCCTCACAACAAAACAGGTAAAAGCTTTTTTGGGTTTAGTGGGATATTACAGGCGGTTCATTCCCAACTTTGCAACCCTGTCCGTGCCTTTAACAGATTGTTTAAAAGGGAAAAAATCTGTGATGGTCGACTGGAATGATCAGTTAGAAGAGGCCTTTACAAAATTAAAAGGGGTACTGTGTGGTACACCAGTCCTGATCACTCCAAATTTCAAAAAAGAATTTGTGGTGCAGACTGATGCCTCGGAGATAGGCCTCGGTGCCGTGCTGTCTCAGGAAGTTAACGGGGAAGAGCATCCCGTTAGCTTCCTAAGCTGGAAGCTTACCCCAGCTGAAACCCGATACAGTATTGTGGAGAGAGAGTGCCTGGCCATCAAGTGGGCACTGGAGTCATTGCGCTACTATTTGCTGGGGAGAACATTTCGTTTGGTGACAGATCATTCCCCTCTTATGTGGATGAGTCAAGCTAAGGAGAGGAATACCCGAGTCACCAGGTGGTACCTGTCCCTGCAAAATTTTAAATTTTCAGTGGAACATCGTGCAGACAGACTACAGGGGAATGCAGATGCCCTGTCCAGAGTTCACTGTATGTCATGTGTCCACCCCCTTGGGGTTGAACATAGGGGGGAGGTATGTGGTACAGTAAAGGGTGTTTTACTGGATGGAAGATATGTTTCTCCCAGCAGATTAATGTTTGGCCGGGTTTTTCCCTAAAGACGGGACCTGCGATGATGTCAGGGTCACGTGATCAGCCCATGTGGTGTCTACCTCACTGGTGGCAGGGGTTAGGCCCTATGTAATGGAGGTTGGTAATTGCCACAAGGAGAGTGTGTTTCTGGAAGCTACAGGAACGTGTGTGGACTCAGCCTGAAACTTGTATACAGGATTTCCGTGCTGCAGGACTATAGCAGCAAGACTCGGAAGAACCCCGGGAATGGCACCTGGCGGATGCCGCAGGACCTGGCAGCCGCTTGGTTATGCCCGTCCCGTGCAAGGGGTGAGTCTGGGACCAGTGGTTCTCCAAGCTGGAGTATGAGTTTGCCTTTCCTTATGTTTTGTTAAGCTGCTGGTTACTGAGTGACATTAAAACCACTGGAATTGGACTTTATGCCTGTGTGTTGCCTCGTTACTGCCGCCCGGCTATTGCCTACCAGAGCGAATCCCTACTATATATATATATATATATATATATATATATATATATACACTCACTGGCCACTTTATTAGGTACACCATGCTAGTAAGGGGTTGGACCCCCTTTTGCCTTCAGAACTGCCTCAATTCTTCGTGGCAGAGATTCAACAAGGTGCTGGAAGCATTCCTCAGAGATTTTGGACCATATTGACATGATGGCATCACACAGTTGGCGCAGATTTGTCGGCTGCACATCCCTGATGCGAATCTCCCGTTCCACCACATCCCAAAGATGCTCTATTGGATTGAGATCTGGTGACTGAGGAGGCCATTTGAGTACAGTGAACTCATTGTCATGTTCAAGAAACCAATCTGAGATGATTCGAGCTTTATGACATGGCGCATTATCCTGCTGAAAGTAGCCATCAGATGTTGGGTACATTGTGGTCATAAAGGGATGGACATGGTCAGCAACAATACTCAGGTAGGCTGTGGCGTTGCAACGATGCTCAATTGGTACCAAGGGGCCCAAAGAGTGCCAAGAAAAAATTCCCCACACCATGACACCACCACCACCAGCCTGAACCGTTGATACAAGGCAGGATGGATCCATGCTTTCATGTTGTTTACGCCAAATTCTGACCCTACCATCCGAATGTCGCAGCAGAAATCGAGACTCATCAGACCAGGCAACGTTTTTCCAATCTTCTACTGTCCAATTTCGATGAGCTTGTGCAAATTGTAGCCTCAGTTTCCTGTTGTTAGCTGAGAGGAGTGGTACCCGGTGTGGTCTTCTGCTGCTGTAGCCCATCTGCCTCAAAGTTCGACGCACTGTGCGTTCAGAGATGCTCTTCTGCCTACCTTGGTTGTAACGGGTGGCAATTTGAGTCACTGTTGCCTTTCTATCAGCTCGAACCAGTCTGCCCATTCTCCTCTGACCTCTGGCATCAACAAGGCATTTCCGGCCACAGAACTGCCACTCACTGGATTTTTTTTCTTTTTCGGACCATTCTCTGTAAACCCTAGAGATGGTTGTGCGTGAAAATCCCAGTAGATCAGCAGTTTCTGAAATACTCAGACCAGCCCTTCTGGCACCAACAATCATGCCACGTTCAAAGGCACTCAAATCACCTTTCTTCCCCATACTGATGCTCGGTTTGAACTGCAGGAGATTGTCTTGACCATGTCTACATGCCTAAATGCACTGAGTTGCCGCCATGTGATTGGCTGATTAGAAATTAAGTCTTAACACACAGTTGGACAGGTGTACCTAATAAAGTGGCCAGTGAGTGTATATATATATATATATATACACAGTATATATATATATATATATATGTGTGTGTATTCCATGTGTCTACATCTATTCTTTTGTTTCTTTATTAAACCTGTCAGTGCGATTTTATTGTATCACAAAATGATTTGCCGGCTTTTGTTAAAGGTCACCGGGAGCGATTTTCTCGCAAGTCACACTTGTGGTCCATTTGTATTCTGATTTTTTTGTTCTCAGCCCCATAGACTTGCATTGGCGAGTCCGATCTGATAATCGGTGACAATCGCAGCATGCCTCGGACCGAGGAAAGGAGCAGACAAAAAATCGGATGATGGGCAATTTTTTATTGCAATGCACTCGTCCGTTTTTGTCGCCACTGTGACTCCGGCCTAAGGGTTATATACAGGGGATAGTGAGTAGAAAGCTGTATGAATGTTTCCTTTACAACTCAAAGCATTTTCCTCACAGTTTCTTTCCTCAGTATTTTACCCCAGGGCTTTCTATATCTCTGTTTCTCCCTACTTCACCACAACCCTGGCTTAACACTACTGTCCAGATTACCAAGAGTCCTTTACTTGTTCTGAGGTTCTGCATCCTCCTTCTTCTGCTGGCACCCTGGAACTCCCGAATGAGACACTCTACTAGTCCCATGTACTCTGTCCTGTTTAGGGCGGTTCCTACAGTCAGCCTACACATATTAACAACACTACTGACATATCTAACACACATCACAACTCACATTACATATCACATCACACAACATTGAAACTTGTTTCTTCAAGGGGGAAATGTGGGCGGCATGTCCATATTCTTACACCTGCATCATGAAGCCAGTGCCCCTCTTTTTTTTTTTTTTCTATCCAGCAGATCCTCTTTGCGCTTCTCTCCTTTCTAGTCTCTGCGTCCTTTTCCATTTTTATAACAGTATCTCAGCTGTAGTATAAATCCATACGAATGCCATCCTTGCTAGACTAAGCAGCAGGAAATGACTCAGAGTACTCGGAGTGATGGGTTATAATTGACTGCATCCCCCCACCCTTCAGCACATTCCAGCCATCCATCCCTTGGGCATCCCAGTTTTGAACAATATCCTCAGAAACAGGTTCCTTGTATGCAGTACTTTTTTAATAGTTGGTCTTGAGGGTCATATCTGAACATGTCATTTACGTGAGAGGACCCAATATGACCCAAAAGTATTGCACTGAAATTCTGGTGGGACAATGACCCTGTTAATTCATTGGGATTATGTAAGCTTTCCAGTTATTTTTGTGTCATTCCGGTTCATCGTTTTGTGTATACAACTCACAGGCAAAGCAATGTTAAATGCTACAAATCTTCACGTGTTTCTCCTTTCCCTCTACCACTTCCTGTACTGTCTGTAGGTTCATAAAATTAAAGCATAATGGTAGAGAAGTATTACATGACTGCAGGATCAATTTGCAACAGAACCTCTGATTCCGAAAAGAGCCTCTAACGCAAACTGATCCTCCAAGGAGTTTTTTGGTTCTCCAATATTTACGGTTTATGGCCTGTCCTTAGAATAAACTATTAGTACTCCAGTGGTGAATGTAAAACTTTTGGTACCACCACTCATCAGCAGACTGAAGGGGCCACTGGTATTGTAGCTCAGCTTTGAGCTGCAGAGATGAGATAAAGTACTACACATGGCACTGTCCCTTGCGAACAACATAGGGGAAACAGACTATCACCAATCCGATAATGATGGCTTGTCCTAAGGTAGTCCTGGAAAAACTCTTGTAAACAATTTTATTTTTAAAGAGGGGTTTTCATAAAATTGCAATTTATATATTGGACAACAGTGACCTCCAGAAAACTGGACTTTGGAACCACAAGAGTGGGGATCTATAGAGCTCCATCTTGAATGGAGTAGAGATGATCATGCTCAGTGTCCAGCTCCATTCTGTCATGACACAACTGTCGGGTGACCCGGGACCAGGGGCTCCTTTCCTGGCCCTAACACTATGGGGCACCCTAGATCGCCCTGTTCCCTGGGATACTTCTGAAGGTGAAGATGCCAGGGCCTCCACCCTTGCCTTATCTCCTGAGTTAGCCCTCCATCTGTTCTCTTCCCCCACCCAGGGAAGAGGGGGCGCTACTGTGCACTGCAGTACACCAATGTAAGGGGGTGGCATTTCTTTGGACAGTAGAGACAAACTGCCACTTTAAGAGACAGAACCCCCTTGGCTAGAGCAATTAGACATTCGGATCTCCCCTGCAATAAGACTGCTTTTAGTTCGATCTGCCTGCTAGGAGAGGGGGGGCCTGTGTTTCCAGTGAGTGTTCTGAGCTCGGATTCTGAAGGAAGCTGGCGTGCTGGATTCTGTGAGGAGAAAAACGTGCATCTTAGAACTGACTGAACCAGTGGGATTGTGTACCCTTCTGGGGATAACAAAGATGGCTTTTCCTGTGTTACTGCAAGGAGCCACCAAGATATACAAGGAAGGAACAGGCTTGGGATCTTCACACAAGGACAAGACCACATTGCACAGAGCTTCCAAGGAGGACGTGCATCATCTTGCAGAGAACTGCAGGGGGCCCGAAGAAAGGAACTTCAACACCAACTGTACTGTGAGTGTTAACCCCGTGTGCGCACATGTTTAGGGCTTAGGATAGGGTGCAATAGACAGAGCACGGTAGATGTGCGGCTGGTGTAGAAGCGGCCAGTCAGGCTAGAGTTAGAGCAGCAGCATACTGTACTTTATTGCATTGTTTAGCTTTTGGAGAAATGCACTGATCTGTATAGTTGGTGCACCGTGCCATTTGTATGGCCCAGCTAGTGAATATCACTTTTGTAAATTGTTTTATGTCATTGCATACCCCTGTTTACTATTTCCTAACACTGCATTCCTTGCCTGTAAATAAATTAACCCTTTGTTGTTTGCACCTCATCTTGCATACTCTAGTCTCCCTGCATTGTGGTGGTCTCCCAGCCATCGCTTCACCAACCCAACAAATAGGGCAACAAAGACGAGGAGTTACTGAAAATTCCATACACACATAACAGAGGAATCCACCGGGGGGTGTAGAATGTGGAAGAAAGCAAAACAGGGAAGGATAAGGAATTATCAAGCATGCAAACCAACAACAGTCGCTTATAACTCCTCCAGCACTCCTCATCAATTTCTCTCCCTCTGTTAGCCTAAGCGAACTCTGTTGAGTATTAGTAATAAAGCCCAGATTATATAGGGGAAAGGAGTGGCCTACTTAACTTTTTAAAACTTCCTAGATATGGGGTACTTTCTGCTCGCCAAGTTTTCACTTGCATAACTAAACCCTTTTCTGACTGGTTACTTCCTATCCTCATCCCATTCCCGTCACCTGAATGTTTCTCTGGACGCCACAGAATGGTTATAGAGGAACTTCTGACCAAAAGATTCCTGGAGGCTTTCATAGCAACCAAGAAATTTGCCATCTCTTTCCCAGAAATCAGGGAGATCTACCCTTTTTCCTGACATATTCATGGAGTTTGGTAAGTCTAAGTACATGGGTTTCTCCTCTATTCATGTACTTGAGTGCTCACTGGTTTGGTGTCCATTTACTGCCTAATGACTTATGGTACCTTAGATTAGTATCAGAGCAGGATCCCCTCCGTGTTCAGTATCCTATGTAATAAGTCAGGCACTGGGCCCCATGGATAGGACATTATCTCATCTCAGTCCCTCCTGGGATGCATCAAAGGTATGTTCTTCATACTTTTCATTTCACACTTTTTCACATTTTCTTAACATATATATGTTAAGTAATATATATATATATATATATTACTAAATCAATCATCTTCCTCCAACTTGAAAAAAAGATCTTTACAGAAAAATCCAAGTGTAAACCGCCTAATAATAATTTAGATTTTTTTTTTTGACTCGCCAGAGCCATGCCAGCTTTTTATTTCCCTTCCTCTTTTCCTGTTTTTGTTAACCTGGGAATGCTCAATAATAAAAACCATCTTACATTTTGTTTGCCTTCAGACTCATATTGCAAAGTCTGCAAGTCTGTTTTCGATTAAGAACTCATTTTTCTCTGCTATAGTTTATGTACTTTTCTTCCCCTCCTTTGTATGCCTCTCTCCTGCCTTTATACTGGTACTGGGGCAAAGGTCTGGGTGGCAATAAATTAGAAAATTTGGACCTGATATCTTATACACATGAGTCTCCCACCAAAATCTTCCCAAATTATCCCATTAGAAGCCTTAGACCAGTCTTTATTGGAGGAACCCAATGTCCTTGTCCTGTGCAACTGGGCACAACAGTAGTGAAAGCTTCTGCCTTGGTTTGTACAGGGGCAATTGGCCTCAGAAGAACAACAGTAATATAAATAGCTGTTTACAGATTTTGAGTTGGGTCCAAAACTTGAAGTTACACCTTAAATACCAGTACAACCAGTCAATGCCAGTCTCTAGGGATGGACAACCAGTACATTAGCCAAGGGCACCCTACTGCAGGCAATGCCTCTTGCACTGATTCTTGCATCCACAATCCCTGTCTTGGGTAGGAAATGATCAAGGGTTGTACTACAGAAATTTGAAGGATTCTGGCAAATTTGGGCACAAGCTCATTTTGTGCAAGAATTTGTCTATCACCACTTGGCAACAACCCAACTAAGGTCAGCACTGAAAATATGTAAGGGCCACCACCCTATGCCATTAACTGCTTCTTCCATACGGACATATCTCCTAACTAGAAACATTACATACATGAATTACGCCATTGCGGCATGTGTAAGAATACGAGGTACTTTGCAAACATTTTTGATCAAAGTGTGTGAGTCCGTCTGTCACAGACAAAGTTAGGTCTTTCAGATGGGACTGTATACTAACACTCACCTCACTTTCTGTGACTGGGTCTCAAATGAACTAGGAATTCATGGTATCCAATTGTAATTTGTTCATAAAAAAAGAGGTTGCCTTGTCATTGGCAAATAGGCTCGCACCATATGAACAAAATTTGCTTTAGCAATTAAGTAAAATTGTTTTTTATCCACAGTTATTGGAGGGTCATTGACATAATACATGATACTTGGTCATGTAAAATACCATCGAATTTTGGTTTTCAAGTCTTTGGAGGCAAACCATGATCAAAATAGGTAGTGGGGTTGACTAGAAACAAGACAATGTTGCAGGCCTGAAGGATTATTTGAGCCTTCACCTAACCAAGATATCCACATGTAGCTCCAGCTGAGGTTTCCATATCTCAGAAAGTTCTGGCCCATACGGGGTTAAGTACATTACCACTCTCTGCTACAGAGAACATGCTTAGCGCATTATACCACAAACTCGTGATCTCAGCGGGAGGACTTTAAATCAGAAAGTAGTTTTGAAAGTAATTTGAGAAGTTTTATAAATTCAGGTTGGCAACCAGGAAGTTCTGGATTAAACAAATGTATCACCCTGGTGTTTTTCATCGTTGGAAGTGGAACCATCGATGTGCCTCCCCCCCGGGTGACTTCCATATGAATTCAGAAATTAGACAATCAAAATAAAGTACATTTTTGGCAGTGGAATTCAAAAGGAATTATTTAGCATTACAGTTTACTATGTCAAGCTGAAGGGGAGTTTATTTGTTCTGCCAGGGTTAATACTTGGCACAGTGGTGATGTCCTTGACAAAAGTCACCAAAAGTATGAGTAATCAGTAAATCAATAGTTGAGTGGCCCTTAAAGAGAACCTGTCAGTCAATTCATGCTGCGCAAAACTGCAGGGAACATTAATGAGAGTCTGTCTGCACGAATATATAGTTTTAAGATCCGGCCAGGCACCGTATCCGGAGATGAGACTAGTGTGGATGGCAGTTCCCAGCGCCGCTCTACGTGGTTGACAGGTGTCTCACTAACTTCATACATGGGAGAGACCTGTCAATCACACAGAGTGGAGCAGGAAGAAGTTGGCCAGGAACATCATCAGACTAGTCTCATCTCTGCCTATGGTCCCAGGTCAGATCTAACTATAGTTTTTCTCAAGTTTTCTTCTGGGTCGCCCTCCCAGGGCAACCGTGGGGTTACTCGGTACCGGGCGGTATCAGGGGGACATGTCACAGCAGCGGTGACCCGGACCGTGGCCCTGGGTGACCAATTAATAGAGGGAATTGAATGGTGGAATGTAGTTAGATGAATAGTTCGTGCCGCCACCTGTGGTGTTCGGCAAGGGAGGTGTTAAGCCGACGTTGCAGACAGATCCCCTGGGACAGATGGTGCGGTGCAGCAATGATGTTATAGCCCTCCACAGGCAGGGCCATTGTCCCAGGGCAGTGTAGATGTGGAGACACTTAGATGGTGTAGTGTCCGGCGCAGGGGATGTAGCAGTGCCAGGCGGACGGACGCAGGAAGGAATGGAGGACACCAGGGCATGTAGTTCCAAAGCTTTACTCACAGTCTGTAGTGCCCACTTCTGTGCCGTGTCCTCCGGGTCAGGGACTCAGTTAACCTCCAGGCAAGATGGAATGCTCCCTTCCACGCT
The DNA here is from genome assembly GCF_039654945.1 of Dendrobates tinctorius. Classification (NCBI taxonomy): domain Eukaryota; kingdom Metazoa; phylum Chordata; class Amphibia; order Anura; family Dendrobatidae; genus Dendrobates; species Dendrobates tinctorius. The sequence goes on along the minus strand of NW_027361788.1, from coordinate 22,012,525 downwards.
CCGCCAACTTATGTGCCTTTTCTGAACGTCTCCTCTATAGCGCCTTTAAGGCTGTGTGCACACGCTACAGATTCCGCTGCGTTTCCGCAGCAGTTTTGGCCACTGCGGACCCGCCGCAGTTTTAGCTGCGGTGTACAGTACCATTCAAATGAATGGTATAAAAAAAACGCTGTGCCGACGCTGCGGAAAAATCCGCGCGGATTTGCTGCGGTTTTGAATCCGCAGAAAGAATTGCATGTCAATTCTTTCTGCGGAAACCGCTGCGGGTTCCTATCACCACCATTGTGGAGATAGTGAATCCGCAGGACCAAACCGCAGGCAAAACCGCGGATTATCTGCGGTTTTTGCAAAATCCGTGCGGATTAATCCGCAGCGGAATCCACAGCGTGTGCACGTACCCTTAGTGTGAAGATCTCCTAATACTGAGTTACACTGGAGTTCCTCCTAACAGATGTTCCCAAGAACTCTACTTGTACGGCAGACAGCTGTAGCCTGCTTCGGGGACTCTCTACTCCTAAGTCCCGGCTCTCTATCCGTATTGCTGTTGTGCCCTCAAGTCTTAGATGGGAGTAGTGCATTTACAGCCCACTACTCCACCGGTGTCTGCTGCAGAACCATTAGTGTCCATACAACCTCGGGGACCGGGCCCCAGCCTTGCGCTCAGAACTTCTAGGCAGGGTTCTTCCTCTAACCCACATCCTCTGTGTTCCCTTTTTCTCCTACGTTCCGTACTTGTCTTTCTCTCCTATGGAAGCTCAGGCTTAAGCTCAACGTCTTTCTCCTTTCCTTTCCCGTGCCAGCTGGCTCAGGTCACTGAGGGGCGGCACGGTGGCTCAATGGTTAGCACTGCAGCCTTGCAGCGCTGGGGTCCTGGGTTCAAATCCCACCAAGGACAACATCTGCAAGGAGTTTGTATGTTCTCCCCGTGTTTGCGTGGGTTTCCTCCCACATTCTAAAGACATACTAATAGGGAATTTAGATTGTGAGCCCCAGCGGGGACAGTGATGATGATGTGTGCAAACTGTAAAGCGCTGCGGAATATGTTAGCGCTATATAAAAATAAAGATTTATTTTTATTTTTTATTTTATTCCACAATCGACTTTTGTAAATCAAAACTAAATCTATGAAGCGAACAAATCTTATAAATGGTTGGATGTAACATCTTCAGAAGTCTATACTTCTTCCTGGTAATTCCAAGCTCCTTGACATGAAGACTTGTCCAGTAGACTTGAGCTAAAAAGATTCACAGGACCTTGGTCTAGTGGCCACGTCCATAGTCTGTGGCACCAGAGACATGCAAACCTCCTCTTCCAAATTTCTGGCACCCCCAATGCCTATTCTGGTTAGTAAGGCAGGCATGACATCATCATTGCAGGACACATCCTGGATGGGGCTTCAAGGCTACTAATCAGAAGAGACATTGAGATTTCTGGCATGATGAATGAGGCTTGGATTCGGCAACCATGGAAAACAAATCTTTTTGCTCTCCTGTATTTTCCAAGTGACACCATTACTGCTTCTACTACTCAGGTGTTGAGTGACATTTACACTCCACCTACAATTTTGCTCAAAGCCATGATGTTTTCATAAGAGTGCACTTTTAGAGAGGTCACCTTCCTTGAAAAAAAAAGATTTTTTTTGGCATCCAGCACCTGGGAAAATAAAATGTGTGGTTCTCATACATTTAGGTTTGGCTCCTTTAATCCATACACTCTGAAGCTTAGGCTATATTTTCTAATGCATTTTCTGGAACATCCATTAAAGCTAAAAACCCTCTGAGGTTTGACTATCAGTTTACTTTTATGCACATCCAAAATTCACAAATTTGGTTAAGACGTGATAATCCTATCATAAAATATACACTAAGCTTGGAATATATAAATATCTAGAGTAGAGTACCACGGACAGATGTGTACCTCGCCTGCATCCAATACTGTGCTACCTGATCCAGTCCCAATAAAATACTTTCCAGAACCACATGAATATTTCAGCTTTAATTCCAGCTTGATTCACGAGACATAATAACTATCCAAAATTGTACCAACTTGCTGAGCCATTACTGGCAATATAGCTCTGTATTCCCACTCAGAGCTGAAAACATCAACTCAAAAAATGTCAAATATTGCTTGACCGTGCCAGACCTCAGCAAATAGACATGGCTTTGCTGTCTACACACAAATAAGACCCACCAAATGTTCCACTCGACTAGTTGTCATGAGGAGTCAAGTTCTCACCGGTGAATGTCATCTATTGGAATTACCGTACTCAGCTCTTCCTTCACAAATTTTTTTATAGGTACTGTCTGGTGAAGATCTAGATTTTCTATCTCCCATTGATCTGCTATTATTGGGGACATGCTATGGTATAGCTTGGGTTGCCAGCGCCCGGAGCAAGGAAAATACTGCGGCCGTTAACGTGCTCCCTTAAAAAAAATAGAGCCCTCTGAGTGATATTTTCAAAAAGTTTGAATGCCCCCTAAAAAATTATTGGTGACCTTTTCTAAAGTAATATTTCTCCTTTGTGACATCCCTCCCCACAAAAAGTTAGAGCTTATATTCTCCTAAGCCAAGAAACAGAATCGTCTTCTCTCCTGCACACAGGTGACACAATTCGGTGACATCATTGCACCATAGGCTCCAGGACGCTGACGTGGTCTATGGCTCCCTCTGGATACACAACTATAACAGCATAAAATTTACACCGATTTAGTTTGAAGCACATACTAGCAAGGTTACTGATATTTTCTGTATTTCCTTTGTAAATGTTGCATCCCTAAGAATTTTACATCCAGGTCAATTGTCCATGTACTAACCAACTTTCCATCCTGCATCACTGGGTAATTAACGGTCAACCATCCATTATTACTGCATGGCCACTGAAGAGAAAATATAGGATTACATGTTGGCCACTCAGATACATTACATATATGCGCCACGTCCACCTACATATACCTAAGCTCTCCAATTTGATAGTCAGGTCAAAAAATATACATTTTCTGCACATATTTACTTGAACCAAGGGTCTTAAAAGTGGAGATACAAGTCCTGGGTGGTAAGTACTAAACCAGGGTCGTCCTTGTTATGCCACTGAAGATATTCTCAAAACAACATAATAGGGTGTCATGATAAGAGAAAATCCTTAAATCCAAGGATAAAGTTCTTTTTCTTGATGTACTAGTAGACCCACTCTAATACGGGTATCAAATTGTCTGTTGGGCCTGCCTTTGAAGGGGGTTTCTGTAAAGAAAGCATATAGAGCTGGTTTTACCATTGACATTTATGGTCTATCCATAGGTGAAGAATGCACTTGACTGTCTATATTATCAGAGAACCCCTTTAATGAAATGTCGATTGATTAGTTGTGTACATCCAACCATGACCTATTGAGTCTGAAGCACTGCCTCAGCGAAGCGTCCACAGGCTCTGCTGAAGTTAATTTTTCTAGGAGACAAACCACACACCGTAGCAGAGTTGTTGAAAGGAATAACAAACCAGACAGATCTGTGTCTCTCACCACTGAACTTACAAACAGGCATGGTTGTGTGTGATAATGGCTGCAACCTTGGCAAGATCATACACAATACCATGCTTGGCCCCCGTATTCAACTTAATGGTTCAACAGTTTCTGAAAACCTACCCACATTTGCCAAAGCTACTCGACAAGGTACACCACGTGAGTGCCCATTTCCACAAGTCAGCTACAGCTGCTTTGTCAGTGCTGCTTCAGCTCATGCAAGTGCCAGCTCACTGCACATGCTGGCAAGGCTTTGTGAGAAGCAGGGGCCAGTTGTTGAATACCAGCTCTCTCAGGTTGTTGTTCTGGTCAGCCTCCGCACATAGCAAATGAAGAGTGGGCATGGTTGTCTGACATTTTTGCTATTCTCCAAGACTTTGAGGTCTCAATAAAGATGGTGAGTGGCGATGATGCCATAGTCAGCACAATTATCCTGCTTCTGTGCCTACTTAAACAGTCACTGATGACAATTAAACATGAAGATTTGCATGCGGACCATGTGGAGATGGAGGAAGACATGAGACAGGGAGATGCTACCCATCTCATCTCATCTGCTCAGCGTGGATTGGGTAACAATCAAAAGAAGGAAGCTAAGAAGGAGGAAGAGGAACAGGAGCTGGTTGCTAGCACAACAGAGGCTAGTACCCACACAAGCTTCGTCCCGACTCTCCTACATGAATGGGCTGAGGAGATGGAGAGTCATCATCATGGTAGAGACAGAGAAGTTTTGGCTGTAGGGAGCTTGGCACATATGGCTGACTTTATGTACCTGAAAGCGGGTTGCGGGATGCAGTGACAGACAGAAGGCAGAGCAAGGGTTATCAAATTAAACAGTTTTAATTTAACAGGGGGTTAACTCCTCGCAGGGAGGTGAAGGGTTAAATGGCAGAATAGCAGTCCAATTGCAAAGAATATGAAGGGTTAACAAACAAAGTGACAGCAGTTCTTTGGTGCACTTATTGTGTCAGGAGTTCTTCAGACTGCAGGTACTACTTGGGGGTTGGTAGCTCCTGCAGCAGCTGGCGCGTTGTTGGTCCCAGGAGATTCTGTTGGCAATGATGTTCCGTCTTCTGGCGGCAGCGGTCAGTTTCTGGCACCTTCCGCTGAGCCCATAGTCCATGAGCATATGCGGCCAGAACAAACAAGGCCGCAGCACTATCAGGGTCCACCGAGGGCGGGCAGAGATATGCCGGTAAGGTGGGCTGCAAATGTCTGTTCAGTGCCCAGTTTTCTCTATGCGGAACGTGCGCTGTACTCACGGTCACTAAGCGCACGGCACCTCGCTCTCTGCCAGTTACCGGGCACACTGCACTTCCCTCTCTACAATCCCCCCTGGTGACAGCAAGCGTCTACAGATGCAGGCCGGTGCAGTCCCGGTGCTCAAGGGACAGAGCACTTCTCTCCCTGTGCTGCGCGCTGCATGTTCCCGCTAAGGCTGACGGATTCAACGCATGCTGTGGCTCTTGCCACTTAGCCACACCCCCTGTTTCCGAATACAAAGGTCTGTCCAGTCTCTTACTCCTTCCCCTGGATAACAGAGGAGACTGCCCCAACATTTCTGGACCCGGCATTGGACAGGTACCCACGGCGCGGTTCTCCTGCTTACATACCGATCCCTTTTAAAGTGACCCTCCTATTATGTTCATTTTGGCCAAAAAAGAGTACTGTTTTTTCACCCTGCTAGACTCAAGCTACAAGAAGAACCTTGCATTTCTCCTTCAGGAGGCAGAGTGGTCTACTAAAATGGTGTTATACCAGAAGGCCATTGTAGAAAATATGTTGAAAAAATTCCCATCAGACAATGCTAGCTGCAGGGGACAAGCTTCCTTGCCAACCAAGGAGGAGAGACACACACACCATGTACAGCAGAGGCAGGGGTACAGTGTTCTATCAAAGGCTGATGAACAAAGCTTGAATTAGCCACGACTTTTCCACACTACCTGTTGAAAGCAGTACATAAAATGTTGTTAATCTACAATATTTGAATGAGGCCCACCAATTGTTGCCTTCAAGGGTCTATGGGTGATCTTGCTTCTAATTTTTGGCAGGTTTTGCACTGTGTGCAGAGCTTTTATGAGTATAGGAGTAGCACAACTACACTTTGTTCACAATATTTGAATGAGGCACTGCAGTTGGTGCTTTCAAGGGTGTATGAATGACCCTGCCTGTAATTTTTGTCAGGCTTTGCACTGTGTGCAGAACCTTTATGAGTGTTGGAGCAGGGCCGCCATCAGGTGATTTCTACCCTTACTGTTGTATGGGACCCTGTGAAGAGAGGGAAAGAAGTGGGATCCAGACCCAGTCTAGGCCCCCCTCGTGTGCTTCTGCTCACCAGCCCCCAGGGTGTAATCATCTTGGTGTAGGGAGCCTTTCTTGGAGCTCCATGGAACAACAGTACTGATCCATGAGAGCCCATTCGCCTCTTTTGTGACGCGTGGGTGACGGAGCGTAAGCTATGTCATCGCGTACGTGCCGGCATATACCCGCGCCACTCTCCAGGAGCACACTAGAAATGGAGTTGTGCATGCAGGGAATCGTTAGAGGCAAGTATGAAAACTTTTTTTAATAAAATGAATTAAATGAGCTTAGGGGGAAAGCAATTGATGATGAATTGAAGGTGTGGGATGGAGGACAGTGAATGATGATGTATTGAGCAGGGGGAGCGCAAATAATAATAAATTAGGGGTGGGGGATAGCAAATGTTCAATTAAGGGTGAGGAATGAGGGACAGCAAATGATGACTTGAGGGTGGGGGGGTGGAGAGAACAAATAATGATGAATTGAAGGTGGGATACAGCAAATGATCATGAATTGAAGGTGGAGAAGGGGTAGAATAAATTGTGAATTGAGGGTGGGGGTGAGAGAGAGGACATGACATAATGAATTGGGGCAGAGGGGAGCATGTAAATATAATGAATCGGGGGAGTGGGAGGTACATAGTGGTTGAGTTGAGGACGATGGAATGTGACTGGTAATGAATTGGGGGAAAGAGTACAGGTTCTATTTAATGTATATATTTATTGGGTAGGGAAAGTGGCTATTTATAGTTAGTGGGAGCACAGTGGTGGATTACAACTTATATTTGGAATGATGGGTTCCATAAAAGCTAATTATATATTATTGGTGTGTGCATGTCTGTATTCAGCTGTGTAGTGTAGAAGTTGGTGAAAAAGTGTAAAATATGCATTGCAAGCGGGGCTCTAGATAACTGTTATTTTGTGCAGAGGCAAGTCCTGGCTGGAAGAAGAGATGGCGGCCTGCGCTGGATGAAGAAATGATGAAGGACTTCAACTAAAGATGTCACTGGTGAGTCAGTGTTACCTGTACACTGACACTATACACTGTATACTATATACAGAGCTCCTGTGTATAATGTTACCGGTGATCACTGTATTACTTGCACACTGACTCTATTTACAGAGCTCCTGTGTATAATGTGACCGGTGATCACTGTATTACCTGTACACTGACACTATATACAGAGCTCCTGTGTTTAATATCACTGATGATCCCTGTATTACCTGTACACTGACACTATAGAGTTCCTGTGTATAATGTCACTGGTGATCCCTGTATTACCTGTACACTGACACTATATGCAGAGCTCCTGTGTATGTCACTGGTGATCACTGTATTGCCTGTACACTGAAACTATATATAGAGCTCCTGAGTATAATGTCAGTGGTGATCACTGTATTACCTGTACACTGATACTATATACAGAGCTCCTGTGTATAATGTCACTGGTGATCACTGTATTACCGATGCCAGGGAGCGATGAAGCAAGGCACCGGACCCGGACCTGCGACACCCATCGGACCGGACCACCCTTCACGGGTGAGTATAATAAAACTTATTTTCTTATCTTTCAAGTCAGACCGGGGGCTTATCTACAGCATTATAGAATGCTGTAGATAAGCCCTGAAAGGCAGTGGCCATATCTTATATCGTCCAAAACTGTGGACAGGTTTGCTTTAAAGTGGAGTAAAAGGGTGACACCTTTGTTCTCAGCAGAGATCTGGGAGTCAGAGATGTTTCCAGGGGTCTTCCCCATACTGTTCTCCTTCCATTCAGCACTTTTTCCATCCATTTCAATATTTTCACTGCCCCCCAGACCTTTTTGTAGGGTATGCCATAAAAAAGCTCAGATTTCCCATTGACTCCCATTATATTTATTACTTGAAACGAACATCTGAGCATTAGGAGTTGACAGGAGTTGACAGGTTCGAGTAACGAGCATCTGAGCATTTTGCTGCTTGCTCATCACTATTAATGACATTATTTGCTGTTGTGAAGAGGAGTTTAACGGTTTTCCCTCCAGGATGTCATCTCGACAGGAGGGAACTTCTTGCCCCCTTTAGCTGTCATCCAGCTGCTCACGGTCACTACACTATTTGTTGGCTGCTGTTCTTTTTTCCATCAAGTCCAATGAGCGGTCCATCTTGTTGTTCCTCCATGTGCCCCTTTCGTTCAGAAATCAGCAGTCCCAGCTTTGTTTATTCAGCTCATTTTGACTCACGTTCTTTCACTTTGCCAAGTAGTCTAGACCTATAGTCATTCCATAGTTATTCAAGCTTCATTTCCCTCTTAGCCTGATGGAGCACCTCCCTTGTCTCAGCTACCAGCAGAGAGATAAAGTCGTGTCTGATGTTAACATCATATTGCAGATTGCAGCTGGGAACATTACGGCCATCAGAAAAGGTCTTTCTCAGCAGCTAACGCTAGATGACCTCAAAGCCTCTTGGCTCGTGTCCTCAGGATCACGGTATAGTCAGGTGGTGGTCACAAGGAGAACATTGAGCAATGTCAGGGTGTTAATGTGCAGACCAGATGGGCTGTTGAGGTGAACATCTATCTTGGCGGATCAGGATGACATTCTGCAATCAACGAGATACGGACATAAGCAAACTTAAAGGTCTTTAAACTCAATGCAAAATCTTACCTACCGTACTTCACCTACCATGCTCTTTTACTCTTTTGGGCATTCTCAGGGGTCATTTTCATGCTGGTTTCGCATCCAACTATTCCATCAGGTATGAAGAGATGACTGCACATGCACAGACCTCTCCATTCACTATTTTAAAAAAATTATCGAAAATTTTCTAAACATATCGATACGAAGATGTGAACATGTGCAGCCACCACTCCCCTAACAGCAGCCGTCGATGATATGGTGTTGAATTGGCAAGGGGTCAGCAGTAGATCGGTGAGATGAGTAGTGATTCTTGATGTTCACAAAAGCCAAAACCCTCCTTGGTAGTCACAAAACCTAGGAAATCTTAACAAAACGCATCATTAGTTGTCAATGGTTTCCAGTTAATAGATTAATGATTCAAATATAACTAAAAATTGTTATAAAATGGTAAATATATATGATATAAATAGATTAGAAGTCTTTAGAGATGGATAGATTGGCAACAAATGTTGTTGAAGTACTATTTAGTGGTCCGAATGGTGGTGACTGATTACACCACATCGTGACCGGTGTCTGAGTATATGGAAAGACTTTGAAAAACGCCGTGATAATGACATAAGACAAGTAATGCAAGTCCTGGTGACTTTTCGACCTCTTTGGGGTATCGAATTCATAATGCATGAAGAGAGGTCAACACAAGTCTGAATTTTGGGATTAATGTAAGTGAATGGTCTACTCTTCACCAATACACTACATCTGACTTGGGCCACAGTTGATGTGATCAATAGATGAAAGTCCTGACATGAAAATAGAGATACAGATAGCTAACATCTGAAAGTTGAGGATGTTGGAAACCACCATGTTAAAGGAAAAAAAGAAAGCATACTATCATCAGAAGCCACCCCAGCTCCAGTGCTGCCGCTCCGTTGGTCTCTGTCAGACCAAAAGAGATGATGATCCCTGAGGCCACTGAGTGACTGCAGGGTCAGGTGACTGGTGGCCAGAATGTCATCACAGAGACCATCGGAGTGGCAAAGCCAGAGCAGGGTTGGATTCCGTTGGAGAAGTAGCAGTCGTATGGAGCTAGATTCTGGTTCTAAGTATACCTTCATTTTTGATCTTTTACCTTTTCTTTTACTATGGTGGTTTCCGACTGTTGAACAGTCGTTGATAGAGTTGAGCGAAACGGGTCGAAAAAATTCAAAAGTCGCCGACTTTTGGCAAAGTCGGGTTTCATGAAACGAAACCCGACCCTAGGATGAGGTCGGCCACGAGGTCGGCGACTTACGCGCCAAAGTCGCGTTTCAAAAGTTTGTTTTGCGCTCTTTTTCAGCCAATCAGGATCCACGGACACTGTGGGCAACGTGATGACATAGGCACGGGTCACCACCATCTTTCAGAAGGGCATGCAAGTGATTGGCTTGCTTTGGTGGGCGTCACAGGGGGTATAAAAGGGCGTGCACGCCGACCGCCATCTTACTTCTGCCGATCTTAGTATAGGGAGAGGTTGCTGCTGATTCTGTAGGGAGAGCGTTAGGCAGGGAAGAAGATAAAAAAACTGCTTCTGCTGCTAGCGATTTGGCCTGCACAACACACAAGTCACTGTGTGTGCAGTGCAAGGGGAGGCTATATTGTGGTGTATCAGTGGTGTTGGTTGTTGGGCTGCCTTTTAAGGCTTCCTGACACGCTGGCATTGCTGTTTACCCACTGCTCCGCAAACTGCTTTTTTAAAAGCAATCCAATCTCCCTTATCCTCTTGTCACTTTGGTCACAGGCAGCTGTGCCATCGAGCGTGTCACATAGCGCTCAGATATCAGTGGGCCTCACACCATCCACAAGTGTCCAGTGTCCAAAAGTGTACGCAGAGATTCAAAATCTCCATTATCCTCTCGTCACTTTGGTCACAGGCAGCTGTGCCATCGAGCGTGTCACATAGCGCTCAGATATCAGTGGGCCTCACACCATCCACAAGTGTCCAGTGTCCAAAAGTGTACGCAGAGATTCAAAATCTCCATTATCCTCTCGTCACTTTGGTCACAGGCAGCTGTGCCATCGAGCGTGTCACATAGCGCTCAGATATCAGTGGGCCTCACACCATCCACAAGTGTCCAGTGTCCAAAAGTGTACGCAGAGATTCAAAATCTCCATTATCCTTTCGTCACTTTGGTCAAAGGCAGCTGTGCCATCGAGCGTGTCACATAGCGCTCAGATATCAGTGGGCCTCACACCATCCACAAGTGTCCAGTGTCCAAAAGTGTACGCAGAGATTCAAAATCTCCATTATCCTCTCGTCACTTTGGTCACAGGCAGCTGTGCCATCGAGCGTGTCACATAGCGCTCAGATATCAGTGGGCCTCACACCATCCACAAGTGTCCAGTGTCCAAAAGTGTACGCAGAGATTCAAAATCTCCATTATCCTCTCGTCACTTTGGTCACAGGCAGCTGTGCCATCGAGCGTGTCACATAGCGCTCAGATATCAGTGGGCCTCACACCATCCACAAGTGTCCAGTGTCCAAAAGTGTACGCAGAGATTCAAAATCTCCATTATCCTCTCGTCACTTTGGTCACAGGCAGCTGTGCCATCGAGCGTGTCACATAGCGCTCAGATATCAGTGGGCCTCACACAATCCACAAGTGTCCAGTGTCCAAAAGTGTACGCAGAGATTCAAAATCTCCATTATCCTCTCGTCACTTTGGTCACAGGCAGCTGTGCCATCGAGCGTGTCACATAGCGCTCAGATATCAGTGGGCCTCACACCATCCACAAGTGTCCAGTGTCCAAAAGTGTACGCAGAGATTCAAAATCTCCATTATCCTCTCGTCACTTTGGTCACAGGCAGCTGTGCCATCGAGCGTGTCACATAGCGCTCAGATATCAGTGGGCCTCACACCATCCACAAGTGTCCAGTGTCCAAAAGTGTACGCAGAGATTCAAAATCTCCATTATCCTCTCGTCACTTTGGTCACAGGCAGCTGTGCCATCGAGCGTGTCACATACGCTCAGATATCAGTGGGCCTCACACCATCCACAAGTGTCCAGTGTCCAAAAGTGTACGCAGAGATTCAAAATCTCCATTATCCTCTCGTCACTTTGGTCACAGGCAGCTGTGCCATCGAGCGTGTCACATAGCGCTCAGATATCAGTGGGCCTCACACCATCCACAAGTGTCCAGTGTCCAAAAGTGTACGCAGAGATTCAAAATCTCCATTATCCTCTCGTCACTTTGGTCACAGGCAGCTGTGCCATCGAGCGTGTCACATAGCGCTCAGATATCAGTGGGCCTCACACCATCCACAAGTGTCCAGTGTCCAAAAGTGTACGCAGAGATTCAAAATCTCCATTATCCTCTCGTCACTTTGGTCACAGGCAGCTGTGCCATCGAGCGTGTCACATAGCGCTCAGCTATCAGTGGGCCTCACACCATCCACAAGTGTCCAGTGTCCAAAAGTGTACGCAGAGATTCAAAATCTCCATTATCCTCTCGTCACTTTGGTCACAGGCAGCTGTGCCATCGAGCGTGTCACATAGCGCTCAGATATCAGTGGGCCTCACACCATCCACAAGTGTCCAGTGTCCAAAAGTGTACGCAGAGATTCAAAATCTCCATTATCCTCTCGTCACTTTGGTCACAGGCAGCTGTGCCATCGAGCGTGTCACATAGCGCTCAGATATCAGTGGGTCTCACACAATCCACAAGTGTCCAGTGTCCAAAAGTGTACGCGGAGATTCAAAATCTCCATTATCCTCTCGTCACTTTGGTCACAGGCAGCTGTGCCATCAAGCGTGTCACATAGCGCTCAGATATCAGTGGGCCTCACACCATCCACAAGTGTCCAGTGTCCAAAAGTGTACGCAGAGATTCAAAATCTCCATTATCCTCTCGTCACTTTGGTCACAGGCAGCTGTGCCATCGAGCGTGTCACATAGCGCTCAGATATCAGTGGGCCTCACACCATCCACAAGTGTCCAGTGTCCAAAAGTGTACGCAGAGATTCAAAATCTCCATTATCCTCTCGTCACTTTGGTCACAGGCAGCTGTGCCATCGAGCGTGTCACATAGCGCTCAGATATCAGTGGGCCTCACACAATCCACAAGTGTCCAGTGTCCAAAAGTGTACGCAGAGATTCAAAATCTCCATTATCCTCTCGTCACTTTGGTCACAGGCAGCTGTGCCATCGAGCGTGTCACATAGCGCTCAGATATCAGTGGGCCTCACACAATCCACAAGCGTCCACTGTCCACAAGTGTGTGCAGAAATTCTAAAACTCCCTTGTCCTATAGACACCTTGTACCTTGTTTTACATTACTATATAGTTTGTTGGATTTTGTCTACATTTCTACCAAAAATGAGGAAGGCTGGTGGAAGAGGCTGTGGAATTGGGCGGGGGTTGGCAGCTGGTAATGATGGTGTTGGTGGTGGATCTGATGGTAGTGGCAAGAGCAAAATAGGACCGAATGCAGGAGGTGCTGACCCTGCGTCATCGTCTGGCTACATAAGGCCTCGAACGCTTAGTTTTCTAGGAGTTGGCAAACCGCTTTTAAAGGCAGAGCATCAGGAAAAAGTTTTGTCTTACATTGCTGACTCAGCCTCCAGCTCTATCGCCTCCTCTTCTTCAGTTATAAAAAGTAAAAGCACTGAGTCGTCATTGGAGGCTCATGTTCATGAACCACACCTTTCCTTGTGTCCTTCACCCCAACCAAGATTGAAGGATGACGCAGGCCATACTACTGATTACTCCATGGAGCTGTTTTCACATACCATGCCTGGATTATCAAGTGAAATGGTGAATTACCCAGGCCAAGATGAATCTGACATGGAGTGCACTGATGCACAGCCGCTGATGGATGATTCTGCTGGTACATTCACTCAGAGCACTACATTGTCCTCGCAGTGTACAGAGCCAGATTCTGACCCTGATGAGACTCAGGTGCCCCTTCCCGCACACTATACCACCATACACGGTGACACAGAGGAAGGTGCACATGACATAGAAGAGGAGGTGATGGATGACCCAGTTATTGACCCAGATTGGCATCCATTGGGGGAAGAGGGTGCTGCTTCCAATAGCTCAGATGAGGAGCATCCACAGCAGACATCGACATCGCAACAGCTGTTATCTGGCAGGCCCGGAGCACTCCAAAGACAGGTTCCAAACATCAAAAGAGTTGCTGGACAGCTTGTCCAGAGGGTCAAAAGATCACAGCGTGCTAGGCCGCAAAATGTCTGCCAAAGTAGGAAGAGTGCAGTGTGGCACTTTTTTGAACAAAATCCTCATGATCAGGCAAAGGTTATCTGTAAGAAGTGCGCAAAGACCTTTAGCCGAGGGAAAAATCTGAAAAATTTGAATACCAGTTGCATGCTTAGACATTTAACCAGCATGCACTTGCAAGCGTGGACACAACACCAAACCTCAAGTGCCACATGTGCAACTGATCACAACGAAGGTAGTCAGCAACGCTACATTGTTTCCCCCACTGTAAGCCCACCGGTTAGCACAGCAGCAAATGTTGAGGTGTCGTTGCAAGGCCACAGCAGTCAGGGAATCCCACTGTTATATCAACGAAAGACTGATTCTAGGCCATCAGAAAGAACACCAACTCCATCACCATCATCAACCCTCTCTCAGTCCGCCCTGTCCACCGCTACTTCCACCATATGCAGCTCTCAAGTCCAGCTCACCCTCCCAGACACTATGAGTAGGTCAAGAAAGTACTCAGTCTCTCATCCGCGTACACTGGGTTTGAACGCCCACATTGCCAAACTAATCTCGTTTGAGATGATGCCCTTTCGGTTGGTGGAAAGCACAGCTTTCCGCGAACTCATGGCCTATGCAGTACCACGCTATGACCTACCCAGTCGCCACTTCTTCTCTCGCAAAGCCATCCCAGCCCTCCACCATCATGTGAAAGACCGCATTGTCCATGCACTCAAGCAGTCAGTGAGCGGAAAGGTGCACCTCACAACTGATGCATGGTCCAGTCGGCATGGCCAGGGCCGTTACGTGTCCATCACTGCGCACTGGGTTAATGTGGTGGATGCAGGGTCCACAGGGGACATCGGTGGTGGAACAGTGCTGCCTAGCCCACGGTATAGGAAACAGTTGGCTGTAGGCGTTCGACCCTCCTCCTCCTCCTCCTCCAGAAGCGAAAGCTCGTCCACAGAGCGCAGTCGTACGAGCACTCCATCTGCAGCTGCCACTGTTGCACACGATGTGTCCCCCTATCGAGCAGCTAGTGGAAAGCGTCAGCAGGCTGTGTTGCAGATGATGTGTTTGGGCGACAGACACACCGCCGAGGTGCTGGCCGAGTACTTGAAGCGACAAACTGAGTCATGGCTGGGCAGTGTACATCTTAAGGCAGGCAAGGTAGTTAGTGATAACGGCCGTAATTTTGTGGCAGCCATAGCCCTTTCAAAACTCAGCCACATACCTTGCTTGGCTCACACCTTGAACCTGGTGGTGCAGTGCTTCCTCAAAAATTATCCGGAGTTAACAGCCCTGCTCCAGAAGGTGCGAAGACTGTGCGCGCACATCCGCCGGTCGCCTGTACACTCCGTTCGTATGCAGAAGCTGCAGCGATTGCTCCACCTTCCCAACCACCGCCTCATTATCGACATTGCAACAAGGTGGAACTCCACCCTGCACATGGTGGAGCGGCTGTGCGAGCAGAGGCAGGCCATAATGCATTTGTGGGAGGATACACGGCCAGGCACTTTGAGAGCAGACATGGAGTTGACAGGCGTGCAGTGGTCGAAGCTGAAAGACCTTTGTAAAGTCCTTCAGTGTTTTGAGGAATGCACACGGCTGGTAAGCGCAGACGACGCCATCCTAAGCATGAGCATCCCACTTATGCGTCTGCTCATGCAAACTTTGACGCACCTTAAGGAGCAGGCGTCTGCAGCCAATGTTGATGAGGAGGAAGAGGAGGAGGGAATCCTTGATGACATTCAGCCATTGTCTGCTCAGGGACCTCTCCTGGACGAGGTGGAGGAAGAAGAGGAGGAGGAGGAGGAGGATGATGGGGATGATTACTTAGGGGAGGAGGATGCATCTCGTGGGGCAAGTGAAAATGTTGGCGTGGCAAGGTCTGGTACAGGGTTTGTGCGTGACTGGAGGGATGTGGATTTGCCAGAAAGTGCTCCTCCACCCAGCACTCGCAGTGCATCATTGACACCGGGAACATTGGCCCACATGTCAGATTATGCCTTGCGGATCCTAAAAAGGGACCCCCGCATTGCCAAAATGATGAACGATGACGACTACTGGTTGGCCAGCATCCTGGATCCACGCTATAAAGGCAAATTACAAAACATCATGCCACAGGAGAACCTTGACCTAATATTGGCTAATAAACAAGCAACTCTGGTAAATCGGTTGCTTGAGGCATTCCCAGCACACAGCAGCGGTGATGGTTCTCACAAGAGCCGTACGGGCCGGGGGCAGCTTGGCAGAGGTGTTCGTGGTGCACACAGCAGAAGTGGCGTTGGAGACAGGGGTTTCATGACAATGTTGTGGACTGATTTTTCAAATACCGCTCACACAACTGGTAATACTGCATCGATGGAAAGTGACAGGAGACAGCAGTTGTCAACTATGGTTACAAACTACTTTTCCTCCCATATCGATGTTCTCCCACACAGGTCATTCCCCTTTGACTATTGGGCCGCTAAACTGGACACCTGGCCTGAATTGGCCCAATATGCCTTACAGGAGCTCGCTTGCCCAGCTGCAAGTGTGCTATCGGAAAGAGTCTTCAGTGCAGCTGGATCAATCCTGACAGAAAAAAGGACCCGTCTGTCAACCCAAAATGTGGATGATCTAACCTTCATTAAAATGAACCACGCATGGGTTTCCAAGGATTTTGTCCCACCTTCCCCTGATGACACATAGGGTGACAGAAAAATGGCTTGCTTTGGTCCACCTCTTCCTGGTACTTCACCTATTTCGCCTTTTGCATCAGCTGAATGTCCAACATCAACATATGCCACTTTCTAAAACTCCATAACTGTGCTGCCTCCCCCCCCATGGCCGGGGTCACCACCTACCGCACGACACCGTGCGAGTGCCGTTGCCCTGGACAGGTGGGTAGGCCGACTCTTGGGCGCGGGCACTGGCACAGGGTCCCTCATAGTGCAATCAAGTGTCTCTGACGGTGGTGGTGCACACCCGCCGTCAGACACACCGCTGTACTATGAGGGGCCCAGTGCCAGTACCGACGCCCACGAGTGGGCCCCCCTTGCTTGGCCAGGGCCCCAGCATTTGCAATCTTTACCTCTCCCTGCTCCTCCGCTGTGTAATCTGGGCCGTCAAATCCATACTGTGCCTGACACCGTCTGAGCCTGCCTCCTGAGACATATATTTTGAATGTGTACGCTATCCATACATGTTATCCAGGGATACGGTACCCTTTCTAACCTTTGTGCAATGACGTGCAATCCATACTGGGCCTAACACCGTCTGAGCCTGCCTCATGCTGTATAGACATATATTTTGAATGTGTACGCTATCCATACATGTTATCCGGGGATACGGTACCCCTTCTAACCTTTGTGCAATGACGTGCAATCCATACTGGGCCTAACACCGTCTGAGCCTGCCTCATGCTGTATAGACATATATTTTGAATGTGTACGCTATCCATACATGTTATCCGGGGATACGGTACCCTTTCTAACCTTTGTGCAATGACGTGCAATCCATACTGGGCCTAACACCGTCTGAGCCTGCCTCATGCTGTATAGACATATATTTTGAATGTGTACGCTATCCATACATGTTATCCGGGGATACGGTACCCCTTCTAACCTTTGTGCAATGACGTGCAATCCATACTGGGCCTAACACCGTCTGAGCCTGCCTCATGCTGTATAGACATATATTTTGAATGTGTACGCTATCCATACATGTTATCCGGGGATACGGTACCCTTTCTAACCTTTGTGCAATGACGTGCAATCCATACTGGGCCTAACACCGTCTGAGCCTGCCTCATGCTGTATAGACATATATTTTGAATGTGTACGCTATCCATACATGTTATCCGGGGATACGGTACCCTTTCTAACCTTTGTGCAATGACGTGCAATCCATACTGGGCCTAACACCGTCTGAGCCTGCCTCATGCTGTATAGACATATATTTTGAATGTGTACGCTATCCATACATGTTATCCGGGGATACGGTACCCTTTCTAACCTTTGTGCAATGACGTGCAATCCATACTGGGCCTAACACCGTCTGAGCCTGACTCATGCTGTATAGACATATATTTTGAATGTGTACGCTATCCTTACATGTTATCCAGGGATACGGTACCCTTTCTAACCTTTGTGCAATCACGTGCAATCCATACTGGGCGTGAGAACGGCTGGCGAGCTGTTAAGCAAGCTACAGCACCTGTCCAGACAAGTACAGGGATTCCCTAGCGAGGAGACTTATTTGATTGTTTTCAATGTTGGGACAGCAATTTTTGGGGAGCACTATACTCTGGAGAATGATAGATGGGGCCTACCATACACTGGAACATTCCAAAGGTGGACATCAGACACTGGAGCAGCATTTACAGGGCCCATTATACACTAGAGCATTAGAAATGGGGCCCATTATGTTTGGAGCATTATTTGGGCCCATAAGACAGTGGAGCTTCATCCATGGGGACCAACATATACTGTAGCATTATGTGGAGCTCATCATATACTGTTTCAAACATTATATGGGACCAATGATTTTGTATGGAGAAATAGATGGGCCTCGTCATGAGATGTAAAAAGTGAGGTATTTTTCATTGTACTATACCGCTATTTCTCTGCCGTATCGGAGCATGATGAGTTGTGGTATGTGTTAAAGGGGCGCTCTTTCGCCCAGGGCACATGAAAACCTGCAGCCAGCCCTCCCCCCCCCACAAATTTAGCCAAATAACCCCCATTTTTCAGTGCGTAACTTGTATTATGAAGTTAATTAAGGTTGACAAGCTTAAGTAAGAAGAATTGATGCTTTTGGCATTCAAATGGGCACTGTAGGTGTGTTTCCTGTCCTCCTCTCACTGCCGACTTTTATTCCCCATTGACTTACATTGGGTTTCGTGTTTCGGGACGACCCCGACTTTTCCCTATAATCGGACGATCTTGCTCGACCCGACTTTTGGAAAAGTCGGGTTTCACGAAACGAAACGCGACCCTAAAAAACCAAAAGTCGCTCAACTCTAGTCGTTGATACAGTGGAAAATCTCTTTAAAAATGAGAACATGCAAAAAAAAAGTTTTCAAAGCCCCAAGTAGTGGCATATCCAAAGTCAAAAATGACCGTACTAAGTTATCAGAATTGCACTGTATGCCGTTTGCACAGCAAAGCCCAAGCCCACGTTTCTCCAAAGACCATATGGTGCCATCACTGTTTCTTATTCTCGGCTCGGAAGTCCACTTTCCTTTGAAAAAGATCAGATGTCCTATTGTCCTTTGAAGCTGTTTTTGTTATGCGCTGACTGGATGGAGCTACAATCAGGCAGGACGCAGACAACAACCTCTCTTCTTACATTGGCATATCCTTTTCAAATATGTCCAATATGTGGACTTAGAGCTTCGGTGGCATGTCGTGTTGTAGACTCCGCGCCACAGGGCAAGCATTTGTTAACAATTGAGCACGCCAAATATGCTTTTCGTTACTGTGATTACATCAATGATAATCAGCCTAAAAGGAGGAGTCCGAAAAACGTCAAGCAGCCATATGTTTCCATATTATTTAACATTTCCATAATTATTGTACTTCGCCAGTCTTGCATCTAATATGTGAATACTGTGGATTTTTAAGGGGGTTGGAAGAGATTAAAAAAAAAATACATGGCTGATAATTATGTCTGTGGTTTGAATGAATGGAACTATAATTCCAGACACAGCCCATGGACAAGAGCTGTATCTGTAGGTACAAATGAAATATGGGTACTGTAGTAATGAGTCTCCACCATTCCCTGTCTGTAGAATAATTGGACATGTATCTTTACAGCTGAAACCGTGCCCCCACAGTTTATAATACTAGTATCCTCTTGAAGCAGAGGCGCCTTTAGGCCAGTTGACAGACTAGGACTGGGTACAATTGCTTTCTTTTTTTTTCTATAGGCCTTCGGAACATCTCAAGCCATGGCGAATTGATGGATGATCTGTAGGACGATCTATCTTGTGCAAGGCTAAATAGGTCCAGCAAGGTCTTCTCTGCCTTTAACTTCATAGTATCAAGCCATCAGGTTGCTGGTCTTTCTCTTCGCCTTGTTCCTTCTACTCTTTTGACCATTACGTCCTTCTCCAGTAATTGCTTGCGCTGTATGATATGACCAAAGAAGGCAAGTCGTAGCTTGGTGATCCTTGCTTCGTGTGATATGCCTGGCTTGATTTGTTCCAAAATTGTTTTATATGTTCCTCTTGCTTGTTTGGTTATCATCAGTTATGTTGAAAGCCATGCCAGCAGCAGTGTATTTTGCCATCAGGCATACCCCAAGAGGACAGGTTTCAACTGAGGCGCCAGACTAAGCATACCGCCTAGTGTCAGCGTCGGTAGCTAAACGTTACGTGATGAGGCAGATTTTATTGACAACATACAACATTAAGTGTGGCACTCATGGCACTGGAAGTACCCACTCCACCCAGGATTCGACTTGCAACATTTGGCATACATGTGCACTGTGTGTATGGAACAGTGATAATAATTATCATAATAATAATTTTTATTTATATAGCGCCAACATATTCCGCAGCACTTTACAATTAAGCGGGGACATGTACAGACAATAAATTCAATACAAGTTAAGACAATTCAAACAGTGACATTAGGAGTGAGGTCCCTGCTCGCAAGCTTACAATCTACAAGGAAATGGGGGACACAGTAGGTGAGAAATGCTTGTTAATTCAGGTCTGGCAATTATAATAAATAGGGATTTTCATATAAAGCTGCATGATCCGGTCATCAGCCCGTGTGTTTAAGTGCAATAGACAAGTATCAAGTGCAGTTATCGTGTGCATGGAGGGTGTAGAGACAGATGAATAGTAGGGTGCAGATTCAGAATAATATTTGGAAGGAGGGAACAGGGCAAAGTTAGTTTGCTGAGTAGTTGATGTGGTAGGCTTGTTTGAAGAGATGGGTTTTCAAAGCGCGCTTGAATAGGTCAGGGCTAGGTATCAGTCTGATCGTCTGGGGAAGTGCATTCCAGAGAGCTGGAGCAGCACGAGAGAAGTCTTGGAGATGGAGGTGCGAGGTTCGGATTACGGGGGATGTTAGTCTTAGGTCATTTGTAGAACGGAGGGCACGTGTAGGGCGATAGACAGAGATGAGAGAGGAGATATAAGGCGGTGCAGAACAGTGGAGAGCTTTGTGGGTGAGAGAGATGAGTTTATATTGGACCCTGTAGCGAATAGGTAGCCAGTGTAATGACTGGCACAAGATGGAGGCATCGGTGAAGCGGCTGGACAGAAATATGACCCTGGCTGCCGCGTTCAAGATGGATTGGAGAGGAGAAAGTTTGGTAAGAGGGAGACCGATCAGAAGAGAGTTGCAATAGTCCAGACGAGAATGAATAAGAGCGACAGTAAGAGTCTTAGCAGTTTCAAAGGTGAGAAAAGGTCGGATTCTGGAGATGTTTTTAAGATGCAGGTGACAAGAGCGACTGAGTGATCGGATGTAGGGAGTAAAGGAAAGTTCAGTGTCGAATATGACCCCAAGACAGTGGGCATGCTGCTTGGGAGTTATGGTTGAACCCTCCAGGGTTATTTCGATGTTAGGTAGAGTGAGGTTAGTAGAGGGGAGAAACACAAGAAGTTCAGTTTTGGAGAGATTTAGTTTCAGATAGAGGGAGGACACGATGCTAGAGACAGCAGACAGACAATCCTTGGTATTTTGAATTAGGGTAGGGGTGATGTCAGGGGAAGAAGTGTATAATTGGGTGTCATCAGCATAGAGATGGTACTGGAACCCAAATCTGCTGATTGTTTGTCCAATAGGGGCAGTGTATAAAGAGAAGAGGAGGGGGCCTAGGACTGAGCCCTGCGGGACCCCGATAGTAAGGGGACGAGGAGAGGAAGAGGAGCCGGAAAAAGATACAGTGAAGGAGCGGTCAGAGAGGTAGGAGGAGAACCAGGAGAGGGCTGTGTCCTTGAGGCCTATAGAGCGGAGCATAGTGAGGAGGAGCTGGTGATCCACAGTGTCAAATGCGGCAGAGAGATCCAGGAGAATCAGCAGGGAGCAATGACCTTTTGATTTAGCTGTTATTAGATCATTAGAGACTTTAGTGAGGGCAGTTTCAGTAGAGTGTAAAGAGCGGAAACCAGATTGTAAGGGGTCGAGAAGAGAGTTATCCGAGAGATAGCGGATTAGACGGGAGTGGACCAAGCGTTCCAGGAGTTTAGAGATGAAGGAAAGGTTAGAGACAGGTCTGTAGTTAGCAGTGCAGTTCTGGTCCAGGGATGGCTTTTTAAGTAAAGGGGTTATGATGGCATGTTTAAATGAGGAGGGAAATATACCTGAAGAAAGAGAGAGGTTAAATATTTTAGTCAGGTGAGTGGTGACCACTGGTGAGAGAGACTGCAGGAGCTGTGAAGGAATGGGGTCACTGTTGCAGGTTGTAGGCCGAGCAGAAGCGAGGAGCTTGGAAACTTCTTCTTCTGTGCACACAGTGTGGGTGTAACAAGGGTGACCTGGGGGGTAGTTGTGGCCGAGTTATTCAAAGACACAGTTCACAGACAGAGTCCACTGAGCACAGTCCGCAAGCACCCCCTGCCCCTTGTACAAAAGTAGATGGTACCGAAACAGCTTTTCCCACAGTTTATCTTGTTCTCTCTCCAGCCACGGTAGTTCAGGTGAATTAGAGTCCAAGAAGGCAACTGTTATCCAACAGGGAATAACTTTTAATGAACAGGGATGGAATAGAAAGAAAAGAGCAGAACACTGGGTTCCTGATCTCTCCCTGACACTCTGCACAGCTGCATCCACAGCAGCTGCAGCAGCCAAAGATGTACAGTAGTCCACGCGCTGGGATCTGGGTGCTTAAAACCTCTTCAGCAGGGGCCCTTCCAGTGTCCTGGGGCCCATGATGTGGTCTTGAGTCCTTTTCAGTTTTTGGGACCCCTCTTGAGTCCTCTTGTGTCCTTTCAAGCTCCTCCGAGTCCTTGGAGTCCGGGGCAACAGATATCTCCCATCTGGGAGTCTGGCAGTGCCCTGTCTCTTACTGTACATCTGCTCAGGGCTAACATACCCGAGCTTCTGACAGGAAGCAGGAGGTCCCTGTTCTCTTGAGGCTGTAAGTCCAGCCCACATCCTTAATTATTAGCTGTCCCTACATAACTACAGGCAACAAATTGACATCACAGACACAAAGGTAATTAAAGGGAACATCCACAATACAAGGCATCACAAGAACAGTACATACATAATACATTAACATATTTATATAAGGTGCACAGGGGGCCACACTCAGAAGGACCGGCTACCTCCTTGCATGTGTGACAGCAACATTTAAGAGGTTGTGAATGGGTGAAAGGGGTCCCTTCCAAATCCCATCAACATCCCAACCGCAGAAACATTTGGGCAGCTTTTGCCCAAAATGTCACTGATTAAGATACGCTGCAAAAACAAACCTTGATACAATGTTATTGACCAAAAAAAAAATTCCAGCTCTTGGAAGGCAAGGAATAAAACTGAAAGTACCCCCCCTTTGAACCCCCCCTCAAAGAAGCCCTGCCATTGAGTTATGACATTTTTCAATAGGAGGGCTTAGCCTTGGTTCGTCAGGACCCCTTTGCTACTGACTCACAAGAACCTTCACGGAACTCTCCTCTTCAAAGAAACAGCACCAGGATCATGGAAAGGTTGTAGAGGGCTAAGCCAACTTTAGACCCTTCAAAACCCAATACCATAATTTATAGCCTATGTCATTTGCTTTGGATCTAGAACGATTTCAGTTTACACCTGGACTTCAAAATCGGATAGTAGAATATGTTTAAAAAAAAAAAACCTTCAATCACGGTTCGGTCTCCTTGTCGATCCCTAGGACATGAGTGTTGGTTGGACTGAAATACTCTAAAATGCAAAATTTATAAATTTGTTTTATTTTTTTTCTTGTGAAAAGTGGACTAATGATTTAATTCCATTTTCTGAGCCAGCCGTGGGTATACATGACTGCCTGCAATAGAAAAACATAGGGAGGAGCAAACATGGAGACACCAGCCACCATCTGCATTAATTTATTCTAATATTATACTTTATTGTACATGGTCCTGATGGCCATCATCCATATATTCAACGTCAAACAACGCAGGCATCTCGATAGTCGGAACAGCAGTCATTGTAGCTGCTACATGAAGCATTACAGTTACAAGGGAAAGCCTTTCCGCTTGCTCCACAGCGCCCTACGCAGGATGCAAAATTCACTCCTACGCAGTCACACACTCCAGTAAGAGAAAGGCCGCCATCTATACCAATATTAGAGCTGATAGCAAAACGTTGACCGCTGTACGATGCTGCAATAGAACAGGAAAGAACCCAATAAATTCCTAAAACATCATATACATATAAAAAGTATTAGATTGTAAATTATGATAAAAATAGGTTTCCTAGGATTTAGGTGAGGACTCCGGGATTAGAAAAAGGCAATTTAAAAGAAGCCAGACTAAAAGGGGTATAGTCGTAAAGGGTGTAGGGGTAGCCATCACACCCAGACCCTAGTGCCATATGGGGCCCCAAGGATCCTCTGCCATATATAAAGGTATCAGATTTATACATAGTACATGGTAGTGGGGGCACTATTACAGATTAGCCCCCTAGGAACCAATATGTGCTCAGATTGGCTAAATACTGTACATCACAACAGATGGAGAATCCCCCAAAGACAAGTTGATCGCAAGGCTCTTAAACAATTTTTGCTAGGTCACAGTAAAGGGCATTAAAGCTTTGAAGAGATCTTCTTACCAGGTCAAAAGTGGCCAGTTTTTGCTCTTATTTTTTTCTTGCTGCTCACCTGAGTATTCCGCTTTTTGTTCTTTTTAAATCTGCTATATGATTCTAGAGATATGGGTCTTTTATTTAGTAGTAATTTTTACGGTCTTATTTAAAGGATCCTCTGGGGCGTGTCTTTAGGCTGCTCTGCATAATTACACTGTGAGACACTCCCCCTTAGTAAAGACCATAACAATTAGCACTAGATAAAAAGGCACATATCTCTGGAATGATATGGTGGATTTGAAAAAAATAAAAATAAAAATAGTCAGGGAGCAGTGGGGAGCACAGACTTGGCCACTGTTAATCTGGTGACAGGTCCTCTTTTAATGCTACAGCTGGAAATACATCTGGAGGAGTTAGTAGACGAGTCACCTTGACCACTATATGACGGCTGCTCCTAAGTAGAGGGATGTTCAGCCTGTGCACATGTGATGCCATACTGTGGAGCTCCGAACCATCTGGTCACTGACGTGTTTGTTTAGTGGATGCTCTGCTCCATTTATTTTCTATGTTAGGCGAGAGTGCATGGTGTGGGAGCAGGAACGGGTAAGTACTGGGTGAATCATATATTGTCCTCCGATGGGGTCTCGTGAGCCCGGTGTGGCACCTCAGTACGGAGAACATAAGCAAGAGAATCGTGCATGTGTCTAGATATCTTTATTTTTATTCTATTCATTTACTTTGTAGAAATCTTTCAGTTTGTAGTGCGCCCCCTACATGTGCTTATTGGCAGCCATCATTGTATTATTTAACCCTGACTGTGTAGGAAACTATGTAAATTAAAAAAAGAATGACCAGAATCACTACACCTCTCTAGACCACCAGGGTTGTAGGCTTTAACCCCTTTACTGTCCTAGGCTGCCCCTGTGTACTAGGCTGCCCCCGTTTATACCCGTACATGCTGCTGGCATTATTGTATATGTGGGATACCCTACTGGCACAAATCTGTATGATGAGCCCTCAGGAGTCATTACATATAGGACCCTACACTACACTTTATAGGATATTGGGCTGATAACAAAGGAGTTCTGAATGTTGTTATATTGACAGTATTTTTCTTGCTCTTAATTACAGTAGGACGGCTTTATTCATGTGTACTGTATGATGACTTTAGTAATGTTGACAGTATGTCAGCATTACTTATATGAACACTATGACAGCATTCTTTATGTGTACTGCATGACAACATTAGTCATGTGCAAAGTAAGACAGCATTATTTATGTGTACTGTATGACTTCATTAGTCATGTGCAAAGTAAGACAGCATTATTCATCTCTACTGTATGATGGCGTTAGTTATGTGAACAGTGTGACAGCATTATTTATGTGTACTGTGTGACAGCATTAATTATGTGCAAAGCAAGATAGCATTATTTATCTGTACTGAATGACGGCAGTAGTCATGTGCAAAGTAAGACCGCATTATTTATGTGTACTGCATGATGGCATTATTCATGTGCAAAGTAAGATAGCATTATTTATGTGTACTGTATGAAAACATTTGTCATTTGCAAAGTAAGACAGCATTATTTGTGTACTATATGACGTATTAGTCATGTGCAAAGTAAGACAGCATTATTTGCGTATACTGTATGATGGCGTTAATCATGTTCAAAGTAAGATAGCATTATTTATGTGTACTGTATGATGGCATTAGTCATGTTCAAAGTAAGACAGCATTATTTATGTGTACTGTATGATGGCATTATTTATGAGTACTCTATAATGGCATTACTTATGTACATACTATGACAGAATTATTTGTGTACTGTATGAAAGCTTTCATTTTGTGCTCACTATGGTAGTATAATTTCATGGTGACATAGTTTAGTCACTTTATATGTAGAACACCAACTATCAAGTGCATGTACATATCAGCTGCACATACTTTGCATTTCTGTTTAGATCATCCGTTTCACATAGTGTTAAGCTTTAGAATTAAATGTGATTAAAACAAATGTAAAAGTAAAGAACTAGGGCTAAATAAATACAGCTCCAATACGATTATTAGACACTTTTTATTGGCAGCAAGATCTTTTACTTCCCATCCTGTATACGGCTAATGATGGATATGAACAGGTTTAGACTTTACACGAAGCCTGATAGTCCGCACAGCACTTATTACTGCTGCTGCATGAAGCATTACAGTTACATGGGAAGCTACTTGCGTTGGCACCACAGCGCCCCACACAGGATGTGAAATCCACCCCCACACAGTCGCAGACACCATTGAGGGACAGGCCTCCACTTATACCAATGCTGCTGCTGATCTGGAACGTCTGAGCGTTGTGCAAAGCTGAAAAAGGAAGGGAACATGCCCAGTTCAGTATACTACGTGCAGGGTACATACAGACCTGTTATGGGTATTATATTGAATAATTCTGTGACATGTTTGAGACACACTGTACTGTGCAATAGTTTTAGGCTGGTGTGGAAAAAATCCTGCACCGTAAGAATGTTTTCAGAAAATAGAAGTGTTAATAGTTTATTTTTATCAATGAACAAAATGCAAAGTGAATGTAGAAAAGAGAAATCTAGATCCCACCAATATTTGGTGACCGGCCGCCCGTCGCCTTCACCATGATTTCTTCTAGGTACTTGCTCAAAGTTTTTGAATGATCTCATCTTGGAGAACTGACCACAGATTTCTGTGGATTTCACTTGTGCAAATCCTTCTCTCTCTTCATGTGATCCCAGACAGACTGGATGATGAGAGATCAGGGCCCTGTGGGGGTCGGATCATCACTTGCAGGACTCCATGTTCTTCTTTACACTGAAGATAGTTCTTGGCTGGATGTTTGGGGTTACTGTCCGGCTGCAGAACAAATTTTGAGCCAATCAGATGCCAGCTGGATGGTGATACATGATGGATACGTTTGTTCATGTATTTCTCAGCAAATCCTCAACTCCATTTCCTGAAATGTAGCCCCAAACTTGTAGGACCCTCCACCATCTTCACTGTTCCTGCAGACATTCATTATTGTGCCGCTTTCCAGCCCTTCGGTAAACAAACTGCCTTCTGTCACAGCCACATATTTCACATTTGACTTATTAGTCCAGAGCACCTGCTGCCATTTTTCTGCACTCCAGTTCTTATGTTTTCATGCATAGTTGAGGCGATTGGTCTTGGTCTCATGTGGAAAGATTGTATTTATAGCCACAATTCTGCCATGAACACCACTTCTGGCTAGACTTCTCCCAACATTAGAGAAGTTTAGATGGGCAACAATGGTTGCTGCCAGTTCTGGACTGATGGCACTGTTGGACATTTTCCAATTCTAAAGGGAAGTTAACATGATGTGTCTTTCATCTGCTGCACTAAGTTTTTTTTGGCCGACCACTGTGTCAACAGTCCTCAGCTTTACCCATTTCTTGAGATCTTGCAAAAAAACTTTGATCAGCACATTTTGAAACCATAGTCAGCTGCAAAATGTTTGCCTGGGAGAGACCTTGCTGATGTAGTATAACTACCTTGTATCTTGTTGATGTCCTCAGTCTTGCCATGGTGTCTGGCCTGCGACATGAAACTGTCTTCTACAATCTCACCTTTGTAGCAGGGTTTAGCTGTTCTTCACCCAGCCTTAAGCCTGTTTCTGTGTTCAGTTAATTACTGTGTTTTAATATACATATGAAAATGATGATCATTATCAACTGTTTGGTATAATTGGTTACTCATGCACCTGACTATAATTTTACAAGTTTTTGGCAAAAATCTTTCTGTCGAGTTCCTTCAAAAACAAGTACAAGTACGGTACCTAAAAAAATGCTGTTTTGATGTGATTTAGATTTTTCTTTTGTTCATTCACATTGCATTTTCTTAATTACAAAAAATAAACTATTAAAGAGGTTTTCCTGTATTGGAGTTCAAGTCTGCAGTCACTGTATGTGACTGCAGACTTGTGATTCCTCACAGCGCGCACAGTGCAAGCTGTCAGGGCTCTGGAGCTAGCATCAGGAGTAGGCAATCGCGTGACAGAAGGTATGTGATTTGCAAACATGTAGTCACATGCCAACTAGACGTGGACCATCTAGTCAGAATGTGGCAGGAAGTATGCAAATAACATACTTGTTGTCAAATGATCACCCGCTCCCAGAGTTGTGAGGATCCACATGTCTGCAGTTACATAGAGTGACTGCAGACTTGAACCCCAAGCCTGGATAACCCCTTTAACATTTATATTCTTTTAAAGCATTCTGACTTTTGCAGCATTTTTACCACACCTGCCTAAAACATCTGCACAGTTGTTGACTGTGTAAAAAAAGTATGGGACCAAGAAAATTGAGTACTTATATGGAGGAGGCTATAAGTCTTGACACCACTATTTATAAGTCTTGAGGGAATGCAAATTAGCTCTCATCCAGGAGAGAGAAATCTGTTGGAGGTATCTAACCTATAACTACTTAGGACATTTTGCCGGATCAAAATTTTCTCCAAAAGCAAAATGCACCCATCAGAAAAGAGCAGGAAACTGGTTGACTGGGTGAGAGATCTAGATCTGACAAAGGTCTATTACCGCTTCTCCTTCTGGAGACCGCCAACTGGTCAGGCAATGCTCCCTGGCATTAGGATTAGGATAGCCTCACCTATTGGAAGTCATGATCCTGACAAAAAAAGGTTAGAATAACCTCATATGCACAGCAGATTGTGGGACAAGTTGTAGGGCTTCCACTATATTTTGGCTTTCTTGGTAATCAGGATATAAGGTTTACTTTGCATAGAAGGTCTCATAATTGGATCCAGCTCAAAGTATTGGCAAAACTCCTTCCAGGGGACATCTAAGGCAAGGGCAAAGATCTTTGGTTTGGTGTTGACATAAGGTTAAAGGGGGTGCATAGGGCTGCAATATTGATGGCTCATCAAATCCAGGTCAGTTGGGGTCCGACAGCCAGCATCCCCAGCTCTTAGGATATCTCATGGTTCCCAGATGTACACATTGTAATGGCAGGAAAATCAGAGCTCTGTACACCATGTAGTGGTCGTTCTTGCTTACTGCAGCTCAGCTCCTAATAAAGTAAATAGGACTGAGCTGCAATACCACAATCAACCTATGGACAGGTGTGGCGCTGTTATTTTTACTATTGCTGGACAACTTGGAATATGATGCCAGTGCCCTGATCGTCATCTTCACTTCTTTTCTACAATGTGCGGGAATTCTAAATGGAACCCTAAAAGCTTCCATGATTTGCTACTCACGGTCATCGCGTAACTCCATCTCCAACGGGTAGTGATCTGAGACGGCTTTAGCCTAAATTGTAAAGATGAGAAATAGTGCAACCAATTTAGTAGATATTTGTAGATTACACATCTAAACTAAGCAATGCCAGACATCATTGGGTGAAAGCCTCACCATCTCATATGTGAGATCATAAGCGACGTGGTAGTTGAACGCCTTTGCCGTGTCTGGTACAACCGCATTATGGAAGCGGGCTCCGCCAATCACAAACCTGGAACCAAAAATATACACTGGGTGAAACCCAAATGTTCACCTCATCACTGCCGGACAGTGTCTATAAATATGGCTGCAAACCTTTTAACAGCAGCTTGTAAAAAAAAGGGTCCTATCATTTCATGCAGGCAGCTCCTATGCAGATCTATGTGTCTCTAAAGTGACAGACTGTGAAGGACAAAGTACAATTCTCTCCACTCTTGAAATGTGCCCCCACCTTGGCATCCCCCAAGGCCATAAAAAGCCATGCAGTGTTTATCTTTAATTAAAAAGCTAGGAACAAGACCTTTGAAGCTTTTGACACAATGGTGTGAAATCTTCTGCAGCTGCAAGCCAACTGGCCCCTTTGTGTGATTAAGCACATGGAACAACAAGTCGCAGCAGACTCTGAGGTATTGAATCTGGAAAATGACCTATAATAACAGAATGCAATATCTCTGAGCCTAGCCGAGCACATCATCCGAATCGGCGTTCCTTCCCCCACAACCAGTGCCTGGCAGCCAATGGTAGCACTCTGCGCTAGGGAGTTATAAAGCTTAGCCACCCGGAATTACATACGGGATGCATATTTGGACTTTATGCCCAGATAAAATCCAGCCAAATCCAGTGGCACTGCTGCCATTCCATTCAGAGCTTCGAGATGAAATTTGTGGGCCATTCACGGTTCTGGACTGGAAATCATACTCTCAGAGATGGGAGGAGAGAGGCTGCACAAGCCCAGGGATGGGCACAGAGTGTGGGAGGAGCAGCCAAGGAGATCAGTGTCGGCTCCTTATTTGGTGCCCAGTTTTCTTTTGGTTGGAGGACCCATTATCAGACAGAGCCTGGAAAGCATGTAACTTAAGGCCCCGTTACACATAACGATGTCCCAGCAATCCCACTAACGATACCATCGTGCGCTGATATCTAGGGTAAACAGCGGGTATCCAAGAGCCGCGAGGCTCTTAGTTACTCGATATTTACGTTGGAAACCTGCGTCCAGCGTCGCTGATCGCTGGTCTCTTGCTGCCACATGCAGCAATGCGTGCTGGCCAGCGGGAGACCAATGATCAAAAAATGGCCCAGGACGATCCTGCACGATCAGCGATACCCGACAGGGGGGCCAGTCGCTGATCCGTCACACACAGCGATATCGCTGGAGAGATCGCTGATGCATCACAAAATCAGCGATCTCGCTAGCGATCTCGTTGTGTGTGACGGGCCCTAAGATTTGGACCTGTGATCCATCAACAGCTCCCTGTGGTCACATGCTACATAACACAGTAATTGCAACTTATCTATACCTTATCCTTTGTACTACACCCCTGACTGCATACTTGTATATTGTTCTGTAAATATATGCTTGTATATTCCTAGTGCGCCTTTCATGTGATTAAATAGAAAATTAATCTTGGACTGATCTTTTATCTCGATCCACGAATCCCCACGTCCGCATGCTCTCCTGGTTATTTGATACGTTACAGGGTTGGTTCCTGGCCCGATATAAGCCTGTTGTCGGACGGGGCTTATTTCAAATGAGGAACTGGTGGCAGAATACTGTATTGTTTTAGTGAGGAACTCTGGGAGCGTCTCATTAACTCGTACCTATAAGGGAAGCCTTTCCGGCGACTATTTGCCCTCGGTGCAGTTCCCTGATTGACCTGGGGCAAGTGGTGGCGCCAGAGACCCGACCCCTGCTAGGTCCTTCTCTCCTCTCCCCCCGAAGTGAGCAAAGTCAACACCCCCTTCCCCTGTGAGATCCCTCACACAGACTACAAAAAAATCCTTGGTAAACTGCCCCCACGGTAATGTTATACCTTCTATCCTCTATTCCTGCTAAGCTACACAGTAGATGGAAGCGCATATCACTTATAAGGGGTTGTCCGGTGAAATCAAGGTATCACCCATTCATGGGTCATGTGCTAATTTGCTGATGGGTGGCTCTCCCACCACTAGGACCCTCACTGATCCATAGAATGGGGAACTTTTATCCTTGATGGGGAACTTTTATCCCCATTAAAAGATGGCAAACCTTAGCTCCAGAGGCTGTAGGGAGTCATTCACCCAGGTAGGCATTAGGTAGCGTTCACAAAGGGAATGCAATTTGGTCCCAACAGGTGCAGTTTTCATTGCTTTCATATAACTCCAAGGGATTCAAAAAACAAAACAGCCTCTTCTTTGTACAAAGGTATCACAGCAAATAAACAGTTCCTTTAGTGGTCCCATATATGTCAGTACGGGCTCATCCTAACAGATTACAGTCCTTTCTCTCCTGGAGCAAACTTCTTACACAGAAGCGTTATGGTCCCGCCAGTCTCGGTATAACCTGCAGCCTGAACTCCACTGGCTTCCAGGCCAAACAGAACTGTTCAACTCTGTGTACACTTCACACTGCAGCTTCCACATATTACTCTGCAGCTCCAACACACAGACTGCTCATCTTTCCAAGCTGACCTGTGCAGTCTCCATTCGGAGAGAAACTGTGGCTTGTCTCTCTCCCAGCTACAGCTCACATTTTGGCTGGTCACTCACCAACAGCCCACTTGACTCTGCTCCATCCAGCAAACTGACACACCTAGTGAACACAGGCCTTGGTTCTAGTAAAAAGCTAGGCAGGTGCATCAAATCAAATACTGCAGAGCTATGATTTAACCCTGTTCTTTGTGGATTTGCTACAGTGGGTAACTACAATAGGAGCAAGGAGTGCAATCGAATCTGGGCCCTGGAGCCTAAGTGGCCAAAAAGTAACTTTGTCCTATATGAAAAGATGAATACTATTAAAGACTTGAAATAACTGGGGGCCCCGCTGAGCACTTG
The DNA here is from genome assembly GCF_039654945.1 of Dendrobates tinctorius. Taxonomy (NCBI): domain Eukaryota; kingdom Metazoa; phylum Chordata; class Amphibia; order Anura; family Dendrobatidae; genus Dendrobates; species Dendrobates tinctorius. The sequence continues at coordinate 21,979,876 of NW_027361788.1, read as the reverse complement.
GCACCCCCATAGGGAGTCAATGAAGTGCATGCTATATGGGATAAAAATGTCCCATTCTGGCACCAAGAGTTGGACCGTCATTGATCAACAAGTCCAGGGGATAGGTGATAACTTGCATAAACTAGGCTCCTCCTTTAACTAGTTGGCACACCTTCGACCCCTCACCTATCGTATGGACAGTGTGTGTTGGTGCTCACAGTGGTGTCCTCAGAATCTCCAATCAACCACCGGAGGCTGGCGTCCTGGCGGAGTCGAATATTAGGCCAATGGGAAGTCTTCACATAACTGCAGCCTGCGTTGTAATCTCCCAAGATCAGGATATCCTGCGGAAGAAGAACACTCAGAACATCTTTGCTGAAAATGCAAAACTTTTATTCAGGATGATGATGGCGATACCAGACTTTTGCAGTTTTTATATTTAGTACTTATTAAAAAAAATAGTTTCACCAGATTTTTTTACATTTTTTTTTCATGGATGGAGCTTGGTTTTTGCAAGGTGAACTTATCTATTTATTCTTATTATTTATTATTATACTTTTTATTAGCATTATTTTAGGTTACATGTTACATTTTGATGGCTTTTTATTGCACTTGTTCAGTGAATTACGGTGCCTGAAAAACTGCAATTCTGGTATTTTGATTAATTTTGTTCTTCCTATCTATTGTTTATACAGTTGTGGCCTAAAGTATTGACACCCCTTCAATTTTGTCAGATAATACTCAGTTTCTTCCTGAAAATTATTGCAAACACAAATTCTTTGGTATTATTATCTTCATTTAATTTGTCTTAAATGAAAAAACACAAAAAGAATTGTCCTAAAGCCAAATTGGATATAATTCCACACCAAACATAACAAAGAGGGTGGACAAAAGTATTGGCACTGTTCGAAAAATCATGTGATGCTTCTATAATTTGTGTAATTAACAGCACCTGTAACTTACCTGTGGCACCTAACAGGTGTTGGCAATAACTAAATCACACTTGCAGCCAGTTGACATGGATTAAAGCTGACTCAACCTCTGTCCTGTGTCCTTGTGTGTACCACATTGAGCATGGAGAAAAGAAAGAAGACCAAAGAACTGTCTGAGGACTTGAGAAACCAAATTGTGAGGAAGCATGAGCAATATCAAGGCTACAAGTCCATCTCCAAAGACCTGAATGTTCCTGTGTCTACAGTGCGCAGTGTCATCAAGAAGTTTAAAGCCCATGGCACTGTGGCTAACCTCCCTAGATGTGGACGGAAAAGAAAAATTGACAAGAGATTTCAATGCAAGATTGTGCGGATGTTGGATAAAGAACCTCGGCTAACATCCAAACAAGTTCAAGCTGCCCTGCAGTCCGAGGGTGCAACAGTGTCAACCCGTACTATCCGTCAGCGTCTGAATGAAAAGGGACTGTATGGTAGGAGACCCAGGAAGACCCCACTTCTTACCCCGAGACATAAAAAAGCCAGGCTGGAGTTTGCCAAAACTTACCTGAAAAAGCCTAAAACATTTTGGAAGAATGTTCTCTGGTCAGATGAGACAAATATCGGAGCCATATATACAGGGGAGGGAGAGTGGGAGGGGAGCCATATATACAGGGGAGGGAGGGTGGGAGCGGAGCCATATATACAGGGGAGGGAGGGTGGGAGCGGAGCCATATATACAGGGGAGGGAGAGTGGGAGCGGAGCCATATATACAAGGGAGGGAGAGTAGGAGGGGAGCCATGTATACAGGATGGGAGAGTGGGAGCAGAGCCATGCATACAGGATGGGAGAGTGGGAGCGTAGCCATGTATGCAAGGATGGGACAGGGGAGCCATGCATACAACAGGGGGAGCCACACAGAACTGGACAGGACGGGGGGAACCACACATACATTTTCTGATGATTAGAAAATAATCAGCATGTACAGTACTCCAGTACAATCTTTCTTAAGTGCTCAATGCTCCATTTCCTTGTAGGTTCCAATCATCATTAGCAGTGACGGTCATCAGTAGAAGTAGCCCAGTGCTCCCACTGAAACAGAGAAACAAGCCAGGTGCTCCCACTCATTCAAAACCTATGGTGAGTTGAGTCACATTATAAATGTTATAATTAAATGATAAGTATGCACTGCTAAACTACAACCGCGTCCATAGCCCCGCCCCCTTATGACCAAAGCCCCGCCCCTGTCACACCTCCATCCTCGCCCTGCCGGGCCATGGAAGAATGGTCTTGCTTGAAGCTGGTCCCTGGTGCAAAAAAGGTTGGGGACCACTGGTCTAAAATTCCAGCCGAGCATTGTAAGAAACTCATTGACGGTTACCAGAAGCGGTTGGTCGCAGTTATTTTGGCTAAAGGTTGTGCAACCAAGTATTAGGCTGAGGGTGCCAATACTTTTGTCCGTCCCATTTTTGGAGTTTTGTGTGAAATGATCAATGTTTTGCTTTTTGCTTTTCTCTTTTGTGTTTTTTCATTTAAGACAAATTAAATGAAGATAATAATACCAAAGAATTTGTGTTTGCAATCATTTTCAGGAAGAAACTGAGTATTAGCTGACAAAATTGCAGGGGTGTCAATACTTTTGGCCACAACTGTATTATGGGATAATAGTTTTTATATTTTGACAGATTGGACGTTTACAGATGCAACAATACCCAAGAAGCGTTTTTTTCATCTAGAATAAGGGTGTAATTTAAACTTGTTTTTTTAGAATTTTTTAAAAACATTTGTAACTATTTTTTACAAACATTTTAGTCGCCCTAGCGGACTTGAATCTGTGATTGTTTAATCACGTGGGCTATATAAAGCAATGCTTAATTATTATATCATTAATGGGTTAATGACAACCAGAAAAAGAAGTGGTCATTAAGGACTTAAAGTTTCAGAAAACCCCTGTCCCCCAGTTGCAAACAAGCAAACTTCCCTTTACTCACCCTCCCTGGGTCCGGTGCTTAGTCTCTGCCGCTCCACACAGTGGTTTGTTATTGTCTAAAGTGCTGTCATCACACTAACAGTGCAGCAGCCAATTGCTGAGCTCAGTGCCTTTGCCCGAGTTGACAGCACAAGCCGTTCAGAGCTGCTGAAATCACTGATCGACTGCAGCCAATAACAGACACTGGGAGCATCCGTGGGGACCCAATGCTGGACTCAGGGAGGGTGAGTTGCAGCCGGAGGACAGCTGTTTTCCAAAACCCGGAAAACCCTTTAAAATTCTAGCTACCAATAGCCACCACTAGGGAGAACTCACCGCATTGGTTTTAATATGGAGTCCAATGTATAAGCAGTATGCAGTAAGCTCCTATGCTCCCCCTAGTGGTGGCAGCAAGAATCCAGAATTCTCTTTATGCAGAGGATTTGGAGCTCTGTATTACAAAAAACATAGCACCCTAAAGATATAATAAGAAAAGAAGCAGCACCTAATTTTGCACACTTTGAGATACTATGCGGTTGGACACAGAAGAGTTGCTTTGCACAATTCAGCAGAGTCATAGAAAGACTACAGGAAACATTACAAGGAGGCCCAGAGGTTACTCATGCAGGGCAGCACAGACACAAGAACAAACTCTAAATTAAGTCAAAGGCAGAAACATCCTGATGCACAGTAGCTTGCTCCTTTGTGGCCCTGCTCCCCTGAATAGAAAAAAAAGCAGTAATTTTCTCTTTATCTTCCTCCCCTCTAGCCGGGATGGTTTCCTGATCGTGCAGAGCTATTATGTTCAATGTAACGTGTCTGTCACTGTCAATCATCCCACCCCACTGATGCTGAGATGTGGAGGACGTAGGAGCCTCATAAATAAAAGATAATAATAAATAGAGGAACCTCCAGGAGCAGGCGCTGCTTGGCGTCTTCCCACACGTCATACAGACCGTCCACCTCCCGCACAGCGTAATCTGGGCTGGTGTGAATGGAGGCCAGGGCAAAGTCCTTCAGCTCTAAGGGGGAAACAGGACAAGAAAAAGTTTATGCACAGGCAAGGACATACTGTACATGCCAGAGTTTGTGGAGAGAGGAGGACCACCGTGGTGGGTGCCATCAACTACAGTATGAGGTGGTGAGAACCCGCATTGTTAGCAAACACGGGGGTAAGGAATTGGCCCAAGGGTCCTGATCCAGGGGTGTCACCTGCATACAGCTGACCTAATTAAGATCTATTCCTACACCTCCAAAAATCATTCTTATTCGGAGTCCATGTTGAGAGGATGGTCGGCTTCTTAACCTTCACAATACAATTCCATTCAGCAAAATCTTGGTGTATTGGACAGACTCCAAGTCTCACACGAGCGTTATGCCCCTGTCATGAGCCGATTATCGAACCCACTATAGTTCTGATATGGCTGACTTATCTTAAGAACAGGTCAATGATATCGTGATTCTGAAAAAGCTCTTTAAAGGGAACCTGTCAGCTGTTTTGGCTGCTATAAGATGTGGCCACCACCTTTCAGGGCTTATCTACAGCATTCTATAATGCTGTAGATAAGCTCCTGGTCCAACCTGCAAGATAAGAAAAAATAAGATTTATTATACTCACCCAGGGGGCGGTCCGGTCCGATGGATGTTGCAGGTCCGAGTCCGGCGCCTCCCATCTTCTTATGATCACCGCCCTCCTGCTTGCTTCCTAGCTCCCAGCATCACGCTCCTGCGCAGGCGCACTTATCTGCAAAGTACTGCAGTGCGCAGGCGCCGGGAAAGGTCAGAGAGGCCTAGCGCCTGCGTACTGCAGTACTTTGCTCTGCCCTCAACAGGGCAGATAAGTACGCCTGTGCAGAAGCGCGATGTCGGACAGCGTCGAAGTAAACAGGAGGGTGGCGTCGCAAGAAGATGGGAGGCGCCGGACCTGCGACACCCATCAGACCAAACTGCATCGGACCGCCCCCCCAGTGAGTATAATAAAACTTATATTTCTTATCTTTCAGGTCGGATCGGGGGCTTATCTACAGCATTATAGAATGTTGTAGATAAGCCCTGAAAGGCGGTGTCTGCATTTTATAGCGGCCAAAAGAGGTAACAGGTTCCCTTTAAGTTCTAAGATATTAGGGAAGAAAGTTAAATAATAAACTACTGGACACAGGGGATTATGCCCTCATACACCTTACACGACTATTGGGTGAAAAATGGGGCAGTCAACTATTACTCTCCCTCGCACTCCTCCATTCTCTATGACATTTCTGGTGGCAACTTATCTCTTGAAGAACTAAAAGATAAGAAGTCTGAAATTGGACATGCCTGTTATGCACCTGTCTCGGTTTAGAATGGCTCTGCCTCCTTCCTCTATGGCCGCTGCTCTATGCTGTGCTCCACGTTGGGTTTTAAAAGTGGCCCAACGTGCCTCCATGACATCATCTCCTTAGGCCTTTTTGAGGCCTGTTTGAACACTCCCCTGTGTCTGAATGTTACAAAAGAACTGTGTCCTACAGACTTGTGTTTTCATCTCTGTCTTTATACAAGTCCTCAGTCCCTGTTGTGTCCTCCTGCTTCTGAGGCCTCCATCCAGAGCTCCATTGCCTACCTATTTGTCTGCTGTTTACATTGCCAGTTTTTCAAGTCCTCTTTGTTCCAAGTGCCCGGGATCCACATGTCAACCCTGACCTAAGGCTTAGTGGATCCACCTCACAAGTGAGCCTAGCAATGCCGGATCCTTATGTTCTCCAACAATCAAGTGTCAGGGACCCCATCCACATTAGACTGTTGGCCAAATCCATTGATAGTATGTTTGGCCGACGTTAGTCTAAAGTGTATAATGGGCTTTAGACGCAGACACTAAATCAAGAAAGATCTGAGACATTACGGGCAAGAAGTAGGACAAGAAGAAAACACAGAAGGCAGAGACTTCAAGAACTAAACCAATGGAAATCATGGACTGAGACACAAATGCAATGGACCCAACTTCTGGATATCAGGGACAAGGACTTTAACACAACACCAATGAGCATAAGGGACTGAGGTGCCAAAACTGGTAACTGAAACCCAACCAATGGCCATCAGCAGGTGTGTAACTATAACAGATGCAAGGGTTGGAATTGCACCCGGGCCCTGGAAACTAGAGGGGCCCCAAAAGGTCCCTTTGCGTCATATGGAAAGACTATTACTATTAAAGACCTGCGTTGTGTTATTTGAGAGCCCAGTTGGAGATTTTGCATTGGGGGCTTCAAGTTACGCCACTGTACAGTAGGGAAAAAGACTTTTAGTGCTTTTTCCGGGCTATTAAGGGCTAAAACACAAAACCAATGGAAATTAGAGACTATGACTACAACAAAAAACAATGAAATCAGTGATTAAGACACAAAACCAATGGAGATCAGGGCCTGGAGCACAAACAATGGACATTAGAGGAAGCAGAGTCTCAGGCTCGGACTGGCCCACAGGGAAGCAGGGGAATCTCCCGGTGGGCCCCTCTGCAGGAGTGGGCACCCTTCATGAGCAGTCCTTGGCACAGTATATTTGATGTACTATACACAGACAGTGTGAACATATATCCGTAAAACTGAAGACTCTGGGATCTTCACTTATCAGGAGGATGGGGGGTCCACCAATTTTACCCCACTGCACCCTCAATGGAGATTCTGATGCACGCACACCGCAGCCATATTTCCATTCAAATATATGGAGAATGTGTTGGCTAGAAATGTGCAAATAAGGGTCTTTTTTGCCACATTGTGCATCTGGGGGGGACAATAAAGCAAGAATGAAATAACACATTTTATTAGCCTGGAGAGAGGGGGTCCATATTGTCCGTGATGTTATAGATGTTACATAAACAGTCATTACAGAAGGAAATAATTGCTGATAAGTTGATAGCAATGTGATAAAAAGTAATAAAAATAGATGCGCAGACATTATATTCAACTTTTAACCTTTGTCACACGTCACGAAGCCCCCACTCGCCTCCCACCACATGCGCTTCTTTGCTCCGAGTTCTTCATCACCATAAAATCCCATTATACTGTCACAATCTTGCATTCTCTCTGTGCTGTGATTAAGCAGCGCGACTGTGCAGCAATCTAATGCAATACAGATGGGGGAGCCCCGTCCGTTAGATTAAAGCCCCACCTAGTGGACACTTGTATCACTGCAGCAACGAGACATAACGTCAAAAAACACCTCTTAAAATTCCTGCATGCAAAAAGTACTTAGCAACAAGCGAAATATTTATGTATATAATGATGGACGAGCTATGAGATGCATGTATACTGCAAACATGTGTCAGGATGATGGATTTCTGAGGAAATGTACTATATGTTCATGGACAGTGCACACATCTGTGAAGAGATGACCCCTTTAAGTGGCAGAGAAGACTTAGGGTCCCGTTACACTAAACGACGCACCAGCGATTCCGACAACGATACGACCTGGTCAGGATCGCTGGTGCGTTGCTACTTGATCGCTGGTGAGCTCTCAAACAGGCAGATCTCAGCAGCGATCAGGACCAGCAAGGACGCAGGTAACCAGGGTAAATAGTGGGTAACTAAGCGCGCGCGTCCCTTAGTTACCCGCTGTGTACCCAGGATACCAGCGTGCTCGCGCTGGCATTCAAGGTAAACAGCGGGTAATTAAGCGAGCACGGCGCTCAGTTACCCGCTGTTTACCTTGGATGCCAGCTCCCAGCGCGAGCACGCTGATATCCAGGGTACACAGCGGGTAACTAAGGGACGCGCGCGCTTAGTTACCCACTATTTACCCTGGTTACCAGCTCCCAACGTCTGCTTACAGCGCTGGGAGCTCGCTGATCGTTGCTCTCCCGCTGCCACACGCAGAGATGCATGCTGGCCAGCGGGAGACCAACAATCAAAAAATGTCCTGGACATTAGAGCACGATCAGCGATACCCGACGGGGGTGGGGCGGTCGCTGATGGGTGTCACACACAGCAAGATCTCGTTAGCGATCTCGCTTAGTGTGAAGTACCCCTTAAAGAGGATAATCCAACTTTCATAGACAGGTATTGTTGGATAGGGCTTGTAATTAAGAGCAATTTTGCAATTTAGTGTCAGTTAAAATTTTCTGTCATTCTTGAGATATAATTTTCTTTTGCTTACAGCTGGGCGCCTTGGAGATCGACCACCGCTGCTTGGACCCGTAGAAGCGAGTAATCGCGAAACAGCCATTGTCCGGCACCTCCCTCCCCTAGCATTCCTCTAACGTCCTGCATGTCCACACGTTTGATGGAATTTATGTGAAATAAAGACACACAGTTTTTCAGCTATATCAGTGAGTGCTGCATATTTCTTCTTTTTAGATGGGAAACTATGCAGAATGCTTACAAGCTGTTTTCTATTGAGGTTGTAAGCACTGCTTTGAAGTTGGCCAGGATTGCTGGAGTTCGCTTTTACCTCCTAATCAGAGCACAATGCTTATAAGCAAGACGTCAGCGGTGGTCGGTCTCCTAGGAAACAGGTTGTAAACAAAGGAATATGTTAATATCTCACGAACATCAGTAAATTGCAAAAGTGATTATTTTTACATGCTCTATCCAATGATATATCAATTTAGGAAGGCATGACTAACCACTTAAAGACTTATTTATGGCCATCAATATTAGATTCATTGGAGTCAGACTCCTGGCACTCTCACAGTTTGGGTAACGAGAGCTGCGGCAGTTCCAGGCATTGCGATTCATATTCAGACCTTCATTAATTACCAGGCTCTGCTAATTTTGCAGAGGTTGTGCCTGGGACTGGTTTTGCGTGGGACTGACAATAAGCAAAATCAGGCATTGCCTCTACAAAACACACAGATCTGTGCCCGGTGAAAAATGGAGGGCACACGGAGAGCTGGTGCCAATACGTGGAGAACCCAGGTACGTGCTGGGGCCCATGGAGCCTGGGGGCCCCATTCTGCCCAGATTTCGGCTTACAATGTCGACTATACATCTCATACGGACGATGTATATCTCTCCTTTATGGCACCCCATATACCTGTCGTAGGTGAGGAAAACCGGGCGACAAAGGGTTCGCGAATGAAGACGTCCGTGCCGCAGTTTTCGCAGCCATCGTCGTAATGATACCACTCCGTCGGCTTCAGGATGTCCTCTCTGTGGAGTTAAAAATAAAAGGCGAGCGTGAACCATTAATAGCTCATTAACCCTGCTCCATCTGGCTGGCGGTTTTTAATGGGACCACACAATCTGCCCTTCACTTTTGGGCATCTTTCATATCTATCATGGTCCAAGGTGCTGCCAAGACAGGTGTGCCGATGCCTCCAACCCTGGAGAATTCTGCTGTCACGTGTAACTGCACTCGAAGCAAAATCCGGCTGACTAATTAAGGAGCTAATTTTCTCAATTTGGGTCACACATCTTATGAGCAGGGTGTCTGAAGACTGCTTCTGTACAAAGAGACACCTCCTCCTAATCTGGGTGACAGCATACAGAATAGGCTGCAGTCACCGAGGCCAATATATCAATATATAACATGTCCGTAGTCTCTTACCTGTATACATATACGTATTTCTCCCGGTAGGAACTGCGACCCAGGTGGTCAGAAATCAGCAAATTGTAGTTTAGACCCGTGGCCCTGGTATGAAAGAGACAAAAATATATACCTTAAAGGAGCTTTCCAAATAAAACTGATACCTTGTATTATACCTAGTTCCGGTTCTGCGGGGGCGGGGTATAATAATAGATATTTTCATCTATGTGTCATGCTCTTCACCCTCAAGTATGTATGAACTTGGACTGAAGTACTGTTTGAATTAATTTAGTCTAAAGGTTAATTCACAGTAGGGATGAGCGAGTATACTCATTAGGATTCGGTACTCGGCGAGTAATGCGGTACTCGAATCCTGGCGAGTATTTCACTACTCGCCTCGCAATATTCAGGTGACCGCACAGTCCCTGCACAGCCCAGCACAGTCCCCGCACAGCCAAGCACAGTCCCCGCATAGCCCAGCACAGTCCCGCACAGTACCTGCACAGCCCAGCACAGTCCCACACAGCCCGGCATAGTTCCCGCACACTACCTGCAAAGCCCAGCACAGTCCCGCACAGTACCTGCACAGCCCAGCACAGTCCCGCACAGTCCAGTACAGTCCCACACAAGCCACTGGCATAGTCACCGCACAGTACCTGCACAGTCCCGCACAGTACCTGCAAAGCCCAGCACAGTCCCGCACAGCCCAGCACAGTCCCGCACAGCCCAGCACAGTCCCACACAGCCCGGCATAGTCCCCGCACAGTACCTGCAAAGCCCAGCACAGTCCCGCACAGTACCTGCACAGCCCAGCACAGTCCCACACAGCCCAGCACAGTCCCACACAACCCAGCATAGTCCCCGTACAGTAGCTGCACAGCCCAGCACAGTCCCGTACAGTATCTGCAAAGCCCAGCACAGTCCCGCACAGTACCTGCAAAGCCCAGCACAGTCCCGCACAGCCCAGCACAGTCCCACACAGGCCAGCACAGTCCCACACAGCCCGGCATAGTCCCCGCACAGTACCTGCACAGCCCAACACAGTCCCGCACAGTACCTGCAAAGCCCAGCACAGTCCCGCACAGTACCTGCAAAGCCCAGCACAGTCCCGCACAGCCCAGCACAGTCCCACACAGGCCAGCACAGTCCCACACAGCCCGGCATAGTCCCTGCACAGTACCTGCACAGCCCAGCACAGTCCCGCACAGTACCTGCAAAGCCCAGCACAGTCCCGCACAGCCCAGCACAGTCCCACACAGGCCAGCACAGTCCCGGCATAGTCCCCGCACAGTACCTGCACAGCCCAACATAGTCCCGCACAGTACCTGCAAAGTCCAGCACAGTCCCGCACAGCCCAGCACAGCCCAGCACAGTCCCACACAGTCCGGCATAGTCCCCGCACAGTACATGCAAAGCCCAGCACAGTCCCGCACAGCCCGGCACAGGCTAGCACAATCCCGCACAGCTCGGCACAGTCTTCACACAGGCCAGCACAGTCCCGCACAGTCTTCACACAGGCCATCACAGTCCCGCACAGCCTGGCACAGTCTTCGTACAGTCCCCGCCAAGCCCAGCACACACACACAGCCCATTAATCGCATTTCCCATAGACTTACATTGGACTCGTTACGAGTACCCGAGTATTAGGAGGTACTCGTAATGAGTACAGCGAGTCCGAATACTTCACTACTCGCTCATCCCTAATTCACAGATAATTTCTGGATGTTTTTTATGCTGAAAAATCGAAATAAAAAACGATTCTAAAAAAAAAAAGGCACATGGTTTTTACAGTGTTTTGCTGCAGTTTTTCAGTGTGGCTTTTGATATTTTTTTTTTTTAACTATTGCATAGGGTGTGGCAATAAGGGGTGTTTTTCTTCAATTTCCACAGCAAAAAAATTGTTAAACAAAAATGCATAAAAAACACAATAAAAATGTGCTTTTTGTCACAATTCAAGCGCCAAAGAATGGGAACGATACGTTTTACTCCAAAATGTGGAAAAAAAAACGTAATAGGAAGCAGATTTGCGGCATTTTATTACGAGGATTTTGTTGCAAACTCTGTGCAAAAAAATGTAAAAATATCAAAAACGTCATGTAAAAATACCATATAATTCGCAGCATACTCAATGTTTTGATGATTTTATGAAGATGATTTTGAAATTTTCCCCATTTGTTTCCATGGAGAAGTCCAAAGCCATAATAAGTGCATTGCTCTGCTGCAGAATATCCAGGTTTCCACGGCCAAATCCGCAATTGCAGATTTAAAAATCATTTAGTTATTTTCTTAAAGAGGTTTTCTGAATGTAATTTTTTTTTTAATTGCAGGTCATGTTAGGTATACTCTATACTATTCTTCCAAAATGATGATGTCTTGTTCTTTGGTCACCTGTCATTGGCTGAGGTGATCAGGTGATTATGACTGGATGTCATCAGATGTGCCGTGGATGACCTCCCCCACCAATCACCTGACTAAATCTGCAGCACCTGAGGACAGATCGGACATACATTATGCGGCTTTACTCACGAGTTGAGCTCCTGGACGAGTCTTATAATCGCTGTGTCGTCTTTGCTCATGACTTCCTGAACTGCGATCAGTTCATATCTCCTGAGGATCTGCAATAATGAGGAGAACACAAGGGCCAATCACATGAAGGAACAGGCTGGGTCCATTGGTCATTCTAGATATTGACCTGAGATGATTCCCCCCCCCCCGAGCAAGCCACCATAAGTGGCGAAACGCATGGGTATTCTCCTGCTTCTCCCTGTCTATTCCCATTTTACAGGGTTGTTACTATCATTTTAATTTAGGACGTCTCCTCTTCTGTCTTGTACAACTTTGTAATTTTGCTACTAGGTTCTAGATTTGTATATGCCTAGTGGTCCTTCTGGATATTGGCTTGACTTAATTTTACCTGAGGAAGCCACCATGAATGAAATGTGCATTGAAATACCCCTACTTCCCCCATTCTATCAACATATTACAGAGTTATTGCTATCATACACTACAGGGCTATGGTATCCTCACTGTCTTGGCTGTCTTACTATTTTTGCTATTGTTTTCTAGATTCATATAGGTTCAGTGGTCATTCTGGATATTGCCCTTACTTGATTACCCCTGAAGAAGCCACCATGAGTGGTGAAACGCACGAGAATACTCCTTCTTCTCCCACTCTATCTGCATTTTGCTCTCATCTACTACAAGGACTGTTATGTTCTGTTACATCTGTGTTCTATATAGGTCCATTGGTTATTTGAGGTATTTACCTGTCTTGATGCAGCAATTTGATTGCTGAGCAACTTATTTGCTACATTTGGCTCTTTAACTGCATATTTTATGTTTGATATTACTCATATCTGCTTTTTGCTGCTTGTTTAGGGTTGTCTTTATGTAGCCACCCCCTTCTTTTCAAGACAATGTCCCTTCTACTTTTATTCTCCGCCACTCCACACCTGAATATCCACTTCTCTAAGATGCCAAGGTATAAAAAATTCTTCTGGTACAGCGTAAATCTTCAACATTTTCAGCTGGGTCTAGCAAGTCGTCCTTTTATCTGGGAATCTCCTGGACATTACAGAAGACTTGGCCACCATGGACAACCCAATAGGGACCCTGCGGCTATGGCTACCAGAATCATCTATTTTCTTAGAATGCTACTGGGAGTTAATAAAATTAGAAACCTGATCTTTTTTCAGTTATCGCGCCATTTTTATGCTTTGTTAGTTTCTGGTATTGCAGCTATTCAAGTGAATGAGTTAAAGCTGTTGTACCGTTCACGGCCAAAGCACAGTAAGGGCGCTGTTTTTGGGAATAATAAAAACAGACCTAATTTTGTAAACTAATACATAGCATACCGACAGATCAGGCAGCTTCTATGAGGTCAAGGAAGTAAGTGGAACCACTCCTTATTGATTCCACTCCTTTTGCTACTTACATATATGTTGCAAACTATCCAAAGTTATCAACCCTGTGTACATGATCACTACAGATATTCTTACCTGGATAAGAAGGTTTAGGATGTCGGGGTCTTCAACCTTATTAATCCCAAACCTTTCAATGTTAAAGGAGGCAATTTTAAGAGTAAAGCTGGCCTGTAGGAAGCAGGCCGCCAGCGCCACCAGGAAAGCCCACTTCATTCTTCCTTCAGATGAGGAAAGTAAAATCATTAAAGAAGACTATTGTCAAAGGGAAAAGTAGGCATTAACTAGAGGGTAAGAATGCAGGGGCAGATGCCAGAGGTACTATAGGGTTACAGAGGAGTCGATCTCTGCTGCAGCACAGACCAAACTCTTGGAAACTGGAATCCTGGGATCAGGATTTACCCTAAAAAACTCCATTTCCATAATCGGTTAATAGAGGGGGTTCCATAAGTGACCCATGGTGGTCGCAGCTACAAAGAGCACCTTTGAGTCTGGAGGACCTACGAGCACTGCCATCCATTATACAAAGCACGTATCCAATGTAATGCTTCATTTTGCCTGCGGAGGAGCTGCAGAGAAATTGAACCCTGGATTACAGATGATCACAAGAGGTCAAAGCTGCAGGAGACCCTGAGATAGCCTTATCGTGTACTATCTAGCAAAAAGGGGATCTGAATTGGGTTGGAAAAGGGGGGTAGGTGGCCAATGATACCAATTTTGGGCACAGCATGTCAATGTAGCGAATGTATTTATTAGCACTATATGGCACATGGGGCCAAAAACAACATCAAAATGGAAAAACACTTCACCTGCTCCACTGAGATCCTGTCCGGGCAGTGAAATCCACAGGAACGGCAGCAACTACCTAGGACATATTTTAGTCGGTGCCTTATATACACTATCGATTGTGAGAAAAATAAGGCACCGTCCCAGCTGATGCGTTTTCCTATTTGATATCTGTAAACAAGTATATTAATCAATAGGATGGAGGTCAGAAATGTTTTCAGACATTAGACCTGTAGTCTGCAGCTGGACCTCTGCCAAGATCCAATATTTCCTGCTATCTTTTTAACTTAGGGGGTAATTTCTTATTATACGCCTCTGGATGTTCCCGTCTGCCCCCCCTATGCACCTACCAGGTACAGACAGACCGATCAGGCATTGGATGACATTGCTTATGGTGGCCCTCTGGCTGTCATATTGAGATGTGGCCAATAAGCGCCATGGTGACACATACAGTTGTGTAAAAAAGTGTTTGCCCCCTACAGGGCCCTGTGTGAAAAAGTGATTGCCCCCACCACTTAAACCATAAATTAACTGTGGTTTATCACATCTTTGGGAAGCTGAGTTCACTTTCCTTAGTCACACGCAGGCCTGAATACTGCCACACCTGTTTTCAATCAAGAAATCACTTAAATAGGACCTTTCTGACAAAGTGAAGTCGACCAAAAGATCCTCAAAAGATAGACATCAAGCCGCGATCCAAAGAAATGCTGGAACAAATGAGAAACAAAATAATTGAGATATATCACTCTGGAAAAGATTATAAAGTCATTTCTCAAGCTTTGGGACTCCAACGAACCACGGTGAGAGCCATGATCCACAAATGGCGAAAACATGGAACAGTGGTGAACCTTCCCAGGAGTGACCAGCCAACCAAAATTACCCCAAGACCCCACAACATCCAAAGAACTCCAGGCCTCACTTGCCTCAGTAGCTAAGGTCAGTGTTCATGACTCCGTCATAAGAATCGACTGGACTAAAATGGCCTGCATGGCAGAGTTCCAAGATGAAAACCACTGCTGAGTAATAAGAACATAAAGACTCGTCTCAATGTTGCCAGAAAAAACATCTTGATGATCCTCTAACAACCCTGCTGGCGTCACTGCATGGCCTCCCATCCCCCACACACCAACTTACTCACTGCTCCAGGCCATGCTGTGACTTCTGTCTGCTGCCGGCTCCATGCTGTGTGCCTCTTGCTTCCTGCCTGCTCTCTGCATGCTTCCTGGCTGTATGCATAGAGGGGCGGCGCCAGAACTCTCTGGTTCTTATGCAATCAGGGTGCACCTGTCTAATGTGTCCTTGGTCAATTACCAAGAGGCCTCTTGGATTTAGGGCAGCTCCACCCGGTGGTAGCGGCCTGTGCAATGTCTTAACTCAGTGTCATGATCTGCTTACTTCATGGGATTAGGTAGTTCAGAGGTTAATCTTGATGGCCTCACTCTGAGATTCTGGGAGGCTTTTTATAGCCTCATTGTGGACTCATTCCTCGTCGCTTATACTCAGATCCTTTGCCAAGTGTTTGTGACCCTGGTGTGCTTTGTGACTGTGATACTTTATGCTTGTTTGGTTTTCACCCGGTTCTGTCTCTGTTACGAGTTCTGACTGTTCCTTTTGTACAGCTCTGCTACTCCCGTGTATGACTCTTTTGCCTTGGACCTGACTACTCTCTGACTGCCTCCCTTGTACTGCGTTGCTATCTCTGTGTATGACTCATGGCTTACGTTCTGACTATTCTCTGCTTGCTCCTCTGGTACCACTCTGCCCTCTCTGTGTATGACCCCCCCCGCTTGTCTGACCTGAGTTCCCCTAATCTTCACTCCAGGATTCCTGTAATAGAATCCTACAGTCATCTACTGCAGCAGGACGCTAAGCCACGCCCCCTCTGGTCACATGATCGTAGGTCCTGGTACTCTATACTACCTCTTTAGTGTCGCAGGTCCTGTGCTCAGAATTTTCCCTGCAGTTTTGGACCCCGGGCCCTCCCGTAGTCTGGGTGAGTGACCCTGCTCAGCCGCGGCAGTCCGCCGGCGCTGACAGGATCCTGATATTCAGTTAGTGTCTTGCTGCTGAGTTGCCAGGTCTTGTCCTGTGTTTCGCCTTCTCTGGAGGCTTGATTCCTAGTCCTGTGCCTGTCTTGCTGTCCTCCAGGAGGCAGAATAACCTGGTCTCTGTGTCCTTGTTCCTAGCCTTGCCTTGTACCTGTCTGTCCACCCTCCAGGAGGCAGAATATCCTGGTCCCTGTGCTATTGCTCCTTGCTTTGTCTCATACCTGTCCTCTCAGCCCTCCAGGAGGCACTATATCCGAGTCTCTGTGTCTTTGTCCCAGTACCTTGTCTTGCACCATTACCTTGTCTGAACTCAGTCCTACCTCTGTCTCTCGGTCTCTTTGTCTGTGGCTCCTTTCCCTGCTGTGTCTTTCCTTGTGTCCCCTCCGTCTGCCTGTGCTCCGCACTCTTGCGGCTCTGCCTGTGCTCCGCACTCTTGCGGCTCTGCCTGCTCCGTACTCTTGCGACTCTGCCAGTGTTCCGCATTCTTGCGGCTCTGCCTGTGCTCCGTACTCTTGCGACTCTGCCTGCTCCGCACTCTTGAGGCTCTGCTTATGCTCCGCACTCTTGCGGCTCTGCTTTTGCACCGCACTCTTGCGGCTCTGCTTATGCTCCACACTCTTGCGGCTCTGCCTGTGCTCTGTACTCTTGCGGCTCTGCCTGCTCTGCACTCTTGCGGCTCTGCTTATGCGCCGCACTCTTGAGGCTCTGCTTATGCTCCGCACTCTTGCGGCTCTGCTTTTGCACCGCACTCTTGCGTAGTGCCGATGTCAGTGAGTAGTGCCGATGTCATGGCGTAGTGCCAATGTCCTTGCGTAGTGCTGATATCATTGCGTAGTGCCGATGTCATTGCGTAGTGCTGATGTCATTGCGTAGTGCCGATGTCATTGCGTAGTGCTGATGTCATTGCGTAGTGCCGATGTCATTGCGTAGTGCTGATGTCATTGCGTAGTGCTGATGTCATTGCGTAGTGCTGATGTCATGGCATAGTGCCGATGTCATGGCATAGTGCCGATGTCATTGCGTAGTGCTGATGTCAGTGAGTAGTGCCGATGTCAGTGAGTAGTGCCGATGTCATGGCGTAGTGCCGATGTCATTGCATAGTGCTGATGTCAGTGAGTAGTGCCGATGTCAGTGAGTAGTGCCGATGTCATGGCGTAGTGCCGATGTCATTGCGTAGTGCTGATGTCATTGCGTAGTGCCGATGTCACGGCATAGTACCGATGTCGTTGCGTAGTGCCGATGTCATTGAGTAGTGCCGATGGAATGTTGAAGCCTATTGATCCAAGTCTACTCTCTTTATGCACCTATCAGACCCTGCAATAGGCAGACCCTAATAGGACGATTCTGTCCTGTAGATGAACTGTACGGCTACCAACCTCATAGACAGTCAAGTCGATTAGTTTTTTGTTTGATAAAGTTAAGTAAAATATTTCCAGGGGGAGCAGCCTGGATGCTGATAGTGCAGGCTGCACAGTCAGGGGGCTGTTCTAGTTATTTTCTAAGCAGCAAAAAGCATTAGTGAACATCAGAAGTGTCTTAGACTTCTTACCAGCTCCAAGACCACCCGAGGGAGGTCAAGAAAAAAAATTCCCCGTCTAAGATGTGTGAATTTTTCATCCACAGCGGCCTCTAATACCAACATGGCTCCTTACTCTCCTACTCGGACCCCGGCCTCCTTGAGCTGCAGAACCTCAAACCTCCCTGCATCAAAAGATAGAGGTCAGAAGAGTGAACTCCGGCTCACCAAACCAAGAGTGCAAAAAAACGTTTAATTCTCTCCACGTCACTTATACTGAGCACTTTGTCATCTCAGTTGCTGCCTATGCAGAATGCAATAGTCGAGATAAGTTTATTGGCTGCTGCACACTGCATAGGCAGAAATTGAGTCATTTCAGTCGCTTACTATGCAGAGTGCAGCAGTATTGATGAGCTTATTGCCAGGCAGCAGCTAAGATGACAAAGCTTGCTTTACTTATACTTAGAACTTTGTTATCACACTCTCTGCTTATGCAGAGCACATAAATTCAGATAAGTTTAACATTAGCATTTAGCATCAATAGAGTTAACAAAGTTCACTTAACTAAAAACGTCATCTCAGTCGCTGTGCACAGTGCAGTAGTCAAGATGAGTTTGTTAATGGCTGCTGAGGTCTGAATAGGCAGTGACCAATTTGACAGAGCTCACATTATTTATACTGAGAACTTTGTCAAATCATTTGCAGCCTATGAAGAGCGTAGTAGTATAGATGAGTTTGTTATGGTCTGCTGCGCTCTGCATAGCCAACAATCAAGGTGACAAAGCTCACTTCACTTTTACAAAGAACTTTCTTATCTCAGCTGCTGCCTATGAAGAGCGCAGCAGCAAATAATCTGATCTCGACTGCTGCTCTCTGAATTGGCAAAGCTGGTGCAAGCAACTAACGCGCTGCTCCGGATGGAAGCCGAGCTTGTCATTCGACAGCGGGAGCAGGAGGGGAGACATTTTGCTCCACACTCCCGTGCTATTATTGCATCACCCCCTCTCCCATCGCTTCTTTTCCTCCCTCCAATGAAAAAAAATAAAAAATTATCACTTATGGAACGTGAGGATGAAATAAATGGGTTAAAAATGCTGTGTCCTTAAAGGGTTAAAGGGTGAGTTTTTGTTCCCTGTAATTTATTCCTAACATCTGCTGCAATGTTTAAAATATTACATATGAATAGAAAAAAATGTTCTTAAAATCACTCTCTAAAAAAAAAAAGCCTTTTTCTCTCCTCCTTTTCCTTAAGCGGTGACTCCAACGTTTCATCACAGTGAACTGCAGGGCGCAGAGAGAACAGGTCACAGGAAGACTCTTCTACCAATTGAAAGAGGTCGGGAGGGCGGGGAAATCTTAAACAACCAATCAGCGGCTAATGAAAGAGGCAGGTCAGTTGTAAATATTCCAACAGCCAATAAGAGCAGTTTTCGTTGTATTGTTTTTTTCCCACCAATCAGAGAGCTGCGATGAAGCGCTTTAGCCAATCAGCGCTATTCGTGTGGGAACAGTCAGTGAAGATGGCGGGAGGATTGGAGCTGGAGAAGGCGGCAGAGCTGTACGAGCGGCTCCAGGTGAGCGCAGAGGAAGAGCAGCCTCGGCGGCTGGAGGTCTCGTTATGTTTTGTCTCTGTGGTACTGCTGGGAGTTGTAGTGTTACAGCAGCCTGCGAGTCGCCGACCATCACTATAGACTTTTTTTTTTTTTACCCTTGCACTGCCAGTTTTTTCTAGTTCCCAGACGTCATGCTGTGACTTGTAGTTGTGTGGTGGGGTGCAGTGACAGACAACAATTCAGGCCTTTTTTTGTGTGTGTTGTAAAGAACAAAAGGGGCAATTCCAATATTTTATTTTTTGTTACATTTTTATTAAGCTTTTCTTTATATTTTGCTGCAAGTTCTCAAACAACACACGTGTTTTTTTTTGTTTTTTTTTGTTAAAGCCAAACCCTGCCTTTTTGGCAGTAAAAGCGTTGTGTTTGTGCGCTGTCCGCAGGACGTGTGTAATAATAAAGTTAGTTTTATTCACTAATAAATGCTGTTTGAGGCTTTCGGGTTTGTTGTGTGTGTGTGTGTGTGAATGAGATTGCTGACATTTCTTGGTTTGTGCTGTAAAAAGCAACATTTAATTTGCATTTAAAAAAAAGTTTGCATGTGAACGGAGAATTCCAGATCTCCATAGAACTTTATAAGCACAAACTGTCATCTCTTATCTCAGTAACACCGTTCCGTGCATGGTAAAATTGATAAGGCGGTTTTATTCTTCGGGTCAGTACGATTACAGCAATACCTCATTTATATTGTTTTTTATGTTTCGGCGCTTTTACACAAAACTTTTATATAATTATCCTCACAAGCATAAAGTGATCAGCACTGCCGTTAACACCTCCTGTGTTTAACACAAATGGAATCCACAAGAGACTGCAGGATATCATGCCCCAATCTTCGGGTGCTCACCCAAGAAAAACAGGATTGCATGTCCCTATGTAGAAAATGAAGAGTTAAATCCAACATTTATTCGGCACCTTTTAAGGCTGTGTGCACACGCTGCGGATTAGGTGCGGTTTTGCCCTGCGGTTTTTCATCTCCTCAATGGAGGAGATGGCAAACCGCAGCAGAATCCGCAGAAAGAATTGACATGTCAATTCTTTCTGCGGATTGAAAACCGCACATAATCCGCGCGGAAAATTCCGCACCGTCTGCACTGCGGTTTTTGATTCCCATAGGGAATCATGCTACTGTACACCGCAGTAGAAACTGCTGCAGGTCCGCAGCGGCCAGAACCGCAGCAAAATCCGCAGCGTGTGCACACAGCCTAAAAATCTCTTCAGCAGGACAGTGAACAATGAAGTGTGAGGACTACGGCCGTTTTGCGCTCTTCTAAGGCTGGTTTTACTCTTACCGTATTTTTGCAGGCTGATTTTGCGGCCCCAGTGCATTTCTATGGGGCTGCAAAATCAACCCATAAAAATTCAATGGTGTGCTGTACAGCCGAGAAAAAAATATCGTGCTTGCTCGATATTTCTCACGGCGTACCGGCACAGCTCCCATTTAAATCAACGGGGCCACAAAAACAAAAGGGAAGTTTTTACGGCGCGCTGTCACTTCCAGTTTCGCGGAACGCCGTTTTTTTTTTTTTTACTCCAATATTATTTCCATAGTATTGGGGGCGGGAAAAACGGCGATCCGCAAACCTTTTATACGGCACGTTATTGCGGTACACCACGAAAAATGTGGCGATACGGGCCGCAATAACGGACCACAAAAAATGCGATAAGTGTAAAACCACCCTAAGGCTAAGTGCACACGTACCTGAACTCTCGCGGAAATTACCGCGAGAGTTCCGGAATTCCTGTCCGCGGGAAAATCACATTTTAAATTCCCGCGATTTTCCCTCGGAAAAACTAGCATTTTGCAAGCGTATTTAGCTTGCAGAATGCTAGCGTTTTCCAAGCGGTCTGTAGCATCGCTTGGAGAACTGATTGACAGGTTGGTCACACTCGTCAAACATAGTGTTTGACGAGTGTGACCAACTTTTTACTACTAAGGCCGCCTATGCAGCATCAATAGTAAAAGATAGAATGTAAAAAAAAATAAAGAATGGTGTTATTCTTACCTTCCGACGTCCCGCGCAGCCGTTCCCAGTAATCCTTTGCGAAAATGCCCGCGATGACGTCAGTTCTCGCGGTAATTCGCGATGATGTCGCACGAAAGACCGCGAGACTTCGCGATCCCGCGAGAACGGACTCCATCGCGGGCATTTTCGCAAAGGACTACTTGGAACGGGAGCGTGAAGAGAAGCGGGAAGGCTGCGCGGGACGTCGGAGGGTGAGCATAACAATATTTTTTATTTTAAATTCTATTTTTTTACAGGGATATGGTACCCAAAGCCTGGAGGACAGTCTCCTCTCCTCCGGACCGTGGGTACCATCCGCAATTGTTCTGCTTACTTTCCACATGGTGTGCACAGCCACATGCGGGAAGTAAGCGGAACAATGCATTCCTATGGGTGCGGGATCGCCGCGATTCCGCAAATTAATGAGCATGCTGCGGTTTTTACCGCGAAGCGATTCCGCCGCGGTAAAAACCGCAGCATTAGCACAGCATTGCAGAATCCCATAGGAATGCATGGGATGCTTATTTTTCGCGGCAAAATCGCGCGGTTAAAACCGCCGCGGAAACGCGAAAAAAACGCCACTTGTGAACTCAGCCTAAGGGTCACACACGGGTGACCCATAGATTCACAAGAGCGCAAAACGGCCGTCACTCACACTCCATTGTTCACTGTCCTGCTGAAGATGTTTTAAAAGGTGCCAAATAAATGTTGGATTTCATATAATTATTTTAGCATCGCTTTATCCTGAGAGCTGTAACTTTATTATTTTTCCGCTTATGACGCTGTTTGGCAGCTTGTTTTTTTTTGTGGGACAGGATGATGTTTTCAGTGATCCCATGTGTATTTGTAGCCATCTTTTTTTTTTATCGCGTTTTATTGAATCTTTTGTTCGGCGGTATGATGATAAAGCATTGGTTTTTTTTTACGTTGTTTGCTAAAGGGGTTAACTAATGGGACAGTTTTATAAGGCGTGTCGTTCTGGATGCGGCGATACCAAACGTGTACTTTGTTTTTTCATTAAATTATTTATTGGTGCAATATATTTTTATTTTGTGATTTATTTATTTTTTTATTACTTTGTCCCATTATGGGGCTTTCACTTTTTGCCGTCTGATTGCTTAGAAAGCATAAGAGTGGAGGAGCTCTGCTATGCTTTACAAACTGTCAGAGCTGCACTGACAACACCATGATCTGAACATGGTGTAGCTAGTTTGCAGGCTCTGGTGACACAGTGATGTGGAGTGACAGGCTTGCTGACTGTTTCCAATAGAAACCAAAATCCTTTTGATCCTGACATGCATGTTGATGGTTTCCCCTGCTAATATGTCATTATTGATGCTTTCTTTTCTTACAGAGGTTGAAGTGCCCATGTTTAGAAGGAGTGTATGTGACCGAACCCCAGAGTATCCATGAGCTCTTGTTTACCCCGTCTGTTCATCGGTTGGACATCCTGGAATGGATATGTACAAGGTGACATCCGCCATACATGTCGGGCGCTCGTATACGGAGCGGGCTCCATAGCTGAGACTGCACCATAGACTTCGAGTTCCAGCTGCGTTATACAGCTAGCACCTGCTTCAAACAGAAGCAACTGGAGCTGCCTCCGGTCGCTGTTCTTTAACAACAAAAAGTAGTGCAATCTCAGTGGGGTATCCTTTCGGTCACCCATCTTCCTCGTGACGCAATGACAGCTGAGGGCCTACTGAAGACCCCCCCCCCCACCGTCTGCACCATCTTTGTTGTCCTTTTTCATAAGACATAAACGTAACTCTATACTGTAACTGAGAAATATCACAGTGTATGTGCATGTGCACCATGTGACAGTATTATGTGGTCTCTCCCTCTGCAGGGTCCACCCTCCTCTCCAGGAGCAGTTCTTCACTTTGAAGGAGTCTCAGGCAGAAGTAAAGGTGAAAGGTAATGTCTTCACATTTCGTTCTGAGTACAGTGATATTATATCACTGATTCTGCTTCTCTGCTGGAACTTGTTGTGAAGTTCTACCTTGTAATGAAGGGAATGATATTTTGGGCATTATGGAGCATGCACTGTATGGACCAAATATGGTGGGCATGTAACATATAGGAGCATGTTCACACTGGCCATATAACAGACAAAACTGACGCGCAAAACAAAATGAGCACATACCCTGCAGTCAGTAAATGCAAGGCAACAGTGCCCATAACTAACAATGGGGGTCGCAGATGGAGAAGTGTGATCCGTCACTGCACAGAACTCATCTCCTCTGCTCTGCAGGTCTCCTATTATTACCCCGCTTAGTAGTAGTTTAGACACCTTTTGGCGTCTGATCAACAAACTCCATGACCGGGAGCTAAATATGGTGGACTGGATAAAGTGTGATAATGTTGTGAGAAACGTCGCTTTACCTGCCGCGCTGAAAATAAATATCACCTGCGCTCCTCATATTTGTAGTGAAGTAAAAATAGTTTTTTTCCCATCACCATCTATGTCAGAAGTTCCAGAGGTTTTTTTTTTTCCATCTTCCAAAAGAAAATCAATAAAATTTGTGCAGACAGTGTGGAAATAAGTATTTGATAAACTGCAGATTTTGCAAGTTTTCCACCTAAAAAGAATGGAGAGATCTGTAATTTTTATCATAAATACACTTCAACTGTGATAGACAGAATCTAACAATAAAAAAAGTATAATCACATTGTATGATTTCTACATAATTAATTTGCTTTTTATTGCATGAAAT
The DNA here is from genome assembly GCF_039654945.1 of Dendrobates tinctorius. Taxonomy (NCBI): domain Eukaryota; kingdom Metazoa; phylum Chordata; class Amphibia; order Anura; family Dendrobatidae; genus Dendrobates; species Dendrobates tinctorius. Next base: position 21,955,906 of record NW_027361788.1, on the reverse strand, counting down.
AAGTATTTGATAGAATAGAAAAACAGAGCATAACCCCTTCCTTACCGATGAAGTAATAGTACATCATCGGTAAGGTCCCCCGCTTTGTGGTGGGCTCCGGCGGTGAGCCCACCTCAAAGCCGCGACATGTCAGCTGTTATGAATGGAATCGCCATCCCGCTGTCAAAGCTGACAGTAGGCATTTAAATAGCACTACTGGCCGCCGGGCCGGAAGTGAGCTCATCGCCGACCCCCGTCACGTGATCGGGGGTTGGCGTCACGTTGCCTGGACAACCACAGGTCTCATAGAGACCTCTATGGTTGTTGCAGGCAGATCGCTTTGAGCGCCGCCCGGTGGTCGGCGCTCAAAGTACAGCAGTAAATCTGCTACATATGGGCGATCTGCTCATCGCCCATATGTAGCAGAGCCGATCGGGTTGTGCATGCTTCAAGCCTCCTATGGAGGCTATTGAAGCATGCCAAGAGTAAAAAAAATAAAATGTTTAAAATAAAAAAAAGCCTAAAAGTTCAAGTCGCCCTCCTTTCGCCCCAATCAAAATAAAACAGTAAAAAAAATCCCACATTCACATATTAGGTATCGCCGCGTTCAGAATCACCCGATCTATCAATAAAAAAAAAAGCATTAACCCGATCGCTAAACGGCGTAGCGAGAAAAAAATTCAAAACGCCAGAATTACGTTTTTTTGGTCGCCGCGACATTGCATTAAAATGCAATAACGGGCGATCAAAAGAACGTATCTGCACAAAAGTGGTATCATTAAAAACGACAGCCCGGCACGCAAAAAATAAGCCCTCACCCGACCACAGATCACGAAAAATGGAGACGCTATAGGTCTCGGAAAATTGCGCCAATACATATTTGAATCCATTTGGTTATTGTATTTAATTCCTGCTTATCTTTTACAGAGATGGCAAAACTTGGCTTTGATCTGATGTTGTGTAGCGCAGAAGATGTGGACCTCATAAAGGTATAGGTCTGACACCCTGACTGGCACCCCCTCTCCTGACCACCTCATATAGGGTTCCCTTAGTGCTCTTGAATTTTAGCCTGTTTAATCCTCCAAGTTGAGCGGCATCAGGTGTGTATTGCTGAAACTTCTCCCCTTCCAAAAAATAAATACAGTTTATTCGGACTCCCATGACAGCACCACGAGAGAGGGGATCCGCCCTATAGGAACAGGAAACCTACAGATACAAAAGGGCGGCACCTCTCCCACGCATCAGTTGGTTTCCTGTTCCTGAGGGGACGGGATCCTACAGAAGATTTGGATCCCAGGCCGGCCAGCCGACACCGGTAGCGAGGGGGTCTCCTACCTCGGCCTGGTTCGGATTTCCTGGAAGACGCCACGGTGGCCCAGGATGGGTGTCACGGCGGTGGCGTGGACAGCAGGGAGCGGCGTCCGGAGGATGGCCGTCTCCAGGAAATTAGCCGCCGCCGGTAAGTATACCCCCCCCCGGGGATTTCCGGCTCCGGCGGCGCACATGGGTGGCAGCGCTGTGCAGGGGGCTGGCTGCGACCGGCGCTGCTCCGAAGCTCCCGGGCGTCCCGCGGGGCTTCCGGCGTTTCCGGGGTAGCGGTGACGTCAGGGGGCGGGCGGAGGAGGCGCTTCCGGGTCAGCGCGCCACTGCGCATGCGCGGCAATTCCAAGATGGCGGCGCCCATCGGAAACACCGATGGCGCGAGTTCGGGCGCCAGCTGGGGTAGGGAGCTCCGTTAAGGGGGGGGAGGGGCGCGGCATGGATACTGCTGACCGGAGGAGGGGGTATTTAGGCGGGACCCGGGCAGGGTTCCTTGCCTTGGCCACATTACTACATGCAGCAGTGTGCAGCAGCAGCAGTGGTAATGGAAAGCGATCGAGAGCAGCAGCAGCAGCGGCAGAAGCAAGGGCAGCAGCGGCAAACATCACTGCCGCCCCTGGATGACCTTCGGCAGGTCAAACAGAAAAAGAAAGGGTCCCGTGACAGTAATGCGGGACGAAGTGACCAGTCCACTCGTAAGAGCTCCTCCAGGCAGACAGGAGCATCGACCGAAAGAAATCCCCCTCGTTCTCCGGTACTTGATTGTGGCACTGGTAAGTGATCTTCGTGAAAGTTCACTCAGTGACGGGACCCCCCTTCTGTGTTTTTTCTTTTCTAGGGAAAGAAAGCTACAACTAAAAATAAGCATAGGGAATGCGCACTCTGTGCATGCCCATTACCGGATGCATGCCTCAAAAGATTGTGCCACCCTTGTATTCAGCAGACGGTGGCAGATGAGTCGCCTGCAGTAGCGGCGAGTTTGAGAGACATTGTCAGGGTAGAAATGAGGGAAACCCTAAAGTCCTTGTCTCAGCCGCAAAGTCTAAGGGGCGAGGTCCCGGCGGAATCTGATTCCTCGATAGAGTGGAGAAAAAGCAGAGACTCCCAGGCTTCATCTCCCTCGTCCTCCTCAGGAGAAGAGGACTCGGGGCGATTTTGTCTGCCTCTTGACCGGGTAGATAAGCTGGTCAAAGCAGTCAGAGGGACAATGGAGGTAGAGGAGCCTAAGCCCCATTTATCCATGCAGGATGTCATGTTCGGTGGGCTGGAACAGAGGAAGCGGAGAGTCTTTCCGTTGAATCAAAAAATACAGGATCTGATCCACAGAGAGTGGAAAAAACCGGACAAAAGAGGGTCGCTACCACCCGCCCTCAAAAGGAGATACCCCTTCGACGATCCGGCAGTAAGTTCTTGGGACAGAGCCCCCAAATTAGACGCTGCCATTGCGAAGGCATCAAAAAAATCCTCGCTCCCATTTGAGGACATGGGAGCCCTTAAAGATCCCTTAGATAGGAAAGCTGATACTTTCCTAAAAAACACCTGGGAGATGGCGGCCGGGTCCTTAAGACCAGCAGTGGCTTCAACGTGCACGGCCAGGTCCATGATGGTCTGGTTGGACCAGTTGGAGTCACAACTAAAGCAGGGTACATCAAGACAGACAATTCTTGGGGCCCTACCGACCATCCAAGAGGGAGCAGCCTTCCTGGCAGACGCCTCAGCGGATGCAGTGAAAATGGCCGCCAGAGCAGCAGGTCTTTCTAACGCAGCTCGCAGAGCCCTGTGGCTAAAGTGCTGGCAGGGAGACATCCAGTCCAGAGCAAAGCTCTGTGCGATTCCATGTGAGGGCGAATATTTGTTTGGGACTGTCCTAGACGAGCTGCTTGAAAAGGCGGGGGACGACAAGAAAAAGTTTCCAAACCTTTCATCAGCGTCCTACCGTCGCCCATTTGGTAGAAGGAGATTTGGCCAGGGGAGAAGGCGCAACTCTTCGCCTGTTAGAGATCGACCCAGATGGGAAGACAGAAGGAGACGAGGTACGGGCTATATGTTTACACGCTCGTCGAGAGATCAAAAGAAGCCAAACCAATGACTAGCGGTTCCCGTAGGGGGTAGACTGTCATCCTTCTTCCCGGCATGGTCACAGATTACGAATAGTGACTGGGCGCGTAAGGTAATATCCACCGGGCTTAGGTTGGAGTTTACCCAGATCCCGCGGAACACCTTTAAACTGACCCCCTTAAGATCTTCTCATCTCGAACAAGCGGCTTTAGAAGCGGAAGTCTTGAGCCTATGTCAGAAAAATGTTCTGGTAGAGGTTCCAGAGGCTGAAAGAGGAAGAGGGTTTTACTCTCCCCTGTTTCTAATCCAGAAGCCTGATAACACATTCAGAACGATTATAAACCTTCGTTCCCTTAACGAGTTTTTGATTAATCATAAATTCAAAATGGAGTCCATTAATACAACAATAAAAATATTGTTTAAAGGTTGTTTTATGGCAGTCATAGATTTGAAAGACGCGTACTATCATGTACCTATCCATACAGACTTCCAGCAGTTCCTGAGGGTGGCAGTTTCAGTAGAGGGCACAGTACGTCATTTTCAGTATAGAGCCCTTCCCTTTGGTCTCTCAGCAGCACCCAGGGTTTTTACAAAGTTAGTGGCCGAAGTTATGGCTCACTTACGGGAGGTGGACGTCTTAATCATTCCATATTTAGACGATTTCTTGATTGTAGGAAAATCGGTGGGTCATTGTAAATCCCAGATAGAAAAAGCTAAATCCAGGTTAGAAAACCTGGGATGGATTTTAAACTACGAAAAATCCCGACTCCAACCCTTAAAGATACAGAAATTTTTAGGGTTGATACTAAATTCAGACACTCAGCGGTGCCTGCTACCACTAGATAAAATACAAAAGATACAGGAGCAGGTCCTTCGGGCAATGGATAATCCATCTATGACCCTTAGACAGGCCATGTCCCTGTTAGGTTCTCTAACTTCATGCATCCCAGCAGTAAGGTGGGCACAGTTCCATACCAGAACCCTTCAAAACGACGTCTTGTTTAATAGCAGGGCCCTTGGAGGCTCCTTACAAGGTCGGATGTGTCTAAGCCCCTCAACTGTTACATCACTGAGATGGTGGCTTGAGAGCGAGAACCTAGCGTCAGGGGTGCCCTGGATAACACAGATAACCCGTATTATAACCACAGACGCAAGTTCCTTCGGTTGGGGAGCCCATATGGGGGACATAGTGGTACAGGGCCAGTGGGATTCTAATTCTGAAATCTCATCCAACCAGAGAGAACTATTGGCGATAGAGCGGGCAGTCAAGAAACTCATTATCTACCTGCAGGGCCATCATGTGAGGATACACTCGGACAACCAGGTAGCGGTAGCATATGTCAACCACCAAGGTGGAACCCGCTCCAGCGCTCTGATGCAGATAACAGAACGGCTCCTCCAGATAGCAGAGGAAAATTGTCTATCTTTGACCGCGCTCCACATCAGCGGAAAAGACAATGTAAGAGCAGACTTTTTAAGCCGCAAGGCTCTAAGACAAGGAGAATGGGCCTTGAACAAAAATATTTACCGCCAGATTGTCCGCAGATGGGGCCAGCCAGAGGTAGACCTCTTTGCCACCAGGAAAAACAGAAAAGAAAGATTGTTCTGCTCTCTGAACCCCAGGGAAAATCCCCTGGCGGTGGATGCCCTACTGATAAGATGGGATTTTTCTCTGGCATACGCCTTCCCACCATTGAATCTTCTTCCTCTGGTAGTCAGGAAGATCAGAGAGGATCAGGCAAGAGTCATACTGATTGCCCCCTTTTGGCCCAGGAGGACCTGGTTCGCATGGTTGAGGACCATGTCGATAGGCGATCCCTGGGTATTGCCGAACCTTCCGGATCTCCTCTACCAGGGGCCAGTCAGCCACCCACAAGTAGCGGGACTTCATTTGACGGCGTGGTATTTGAAAGGTCACTGTTAAAAAATAGAGGGTTCTCCAAGAACTTAATTGACACCCTCCTAAGAAGCAGAAAATTAACCACCACTAATATCTATGCTAGGACCTGGAAACGCTTCCTGTCCACCTTTCACTTTGACATCAGAGATGGAATTCCCACGAAACAGATTCTGGAATTTCTCCAGAAAGGTTTCGAATTGGGTCTCTCCACAAGCACGCTAAAAGTACAAGTTTCAGCCTTAGGGGCCCTGTTTGCAGCTGATATTGCAAAAGATTATTGGGTAGCAAGGTTCATCAGAGCAGCGGCCAGATCGAGACCTATACACAAAGACAGATGCGTACCGTGGGACTTAAACTTAGTCCTTACAGCCATGACAGAAAGTCCGTTTGAACCTTTAGATTCCGCCTCACTAAAGATTATATCTCTTAAGACCGCATTCCTGGTAGCAATAACATCCGCACGTAGGGTGAGCGACATACAGGCACTCTCCAGATTGCCTCCTTACACAGAGTTCTTACAGGATAGAGTGATCCTAAGGCCAGATCCAGCATACCTTCCCAAGGTAGCAACACAATTCCACAGGACACAGGAGATAGTTCTGCCTTCCTTCCTCCCTAACCCAACCAACCCTAAAGAGCAGAAACTCCAGACGTTAGATATTAGAAGATGCTTACTGACATATTTAGCAGCCACGGATCCTTGGAAGAAGGAGAACGCATTATTCCTATCCTTCCAAGGTTCCAGGAAAGGATACAGAGTATCAAAACGCACATTAGCAAGGTGGATTAGGGAGGCTATCTCTCTTGCCTACACAGCAGGTGGTGGTCCGGCTCCACAGAACCTGAGGGCACATTCCACTCGGGCCATGGCATCATCCTGGGCGGAGAGATCTGGAGTATCAATTGATCAAATATGTAAGGCGGCCACCTGGTCATCTCCTTCCACCTTTTTTAACCACTATCGGTTAGACATGGGTGCCTCCTCAGACCTCACCTTCGGGCTAAGGGTGCTGCAGGCTGTAGTCCCTCCCTAAGTTAGTTTACATCTCTGTAATTCTCTCGTGGTGCTGTCATGGGAGTCCGAATAAAGTATTAAGTTACGTACCGGTAACGGTATTTTTCGGAAGCCCATGACAGCACCCTTAGTTCCCTCCCTTGTTCACGTATAGAGGTGCACTCCTTTAGAAGATTGTTTATAGAATCACCATAGGTGGGAGATGGTATGAAATAATTCGGTTAAATAGGGTAGATAGGTTGTATATATCATATGTTGTGTACTAACCATGGTAGCCTCTCAAGCTCTGTAATCCAACTGATGCGTGGGAGAGGTGCCGCCCTTTTGTATCTGTAGGTTTCCTGTTCCTATAGGGCGGATCCCCTCTCTCGTGGTGCTGTCATGGGCTTCCGAAAAATACCGTTACCGGTACGTAACTTAATATTTTTTGACGTTTTAAAGCTGGCGGTCAGCTTGCACCCATCTCTCGTCTACGGTCAGATTTAGTTATCCACTTATTGTACCATTGTGGCTACAGCCGCTCCACATGCTCGGACTTTCATATCTTTCATTACACATTGTATTCTGTATAGATGAAAGGTCGCACTCAACGGGATAGTGAAATGCTGCTTTATTATAACATGTTAATACATGTCAGGTCGGAATTATTTAGCGAGTGCGTGAAGTCTGACAACGGCCGTTTCGCGCTATTCAAGAGCTTCTACGGGTCTACAAGCAGGAGGAAATGACGTATTAATATGCTAAACGCATCCTGCCGTCTCTCCTCCTACCACAGCTGTTGTCTAAATGACAAGTGATATAAAAAACATGTGAAGATACATACAATAAAATATTCATGCATAGCACATACATAATTTGCATTACTTTAGCTAGAGAGATTTTTTTTAATTGCCTGGAAAAATTAATATCCATTACTCTATTCACTACCTGTATTTTTAAATACATATATGCCACTGGACTAATTTCTTATCTAACCTTAACGGGTCATCATTAAAGATTTATATTAACCCCTTTCTGACATCAGATGTACAGTGGGGAAAAAAAGTATTTAGTCAGTCAGCAATAGTGCAAGTTCCACCACTTAAAAAGATGAGAGGCGTCTGTAATTTACATCATAGGTAGACCTCAACTATGGGAGACAAACTGAGAAAAAAAAATCCAGAAAATCACATTGTCTGTTTTTTTTCATTTTATTTGCATATTATGGTGGAAAATAAGTATTTGGTCAGAAACAAAATTTCATCTCAATACTTTGTGATATATCCTTTGTTGGCAATGACAGAGGTCAAACGTTTTCTGTAAGTCTTCACAAGGTTGCCACACACTGTTGTTGGTATGTTGGCCCATTCCTCCATGCAGATCTCCTCTAGAGCAGTGATGTTTTTGGCTTTTCGCTTGGCAACACCGACTTTCAACTCCCTCCAAAGGTTTTCTATAGGGTTGAGATCTGGAGACTGGCTAGGCCACTCCAGGACCTTGAAATGCTTCTTACGAAGCCACTCCTTCGTTGCCCTGGTGGTGTGCTTTGGATCATTGTCATGTTGAAAGACCCAGCCACGTTTCATCTTCAATGCCCTTGCTGATGGAAGGAGGTTTGCACTCAAAATCTCACGATACATGGCCCCATTCATTCTTTCATGTACCCGGATCAGTCGTCCTGGCCCCTTTGCAGAGAAACAGCCCCAAAGCATGATGTTTCCACCACCATGCTTTACAGTAGGTATGGTGTTTGATGGATGCAACTCAGTATACTTTTTCCTCCAAACACGACAAGTTGTGTTTCTACCAAACAGTTCCAGTTTGGTTTCATCAGACCATAGGACATTCTCCCAAAACTCCTCTGGATCATCCAAATGCTCTCTAGCAAACTTCAGATGGGCCCGGACATGTACAGGCTTAAGCAGTGGGACACGTCTGGCACTGCAGGATCTGAGTCCATGGTGGCGTAGTGTGTTACTTATGGTAGGCCTTGTTACATTGGTCCCAGCTCTCTGCAGTTCATTCACTAGGTCCCCCCGCGTGGTTCTGGGATTTTTGCTCACCGTTCTTGTGATCATTCTGACCCCACGGGGTGGGATTTTGCGTGGAGCACCAGATCGAGGGAGATTATCAGTGGTCTTGTATGTCTTCCATATTCTAATTATTGCTCCCACAGTTGATTTCTTCACTCCAAGCTGGTTGGCTATTGCAGATTCAGTCTTCCCAGCCTGGTGCAGGGCTACAATTTTGTTTCTGGTGTCCTTTGACAGCTCTTTGGTCTTCACCATAGTGGAGTTTGGAGTCAGACTGTTTGAGGGTGTGCACAGGTGTCTTTTTATACTGATAACAAGTTTAAACAGGTGCCATTACTACAGGTAATGAGTGGAGGAAAGAGGAAACTCTTAAAGAAGAAGTTACAGGTCTGTGAGAGCCAGAAATCTTGATTGCTTGTTTCTGACCAAATACTTATTTTCCACCATAATATGCAAATTAAATGAAAAAAAAACAGACAATGTGATTTTCTGGATTTTTTTTTCTCAGTTTGTCTCCCATAGTTGAGGTCTACCTATGATGTAAATTACAGACGCCTCTCATCTTTTTAAGTGGTGGAACTTGCACTATTGCTGACTGACTAAATACTTTTTTTCCCCACTGTACTATCCCGTCCATGGCACCCTGGCTCCTATGCCCATGGACGGGATAGTACGTCTAGAGCGATCGGCGGCGCCCACGTGGTGAGCACCGCTGATCGCAGCCGGGTGTCAGCTGATTGTCACAGCTGACACCCGGCACAATGTGTTAGGGGCGGTCACGGACCGCCCCCGACACATTAACCCCTTGCACACCGCAATCAAACATGATCGCGGTGTACCAGGGTTAAAGGGAAGCATCGGCAGGGAGGGGGCTCCCTCCGTGCTTCCCTGAGCCCCCCACGGCAGCGCAATGTGCAGCGCTGCTGCGGGGGGCTCCTTCCCTGCAGGCCCCCGAATCCAAGATGGCGACGGGGGCCTGCAGGGAGCTGACTTCCTCAGTGCCTGCAAAGCGCAGGCATGAGGAAGTCTGCAGCAGTGCCTGTGACAGATCGCTGATCTGTCACAGTGATCTGTGATGTTGACAGATCAGCGATCTGTCACAGGACAGTGATGTCCCACCTGGGACTATGTAATAAAGTTTAAAAAAAAAAAAGTGTTAAAATAATTTTTAAAAAAATCGCCAAATAAATTAGAAAAAAAAAATTCCCCCAATAAATCCATTTTTTGGAAATAAAACAAAAACCAATAAAAGTACACATATTTGGTATCGCCGCATCCGTAACGACCCGCCCTATAAAACTGTCCCATTAGTTAACCCTTTTAGCGAACCTCTTAAAAAATAAAAATAAAAAGCGAAGCAAAAAATTATGATTTATTATCATACCGCCAAATAAAAAGTATAATAACGCGCGATCGAAAAGACGCATATAAATATCCATGGTACCGCTGAAAACGTCATCTTGTCCCGCAAAAAACGAGTCGCCATACAGCATCTTCAGCGAAAAAATAAAAAAAATTATAGCTCGCAGAATAAAGCGATGCAAAAATAATTATTTTTATATAAAATAGTTTTCATTGCATAAAACCGACAAAACCTAAAAAAAGACCTAATTGAGGTATCGCTGTAACCGTACTGACCCGAAGAATAAAACCGCTTTATCAATTTTACCGCACGCGGAACGGTGTAAACACACCCCCCAAAAGAAATTCATGAAACGCTGGTTTTTGTTCATTCTGCGTCCCAAAAATCGGAATAAAAAGCGGTCAAAAAATGTCACGTGCCCGAAAATGGTACCAATAAAAACGTCAACTCGTCCCGCAAAAAATAACACCTCACATGACTCGGTGGGTCAAAATATGGAAAAATTATAGCTCTCAATATGTGGTGATGCAAAAACTATTTTTACAATAAAAAGCGTCTTTTAGGCTGTGTGCCCACGATGCGATTTTTAAGCGTTTTTTTGCCGCGATTTTCGGCGCGAAAACGTTTAAAAATCGTGTACAGAACGCCCCCCCAATGCATTCCTATGGCATTCCGCACATGCTGTGCTAATGCTGCGCTTTTTTTCGCAGCATGCTCATTCTTTTGTGCGGAATCGCAAAGAAATGCCGCGATTCCGCACCCATAGGAATGCATGAGAATCGCTTACTTCCCGCATGTGGCTATGCCCACCATGCGGGAAGTTAAGGGTCTCATGTGCGGTTGGTACCCACGGTGTGGAGGAGAGGAGACTGTCCTCCAGGCCCTGGGTACCATACGCCTGTAAAAAAAAATCGGGGTATATTTACCTTCCGACGTCCCGCGCTGCATTCCCGGGCCTCAGCGTTCCCAGTAATGCCTTGCGGCACGGTCCTGTGATGACGTAGTCTCGCGTGACTCTAGCGGTCTCGCGAGATCTCTATAGTAACGCGAGACCAACATCATCACAGGTCTCGCAAGGCATCGCTGGGAACGCTGAGGCCCGGGATGGCAGCGCGGGACGTCGGAAGGTAAATATACCCCGATTTTTTTTTTTTTTTTTTTTTTTTTTTTTTAACATTCTATCTTCCTTGGGGGGGTCTAGTTTCCAAAATGGGGTCACTTGTGGGGGGTTTCCACTGTTTAGGTACATCAGGGGCTCTCCAAACGTGACATGGCGTCCGATCTGAATTCCAGCCAATTTTGCATTGAAAAGTCAAACGGCGCTCCTTCCCTTCTGAGCCCTGCCATGCGCTGAAACAGTGGTTCCCCCCCACATATCAGGTATCAGTGTACTCGGGACAAATTGCACAATAACTTTTGCAGTCCAATTTCTCCTGTTACCCTTGGTAAAATAAAAAAATTGAACCTGAAGTATTTTTTTTTGTGAAAAAGTTAGATGTTCATTATTTTTTTTTTTTTTTTTTTTTTTTTTTAATATTCAAAAAATTCCTGTGAAGCACCTGAAGGGTTAATAAACTTCTTGAATGTGGTTTTGAGCACCCTAAGGGGTGCAGTTTTTAGAATGGTGTCACTTTTGGGTATTTTCTATCATATAGACCCCTCAAAGTGGCTTCAAATGTGATGTGGTCCGTAAAAATAAAATGGTGTTGCAAAAATGAGAAATCTCTGGTCAATTTTTAACCCTTATAACTTCCTAACAAAAAAAAAAATTTTAGTTCCAAAATTGTGCTGATGTAACGTAAACATGTGGGAAATGTTACTTATCAAGTTTTTTGTGTGCCGTATCGCTGTGATTTAAGGGCATAAAAATTCAAAGTTGGAAAATTGCGAAATTTTCCCTAAATTTCCATTTTTTTTTTCACAAATAAACGCAAGTTATTTGAATGAAATTTTACCACTATCATGAAGTACAATATGTCACAAGAAAACAATGTCAGAATCACCGGGATCCATGGAAGTGTTCCAGAGTTATGACCTCATAAAGGGACAGTGGTCAGAATTGTAAAAATTGGCCCGGTCATGAACGTGCAAACCACCCTTGGGGGTTAAGGGGTTAATCTATGAAGACTTTCATCAAAATCACTTACTTCTTTTGAACAATACTTCCTATATTTCTTAACTATTTCTTAATACAATAGTAGGCATAATCACGTTAAGAAATATAGGAAGTATTTATAACTATCTATGGTTTGATTTCTGTGTCTAGCAAACAGACAATCCCTGCATATGTTGCGGCTGTCGAACAGCCGTGGGAACTCGAACATATTTTTCGAGCACGACGAAGACCCTCAGTTAGCACCCGAGCATGCTCAGATAACACCTTATCTAAGAACGTTTGGTCATCACTAGTTATGAATTTCAGGCAAACCTTCCATGATATCATTCCTTTTCTATGCTCTGCAGGGGAATGTCAGTCCGGATCGACAGCTGTCCTTCATGAGCCAGTTACTGGACATCATTCAGACTTGTGATGAAGCGTAAGGCGATGATTTTATCTACACTGATGTCTTTTAAATCTGTGGGGAGGACCCTGTTGCACTCCAGACCCCCGGGAGTTCTGCGCTGAAATACCAGAGACACGTGGACTTGTTCCCAATATCTGTGTAATAATGCCACGTCTCCCTCTTCCCCCCCCCCCATTACAGCGGTGACAAGAACCTCCTAACCTGCGCTCGTGAGAATGAGGATCTTCTAAAGGAACTATTCTCAAGTCCTCACTTCCAAGCAACCCTGACGCCGGAGTGCAATCCCTGGCCGACGGACCTGAAACCTCTCCTAGTCCCAGAGGAACTGCTGAAAAGGTAGTAAATGTGAAATTCCAGCTGCAAACATGACAATCTGTAGGAGCGGTTTTTTTTTTTTTATACCAAGTCTCAACACTGTCAGGAATTAATAAAAAGTCTTTTTAAATTTGTAGTGCCACTATGGTCTACAGGATGTACCTGGTATTGCTGCGTATCTTTTTATGTGGGCTGCAATACCAGACCCTACCTGGGCTAAATGGATCTTTTTTGTTTGCGCAGTTTAGTCAGAGGCGATCTAGGCTTTCTGGCACCCGGGGCAAGAATTTGGTTCGGCGCCCCACCACCACCACCAAGTACATATGCGACTTGCACACTTAGCCATGTACCCATGAGCTGCTCTCCCTAATGCTCTCAATGTTCAGTAAAAAAAACTGAAAGCCGGAAGATAAGCTCGTTGTCACAGGACCATAACTATGAAAATCGCATATGAGTGAAGTGTCCATGTCATGACACTGGAACCTGCAGAGCTGAATCCGGACATTGCAGCTTCTGAATTCTCACAACTAATGCACTGCACACTTTTAGGATTCTCCCTTGCCGATGTACAGTAATGTCAGCACAAGTATGTGATTTATATACTTCTGGCCACATTCCGACTAGACGTGCCCGGCCTCGCTCTGTTCATTTTCATTGAGTGAGGCCACACATGTCTAGTCAGCATGTGACCGCATGTATGTAAATTACCGGCACGAGAGAATCCTAACAGCGTTCAGTGAGCACTGTGAGAATTCAGAAGTCTGCAGTCACATAAAATGACTGCAGACTCAATACAAACCTGGACAACCCCTTTTTGATGTTCCTAACAAATAAAAACATTTGTGATCCTGACTAATTCTCATAACACTTACATCCAGGTACCTTTTTAGATGACGTCTCTGGAGTTGTTCTCCTTATCTTCTTCTTGTCCAGACCCCATGATGAGTTTTCTTCTCCACAGCCGTCTCTGCAGACATCCATCTTCTCCGGTCTTTTGCAACAAATCTCCACACGATCCCCTTAAAGATAGAAGTGTCATTATAATGCCCCTAAATACAAATATCTGCAATATACTGTCGCCTCACACTATTCCCCTCCCTCCTCATACTGTCTCCTCTAACATCCTCCTGTTCACCATACTGTCTCCTCATTTATTTACCCCCTCACTCTCTATACTGTCTGCTCACACATACCCAACTCCCCATACTGTGTCTGCACACATCCCTTCACCCTCACTCCCCATACTGTGTCCACATACATTAACCCGTTCACTCCCCATACTGTCTGCACCCATCCCCCATACTGTTTCCTCATACATACTGTGTCCTCAAATCTCCCCCCACACATTAAATAACCCTCCATCCCCACTCCAAATCCCTCACACACATTAAATAACCCCCATCCACGCTCCAAATCCCTCACACACATTAAATAACCCCCATTCCCGCTCCAAATCCCTCACATTAAATAACCCCCTCACACACATTAAATAACCCCCATCCACACTCCAAATCCCTCACACACATTAAATAACCCCCATTCCCACTCCAAATCCCTCACACACATTAAATAACCCCCCTTCCCTACTCCCAAATCCCCCCTCCACACATTATGTACCCCCACTCGAAATCACCCACACATTAACCCCATCCCCACTCCAAATCCCCCCCCCACACATTAACCCCCACACACATTAATTCCATCCCCACTCATTAACCCCCATCCCCACACATTAACCCCCCCCCCCCACATTAATTCCATCCCCACTCATTAACCCCCATCCCCACTCATTAACACCACCCCATCTTCGGTGGTTCTTCAGCTCCACATTGGAGCGTACTTACCACCAGCGCTGAGCGTTCGCTCTGGGCGCCGGGGAGTGACGTCAGCAGCGTGATCACATGCCCTGATCACGCTGCTGACGTCGCTCTGGCCCGACGGTCAGAGCTGCAATTGTACTGGCGTCTGTATAGACGCCAGTACAATTGCTCCCTGGGAGCCGGCATGTGCGGTACCTTCTCTGCGCCATCTGTCAGCTTGACAGCTGACAGAGAACCGCCGACTCTCAGGCTGTGGGGGGGCGGCAGAACGCAGCCGCCAGGGAGGACACTGCGGACCGCTGCATTAGGCGACCCGGACTGCGCCCCCTGCCGGCTGCCCCCCCCCAGATACGCCCCTGAGTTTAGTAACATGTTGAAAGAGGTGCTTGTTCTCCAGAGGTGCAATCGTAGTCACCCATTTTATATGATCGCTTTAGTCTTTTGGACCCTTTCCTTCTGACAAGTTTAAAAAAAAAAAATATATGGATCTAAAAACTACTACTTTTCTCCTGCTATTGTAGCCAGAGGACATTATCTGTTCTGTGTTCTGGTCATTACCATCGTAGTAGTGGAATTAACCTTTTAGGCTACTTTCACACTTGCGTTTTTTTGCGCTGCGTTTTTGAGCATACATGCGCATACGTTTTGTTTTTTTTTCCTATACTTAACATGGGTGCGCATTGTGATGCGTTTGTACGCGTTTGTACGTGCATGCGTTTTTTTGTAGTGTGCACCCGGGCGCACAAAATGCATCCTGTTGCATTTTTTTGTGCGTCCGACCTGTCTCAAAAAAATGCATGCGCACGCAATGCGCACAAAATTCACCCAAAACCCATTAAAGTCTATGGGAGCGCTGACATGCGCATGGTCATGCGCACGTCATCGCAAAAAAAGCATGCTTTTTTTTTTGCAAAAACCATGCGCAAAAAAACCCCCAAGAAAACACATTAAAAAAACGCATGATGCGTTTTTATGCGCGTTTGCACTGTGCACGCAGTGCAAAAAAACGCAAGTGTGAAAGTAGCCTAAGAATAACATATCTATCTTGGGACTCGTCCATATGTGGCATGAGGTCTCCTGTTTTATCCCCTCTTTGACAATGCTGATGTTTCACATCCAATCAACCAGTTCAGCTCCTTATTTTCCATTTCTTACTTCCGCTTTGTAGCAGCGCTACCATGATCCTTTACATATAGAAGTGTTATCTTTTGGATGTATTTTCCTGTAATTTTCTCATTATTCACCCAGGACGCTGCCAAGCAGAAAGGATGACCTCCTCAGTGACCACGTCCAAGAGCTACAGAAACTCTCATTGAGCTTTGAAGATCTTAAACAAGAGGTATTGTATGTGCACAAAGCGGGCGCTGACTTTACTGATTGTGGGTGGAAGTGGGCACAGTCCTGTTCAGTCGTATAGCTAAAACTATAGGCGTGTCTTGCCATGCTGTAATTTAAGAGATCTGTCTGTCCGAGAGACAGCGCAGATCCACGTACAGATTTCACAATATAAATTGCACATATTAAATAGCTTTAAGCCTGGTGAGGCTGTTGTTTTTATTGTTAAAAAAAAATTGGAATTATTGTGTAATCCTTTTTTTGAAAGTCTGCATCCCTGGTATTCAAATATACATTTTAATGTTAGGTTTGTACAGCTATTCAGCCATGGATATTCACAGTACATACACCAACTCATCAGGTCCAAGAAATCTGGCATGCCATGGTGTATTTTTTTTTTTTTTTTTTTTCTTTCTCAGTGCAAGTTCCTCTGCAGCTCTGTCCCAAGGGAGGACACTGATATCCAGAAGCTGAGCTTGGCCCTGACAGACTTCCACCAGCTCATTACGGCTTTCACTCAGGTGTATGAGAATGAATTTCAAGAGCACTGCGGCCACCCGGCGCCTCAGATTAGCCCCTCGGGCCCACTCTTCCAATTAGCTCACCAGTTGCTGACTACATGCTGCAAGGTACTCCACATCCGTTTCTAATTTATGTTCTTTATGTTCCTTAGTTTAAAGGCAGTTTGTTATCTGAAAATTACTTTTTTTTCCACTTTTATTATAGACTAGCTGAAGAGCCCGGCATCACCCGGGCATAGTAACTAACTGTGGTTAGTTATAACAAGTTATAATGATTATATTGCACATAAAAACATTTCACATCATATATTCAACATTACAGATTTGCAACACAAATTAACTAAATGATTACACAAGTATTGATAGTATTTTATGTTCAACTCATTCAAGAGCCTTTTGATAAACAACATTAATGGTTTTTTTCCTTTTGGTGCAAAGATTAACAGATTTTTCGCAGTTCCAACTCTTGAACGGGCCAAGTAAAGTTGACGATGAGAATAGCATGGAGATTGCAAATCAATCTCTACTACTTTAAAGGACTGTCCCTGCGCATTAATGGACATTGCAAATGCCAGTTGAACTGAAAATTAACGGGCGTTTAAAATCAAAAGGCAAATCAGATGAAATGAGTGGAATTCTTGGAATGAAAGTGTCCTCTCCTTTGGCACATCCTGTTGCTGAGCTGTGTATCTAATCCTATCCTGTGTGATACTGTCTGCTGAGCCATGTATCTAATCCTATCCTGTGTGATACTGGGCTCTCCCTGCAGTCTGTGTCAGAGGGTGGTCTGTGTCAGCACGGTAATAAATTGTGATATTTCCAGCTTTGCAGAAGGACGATAACACCATAGAAATAATAAGAATAATAGGCCTCAGTTACCACAACTGTCTAAAAGGAAAACTGTTGCTCATAGCAACCAATCACAGCTCAGCTTTCATCTTTTAAAGGGAATCTGTCACCCTTTTTTTCCCCTATTAGCTGCCGGCATAGACATCGGGGGCTTAGCTACAGCATTCTGTAATGCTGTAGCTAAGCCTCCGATGTAACCTGAAAGAGAAGAAAAACACGTTATATTATACTCACGGAGGTGGGCGGTCCGGTCCGGCGCCTCCCTTCTTCGTGCGATGACATCCTCTTCTCCCATCCTGAAATGGCTCCGGCGCAGGCGCATTGCTCTGCCCTGTTGAGGGCAGAGCAGAATTCTGCAGTGCGCAGGCGCCAGACCTCTCCCGACAACTGCGCACTGCAGGACTCTGCTCTGCCCTCAACAGGGCAGAGAAGTGCGCCGGAGCCATTACAGGACGGGAGAAGAGGACGTCCTCCCATGAAGAAGGGGAGGCGCTGGATGGGACGGCGACACCCATCGGACCGGACCGCCCACCTCTGTGAGTATAATATATAACGTGTTTTTCTTCTCTTTCAGGTTACATTGGAGGCTTATCTACAGCATTACAGAATGCTGTAGATAAGCCCCCGATGTCTATGCCGGCAGCTGCAAGCCGAAAAAAAGGGTGACAGATTCCCTTTAAACAGCTCTGGTGAAATGAAAGATGCTTAGTGATTGGTTGCTATGTGGAGTGGGCGTGGCTTGATACATGCATACACTCAGATATATATTTAATAAAATTAGAAATCTTGCCATTCTCACACTAAACTCACATCCTATTCTGTACAGATACTTTTCAACAGTCTCATTATGATCGCAGAATAGATTACAATGCCTGATAACCTCTATACACAGCTGATAACACAGGATCCACCATTCACAATAGGTGTTGTCACAGCTCACTTCCTCCCCTTCCTGTACACAATGACCTTTGCCTGGATATGAGCATGCCCAGAAAATACTTCTCTACAAGTTGCAGTCAGTCTATTTATTGATTTTTTTATATACAGTGGGGAAAACAAGGATTTTTGGTACTCACCGTAAAATCTTTCTTGAGCCTTCATTGGGGGGGGGGGACAGGTAACCATGGGTGAAAAAACGCCTTCCTGTGGGGGAGGAAAATTCGATCTTGTAGTCTGAGGTCACCATCTCTGTGACCCAGGCGTTGACGACCACAGATAGCCATGCGTCCCAGAAGAGTAGAAGACAGCCAAAGAAATAAGTATTTGATACACTGTCAGTTTTACAAGTTTTCCCACCTACAAAGAATGGAGAGAAAAAATCTAACAAACAGAAAATCGCATTGTATGATTTCTACACAATTTGCATTTTATTGCATGAAATATGTATTTGATACAATAGAAAAACCGGTTTCTGTTAAGTTCTTTGTTTGCAATTACAGAGGTCGGACGTTTCTTGTAGTTCTGGACCAAGTTTGCACACACTGCAGCAGGGATTTTTCACCCACTCCTCCATACAGATCTTCTCCAGATCTTTGTTTTCGGGGCTGTCGCTGGGCAACATTGAGTTTCAGCCCCTTCCAAAGTTTTTTTTTTTTTTTTTTTATTGGGTTCATGTCTGGTGACATGCTAGGTCACTATAGGACCTTGAAATACTTCTTACGGAGCCACTCCTTAGTTGCCATGGCTGTGTGTTTCGGGTCATTGTCATGCTGGAAAAACCAGCCACGACCCATCTTCACTGCTCTTACTGAGGGAAGGAGGTTGTAGGCCAAAATCTTGTGATACATGATCCCATCCATCTTCCCTTCAATAATGTGCAGTCGTCCTATCCCCCTTTCAGAAAAGCACGCCCAAAGTATGATGTTTCCCCCACCACACTTGACGGTTGGGATGGTGTTCTTTGGATTGTACTCGTCCTTCTTGTTCCTCCAAATACAGCGAGTGGAGTTGATGCCAGAGTTATATTTTGATCTCATCCGACCATATGACCTTCTCCCGTGCTTCCTCTGGATCATTCCGATGGTCATTGGCGAACTTCAAACAGGCCTGGACATGTGCTGGCGTGAGCAGGGGGGACCTTGTCTGCCCTTCAGGATTTTAATCCATGATGGTGTAGTGTGTTACTTATGGTAATGTGTAAGGCTACTTTCACACTTGCGTTTTTTTGCGCTGCGCACCGTGCGCAGTGCAAACGCATCATGTGTTTTTTTTGCGGTTTTGTGTTCTTTTTTTTTTTTTTTAAAAAACATGGTTTTTTTGCGCTGACGTGCGCATTACCATGCGCTCGTCAGCGCACCCATAGACTGTAATGGGTGGTTGGGTGAAAAAAAAACCGCATTGCGTGCACATGCATTTTTTTGGGGCAAGTCGGACGCTCAAAAAATGCAACAGAGTGCATTTTGTGCGCCCGAGCACACACTACAAAAAAACACATGTGCATACAAATGCGTACGAACGCATGTGTATGCGCACCCATGTGGAGAATAGGGGAAAAAAAAGCATGCGTTTTTTTGCTCGAAAAAACAGCGCAAAAAAGCGCAAGTGTGAAACCAGCCTAAGACTGTGGTCCCAGCTCTCTTCAGATCATTGACTAGGTCCTCCCATGTAGTTCTGGGCTGATTCCCCTAACATTTCTCAGAATCGTCCTTGACCCAGGAGGCGAGATCTTGCATGGAGCCCCAGACTGTGGAAGATTGACAGTCATGTTGTGTTTCATCCATGTTCTAATAATTGTGCCAACAGTTGTTTCCTTCTCACCAAGCTGCTTGTCCTGTAGCCTATTCCAGCCTTCTGCAGGTCTTCAATTTTGTCCCTGGTGTCCTTAGACAGCTCTTTGGTCTTGGCCATGGTGGTGAGGTTGGAGTGTGATTGAGTGTGTGGACAGGTGTCTTTTATACAGGTAACGAGTTCAAACAGTGCAGGTAATGAGTGCAGAGTAGGAGGGCTTCTTATAGAAAATCTAACAGGTCTGTGAGAGCCAGAATTTTTGCTGGTTGGTCGGTGATCAAATACTTATGCAATAAAATCCATATTAATTATGTATAAATCATACAATGTGATTTTCTGTTTTATAATTTTTAGTTTCTGTCTCTCACAGTTGGTGTACCTATGATAAAAATTACAGACCTCCGTTCTTTGTAGGTGGGAAAACTTATCAAATACTTATTTTCCCCACTGTAAGTTCCTTTTGCCTGAATTTTCCACTACGATATATTTTATAACATCGTTCGCCTGTTTGTTATTTCCATCTCCTCAGGAGCTAGAAGCGATTGCCCAGTTCACAGAGACTTCCAGTACGATAGAAGAACTGGTGAATTATCAAGAGCAAGCGAGAGAATACTGGGGAGAAGGCAGCATGGTCACCATGAGTAAGTAACTCTAGTAGGGCGATACAAAGAGCACCTAGCCTGGGAAGGTCGTGTGTGCACACACTGCACTATCTTGACACCATTTACATACACTTTTCTCTCCGAAGATTCCTGACCCTTAATAATGGCCCATCACTTGCCATAAACATGTAATTATTTTACCTGGTGTAAATGTCGCCATTCTCCTGAATCCGCAATGTTTTTCTTTTGTTCCTGGAATACATGTATAAATAATGGTGCACTACTAGTAGGCTAAACAAAAGGGTGCTGCATCAAGCATGAAATGTACATTTGGCACAAAGGACAAGAAAAAGAATCCTGTATAATTGATGCACACACCTATATATGTAGTATTAAAAATAACAACTTTATTAGCACCTCCTGACACACCATTAAAAACAAGTTAAAACAACAAAAAAAACACTGAACATTGAAGTACATAACACTCCTGGATAATCCAAACCAGATATGCAATAGTACAATATATTTGAGCTTTGTCAATTCAAACAGAAGTAAACACAGTCAGATAAGTCATGCTGTTATTGTATAGGATTATAAACCATACTGAAAAACAAACACAATAGTTGTCCGTCATAAGTCTGTAAATACATGTATGGATGGGCGTCACCAAGATCCTAAACAAAGAAAACCATGTGACTCAGATGGAAAATGGCATGTTGTGTAGACCACATACAGTGTGTAGGATAGGCAAACCTCCTGAATAGTATATGTGTGTGTGTGGGGATCTACTTTGTACAGCCCATAAGATGGGGCAGAGATAAAGCACCTAAACATGAATCGGATATGAGCAGAAATAGAACAAGATACATAGGACTTAATGCAATACAACTAGTGTGAAGTGCATGCAATGGAATTTAACCCCTTCACGTCCAGTGGCAGGCAGAGTCTGTCATTGGACACCTCCCCCTGCATCGGCGGAGCCCGCACCTTTTTACGGCACATGACAGCTGATCTGATCAGCTGACATGTGCCCTGAACAGCTGCAGGTGAAATCTTGATTCACCCACAGCTGTTAACATGTTAAACGCCGCTGTCAAACTCTGACAGCTGCATTTAACATGCTCGTGCAGGAAGCGCGTCATTACCTCCTCCCATTGTCTCTCATAGCAAGTGAGCATAACTGGTGCATAGAGCAGGGCTGTAGCCCTGCTCTATATAGCACAAGCGATCGGATGATTGCAGCTTCTAGTCACCCATGGAGACTATTGAAGCAAGCAAAAAAAAAAAATAATCCAAAAATAAAAATTCAAATTGCCCCCCTTTTGCTATGTAATATGCACATGGAGTAAAAAAAAAGTGAGCTTTAATGCCCAATGGCGTGGCAACGTTTTGGATGTGAAATCCTTTTTCAAGTATAAATATATATGCTTTCAAGCCGTTTTCTTGATAGAGATATATATATTCACTAGCTGAAGAGCCCAGCGTTGCCTGGGCATAGTAACCAACTGTGGTTAGTTATAACAAATTATAATGATTATATTGCACATAAAAACATTTCACATCATATATTCAACACTACAGGTTTGTAACACATATTACCGTATTTTTCGGACCATAAGACGCACTTTTTTCCCCCAAAATTTTTAACCATGGCAGGTTAGTGTACTTTGTTCCTAACCTACTCTATTTGACCACCGGGTATCACACCAGGAGCGCCCCCTCCTCTCTCCTATTGTGTATCTAACCCTATCCTGTGTGATACTGACTGCTGAGCCGTGTGTCTAATCCTCTCCTGTGTGATACTGACTGCTGAGCTGTGTATCTATTCCTATCCTGTGTGATACTGACTGCTGAGCCATGTATCTAATCCTATCCTGTGTGATACTGGGCTCCCCCTGCAGTCTGTGTCAGAGGGTGGTCTGTGTTGGCACGGTAATAAATTGTGTTATTTCCAGCTTTACAGAAGGACGATAACACCATAGAAATAAGAATAATAGGCAAAATTGTTTGGTGAATTGAAACGCACGGGGTTAAAATTTCGCCTCACAGCACAGCCTATGACGCTCTCGGGGTCCAGACGTGTGACTGTGCAAAATTTTGTGGCTGTAGCTGCGACGGTGCAGATGCCAATCCCAGACATACACACATACATATACACACACATTGAGATAGATATATTCTCTCTCTCTCGAGGGCCACGCCCATTCCGCATAGCCACAGGGAAAGAGCCCCTGGTCCAAGGACACCCGACAACAGTTGTGACATACAGCTTGGCCTCACATACATTGCACACGTAGCTTCGCTGCAGGGACTCTTTGATCCCATGTATACGGGGTTACTATACTTCCCCCAGTGATGTGATATAAGACCCTGCTCTGTGACACAAGCTGACACTTCTACTCCAGCCCAGCCCTGTGTCTGACTCCTCCTCCCAAACACATGTCACATGGTCGTGACATCATCACAGGTCCTTTAGCTGTCCAGGATCTTGCAGCAGACACTGCCTACCACTGTGTGTATTTAAAAGCTGTGCTGCAGAAAAATGCTGTGTATAAAGGAGGAGTGCGAGGTGCAGGAGGAGGCTGTGTAAAAAGGAGCATGAGGTGCAGGAGGAATAAGGCCCCCTAACTGTTGCCATTATATGTTATACTTCACTAACCACAGCTAGTTACTATGCCCGGGAAACGCTGGGCTCTACAGCTAGTTTCGCGCTAAGCATAACTGGGACCGGAAGATGCCGGGAGCGTGGTGAGAGGAGAGAAAGAGTCCGGGGGCCGCCGGGAGGTGAGTATATCACTATTTTTTATTTTAACAGAGACTCTAGAATACCCGATGCGATAGAATAGGACCACCATCTAGTGTGTGTGTGTGTGTGTATGTGTGTATGTATATATATATATATATATATATATATATATATATATATATATATATATATATATATATGTGTGTGTATGTGTATATACATATATTATACAAACTTTGGATTTTTTTTTTCACCACTTAAATAAAAAAGAACCTAGACATATTTGGTGTCTGTGAACTCGTAATGGCAGGTCAGTTTTAAGGGCATTTAGTGAACCTAGTAAAAAATAATCCAAAATACAGTTGTGGAATTGCACTTTTTTTTTTTTTTTTTTGCAATTTCACATTTGGATTTTTTTTTCCTGTTTTCCAGTACATAAGATAAAATCAATGGTGCCATTCAAAAGTGCAACTCGTCCTGCAGAAAAACAGGCCCTCACATGGCCATATTGAAGGAAAAATAAAAAAGTTATGGCTTTTGGAAGAAGGGGAGCAAAAAATGGAAACGCAAAAACGGAAATACCCATGGTCCTTAAGGGGTTAAGGCACCAATAAAAAAGAATCCATGTAATACAAGGTGCTTGGAAAAAGTATCTACCTCCAACAATGAATATTGCAACATGATGGAAAATGCATCTAAGATTTAGATGCTGAAATAATGCACGAAGCTCAAGGTGGAATCGTCTAGAAAGTGCATGGTTACCGAACTAGGGGTAAAGAACCAACACAAAGCGTGTCGCTGCTCATGCAGCTTTGTCAGGGAAAGTGCACCTCTCCATTCCTGAGATATAGCCCCCTGTTCCCTGTGTGTCTACTCTTCTTAGTCAAGTGGGTGTGATCATCAGCTTTTGTGTGAATCTTTTAGAGCACCACACCCAGTTGGCTAAGAAAGACTAGCTTTATACACAGGAAAGAGGAGGCCATACATCAGGAATTGAGAGGCACAGGAACAAAAGGAAAACAACGCCAGATTCAGGAGAATAGCGGCATTTAGACCATGTACAAAATTACCGATTTATGGCAAGTGACAGGAAAAATTGTTAGTCATTAAAGAAAACCAATTATGTTTTGTTTTTTTTCCACATATACCTTTGTAAAAAGTAACCAGAAAATCAGCTGTCATTAAGGAGTTAAAAGGAACTCTTCCCAAACTCCTAGCACATAATACACTATATATGAATTTAAGGGACACTTCTTCCCAGCGGGTGGTGCGCTGCTAATGGTTGAAAGTTTGGGTGGTGTCGGGTTTACAGCACTAGTCTGAATCTTGCACGCTCCCATAATGCTATATGAGACCGCTTTTCATCTGCAGCATCGGAGGAGAATACTACAATTGAAACATAAGGTTTGTTGGCTATGCATTGAAAAGTCTAGAAAGTAAAGCAAAATATAAATAAAATCAGGATACCCGTCCAAGGTGCATCCAAGACCCCTTTGAAGGAGAAGGTGTGAAAAATATAGTGGGAAACTGCACCCGGCCTAGCCGCAGCGGTCCGCACCCTAAATATGCAAGTAGTGCCCCTGCTTAACAATGGCTGGCCCTAATTAAACCCCAATAGGCCCTGTTACTAACCACAAAGAATCCCACCTTGGGCATAACACATGTGGCTTCTATTCCCCTTTTATGTAACAAATCACCACGGATAAATTTGGTTGTGACCAAGAACAACCACAATGGGGTGTTCAGATAACCTCATGTGGTGGGAGAACGTAATAACAAGCGTCTCACATCCTCTTAGGGATATATGTTTATTGCTCAGAATCCCACACTCTCTAGTGGATAGATATTCAATACTGGAAACTGCTATTAACTGCACTTGTCTAACAGATCGGCCACCACTGATGGACTGCAGGGGAGGACGGTAACTTAGGCAATGAGCTGTACACAATATTATTAAAAACCTGCCTGTTCTTGAGAAAAGAGGACTGTTAATAACAAATAAATTGCAAAGTTCTTTGTTTTCTCAAAGCATTTGGTAGCTTTCGCTATACAAGATGGGGAGACAATCCTTTTACCCCAAGGGTGGTTTGCACGTTAATGACCAGGCCAATTTCTGCCCACTGTCCCTTTATGTAGTAATAACTCTGGAACACTTACATGGATCTTTCTACATTTGTATGTGAAAAAAAGAGAGTAGATGGCACTCACTGTCTTAGAATTCCAATGCTTTATTCGGACATCTTAAAATAGTAGAGGCAGGAGAGTTATTGTGCTGGATACAAAATCAGGACGACAGCTGTTTCGCGCGAGTGTGCGCTCCTACAGGTCCTCGACCACTTCTAGACAGCATCGGTGGCCGTTCCCCTGTAGACAATAACATAGTGATAGGGAAACTGGGACACATTTTAATACAAGCACTTTGCGCAAGATGTGAATAAACTTTAAGTGCCTCTTACCGGGAACCCAAAATCTGTTCCATCTACTGATAAAACAAGTGTCGGTAGATGGAACGTGTATGGCACATTTGTTTTTTTTTTATTGTTTTATTATGATGTGAAAGCTAAAGAACGGCGTTTGCTGCTACTAATTTTCCCTTTTATTTTGCTGCCTAGATGAGAAAATCAAGCAACTAAAGAAAAGTTACGAGTTATTTTAAGAGTTTGTTCCAAGTTTGAGAAAACTGGTGACACGTGGTCCTGACACAAGTCAAGGTTCGAGGTGTAGTCATCAGCTTCATGTTAGGACATAGACTTTGCCCATCTTGTTATATTGCCGGCCGTGACAACCTCGTGCAGATCCTGTATGGTGAAGAGTCCAGGCTTTCCTTGGCTTGGAGGGTGCAGTGGTGTCTTCTATCCATACATAGGTAATGTAGCAAGGATACAGACCAGATCCCGTATGCATAAGCCTGGTATATTTGTAATAAAGGGAATGTTTTCATGTATTGATCATTTACTGATTTTTAATATATCTATTCCAAAAGTAGCCTTGCTGCGGAAAATAAACAGTCTACATGCAGCATATTACCTTTGACTGTATCCGCAAACGTCACTGCGGTAAGTCCACACGAGATGGAATCGATCTGGATTCTATGCTCAGATTTGTACAAGTATAATCCACAGAAGAATACAGTATCAGGCAATTACCTGAGATATTACAATTCTCATCCATGCACTGCAGAAGTTTTTTTGGCACGCCTGGAAGTTTTGGCTTGTGAAATCTTCAGCATCGTTTATTCCTGTTTGTAGATTTTCACCGCAGATTTAACTTTGGGAGAAATCCACAGTGATTACCGCAGAAAGCTCTGCCATGTATGGGCCTTTCCTAAGGATGTCCGACGTCAAATAGTAGGAAAGGCCATTAGTTGTGATTGCTGGGGACTCTCCAGTCAGTTGACCTGGGGACATCCACGTCACACGCTGCATAACAATTTCCTACCCGAGTAGGGAGCGATCCATCTTTTATTGACTTAGCTGTGTCATCATTGCCTACACCGCCAGATAAGGGTTCACTTATCTAATCTGACAGGGTCTAAAGGCCCCGTTACACATAACGTTGTCCCAGCGATCCCACCAACGATCCGACATGATGGGATCGCTGGGACATCGTTAGGCTGATCGCTGGTGAGCTGTCACAAGACAGCCCCTCCAGCGATCAGGACCAGCGACTCTGGTTTCTAATGTCAAAATCGGGTATCCAGGAGCCGCGGCTCTTGGATACCCACTGTTTACCTTGGAAACCGGCATACACGCTGGTTTCCAAGGTAAATATCGGGTATTGAAGAGCCGCGCGACTCCTGGATACCCACTGTTTACATTAGAAACCAGCGTCGCTTGTCTCTCGCTGACACACGCGATGCGTGCTGGCCAGCGGGAGACCAGCGATTGAAAAACGGCCCAGGCCGATCGAGCACGATCAGCGATACCTGGCAGGGGGGCCGGTCGCTGATCCCCGTCACAAAATCAGCGATCTCGCTGTGTGTGACGGAGCCTTTACTGTAAATGAACCTGCCATGTGGCATTATAGGGAATGCATGAGAAATACAGAGAGTTTTCACATCCTAATAAAGGTATGGATAAACCTCAAGCTTATATCTAAATATTAATAGAATCCAAGCAAAGAAAAATAAGGATGGCACTCACCGTTCATAAAATCCACCTTTATTGCATATATAAAATCTTCGGCAGGAGAGCAATGTGCATGTCCTCTTACCGTGCACATTGCTCCCCTGCCAAAGATTTTATATATGCAATAAAGGTGGATTTCTCCTACGCCTCATTGGGGGGGGGCACAGAGACAGTGGGTGTTATGCTGCTTTCCACTAGGAGGACACTAAGTAAACACAGAAAAAAGTTAACTCCTCCCCTGCAGTATACACCCTCTTGCTGGCTGGGAATTCCCCAGTTCTTGCTTAGTGTCTGCAGGAGGCACTTGGGTCTGGCTTCAGACCCCACCGTTTTTATTTTATTTTTGGATTTTTGCAATTCGAGAAGAACACTTCTAGTTCGTTGTCTTGCCCTTTGGTCTCGCCACCGCCCCCAGGGCCTATACCAAGGACATGGCGGATGTCATGGCCATTCTCAACGCTCGGGGAGTGGTAGTGCTGCCGTATCTGGACAACCTGTTAATCAAGGGTCCATCCCTTCAAGCCTGCGAGAACTCCGTGGATATCACAGTAAATACACTTTCTCACCTGGGTCTGAAGATAAACTTCGAAAAGTCTTCCCCCAACACCGGTACAGCAGATTTCCCTTTTGAGAATGGTCTTGGACACTTCCCGCGGGTTGGTCATTCTCCCTCCAGAGAAGGCCCGAGCTTTGCAACAGGCAGCGCGGACTCTTTCCCGTCCAGTCTCTCATTCTATTCTTTTCAGCATGAGAGTTCTCGGAAAGGTGGTGGCAGCAATGGAAGCGGTGCCATTCGCACAATTCCATTTTTGCAACAAGCCTTGCTGTTGACTTGGGACAAGAACCCGTCTTCCCTGGACCGTCGGTGCCTTCTGTCCCTGCGGATCAGACAAGCCCTCAAGTGGTGGACATTGAAATCCTCCCTGAGTCAAGGGAGGTCTTTTCTCCAAGTACGACGGTTGGTGGTGTCCACCGACGCAAGTCTTCTGGGGTGCAGTGTTTTGTCACCACACGGCACAGGGTCGTTGGTCAATTCAGGAGGCACGTCTCCCCATCAACGTCTTGGAGCTACGAGCGATCAAATTAGCCCTATTGAGTTTCCACTTTCTCCTCGCGGGTCTCCCCATCAGGATCCAATCCGACAACGCCACAGCTGTAGCGTATATCAACCGTCAAGGGGGTACTCGGAGCAGGATGGCCATGCACGAAGTGAGTCACATCCTCCATTGGGCCTAGACCAACCGTTCGCCCATCTCAGCAATCCTCATCCCGGACATAGAGAATTGGGCGGCAGACTTTCTCAGTCGCCAAGCCCTTGCCTCGGGAGAGTTGTCTCTTCATCCGGGAGGTTTTCAGCAG
Organism: Dendrobates tinctorius; assembly: GCF_039654945.1. Lineage (NCBI taxonomy): Eukaryota > Metazoa > Chordata > Amphibia > Anura > Dendrobatidae > Dendrobates > Dendrobates tinctorius. Next base: position 21,927,333 of record NW_027361788.1, on the reverse strand, counting down.
ATTTGCCGTTGTTGGGGCACTCTGGATGTGGATCTCATGGCTACAAGCCTAATCAACAAGATTCCTCGATTCGTTGCCCGATCGCCATCGGAGCGGACGCCCTAGATCTGCCATGGCACCAGTTCCGGCTACCGTACATCTCTCCCCTTGCTCCCGTACATCTCTCCCCTTGCTCCCGAGGGTCATCAAGAAGATCAGAGCAGAGGACGTATCAGTGATCCTAGTCGCGCCAGATTGGCTGGGTATGGTATGCAGAACTAGTAGCCGACATCCCTTGGCGACTTCCAGATCGCATGCATCTACTCTCTCAGGGTCCGATTTACCACTGGAACTCTGGGGCCCTGTCTTTGATGGCGTGGCCGTTGAATCCTGGATTTTAGCACAGGCTGGATTTTATCAAGACGTGATTTCCACCATGATTAGTGCTCGGAAGTTCGAGTCCATGCGCATTTATCACCGCACCTGGAAAACCTTTTCGTGGTGCAAGGATCATGGTCGATCTCCTCTAGTGATTTCCATCCGTGCCATATTGGAATCCCTTCAGTCAGATTTAAGGTCAGGCCTCGCGCTTAGCTCGCTCAAGGGCAAAATTTCAGCCTTGTCAGTGCTATTCCAACGCAAAGTTGCCACAAAACTTCAAGTCAAGACATTCATTCAGGGAGTTGCTTACGTAGCGCCTCCCTATAAAGGGCCATTCGAATCATGGGACCTTAACTTGGTTCTCAGGGCCTACAGGAGGATCCTTTCGAACCGTTGCAGGACGTACCACTACCTATTCTCTCTTGGAAGTGGTCTTTCTAGTGGCAAGTACGTCAATCAGACGAGTTTCAGAATTGGCGGCCCTGTCCTGCCGTCATCAGTTCCTGAAGTTTCATCAGCACAAGGCAGTTCTCAGGATGTCCCTGTCCGTCCTGCCCAAAGTTGTATCCTCTTTCCATCTCTATCTGGAAATTGTTTTGCCCTCCTTTTGTCCGGCACTGGTCTATCGCATTGAGAAGGCCCTCCACACCCTCGATGTGGTTAGGGCTCTGAGACGGTACATCTCGCGGACGGCTCCCTTCCGCAAGTCGGATGCCCTGTTCATACTTCCAGAGGGGCATAGGAAGGGTCTAGCCGCTTCAACAAAAAAAAAAAATGCTAGCCAGGTGGATTTGCTTGGCTATTCAGGAATCCTACCCTGTCTGGGACACACCTGTCCCAGCAAGGATTAAGGCGCATTCTATCCGCTCAGTGGGCGCCTCTTAGGCCATTCGACTCCAGGCGTCGGCAGAACAGGTGTTCAACGCTGCAACTTAGTCCAGCCCACATGCCTTTTCGAAACCTTTCCAAATTCATTCTCAGGCCTGTCCGCAAGGCTGCGATTTGGTCCAGCCTGCATACCTTTACAAACATTGACTAATTTCATTCTCAGGCCTCTGCAGATGCAGCTCTTGGCAGACGCATCCTGCAATCGGCAGTACCACAGTGTTGACTCGGTGGTACATGGGGTATTAGCAGATGTATGCTCTCCACCCAGGGACTGCTTTGGGACGTCCCACTGTCTGTGTCCCCCAATGAGGCGTAGGAGAAGTAGCCATTTTTGTGTACTCACCGTAAAATCCTTTTCTCCGAGCCAATCATTGGGGACACAGCACCTACCCTGTTTGGCCTATTGGCTCGCTGTAGCTTTCTTAGGTTTTGACAGAGTTATGATTATTGTCATTCGTTTAATGCTCCTACTGCTTTTTTTTTCACCGAACTGGGGAATTCCCAGCCAGCGAGAGGGTGTATACTGCAGGGGAGGAGTTAACTTTTTTTCTGTGTTTACTTAGTGTCCTCCTAGTGGCAAGCAGCATAACCCCCACTGTCTGTGTCCCCCAATGATTGGCTCGGAGAAAAGGATTTTACGGTGAGTACACAAAAATGCCTATTTTATGAACGGTGAGTGCCTGCCTATTTTTCTTTGCTTGGATTCTGAAATTGACTGTTTCATGGATAGAGCACCCGTTCTCAGTGTGTTTTTATTGCGAGGAATTAATTGGCGATATAACGGTGCCGGTGCTTTGCTTCTTTCTTTGGGCTAATTATTAATAGTCCAAAACTTGTCATGTAAAATTACTAAATATCTTTATTGATCAAAAATATTACACACACACAAACAAAATAGTGCAGACCATAAACTAAATCCATACTGTGGAAGTCAGTTTATACTGAAAGACAGACAGGCAGCAATGTAACTATGGGTACTATGACCCGCTCGGGTCTTAATGAAAAGATGAGTTTCTCTATAACTTCATTGGGGGACACAGGAAACCATGGGTGTACGCTATGCTGCCACTAGGAGGCTGACACTATGTAGAAAAAAAATGTAGCTGCTCCTCCACAGTGTACACCCCCCTCCAGCAGGAACTAGGATATTCAGTTGAAAGGGCCTTTTACACATAGCGAGATCGCTAGTGATATCGCTAAACCGTCACCGATTTTGTGACGCAACAGCGATATCGCTACATGTGACACCGCCCCCCTCGCTGGATATCAATGATCTCGCTGGAATGTCCTGGGCTATTTTCTCCTCATTGGCGTCCCACTGGCGTCAAGTAGCGACGCATGGACACAGGTGGAAGTCGTCATCATCGCTGCCGTGTGACAGGTAAGAGCGACTGCCGAGCATCGCTGGATCGTTGCTGCGTCGCTGCACCAGCGATCCTGACCAGGTCGTATCATCGGGATCGCCGGTGCATCGCTAAATGTAACGGGACCCTAACTTGGTGTCAGTAGGAGGTGGACATGGGTCTCTGTTTGCCTCTTGGGCAACTTTCAACATCCTGTTCTTAAGTGTCCCATTTAGTCTTTCTACTTTCCCGCTACTTTGGGGATGGTAAGGTGTGTGTAGACCTAAATCTGACCCTATTGCTGACCAGATTTCTCGTGTTAGTTTTGCTGTGAATGCGGGTCCCTGATCATTCTCTATCACTTCTGGAACCCCATATCTGCACACTATTTCTGAAAGCAGTTTCTTTCCAGTAGACTTTGCCGATTGGTTCCTCACTGGGAAAGCTTCTGGCCATCCTGAGAACACATCTACGACCACAAGGGCATATTCAAATCCTTCACTTTTTCGGCATCTGGATGTGGTCTATCTGGATCCTCTGGAAGGGGTACAGTGGCTTGGCCAGATGATGTGGGGGAACTTTCTCCACTCATCCAGGGTTACATTTGCCGCAGGTCAAACAGCTGCTTGTAAATTTGACTGTTGGGGTGGAAATCCCTGGAGCGAACCAGTAAGCACCGATCAGATCATTCATCTTGAACCACCATAGGGTACATAACTGAAATCAGTTGCTTCCTAAAACATCAAGCTTCCCCTGTATCCTTCCCCTGAAAAGCTATGTTGAATAATCTTTGTTTTCAGATCATTTGAGAGTTGCCACTCTTCATAGGAGAATCAAATAGGAGAACTACTTGCAAGTGGCCACCTTAAATACCTTTTCTCATGATTTGATACACCTGGCTATGAAGTTCAAAGATCAATGAGGTTACAAAACCAATTTAGTGCTTCAGGAAGTCAGTAAAAAGTAGATAGGAGTGTTCAAATCAAGAAAATGATAAGGGTGCCCATACTTTTGCACCGGTCAAATTTTGTTAAAAGGCAGATTGCACATTTTCTGTTAGTACAATAAACCTCATTTGAATCCAGAAATATAACTGAGTCCATCAGTTATTAGATATATGAAACTGAAATAGCTGTTGCAAAAACCAAAATTGTTATAAAGAAAAAAGGTTAACATTAATAGGGGTGCCCAAACTTTTACATATGACTGTATATACAAGGATCAGGTAATGATGGCTACAGAGGTCACCTATCAGAAATACATAATGTGCTAAAGTGCCAGAAGTATATGCATACAGGGATAGTATACAATACTCTAATCCAGCAAAGTCATTTGCATGTGCATAAATATATTTATGCACATGCAAATGACTTTGCTGGTTTAGAGTATTGTATACTATCCCTGTATGAGTATACTTCTGGCACTTTATGTGTTTCTGATAGATGACCTCTGTAGCCATCATTACCTGATCCTTGTATATATGTATTGTCATTTACGATATGTTCAATAAATTTATATTTTTATAAATATGGACTTTATACTCCTATGTGGTCTTTTTGTTTTCATAGTTGAAGAGGCAGCAATAAGTCCAGATCTAAATCCCATAGAACACCTGTGGAGAGATCTTAAAATTGCTGTTGGGAGAAGGCACCGTCAGATATGAGAGACCTGGAGCAGTGATAGTTCACGCTGACACTGATGCACCCTGAGCCTGCAGGACAGCTTGAATTTCTTTGGACTTTGATTGGAGCTGCTTATCAACCTTTCATCAATTTTTTTTCTGCTGTGCAGGTCCAGGGAGATTAGTAGCAGTGCCATGGGTTGTAAACTTCTTGATTAGGTTGTGTACCGTGGACAAGGGAACTTCAAAATCTCTGGAGAAGGACTTGAAATCTTGAGATTGTTGGTATTGTTCAACAATTTTGGTTCTCAAGTCCTCAGACTGGTCTCTTGCCCTCTATCTATTATCCTTGCTTGGTGTGGCACATACAGACACACAATGCAAAGATTGAGTCAACTTCTCCCCTTTTTTTTTTATCTTGGTTCAGGTGTGATTTTCATATTACATTATTCATATAACAGGCCCACACCTGTTACTTGTCGCAGGTGATTTTGAACGAGCATCACATGCTTGAAAGAAAGTTGCTTACCCCCAATTTTGTAAAGGTGCCAACAATTTTGTCTGCCCAGTTTGGAGTTTTGAGTGAAATTATGTCCAATTTGCCTTTTTTTTTTTTTTCCAATACACATAAAGGAAATAAGCGTGTGTATAATAAAACAAGTGTAATTGCAGTAATTTTCTGGGAGAAATACTTCATTTTTTGGAACAATTTCAGGGGTGCCAACACTTTAAGCCACGCTGGTATATGTGTCTATTTTCAAATTTGGAAGTTATCTCTTTTCCCTGGGTTAGATGATAATGTCCAGATCGCTGGGGCTCGCAATGATCTTGAGAACCGTGAGAATGGAGCTGTGATCGATCATTTGCACTGCCGCTCAGTTCATTCTAATGTGAGTGCTGAAGATCAGCCGAGTGCAGTCCTCTGCTATCCTTGGCAGTCTCATTAAGAATGAATCGGGCACATGATCAACCACCAGTCCATTCACAAGGTTCTCTGGATCGATGGGAATCCCAGCGATCAGTACGTCATATCCTATCTTATCCGTTTAAGGGACAAGATTATTTAGATTCATTGCCCTATAAAGATTTATGTAACCTAAATACAGAATTAATTACCATATAATTACCGGTATATTATTATTGCTGTCTTCCTCTTTCTCCGGCGGTGCGCCTGTCAATGATTCATGCTTATAGGTGGGTCTGGGAGACGCCCTAATGCCATCATTATACTGATATGTCATGACTGCACATTTTACTACATCAGGTGAGTAAAAACTAATAGCTTTGTCATCGTTATTTCCCACATTTAATCATCTGGCATTGCTGACTCATGGCTGAAGATATGGGGTTTCTGAGGCGAAGTGCATGGATTGCAATCAGGGGTTAAGAGACTAGGCAGGGTCCTGATATCATAGTATAGGATCCTGCTCCGGGGTGAGGCACCATTGCAGTAATAGGTTCCACCGGTTCAGCTGAATATGACTTTGGAGACAATTTGGTCTGTTTTCAATCAAGGTCCTGACAAATAACTTATTAGGCCCAATGGTTATAGTGAAATATAAAAGCAGACAAACATTGTGTTTAGGTGGAGACTGTTTACAAATGGCTATTATTTGGTTTTGTCTCCTTGATTTTTAGGGGTTTTAAAATGTTCACCTGCCACAAGAGTGAATAACAAGTGCAGCTATTGTGTGTGTGTGTGTGTGTGTATACAATGTAATTAAGATTACCTATTTGCAGCCTATCCTTAAGCCCCCGTTACACACAGCGAGATCGCTAGCAATATCGCTGAAACGTCACTGGTTTTGTGACGCAGCAGCGCTATGTCTGATACTTACCTGCGACCGGCTCCCCCGCTGGTTATCGCTGATCGCGCGAGAAGGTCCTGGACCATTTCTCGTCGGGCGCTTCCTGTGGCGCCGACGAGCGACGCGTGGACGCGGGCGGGAGGACGTCGGGATCGCCGCGTCTGACAGGTAAGTAGCGACCCCCGACCACTGCTATGTCGCTGGTGAGATCTGCCTGTGTAGCAGCTCACTAGCGACCACTTAGCGATGCACCAGAGATCCATATCGTTGTCGGGATCGCTGGTGCATCGCTTAGTGTAACGGTACCCCAAGACTTAAAAGTTCAAGATGATCCACATATGACTCTGAAGTGACATTTTACAGCATCATGGCAGCAGTAGGCAGATCTTGGAGCTGCAGGAGCGAAGAGATGTTCAGTCTTCCAAAAGTGAAGGCAGATAAGGTTTATCACCATCTCTGCCTTCCTGATTGCTGTATACACGGCACTGAAAGAGTGCTTTATTTACAGTATAGGAAGCTGTGACGACACAGCGTTATATTCTGGCCACTTGTGTGGGGGTGAATTATTCTTAAAGGGAATCTGTCACCATTTTTATGTCACACCAGCTAACACTATGACCTTACTAAGCGTTTGCTATGCATTCTGTAAATACTTATGCAAACCACTGACTCTACCTGTATAGCCCTGAAAAACCCTTTTTTTATTTCTCCCGCACTGTTTTCTAATCGAGTCCGTCCGGTCTGATGGGTGTGGCTTTGAGCAACTCCACCCCTTCCCCCCAGCAGCTGCTCGGCTTCCTGGATGTTGGTGACGCCTCCTGCATCATCCTCTTCACCATGAGAAATTTTACACCTGTGCAGACAAACTGCAGGCAAAGCCGAAAAGCAGAAATGCGCATGCGCCGACACACATATTCCCAGCTTATGGGAGCCCGTCTTTCTTCTCAAGCCAGGTTGATTCCCGCCCCCTTCCAGAGCATCAACCAATCGGCACTCAAGGACTCCCGCGCACGCTTTCCCTCCTAGGGGGGCACTGCTTTTTTTTTTTTTTTTTATCCGTCCCCTTTGCTCTGACTTCATCGCCAGAGTTGCTTCATCCCCTCCTTTGCCCGCACAACATTGTTACTCCTGCTGGACCGATCTCTATAAAACGGATAGGCTCTGTCCAGGTTTTTTTTTCCTGTCCAAATAGGCTTAGCCCTCCTTAGTATCCCCTCTCAGCTCCAGGGTGTCCCATACTGTATGTTACATATGCATATGTTACATATGCATAGACCCAGGGAGTCTCACTCCTGTCCCTCCCACACTACTATTCACTACGCCTGTGCCCTCTGCAAAAATAAGTGTCCCACAGGTCAGGCCTCGGCCTTCTGCCAAGACTGCAGCCTTTCTACCATGGAAACCTCAGAGGAAGCCTCCCACCGCCCTGGATGAGAGCACACCCCCTCCTCCAGAGTGGGCTGTTACTATGGCTCAAGCAGTATCTGACCTAAGAATGGTATCCCAGTACCTGATACAGGTCCTTGAACATTTACCTAACTTTATTCCACCTCCAGCACTCCGATAATTTCTCAGAGCAAATTGCAAGCTCCCATCTGCCACCCTCAGCATGGTAGTTCAAGGGTAAGGTCCAAGAAGCGGGCACACTCCAGTTCCCCTTCTCCCTCCAAATCCTCCAGGATGCCTTCAGTTTCACGCTTCTCATCCCCAGAGGGGACCCAGGAGACTGATCTCAATTCAAAGTCTGAAAATCTGAATCTGGTCAGTGTCAAGGTCAATCTTCCAAACTCTAGGATATGATACAGTCTTATATTGGTCGTCAATCAGACCCTCAATTAAGGATGAGGAGAGTCCCCCTCTGGATCTCTTAAGCCCCCGTTACACACTGCGATATCGCTAGCAATCTCGCTGTAAAGTCACCGATTTTGTGACATTGCAGCGATATTGCTAGCGATATCACTGCATGTGATACTTACCTCCGACCGGCTCCCCCGCTGCTCATCGTTGGTCGCGCGAGAACGTCCTGGATCATTTCTCGTCGGCCACTTCCTGCTGCGCTTCCTGTGGCGCCGACGAGCGAGGCATGGACGCGGGCGGGAGGACGTCAGGATTGCCGCGTCTGACAGGTAAGTAGCGATCCCCGTCCCCAGCGATGTCGCTGGTGAGATCTGCCTGTGTGGCAGCTCACTAGCGACCACTTAGCGATGCACCAGCGATCCATATCGTCGGGATCGCTGCTGCATCGCTAAGTGTAACGGTACCCTTAGTCTCAAAAAAGGCTAAACCCCCTCCCTGGGTTTTTGCCAATAGCAAGGACTTTGAGGCAATCTTCACCAAACAGTGGGAGCACTCAGAAAAGCACTTCACAGGCAGAAAGTAGTTGGATGTTTTATTTCCCTTCGGTCCCAATTTCCTCAGTAAATGAGCAGACTCCCTGTCTCTGGATCCCCCTAGTCTCTTGCCTGTTTGCTAAGATGGTCTTCTCACTCCCTGCCGGTTCTTCCCTCAAGACTTCATGGACAGACAGATCGAAGCCCTAGCTAGGTCCAACTTTGAGGCTGCTGGCTCTTATCTTTTCCCTGCCTTCGCTTCCACCTGGGTAGCCAAGTTGGTTTCAGCATGTGCAAAACTTCTTCGGCTGGGCATTTTATCAATGGCATCTCCAGATGAGCTAGCCGATCTTACAGAGCAGATCCCTCATGCAGGTAAATATATGCTTGTCGCGTCCATTGACACCACCAGCTGTTCTGTCCGTGTTACCAGCAATATTGTAGCCATACACAGAATTCTCTGGGTCAAAGCCTGGAATGCAGACTCTGTCCAAAAAGTCCCTTACCATTTTTCCTTTTCAGGGCTCACGTCTTTTTGAGTCTAAGCTAGATCAGCTAATTTTGGATGCAGCTGGGGGTAAGAGTACCTCCCTTCCCCAGCCTAAACCCAAACGTCCTTTTACAAGGCGATGTTCTCTTCAGTAGAGATGAGCGATCATCGTTGGCTACCTGCTTATTCGGCAAGCTACAGCGCTTACCGAAAAAGCTGCATCAAGAACCCGGATACCTGGAGCGCTCCTGATGATCAGCTGTTCGGGGCTGCAGCTGCATGTGTCGCGGCTGTGTGACAGTCACAATACATGCATGGAGCGCCTGTGTGTTGTAACTAACCAAATACAGTATTCTGGAGGCTTATAGTGTCAAAGACAGACCACTCCCTCTGGGTCTGAGGGCTCACTCCATTCGGGCGGTGGGGACCTCCTGTTTGCCACCAGGCTTCTGCAACCCAGATTTGCAAGGCCGCTACCTGGTCATGTCTTCATACATTTGCAAGCTTCTATAGGGTACATACTTGTCTCAGCTGATGCTGGCCTAGATAGAAAGAAAGGTGCTGCAAGTGGCAGTCACCCATCGCCTGGCCTGATTAGAGCAAGATATCCTGTTCCCTCTCATGGGACTGCTTTAGGGCGTCCTATGACTGCCTGTGTTCTCCAATTAAGTGATAAAGAAGAATTTTTGGTACTCGCCTTAAAGGGGTTGTCCGGGCTTTTCACATAATCTCAGTACATATCTGGGCTGCAGAATTATGACAATAAGTAATTTACTTTCTGTCACTAGTTTGCACGGTTTTCTAGATATTCTGAACAGAACGTCCAAGGGGGGGTGTTATGGCATTGAAATGAGAACTAGTCATAACCTCCTACTCTACTCCAAACATGCCCTCTATAGCAACAACCCCACCCTCCATAGCTACAGGCCCTCCCCGTCCACATGAAGCAGCCCTCATCACACAGAAACAAATTCTCCCCCTCCAGCAGCCTCAGTGCAGAGAGCTGCTCCTCCCCCAGACACACGCTGAACAGTTATCTATGCAAAGTGAGACTAGTGAGGAGGGAAAATCGTCCTGTATTCTGGGCCACTCCATGATTACAATACATAACTCATTATCAGTAATTCCTTCCCTCACTGTCCCAGGCTGCTGGCAGCAGTGAGAACAGACTGTGTGATGGCCAGTGATGGGGTCTGCAGCTTCTAATCTGCACAGGGGATGGCAGTCACTGATGTAATCTGTTCTGTGACAAAGCCTCTGCTGTGTGAATGAGACAGCTCTGTGTCACTGATGTCTTCACACAGCAGCAGATTTGGTGCAGTGTATGTGTGAGCACTGTGTCTCTAATGACACAAATACTGATGGGAGCAGCCTGTCCCAGAATACAGGACGATTTTCCCTCCTCACTAGTTTCACTTTCCATAGATCACTGTTCAGCGTGTGTCTGGGGGAGGAGCAGCTGGGTGGTCTGCTCTCTGCAGTGAGGCTGCTAGAGGGGGAGCATTTGTTACTGTGTGATGAGGGCTTCTTCATGTGGACGGGGAGGGCCTGTAGCTGTGGAGGGTGGGGTTGTTGTTATAGAGTTCTCATTTCAATGCCATAACACCCCCCCCCCCCCCCTTGGACGTTCTGTTCAGAATATCTAGAAAACCGTGCAAACTAGTGACAGAAAGTAAATTACTTATTGTCATAATTCTGCAGCCCAGATATGTACTGAGATTATGTGAAAAGCCCGGACAACCCCTGGCTCCAAAAAAGAAACTTTACGGTGAGTACCAAAAATCCTTCTTTCCCCTTTTTATTTTTTCCCCAGCTATTCGCAAAATACGACTATAATAATTACATAAAATTAGCCCACCAAGTATCGGGTGGTAGTGAGGGGGAAGACCAAAATTTTTTGAATAGTGAAAGATAAAACATTTTAGAGCTCTTAAAAAGAAACAAAAAAAAACGCATGAACAAAAAAAAAAAAATATTACACAATGATGTCATCTCTGGCAGCGGTGATGTCACAGAAAGTGGACCAATCACACTAAACACAGAGCTGGGTTTCCGAGCATATGCATTATTGTGGGAAATGGTTTGATATGTCCTATTATTGAATTGCTGAATATTTGTCCTGGGGGATATTGGTTAATTTACTGTAAATAATGTACTCCCCGATTCAAATAAATAAGCCTGCAATACCAGACACAACCAATACACAAGGGTGGCGCTATTCCTGGAAGTAAGCAGACATGCCTTTTCTCATACAAGCACGTCAGTGAGGCTTCTCCTTTGCTCTATCAGTGTACAGTATTTGTATACACAGCACATCCTGATGTCAGGACCTGAGGATTATACAGAGATGAGCAGCGCCACATGTCCTGCTCTTCTCTCTTTATGCAATCTGTTGCAGATCACTTGTGGAGAAGCATTCTAATGAATGACAAGCATAACTTTATAGTAAAAAAGAGGTTTTACAGCAGCTGCAGTTTGTGACTAGGAGCCACCCGTCTGTTTGCATTGCACAGCTTCTTCCTCTCTCTGATCGCTTCTCTGAGCGAAAATGAAACTTCAGAAGAAGCTACTAGGAAGTCGACAGTATCCATTCTGACTGGTTCCTCATCACAGTGACACATGCTGGAGGGTGTGTGCACAGAGCTCTATGGGTGACACCCAGTCCTATAGTCCTGGGAGGGGACCACACACTACATAAATCTGCCCGAACTTGTCCTTACAAACACATCAAGCGTAGCAGCGAAACTGGGACTGTCATCGAGATCAGGTAAGATCCCGAATATACCCTGTAGTCGTATACTTGTGACTTATCGGCATCTAGATAAGTTTGGAGCAACTTTAAAAATAGCAGACAATCGCATACATAGACGTTCCCTAATTAAACAGCTGTAGCGGACTATCGCATTCAGTGGGGAAAATAAGTATTTGATACACTGACAATTTTTCAAGATTTCCCACCTACAAGGAATGGAGAGGTCTGTAATTTGTATTGTGGGTACACTTCAACTGTGAGAGACAGACTCTAACAAAATCAAGACAGTCACATTGTATTATTTTTACTTGATTAAACTGCAATTTATTGCATGAAATAAGTATTTGATCATCGACCAACCAGTAAGAATTCTGGCTCTCACAGACCTGTTAGTTTTTTTTTTTTAAAGAACCCTCCTACTCTGCACTCATTACCTGTATTAATTGCACCTGTTTGAACTCCTTACCTATATAAAAGACACCTATCCACACACTCAATCACATTCCAACCTCTCCGCCATGGCGAAGACGAAAGAGCTGTCTAAGGATACCAGGGACAAAATTGATACCCTGCACAAACCTGGGATGGACTACAGGACAATAGACAAGCAGCTTGGTGAGAAGGCAACCACTGTTGGCACAATTATTAGAACATGAAAGAAACACAAGATGACTGTCAATCTTCCTCGATATGGTGCTCCATGCAAGATCTCGCCTCACGGGGAAAGGATGATTCTGAGAAAGGTCAGGAATCCGCTCAGAACTACACGGGAGGACATTGTCAATTACCTGAAGAGAGCTGGGAATACAGTCTCACACATTATCGTTAGTTATTGCAAAAAAAAGGGGGAGACAAAAAAAGCGCAATAGGGTCTTATCCACGTTACAAGAGACAGTATATCATGAAATATGCTCACCTGGTTACGATGAGATAAGAGCGTGTAGGTAGCGGCTGCTGCAGATCCACAGGTCTTCAGCGACCAAAGAAATCATGAATCCAAAGGGAGTTTGTAGCTATATTCCGCGCTGCCGCTTTAGACAAATTCCAGGAGAGTGCTGTATGATTGCAGTGGTTTTATTCTACGCGTTTCAGGGGTGGTATTTCCTGATGAAGGGGGCATGAGACCCCTGAAACGCGTAGAATAAAACCACTGCAATCATACAGCATTCTCCTGGAATTTGTCTAAAGCGGCAGCGCGGAATATAGCTACAAACTCCCTTTGGATTCACATTATCGTTAGTAACACACTACACCGCAATGGATTAAAATCATGCAAGGTCCCCCTGCTCACACCAGCGCATGTCCAGGCTTGTTTGAATCATAAAGTCATTAGTGAATTTCAGAGGAAGTGTGGGAGAAGGTCATGTGGTTAGATAAGACCAAAATAGAACTTTCTGATATCAACTCCACTCACCGTGTGTGGAGGAACAAGAAAGATGAGTACAACCCCAAGAACACCATACCAAATGTGAAGTATAGTGGGGGAAACATCATACACTGCTTAAAAAAATAAAGGGAACACTAAGATACCACATCGTAGATATTACTGAATGAAATATCGCAGCTGCAAATCTTTATTCATTACATAGTGGCTTTCGTTGAGAACAAGAAACCATAAAAACGATCAATGTAAATCAAAATTGATATCCCATGGAGGTCTGGATTTGGGAGGATACTCAAAATCAAAGTGGAAAATCAAATTACAGGCTGATCCAACTTCAGTGGAAATGCCTCAAGACAAGGAAATGATGCTCAGTAGTGTGTGACCTCCACGTGCCTGTTTGACCTCCCTGCGACACCTGGGCATGCTCCTGATGAGTCGGCGGATGTTGTCATGAGGGATCTCCCAGAACTGGACTAAAGCATCCGCCAACTCCTGGACAGTCTGTGGTGCAACGTGACGTTGGTGGATGGAGCGAAACATGATGTCCCAGATGTGTTCTATCGGATTCAGGTTTAGGGAACAGGTGGGCCAGTCCATAGCTTCAATGCCTTCATCTTGCAGGAACTGTTGGCACACTCCAGCCACATGAGGTCTGGCATTGTACTGTATTAGGAGGAACCCAGGGCCAACCACACCTCAGTACCTCATCTCCGTACCTAATGGCAGTCAGGCTACCTCTGGCTAGCACATAGAGGGCTGTGCGGCCCTCCAAAGAAATGCCACCCCACAGCATTACTGACCCACTGCCAAAGCAGTCATGCTGAAGGATGTTGCAGGCAGCAGATCGCTCTCCACGGCGTCTCCAGACTGTCACGTCTGTCACGTGCTCAGTGTGAACCTGCTTTCATCTGTGAAGAGCACACAGTGGTGAATTTGCCAATCCTGGTGTTCTGTGGCAAATGCCAAGCATCCTGCACCATGTTGGGCTGTAAGCACAACCCCCATCTGTGGACGTCGGGCACTCAGACCATCCTCATGGAGTCGGTTTCTAACTGTGCAGACACATGCACATTTGTGGCCTGCTGGAGGTCATTTTGCAGGGCTCTGGCAGTGCTCCTCCTGTTCCTCCTTGCACAAAGGCTGAGGTAGCAGTCCTGCTGCTGAGTTCTTGCCCTCCTACAGCCCCCTCCACGTCTCCTGGTGTACTGGCCTGTCTCCTGGAAGTGCCTCTGGACTCTACGCTGAGGGCTATGGGGTACTCGGTACCGGGCCGGTGTCAGGGGAATGTGTCACAGCAGCGGTGACCCGGTCCGTGGCCCTGGTCACCCAAGTAATGGGGGAATGTAGTTAATGGAATGGAATAGTTCGTGACGCCACCTGTGGTGCTCGGCAAGGGAGATGTTACGCCGACGCTGCAGACAGATCCGCTGGGACTGATGGTATGGTGCAGCAAAGATGTAATAGCTCCCCACAGATGAAGCTATAGTCCCAGGGCAGTGTAGATGTGGTTGGCACGGGGATGTAGCAGTGCCGGAAAGGTAGGAAGCAGACAAGACAGTGGGATGCAATTTCTGTACCTTTACTTGATAACTGCAGTCCAGGGTCCTGATTACAGATGGTAACGGAGCAGGCTAGCCTGGAAGCAACTCAGGGATCCTCTCTCAGCAGATGGACTGTGCAGTCTCCTTCCTAATGCTGGTTTGAATGAAGCACTCCAGTACTAAGTTACTCTGAAGTTCCTCCTGTCAGATGTTCCCAAGAACCGTACTTGCACGGCAGACAGCTGTAGCCTCTCTCGGGGACTCCTATCTCTGAGTCCTGGCTCTCTATCCACGTTGCTGTTGTGCCTCAAGTCTTAGATTGGAGTAGGGCATTTACAGCCTCCTACTCCTCTGGTATCTGTTGTAAGACCGTTAGTATCCGTACAACCGTGGAGACCAGGCTCCAGTTCGTGCGCTCTCAAGCTGAGGGAGCTCTCCTTCCTAGCTCAACCTCCAGATTCTCTCTACGCATCTGCACACTTCACCCTCCGCAGACAAACTAACTAACTAATTCCCCTTCCTCCTGGCCCTCAGAGAGCACTCCTCTCCTTAATCCTGGTTCAGAGTTCCCCCTGCTGGCCTGGAGTGGAACTGTGTTGCATGTATGGATTGACTGCGAGAGAGACCCATCATTGCCTCCAAGCCTGGCATTACCGTCCCCTGGAGGAAGGCAAAGCCACTGTGGCGACCATACTCCTGGGGGCGCCACACTACCATGAGTGTGAAAGCATAACCAACATTCAAAAGTGACCAAAATATCAGCCAGAAAGCATTGGTAGTGAGTTGTGGTCCCCACCTGCAGAACCACTCCTTTATTGAGGGTGTCTTGATAATTGCCAATAATTTCCATCTGTTGTCTATTCCATTTGCACAACAGCATGTGAAATTGATTGTCAATCAGTGTTGCTTCCTAAGTGGACAGTTTGATTTCACAGAAGTTTGATTTACTTGGAGTTATAGTCTGGGAATCTGTCACCTCATTTTTGGCCTATAAGCTGCGGCCACCGCCATCAGGGTCTTATCTACAGCATTCTGTAATGCTGTATATAAGCCCCCGATGTATCCTGAAAGATAAGAAAAACGAGTTGGATTATACTCACCTGGGGGTCCGGTCCGATGGGTGTCGCGGTCCTGTCCGGCGCCTCCCATCTTCTAGTGATGATGTCCTCCTTCTGCCGTGGCTCCTCAGCAGGCGTACTTTATCTGCCCTGTTGAGGGCAGAGTAAAGTACTGCAGTGCACAGGCGCAAGACCTCTCTGACCTTTCCCGGCATCTGCGCACTGCAGTACTTTACTCTGCCCTCAATAGGGCAGATAAAGTACGCCTGCGCAGGAGCCGCAGCAGAAGTAAGAAGGAGGACGTCATCGCTAGAAGATGGGAGGTACCGGACTGCGACGCCCACCGCACCCGACTGCACCCCCCGGTAAGTATAATCTAGCGTGTTTTTCTTATCTTTCAGGTTAGATCGGGGGCTCATCTACAGCATTACAGAATACTGTAGATAAGCCCCTGATAGCTGTGGCCGCAGCTCATAGGCCAAAAATGGGGTGACAGATTCCCTTTAAGTGTTCCCTTTATTTCTTTGAGCAGTGTAATTTGGGGGTGCTTTTCTGCCAAGGGGACAATACGACTGCACCGTATTGAAGGGAGGATGGATGGGGTCATGTATCAAGAGATTTTGGCCTACAACTTCCTTTCCTCAGTAAGCGCATTGAAGATGGGTTTTGGCTGGGTCTTCCAGCATGAGAATGACCCAAAACACACAGCCATGGCAACTAAGCAGTGGCTCCGTAAGAAGCATTCCAAGGTCCTGGAGTGGCCTAGGCAGTCTCCAGACCTTGACCCAATAGAAATTCTTTGGAGGCAACTGAAACTCAATGTTGCCCAGCGACAGCCCCGAAACCTGAAAGATCTGGAGAAGATCTGTATGGAGGAGTGGGCAAAATCCCTGCTGCTGACCTCTGTAATTGCAAACAAAGGTTTCTATACAAATATTAAGTTCTGTTTTTTTATTATATCAATGGATTTGCATTTTATTGCATGAAATATGTAAAAATCATACAATGTGATTTTCTGTTTTTTTTAATTTTAAGATTCTATCTCTTACAGGTGAAGTGTACCTACGATAAAAATTACAAACCTCTCCATTCTCTGTAGGTGGGAAAACTCAGAAAATTGGCAGTGTATCAAATACTTATTTTTCCCACCGTATATATGTAATGCAGGTGTCTGGATGCAACAACAGAGATCATGAAGCAGAAATGATCGAGGATTGATATATACAGCATGAACTTTAACCCCTTAATGACCAGGCCAATCTTTACAATTCTGACCACTGTCACTTTATGTGGTAATAACTCTGGAACGCTTCAATGGATCCCGGTGAATCTGAGAGAGTTTTTTGTGACATACTGTATTTGATATGACTTGCGTTATTTTGTAAAAAAAAAAAAAAATTGTCAAATGTAGCAATTTTCAAGCTTTTCATTTTTATGCCCTTAAATCAGAGTGATATGTTACAAAATAGTTAAGAAATAACATTTCCCACATGTCTACTTTATATCAGCACAACTTTTGAAACATAATTTTTTTTTTTGTTAGGGCATTAACCCCTTCCTGCCATCCGACATACTATCCCGTCCATGGGACCTGGGCCCCTATGCCCATGGACGGGATAGTACGTCTACTGCGATCAGCGGCGCCCACGTGGTGAGCGCCGCTGATCGCGGCCGGGTGTCAGCTGATTATCACAGCTGACACCCGGCACAATGTGTCAGGGGCGGTCACGGACCGCCCCCGACACGTTAACCCGTTGCACACCGCGATCAAACATGATCGCGGTGTACCGGGGGTTAAAGGGAAGCATCGGCAGGGAGGGGGCTCCCTCCGTGCTTCCCTGAGCCCCCCACGGCAGCGCAATGTGCAGCGCTGCTGCGGGAGGCTCCTTTCCTGCAGGCCCCCGAATCCAAGATGGCGACGGGGGCC
The DNA here is from genome assembly GCF_039654945.1 of Dendrobates tinctorius. Classification (NCBI taxonomy): domain Eukaryota; kingdom Metazoa; phylum Chordata; class Amphibia; order Anura; family Dendrobatidae; genus Dendrobates; species Dendrobates tinctorius. Next base: position 21,909,831 of record NW_027361788.1, on the reverse strand, counting down.
TTCGGGAGCCTGCAGGAAGCTGGCTTCCTCAGTGCCTGCAAAGCGCAGGCATGAGGAAGCCTTCTGCACTGCCTGTGACAGATCGCTGATCTGTCACAGTGATCTGTGATGTGACAGATCAGCGATCTGTCACAGGACAGTGATGTCCCACCTGGGACTATTTAATAAAGTTAAAAAAAAATAAAAAAAAGTGTTAGAATAATTTTAAAAAAATCGCCAAATAAATTAGAAAAAAATATATATATATATTCCCCCAATAAATCCATTTTTTGGAAATAAAAAAAAACAAACCAATAAAAGTACACATATTAGGTATCGCTTAGGTAGCGCCGCGTCCATAACAACCCGCCCTATAAAACTGTCCCATTAGTTAACCCTTTTAGCGAACCCCTTAAAAAATAAAAATAAAAAAAGAAGCAAAAAATAATGATTTATTATCATACCGCCAAACAAAAAGTGTAATAACGCGCGATCAAAAAGACGCATATAAATATCCATAGTACCGCTGAAAACGTCATCTTGTCCCGCAAAAAACGAGCTGCCATACAGCATCATCAGCGAAAAAATAAAAAAGTTATAGCTCGCAGAATAAAGCGATGCAAAAATAATTATTTTTTATATAAAATAGTTTTCATTGCATAAAACCGACAAAACATAAAAAACGACCTAAATGAGGTATCGCTGTAACCGTACTGACCCGAAGAATAAAACCGCTTTATCAATTTTACCGCACGCGGAACGGTGTAAACGCACCCCCCCAAAAGAAATTCATGAAACGCTGGTTTTTGTTCATTCTGCGTCCCAAAAATCAGAATAAAAAGCGATCAAAAAATGTCACGTGCCCGAAAATGGTACCAATAAAAACATCAACTCGTCCCGCAAAGAATAAGACCTCACATGACTCAGTGGGTCAAAATACGGAAAAATTATAGCTCTCAATATGTGGTGATGCAAAAACTATTTTTACAATAAAAAGCGTCTTTTAGCGTGCGACAGCTGTCAAACATAAAAACCGCCATAAATAGTAAATCAAACCCCCCGTTATCACCCCCTAAGTTAGGGAAAAATAATAAAATAAAAAAAATGTATTTATTTCCATTTTTCCATTAGGGCTAGGGTTAGGGTTAAGGTAGGGTTAGGGTTAGGATTAGGGTTAGGACTGAGATTAGGGTTAGGGGTGTGTTGGGGTTCGGGTTGGAGTTAGAATTGGGGGTTTCCACTGTTTGGACACATCAGGGGCTCTCCAAATGCAACATGGCGTCTGATCTCAATTCCAGCCAATTCTGAGTTGAAAAAGTCAAATGGTGCTCCTTCCCTTCCAAGCTCTGCCATGCGCCCAAACAGTGTTTTACCCCCACATGTAGGGTATCAGCCTACTCAGGACAAATTGCAAAACAATTTTTGGGGTCCAATTTCTCCTGTTACCCTTAGGAAAATAAAAAATTGGGGGCAAAAATATCATTTTTGTGGAAAAAAATGATTTTTTTATTTTCACGTCCGAGTGTTATAAACTTCTGTGAAGCACTTGGGGGTTCAAAGTGCTCACCACACATCTAGATAAGTTCCGTGGGGGGTCTAGTGTCCAAAATGGGGTCACTTGTGGGGAGTTTCAATAGTTTAGGTACATCAGGGGCTCTCCAAACGCACATGACACCCGCAGACCATTCCATCAAAGTCTGCATTCCAAAACGTCACTGCTTCCCTTCCGAGCCCCGACGTGTGTCCATACAGTAGTTTTCTCCCACATATGGGGTGTCAGCGTACTCAGGCCAAATTGGACAACAACTTTTGGGGTCCAATTTCTCCTGTTACCCTTGGGAAAATGAAAAAAATGGGGACTAATTGATCATGTTTGTGGAAAAAATACGATTTTTTTATTTTCATGCCCGGGCATTATAAACTTCTGTGAAGCCCTTGGGGGTTCAAAGTGCTCACCTCACATCTAGATAAGTTCCTTAGGGGGTCTAGTTTTCAAAATGGGGTCATTTGTGGGGGGTTTCCACTGTTTAGGTACATTAGGGGCTCTCCAAAGGCAACATGACACCCGCAGACCATTCCATCAAAGTCTGCATTCCAAAACGTCACTACTTCCCTTCCGAGCCCCGACGTGTGCCCATACAGTAGTTTTCTCCCACATATGGGGTATCAGCATACTCAGGACAAATTGGACAACAACGTTTGGGGTCCAATTTCTCCTGGTACCCTTGGGAAAATAAAAAATGGTGACTAAAAGATCATGTTTGTGGAAAAAATACGAATTTTTTATTTTCACGCCCGGGTGTTATAAACTTCTGTGAAGCACTGGGGGGTTCAAAGTGCTCACCACACATCTAGATAAGTTCCTTGGGGGGTCTAGTTTACAAAATGGTGTCATTTGTGGGGGGGTTCCACTGTTTAGGTACATCAGGGGTTTTCCAGTCGCGACATGGTGTCCGATCTCAATTCCAGCCAAAAACGTCAAATGGCGCTGCTTCCCTTCCAAGCTCTGCCATGCGCCCAAATAGTGGTTTACCCCCACATGTGGGGTATCAGCGTACTCAGGACAAATTGCACAATAACTTTTAGGGTCCTGTTACCCTTGGAAAAATAAGAATTGAGGGTGAAAAGATCATTTTTGTGGAAAAAATATGATTTTTTAATTGTACGGCTGTATGTTATAAACTTCTGTGAAGCCCTTGGGGGTTCAAAGTTCTCACCACACATCTAGATAAGTTCCTTAGGGGGTCTAGTTTCCAAAATGGTGTCATTTGTGGGGGCTTCCCTTCCGAGCTCATAAAATGGTGTTGTAAAAATGAGAAATCGCTGGTCAACTTTTAACCCTTATAACTTCCTAACAAAAAAAAAGTTTGGTTCCAAAATTGTGCTGATGTAAAGTAAACATGTGGGAAATGTTAGTTATCAAGTTTTTTGTGTGCCGTATCTCTGTGATTTAAGGGCATAAAAATTCAAAGTTGGAAAATTGCGAAATTTTCAAAATTTTCGCCAAATTTCCATTTTTCTCACAAATAAACGCAAGTTATTTGAATGAAATTTTACCACTAACATGAAGTACAATATGTCACGAGAAAACAATGTCAGAATCACCAGGATCCATGGAAGCGTTCCAGAGTTATGACCTCATACAGGGACAGTGGTCGGAATTGTAAAAATTGGCCCGGTCATGAACGTGCAAACCACCATTGGGGGTGAAGAGGTTAAAAGTTGACCAGCGATTTCTCATTTTTCCAACAAAATTTACAAAAAACATTTTTTAGAGGCCACATACATTTGAAGTGACTTTAAGTGGTTTATATGACAGAACATACCCAAAAGTGACACCATTCTAAAAATTGCACTCAAGCAGCTCAAAACGAAATTCAAGAAGTTTATTAACCCTTAAGGTGCATCACAGGAATTAATGGGATGTGGATGAAAAAAAATGAACTTTTTAATTTTTTTCACAAAAAATTTACTTTAAGCCCCAAACTTTCTTTCCACAAGGTTAACTGGAAAAAATAGGCTACAAAATTTGTTGCGCAATTTCTCCTGAGCATGTCCATACCCCATATTTGGGGGAAAACTACTCTTTGGGCGCACAGCAGGGCTTGGAAGGGAAGGAGCGCCATTTGACTTTTTCAAAGTAAAATTTTCTTGAATAATTAGCAAATGCTATGTCTCGTTTGGAGAGCCCCTAATGTGCCTAAACAGTGTAAACTCCCCACAAGTGACCCCATTTTGGAAACCACACCCCTCAAGGATTGTATCCAGGAGTATAGTGAGCATTTTGAACCCACAGGTACAACAACGAATTTGATAAAATTAAGTTGTCATAATGAATATGTCATCAATAGTGTAGAGTGCTCACTTCTCCAGTTTCCATCGGGTGCTTGGGTATGCACCAAATATAGCGAATGCTTGAGTCCCTCGACTCACATGCTTTGCTGCTGTTTGCTGACACACAAAAAAATGTGTGGGGGTCCCCGAATCTCTGTGCATACCCAGGCACCCAATGCAAACTCAAGTAGCGAGCACTTGTGCTCAGCACTGGCCGTCATATCGTCATCATTTTTTTTTTTTTTTACTTTTGAAAAAAAAACTCAATTTTAACCCCAACACAACCCTAACTTCAACGAAAGTAAAAAAATATTTGTTTATTTTATAATTTTTATCTAACTAAGGGGGTGACAAAGAGGGTTTTGATTTTCCATTTTTTTTATTTTGATTATAGGGTCTATTACAGTGATCAAAAGGAACTAATAGGAAAAATTTCATATTATTGCTGGGTACCGGCCGGCAGATCTCGACGGGTGCACTGCGCATGCACTCGCCATTTTTTTTCCAGGAAGAGTTGTGGGCCGGGAGTCGGATCAGGAGGACCCGGGGAGGGCAGAGATACCAGGGGGCTTGTGGGGGCACCATTTCTCTCTCTTCCAACATGTATATCATGTCAGAGGAGAGAGAAATCATTGTGACAGAGGGCTCTTTTTTCACTGAATAATGCGATCACGTGATCAAGGACAGGAAAATCCGGTCCTTATCATATTCTCTGGGGTCTCAGCTACCCTCGGTAGGCCGCAAATCTCTTCCTGACATAGTCAATCAATGCTCGTTGAGCCTCCCACGCACCAACCAGCACCTTCCCAACCTGTAATCCTAGTCCCAGCCGACCCCAGTGCCGTAGGTGATGGCTGAAAGCGACAACCCTGCTCTCGCACATTCCCTCCGAATCGCAGGCATGCCTCTCCTGTCAGTCTCCGCATGGCTATTCTCGGCTTGACCATTGGTGGAAGTCTCAGGCTCGGGGCGGAGAGGACTGGGCCTCAGCTCTTCACAGTCATCGTCGGACCTTGAAGGCTTGACTAGCGTACACGGTACTTGGAGATCTCCTCCGGAGAATTCAGACTTTGCCAGGCTTGGATTGTGGCCATGCAGGTCATAGCAGTCTGTAGTTTCCTTTATGCGAGCGTTATGCCATTAAATATCTTATAGGTGCAGGTCTAATATCTGGGACTTTCATTCACGCCGGGTACAGACCACCATATTTCGGCTGTTAATCGGCATGACACCAGTAGTCCCACCCTGTCAATAGGAAGAGAAATTGCTGGTCTGTTGACAAGGAGTAGCTGAATCTGGCAGGACCAGTTACCAATGCTGGGTACAACAGGCAGGTAGTTGCCTCTGTTAGCATCTACATGCCTTTTTTCCTAAAGTCCTGGATTTCATCTTTGAATACGGTCATCTAAACCCAAGCTCAAATAGAGAAATGGGTCTGGTGCCCCCCACCCTCCATACGATTCAATGACAGTATGGCTGGGTTCACACGTAGCTTTTTTTGCGTTTTCGCGGAGATTTTAAACGCACGATTTTGCCGCGAAAACGCAAAAAAACAGCATCCCATGCAATCCTATGGGATTCCGCAATGCTGTGCTAATGTTGCGGATTTTCCCGCGGCGGAATCGCATCGCGGTAAAATACACAGCATGCTCATTAATTTTGCGGAATCGCGGTGATTCCGCCCACATCGGAATGCATTGTTCTGCTTACTTTCCACATGTGGCTGTGCCCACCATGCGAAAAGTAAGCCAAACATTTGCGGATGGTACCCACGGTCCGGAGGAGATGAGACTGTCCCTGTAAAAAATAGAATTAAAATAAAAAATATTGTTATTCTCCCCTTCCGACGGGCAGCGATCTTCTTCCCGCCTCTCTCCACTCTCCCGGCATCTTCCAGTCCCAGTAATCCTTTGCGAGAATGACCGCGATGACGTGGCGGTCTCGCGGGAATGCGACGTTTCGTGGTCATTCGTGATGACGTCACGGGAGCGCGACTTCTCGCAGTCATTCGCGCAAAGGATTACTGGGACCGGAAGATGCCGGGAGCGTGGAGAGAGGCGGGAAGGCTGCGTGGGACGCCGGAAGGTGAGAATAACAATATTTTTTATTATTTTTTACATCCTATCTTTTACTTCTGATGCCGCATAGGCAGCCTCAATAGTAAAAAGTTGGAAAACGCTAGCATTCTGCAAGCTAATTAGGCTTGCAAATCGCTAGTTTTTCCACGGGAAAATCGCGGGAATTTAAATGCGATTTTTCCCACGGAATGGATTTCCGGAATTCTCGCGGTAACTTCCGCGAGAATTCCGCTACGTGTGAACTTAGCCTTACAGAAAAGATCAAGCGGCCACCTCTCTAAGCTATATGGAGAGTTAAGAGAACAGAAGTTGGTGAACAGACGTAAATCAGTCAGGCATTACCATGCAAGTAGCCCTTTAAAGAGGTTGTTTCCACACCAGTATCAGCTTTAATACGAACAGTTGTCACCACAGTATCATAAAGAGGGGTCCTGAGTAGTGCTGAGCAAACATGCTGGGATAAGATGTTATCTGGTCATGCTGGGGCGTTATCCGCGTGTCTTCAACACGCTTGAAAAATATGTTCGAGTCCCCGCAGCTACATGTCTCGTAGCTGTAAGGCAACAAACAGGCAATCCCTGCAGCATGCTCGGATAACACCTTTTCCAAGCATGTTCGCGCATCACTATTCCTGAGTACTGGACCCCTTTTGTGATATCTCAATGCCCCAATAAAGCACAAGGGTGAGGAAAAAACCTTTAAAAAATATCCTCACCTCAGCATTGGCCCTCAGAGAAAGTTTGTAATAATTCATTGGTCTCTATTAGTTACATATTGTTTAATAAGCCCAATAATTTAGTCATAAAGATGTTGAGAAAACTGACATAAACTGATTTTTTTTTTATGGGATGCTCCACTTTAGGTATAAACATTATTCATCATTGTCTTTACGCCTGGCATAAAAATGGTTGTAATAGTGACTTTTCTTTATTTGTGTTTTTTTTTTTTTTTTTACTTGATTCATGCCTTTTTAAGATATTACTTGATTTTTAAAAAAAAAATTTCTGCACTATGGCCACATTTTTGGTAATCCAGAGGTTTCCGCCTAACTTGTTATTTGCAACGCTTCAAAATGTTACCACGTTTTTGCACAATTGTATCATTCATTGCCAGCACCAGTTTGAAGAATTTGGCTTAAAAAAAAGTCAGAAAATTCCACAAGGGAAAAAAAAAAAAGAAAAGTAGCTTTAAAAAATATTGCTTATGGTGGCTGGATATGGACTTTGTTTTTAAAGTTGATAATTTTATACTTAATTTTATGGATTCATATTTTGCTTGTAGTCAATCGTAAATCCCTTCTCTACTTTTCCAGAAACTTTAGCTGTAGTCACTGAAGTGGTCACATGAAGTTCCATCTGCTATACTGTAGACTGCCTCTTCACACTGCACTGACTTGTTTAGCTCTGTTCATCAGGAAGTCAAGGTTTATTAGAAACTGGTCTAGTAACTAGTAATATCAGTGGTGACATACATGTATTATTTTTTTCAGGATCTTCCATTACAGACCTCAGTTATGAGCGGAGAAGTGAAAACCTTTGTCTTTTTGGACCTGGAAGCTACGGGTCTAAATCGAGATCTACCAAAAATAACTGAGATCTGTCTGATTGCCATCCATGTGTCCTCTCTGGAGAACTCCGTAATTGATGAGTCTGGAGAAGTTCAACTTCCACGGGTCATGGACAAGCTTTGTCTTTGTGTGGATCCAGGGAAACCCCTCACTGAAGGAGCTTCCACCATCACTGGACTCAGCAACAAAAACCTCAATGACAGCGAGAAGCAAAAGTTCGACACAAATCTCATCAAGTCAATCAACCAGTTTGTCGATCGTCAGGCTAAACCCGTCTGCCTCGTTGCCCATAATGGATTTTTCTACGACTTTCCCCTTTTGAAGACTGAACTGCAGCAACAAAATGAAGACTTTCCCGGCACCATGTTGTGCCTGGATTCTCTCCAAGCTTTCCGAAACCTTGATGATCCCACTGCCAAATATGTCAAGGGAAGACACACCTTGTCTGAAATATATAAACGAAGTTTTGGAAAGGAACCAAATTATCCTCACTTTGCAGAGGGAGATGTGCTCACACTAATCGCGGTCTTCATTTGCCAAGCAAGGCAACTACTTGACATGTCCAGTTATAAGACCTGGGAGCAGATAAGACCGATGTACACATAAATGTTGTGGTCACACCAGAGACTTCTGGGGAAAGTTTTGGATGGGCACTCCTTCACTTTGTTTCTACCAATTAAATAACTGCTTAAAAATGTTTGCAATGTATTTAACAAGCATTAAATTGTAAGTTAATAAACTATTTAAGTTACTAATGTTTGGATGTTTTTAATATTTTTTTTATAAAAAATAAAACCTCATTTCCCATATTGTAACTTTACAGCGCATCTGCACTGTCAGTTTAGTTTTGTTTTGTTTTTTTTTTTAGAATAATCTTTTATGTGTCTGGCATTTTTCACCAGTTTTCCCTTCTGCAGCCTCTTCTTCTTATTTTCAGTTTTCTCTGAGCTAGTGGATCAAGAATAGCTGCTATGATGTTTTCCCACGCAAAGTTCACACAGACTTCTCCTGTCTCTATGTTGAAGAAAAGGATTCCAGCGTCAGGATCTTCTTAAAATCATCAAATTTATTAGGCAAGTGTAGAAATCTTAATATTGTATAGAGGTCACAACCCCATCTGGGAATTTATATAGCAAATGCGTTTCAGACAGAAAGGTCTATAATCATATGACCAGCAGTAAACCAATAATTGTACCAAGTGGTATAGATACAGTGCATGGAGAAATAAGCCTTAAAAATAAATCCAGTATTTATTGCTACCGATATCGCTACATGTGATACTTACCTCCGACCGGCTCCCCCGCTGCTCATCGCTGATCGCGCGAGAACGTCCTGGACCATTTCTAGCCGGGCGCTTCCTGCTGGGCTTCCTGTGGCGACGTGTGGACGCGGGCGGGAGGACGTCAGGATCGTCGCGTCTGACAGGTAAGTAGCGACCCCCGACCCCTGCATTGTCGCTGGTGAGATCTGCCTGTGTGGCGCTCACTAGCGACTACTTAGCGATGCACCAGCAATCCATATCGTTGTCGGGATCGCTGGTGCATCGCTAAGTGTAACGGTACCCTAAAGAAAAGAAGTCTCTTTTATACCCGAAGCAGGTTGTCCCTAGTGTCTTTCAGTCCACTCTCACAGCCTCTCCCTATCTATCTTCAAAGTCAATGAACTGGTTATAGAATACAATACACAATTAGCCTATGAGCACACAATAAACAAAGATAAGCACACTATGTACAAGTAACTATTACAGACTAAAGGTACTGTCACACTTAGCGATGTACCAGCGATCCCGACCAGCGATATGACGCTGTCAGGAGCGCTAGTACATCGCTAAGTGGTCGCTAGTGAGCTGCCACACAGGCAGATCTCACCAGCGACATCGCTGGGGACGGGGATCGCTACTTACCTGTCAGACGAGGCGATCCTGCGTCCTCCCGCCCGGCTCCACGTGTCGCTCGTCGTCACAGCAGGAAGCCCAGCAGGAAGCAGACGTCGAGAAACGGTCCAGGACTTTCTCGCGCGATCAGCGATATTCAGCGGGGGAGCGGGTTGTAGGTAAGTATCAGACACAGCGATATCGCTAGCAATATCGCTATAACGTCACAAGTTATAGCGATATTGCTAGCGATATCGCTTAGTGTGACAGGCCCTTTAAGTTACTGTCACACTTAGCGATGCTACCAGCGATCCCGACCAGCGATATGACGCGGTCAGGATCGCTGGTACATCGCTAAGTGGTCGCTGGTGAGCTGCCACACAGGCAGATCTCACCAGCGATATCGCTGGGGACGGGGGTCGCCACTTACCTGTCACACTAGGCGATCCTGACGTCCTCCCGCCTGCGTCCACGTGTCGCTCGTCTCTCCACAGGAAGCGCCGCAGGAAGCTGACGAGAAGCGGTCCAGGACGTTCTCGCGCGATCAGCGATAACCAGTGGGGGAGCCGGTCGGAGGTAAGTATCAGACACAGCGATATCGCTAGCAATATCGCTATAACGTCACAAGTTATAGCGATATTGCTAGCGATATCGCTTAGCGTGACAGTACCTTTACACAGAATGTTAATAGATAAACACTTAAATCCACAAGCCAATATACAGCTAAAAAGTCAATTCTTCTTGGTGCAAAAATATTGTTGTCTGGGAAATTAAGATACAATCTGGTTTCTTCACACCAGAGATTTCTCATTTTTCCAACAAAATTTACAAAACCATTGCTTGAGGGACCACCTCACATTTGAAGTGCGTTTATAACAGAAAATACACAAGTGACACCATTCTAAAACTGCACCCCTCAAGGTGCGCAAAACCACATTCAAGAAGTTTATTAACCCTTCAGGTGCTTCACGAGAACTAAAGAAATGTGGAAGGAAAAAAAATGAACATTTTACTTTTTTCACAAAAAAATTACTTTGGAACCAATTTTTTTTATTTTCACAAGGTTATCAGGAGAAAATGAACCACAAAATTTGTTGTGCAATTTCTTTTGAGTATGCTGATAACCCATATGTTGGGGTAAACGACTGTTTGGGCACACTTTTAGGCTTGGAAGGGAGGGAGCACCATTTGACTTTTTGAGCGCAAAATTGGCTGGAATCAATGGTGGCGCCATGTCGCTTTTGGAGACCCCCTGATGTACTTAAACAGTGGAACCCCCCAATTCTAACTCCAACCCTAACCATAAACCTAAGCACAACCCTAACCCCAACACACACCTATCCTAATCCTAACCATAACCCTAACCACAACACACCCCTAACCCTAATCCCAACTCTAACCGTAACCCAACCACAACCCTACCTTTAGCCCCAACCCTAACTTTAGCCCCAACCCTAAATTTAGCCCCAATTTAACTTTAGCCCAACCCTAACCTTACCTTTAGCCCAACTCACTTTAGCCCAACTCTAACCCTAATGGAAAAATGGAAATAAATACTTTTTTTATTGTATTACTTTTACCTAACTAAGGGGGTGATAAATGGGGGTTTGATTTACTTTTTTTTTTTTCTATTTTGATCATTGTGACAGACCTTATCACAGTGATCAAAATGAACCAATAGGAAAAATTTCTTATTGTTTCCGGATGGCAGATCTCGGCGGGCAAACTGCGCATGCGCCCACAATTTTCTCCCGGTAGAAGACGCCGGCGGCCCGAGGGACTTCACGGGGTTGCAGGGACACCAGAGATACCGGGTGGATCAGGGGGCACTATTTCTCTCTCCTCTGATGTGTGATCACATCAGAGGAGAAAGAAATTAAATGGAAAATCTGACTTTTTTTTGCGGTAACATTATACTGTTAATAACAATGATCGCAACACTGGGTTCGGTAAAAACCAACCCGAAACATGTTTTCTGGGGGACACTATACACTTATTTCTCAGCACCGTTAACAAGCAGCGCTGAGGCATAAGTAACCTTAACTGCTGCCGATAAAAGCCATATCGGCTGTCATTAAGGGGTTAAAAAATCCTTTTGTGTGTATCAATTCCCCAATCATATTTCCAAACAAGGGGCCAAAAGGATAAAGCTCATCCAAAAATAAATCATAAATACCCAAAAAAAGCAAGGAAAAATTAGACAAAAGAGCAAGTAATAAATAAATGTTAAAATTTTATTAATAAATATACAAAAAACAACAAATAAAAGTAAGACCTAAAAAGTTCTTATAATGACAAAGGGATAACGACACTTCAGTGCCACGTCCAATGAGGATGGCATACAGATCCATGACCAGGGTCAAAAAAGAATTTTTGTCTCCAAAGAAAGAAATAAAAAAAATTATACTCAACATCATAGAATAATAATAGTGCAAAATGAAATCAAAACCTTTTTCATTATATAAAAAACAGTAATCATGATATATAAAGTGAAAGTGCAGCAGCGTGGTCAAAACAGACCTATAAATAGATAGGAAGCGTATTTATAATTTAGAAAAAGGATTATTAAAGTCAAGTGCAAATCGGAGAAAGTCACATAGTTCTAAATACATATAAGACCCTTTATAAGTACAGTAAGACCATATGGTTAGCTAGGCATACATGTCATTCAAAGAACCAACCTGAGAGAGGACATGAGAAGAGGGACCCGAATGCGCGTTTCGCAATTGTGCTTCTTTGGGGGCATGGTCAGTTCCCCAATCAGCATGTTTTAATGGTTTGTTTTGGGTGACATGAATTTGCTAGTAAGGTAGAGTTAGTTGCTGAACTTTTTCTGTAGGGGATAACAGACACCTGCAGATTAATTACCGTAATGTCCAAGAAATCTATTTGAGTTTCCTGAACATTATATGTGAATTTAAGGTTCATGTTATTGTTTACATATTGTACATAATCAACAGCCATATATCTGGTGAAATCCCATATCAGGAGGAGGTGGTCTATGTAGCGACCATACCATCTGATATGGGAGAAGAAAGGGTTGGTGTCAGGGAATATGAATAATTCTTCCCATCTGGACATACAGATGTTTGCTATTGAAGGGGAGAATCCTGCCCTCATAGAAGCTCCTTGTTTCTGTAAATTAAAATCCCATTAAATGAAAAAATTATTGTGATAAAAAATCAACTACCATCAAAATGAATTCCTGAGTTTCAGGAGAATAACCACTATAAGTATGCAGGTTTCAGTGATGAAACCACCAATTCATGTGATATACATGGATACAGTCCTATAACATCATAAGATAACCATATGCAAGTTTTTGGCCATTGAGTACCTGCTAAGGAGGAAATAACATTTGTTTTTTGCCACGAACATAGCTGGGCAGATTCTTAACCAATGGTTGCAAATATAGATCCACCCAGGAGCTGAGCTTCTCTCCCAAGCCCTAATGGGTCATAATGGGGGAAAGAATTGTGTTGTGTGAATTTTTTGAAGTGAGATATATTTTACTAGGAGATATAGGGAAAGGATAAGATTAGAACATAGGTATAGGAATAAGATAAAGCAATAGATATAGGTTTAGACAGGAATAAGGAAGTGCAAAGGAGGGCACTTTGGAAGCAGGAAATAGATAAGTATAGCATAGGAATAGTTAAAGGGAATTTGTAAGGTCCCCCATGACTTCCAACCCAGCAGCATTCACTTATTTAAGAGTAAATTCCCTTCCTAACCAGTCCTGTATAATTTTTTTCTGTACAAATGAGGTTTAAAAAAAAGCATTTATATTGTCCTTGTTTGCTGTGCCAATGAGAGCTTTGACTAGTCGATGGGGCGTTAGTTTTCCCCAACTTATCAGCCCTTTTTCCATGTTAAAATTTGCACGAGTGGGGTCCTCTCCAGTCATTAAAATCTCACGCATGCAGTAAGCTAATTTCGACAGCATCACTTGATCTCTGAAGCTGGGTGTACCCTTCCCGGCTTCAGAGGCGTGCACTGTGCATGACCGGAAGCCATCTTCTAAACGTACACCTGGCTTTAGAGACGCAGTGATACTGTTGGAATGAGCAGCACGCATGCCCTAGATTTTTAGGGGTTGACAATAACGACACCTGCAAATTATCACACCCACAAGGCATGAAGACAGGGCTGACTAGTCTGGGACAACTATCACTGCATTGACTAGTAAAAACCCTCATTAGCATAGCAAACGGGGACAATATAAATGCTTCTTGTAAATCTCATTTGTACAAAAAAATGTTGTGCAGGGCTGGTTAGGCAGGGAATTTACTCATAATAAATAAGTGCATGCTGCTGGGTTGGAGGGCATGGGGGACCTGACTGGTTCCCTTAAAGTACAACCTCAGGTTGGGAGGGGAAAATGTAGTCATATGGGGAAACACTTCCTGGTTATAGTCAGATAGAGATGAAAAATTATATAGAAAGACTGACTTGGTGGAGTCTAAAGCCAAATGGCCAAAAAGAATAGGAAAGAACGATCTTTTGGGCAGCATGTGGATGACTGCCACCAACTTTAGCAGATTTCTGGGGCTTATGGCCCAAATTAGGTGCAGAATGCCTTATTTACCGTCCATAGGCGGAAGCCAGAAGGTGGAACCGTGTCGAAAAGTGGCGCCAGAACCCATGAAAGCTGCGGAGCTGGACTGAGTATCTCAGGGTCCAGGGATGTCAGACAAGAAAGGGATAAGTCAGGCTGAAAAAGATGTGACTGAAACATCGTATTGTGCTGTAGCTAAGATGGAATTTGCACTGTTCAGTAAAGTTCATTTGTTGAAAAAGGATCAACTGTCTCCTGTTCAATGTGCAGCTGATCCAGGATCCAGAGGTAGCAAACAGCAACAGCTTCTAGCCAAGCCATGAGTGTAATGGAAGTCATGCAATTCACAATGGAGATGGGACATTATCTAATTGTGGGATGCCAGGGTGTGGGAGAAGAACAGCCTCTCGTCCACGACTTCCGCCTTGCCACCTTTCACATGTAACATTCCACTGTTCATAGAGTCCCGCATTGAGTAACACAATAGCACCTCCCATGTCTGCTTGTCTGATAAGCACATCTTTATTATCTTTTAGTTCCATTAATCCTTCTCTTTCAGGTTGGGTGAGATTAGATAGAATATGTTGTGTTTTGCAGGATTTTTTTTATAAATGTAATTCCTCTTCAATCACTTCTTGGAATGAGTCCAGAATGGGAGAATGAGACTGAATGGATAATAAAAAGGGTTCTTTGTAACAAAAAATAACCAAAATCCAAAATATCATATGCACTCTCACTGGGCAATTTTCAACGTCTAAGATTGAACATTGTTCTTGAAACAATGTTTGATAATGAGCAGGGGAAATAGAGGGAAAGTCAGCTCACTGTTCTTTGTTCTTAAAAAGTTCCATCCCTGCTATTCTGTTGGTTACCACTATACACTTGTTATGTTCCGGTCATTTTTGACCGGACCTAATAAAGTCTTGATTTTTAGCTAATTTAAGTGTTTTAATTGAATAATTTTTGCAGTATATGGGTATGTGCACACGCTGCGGATTGGGGTGCAGATTTGGCTGCGCGGATTTTGTAAAATCTGCAGGTCAAAAGACCTGCGGTTTTACCTGCGGATTGGCCTGCGGTTTTGCCCTGCGGTTTTTCATCTCCTCAATGAAGGAGATGGCAAACCGCAGCGGAATCCGCAGAAAGAATTGACATGTCAATTCTTTCTGCGGTTTCAAAACCGCAGAAAAAACACGCGGAATAATCAGCACCGTCTGCACTGCGGTTTTGTATTCCCATAGGGAATAATGGTACTGTACACCGCAGCAAATACTGCTGCGGACCCGCAGTGGCCAAATCCGCTGCGGAACCGCAGCAGAATCCGCTGCATGTGCACACAGCCTTATATTGTATGTGAACCTGGTTGTTTATAAACAAATGAAAAATGGAAAAATTTTATTTTTTTTGTGTCAAAACATTTAACATGGCTTTATTGGAATATTTATGCATATTGCATATTTGCACATACAAAAATAGTTATTTATCCAACTGTAAACTATAACTAATAACAAACTAAATGTAATTATTATTTTCCAACCAAAAAAAACAAAAATGTGTGATGGGTAGTGTTGAGCGATACCATTCGATATTGAGAAATAACGGATCGGATTTGATCGGCCGATACCCAAAAAGTAACGGGTATCGCCGATTCCGATACCGGAAGTCCCATTCAAGTCAATGGGACAGAAATATCGGAATTAAAAAAAACCCTTTCTTTACATGCACATCCTGTTCGGGAGAGGGGAAGAGTGTGGGCAGTGCGTGGGAGGACACTGTGCGTGTCTGTGTGTGCGGGCGGGGTCTGTGCGGGCCTGCCGGGGGTCTGTGCGGGCCTGCCGGGGGTCTGTACGAGCCTGCCGGGGGTCTGTGCAGCCTGCCGGGGGTCTGTACGGGCCTGCCGGGGGTCTGTGCAGCCTGCCGGGGGTCTGTACGGGCCTGCCGGGGGTCTGTGCCGGCTGCCGGGGGTCTGTGCGGGCCTGCCGGGGGTCTGTGCGGGCCTGCCAGGGGTCTGTGCGGGCCTGCCGGGGGTCTGTGCGAGCCTGCCGGGGGTCTGTGCAGGCCTGCCGGGGGTCTGTGCCGGCTGCCGGGGGTCTGTGCGGGCCTGCCGGAGGTTGTGTGTGTGTGCAGGCATCGTCCGATGGGACTACAAGTCCCATCGGGCGATGCCTGCTACAATGACAGTGATTGACACATTAGCCAATGATGGGACAGTAGTAGTCCCATCATCCGGCTAATGTGTTGAATGTAAAAAAAAAACCCATACATACTACATCCATACAACATATATACATACTACATACATAATTCATATATACTACATTCATACAACATACATACATACATACTACATATATACTACATTCATACAGCATACATACTACATATATACAACATTCATACAACATACATGCATACTACATACATACTACATGCATACTACATATATACAACATTCATACAACATACTACATACATACTACATTCATACAGCATACATATATACAACATTCATACAACATACATACATACTACATATATACAACATTCATGCAACATACATATTACATATATACAACATTCATACAACATACATACTACATATATACAACATTCATACAACATGCATACATACTACATACATACTTCATATATACTACATTCCTACAACATACATTCATACAACATACATACATACTACATATATACAACATTCATACAACATACATACTACATACATACTACATTCATATAACATACATACAACATACATACTACATATATACTACATTCATACAACATACATACATACATACTACATACATATTACATATATACTACATTCATACAACATGCATGCATACTACATACTACATATATACTACATTCATACAACATACATACATACATAGTACATACTACATACATACATACAACATGCTACAGACATACAAAATACATACTACATACATACTACAGACATACAACATACATAATACATTCATACATTCATACAATACATATATATAGACATACAGTACATATAACAGAGTACATACTCACCATCACTTGTCACTTTGTTCCCCGAAGCCAGTGTCATCTATGAAAAATATGAAAATAACAAACAAGCTATATACTCCCTGATCCACAGAAATCCACGAGTGTCCCACGACGATCTCCTGCAGTGCATCACTGAGAGGTTACTATAGTTCACTGGTCTCACTTTATGGCAGCAAAGCAACCCCAAAACATCAGGGAACCTCCGCCATGTTTGACTGTAGGGACCGTGTTTTTTTCTTTGAATGCGTCTTTTTTCTCCTGTAAACTCTATGTTGATGCCTTTGCCCAAAAAGCTCTACTTTTGTCTCATCTGACCAGAGAACATTCTTCCAAAACGTTTTAGGCTTTTTCAGGTAAGTTTTGGCAAATTCCAGCCTGGCTTTTTTATGTCTCGGGGTAAGAAGTGGGGTCTTCCTGGGTCTCCTACCATACAGTCCCTTTTCATTCAAACGCTGACGGATAGTACGGGTTGACACTGCTGTACCCTCGAACTGCAGGGCAGCGTGAACTTGTTTTTTCAGTTTTACAATTGATTAATTTAAAGTTTGTTAAAACGACCATTTACATTTCTAGCAGACTGGGTGTTCCTCGCAACTCATTGATGTCACCTCCAGCTATCAAAAGTTGTTCAAACTGAACATTCTTTTTAAGATTCTAATTGTTTGTTCGCCACAGTCGTGTTTTTAATAACATTGTTCTGAAATATTTGTATTAGGCTAAGTGCACACGTAGCAGAAAATTTCTGCTGAAAAACCTGACTCCCTTCCCAGAAACCGCGTGTTTTTTCTGCGCGGTTTTTGCGCAGTAAACGCGCGGTTTGTATGCGTTTTTTTCTGCGCGTTTTCAAAACGCATAGAAATAGCCAGAAACGTGGAAAAATCCACGAAATTAATGAGCATGCTGCGTTTTTTTTTCGCGGTAAAATATGCATCAAAAAGTGCAAAATGCCTAGAAATGAATGGGAAGCTTATTTTTAGCGGTTTTATTGGAAATACCGCTAAAAATACCGCTAAAAAACCGCTGTGTGTGAACACAGCCTAAATCACATTTGTCTGTTATTGTGACCATTGGCACCACGCCCTGGGAGGGTTGCTTCACTTCCTGGAGGGACCGTTTGTTACTACTTGTGGGTTTTTTATGTCCGCAGTGTGCAGACACCAATGATTTATAATATACATTCAAAAACTGTGTAAATTACGTGTAACAAACAGGATTATAAAGAAACAAACATAACAACACAAAGTCTAATCCCATACATAACGATCTCCCATGAAGATTTTTCTGCATTATTATAGCAGTACCAACATGGCAGCTATAAGAGCTAGCTCCGATCACTGCTGTGAGAGGCAGCAACCTGCTTCTCTCCGGAGCTCGCATCATACATCCCCACCTAACATCTAATGTGCATGTGCAAAAGGAGCTACTGTTTCTTTAACCCTGACCAGCGGCAGTTAGTAGCTAATTCTTGACTGGTCGCCCAGCCCTACGGCCAAATTCCAGATGTTGTAATATACCCTATTAGAAAAATATTTTTTTTCTCCTGGACTGATCATTCATTCTCAAAATTGTCTATTCTAGAGTAAAAAATGTGTCTTCAGTGAATACAAATGTTGCCATTACTAAGATAGGAGATGACAGTTGGTGCTCATAAAGTTCTATGGAGAACTGCAACTGTCATTTCAGAACTTGAAGCAAAATGTCTGTGTCTGCCTTTAGCTTCTCCCTTTTCCCTTCTGCATAGAATTTTAAAAGTACTAACTGTCATATCAGTAGTGGGAAAGTCTGTATTCCCTGAATGCAGATTTTACCCTTGAATAGAGAATGAAATATCAGTCCAGGAGGAGAAAGAAACCGATTTCTCTGATGAGATATATCACAAAGTGGCTTATTTTTGCAGGCACTGTTGCTTTTATTAAATAAAACTACAAACGATTAGTGACTCTTTAAAACATTATTTCATGATGATACTTCTCTTTTTCTTCTGCAGCGTCCTTTCCAGAGTGTCTTTGCTGTACCTGAAGTTTTTTTTACGGAGTTTCGAAATTCTTGAAACGCTCAATATTTTCCGCCCTAGGACTTTAGCAATTTCCTGAATCTTCATTTCTGTATTTTCTTTTAAATTAATAATTTCAAAGCGATTTCAGAAAGTGATCTCCAACTTTACTGCAGAAGTAAAAAATAAAAAAAAGTGTAAGATACAAGGACCATCGCAAGGATCATAATATTAAAAGTGTAATTTTATTTTAGACAGATCTGGAAATGCCAAAGATTCCGGCCAATGTTCCAGTTCTGTACGTTATGTTCACGTAGATATTTTTTTTTTAATAGCCAATAGTTCAGATCTACATGTGTAAACGGTATTAAGATGCAACAAAGCGGAACTAAACTATGTATTCTCTTACCGTGGAAATGAAAGGATTCATTTTGCAAGGAGTCAATTATTCAAATACAGGATATTAACTAATTCAACGTTAGCAAAAGTGACTCTAAACTCACTTTAAGGGTCCCGTTACATTTAGCGATGCACCAGCGATCCCGACAACGATATGGATCGCTGGTGCATCGCTAAATGGTCGCTAGTGAGCTGCCACACAGGCAGATCTCACCAGCGACGCAGCAGCGATAAGCGATCTGTCGGGGGTTGCTGTTACCTGTCACACCACAGCGATTCTAGCGACTTCCGCCTGCGTCCATGAGTTCTAGTTGACGCCGAACACAGCTGGCCTGCGGGATGTCGATGATGAAAAAATGGTCCAGGACATTCGAGCATGATCAGCGATATCCAGCGGGGGGGCGGTCGCAGGTATGTGTCACACAAAGCGAGATCGCTGGTGCATCACAAAATCAGTGATGCTTAAGCGATCTCGCTATGTGAGAAAGGCCCTTAACAGTTGCAGTTTGGATTCTCTGTCCTGTCCATTTCCCAAGAGAAGCGACGCCCTAATGTCCCAAGCAGTAGCAAAACAGAAACACGCCATAGATACAGGGATCACCAAATATTGAAAATATCTATAGTGAACCAGACAATAGACAAAGGATAGTTAAAAACAATTATAAAGTAAAAAAATGACATATAGAAAACAATATTAACCCACAAAAGTCTAATTAGCCTATATGAATCTCAACCACCAACCTAAATTATTATACAGATCATAAACTATAAACAGATAGATCACCATGAAGCATTTGCATAAGTTGTCAACAATTTATGTATATAAAGCCAAAAATTGGAGCTTATAAAAATGTAATGAAGAAGATATCAACATCCTGTGCAGCGAATATATGTAAAATTCCCAAGTGTTCATTTGCTGAACCTATCCCACTAAGGGTGTGTGCAGACGCTGCGGAATCCGCTGCGGATTAATCCGCACGGATTTTGCAAAAACCGCAGATAAACCGCAGGTCAAAAGACCTGCGGATTATCTGCGGTTTTGCCTGCGGTTTGGTCCTGCGGATTCACCATCTCCACAATGGTGGAGATAGGAACCCGCAGCGGATTCCGCAGAAAGAATTGACATGTCACTTCTTTCTGCGGTTTCAAAACCGCAGCAAATCCGCGCGGATTTTTCCGCAATGTCTACACAGCGTTTTTTTTTTACCATTCATTTGAATGGTACTGTACACCGCAGCTAAAACTGCTGCGGGTCCGCAGCGGCCAAAACCACTGCGGAAACACAGCGGAATCCGCAGCGTGTGCACATACCCTAATAGTAGGTCTCATTGGGGGAGGGTTTGTGCTTTTGTGAATTTTAGGAGGAACGTGCGTAATTGGTGTAACAGGATCTTTTACATTATAAATAACCAAACTGTTTCTTATTTAATACACCCAGTGCCAAACCCTCCTGACGGAGATTCCTGGTTACATCAGAAAAATGAGTACCCTCTCTATATACGTCTATTCCTCAGATAGTTGCATTGGAGGCACTGCCGTGTCACTTCTCTAGATATAGCCAGTACCCCGCAGCTCTCCAAACATTTTTTATTCAAGTTACATCACATTTGATGAAACATAATTTTTTTTGTTTTTGCTAATAAATATTATCTCCAACACAGAGGAGTTTCCATGGGGGCCAAATTTTCACCGTTGCTGGCAAATCTCATTATGTCATATTGGGAGGAATGTTTTTTTTGTATACATCATGTAATCCTTTTTTTGACTCCATATTTTGGAATTGTACATTTTTGTTGATGATTTGTTTATTTGGAAAGGTGAGGTGACAATTATTCCCCATTGTATAGGTTATCTGAATAATAACAAATTTGATTTGAAATTCACTTTTTTATGCTTCCACCACTATTAATTTTCTGGATCTGCAGTTTACTGGCTTGTCGGGTTCCTATATTTCTTCTCCATGTACAGAAAACCCACAGCTGGAAATACTATCCTCTCTGAACATAGCAGTCACCCTAAGCATGTTATTAAATCAATCCAGGTAGGCGAATTTATCAGAGTGCACAGGAACTGCAGCGTCAATTCTGTTTGTTCCAAAGAATTAGCAGATTTGGAAACTAGACTTGTAGATAGGGGAAATCCAATTTGGGTGTTGTAGGTAGGGGATATTCAAGGTGGGTGTTGTAGGTAGGGGATAGCCAAGGTGGGTGTTGTAGGTAGGGGATAGCCAAGGTGGGTGTAGTAGGTAGGGGATAGCCAAGGTGGATGTTGTAGGTAGGGGATATCCAAGGTGGATGTTGTAGGTAGGGGATATCCAAGGTGGGTGTTGTAGGTAGGTGATATCCAAGGTGGGTGTTGTAGGTAGGGGATATGCAAGGTGGGTGTTGTAGGTAGGGGATATCCAAGGTGGGTGTTGTAGGTAGGGGATATCCAAAGTGGGTGTTGTAGGTAGGGGATATGCAAGGTGGGTGTTGTATTTGGTGATATTCACGGTGGATGTTGTAGTAGGGGATATCTAAGGTGGATGTTGTAGGTGTAGGAGGGAGAGTCCCCACTGTGTAACCGGACCGGAACCAAGTAGACTGTCATCAAGGTTCCTATGGAGACTGCTTCCGGGGGACATAATTAGAGGACGGACCAGAGACAGTTCTAGAAGGAGTGGGGGCAAAGCAGGTATAAAAGGAGCTGAGAATGCCAGCAGGGGGCACTCAACAGAGTGGGAGAGAAGGAACAGGAAGCCTAGGTGGCGCCAGAGAGCCAGAGCCAGAAGGAGTGAGCGACGACCAGAGAGACTGGAGAGAGACTCACCACGGTCAGGGAGGAGACAGTATCGAGCAGCCCAGCAATGGGCCACCGAACGACCGCGCTCCCGCTCCCGTCA
This sequence comes from Dendrobates tinctorius, assembly GCF_039654945.1. Taxonomy (NCBI): domain Eukaryota; kingdom Metazoa; phylum Chordata; class Amphibia; order Anura; family Dendrobatidae; genus Dendrobates; species Dendrobates tinctorius. The sequence continues at coordinate 21,887,612 of NW_027361788.1, read as the reverse complement.
CTTCAGCCCGCGGTTGCAGCCTGCCTGCCGCCACCCATGGCCGCCACTGCTTGACTCCAGCCCGCAGTTGCGGGTTGCAGCCTGCCTGCCGCCACCCGTGACCGCCACTGCCCGACTCCAGCCCGCGACTGCGGCTTACCCGCTGCCGCCCGCGGCCGCCGCTGCCTGACTCCAGCCCACGGCTGGGACTACACGCCCTGGGCCCCAGCTATCGCCATCTCGCCTCCGCCGGGAGCCACAATGCAGAGGAACTCTTCAGAGGTCTGTTGTTCCCACGCTTCACCTGGGCGTAGGAACGCCAGAGGCTTGTGTCAACTCCTCGTCAGCTGGGCCCAGTGGCTGAGACGCCGACGAGACACCGACCACCACTCTGCCGGACGTTAGAGGAGGATAAGTGACACGTTATAGTTGATCAATCATAGTTCCAGGACCCGTAGCTGGCCATACCATGGCCTCATAGCTACCTGTTCCGACTGGGTAGTTATTGTCATGTTACCTGTGTATTACTGTTCTGATCCCTGCGAGGATAAATGTTGTTAGCTTGCTGGTCACTCAAGATATATTATATATATATATATATATATATATATATATATATATATAGGCTATTACATTCTAAGTTCACTCCGGCTCACGTCTCATCTCGTCACTTCATCCTGCGTACCTGCGATCACTACATTTGTTGTAGTCGGCAGGATGCAGTCTCCGAGCGCAAGCGGAGATGCTGTGGACCAGAACGGCGACGGCGGCACCCGGTCCAGTCTATTCTTGGGGGCTATGCTGAGTAACCTACCCAGGTTCTCCGGCAGCAATACTATGCTGTGGAGCTGGACGGAACAGGGGATGACCCCCCCTGACCTACAGGCAGAAGTGGCCCTAATAGCGTTGGACGGGGAGGCCCGGGATTCCGTGATGTTGAGGCCCCCAGGACAGCGAAACACCTTTATCAGGGTCTTACAGATCTTGGAGGAGAGTCATGGGGACCCGACGGACGTGGGAGAACTGAGATCCCGGTTGTTCAGTCGTATGCAAGGGGAAGGGGAGACGGTCACCCAATACATGAACGTCCTTCAAGAGTTATACAAGGCCATTGAGCGGAAGGACGGTGTAGGCGTAGGACCCATTGACATAATCCTATGAGACCTCTTAGGGTTAGGGGCTCCGAGACCCCCTGACCAAACAAGCATTGATGGAGCGAGTCCGGGTAAACTCGCGGATGGTTTTCTCTGAGGTCGGGACTCAGGCGCGCGCCTGGGAACAAGAACAAGGGTGTCATGATCCATGCTGGATCAGGACTGATAAAAAGCACAGGTAACCTTTGTTTTTCTTAAGCTGTACTTAAGTTTGGTTTTTGCCCCCGGTGGCCATTAGGATTATTGCACTGTGGTGTCATTTGTTCTAGTTTTCTCCCGATGGTGGTGAGCGTCATTGCACTCTGGTTTCTTTAGTTAAGTGCACATGATTATAATGCAGGTGTGATTGCTCTGGCTCTGCTATAATAGAGTCACAGGTGTTGCAATCAGTGTTGGTGATAGTGTTCATTTCAACCATCTTTGGTGGAAGAAGGAGCTGGAGAGCGTTCCTTGCAGCACTGTCTTAGCCCTGGTGTGGAAGGAGTCATAGGGGATTTCCTTGTAGCCCTGACAGAGCTTGGTGGCAGCGATTCAGGAGGAGAGCTGCATTCTGGTGGTGGACTCTGTTGCCAGGAGCAAGTGCAACAGAGTAAAGCTAAGTGGTGTTTCCCTCCACATAGAGAATAATGGAGCCTCCAGCACCGACCTCCACCCGCACGGCCTCTGATGGTGTCAGTTTCTCCGGCATACTCAGTACTTGGGCCACTTTACTCTTGGGTGAGAGCGTGAGATCATCCTCCCCTAGGTTAACACATCGCACCCGCACCACTACATTACCGTTGTGAACGGTGGTTAATGTCCGAGCAATGAGGAGTCCTGAAGGCAGTTGATCAAGTAGGGCGGGCTCTATCTAGACTTCCACTCTTTCGAGGGGTGTACAGGCTAGCATGGGCAGCATGAGCAGAGTCTGGCCAGGTGGTAAAACAAGCTTGGTAGTGGCCGGAATGACTACCTTCCCCTGGACTTTTCCTTCTCTCGACATTTCTTGTGCCTGGGCTACCCGCATCAGTTGCTGGAACACCTTTCTTTGGGGGGTACGGGGGCTCCATTGATTGAGAAAGGCATCTGGTGACTCATTGACTAGGATGGTCCTGAGTTCCTTCAGCACATTCATCCCTAGTGTCACTGTAGGGCCATTGCCAGGGTCTTCAGCGGTTAACACTACTCCGTTTCGGCCCACATCTTTGCCACACACAGTAAGTTGCATCCAGACCACACCTGCGACCGAGATAGGTAATAGGTTGGCCGCTGTCAACTTGATCACTGGGCATCTGAAATAAGTTTCTGACATGGTAGTCACTTGGGAACCGGTATCAACTAAGCAACGGACGGTTCGGACATCCATTTCAGCCCATACAAGGGGGCACAGGGAAACTAAACTTGTGGGACTTCCTCTCTCCTTTTTGGCTGCTCAGGCTCTGGGCGGCGTCCCCCAGCCATGGAGCCCACTAGTTTAGTGGACGACGGGCAAGTGGTCTCCCCCGCCATGCACATCCTCGAGCAATATGTCCAGTGTCTCTGCACCTAAAACAAATCGGCAGTCTCTCTTTGCACTCTTTGCAAGATTGTCCCGATTCCTGACAGGGCTCGGGGTCGGTTCTGCCTCTGGAGGGGTTCGGGATCCCTAGGGGTTTTTCTTTCTTAAGTCGGACCACTCTTCCTGCATGTCTTGAACTTCCTTCTTGATTTCTCTCAACCAACCTGGTTCAGCTGCGGGCGGAGCGGATATCTCCCCACTCCGGACTGTTATGAATGAGTCACCGTAGGAGGCAAAAACAGAAATACTAGCTAAGTCCAGAAAACCAGAGAAGTTGGCAGCTATCGGATTACAGACTCCTGAACCTATCAACAACAACTAGAAGTAGCCGTGGGGGGTTCCTACGGAGCCCTAGACCCCTCGATCACAGCCGGAGAACTACATAGGCCTAAAGACAGAAAGGGAAATCTAAACTGCCCCAGAGCAGACCCCAAAGCAATAGGCAGCCCCCAACATATAATGACGGTGAAGCAAGATGAAAAAACACTCACACAGATAGAAAGATAGGCTGAGCAAAAGATGGGGCCCAAGCTAACTACATAGGACAGGATAGAAAAGCTGCTGTCTGTAATCCGCCAAAACCCTATCAAAACAAGAGCCAACAGCTGATAGGGAAAATAGCCCTGAAGACGCTAGGCTTCAAAAAGATTATATCAGCACTCAAGTATCTTCTGAAGACATAGCAAAAAGGAATTCAGCACACCCCAGCAGGGAATGGCAGAAATCCAGAAAAACAAGGAAAAACAAAACCAAAACACAAATGCAAAAGGAAGAGCAGAAAACTTAGCTTATGAGGAGCAGGAATCAGACTGGTCTCCTAGAATCCCTCAGAGAGATCACCAGCAAGGCAGAAGGGCGTCGGCTGCCTTATATCCAGTCAGCAATTCCAGTCACCCAGTCATCATCATCCTGCCCAGATGCTTGGTAATCAGCCTCACTACCTTCCTTCACCAGAAGAGGGAGTTCATCAGACCTCAATGGTGAAGGGGAAAATGAACTCACAACACCGGACCTTCTCTGCCGAGGCTGCCATCCCCTGCTCTTGCTCGCGCACACGAGCTTCCGCCCCAACTTCTAGAAAAGACATACGTGGATTGACTCGCAAGTGTTCCCGCAGGGCTTGTTTGAGCAGCACATCCTTGAGGCCTGCCACTAGTTGGTCCCTCAAAATTACATCACGGGGCCCCACACCCACATGATCCTGTTTAGCAATCGCAATTCACCGATGTCTGTGGGGTCCCCATGCATCTCCTCCAAGATCTGTAACAATTTGGTGAAAGTGTTCCGCTCGTGTGGGGACTGGAACATGAACTTTGGGAGATTGCTGAGTATGGCCCCCAGCGGTAAGCTGGCCCTTGGGACACCCCACGACTGCTTGGTCTGCCTCCTCTGTGCTTGTGGACTGCGCGAAATGTAAGCAGGTAGCGGGATGCAGTGACAGGCAGGAGATATTCAACAAGATATTAACTCCTGGCAGGGAGGTTAATGGTTAAAGGAGGGATAATAGGAATAACAAATGTAAACAATAGCAGTCCAATGAAGGAACTTATCGTGTCCTGTATGCTCCTCTGCAGCAGATGATCCCGCAGGGGGGAAGTGGCGGAACTGGCAGATGGGGTCCTTTAAACGATTGTCCGTCTTCCAGTGGCAGCGGTCGGTCTCTGGTACCTTCCGCTGAGCCCCTAGTCCATAAACAAGTGCGACTGAAGCTAACAGGGCCAGAGCACTCACAGAGGCAGACAGAAATGGGTGTGAAGCAAGTGGCAGGGAAGGCCACAGGAATCTGTCTGGTATCCAGCTCTCGCTCCTTTGCAGGTGCGCAGTACTCACAGTCATTGAGCTCACCGTACCTCTCTCTCTCTTCAGTTACAGAGCGCATGGCACCTCTCTCTCCGTTATTTACAGAGCGCACGCCACCTCTCTCTCCGGCAGTTACAGAGTGCATGGCACCTCTCTGCGCAGCGGTTCCACTGCGGACGGCGGGTACCAAACAATGCGACCTGTCGTGGCGCCGGCACTTGGGGGATGGTGCGCACTGCTCACCTGGCTGCGTGCTGCTGCTGGTTGGCGCCAAACTGCCTGCTGCTGCGCACGCTTTTTCTTTTATCTCACCCTGCCTCCCTGGGTCATGAGATTGGTCCGGCTCCTCATTTCTTCCCCCAGGCAATAGAGAAGGCAGCCTCAACAGTTCCGGACCAGGCTTGGTACAGGTACCCGCAGCCCTGTCCTCTTCCTTAAGGCCCTGATACACATAACGATGTCCCAGCAATCCCACCAACGATCCGACATGGATGGGATCACTGGGACATCGTTAGGCTGATCGCTGGTGAGCTGTCACATAGACAGCCCCTCCAGCGATCTGGACGAGCGAGCAAGCTGGTTTCCAATGTAAATAGCTGGTATCGAAGAGCCACGCGGCTCTTGGATACCCGCTGTTTACCCTAGATACCAGCGTGCGCTGGTATCTAGGGTAAACAGCGGGTATCCAAGAGCCACGCGGCTCTTAGTTACCCAATGTTTATGTTGGAAACCAGCGTCGATGATCGCTGGTCTCTCGCTGCCACACGCGATTCGTGCTGGCCAGCGGGAGACCAACGATCAAAAAATGGCCCAGGACAATCGTGCACGATCAGCGATACCCGGCAGGGGGGCCGGTCGCTGATCCCCGTTACACACAACAATATCGCTGGAGAGATCGCTGATGCGTCACAAAATCAGCGATCTCGCTAGTGATCTCGCTGCGTGTGACGGGGCCCTTACACTTCACTGTGGGGTCAATCATTTAAATATATCTTTCCACCTGCTTGTTTTCCCTCAATTTCCAACCTGTCTTCTTTAATTGACAGCTCTGGCTTATAGAGCCAGGGAAGGGTGTAAATAGATGGAAACCATGCAGGTGGGAAGGTATATATAAATGATTGGCCCCGCCATGGTGCAATCGGTGCTTGTACTTAGTTTAAACAGTCATTCATGGGAAGCAACTGATCACATGGTATTTAACAGGAAGAAATGCAAGAGTCTACATCTGGGAAACAAAACAATCAAAAAGGACATCTAGAGAATCGGAGGAATATAACTATGCAACAGCACATGTGAAAAAGACTTGGGTATACTAATAGATCACAGACTGAACATGAGTCAATAGTGAGATGCAGCAGCAAAAATGGCAATCAGTTCTAGGATGTATTAAGACAAGCATAGAGTCTAGATCATGTGAAATAATTACACCCCTCTACTCCTCCTTGGTCAAGCCTCATCTGGAATACTGTGTCCAGTTCTGGGCACCACATTTTAAAAAAGACATTGAAAAACTGGAGCAAGTTCAGAGAAGATGAGCGACCTGTGTCCCCGTGCTGATTGGGACCTCCTCTCTCACTTCTGCTCCACACTGATGCCAAACTGCTGTTTCAGCAGCACTTCTGTTTCCTGGGCCCAGGATTGCTCCGGTCCTTAGCTTCCAAAGTTACAGAGCTATCCGTCATACTGACTACCAACAGGAAGACACTTTCCTCTTAACATGGCTAGCTCCTCCTAAGTAAACTATGTACACTAATGTGCCCCATCTAGTGTCCGATTTGGGGTGCTACACTCTCCCAATCTCTTCTTAAACACATAACAGCTTCTGTATCCCCTTACAGAGGGATCATCAATATTCTCGTTTGCACATGGAAACACGAGAAGCAATGGAATGAAACTGAAAGGGAGAAGATAAAGATTAGATATTAGAAAAAAAAAATTGACAATGAGGGTGATCAATGAGTGGAACAGGCTGTCACGAGAGGTGGCAAGTTCTCCTTCAATGGAGGCTGGACAGACATTTGTCTGAGATGGTTTACTGAATCCTGCATTGAGCAGGGGGTTGGACACAATGACTCTGGAGGTCCTTTCCTACTCAAACAGTCTATGATTCTATAATTCATTCTGTGCTCATAGTCCTTTTAAAAGAAGTGTGTTGGTCACCCACCCAGGGCTTGCGGGGGTTACTCAGTACCGGGCCCGATGAGCTTCAATGGGAGATGTCACGGCAGCTGGGACTCGGCCCGTGGCCCTGGGCGCCCATTGTATAAGGGGGGAAAGTTCAGTGTGCTTATGTGGATTAAAGCTTATGAATTGATTCGTGACGCCACCTGTGGTGTTCGGCAATGATGATGTTAAGCCGACGCTGCAGACAGATCCTCTGGGACAGATGGTGTGGTGCAGCAATGATGTTATAGCCCTCCACAGGCAGGGCTGTAGTCCCAGGGCAGTGTAGGTGAAGTGGGTGAAGTGACATGAAGATGGTGCAGTGTCAGGCGCAGGGGGATGCAGCAGTGCTGAGCAGGTTGATGCAGGAATAAGTGGAGGACACCAGGGCATGTAGTTCCAAAGCTTTACTCACAGTCTGTTGTGGTACCAGGGGCCCGCATCCGTGCCGTGTCCTCCGGGTCAGGAGCTCAGCCAACCTCCAGGCAAGATGAAGTTCTTCTTTCCAACACTCCGCCAACATGTGCCTTTGCTGAACGTCTCCCTTATTGCGCCTTTTGTGAAGTACTCACAGTACTGAGTTACACTGGAGTTCCTCCTGTTAGATGTTCCTATGAACTCTACTTGTACGGCAGACAGCTGTAGCCTGCTTCGGGGACTCCTTGCTACCTAGTCCCGGCTCACTCACGATGCTGTTGTGCTCCCAAGTCTGGTGTGGGAATAAAGTGGTAACAACTTCTATTCCTCCGGTGTCTGCTGCAGGACCATTAGTATCCATACAACCTCGGGGACCGGACCCCAGTCTTGCGCGTAGAACTTGTAAAGGGTTCTCCTCTAACCCTAATCCCTAGTTCTCTTCTTCTCCTCACGTTCTGTACTAATCCTTTCCTTCTTATAGAGAGTTAGGCTTTCTATCAAAGTTCCTTTCCTGTGCCAGCGGACCCAGGTCACTGAGGTCGGCTGCAGCACTTCCTTCCATCCATCCCACTCAGGGGATCTTCTCTCTCCGACTGACCTAGTCAGACTCCCCCCAATCCTACACTCTTCCCGCTGTTTTGGTGCAAGCTAAACTCCACCCGCCTCCCAGCACGCTTCATGTTCCAGGCAGGGAGCCACCAAAGGGTGCTTTGCTACACTACTATGTTGTGTGGGATGCAGGTGTTGGAGTGTGGTCAGGTGTCTCCACGTTACCTGGATGGTGGGGTACCACACCTCAGGAGGAGGTGCAGTACCTCTGTGGCGACTGAACCCTCAGGGGTGCCACATGTGCACTACCTCTACCCAGCACCCCATCAATATTGGTGTCTGGAGCCTTGACTCCACAGCTCCATCTTGTTAAGGCACGACCACTAATAAAGCAACAGAGTCCTTACAGCAATAGCACGTGGCCATACTAAGTAGCTGTGAACCTTGAGGACCTGCGGAGACCAAACTGTGCAGCCGCATGTCCTGAGCAGCTGAAAACTGTAACAAGCACCACAGAGAAGATGTGTCCTGATGGAGCATACAAGTACCTGTTGGACTGATAACTTTTTTAAAATCTTCCTGTGGCAGAATTTCTCCATATTTATACCCCTTAATAGTCACACCTTATTTTTAAGCCACTATATGTAAATCTGTGCGCAGGGAGTATTAGGTCGGGGTCACACTTGCGAGAAACTCGCACGAGTCTTGCATCTTAATACCCGGCACTGCAGCCACACACATAGAAATGCATGCAACCACACACCCCAGTTCCGAGTGTCGGCGGCAGTGCCGGGGATTGAGATGCGAGACTTGTGCGAGTTTCTAGCAAATGTGACCCCAGCTTTAAGTATAGTGTGACATCACTACGCCGTCTGTGCTGGGACACTGAAGCCGTGTTGGCATGCTGGCCAACAGCGGTGTTCAGGATCTTACTGTATTGGTATCTTTAGTTGTTCATGCAACCAGAAGTCCGCTAACCAGATGAGTCCTAGCGACGTCACTTTTTAAGGGTGCACAATATCAAATAAAAGCAAAATGTTGTGCTCCTAAGAATTCTGTATCCGCCACCATGGCCTCACATGTTACACAATTGCATGGTACGCAAGGTTTCCTTAATGGGAAGCCTTCATTTATGCTTTCAGGGATGCTCTTTTATGTCTGTGTTACTTCAAACTGAACATTTCTATTAACTATATCCAATTTATTCCTCTAGAGGGCACCAAAACTGCCATACAATTTCAAGTTCCCGTCTGTTCACACTTTGCACGTCAGATTTTTATGCCAGGAGTATTCTGCAACATAAAGACCAACTTCCCACTATGTCCCCATGCATAGAGTATGCTGAAAACAATGTCCTTTTGTTAAACGCCGGTCCGGTATGCGTCAGCATAACTATTTATTAACAGTATAGAGATGCGTTATCACTCTGCTTTTCCATACAATGGGCAAAGTAAGAAATGTCTACTGCAGAGTATATGTACAGGACCGCACTTTTATTAGTGAGGTTTTTACCACCAGCCATTACATCAGAAGACACAGTGGGTATGGAAAGTATTCAGACCCCTTTAAATTTTTCACTCTTTGTTTCATTGCAGCCATTTGGTACATTCAAAAAAGTTAATTTTTTTTCTCACTAATGTATGCTCTGCACCCCATGTTGACTAAAAAAAAGAACAGAAATGTAGAAATTTTGCATATTTATTAAAAAAGAAAAACTGAAATATCACATGGTCATAAGTATTCAGACCATTTGCTCAGTATTCAGTAGAAGCACCCTTTTGAGCTAGTGCAGCCATGAGTCTTCTTAGGAATGATGCAACAAGTTTTTCACACCTGGATTTGGGGATTCTCTGCCATTATTCCTTGCAGATCCTCTCCAGTTCCGTCAGGATGGATGGTGAACGTTGGTGGACAGCCATTTTCAGGTCTTTCCAGAGATGCTCAACTGGATTTGGGTCAGGGCTCTGGCTGGGCCAGTCAAGAATGTTCTGAAGTCACTCCTTTGTTATTTTAGCTGTGTGCTTAGGGTCATTGTCTTGTTGGAAGACATTTTCATCCAGGATATCTCTGTACTTGGCCACATTCATGTTTTCTTCAATTGCAACCAGTTGTCCTGTCCCTGCAGCTGAAAAACACCTCAATAGCATAATGCTGCCACCACCATGTTTCACTGTTGGGATTGTATTGGGTAGGTGATGAACAGTGCCTGGTTTTCTCCACACATACCGCTTAGAATTATCACCAAAAAGTTCTATTTTCGTCTCATCAGACCAGAGAATCTTATTTCTCATAGTCTGGAAGTCCTTCATGTGTTTTTTAGCAAACTCTGTGCAGGCTTTCATATGTCTGGAACTGAGGAGGCTTCCGTCGGGCCACTCTGCCATAAAGGCCCAACTGGTGGAGGATGGCAGTGATAGTTGATTTTGTGGAACTTTCTCCCATCTCCCTACTGCATCTGTGGAGCTCAGACACAGTGATCTTGGGGTTCTTCTTTACCTCTCTCAGCAAGGCTCTTCTCCCACGATTGCTCAATTTGGAAGACTTCTGGTGGTCCCAAACTTCTTCCACCTAAGGATTGTGGAGGCCACGGTGCTCTTAGGAACCTTGAGTACTGCAGAAATTCTTTTGTAACCTTGGCCAGATGTGTGCCTTGTCACAATTCTGTCTCTGAGCTCCTTGGCCAGTTCCTTTGACCTCATGATTCTCATTTGGTCTAACATGCACTGTGAGCTGTGAGGTCTTATATAGACAGGTGTGTTCCTTTCCAAATCAAGTCCTATCAGGATAATTAAATACAGCTTGACTAGAATGAATGAGTAGACCCATCTCAAGGAGGATCACAAGGAAATGGACAGCATGTGACTTAAATATGAGGGTCTGCGCAAAGGGTCTGAATACTTATGACCATGTGATATTTCAGTTTTTCTTTTTTAATAAATTTGCAAAAATTTCTACATTTCTGTTTTTTCAGTCAAGATGGGGTGCAGAGTGTACATTAATGAGAAAAAAAATGAACTTTTTTGAATTTACCAAATGGCTGCAATGAAACAAAGAGTGAAAAATTTAAAGGGCCTGAATACTTTCCGAACCCACTGTAAAAGTCCGAAAAATACCTTTTAAGGAATAATGTAAAATGCCAGCTTTGGATACAATCAGGACAGGTCACTCCAGCATCCCCCTACCCTGACGCGCCTTTCGCCTCAAGCTTCTTCCAGTGGCGAAAGGTATTTTTTGGGCTTATATCTTCTGATGTGGTCTTTTCTCACTGTTACTCTTATACATGTATGACTATTCCCACATCCAGAATAAATTAGGCAGTATATGGTTATTGTCATTTCTACAGACAATGCCCATTTCCTAAACTTTTGCTATAGGTTCCTTTTATATAGGCTGTCGTAGTTGTTTACACCTAAATTAGCTGAGTGTGTCAGTATATACTGTTTAAATTCTATTCCCCTGATTGGTCAACGTACACTAGAATAGTGGTCAGTCATTTCCATCTTTGACCGGTTACATTACTATTATCATGAGTTACCTTACTTTATGGACTCATTACCTCAGTATTTGGTATTTATGTCTGTATTTATTGGGCCAAGTACACAGTGGCCTCCCTCATATGAGGCACCTTGTGTTTTTTTATTAATTTTAATTGTCTACATTTTAATAAAGATGAATCAATGTTTTAAATTATGATTCTCTTAGTTTCTTTGGGCTTTTTACCATTAGCCTAAATGTGTGTATAGGAATTGCCATTAGTATGATTGTCTGGACTTTTTGAACTTTACTAACTGGGGGGCAATGGGTCCGGGTGAGAAAAAAATTCAGTGATCATGGCCAGATTCACACATCCATGTTTCGTGATCCGAGTACCAACAATGATGTGCAGACCAGACGTGGGTCTCCTTACCCCAACCTTGACAACCTTCCTGTCTGTCTGTGTCCTTCTTGGATAAAAAGCGTGTCCTAGAACTTCAACCTTTATTATATATATAATAGTTACGGTATCGGAAAATCCCAACAAACCCATTATGCCATATTCTCCACAGGTGCAAAGGTCTCACCGACACGACCAGCCTTGTGCCACCGACAACCATCCGGTATGGTGTTTCAATGTCTAGCGATATCTGTGGCAGCTAAAGGGAGAAGGACCAGAAGCAAAACTATAAATTATAACTCTAGGAAACCAGGTTGACATAGATCTTAGAGGGGTTCTCCGCCACATGGTAATTGTACTTTCAAATATGAGCCTGACTCCACCATGCTGAGTCTGGATCTTATATTGTAGATCCATTATTTGCTAACTCTGTCTATAAGTTAAGGGCCCGTTACACATATCGATATCGCTAGCAATATCGCTGTAACGTCACTGGCTTTGTGACGTAGCAGCGATTTTGCTAGATCGCTACATGTGATACTTACCTCCGACCGGCTCCCCCGCTGGCTATCGCTGATCGCGCGAGAACGTCCTGGACCATTTCTCGTCGGGCGCTTCCTGTTGGGCTTCCTGTGGCGCCGATGAGCGACACGTGGACGCGGGCGGGAGGACGTCTGGACGTCAGGATCGCCGCGTCTGACAGGTAAGTAGCGACCCCCGACCGCTGCTATGTCGCTGGTGAGATCTGCCTGTGTGGCAGCTCACTAGCCACAACTCAGCGATGCACCAGCGATCCATATCTGTTATGAGTTCATTTTCCCCTTCACTATTGATGTCTGATGAACTCCCTCTTCTGGTGAAGGAAGGTAGGGAGGCTGATTACCAAGCACCTGAGCTGGGAGAGGATGACTGGGCGACGGGGATCTCTGACTGGATATAAGGCAGCCGACGCCCTTCTGCCTCGCTGGTGATTTCTCTGTAGAATTCTAGGAGACCAGTCCTGCTCCTCAAAAGCTAAGTTTTCTGCTTTGCCTTTTTGCATTTGTGTTTTGGTTTTACTTTGCCTTGCTTTTCTGGATTCTGCCATTCCCTGCTGGGGTGAGCTGAATTCCTTTTTGTCGGTTTGCTCTGTCTTCAGAAAATACCTGAGTACTGACATAGTCTTTTTGAAGTGTAGCGTCTTCAGGGCCTTTTTCCCTGTCAGTCTGTTGGTTCTTATTTTGATAGGGTTTTTTGTGGATTGCAGACAGCAGCCTTCCTATCCTGTCCTATCTAGTTAGCTTGGGCCCCATCATTTGCTCAGTCTATCTTTCTATCTGTGTTAGTGTTTTTTCTTCTTGCTTCACCGTCATTATATGTTGGGGGCTGCCTATTGCTTTGGGGTCTGCTCTGGGGCAGTTTAGATTTCCCTTTCTGTCTTTAGGCTAGGCAGTTCTCCGGCTGTGATCGAGGGGTCTAGGGCATCGTAGGAACCCCCCACGGCTACTGCTAGTTGTTGTTGATAGGTTCAGGGGTCTGCAATCCGATAGCTGCCAACTTCTCTGGTTTTCTGGACTTAGCTAGCATTTTTGTTTTTGCCTCCTACGGTGACTCATTCATAACACATATCGTTGTCGGGATCGCTGGTGCATCGCTTAGTGTAACGGTACCCTTACTGTTCAGATGAGTCCCTCCACTCCGTCAGTTTACTAGGGTTTATCTTCCTTTTTTTTTTTCATTCCTCTAAAGTTTTGACATTCCCTGCACCAATGAGAAGTGACCGGGGTGTGATCATTCGTAGCCTTCACAATCTGCACCAGGCAGGATCAGCACTTCATGTTCGTCCTCAGTGCAGGGCAACAGGTAAGAAGTTTTATTACCATAGACCCTACATAGATGATCATCATAGACAAATTTATATAGTCAGCAGTCACTAAACTAATACTACGGCTAGAGATATTAGTGAGAACGTAATAATGTGATTATCTGTAGAATATACACTACTCTCCTTTTTTTCAATATTTTAGTTATTTTTACATTCTTCATTCTATTATTATTGTTATTTATTTTATTTCTATTATTTGTTTGTATTTTTAGGTTTTAATACTTGTCACTATTACTTTTCTTTTGATTGCTATTATTTTTCTTGTTTTTTAAACCATTTATTACTATTGTTTTTGTTGTTTGTTTTATCATTTATTACTATTATTTTATAACCTTTTCACCATTTATTACTTTTTTATATTTGGTATATTTAGTATTTTTATAATCTATTAGTATTCTCTTTTCATCTGTTTTAACTTTAACAACCAGTCCAACTTTTATTATTCATTTTTGCACTAGATTTTATTTTTTTTTGTGACGGTACTTTAAATCTATTTTCGGATCTATAAGTTTTAGAGCCTGATATATATTTCTATATTTCACTCTCTAGATATTACATTATAATCTATGATATGTGATACTATCAAAATGATGTAAAATAATTTGATATAAAAATGGTCTCAAATAATGTTATGATTATAAATTGACATTTCATTTTTTTATACAGTGTTAATGTTTAGGCTTTATTGATATTAGTGTCAGAGGCTCCATTTAGATGCCATCAGATTTTACTACCAAACTGCAGATGAAAGATGTGACAAATTTGGTGCATTTCATCAAAACTGGGGTACAAAATGACACCGGATGAATCTGGCCTCACTTCTTAACAAATGGGGTTTGCTGATTTCTATTACCACATTACTCCACACAAAACCTAAAAACTCAGATGACTGAGCATAGGGGAACCCAAGAGGCCTCTTTGGCCAATATGAGAAAAGCAATGGAGCACATGGAACACTTTGACCTCTTTCTATTGCATTTTTAGGGAAATGTGTGACACCCTAAAAACAGCAATTCTGAAGTTATGATTTTTTTTTTTCAATGTTTAACGTATGGTTTAAATAGTTGTTTTATTTTGATAGATTGGACTTGTTAAAGACATAATGATACCAAATATGTTTTTTTTTATCTTTTTTTACAGAGAAAAGAAAGGTGATTTAAATCTTTATGTATATATTTAAAAAAAATATATGATTTTTTTTATTATTATTTATTTATAAGTGCTGGACCTGTATAATGCAACACTGTAGCATAAAGAAAAATTTAAATTCTCCTGTAAAACTGAGACACAGTGATGGGCTCTATCGGAGTACCCAGATGGCAGAGAAGGGGGCCTCCAGTAGAACTTTGGCTGCCATGGCAATCCAAAGCTTACCCCATAACCAGTTTATGTTGGTGACAATGGGTACCAGCGGAGCACACCAGCAACTAGTCCATTTGTGTGCTGCTCTCAGTTATTAAAAGCCACACCAAACAGTCAGACAACAGTGATCAGAGCTCACTCCGATCGCTGCTGTGAATATCAAGTGCTAGCTGTATAGTACATATACAGCAGATGTCGAGTATGATGTAGACTCAGTTCCTGAGTCGGTATAATGCACTCAATGCACCACACACTATTACTGTGGGGAAAATAAGTATTTTATACATTGCTGATTTCGAAAGTTTTCTCACCTACATACAATGGAGAGGTCTGTAATTTTTATCGTAGGTACACTTAAACTGTGAGAGACGGAATCTAAATTAAACACAGAAAATCACATTGTATGATTTTTAAATAATTCAATTGCATTTTATTGCATGAAATAAGTATTTGATACAATAGAAAAACAGAACTTAATATTTGTATAGAAACCTTTGTTTGTCGTTACAGAGGTCAGACGTTTCTTGTAGTTATTGACCAAGCTTCTCCAGATCTTTCAGGTTTTGGGGCTGTTTCAGCTCCCTCCAAAGATTTTCTTTTGGATTCAGGTCTGGAGACTGGCTAGGTCACTACAGGACCTTGAAATGCTTCTTAGTTGCCCTGGCTTTGTGTTTCAGGTCAATGTCATGCTGTCATGCTGGAAGACGAAGCCACGACCCATCTTCAATGCTCTTACTGAGGGAAGGAGGTTGTTGGCCAAAATCTTGCAATACGTGACCCCATCCATCCTCCATTCAATACTGTGCAATTGTCCCGTCCCCTTTGAAGAAAAGCACCCTCAAAGTATGATGTTTCCCCCACCATGCTTCATGGTTGGCACGATGTTCTTGGGGTTGTACTCATCCTTCTTCTTCCTCCAAACACGGCGAGTGGAGTTGATACCAAAAAGGTATATTTTGGTCTCATCTGACCACATGACCTTCTCTCATGCCTCCTCTGGATCATCCAGATGGTCATTGGCAATCTTCAAACGGGCCTGGACATGTACTGGTGTGAGCATGGGGACCTTGCGGGAGTGAGGTTTTGGTGTTTGTGTCACACCTCTGGCTTTTTTTTTTTAAAAAAGAAAAATAAAATGGCTGAATTTTTCAACCAGAAAAACCACCCTCCACCACATGAAGCCCAGTTCAGCAAAATACAGTGTCGGGGTCTCCCTTAATACACTAAAATGCTGGAAACTGGCCTTGCATCAGTTATGTCACTACAGAATACTGCTATTAAAAAATACTGTCAGCAGTAGTCAATCTCACTAAAAGGGTGCCAAAGAACATTTTAGGCCTCAATTATCAAAACTGGCTTTATTGTCTATAGCAACCAATCACAGCACAGCTTTCATTTTACCAGAGCAGTTTAAGAAATAAAAGCTGAGTTCTGATTGGTTGCTAGTCCAGTATTATTAGAGTATTCTGTAGTGACATGGTTGAAATGGTGGTTTCAGGCGATCATAATACAGTCGCATTTTATTTTTAGTGTCCTTTTCTAAGTCATTTTTGACACATGACACCAGCAATCCCAAAGTGTATACATTGTGTGTGGTACAATAGGCCAACACGTCCTGGTGCTGGTGTCCGTCCCTTATAATATAGTAGAAATAATCACTAAATATATACAGTATATAGACATATATGGGTGGATCAGCCGGGCCGGGCCTCGTTCGGTGTTATCTCCAGCTCTGTACATAGGACGGTGTATTGATGTCACTGTCCTAGTCCATGTCTGGGTGGTGATGACATTAGCAGAATTTGTGACTCTTCGGTATCTCCTCTGGTGCAGGCCGTCTGTTATCATTCTCACCTCCCTTCCTGATAAAGATGCTTTTCTAAGTAAAAATGGCAAATCAGACCTGACCAGATACAAATTTTGCTAAGAGTTCAGGCCATCCTTCCCCCTTAATAACACAAGCAGGAGCCAATAGCGGAATGTAATAGGAGCCATATACAGGGGGGGAGCGTAATGGTGCCGGAGGGGTCCAAGGTCCCTTCAGTCTCATAAGACCTCAGTATTAGGCCACGTTCACATGTTCAGTATTTGGTCAGTATTTTCCATCAGTATTTGTAGCCAAAATCCGGAGAGGAACAATATGAGGAAAAGTATAATAGAAACACGTCACCAATTCTGGATTTATCACCCACGTCCTGGTTCTGGCTTACAAATACTGAGGTAAAATACTGACCAAATACTGATAGTGTGAACGTGGCCTTACAAGTAGCACATGATAGGTAGGGGGCTCTGTTACAGATTTTGCATTGTGGCCCTGGAGCTTAAATATGGCACAGTAATATATTCAGTACCTCTCCGTTCTTCAGCCTAGGCTAAAATACTTTTGCTACCTGCCATCGGGGCTTTTGTTCATTTTGAACCCATAAAAATACCCTGAGTCGCATCAAATATTGGAGTCCCACCTGCTATGTGTCATTTATAATGCTGATAGAAGAATGGTCCAAGTCTCAAGTACACTTTGGGTATTAATGCTTCAAAATCTTCAAAATGTCTGCTTGCTGTCAGTGAATGAAAACTAAAAATGTGCTTGTTCTTGCACAGAAGCAAAGCTCCTTTCTGTATATCGGAGCCAGCACTGGCAGACAAAGACCAAAAAGGGCCCCCATGCAAGAGCTGTATATGGGTCCTTTACTGTCCAAGAGCGCATCATAATGCAAAATGTCACCTGCTTTTTAGGTGAAAATGGGCCCGTTTACCTCTTGGGCCCCTGTGCGGCTGCACAAGTTGCACCAATGATATGTCCGCTCCTGGCAGCCAGTGGTGTGGATTGAAGCCTTGATGCAAAATCTGCATCTGGACCCCCATTTTTATGGCCCCTTTAAGTGACAGAACCCCAGTGTGACGCAAACTCTGCACCCAGGGTAACGGGACAGGATTTAACAATCTGAATGGACGCCAAATGTGAAAGTTTCTATGACTTCAAGCACAGATCTTGAAAACAGACGAGAAACTATCAATATTAGAAATTCACATGGCTTTTCAATATATAACCAATAAGCTTTATTTACAGCATTTTGTGCTGAGATTTTAAAATGTTCCAAAATCGCATTGCAAAAAAAGCGCATCTGAAGTGTTTTTTTCCGCGGCACAAAAATGCACATAAAACAAATTGGGTAAGATTTATTTATAAAGCTGAATTTACAAAATGGTGCAATTTTGCCATATTTTTCAAAATGTTGTTTATTTTAAAAAAACTCACAAAGAAAGTTAGACACATTTGTATTCTTTATGTGTGCAAGGAATGTACAGCAGTTGTGTAAAAAAAGAATAAACCACTGCAAAAATGATTCAAATTTGCTATTCAGTGCCCTGGGAAAGCTGGGTAACGAGCGCTTGTAGGAGCCGTAATGGTGGCCATAGTGGCTGTCACCCAGCTTTCCAAGAAATATCAGCTGAGTAGAGTCTTATTGACTTGTATCAACCTTTTGGTTGTTCTGTAATTTTTGTATAGTTTCTTGTACTTTCTGGCTCTCCTCCCCCCTCTGGCAGCCAACATTACATATGGGGAAAAGCCTCTTGCGTCATTGTAACTGGAAGTAAATTGTGGCTGCATTCCTCTTGAGCAAAGTACCGGATTAAACTACACACTCCACATGATTGTTGGTTCAGTCATTCACTGCCCAGTGATATTATATGGTCAGCAGCATCATTAACATTTACAAAAGTAAAAAAAAAAATAATTCAAATTTCTACTATTAAAGTTTTAAGGTAAGAGACAGGGAGGTGAGATCACCCGTTCCAGACCCTCATGTATTAGCCAGTGGTGAGTGGCTACAATCACCCTATCAAACTTAAAAAATATTTTTGGGTACATGTTGCCATTTTACAAGATCCGTAGCTTTTTTCATGTTTCCTACAATGGAGCCATGACAGGGGTTGTTTGTTGTTTTTTTTTTTGTATTGCCAAGTTGTAATTTTAATTAGTAACATTGCGGGGTACATTCAATGTTTTTATTTATTACGGTAATTTTAATTTAATTTTTGGAGGGAGATGCGCCTATCAAAAAACAGCAATTATGTGGTTTCAGTTTTTTTTTCTCTTTAATAATTTACCTCATGGGCTAAATCATTTTATATTTTGCTAGCTTCTTTATTTTTGGATGGTAAAAAAGAGTTTGGAATGTTTCTATTTATATATTTTTTAAAACTTTTTATTTTAGTTTGTATCACCACTAGAGGACTTGAACCTGCGATCGTTTGATTGCTTCTACCTTGCACTGCAGATTAAAGTCTAGAATAATTGTCATGGTCTCTTATAAAGCTCAGCCTGTGGTCAGGTTTCAAAGTATCACCAAGATTGCAGTAATGGGGGGTCTTCAGGAGACTCCCAGCTGCATAGACAACCCATTGGCACTCCGCAATGGTGTTGCGGGGAGTGCAATAAGCTCCTGAACAGATATTCCAGCATGATCACACCAAATAAATGGCACTGTCTAGCTGTGTATAATATAGCTGGCACCTGGCCAGCATGGCGTGGGCTCAATATACCCTCTCCATGACAGATATATGCATTATAGGACGTAAAAGGGTTAAAGGAACAGACCTGCAATTCTACTCATATCCTGTAGACAGATGTGGCGCTGTTTTTACCAACTATTAATTTTATGATCTAGGTTCTTAGAACCTATCTTTGATGGAAACGAGTGCTTGGTTTCAAGTATTACATCCGGCTCATCACTCTCTCATTAAGTAAAAATACTGAGAACTATTTCTTCTCCTCTCGTCACAGAGACGCTTGCACAGAACAGCCTGTGATCTGTTCCATGATCTGCTGGGTGTGACATGGTAGTGCCACAGATAACACACTCTCTTGGTGTTATCTCATATGAACACTCTCATCATCCCAGTGAAAACTGCTGCCTCTGGTACTAAGATAATCCCAGCCCAAAAAGCTATTGCCACCTGAATAGCACGAGAAAGCATTTTGTCATACAAATTGCTTACATGGTGAACTGAGAACAACATTGATTTTTTTTTTCTTTTTTGCTTCCATATGCCCCTTTTGGTGCTGCTGAAGATATACTCTGGACAGAATCGGTCTCCAACCCCTTCTGGCAGAAAACCATATAGTCCTAGCTCATTTCCTTTGCAGAAAGTGTTCTTAGCTATATTGCCATGCTACTCTAGAGGCTCTGCTCCTTCTCTGATAATCAGGACAGATGGTTGTATCTCTTGCCTACTCTGTAGTGAACAGAGTATCATTGTTTAAGTATCTGATTAGGCGGATAATGAGCATGTGTGACCAGCACTTGGCTCATTAGGTGGACGTGCACAAAGCTGAACACTTTACACAGTAGGTGGTGCTATACTATGTAAGTAAATGTCATAACTCCATAGTGAGTAAATCCATTACAGAGTGTTATGCAGCCCTCAACTGTGACTGATATACAGGATCTGACAATCGTTATTAAGTATCAATGTGCCCATAATCTTTGCACAAAACAATCTAATATATATATGGTGTCATAATTCAACACTGGCAGCAGTTGGGGGGAAGAATGATGGAGCATGTTGGATTTTAGCATACATATTCCATACTTGCTAAATTATAAAAATTGCCTAGTAATGCAGCCAAATTTTGGAGAGCTTTGGCTACCAGTGGCTTACCAGAGTAAGTGACGGAGCAGGGAGCTGATGGCTCTCTGCTCCACCACCCTTTCCAACTGTATCTGTGTCCGAGGATCCAGATACAGCTGAAAGATTTGACAAATACTTCAGGAGGAAATAGTCGGCAAGCATCGCTTAATCCTTTATACCAATAGGAAAAAAACTGCCTCTAGGAGACACCATTTTGATTAATTCAGAGAAGCAAAGGAGAATCTAGTCGCCAAAGTATACAAATCGTATAAATGCTGTCACGTGACCACCCAATCATGGAGTAAATACATTGCACATTGTCACCATTCTGCTGTCACAAACAGTGACTGCAAACATTTCTTTTCAGTCCAGAAAACCCCTTTAAAAAGACACTCTAAGCACAACCTAAACACTGTGCTATGCCCAATGCAGGACATTTCTAGGAGCCAAAATGTATAACCACAAGCTGCTATGGAGCAATGGAGGGATTTCCTCTGCTGTTTGTGTTTTCTCAATGGTTGTCATTTCAAAAAAACTCAAAACTATTACTCAAGGCAACACGTGCAAGATAGTAGAGGACTTTTTGTATTATCTAATGCTGTCACTGCTTCTTATTGCAGACACCGTAACGTGTGAACATGGCTTCTCTCATAAAACTCTGTCCCTTCTACACCCGGGACCCCTCGGTGTTCCTGCGGGTTGCTCAACCAATGATCCTGCGCAGTGCGGAGCGTTGTCCAGTCATGGTGACCCGTGCATTGGCTACTTCTGCCACTAACCAGCAGAAGGCCAAGGACACCACACTGTCCCCTGGAGGTAAGGCATCGATCTATGACAGTACTCTTATGATTTTCTTCAGTCCATTGACTCTACTTATGCCATTGTATTGTACTTTATTAACTAAAATGTATCCATCTAAATTTATACAGTCCATGATAGATTACATCAATTTTTAATGTTTCAGTCTCTTCCGGAGCCTCCAATCGGCGAACTCTGGCACAAGCGGCTCCTCAAGCTGCTACTGCCAATGCCAAGTGTCCATTCATCGAGACAGAGATGGAGAAAGAAGACAGTTTCGTCGTCCAGAAGGCCAGTCCTGAAGTTCAGGAGGATCTAAAGGCTTTCAAGACAGGTACAAAAATTGCAAATGGAGACTTGAAGGAAGACATAAAATGAGTTATGGCTAGGACAGAAAATATGGAAATACGGTAAACTGTTCAAGATATTTCGTATGGTAAGTTACCATGCCAAGATTCCACTGAGGCATGGAGATTAGCTGGTGCCAACTAATCTCTATAGTGTCAGGTTACATCAGGAACCATTCTTGGTGCCACCATGGTGGAATGAAGGTATAATTTTATTAGATTGACTTACTTTTTTTTTTAAGGGGGGCTTGTAAATTCTGAATCTTAGATTTCATTAGGCTATGACTCCAGATCTAGATCTACAAACACTATGTCAAATTGAGATGATACTGATTAACACAACTGTACCAGAGATAGATGGACTGGTCCACCAAATAAATTTGTGATAGGCCCAGTCTTTAATGCAAAGAACCAGCAGAAGACAACACCAATTGTAACTGACTTTAGAGCCAATCATTTTCCATCGTGGTGGAATCATAAATAATCTACTTCATGTCATCAATTGTACATGTTCTTTATAGAGGGTAGACCCTTAGATTTATTTCTCCTGGTGGGGCATGTCTGACACTGATCAAAATTATTTCCCTAACTGTAAAAATCTGATAATCAGGTGATCAAAAAGGTATAGTAATTGATAAAAGCATCAATAAAATGAGCCATACTTCGACAATCATGTCAAAACTTAGTTTATTTATCTATGCAACAGATGTTCTTAGTTCTCTCCTGTATGAAGTCAAGTCAAACTTGAAGAAGAAGTTCTATGGTGACTCCCCCAAAAAAGTGAACCTTGGAACTGGGGCCCCTCTCATCCCAACTCATCTGATTAAAGAAAACATGTCAGGTATATTACTAGTGTTCTCAAAAAAGTTGTCAGTAAATCAGAGTAAGTGAGTCTTGATGACCCTTCATTTGCTCATCAGGTGGAGCTGCCTTTGGCTACGATGAGTTCTTCAACCGGAGGATTGAGGAGAAGAAACAGGACTACACGTATCGGGTGTTCAAGACTGTGAACCGTAAGGCCAATGCCTACCCGTTTGCTGAGGATTTCTCTGACCTCCAGGGAAAAAAGAAGGAAGTGTCCGTTTGGTGCAGCAATGATTACCTGGGCATGAGCAGGCACCCTCAGGTGCTTAACGCTATTTCGTAAGTACAGAAAGGCATTAGCATTTTTCCAAGAGGACTGTACACAAAAAAAAAGAGTAGTCCATTCACACTTTTGCTTGACAAGCTTGTTGACAGATGGAAATACATGTCTGTTTTCATTAGAGCAGAGGCACTTGATTATTGTATGCCGTCTTGCTGGAAAACTAGTGATTGGTTCATTATAATAATTATAATATTATGAAATCTCATTGTTTTCTCACCAGGGAGACTCTTAAGGAGCACGGAGCTGGAGCAGGTGGAACTAGGAACATTTCTGGCACCAGCAAATACCATGTAGACCTGGAATGTGAATTAGCGGATCTGCACCACAAGGACGCAGCGCTGCTCTTCTCCTCCTGCTTTGTAGCCAATGACTCCACTCTGTTCACTTTGGCAAAGATGTTACCAGGTTGGTTAAGTGCGTCTGAAAACTTCACAACTATGAATGTTCCCTAGTCATCATATTATTGCTCAAGAGAAGGTAGTCCTTGCTGTGTGGCCAAAGGAAAGATTTTGGGGCAGTAATGTCTTATTTACAGCAATTTTCAAAATTAAAAATAGTAAACCCCAGTATGGTTAATTTACTATCTTATTGTTAGTAAGAAGTCATTAAAATAGAAACAGAGGAAAATGAAGAAGAATTGAGTAAAAAGCAGTCGGTAAGATAGAAGAAGGCAGATGAGAGAAGAGATGACAACAGAAGGGAGATGATAGAGAAAGGAGAAAACCAAAGATAAGGGATGTGTGGAAGAGAGGAGAACCAGGGGACAAGAAAGGGAAAAGAGGGAAGAAGTACTGAGGGAAGAGTAGATGGTAAGAGAAAAGGGAAACTGGAGAAGAGACAAGGAGAGAAGAGGAGAAGGGATGTGTGGAAAACCAGAGGGTAAGAAAGGGAAAAGAGGGAAGAATTGAGGGAAGAGTACATGGTAAGAGAGAATGCAGACAGGAGACGAGACCAGGAGAGAAGAGGAGAAGGGATGTGTGAAGAAGAGAGGAGAACCAGAGGATAAGAAAGGGAAAAGAAGGAAGAAGAATTGAGGGAAGAGTAGATAGAGAGAATGCAGATGAGAGATGAGACCAGGAGAGAAGAGGAGAAGATGTGTGGAGAACCAGAGGGTAAGAAAGGGAAAAGAGGGAAGAAGAATTGAGGGAAGAGTAGATGTTAAGAGAAAAGGGAAACTGGAGAAGAGACAAGGAGAGAAGAGGAGAAGGGATGTGTAGAGAAGAGGAGAGCAGAAGATAAGAAGATGAGAAGAGGGAGGAAGGATGAAGGGAATAGCAGAGAGTAAGAGAGGATAAATCAGATGAGAGAAGAGGAGAAGGGATGTGTGGAGAAGAGTGGAGAGCAGAAGACACAAAGGTGAGAAGAGGGAAGAAGGATGAAGGGAAGAGTAGAGAGTAAGAGAGGATAATTTAGATGAGAGAAGAGGAGAAGGGATGTGTGGAGAAGAGTGGAGAACCAAAGGATAAGAAAGGGAAAAGAGGAAAGAATAATTGAGTGAAGAGTAGATAGTAAGAGAAAAGAGAGACTAGAGAAGAGACAAGGAGAGAAGAGAAGAAGGGATGTGTGGAGAAGAGTGGAGAGCAGAGGATAAGATGGGGAAAAGAGGGAAGAAGTATGAAGGGAAGAGTAGAGAGTAATAGAGGACAAGTCAGATGAGAGAAGAGAAGAGGAGAAGGGATGTGTGGAGAAGAGTGGAGAGCAGAAGATAAGAAGGGGAGAAGAGGGAAGAAGGATTGAGGGAAGAGTAGAGAGTAAGAGAGGATTAGTCAGAAGAGAGAAGAGAAGAGGAGATGGAATGTTTGGAGAGCAGAAGATAAGGGGAGAAGATTGAAGAAGGATTGAGGGAAGAGTAGAGTGTAAGAGAGGATAAGCTAGATGAGAGAATAAAGGACAGCAGAAGGGAGAGGGGGTGAAAGGATGTGTGGATAAGAAAGGAGAACAGAGGATAAGTAGGGGAGAAGAGGGAAAAAGATTGAGGGAAGAGTAGAGAGTAGCAGAGGAGAAGGCTAACAAGAAAAAAGACAACAGCAGAAGGAGGAGAGAGGAGAGAAGAGGAGAAAGGATGTGTAGATAAAAAAGGAGAGCAAATGATGAGAAGTGGAGGCGAGGGAAGAAGAGGGATGAAGAGTTAAATAAGGAGTGAAGAAGAGAAATGGGAGAACAAGAGAGAAAAAAAGAAGAGAATGGAAGGAAGAAAACAATGGGAGGTAGATGAAAGGACAATGGAGAGGATATGGAGGATATGGGAAAAAGTGCATGAGGAAAGGAGAAGATAAATGAAATGAGGTAAAGGGCGAATGTAAAGTCAGGGGAGAGAAGAGAAAAGCGAAGAAGAGGGTTGTAGAGCAGAAGGGAATATAGGAGAGTGGGGAGGAAGAGAGAAGAATGGAAGGGAAAAGGGGAGTAAAAGAGGGAAGAAGAGAAAAAGAGAATGGAAAGGAGAAGAAAAGGGAAGGAAGAGAGATTGAGGAGTGAAGAGGGTCTGCCATTACCTTCAGAAAATTATAAGGCAGAAGTCCCACGCAGCAGTTCACTAGTGCAGATCTGAAATGATGTGACTGCTCCATAAAAGTCACAGGGCCTTCCACTGTATCATTAGATATTAGTTCCAAATTGCTTCCTCATTGTTAATAGCTAAACAAATCTGCAGAAATAGAGCAGCCATTACCAGTAAGTCAGCCATTTGTAATTCATTTCTAACAATACAGCCGGAGGACACTGCAACCTGTATGAAGCAGCCACATATTAGATGCGTGTGAGGCGCACGTCCACCTCTGCATAGAACCCCAGCCTCCAGGTGCTTCTGCTCACCCCAAACACAGGTGCAGTTGAAGGCTGCCCATATAATGTTAGTAATATATTCTATAAAGCCGCTAATATAATCCTGGAGCAATAACCAAATTCAGGTTACAGCACAAGAAGAAAGGAGACGACCGGCTATTAGTTTTTTTTTTGGGGGGGGGGTTTGTCCTTTTCCATTTTTGAGATTGTACTTCAAAAATTGTATTTGTCTTTCTTTTCAGGCTGTGAGATTTATTCTGATGCTGGAAACCATGCTTCTATGATTCAGGGCATCCGAAACAGTGGGGTGGCAAAATACGTCTTCCGCCATAATGACCCCGCGCATCTTGAAGAACTGCTCCGTAAATCTGACCCTAAAACACCCAAGATTGTCGCCTTTGAGACTGTCCACTCTATGGATGGTACGTTCTCCAACACAGCTGAATGGTCGTACCATGACAAGTTACGTTTTCTATGTCAGTTCCTGACTATTGCGAAAAATCTCTGCTTGCCGCCAGTGAATAATAATAATAATCTTTATTTTTATATAGCGCTAACATATTCCACAGCGCTTTACAGTTTTGCACACATTATCATAGAAACATATTTCTCATTTCTCAGGTATATCACTTATCCTGTGAACAAGAGATAATCATGAATTCCAGGAAATCCCTTTTAATTATTGCAATATCACAAAAGAGCAATATGGTCATATTTCTGCACCTCAACTACAGCAGCAGATCCCACACCACCGCTGGTCAGACCACCCAAAATAACATCATCAGATTTCTTTATGATGCCGTTAATCACTCTGTCGGACCAGGATTCGTAATAATCTATTTATTGTTCAACCATCATTTCTTACATGATTTACAGGAGCGATCTGCCCCCTAGAGGAGATGTGTGATGTAGCTCACAAATATGGCGCCTTGACATTTGTGGATGAAGTGCACGCGGTGGGGCTTTATGGGGTGCGGGGTGCAGGAGTAGGAGAAAGAGACGGCGTCATGCACAAGATGGACATCATCTCAGGAACATTGGGTAAGTTAAAAGATAATTCCTAAAGTATAAACTTACTGATTGCTGTGGGCCTGAACGCTGGGACCCCAAATGATCCTGAGATTGGGGCCCCAAAACCACGCTCTGAATCGCCCAGTCGTGAATGGAGTGGAGGTGCGCTAGCTCCATGTCTTTGCCATTCATTGTCTATAGGACTGTGGGAAATAGACTTTTCTCCAGCAGTCCCATAGATAACAAATAGATACAATTGCTTACAGTACTATTCCATACAGCTTATATACAGTCATATGTAAAAGTTTGGGCACCCCTATTAATGTTAACCTTTTTTCTTTATAACAAATTTGTTTTTTGCAACAGCTATTTCAGTTTCATATATCTAATAACTGATGGACTCACTTATATTTCTGGATTCAGATGAGGTTTATGGTACCTACAGAAAATGTGCAATCTGCATTTTAACAAAATTTGACCGGTGCAAAAGTATGGGCACCCTTATCATTTTCTTGATTTGAACACTCCTAACTACTTTTTACTGACTTCCTGAAGCACTAAATTGGTTTTGTAACCTCATTGAGCTTTGAACTTCATAGCCAGGTGTATCAAATCATGAGAAAAGGTATTTAAGGTGGCCACTTGCAAGTAGTTCTCCTATTTGATTCTTCTATGAAGAGTGGCATCATGGGCTCCTCAAAACAACTCTCAAATGATCTGAAAACAAAGATTATTCAACATAGCTTTTCAGGGGAAGGATACAAAAAGTTGTCTCAGAGATTTAACCTGTCAGTTTCCACTGTGAGGAACATGGTAAGGAAATGGAAGAACACAGGTACAGTTCTTGTTAAGCCCAGAAGTGGCAGGCCAAGAAAAATATCAGAAAGGTAGAGAAGAAGAATGGTGAGAACAGTCAAGGACAATCCACAGACCACCTCCAAAGACCTGCAGCCTCATCTTGCTGCAGATGGTGTCACTGTGCATCGGTCAACAATACAGCGCACTTTGCACAAGGAGAAGCTGTATGGGAGAGATGCGAAAGAAGCCGTTTCTGCAAGCACGCCACAAACAGAGTCGCCTGAGGTCTGCAAAAGCACATTTGGACAAGCCAGTTACATTTTGGAAGAAGGTCCTGTGGACTGATGAAACAAAGATTGAGTTGTTTGGTCATACAAAAAGGCGTTATGCATGGAGGCTAAAAAACACAGCATTCCAAGAAAAACACTTGCTACCCACAGTAAAATTTGGTGGAGTTTCCATCATGCTTTGGGGCTGTGTGGCCAATGCCGGCACCGGGAATCTTGTTAAAGTTGAGGGTCGCATGGATTCAACTCAGCATCAGCAGATTCTTGACAATAATGTGCAAGAATCAGTGACGAAGTTGAAGTTACGCAGGGGATGGATATTTCAGCAAGACAATGATCCAAAACACCGCTCCAAATCTACTCAGGCATTCATGCAGAGGAACAATTACAATGTTCTGGAATGGCCATCCCAGTCCCCAGACCTGAATATCATTGAACATCTGTGGGATGATTTGAAGCGGACTGTCCATGCTCGGCGACCATCAAACTTAACTGAACTGGAATTGTTTTGTAAACAGGAATGGTCACAAATACCTTCATCCAGGATCCAGGAACTCATTAATAGCTACAGGAAGCGACTAGAGGCTGTTATTTTTGCAAAAGGAGGATCTACGAAATATTAATGTCACTTTTATGTTGAGGTGCCCATACTTTTGCACCGGTCAAATTTTGTTAAAATGCAGATTGCACATTTTCTGTTAGTACAATAAACCTCATTTGAATCCAGAAATATAACATCAGTTATTAGATATATGAAACTGAAATAGCTGTTGCAAAAACCAAAATTGTTATAAAGAAAAAAGGTTAACATTAATAGGGGTGCCCAAACTTTTACATATGACTGTATCAATTTGACACTAGTTGCAACCACTAACCCTCTACTCTTCCTCCTCCAGGGAAAGCATTTGGCTGTGTCGGTGGCTATGTGGCTAGCACAGCTGCCCTCATAGATACAGTGCGCTCATATGCTGCCGGATTCATTTTTACCACCTCTCTACCCCCAATGGTGCTAGCTGGAGCTGTGGAATCTGTGCGCGTCCTGAAAAGTGAGGAGGGACAAGCTCTCCGTCGTGCCCACCAACGCAATGTCAAGCACATGCGGCAACTGCTCATGGATGCTGGGCTGCCTGTCATCAACTGCCCCAGCCACATCATCCCCATAAGGGTAAGAAGGGTCCCTCCAGGTACAGCTCTGTATGTCACTATCATACAGGGATCCGTAGATGGATAACTCATTCTGCTCCACACCAGGTTGGAAATGCCGCAGTGAACACCAGGATCTGTGACACCCTTCTGTCAGAGTACAACATTTACGTCCAGGCCATTAATTACCCAACCGTTCCCCGAGGAGAAGAATTGTTGAGGCTGGCTCCCTCCCCGCACCACACTCCTGACATGATGACGTATTTTGTGGGTAAGCAAATAGTCACCAACAGGATTGCAAAATCAGACTACACAGTTTGTTTGTAGTCTGTAACCATGGAAACTTATAAGTCTGCAGCTGTATAGTATACACAAAATGGTAGTTGTTGTTTTTTTTTTTTTTTAAATCAAGGCTATTTGTGCTCACACTGTTTAACCCTTTAAGGACCCAGACACTTTTAGTTTTTGCATCTTCATTTTTCCCTCCCCTTGTTCGGAAACTTTTAGAAAAATAAAAGTGTTTGTGTCTACATTTTCTGAGAACCAGAACGTTTGTATTTTTCCTTGATGAAACGAGGGGTTGGGTTTTGTTTTTGCATACTGAGCTGAAGATTTTACTGATACCATTTTTGGGGTATCAAAGAACAAATGGCGTGCTTAAAAACGGAACTTGTGTGGCCACACAGGCAATCAAATGTAAAAAAAAGGATTCTTGTTCCAGCTTCTTAAAATCCAAAATGTATTAGAAGATCTTTAAAGTTTGATTGCAGAAAAAAGGTTCACGCGGCAATGCGTTTCAGACACTCACAGGTGTCCTTTATCAATGCTAAACATAGTAGGCCCTATGGGATATTTATCCATTAGTACAACCAATGAGAACCCGACTTCATGTCACATGATTAAATAGGAACATCCATAAAAACAAATAAAGCCTACAACCCACGAAAAAACATGAATAAAATACAATATATGCACAACCATTTGAACATCAAAGTCCAACACATTTAGTAGTGAAACATTACTTCCTTGCGGGCATTTAAACCCCTGTTCCTGAGCCTTTACCATAAATCCCTTACAACCATATGACATAAATGTATGCTATTTGTACATTGATGGGTTATTGTTGTGCTGTCCAAATATCATCTGTGACAAAAGACCCTATAAACAGTAGATGTTAGTCCTGCAATAACCCCGATGTGCAAGGTGGCCTAAACTTTTTTGTTAATTTTCTACAGAGCGTCTCGTTGAAACTTGGAAGGAAGCCGGGATGCCACTGCAGTCACCATCTGCTGCCGAGTGCAACTTCTGCCACCGCCCCCTACACTTTGACCTGATGAGCGAGTGGGAACGTACATACTTTGGAAACATGGAGCCAAAATACATCACTATGTACGCATAAGCCTGCATGGAGAGTCTCTACACACCGGTACTAGCAGTCCGACCACAAAACTGCCCCCTACCTATGTATTCAGCCCTATTGGCTAATCACAAAATATTCAAATCTAAGATACTCAGCTGACTGACATGGCTATACTGTTGCTGCAACAGAAAATGTTAAGTGGCTTAAAGGGGACCTGTCACTTGCCATAAATATGTTTTTGTTCTTTACCTGGTGCAAATGCCGCTGTTCTCCTGAATCTGGAGCTGTTTTTCTTTTGTTCCTCCGCCTCTCCATTCCTGAGATATGGCCTCCTCTTTTCCTTATGGGTAGCACGGTGTCTCAGTGGATAGTACTGCAGCCTTGCAGCGCTGGAGTCCTGGGTTTGAATCCCACCAAGGACAACATCTGCAAGGAGTTTGTATGTTCTCCCCGTGTTTGTGTGGGTTTCCTCCGGGTACTCCGGTTTCCTCCCAAACTCCAAAGACATACTGATAGGGAATTGTGAGCCCCATCGGGGACAGTGATGATAATGTGCGCAAACTGTAAAGCGCTGCGGAATATGTTAGCGCTATATAAAGATTATTATTATGTAAATCTACTCTTGTTGGCTACATGGGCGTGGTTATCAACTATTCTCTGTGGGCGTTTTCCTGAGTGTCATGCCCACTTTACATGCATGGAAGAAGGGGCCACATTTCAAGAATGGAGAGTCGCAGGAACAAAAGAAAAACAACTCCAGATTCAGGAGAACAGCGGGATTCACATCAGGTTAAAAAATAAACATTTATAGCAAGTGAAAGATCCCCTTTAACACTTAATGGACTAGTTTAGTCTTACATAACTGCTACTTTTTTTTTTACACTCTATCACGACAAATACAAAAATAGTAATAGTAATATATTTGCATATAGTACAGTTGATTTATCAAAGCTCTATATTGCCCTTTGCAACCAATCACAGTGCAGCTTTCATTTTTACCAGCACAGTATACAAATTGAAAGTTGAGCTCTGATTGGTTACTATGGGCAATAGAGAAACAGTTTGTTTTTGACAGTTTTGATAAAAAATTTTTTTTTAATACGAATCAACTGCTTATAATAGATGGATCGCCATGTCTGGGTTGCTGGTGTGTTTGAGATGTTCACATGTCAACTGACAATAAAGTGTTCTGCAACATTATTGTGCTTGTATGTAATACAGGATTATTTAAAGGGAAACCCCTCTTATAAGTTATATCATTATAACATCCGTAGTGAAAAGGAACCCATAAGCAAGAATGTGCTGCCCTATCTTTGAGGGATTTGGAGTCACATGATCTTTTTATTCTGTGACCAGAACCCCAAGAGCAAACTAAACCCATCCATTACTATTTAACACTATATGGTGATATTATTGGTATTATTTTGGAACTGATGACAGTAATATGTGTGCTCTTTAAGGGATTATAATTTGGACCCATAAAATGTGAATATTAGATGTCGGTATTATGTGAACTTTATGTTTACTAGTATTTTTCTGAGTAGTAAATAGAGGAATTATATGGACTGTATATTTAGTATTATTTTCTTGGCATTAAATGGTGCTATTTCCTGAGCTGTATATTTAGTAGTATTGTCAAGGCACTAAGTGGCAGTATTTTGTGTGCTGTATATTAGCAGTATGTTCTTCACACTGATTACAATGAAATGTGTGCTCTTCACGGGAGTATTATTACCGTAGTATAAAATGTGGGCACTAATTGGCAATATTATGTTGGCTGTATATTTAGTAGGAGTTTTTTTTATCACAAAATGGCAGCATTATGTGAGCTGTATGTTTACTAGTATTGTTTTGATTTACTATTTATAGCTGGTTGTTTTTTGCGGGATGAGTTGATGTTTTTATTGGTACCATTTTCGGGCACATGACACTTTTTGATCACTTTTTATTCCGGTTTTTGGGAGGCAGAATGAACAAAAATCATCAATTCATGAATTTCTTTTGGGGGCCTTTATGCCATTCAGCGTGTGGTAAAATTGATAAAGCAGTTTTATTCTTTGGGTTAGTACGATTACAGCGACATCTCATTTATATCTTTTTTTATGTTTTGGCGCTTTTATACAATAAAAACTATTTTATATAAAAAATTATTATTTTTGCATCGCTTTATTCTGAGAACTATAACTTTTTTATTTTTCCGGTGATGTAGCTATATGGCAGCTTGCTTTTTTGCAGGACAAGATGACGTTTTCAGCGGTACCACGTTTATTTATATCCGTCTTTTTGATTGCTTGTTGTTCCACTTTTTGTTCGGCGGTATGATGATAAAGCATTGTTTTTTTGCCTTGTTTTTTTATGGTGCTCACTAAAGGGGTTAACTAGTGGGAAGTTTTATAGGTCGGGTCTTTACAGACTCGGCGATACTAAATATGTGTACTTTTATTGTTTAGATTTTTTTTATTTAAATATTTATTTATTGCTGGAATAAATATAGATTTTTTAATTATTATTTTTTAAAATATGTTTACAATTATTTAATTTTTTTTTTATTTAATTCTTACTTTTACAGCTTGTCTCACTATGAGACACTCATTTTGGGTCGCCCTCCCAGGGCTGTGGGGTACCGGGACGGTCTCTCAGAGGGGAATGTCACAGCAGCAGTGACCCGGTCCGTGGCCCTGGGCGCCCATGTAAAAGGGGTTGAGTGGTGGAAATAAAGTTTATGAGTGGATGATTTGTGACGCCACCTGTGGTGTTCGGCAAGGGAGGTGTTAAGCCGACGCTGCAGACAGATCCTCTGGGACAGATGGTGTAGTGCAGCAATGATGTTGTAACCCTCCACAAGCAGGGCTGTAGTCCCAGGGCAGTGAGGATAGGTGTTTAGGAAGAGGGTGCAGTGTTTGGCACAGAGATGTAGCAGTGCTGAAGAGGTTGCAGGAAGGAGGCAAGGACACAACAGGGTGCAGTTTCTTTACCTTTGCTTGGCAAATGCAGTCCAGGGTCCAGATTAAAGATGGCACAGGAGCTGATTAGCCTGGAAGCAACTTAGGTATCTCTGTATCAGATGGGTTGTGTAGTCTCCTCTCTAGCGCTTACTTGAGGTACATGCAGTACTGTGTTACACTGACGTTCCTCCTTCTTCCCTTTTGGATCTACCTCGTATGGCAGACAGCTGTAGCCTTCTATCTCCTTTGGCTCACACGTCGCTGTTGTGCCTCCGACTCTTAGATGGGAATAGAGCATTTACAGCTTCCTATTCCTCTGGTTTCTGTTGCAGGACTGTCAGTATCCATACAACCTTGGAGACCAGGCTCCAGATCATGTGCTGTCACTAGAAGTGAGCTCTCTACTTTCTGCTCAACTTCCAACTTCTCCCTTCACGTCTACACATGTTGCCCTCCTCACACGAACTAACTACTTTTTCCCCTTCCTGGCCCCCAGAGAGCAGCTCTTCCCCCAGTTTTGGTTCAGAGCTCCCTCTGCTGGCCTGGAGTGGGAACTGTGTTGTGTGTATGGATTAACTGCTAGAGAGACCCTTCATTGCTTCCAGGCATGACATCACACTCCCTAGGAGGAAGGTAATGCCACTGTGGCGACCATACTCCTGGGGGCACCACACTCCCCCCTAGTGCAATTCAGTACTCCTGGACTGAAGAGAGAAAAACAAGTAAAACATATAAACAATTAAACAATTATAAATGTGCAATATTTAAGAAAAAATATGAAAAATACAAAAACCACAGCTCAAAAAGAGTCCTATGACGATTAGTCCATGCGTCATTGTCCATGGTGCAATTCCTTGGCAAGTTGGCAACTATATACAAGATAGTTTTGGCCACACATAGTCCTATGGCCCAGTTGTCCATTGAAACAAAAATAAGATTGTTCAAAAATGGTTCTTACAGAGTCTCTGTAGGCACAAAACTTAAAACGTTATATATTTACAGGTTAGCACTTACATTATTTATTTAGATACGAAACCTGAGGGGTGGTATACCTTGGGTACTACAGACAGACCTGCGTAGCACTGGTGTGGTTGGGGACCTCACTGATTGCGTGGTGCTAACTACTGGTGTAGTGTGTGTTGTACTGGATACACTACTGGTGGTTCTGCGTAACACAGGGATACTAGACTTCCTAGGACCACTTCTATTCACTGTAGGTAAACTAGGTAGTAGCTGTCTGCGAACTCTTAGACTCACTAAGGGCATGACAGATTCACCACTGGCAGGGAGAGGATTCTCTAGCTCCACTACTGGTGTGGCATCTGCTACCTGAACTTCCTGATTTTCAGAGTTCTCTTGAGTCACTTCTTGTACTACCAGTTGGGGAAAGGTCAAAACTGGCATCACTATGGCATTATTTGCTCTAGTCCAATTTACAGGGAATTCTCCAAGTACAGTGCTGACCTTTTCTTCTTCTTCTATGGGTTCCATTCTTTCTTTTAACTGGTCAGGGCACAATTTCAAATGATTCCTTGATACTGCTGCTGAGGTTTCTCCCCCATCCTTACTGATAAGGCACACCTTGGTGTTATCGAAGTTTGATGGTAAGATGGTGTAGGGTTCAGCTTCCCATTGGTCATCTAATTTATGCATCCTCCTCTTCCTTTTTAGGACTTGTTCTCCTGGTAACAAGGGAACTGCAGGTGCATGGTGATTGTAGTGCCTTTCTTGTTTTTGTCTTGCCTGAGCTAGACTCTTTTCTACACACTCATGTACTCTTCGATACTGTTGCTGCCACTCTGTGTCCAAGTCATCATCTGGTGACGTCACCTCAGGTGTAAGGACTCCCATATCCAAATCAATAGGCAGCTTACCAGGCCTTGCTCTCATTAGGTAGGCTGGAGTGCAGTTGGTGGAATTCACAGGAATGTGGTTGTAGAGGTCTACCAGATCTGGCAACTTTTCTGGCCACAGATTCCTCTCTTCCAAAGGCAAGGTCTTCAGTAGGTCGATCACCACCTGGTTCATCTTTTCACACATGCCATTGGTCTGTGGATGGCACGGTGTTGTCCTGATCTTCTTGCAACCGTACAAGTTACAGAATTCCTGGAACACTTCCGCCTCAAAGGCTGGACCTTGATCTGTAAGCACTCGCTCGGGGTATCCGTTGTAGTGAAACCTCCACCAGGGGGAGCTGGTGAGGGAAGAGAGGTTATACACTAAGAGCAGCAACCCTGAGCAACAGCACAGGTGCCACAGGTAACGAGAGAGAATAGTCAGACGAACCGAGTCAGAAACTAACAGGAGCAGACGTACCAGAAGGAGCAGCAATACACGTAGTCAAAATACCAAAGCCGAGAGTCAGAAAGCCAGAACATGAGCACAGGGTCCAAAACGTGAGACGAAATACGTGGTCGGGGTACAAGCCAGGGAGTCAGATGCCAGAGAGGGAACGTAACAGCAGAAAAGAATACCAAGAGACGGGGTCAGAAATCAGTCCGGGTCATACACGTGAATATCAGTCCAAGGCAGGAGGATCACCAGGGTACAAGGGTCAGCGGCTCTAAACTGCAAGCTTGAGCTATCACTAACACTGGTCAGCAGGCTGTGAGGGATTGAAATAGCCCAGCTAGCTCCAGAACGAGGCTGAGGAGATTAACCCCCGCATGACCAGTCCAGAGTGAAGACAGCAGAAGATAAACTCCGGACTGGACCATGACAGTACCCCCCTCTCAATGGGGGGCCACTGGACCCCCAGGCTTCCCTGGATGACGAGCGTGAAAGGCCCGGACCAACCGATCCGCATGGACCGAACGCGCCGGCACCCATGACCGATCCTCAGGACCGTATCCTTTCCAATGGACCAAGTACTGAAGTGAACGACTGAGCATACGAGAATCCACCACCTGTTCCACCTCGTACTCGGTCTGCTCATCTACCATAACAGGCGGCGGGTGCGAGGGAGACTCATCAGAGGAAGGCACTGATGGCTTCAGAAGCGCTTTATAGAACACATTAGGAATCCGTAATGACGGAGGCAACCGCAGGCAAAAGACCACAGGATTAATCACCTCTAAAATCTCATACGGACCAATAAACTTGGGACCCAACTTAGCAGAGGGAATTCTCAGCCTTATGTTTTTGGTGGATAACCATACCTTATCCCCCACCTGATAAGTCGGCCCCACCGAGCGTCGTTTATCTGCAAAAAACTTATATTTGCCCTGAGCCTCCCCAATGTTTCTCTGAACTTCCCTCCAAACCTCCTCCAACCGCAAAAAGGCTGAATCAGCCCCTGGACACTCCGAATCTAGTCTGGAGAATTCACCAAAATGAGGGTGAAACCCATAGTTGCAGAAGAAAGGAGAAGTACCAGTAGACTGATTGACACGATTATTGAAGGCGAATTCCGCCATAGGTATCATAGACCACCAATCATCCTGTCTGGATGTGACAAGACACCGCAGGATCTGCTCTAAAGACTGATAGGTCCTTTCAGTCTGAACATTAGTCTCGGGATGGTAGGCCGATGAAAAGGTCAGACTGATGCCCAGCCTTTTACAAAAAGCTCTCCAGAATTTTGACACGAATTGCACCCCTCTATCAGACACCACACTGACAGGCACACAATGCAACCGAATCACATGCTCAATGAATAGCTTAGATAGAGTCTCAGCATTAGGAAGGCCCGTTAAGGGTACAAAATGTGCTTGTTTACTGAACCTATCCACAACTACCCAGATCACGGTTTTGCCATTAGAGGGTGGGAGATCGGTGATAAAATCCATGGACAGGTGAGTCCACGGTCTATCCGGAATTGGCAGTGGCACCAATTCCCCGGCCGGCCGGTTGTGGGAGGCTTTAGCGCGGGCACAAGTTTCACAGGAGGACACAAAACCAGTGACGTCAGAAGTCAACGAGGGCCACCAGAACAGCCTAGTGATGGCTTTACGAGTGGCCGATATTCCTGGATGCCCACACTCAGAGCCGAGTCGTGGAACTCCCGAAGCACCCTTAACCGATACTGGACAGGCACAAAGAGCTTATTTTCAGGTATGGATGGGGGAGCTAGAGATTGGGCCTCACGAATCTCCTGCTCCAATCTCTGGGACACCAAGGCCACCACCACCCCGCGCTGAAGAATGGAGGAAGGAGGCTCCGGAGGCGATACCGGATCTAGGCTGCGAGACAAGGCATCCGCCTTCACATTCTTGGAACCTGGTCTGAAAGTGATGGAAAACTGAAATCGGGAAAAAAAAAGTGACCACCTTGCCTGTCTCGGAGTCAGACGTTTGGCGGATTCGATGTAAGACAGATTCTTGTGATCTGTAATGACAGTGATACGATGGACAGCCCCCTCCAAAAAATGCCTCCATTCTTCAAAAGCCAATTTAATGGCCAACAACTCTCGGTTACCCACATCATAATTCCTTTCAGCAGAGGAAAATTTTTTAGAAAAGAAGGCACAGGGTCTTAAGTTAGTTAATGTGGTGGGCCCCTGGGACAACACAGCCCCCACTCCCACCTCAGAGGCATCCACTTCTACGATGAATGGTTTAGACAAGTCAGGTTGCACCAGTACCGAAGCAGTCATGAAACGTTCTTTTAACAAAGAAAACGCCGCCACAGCTGGAGCTGACCAGTTTTTAAGATCCACTCCCTTTTGGGTGAGATCAGTGAGGGGTTTGACCACTTGAGAGAACCCCTTGATGAATTTTCTGTAATAATTTGCGAAACCCAGAAATCGCTGAAGACCCTTGAGATCTCTGGGTTGCACCCAATCCACAATGGCCTGTACCTTCCTAGGGTCCATACGAAACCCCTCAGCGGACAGGATGACCCCTAGAAAGGACACTTCTTGAGTAAAAAATGAACACTTCTCCAATTTGGCAAAGAGTGAGTTCTCCCTGAGCCTCTGGAGAACCGCATGAAGATGACCCATATGACTTTGTCTATCAGAAGAATATATAAGTATATCGTCAAGATAAACAACTACAAAACGTCCAATAAAATCAGAAAAAACATGGTTAATGAAATTCTGGAATACCGCTGGTGCGGTAGTCAAACCGAAGGGCATAACCAAATTTTCAAACAGACCCTCAGAGGTGAGAAACGCAGTTTTCCTTTCATCCCCCTCCCGCATACGGATGAGATTGTATGCTCCCCTGAGGTCCAACTTAGAGAACCACCTGGCCCCCGACAATTGATTATACAAATCAGGTATCAGTGGGAGAGGATAAGCGTTTCTTATGGTTATTTTATTCAGTTCTCGAAAATCGAGGCATGGGCGTAAACCACCATCCTTCTTTTTTACAAAAAAGAACCCGGCTGCCACGGGAGAGACAGATGGCCGTATATGCCCTTTACGGAGGCTCTCAGATATATACTCCTTCATAGCAGCCCGCTCAGGGCCGGAGAGATTGTACAGCCGGGCTTTGGGCAATTTGGCACCAGGAACAAGATCCACGGCACAATCGAATGGGCGGTGTAGTGGTAGAACCTCAGCCTCTTTTTCGGAGAACACATCCTTAAAACCCTTTAGGTACTCCGGAATACCCTCCAGGTTGACGGATGACATAGACACAGTAGCAAGACAATTTTCAGAACACCCAGGTCCCCATTTAACAATATCCCGGGACCCCCAGTCAATAACTGGGTTATGCCGTTGCAACCAGGGAAACCCTAACACCAGGCCAGCAGGGAGGTTATCCAAAACAAAGCATGACATGCGCTCCTGGTGTAAGGCCCCCACCCTGAGGGTAAATTCTTTAGAACTGAAATGGAGACCATCCTTAGTGAGAGGTGTAGAATCAATAGCCACAATTTTTAAGGGAGTCTCCAACCTAACTGTCCCTAATCTACAGCGAGCAACCAGCTTAGAGTCAATCAGGTTCAGAGATGACCCAGTCTACAAAAGCCGAAGTATGGAAAAAGCCGTTCTCAACACCAAGTTCCACCTTTAGCAGTACTCTTGAAAAGGAAGAAAAAGGTACCTGAGAGTCTGGGTGACCTCCACGATTATCACCCAGACTCAGCCGCTTGTTAGTCGGAGGACAGGAGGGGCAGTCTTTTTTCCAATGTCCGGGATCTCCGCAGTAAAAACACAATTTTACATCACGTCGCCGTCTCCTCTCTTTCTCCTGGGGGTTGGTGGCTCCCACCTCCATAGGTTCAGATGGAAGCAAAACATCAGGGTTAGCAGGGAAAAACGGAACCCCTCGCTGAGTAACACCTCTCTCCCGCAGTCTCCGATCCATACGGATAGCCTGAGTCATAGCCTCCTCCAATGAACTGGGAGGTGGATGGAGAGCCAGAGCGTCCTTCAAGCAATCCGACAGTCCCTTCCTGAACAGACATCTCAGTGCAGAGTCGTCCCAGGACACCTCAGTGGACCATCGACGGAATTCGGAGCTGTACCATTCGGCTGAGTGCTTCCCTTTCCCCAGACCCAAAATAGTGTCCTCTGCCACCCTAAGGCTGGTTTCACATTAGCGCTTTTTAAGCGCACGCACGGTCGGGGGTAGCTCCGCCCCGAGCCGGCTCTCTGCCCGGCGTGCCCGCCCCTTGCTTGTAGCACCGCCTATTAGCGGACAGCGGCGCCTGCGATCGGCGCACCCTATCTTTAGCATAGGGTGCGCAGATCGTGCGCAGGCCGTGCGCTAGTTGCGCTTTGACCTGCGCTGCGCACTTTTGACGGTGCGCCGTGCGCGCCAAAATCGAACTTTTCGGTTCGTCATAGATAAGTCCTAGGGCCTCAAAGAACCTATCTACCGACATCCGTTCAGGGGCAGTAGGGGGCAATGAAAAAGCCCAGGATTGGGGACCCTCCCTAAGTAAGGAGATAACAATCCCTACCCGCTGAGTCTCATCCCCAGACGATCGGGGTCTAAGAGAAAACCATAATTTACAACTCTCCTTGAATATATGAAATTTATCTTTTTCGCCAGAAAATGTGTCAGGAAGTTTAACTGAGGGTTCAGGAGAGTGCAAAATAACATCTACAGAGTCACCTGGTGGACAAACAATATGAGAGGTGTTTCCCTGCATGGTCTTAATAGTCTCAGTCAGTTCTTTCTGTAAGTGGGTCTGAGACATGACAAGGGACTGATGATTCACAGAAAAATCCTGCGCTATCTGTGTCAAACTGGACACTTGATCTGCCAAGTTATGCAGCAGATCCATGGCCAGAGAAAAAAAAAAGCAAAATCCCGTTTAAATGTGTGGTTAGTGATAATGTAGTGAAACCTCCACCAGGGGGAGCTGGTGAGGGAAGAGAGGTTATACACTAAGAGCAGCAACCCTGAGCAACAGCACAGGTGCCACAGGTAACGAGAGAGAATAGTCAGACGAACCGAGTCAGAAACTAACAGGAGCAGACGTACCAGAAGGAGCAGCAATACACGTAGTCAAAATACCAAAGCCGAGAGTCAGAAAGCCAGAACATGAGCACAGGGTCCAAAACGTGAGACGAAATACGTGGTTGGGGTACAAGCCAGGGAGTCAGATGCCAGAGAGGAAACGTAACAGCAGAAAAGAATACCAAGAGACGGGGTCAGAAATCAGTCCGGGTCATACACGTGAATATCAGTCCAAGGCAGGAGGATCACCAGGGTACAAGGGTCAGCGGCTCTAAACTGCAAGCTTGAGCTATCACTAACACTGGTCAGCAGGCTGTGAGGGATTGAAATAGCCCAGCTAGCTCCAGAACGAGGCTGAGGAGATTAACCCCCGCATGACCAGTCCAGAGTGAAGACAGCAGATGATAAACTCCGGACTGGACCATGACATCCGTGTGGTCGACAAAAGTGCTGTTGGAAGGCTCTGGCTGCTGTCCTGGCTGTTTGATCCTTGACAGGCACAACTACCAAGAATCTGGAGTAGTGGTCAACGATGGTAAGAGCATAACTGTAGCCTGAACGGCTTGGGACCAGCTTCACATAGTCCAGGGCGACCAACTCATGTGGCTGTTTGGTTATTATTGGCTGCAAAGGAGCTCGCTGGCTGTTACGGTCCTTTCTGCGCAGGTTGCATTGTCCACACTCCCGGCACCAATTTTCAATGGCTTTCCTCATACTAGCCAGTAAAATCTCTCCTGGAGCAAGGCTTCCAACTTCTTCCATCCGAAGTGTCCAGCTCCATTATGGTATGCTTCCAAGACCATTGATACTTCTCTCTTTGGGACTACCACCTGCCAGACTAGCTCATGAGTGCGGGCATTGATACTCCTCCGACACAGCTTTCCTTCATAGATGAACAGCCGACCTCTTTCCTTCCAAAACTGTTGGGTTTCTTCAGGAGCATTCGACTCTGGGCATGAGTCAGCTTGTGACAGTAGCTCCTTCACCAGGCGGACTGCGGGGTCGCTATCCTGTGTTTCTGCCCAGTCATGATGAGGCAATGGATTTAGGATGGCCTCTTTCAAGCCAGACCGTCTGTTTCTCACTCCTTGGGCATGTTGGGCCGCAATTGGCCGGTGGAAGGCAGGTAACTCGATTTCTTCAAGTGCCTCAGGGTCTTCTCCTGCATCTGGCAGATTAGGCATTCTGGACAGTGCATCAGCATTGGCGTTCTTGTGCGCCACTCGGTACTTGATAGTGAATTCATAGTTAGACAGCCGAGCCATCCATCGCTGCTCCAGTGCACCTAGTTTTGCAGTTTCCAAGTGAGTTGTTGTCCGTGAAGATGGTAAACTTGGCTGAAGCTAGGTAATGCTTGAATCGTTCAGTCACAGCCCAGACTATGGCGAGTGTGATGAAGAAGCAGCCGCCATCTTGGATATGGGGCCTAATGCTTGCCTCATGTCTGAGCTTAGCCTGTCCATTTTGGTCTGAGTTCACAAGAATTACAGGGAGGTGTGATGAAGGAGTTAACTGCTCCTACCCCACCAGGGCCTGTACGCATATTGAAGAAAGCAGTATTTAGTGCCCAATGTTGAATAGCAAGGCCTTTTAGTATGATAATGAGATAAGATCCAAAACAGAACTTCAAAGCTTAAGCAGGAGCCACGCCAGCATGGGGCAGGAAGGGGCCTGGGGGCTTCAATTAGAATATACCTGTCAGCTAGACTCAGAAATGCACATCCATTGTCTCTCCCAGCCTCTCCGGCTCCATCCTAGGATCATGGATTATGAGCACATCTTTCGAGTTATGGATTTATGAAAAATATCCAAGTGACCCTGAGGAAATCGCGCATCTGGCAGTGCGCCTCCTGAGGCGGTGAGGGTTCTGGGGCCTGCGATACATAGATTGGCCCCCCACAGCGACCCAATAGGGCCATGTTTGCTCTCCATACGACAGGCAAAACAAACCGCCTGTCGTGTGGATGACATGATCACCTCTCATGTCCTGATCCGTTCATGCTGTTGAAAGTTACCCCCTTTCTTAGATATTGGGAAAGTTCTGCAGGGAGTTAAAGGGTGGAGATTATTAGCCCACCCTCTGACACAGGGGGAGGAACCTAGCGTGCTTAACTAGCAGCACATGGCAGAGAGTCTCACACACTCACAGAGGAACCAGACGATGATGATCTAAGAAGGAACTGGGGACAGATCTGCCAAGGGGAACAGCGCCTGCGCTTTGGGGTCTGTCCGGCAACTAAGATTTTTGTACCTGTGGACTGCAGAGCTCCCGGCACCCACATGCAACCTACAATCTGGTAAATTGACCTCCAGCTTAATATCTCTAAGTCTTGTACCCTTATTGTTATATTTTGCTCTGACTGCAAATCCATTGTAATTCCATTGTATAGCTTACTGTATATTTCTGTAATTATCTAGTGCGCCCTTAAGGCAATTAAACCATAAAATTAATCTTGGGCTGATGCTTTTACTCTGATTACGAAACTTAGAATACCCAGCGGGTAACAGGACATCCTCCCCGGCGGCCATTTGCTCTAGGTGCAGCTCCCTTACTGACCTGAGAGACAAAGGGGCGCCGGAGAGCTGTGCCTGTGTAGTTACGTCACATTGGTGACGTGGGAGGAACGGGTCCTGTTTCCTCCAAATTGGTGTCAGAAGTGGGATCAGAGTAATAGTGTGCGTGGGACCCCTACTCCCAGACACTAGAGACTACCAGCGGTAAC
Organism: Dendrobates tinctorius; assembly: GCF_039654945.1. Lineage (NCBI taxonomy): Eukaryota > Metazoa > Chordata > Amphibia > Anura > Dendrobatidae > Dendrobates > Dendrobates tinctorius. The sequence goes on along the minus strand of NW_027361788.1, from coordinate 21,844,578 downwards.
TTTCACTGCTGGGGTCTTAAGGTCAGCCCAGCACTAGACGGTCAGAGTGTAAATATAATAAGTTGTGTGCGAGGTCAGGGTTGCAGCTGTGTCAGTAACCAGAGGTTCCCAAGATGGCGGAGGGCACCAGGAGTAAGGCAAAGGGGGAGGCCAATGCTATGGTCTATGAGGAGGTGTGGAGGACAATACCAATGAAGGCGAGGGTGAGCTCAGCCAGGGCTCCCCAAGGAGCCAGACCCCCGTGCTCAGTCCCGCAGTGGACTGTCCATCACCTGCCCGCCCCAGCCTGTTCAGATCGGAGGCCCTTTTCCAAGCGGCTATGGCACAGCTCGAGGCTGGTAATGATGACGCCCATGACAGACTCCTGGTGGAGGCAGAGAAAGCAGCGGAGCGTGAGCAAGCGGCGGCAGAGAAAGCAGCGGAGCGTGAGCAAGCGGCGGCAGAGCGTGAGCATGCAGAACGTGTGCTGCAGGCTGCAGAACGCCGTGAAGCTGCGGAGCACCGGCACTGACTGGAGATGGCTCAGCACGGGCTCCCGCTGGACGCTCCAGCCCCATCGGGGACCAAGGCTTCCAAGGTCCGGGAGGAGGACGTCCCCCTGCTTGAAAAGGATGGAGACCTGGATTCTTTTCTGCTGGCCTTTGAGAGAACCTGCCTCCAACACCATCTGGCCCTGGATCAGTGGGCAAGGTACCTGACTCCCCGTTTGAGAGGTAAGTCCCTGGAAGTTTTGGGGGACTTACCTGCCGGGGAGGAGCAGGACTACAACAGCATCAAGCGGGCCCTGATCCAGCAATACAACCTCACCCCGGAGTCGTACCGCAGGAGCCTGCAGCGGGGCTCAAAGGACACCAGAACCGACCACATGCGGGCACTGCTGAGAGCTGCGGAGCCCTGGACCTCGGGTCTAGAGCTCACCACCCGCCAGGAGGTCTAGGAACTGTTTGTCATGGAGCAGTTCTTGTGGAACTGCCCAGAGGACTTCCAGCAGTTCCTCCATGACCGGAAACCAAAAGGGCTTCTGCTACAGCCGCCCTGGCAGACGAGTATGCCAACAACAGGGCATCCGAGCCAAAGAAGACTGCCAGCAGCACCTGGAGAGGGGGTAAGCCCAGTCCTGCCCCTGTCCCCCCAGCCCCCAGAGTGCAAGGGGTGTACCCCCCTGCTGCCCTCTCCAGGCCAGGAGCAGAACCCAGACATTGTCATCATTGCAATCAGCCAGGACACTTTAAGGCTGCGTGTCCCCAGTGCCAGAAGGCCCCATCCCTGTCCTAGAAACCATCCACTGTTTTGTGTGTGGGAGGGGGTGGTGGGAGGGGGTGGTGGGAGGTCCCTGGACAATTACCAACCCGTCACCATCGGCCGCTCAGTGGTCATGGGATTGCGGGACACAGGCGCTGAACGAACCCTGGTACGTCCTGAGGTGGTGTCCCCTCAAGACTTTGTGCCCGGGAAAACCCTTTCCATCTTCGGAATTGGAGGTGTTGAACCGGCGCTGCCTGTCGCCAAGGTGTTTTTGGACTGGGGCGCCGGGAGGGGAATGCGGGAAGTGGGAGTAACGCCAAATATTCCTGCCAATGTGTTGCTTGGGACCAATTTGGGGCGGCTAGTGTCTCAGTATGTGGCCACTGAACCCCCAAGTCCGGCTCCCCAAGAATGTCATGACTCTACTGTGACTGCTAATGTTAATGTGTTGAATGTGCCTCCAACAGTGGAGGTGGGAGTAACGTCTAATATTCCTGCCAGTGTGTTGTTTGGGACCGATTTGGGGCGGCTAGTGTCTCAGTATGTGGCCACTGAACCCCCAAGTCCGGCTCCCCAAGAATGTCATGACTCTACTGTGAATGCTAATGTTAATGTGTTGAATGTGCCTCCAACAGTGGAGGAGGGAGTGAAACCTGATGGTAAGCCATGCACTGACACTACACACACAGGGCTCACAGTGAGGACAGGTGAGAAGACTGCAGGGGAGAGCTCAGAGGTGGAGGGAGGGGCTGCTATGGGCAGTGTAGGGCCCCTAAGTGAATCCAGCCTGCTGAGTCTAGGGCCTCTGCAGAAAGAGGAACAGGCCATGGGGGGAGGGGGTGTCCCGGGAGAGGAGCTACCAGGTAAGACCCCAGGGCAGGAGTTCCCCGCATCCTGGATGTCAGGGGGCCAGGGAAGTCCCCTAGCGCCCTCTAAAGCGGGGAGGTGTGATGAAGGAGCAGCCACCATCTTGGATATGGGGCCTAATGCTTGCCTCATATCTGAGCTTGGCCTGTCCATTTTGGTCTGAGTTCACAAGAATTACAGGGAGGTGTGATGAAGGAGTTAACTGCTCCTACCCCCCCATCTTTCGAGTTATGGACTTATGAAAAATATCCGAGTGACCCTGAGGAAATCACGCATCTGGCAGTGCGACTCCTGAGGCGGTGAGGGTTCTGGGGCCTGAGATACATAGATTGGCCCCCCACAGCGACCCAATGGGGCCATGTTTGCTCTCCACATGACAGGCAAAACAAACCACATTCACTGGTACCTCTCATGTCCTGATCCGATCATGCTGCTGAAAGTTACCCCCTTTCTTAGATATTGGGAATAAGTTCTGCAAGGAGTTAAAGGGTGGAGATTATTAGCCCACCCTCTGACACAGGGGGAGGAAGCTAGCGTGCTTAACTAGCAGCACATGGCAGAGAGTCTCACACACTCACAGAGGAACCAGACGATGATGATCTAAGAAGGAACTGGGGACAAATCTGCCAAGGGGAGCAGCGCCCACGCTTTGGGGTCTGTCCAGCAACTAAGATTTTTGTACCTGTGGACTGCAGAGCTCCCGGCACCCACATGCAACCTACAATCTGGCAAATTGACCTCCAGCTTAATATCTCTAAGTCTTGTACCCTTATTGTTATATTTTACTCTGACTGCAAATCCACTGTAATTCCATTGTATAGCTTACTGTATATTTCTGTAATTATCTAGTGCGCCCTTAAGGCAATTAAACCATAAAATTAATCTTGGGCTGATGCTTTTACTCTGATTACGAATCTTAAAATACCCAGCAGGTAACAGGACATCCTCCCCGGTGGCCATTTGCTCTAGGTGCAGCTCCCTTACTGACCTGAGAGACAAAGGGGGCGCCGGAGAGCTGTGCCTGTGTAGTTACGTCACATTGGTGATGTGGGAGGAGCGGGTCCTGTTTCCTCCACAGCGAGGAACTCCAGCTTGACGGAACTGTAGTTGTCAGGGTTCCTTTCGGTGGGACGAAGCTTCCTGCTGGCGTGGGAGATCACTCTTTCTTTGCCATTCTGTACCTGTGACAGTACTGCTCCCAGTCCCACGTTGCTAGCATCAGTATACAACACAAAGGGTTGGTCATAATCTGGGTAGGCCAGAACTTCATCTCCTGTGAGAGCCATCTTCAGTCGAGTGAAGGACCTCTCCAGCTCCTCATTCCATTCGGATGTAGGACTCTGCTTTCTGGCCTTCTTGGGCTGACCCATCAGAAGATTTTGCATAGGAATGGCTATCTCAGTGAAGCCTTTAATGAACCTTCGGTAGTAGCCTACCAGCCAGAGGAATTGACGTACTTCATGGAGGTTGCTGGGCTTCTGCCAGTCCCGGATGACTGTGACTTTGTCAGGATCCGGTGCCACACCTTCTGCATTCACTACATGACCAAGGTACTGAACCTTGGGCTTCAGGAGGTGGCATTTGGAAGGCTTCACCTTCAGGCCAAAGTTGGACAAGGCTTCAAACACCTCAGCGAGGTGCTTCAGATGGTCTTCATAAGTCTTGTAGAAAACAATGACATCATCAAGGTACAACAGGACAGTCTCGAAGTTCTTGTGTCCAAGACAGCACTCCATCAGTCGTTGGAATGTCCCAGGGGCGGTGCAGAGCCCGAATGGCATGCAGTTGAACTCACAGAGACCCATTGGGGTGGTAAACGCTGTTTTCTCCTTGTCTGCCTCTGCCACGGGAACCTGCCAATACCCACTATTGAGATGTAAGGTGGAAAAATAGTTAGCAGTTTTAAGTGCAGCTAATGACTCCTCAATTCTGGGTAATGGGTAGGCATCCTTATGTGTAATGCTGTTAATTTTTCTGTAATCAACATATATTCTCATGGTACCATCTTTCCTTTTCACAAAGACTATTGGAGCTGCTCAGGGGCTACAACTATCTCTGATCACCCCAGCCTCCTTCATTTCCCACAACATACTTTTGGCACATTGGTATTGTGTTGGGGGTATAGGCCGGTACCTTTCTCAAACAGTCTATAGCACACCACACAGTCTCTGGCACACAGGACCCAGGGACACCGGGCTCCGTAAATCCTGTTCGGGGACGCCAAAATGGGTCACCCTCCCAGGGCTGTGGGCTACTCGGTACCGGGCCAGTCTCTCAGAGGGGAATGTCACAGCAGCGGTGACCCGGTCCGTGGCCCTGGGCGCCCATGTAAAAGGGGTTGAGTGGTGGAAATAAAGTTTATGAGTGGATGATTCGTGACGCCACCTGTGGTGTTCGGCAAGGGAGATGTTAAGCCGACGCTGCAGACAGATCCTCTGGGACAGATGGTGTAGTGCAGCAATGATGTTGTAGCCCTCCACAGGCAGGGCTGTAGTCCCAGGGCAGTGAGGATAGGTGTTTAGGAAGAGGGTGCAGTATTTGGCACAGAGATGTAGCAGTGCTGAAGAGGTTGCAGGAAGGAGGCAAGGACACAACAGGGTGCAGTTTCTTTACCTTTTACTTTGCTTGGCAAATGCAGTCCAGGGTCCAGATTACAGATGGCACAGGAGCTGATTAGCCTGGAAGCAACTTAGGAATCTCTCTATCAGATGGGTTGTCTAGTCTCCTCTCTAGCGCTTACTTGAGGTACATGCAGTACTGTGTTTCACTGACGTTCCTCCTTCTTCCCTTTTGGATCTACCTCATATGGCAGACAGCTGTAGCCTTGTATCTCCTTTGGCTCACACGTTGCTGTTGTGCCTCCGAGTCTTAGATGGGAATAGAGCATTTACAGCTTCCTATTCCTCTGGTTTCTGTTGCAGGACCGTCAGTATCCATACAACCTTGGAGACAAGGCTCCAGATCATGCGCTGTCACTAGAAGTGAGCTCTCTACTCTCTGCTCAACTTCCAGCTTCTCCCTTCACGTGTACACACGTTGCCCTCCTCACACGAACTAACTACTTTTCCCCTTCCTGGCCCCCAGAGAGCAGCTCTTCCCCCAGTTTTAGTTCAGAGCTCCCTCTGCTGGCCTGGAGTGGGAACTGTGTTGTGTGTATTGATTATCTGCTAGAGAGACCCTTCATTGCTTCCAAGCATGACATCACACTCCCTAGGAGGAAGGTAATGCCACTGTGGCGACCATAGTCCTGGGGGCGCCACACTTTTGTGTAGCTTGATCACTTCTGTAGCATGCAGAGTTGCATGCTATAGAAGCTGTCAGGGCTGCAGCTTCTGTGCATTGACCTGTGAGACTTCCTGACATGCACTGCACATGACAGGAAGTCTCTCAGGCCTGGAGACCCGGATGCCATCATGACGACATCGGGTCTCCATGGCAGCGATCGGGACCCTGCATCATGCAGAGGCAGCTGACAGCCCCTCTGCCTGCTCCCAGAACGCTGTGATCATGTTTGATTGCAGTGTTCCGGCGGGTAAAGTGCCGGGAGCGGTCAGTGACCACACCCTGCACTTAGTGCCCGGTGTAAGCTGTGAGAATCAGCTGACACCCGGCTGCGATCAGCCATGCTCTTCCCGTAAGCGCGGCTGATCTGGTATGACGTACAAATGCATTAAGGCCCAGGACACATGGACAAGATAGTACATTATATGTCAGAAAGAGGTTAATGCTATGGACTGGCCTGCCCATTCCACAGACCTGAATCCAATCGAACACATCTGGGAAATCGTGTCTCGCTCCATCCACCAATGCCATATTGCTCCACCAACTGCTCAGGAGTTGACTGATGCTTTAATCCAGGTATGGGAGGAGATTTCTCAGGAGAAAATCCGCTGTCTCATCACGATCATGTCCAGGTGTTGTAAGGAGGTCATGCAGGCACGTGGAGACCACACACACTACTGACTATCATTTCCTTGGCTTGAGGCATTTCCACTGATGTTGGATCAGCCTGTAATTTGATTTTCCACTTTGATTTTGAGTATCATTCCAAATACAGACCGCCAATGAATATTAATTTTGATTTACATTGATCATTTTTATGTTTTATTGTTCTAAATGCATTCCACTATGGAATGAATAAAAAATTGCAACTGGAATATTTAATTAAGTGATATCTAGGATGTGGTATTTTTTATTTTCCCTTTATTTTTTGAGCAGAGTATAACACTAAAAAAAGGTTTAAAATTTTGCTAGGTTAAAACTCTCACCCATACAATATTCTGTGGTCTGGAGTACATTACTGTGATATATATCACTCCAAAAAGTGTATAAATTTTGCTTGGTTAAATTACTCATCCATACAGTATTCTATGGTGTGGAGTACATTTATGTGACATCTAACACTGCAAAAAAAAGTTTAAAACTTTTTCTGGGTTTAATTACTCACTCATACTGTATTCTATAGTATGGTGTACATTTCTGTGATATATACCACTTTCAAAAAGTTTTTTAAATTGTTGCTGGTTGAAAACTTCTCACCTATGCAGTATTTCGTGGTTTGTGGTACATTACTGTGATATCTATCACTCCAAAACGCGTTTAACAAATTTGTTTGGTTAAACTACTCACTCATGCAGTGTACCGTGGTCTGCTGAAGGTCGGCTACAGCTGCCGCCTCTCTGTCAGTGCTGCAACAGTATATGCAAGTGCCTGCTCACCAACTGGCCTGCAACCTGCCCACATGCTGGAACAGGGATGACATCTTGTGCTCACAGGGCCCCTGGGGCAGGAGGATCCTGTCAGTGTAGCAAAAAAACCTGCGTCAGAGACGCAGGATCAGTTAATGTCTACTGCCATGTGGGCCCGTACGGCAATAGTTAAAAGCCACCAGCTAATAAAAGGCTGGCAGCTGACATCAGCACGTATGTTGCTGGCGTATGACCTCATTGTCATTCACCGGCAAGTCCATGCTTTCAATGGCTAGAGGCGACGTCACTGCTGCACAGCGGTTAGGTAAGGAGACAGTTTTTTTTTTTAATTTATTGAAAGCGGCAGGATGGAGACAGATGGGGCAGTATGGAGACAGATCGGGCAGGAACATGGGGCAGGATGGAGACAGATGGGGCAGGTCATAGTGTCAGGATAGACACATGGCGCAAAATCATGGGGCATGATGGAGACACATGGTGCAGAATCATGGGGCAGGATGGCAACAGATGAGGCAGGAACCTGGGGAAGGATGGAGACACATGGTGCAGGTCATAGTGTCAACTTCACATTTATGTTCCACTTGTTGTTGATTCTTCACCAAAAATTTACATTTGGTATCTTTATGTTTGAAGCATGATATGTGGGAAAAGGTTGAAAAGTTCCAGAGGGCCGAATACTTTTGCAAGGCACTGTATTTCTTGCAGAGACGAGCCCTGGCTAGACGAAGTGATGGTGGTCTGTGCTGGATGAAGATGAAAAGCGAAGAGACGGATTTCAACTAGAGATGTCACTGGTGAGTCAGTGTATTACCTGTACCCTTACACTATCCACTATTTAGTATATACAGAGCTCCTGTGTATAATGTCATTTTGATCACTGTATTACCTGTACACTGACACTACATACAGAGCAACTGTGTATAGTGTCACTGGTGATCTCTGCATTACCTCTACACTATATACAGAGCTCTTGTGTATAATGTCACTGATGTTCACTGTATTACCTCTACACTATAAACAGAGCTCCTGTGTATTATGTCACTAGTGATCACTGTATTACCTGTACACAGACACTATATACAGAGCTCCTGTATATACTGTCGCTGGTGATCACTGTATTACCTGTACACTGGCACTGTATACTAAGTACAGAGCTTCTGTGTATAATGGTACTTATGGTAATATTGGTATTGTGTTTTTTATTAATGAGCAGTATCCAGTAACAATGTGGTGTAAATATGTGGTCTGGTCATGGTGCCGGCGGCAGTGCCAGGTGTTGATGTGAGAGACTGACGCGAGTTTCTCACATCACACACGCTAGTGTGACCCCGGCCAAAGTCACAGTATCCCCTATATAATGTATATAGACTGCTGTATATACATTAGGCTGCATTCACACGTTCAGGTTTTTTCGCGGCGGTTTTTACCGAGCGATTTTGCCGCGAAAACCCAAAAAAAGCAGCATCCCATGCAATCCTATGGGATTCCGCAATGCTGTGCTAATGCTATGGATTTTTCCGCTGCAGAATCGCATCGCGGAAAAATCCGCAGCATGCTCATTAATTTGCGGACTCGCGGCAATTCCCACATAGGAATGCATCTTTCTGCTTACTTTCCGCATGTGGCTGTGCCAACCATGCCAAAAGTAAGCAGAGCATTTGCGAATGGTACTCACGGTCCAGAGGAGAGGAGACTCAGGAAAATCAGGTTATATTCACCTTCCGATGTCCCGCGTAGTGTCCCCAGGCTTCAGCGATACACGCGGCAGCTCCCGTTCCCAGTAATGCATTGCGATGACCTTTGCTGACGTTGCGTCTCGCGATGCTGTAGACCGCTACATCATCAAAGGTCATTGCCGCAATGCATCACTGGGGACGAGACCTGCCGGAGCATCGCGGAGGCCTGGGGACGCTGTGCGGGACATCGGAAGGTGAATACAACCCGCTTTTTAATTTGTTTTTATTATCTTTTACATCCTATCTTTTACTACTGATGCTGCATAGGCAGCCTCAATAGTAAAAAGTTGGTCACACTCGTCAAACACTATGTTTGACGAGTGTGACCAACCTGTCAATCAGTTCTCCAAGCGATGCTACAGATCGCTTGGAAAACGCTAGCATTCTGCAAGCTAATTACGCATGCAAATCGCTAGTTCTTCCGCTGGAAAATTGCGGGAATTTAAAATGCGATTTTCCCGCGGAATGGAATTCTGGAATTCTCACGGTAACTTCCGCGGGAATTCCGCTACCTGTGAACCCAGCCTTACATAGGTGATACTGTGATTACACAGATTTAGCAGCCAGTATCACCTATATAATGTATAAATAGCAGTCACAGTATCACCCATATAATGTATATTGACTGCTGTATATACATTATATTGGTGATACTATGATTATACACACTTAGCAGCCAGTATCACTTATACATTGCATACACAGCAGTCTATATACAGTATTCAGGTGATAGTGCAAGTGCCGTACATACACAAATTTTCCATATTGGGACTCACGCAGGTATGGAGGTGGGGGAATGATGAACAGATGAGGTGCGTCCATCGTTGGACGTGCAGAGGAGCAGGTCCATGGCTCGGACGGTGAGTAGAGCAGGAAACAAAAAAGTGAGAAATACAGCACTGGGGGGACTCATAGATCACCGGGGGGACACAGAGATCACCGTGGGGTGGCACGACGATCACAGGGGGAGGTACCGAGATCACAGGGGGAGCACAAAGATCACAGGGGGCACATAGCTGGTTGGCACAGATCACCAGGGGGTGGCACAAAGATCAAAGGAGGGCAAAGAGATCACAGGGGGCACAGAGATCACATGGAAGCACAAATATCACAGGGGATACATAGTAGGGGGCACAGGGATCGACTGCTGCCGGAGAATTGTGGACTGCGGGGACCTGCCTAGCGGGCTGCATGTGGCCTGTGGGCCGGAGGTTCCTTCCCCACCCATTTTAAAGGGCCGGCGGCGGCCCACTTAGCCGCCAGCCCACCGGGCATCTTCCCAGCTGGGCAGATTAGCAATCCGGGCCTGTCAGCGAGGCAGCGAATATTATGCACCTAAGTGGCTGCGCCAATTCTTTGGAATGCACTTCCCAGGTCAATACGATTAGTCTCCAATCCCTACAATTTTAAGCGTGCCCTGAAAATGCATTTATTCAGACTAGCCTACCGCCTCAACACATTAACCTAACTATCCCTGGGTGGCCCAGTCAAAAGTTTTACCATAACCAGGTTCCCCGCATCATGTTCCCACATGCTTTATGCATCTATTAGCCTTCTGTGTCTGTACTGTTACACACTTAACATTATGGCTGGTCCATACAATCAGGGCAACTGTTACCACCCACCTTTCGTGTCTCCCATTTTTTCCTCATAGACTGTAAGCTTGTGAGCAGGGCCCTCATTCCTTTTGGTATCTGTTATGATCTATGTGATTATTGTTATGCTGTAATGTCTATTGTCTGTACAAATCCCCTCTGAAATGTAAAGTGCTGCGGAATATGTCGGCGCTATAGAAATAAAATTTATTATTATTATAAGTGGCTGTGTGCAGACACAGCAAAGCTGACCAGTGTGTAGCAAAAGTTAATAGTCTGTTAGGTAAAATCGCACCCCTCCCCTTTTCATATAAGGTGGCTAGTGTTGAGCATTCCGATACCGCAAGTATCGGGTATCGGCCGATACTTGCTGTATCGGAATTCCGATACCGACTTCCGATATTTTTTCAATATCGGAATTCGGCATCGGAATCGGAAGTTCAAAGTTGATTGACAGACTGACGTCATCATGATGCGCGGTGTGTGCGCATCATGATGCGCCGTCATTTCGGGCCTTCCAGGGGTCTCTGCCGGCCTGCCGGGGGGCTGTGCCGGCCTGCCGGGGGGCTGTGCTGATGTCCGGGGGTCTGTGCAAGCATCGTCCGATGGGACTACAAGTCCCATCGGGCGATGCCTGCTACCATGACAGTGATTGACACATTAGCCAATGATGGGACAGTAGTAGTCCCATCATCCGGCTAATGTGTTAAATGTTAAAAAAAAAAAAAAAAAATACTACATGCATGCCACATGCATGCCACATGCTACATACATACCACATACATACATACTACATATATACTACATGCATGCTACATACATACTACATATATACTACATGCATACTACATGCATGCTACATACATACTACATGCATGCTACATACATACTACATGCATGCTACATACATACTACATGCATGCTACATACATACTACATGCATGCTACATACATACTACATGCATGCTACATGCATGCTACATGCATGCTACATGCATGCTACATGCATGCTACATACATACTACATGCTACATACATACTACATACATACTACATGCTACATACTACATACCACATATATACTACATACATACAATACATTCATACAATACATACATAGACATACAGTACATATAACATAGAGTAACATACTTACCAATACTTGTCACATTGTTCCCCGAAGCCATTGTCTTTTCCGGAATAAATATTAACATAACAAACCACAAAAATACTCACCCACGATCCGAAGCAGTCCACGAGTGTGTCCCACGACGATCTTGGGTAGAGAACTGCAGCATCAGATGATGCTGCCGTTCTCTACGGGCTGCAGGAATCCAATGACGGAAGGTAGGTATCCTTCCGCACTGTATTCCTCCGCCACTTAAAAAAAAAAAAAATTCCCACACAGCAATGGCATAAAGTGAGACTAGGGACTTTTTTTTTTTTTTTAAGTGGCGGAGGAATACAGTGCGGAAGGATACCTACCTTCCGTCATTGGATTCCTGCAGCCCGTAGAGAACGGCAGCATCATCTGATGCTGCCGTTCTCTACCCAAGATCGTCGTGGGACACACTCGTGGACTGCTTCGGATCGTGGGTGAGTATTTTTGTGGTTTGTTATGTTAATATTTATTCCGGAAAAGACAATGGCTTCGGGGAACAATGTGACAAGTATTGGTAAGTATGTTACTCTATGTTATATGTACTGTATGTCTATGTATGTATTGTATGAATGTATTGTATGTATGTAGTATATATGTGGTATGTATGTAGCATGTAGTATGTATGTAGTATGTATGTAGCATGCATGTAGCATGCAGTATGTATGTAGCATGCATGTAGTATATATGTAGCATGCATGTAGTATATATGTAGTATGTATGTAGCATGTATGTAGTATGTATGTAGCATGTATGTAGCATGCATGTAGTATATATGTAGCATGTATGTAGCATGTATGTAGTATGTATGTGGTATGTATGTAGCATGCATGTAGTATATATGTAGTATGTATGTAGTATGTATGTGGTATGTATGTAGCATGCATGTAGTATGTATGTAGTATGTATGTAGCATGTATGTAGTATGTATGTAGCATGTATGTAGCATGTATGTAGTATGTATGTATGTAGTATGTAGCATGTATGTAGTATGTATGTGGTATGTATGTAGCATGTAGTATGTATGTAGCATGCATGTAGTATGTATGTAGCATGCATGTAGCATGCATGTAGCATGCATGTAGTATGTATGTGGTATGTATGTAGCATGTAGTATGTATGTAGCATGCATGTAGTATGTATGTAGCATGCATGTAGTATGTATGTAGTATGTATGTATGTAGCATGTATGTAGTATGTATGTGGTATGTATGTAGCATGTATGTAGCATGCATGTAGCATGCATGTAGTATGTATGTAGCATGTATGTAGTATGTATGTAGTATGTATGTAGCATTTTTTTTTTTTTTTTTTTTTAACATTTAACACATTAGCCGGATGATGGGACTACTACTGTCCCATCATTGGCTAATGTGTCAATCACTGTCATGGTAGCAGGCATCGCCCGATGGGACTTGTAGTCCCATCGGACGATGCCTGCACAGCCCCCCGGCAGGCCGGCACAGCCCCCCCGGCAGGCCGGCACAGCCCCCCGGCAGGCCGGCACAGCCCCCCGGAGCCTGCACAGCCCCCCGGCAGGCCGGCACAGCCCACCGGAGCCTGCACAGACCCCCTGGCAGGCCGGCACAGCCCCCCGAAAGGCCCGTACAGACCCCAGAGAGGCTGTACAAGGGCAGGAAAGGGTTTTTCTTATTCCGATACCGGAAGTCCCATAGACTTGAATGGGACTTCCGGTATCGGAATCGGCGATACCGATACTTTTTTTAAAGATCGGCCGATACCATCCGATACGATACTTTGAAGTATCGGACGGTATCGCTCAACTCTAAAGGTGGCGCTCTAGGCAGCGGCTTACCCTGCCTTCCCCTCGTCACGGCTTGGGCTGTGCTACTAATAGAGCTATAACCAAGGCTGATGCAGACCTAACTATTGGTCCTGAAATATTTGGGGGGAGACCTCTGATGACAATGGTAATTTGAAGAACACCAGGTTTAAATGAGAAATAACTCTTATAAGTCATATGTTTTCTACTTGTCACCTGTTATCTGGAAATGGTGAGCTCCGATCATGATGAAATGTGTGGAAAAGAAAGGAATCAGGTCTTATAATACTTTATTCAGCTCAGATGTTAAACCTCATTTTATTTTTTTAGTTATTGTTATGCTTTGCATATAAAGCACCATCATATGTCTTTAGCGTGTGGGAGGAAACCGGAGTACCCAGAGGAAACCCACGCAAACACGGGGAGAACATATAGACTCATTGCAGATGTTGTCCTTTGTTGGATTGGAATCCAGGACCCCAGCGCTGCAAGGCTGCAGTGCTAACCACTGAGCCACCGTGCTGCCCCCAAATTAAGACAAGTTCTTTGTTACAACAGATCCATCCATTTATGTTCAGCCTTGTACTGAATAGCAAGGAGAGCTGTCTGCCTTGTCTCTTCGCCCTTGTTGTTGTTAGATTCTTACGTGGTGGCCAGTGGATGTATTCGGCCTCCACAGCGGTTGCAATAGCATTTATTTTTTGCTATTTCTCTGTAATGCCCGAATCTACAAAGGTATACGGAATATTGGTTAACAGGCTGGTAAGAATGTTGGTTAGTACCATGGATTGTATCAAAAAGAAGAAATTGTACCCAACATGTTAAGAACTGTCATAGACAACAAAATATAATAAGTAGCATCCTTAACCCTACAGCTCCCAGACGTCAGTCTACACTGATAATAGTAAAATATAAAAGCTTAATATGAACAGAACCGCACTGCTGTCATTCCACAGTGACTGCGTTTCATGAGGCATTGAATCATCAAATTCACTTACCTCTTATTACATAAAGAACATTGATAGTACTGTAGAAGTTGTACTTTGACCTAATTGTGAGATCTTGTCACCTCTGGCAGCTCAGGGTGGATATATTTGATGCCTTTTGCATAATCCTGCCATAAGGGACCATGATCTTCTTTCAATAAACCATCGATCGTCCAGAATGCATCTCATGTGCAAGTGTGGATAGTAACCGTTCTGAAAATAAGAGTATATGAGATGGATTACAACCCAAGTTGGAGCTTTTTACCATGTATACTCGTTATCTCACTAAGCTGCTGGAAGTGATGTAGTGATGTGAGACCTACTGGCAGAATCTAAGACTTTATCAGAAAGTTTTATCATGGAAAGACGTTCCTTAAGCCCCCGTCACACACAGCGATCTCTAGAGAAATCGCTGCTGAGTCACAAGTTTTGTGACGCCACAGCGATCTCACCAGCGAGATCGCTGTGTGTGACAGGTATCAGCGACCGGCCCCCCTGCCGGGTATCGCTGATCGTGCTGGAATGGCCAGGACATTTTTTTGGTCGCTGTTCTCCCGCTGGCCAGCACGCATCGCTGCATGTGGCAGGCGGGAGACCAGCGATCAGCGAGCAGGAGCTTGTAACCAAGGTAAACAGCGGATGAGTTTGGCAGCTCACCAGCGATCATGTAGCGACTCACCAGCGATCCTGACAAGTTGATATCGTTGTCGGGATCGCTGGTGAGTCGCTATGTGTGACGGGGCCCTTAGTCGTCTTCTCCTGCAAGTAGTAGCATTGACCGGCTGTTGTTTTCAGCCTCTTATCCCACACAATGTACGCTTTTTCAGGAAGCTAAAAAGATGAAACAAATTCCATTAAATCTGTAAAGTCTTAGGTCCCAATATAACAAAGTACTCAACACTCATATGTCATTTACATTACTGGTCTTCTTATATTGGGCTTGGGGTATTTTGAGAAGTCCAAGTTGTGAGAGCAACAACAAAAATAAACTTATAAAATGTCCAAATGTCAACTAAATGGATTTATTTATAAATGTAAAAATCCTTTCAACTTCAAGCCACAATTTGAGAATCACTCTGTAAATTCATAGTATTTCTCATGTCCGGCTCCACTCATTCTATAGATAAGAAGATGGTTTTCCTGAGATTTTCAATAACTACATTTCAGAAGAGTAACAAAGGTGCTAGGGTGCCCTCCAGAAAGCAAAGCCTCTTTTCTTGGAAATAATTGTGGGAGGTGGGAGATGATGGAAAAGTCATGTATAACCCAGATACTGATAGGGTACCTGATTCCCGAAGACGGTTATATTATACAGATGGTACAGTTCTTCCGCTAGCTCCTTTTAGTCTCCTGGAAGTTTGTTGTGTAGATAGACGTGGGTGATATTATGTCATCCAGGAAACATCCAGGGATTTGGCACATTGGTATACTGGGAAAAATAAGGAATCATCTATAAATCCACTGGAAACATTTCTTACCTAGTTCATGGTTTTATATAGAGACATTTATGTACTATATAACTCACCTCTCCTCTATGTCGGAGCTCTCCTCACTATCAGATGGTTCATTATCTGTACAGAAATATGGAAGAGTGAAAAGAAGTTTTGAAGTTTTAGGTTCAAAACTGATGATTTTGTCGATGAGGTATGTCAGTATGCAGGTCCATACTAGAGAGAGGTCTATAAACATGGAGTCTGGAGCGTCAATAAGACTACAAATATAGGTTCAAACCAGAGCAGAATAAATCACTGACCAGACTACTAGAGATCCACAGGATCCTACATTGGGACCAGGATCTCACATTGTAAGGAGGTCCAAACACCACAGGAAAAAAGGAGTTTTAGTATATATGTACCCCACCTGCTGCTCAGTGAAACTGCGCTTATTAATGATATGATGTAAGTGTTCAGTACAAGATTAGAAGTGAACATGCCCTACGTCGCCAGAGTGTGGACCCTCAACAATCTCAAGCATTCTAACAATGGTTTTCAAAAAATAAATGGTTGTCGGGAAATAAATGGAAGCTAACATTATGATTTCCAAATAGATATGAACAGGGGTGGATTAAGGGTAGCCAGGGCCCGGGGCAGTTCAGACTCTGTGGGCCCCCCTCGTCACGTGACGAGGGTCACGAATCGTAGAGCCACACTCTACATAGAGAATAATGGGGCCTCCAGCACCGACCTCCACCCGCAGAGCCACACTCTACATAGAGAATAATGGGGCCTCCAGCACCGACCTCCACCCGCAGAGCCGCACTCCACATAGAGAATAATGGAGCCTCCAGCACAGACCTCCACCCGCAGAGCCGCACTCCACATAGAGAATAATGGAGCCTCAAGCACCGACCTCCACCCACAGAGCCGCACTCCACACAGAGAATAATGGAGCCTCCAGCACCGACCTCCACCCGCAGAGCCACACTCCACATAGAGAATAATGGAGCCTCCAGCACCGACCTCCACCCGCAGAGCCGCACTCCACATAGAGAATAATGTGGCCTCCAGCACCGACCTCCACCCGCACTCCACATAGAGAATAATGGGGCCTCCAGCACCGACCTCCACCCGCAGAGCCGCACTCCACATAGAGAATAATGGAGCCTCCAGCACCGACCTCCACCCACAGAGCCGCACTCCACATAGAGAATAATGGAGCCTCCAGCACTTACCTCCACCCGCAGAGCCGCACTCCACATAGAGAATAATGGAGCCTCCAGCACCGACCTCCACCCGCAGAGCCGCACTCCACATAGAGAATAATGGAGCCTCCAGCACTTACCTCCACCCGCAGAGCCGCACTCCACATAGAGAATAATGGGGCCTCCAGCACCGACCTCCACCCGCAGAGCCGCACTCCACATAGAGAATAATGGAGCCTCCAGCACAGACCTCCACCCGCAGAGCCGCACTCCACATAGAGAATAATGGAGCCTCAAGCACCGACCTCCACCCACAGAGCCGCACTCCACACAGAGAATAATGGAGCCTCCAGCACCGACCTCCACCCGCAGAGCCGCACTCCACATAGAGAATAATGGGGCCTCCAGCACCTACCTCCACCCACAGAGCCGCACTCCTCATAGAGAATAATGGGGCCTCCAGCACCGACCTCCACCCGCAGAGCCGCACTCCACATAGAGAATAATGGAGCCTCCAGCACCGACCTCCACCCGCAGAGCCGCACTCCACATAGAGAATAATGGAGCCTCCAGCACCGACCTCCACCCGCAGAGTCGCACTCCACATAGAGAATAATGGGGCCTCCAGCACCTACCTCCACCCTCAGAGCCGCACTCCACATACAGAATAATGGGGCCTCCAGCACCGACCTCCACCCGCAGAGCCGCACTCCACATAGAGAATAATGGAGCCTCCAGCACCGACCTCCACCCGCAGAGCCGCACTCCACATAGAGAATAATGGAGCCTCCAGCACCGACCTCCACCCGCAGAGCCACACTCCACATAGAGAATAATGGGGCCTCCAGCAGCACCGACCTCCACCCGCAGAGCCACACTCCACATAGAGAATAATGGAGCCTCCAGCACCGACCTCCACCTGCAGAGCCGCACTCCACATAGAGAATAATGGGGCCTCCAGCAGCACCGACCTCCACCCGCAGAGCCACACTCCACATAGAGAATAATGGAGCCTCCAGCACCGACCTCCACCCGCAGAGCCGCACTCCACATAGAGAATAATGGGGCCTCCAGCACCGACCTCCACCCGCAGAGCCACACTCCACATACAGAATAATGTGGCCTCCAGCACCGACCTCCACCCGCAGAGCCGCACTCCACATACAGAATAATGGGGCCTCCAGCACCGACCTCCACCCGCACTCCACATAGAGAATAATGGGGCCTCCAGCACCGACCTCCACCCGCAGAGCCGCACTCCACATAGAGAATAATGTGGCCTCCAGCACCGACCTCCACCCGCACTCCACATAGAGAATAATGGGGCCTTCAGCACCGACCTCCACCCGCAGAGCCGCACTCCACATAAAGAATAATGGAGCCTCCAGCACCGACCTCCACCCACAGAGCCGCACTCTACATAGAGAATAATGGAGCCTCCAGCACTTACCTCCACCCGCAGAGCCGCACTCCACATAGAGAATAATGGAGCCTCCAGCACCGACCTCCACCCGCAGAGCCGCACTCCACATAGAGAATAATGGAGCCTCCAGCACCGACCTCCACCCGCAGAGACGCACTCCACATAGAGAATAATGGAGCCTCCAGCACTTACCTCCACCCGCAGAGCCACACTCCACATACAGAATAATGGGGCCTCCAGCACCGACCTCCACCCGCAGAGCCACACTCTACATAGAGAATAATGGGGCCTCCAGCAGCACCGACCTCCACCCGCAGAGCCACACTCCACATAAAGAATAATGGAGTCTCCAGCACCGACCTCCACCCGCAGAGCCACACTCCACATAAAGAATAATGGAGCCTCCAGCACTTACCTCCACCCGCAGAGCCACACTCCACATACAGAATAATGGGGCCTCCAGCACCGACCTCCACCCGCAGAGCCACACTCTACATAGAGAATAATGGGGCCTCCAGCAGCACCGACCTCCACCCGCAGAGCCACACTCCACATAAAGAATAATGGAGTCTCCAGCACCGACCTCCACCCGCAGAGCCGCACTCCACATAGAGAATAATGGGGCCTCCAGCACCGACCTCCACCCGCAGAGCCACACTCCACATACAGAATAATGTGGCCTCCAGCACCGACCTCCACCCGCAGAGCCGCACTCCACATACAGAATAATGGGGCCTCCAGCACCGACCTCCACCCGCACTCCACATAGAGAATAATGGGGCCTCCAGCACCGACCTCAACCCGCAGAGCCGCACTCCACATAGAGAATAATGTGGCCTCCAGCACCGACCTCCACCCGCACTCCACATAGAGAATAATGGGGCCTCCAGCACCGACCTCCACCCGCAGAGCCGCACTCCACATAGAGAATAATGGAGCCTCCAGCACCGACCTCCACCCACAGAGCCGCACTCCACATAGAGAATAATGGAGCCTCCAGCACTTACCTCCACCCGCAGAGCCGCACTCCACATAGAGAATAATGGAGCCTCCAGCACCGACCTCCACCCGCAGAGCCGCACTCCACATAGAGAATAATGGAGCCTCCAGCACTTACCTCCACCCGCAGAGCCGCACTCCACATAGAGAATAATGGAGCCTCCAGCACCGACCTCCACCCGCAGAGACGCACTCCACATAGAGAATAATGGAGCCTCCAGCACTTACCTCCACCCACAGAGCCGCACTCCACATAGAGAATAATGGAGCCTCCAGCACCGACCTCCACCCGCAGAGCCACACTCCACATAGAGAATAATGGAGCCTCCAGCACTTACCTCCACCCGCAGAGCCGCACTCCACATAGAGAATAATGGAGCCTCCAGCACCGACCTCCACCCGCAGAGCAGCACTCCACATAGAGAATAATGGAGCCTCCAGCACCGACCTCCACCCGCAGAGCCACACTCCACATAGAGAATAATGGAGCCTCCAGCACTTACCTCCAACCGCAGAGCCGCACTCCACATAGAGAATAATGGAGCCTCCAGCACCGACCTCCACCAGCAGAGCCACACTCCACATAGAGAATAATGGAGCCTCCAGCACTTACCTCCACCCGCAGAGCCACACTCCACATAGAGAATAATGGAGCCTCCAGCACCGACCTCCACCCGCAGAGCCACACTCCACATAGAGAATAATGGAGCCTCCAGCACCGACCTCCACCTGCAGAGCCGCACTCCACATAGAGAATAATGGAGCCTCCAGCACTGACCTCCACCCGCAGTGCCACACTCCACATAGAGAATAATGGAGCCTCCAGCACCGACCTCCACCCGCAGAGCCGCACGCCACATAGAGAATAATGGAGCCTCCAGCACCGACCTCCACCCGCAGAGCCGCACTCCACATAGAGAATAATGGAGCCTCCAGCACCGACCTCCACCCGCAGAGCCACACTCCACATAGAGAATAATGGAGCCTCCAGCACCGACCTCCACCCGCAGAGCCGCACTCCACATAGAGAATAATGGGGCCTCCAGCACCGACCTCCACCCGCAGAGCCACACTCCACATACAGAATAATGTGGCCTCCAGCACCGACCTCCACCCGCAGAGCCGCACTCCACATAGAGAATAATGGGGCCTCCAGCACCGACCTCCACCCGCAGAGCCACACTCCACATACAGAATAATGTGGCCTCCAGCACCGACCTCCACCCGCACTCCACATAGAGAATAATGGGGCCTCCAGCACCGACCTCCACCCGCAGAGCCGCACTCCACATAGAGAATAATGGAGCCTCCAGCACCGACCTCCACCCACAGAGCCGCACTCCACATAGAGAATAATGGAGCCTCCAGCACTTACCTCCACCCGCAGAGACGCACTCCACATAGAGAATAATGGAGCCTCCAGCACTTACCTCCACCCGCAGAGCCGCACTCCACATAGAGAATAATGGAGCCTCCAGCACCGACCTCCACCCGCAGAGCCACACTCCACATAGAGAATAATGGAGCCTCCAGCACCGAC
Source organism: Dendrobates tinctorius (assembly GCF_039654945.1). Taxonomy (NCBI): domain Eukaryota; kingdom Metazoa; phylum Chordata; class Amphibia; order Anura; family Dendrobatidae; genus Dendrobates; species Dendrobates tinctorius. The sequence goes on along the minus strand of NW_027361788.1, from coordinate 21,823,895 downwards.
CTCCACCCGCAGAGTCGCACTCCACATAGAGAATAATGGGGCCTCCAGCACCTACCTCCACCCGCAGAGCCGCACTCCACATATAGAATAATGGGGCCTCCAGCACCGACCTCCACCCGCAGAGCCGCACTCCACATAGAGAATAATGGAGCCTCCAGCACCGACCTCCACCCGCAGAGCCGCACTCCACATAGAGAATAATGGAGCCTCCAGCACCGACCTCCACCCGCAGAGCCACACTCCACATAGAGAATAATGGAGCCTCCAGCACCGACCTCCACCTGCAGAGCCGCACTCCACATAGAGAATAATGGAGCCTCCAGCACTGACCTCCACCAGCAGAGCCACACTCCACATACAGAATAATGGGGCCTCCAGCACCGACCTCCACCCGCAGAGCCACACTCTACATAGAGAATAATGGGGCCTCCAGCAGCACCGACCTCCACCCGCAGAGCCACACTCCACATAGAGAATAATGTGGCCTCCGGCACCGACCTCCACCCGCACTCCACATAGAGAATAATGGGGCCTCCAGCACCGACCTCCACCCGCAGAGCCGCACTCCACATAGAGAATAATGTGGCCTCCAGCACCGACCTCCACCCGCACTCCACATAGAGAATAATGGGGCATCCAGCACCGACCTCCACCCGCAGAGCCGCACTCCACATAGAGAATAATGGAGCCTCCAGCACCGACCTCCACCCACAGAGCCGCACTCCACATAGAGAATAATGGAGCCTCCAGCACTTACCTCCACCCGCAGAGCCACACTCCACATAGAGAATAATGGAGCCTCCAGCACCGACCTCCACCCGCAGAGCCGCACTCCACATAGAGAATAATGGAGCCTCCAGCACTTACCTCCACCCGCAGAGCCGCACTCCACATAGAGAATAATGGAGCCTCCAGCACCGACCTCCACCCGCAGAGACGCACTCCACATAGAGAATAATGGAGCCTCCAGAACTTACCTCCACCCGCAGAGCCGCACTCCACATAGAGAATAATGGAGCCTCCAGCACCGACCTCCACCCGCAGAGCCACACTCCACATAGAGAATAATGGAGCCTCCAGCACTTACCTCCACCCGCAGAGCCGCACTCCACATAGAGAATAATGGAGCCTCCAGCACCGACCTCCACCCGCAGAGCCGCACTCCACATAAAGAATAATGGAGCCTCCAGCACCGACCTCCACCCGCAGAGCCACACTCCACATAGAGAATAATGGAGCCTCCAGCACTTACCTCCAACCGCAGAGCCGCACTCCACATAGAGAATAATGGAGCCTCCAGCACCGACCTCCACCCGCAGAGCCACACTCCATATAGAGAATAATGGAGCCTCCAGCACTTACCTCCACCCGCAGAGCCACACTCCACATAGAGAATAATGGAGCCTCCAGCACCGACCTCCACCCGCAGAGTCACACTCTACATAGAGAATAATGGGGCCTCCAGCACCGACCTCCACCCGCAGAGCCACACTCCACATAGAGAATAATGGAGCCTCCAGCACCGACCTCCACCTGCAGAGCCGCACTCCACATAGAGAATAATGGAGCCTCCAGCACCGACCTCCACCCGCAGAGCCGCACTCCACATAGAGAATAATGGAGCCTCCAGCACTTACCTCCACCCGCAGAGCCACACTCCACATAGAGAATAATGGAGCCTCCAGCACCGACCTCCACCCGCAGAGCCGCACTCTACATAGAGAATAATGGGGCCTCCAGCACCGATCTCCACCCGCAGAGCCACACTCCACATAGAGAATAATGGAGCCTCCAGCACCGACCTCCACCCGCAGAGCCGCACTCCACATACAGAATAATGGGGCCTCCAGCACCGACCTCCACCCGCACTCCACATAGAGAATAATGGGGCCTCCAGCACCGACCTCCACCCGCAGAGCCGCACTCCACATAGAGAATAATGTGGCCTCCAGCACCGACCTCTACCCGCACTCCACATAGAGAATAATGGGGCCTCCAGCACCGACCTCCACCCGCAGAGCCACACTCCACATACAGAATAATGTGGCCTCCAGCACCGACCTCCACCCGCAGAGCCGCACTCTACATAGAGAATAATGGGGCCTCCAGCACTGACCTCCACCCGCACTCCACATAGAGAATAATGGGGCCTCCAGCACCGACCTCCACCCGCAGAGCCGCACTCCACATAGAGAATAATGGAGCCTCCAGCACCGACCTCCACCCGCAGAGCCTCACTCCACAGAGAATAATGGAGCCTCCGGCACCGACCTCCACCCGCAGAGCCGCACTCCACATAGAGAATAATGGAGCCTCCAGCACCGACCTCCACCCGCAGAGCCGCACTCCACATAGAGAATAATGGGGCCTCCAGCACTTACCTCCACCTGCAGAGCCGCACTCCACATAGAGAATAATGGAGCCTCCAGCACCGACCTCCACCCGCAGAGCCGCACTCCACATAGAGAATAATGGAGCCTCCAGCACCGACCTCCACCCGCAGAGCCGCACTCCACATAGAGAATAATGGAGCCTCCAGCACCGACCTCCACCCGCAGAGCCGCACTCCACATAGAGAATAATGGGGCCTCCAGCACTTACCTCCACCCGCAGAGCCGCACTCCACATAGAGAATAATGGAGCCTCCAGCACCGACCTCCACCCGCAGAGCCGCACTCCTCATAGAGAATAATGGGGCCTCCAGCACCTACCTCCACCCGCAGAGCCGCACTCCACATAGAGAATAATGGAGCCTCCAGCACCGACCTCCACCCGCAGAGCCGCACTCCTCATAGAGAATAATGGAGCCTCCAGCACCGACCTCCACCCGCAGAGCCGCACTCCACATAGAGAATAATGGAGCCTCCAGCACTTACCTCCACCCGCAGAGCCGCACTCCACATAGAGAATAATGGAGCCTCCAGCACTGACCTCCACCCGCAGAGCCGCACTCCACATAGAGAATAATGGAGCCTCCAGCACCGACCTCCACCCGCAGAGCCGCACTCCACATAGAGAATAATGGAGCCTCCAGCACCGACCTCCACCCGCAGAGCCACACTCCACATAGAGAATAATGGAGCCTCCAGCACCGACCTCCACCTGCAGAGCCGCACTCCACATAGAGAATAATGGGGCCTCCAGCACCGACCTCCACCCGCAGAGCCGCACTCCACATAGAGAATAATGGAGCCTCCAGCACCGACCTCCACCCGCAGAGCCGCACTCCACATAGAGAATAATGGAGCCTCCAGCACTTACCTCCAACCGCAGAGCCGCACTCCACATAGAGAATAATGGAGCCTCCAGCACCGACCTCCACCCGCAGAGCCGCACTCCACATAGAGAATAATGGAGCCTCCAGCACCGACCTCCACCCGCAGAGCCGCACTACACAGAGAATAATGGGGCCTCCAGCACCGACCTCCACCCGCAGAGCCGCACTCCTCATAGAGAATAATGGAGCCTCCAGCACCGACCTCCACCCGCAGAGCCACACTCCACATAGAGAATAATGGAGCCTCCAGCACTTACCTCCACCCGCAGAGCCACACTCCACATAGAGAATAATGGAGCCTCCAGCACCGACCTCCACCCGCAGAGTCACACTCTACATAGAGAATAATGGGGCCACCAGCACCGACCTCCACCCGCAGAGCCACACTCCACATAGAGAATAATGGAGCCTCCAGCACCGACCTCCACCTGCAGAGCCGCACTCCACATAGAGAATAATGGAGCCTCCAGCACTGACCTCCACCCGCAGTGCCACACTCCACATAGAGAATAATGGAGCCTCCAGCACCGACCTCCACCCGCAGAGCCGCACTCCACATAGAGAATAATGGAGCCTCCAGCACTTACCTCCACCCGCAGAGCCACACTCCACATAGAGAATAATGGAGCCTCCAGCTCCGACCTCCACCCGCAGAGCCGCACTCCACATAGAGAATAATGGGGCCTCCAGCACCGACCTCCACCCGCAGAGCCACACTCCACATACAGAATAATGTGGCCTCCAGCACCGACCTCCACCCGCAGAGCCGCACTCCACATACAGAATAATGGGGCCTCCAGCACCGACCTCCACCCGCACTCCACATAGAGAATAATGGGGCCTCCAGCACCGACCTCCACCCGCAGAGCCGCACTCCACATAGAGAATAATGTGGCCTCCAGCACCGACCTCCACCCGCACTCCACATAGAGAATAATGTGGCCTCCAGCACCGACCTCCACCCGCAGAGCCGCACTCTACATAGAGAATAATGGGGCCTCCAGCACTGACCTCCACCCGCACTCCACATAGAGAATAATGGGGCCTCCAGCACCGACCTCCACCCGCAGAGCTGCACTCCACATAGAGAATAATGGAGCCTCCAGCACCGACCTCCACCCGCAGAGCCTCACTCCACAGAGAATAATGGAGCCTCCGGCACCGACCTCCACCCGCAGAGCCGCACTCCACATAGAGAATAATGGAGCCTCCAGCACCGACCTCCACCCGCAGAGCCACACTCCACATAGAGAATAATGGAGCCTCCAGCACCGACCTCCACCCGCAGAGCCGCACTCCACATAGAGAATAATGGGGCCTCCAGCACCGACCTCGACCCGCAGAGCCGCACTCCACATAGAGAATAATGGAGCCTCCAGCACCGACCTCCACCCGCAGAGCCGCACTCCACATAGAGAATAATGTGGCCTCCAGCACCGACCTCCACCCGCACTCCACATAGAGAATAATGTGGCCTCCAGCACCGACCTCCACCCGCAGAGCCGCACTCTACATAGAGAATAATGGGGCCTCCAGCACTGACCTCCACCCGCACTCCACATAGAGAATAATGGGGCCTCCAGCACCGACCTCCACCCGCAGAGCCGCACTCCACATAGAGAATAATGGAGCCTCCAGCACCGACCTCCACCCGCAGAGCCTCACTCCACAGAGAATAATGGAGCCTCCGGCACCGACCTCCACCCGCAGAGCTGCACTCCACATAGAGAATAATGGAGCCTCCAGCACCGACCTCCACCCGCAGAGCCACACTCCACATAGAGAATAATGGAGCCTCCAGCACCGACCTCCACCCGCAGAGCCGCACTCCACATAGAGAATAATGGGGCCTCCAGCACCGACCTCCACCCGCAGAGCCGCACTCCACATAGAGAATAATGGAGCCTCCAGCACCGACCTCCACCCGCAGAGCCGCACTACACAGAGAATAATGGGGCCTCCAGCACCGACCTCCACCCGCAGAGCCGCACTCCTCATAGAGAATAATGGAGCCTCCAGCACCTACCTCCACCTGCAGAGCCGCACTACACAGAGAATAATGGGGCCTCCAGCACCGACCTCCACCCGCAGAGCCGCACTCCACATAGAGAATAATGGAGCCTCCAGCACCGACCTCCACCCGCAGAGCCGCACTACACAGAGAATAATGGGGCCTCCAGCACTTACCTCCACCTGCAGAGCCGCACTCCACATAGAGAATAATGGAGCCTCCAGCACCGACCTCCACCCGCAGAGCCGCACTCCACATAGAGAATAATGGGGCCTCCAGCACTTACCTCCACCCGCAGAGCCGCACTCCACATAGAGAATAATGGAGCCTCCAGCACCGACCTCCACCCGCAGAGCCGCACTCCACATAGAGAATAATGGAGCCTCCAGCACCGACCTCCACCCGCAGAGCCGCACTCCACATAGAGAATAATGGAGCCTCCAGCACCTACCTCCACCTGCAGAGCCGCACTACACAGAGAATAATGGGGCCTCCAGCACCGACCTCCACCCGCAGAGCCGCACTCCACATAGAGAATAATGGAGCCTCCAGCACCTACCTCCACCTGCAGAGCCGCACTACACAGAGAATAATGGGGCCTCCAGCACTTACCTCCACCTGCAGAGCCGCACTCCACATAGAGAATAATGGAGCCTCCAGCACCGACCTCCACCCGCAGAGCCGCACTCCACATAGAGAATAATGGGGCCTCCAGCACTTACCTCCACCCGCAGAGCCGCACTCCACATAGAGAATAATGGAGCCTCCAGCACCGACCTCCACCCGCAGAGCCGCACTCCACATAGAGAATAATGGAGCCTCCAGCACCGACCTCCACCCGCAGAGCCGCACTCCACATAGAGAATAATGGAGCCTCCAGCACCGACCTCCACCCGCAGAGCCACACTCCACATAGAGAATAATGGAGCCTCCAGCACCGACCTCCACCCGCAGAGCCGCACTCCACATAGAGAATAATGGAGCCTCCAGCACCGACCTCCACCCGCAGAGCCGCACTCCACATAGAGAATAATGGAGCCTCCAGCACCGACCTCCACCCGCAGAGCCGCACTCCACATAGAGAATAATGGAGCCTCCAGCACCGACCTCCACCCGCAGAGCCGCACTCCACATAGAGAATAATGGAGCCTCCAGCACCGACCTCCACCCGCAGAGCCGCACTCCACATAGAGGATAATGGAGCCTCCAGCACCGACCTCCACCCGCAGAGCCGCACTCCACATAGAGAATAATGGAGCCTCCAGCACCGACCTCCACCCGCAGAGCCGCACTCCACATAGAGAATAATGGCGACTCCAGCACCGACCTCCACCCGCAGAGTCACACTCCACATAGAGAATAATGTGGCCTCCAGCACCGACCTCCACCCGCAGAGCCTCACTCCACATAGAGAATAATGGAGCCTCCAGCACCGACCTCCACCCGCAGAGCCGCACTCCACATAGAGGATAATGGAGCCTCCAGCACCGACCTCCACCCGCAGAGCCGCACTCCACATAGAGAATAATGGCGCCTCCAGCACCGACCTCCACCCGCAGAGTCACACTCCACATAGAGAATAATGTGGCCTCCAGCACTGACCTCCACCCGCAGAGCCGCACTCCACATAGAGAATAATGGGGCCTCCAGCACCGACCTCCACCCGCAGAGCCGCACTCCACATAGAGAATAATGGAGCCTCCAGCACCGACCTCCACCCGCAGAGCCGCACTCCACATAGAGAATAATGGAGCCTCCGGCACTGACCTCCACCCGCAGAGCCGCACTCCACATAGAGAATAATGGGGCCTCCAGCACCGACCTCCACCCGCAGAGCCGCACTCCACATAGAGAATAATGGGGCCTCCAGCACCGACCTCCACCCGCAGAGCCGCACTCCACATAGAGAATAATGGAGCCTCCAGCACCGACCTCCACCCGCAGAGCCGCACTCCACATAGAGAATAATGGAGCCTCCAGCACCGACCTCCACCCGCAGAGCCACACTCCACATAGAGAATAATGGAGCCTCCAGCACCGACCTCCACCCGCAGAGCCGCACTCCACATAGAGAATAATGGAGCCTCCAGCACCGACCTCCACCCGCAGAGCCGCACTCCACATAGAGAATAATGGAGCCTCCAGCACCGACCTCCACCCGCAGAGCCGCACTCCACATAGAGAATAATGGGGCCTCCAGCACCGACCTCCACCCGCAGAGCCACACTCCACATAGAGAATAATGGAGCCTCCAGCACCGACCTCCACCCGCAGAGCAGCACTCCACATAGAGAATAATGGAGCCTCCAGCACCGACCTCCACCCGCAGAGCCGCACTCCACATAGAGAATAATGGGGCCTCCAGCACCGACCTCCACCCGCAGAGCCGCACTCCACATAGAGAATAATGGAGCCTCCAGTACCGACCTCCACCCGCAGAGCCGCACTCCACATAGAGAATAATGGAGCCTCCAGCACCGACCTCCACCCGCAGAGCCGCACTCCACATAGAGAATAATGGGGCCTCCAGCACCGACCTCCACCCGCAGAGCCGCACTCCACATAGAGAATAATGGAGCCTCCAGCACCGACCTCCACCCGCAGAGCCGCACTCCACATAGAGAATAATGGGGCCTCCAGCACCGACCTCCACCCGCAGAGCCGCACTCCACATAGAGAATAATGGAGCCTCCAGTACCGACCTCCACCCGCAGAGCCGCACTCCACATAGAGAATAATGGGGCCTCCAGCACCGACCTCCACCCGCAGAGCCACACTCCACATAGAGAATAATGGGGCCTCCAGCACCGACCTCCACCCGCACTCCACATAGAGAATAATGGAGCCTCCGGCACCGACCTCCACCCGCAGAGCCGCACTCCACATACATGGCTGCTCTCAGTGCTCAGTGCTGTGCGCACAGAACCTGTGATGAGGTCACAGGAGGGGAGGAGACAGGGGTCACATGATCGGGGGCCCTGACACCTTACCTCCTGTGAGCTCATCACAAGCCTTTGCACGCTACCAGCAGCACCAGCGTTCACGCTACTTGTAGATGCTGCTGGTAGCAGAGCACATAATGCCGCCCCCACGGTCACTCACTTTTAGGTGGGGAGAAGATGGAGTGCCATTGCAGCAGCCAGCAGGAATGTGGTGGGGGCCCCCTTAGAAGCTCTTGTGGTGGGGGCCCCGGGGCTGAAGCCCCGCCTGCCCTGCCTATAATCCGGCCCTGCGCGGTGTCAGATTATAATGGGGCAATTTACTGGCCTGGGCTGTGGGCCCCTTAACCCCACTGGGCCCGGGGCAACTGCCCAAATTGACCTCATTATAATCCGCCACTGGATATGAAAAGTTAAGCCACTTAATATGTTCTGCACCACTAATACAGGTAATACTGTCATGTTAATTATTTATGGCAGATCAAAAGGAAAGTTCTCTCCAGAGGGTCCTCCATGTAACATGAAAATAGACGTGACATGATCGTATTTGCGGTATCATGGTAGCTTCCATAGGTTTCAATGAAGATATGGGAGAACTTGTATAAGTCTCTATTGATATCTAACAGACTTACAGCAAAACCCAAGTAAATTGATTGCACTGCTGTAAGAAATTCTATAAAGACAACGGTGGCCCTTAGCCAACATGGCGGTCACTAGCTCTGTCAATATGGAAGTGTCCATGACCTGAGACAGCACAGAAAACTAAGAATTGTTCTTTCTACTATAACATTAACCTGAATTGTATCTAGAAGTTATTACTTTTATTTGAGGAAGTTTCTCCACTATTAGATTCCTCATTATTACTAATGAGAATGATATCATCATCGGAGCTGTGAAATAAATGTAACAACATTAATCCCCATGAAGTATCTAGTAATGGAGAAGATGTATGTCTTACCTGGTGGTATCGTCCGAATTACTGTCTGAAGTTATTACTTTCAGATCTGCGGGAGAAAAAAACATCAATCTATTTTTAGAATATTCTAATAACAACGACTGACATTCAATATCACAGAAATATATGCTATTTAGACATTCAGTATACCCCTATATGTATATGGGGAAAATGATCCCACTAGGCTACAGTATATTGCAAAGTGGACAACTTTAGTCAATGTGACTCAACTTGAGAAATTCCCAAATCCCATTTCTGTCTGAAATAAGAACGACAGCATGAATATTCCTAACCATATGTTGAAAAGAAATTTAAATATTAATTCATTACCGGGGAATTAAAAATCACAACCATGACCAGGCACGTCACGATGGTGACACTATTACAGGATGGGCCAAAGATTGCGAATATTTTTACAGTATTTATGGACGGAGAGATGGTTACAGGATAAGGGCCGGGATGGATGACATTATTACAGATGCCTGTATATCTGACCTACATGCTTCTGGGGTCATAGGTCCAAGTTTTCCCCCAATTCCCACAAGGACTCTAATTATGCCACCGCTCATTACCGCCGACATGCAATAGAGGATAATCCAAACCCTTACCAAAATGTGCATATAGGCTGCACCCAATGACTACAATGACAGCAATAAATATACCAGTCCCTTTTCTGGATCAGTCCACAGTACCTGGTTTACTCGGTGATGAGCAGGAATTCAAACCACTGGTGTTATTCAGGCTTGGGGACCTGGGAATTGGCTTCTTCCTTCGATGAGATTGGAGAAATAGCAAACATGTCAACTAAAATCTTTAAACATGAATATCTACAATTTATTATTAGTCCTCTTATCTTCTTCTGGGATTTTTAACTCAAATGTATTCTAAATAATTAACAATATAAAATTGAAGGTTAATTTTTATTTGTCAGTTTCAAGTTATTTCATTGATCATTGTTGGTTTACTAGAAAGGTAACAACAATTTTGTCCATGTGTGTATACATATATGTTATTAGGTCAAGTCCAATTGAATTCAGTTACAGTATATTATGATATTAGGAGCTGGTCCCTGGTTAGGGTACATACTAACTAATGGATAATATATATAACAGATAACTCTTACAAATATAAACCCTCCCATAAATAACAAAAAAATATATGCTTGTGGGTCTGACATTTTTATGTAAAGGATCTCACTGGGTATGCCTCTTTTGGTGTGGTATAAATTCTACAAAATATCATTAAAATCATGGAGGATTTATGGTTATCATATGGGAGCATTCTTTTAATTTTATTTGTAGTGTCCAATATATCTTGTATAGGGATGAGCGAACGTGCTCGGTGACATTCGGATATCACGTGAGTATTTGGATGCTCAGATGTATTCGTTACTCGGCGAGCATTGGGCGGTGCTCGATTTAACCCCTTTATAACCCAAGCCTGTTTGCACCTTCATGACCATGCCAAATTTTACAATTCTAATTAGTGTCACTTCGTGTGGTAATAACTCTGGAACACTTCAACGCAGATACGGACTGGGGCTAAAATTCAGCCCTGGCATTTGAAACCACGAAGGCCCATGCTGACACCATCCCCAAGCGCCAGATGGGATATATTACTGCTAATATTACCATGGATGGAGGAAAGCAAGATTTACTACAAGACCAATATTTCTAATGATACATGTGGCCTGCTGGGGTAAGTGACAGAGTTAGCGACTTTGTGCTCCGTCACAACTCTTAACAGTATGGATGTCTTGAGGACACTTATTCTGATAACAATGTAGCAGACAAGGCAGCCCACAACCAGACAGGCCCTTCTGGCATTTGCCCATATTGCCAGATGGCCAGTTTGGCCCTGCTTCAATGGATTCTACTCATTCTGAGGTTGTTTTTTGAATGCAAAATTTGCTGGAATTATTATCAGATTCAGTGTTGAGTTTGGAGAGCCCCTGATGTGCTTAAACAGTGGAATCCCCCCCCGCCAGTGACACTAGACCCCTCAGGGAACTTATCTAGATGTGTGGTGAGCAGCTTGAACCCCCAGGTGCTTCACAGAAGTTTAGAACATTGAGCTGTGAAAATAGAAAACATCACATTTTTCCCATAAAAATGTTTTAAATCCCAAATTTTGAATTTTCCAGCAACAAGCAGCAGTGGATGTTGCTGAGTGAAAATTGCAAACTACCGTTTTAGTGACCAGTGCGTTGTAGTGACTAGTACTTTGTAGTGACCAGTACATTGTGCCCAAACTTTGCTTCTGGAGACACGCACCCACACATTAGGCTGGTTCTCATCGCTACAGAAATTCCAAACATGTGGACGCTAAATGTGGTTTAGGCACACCGTGGGGCTCAGAAGAAAAGGAGAATTTGGATTTGAGAGCGCAGAAGTTTCTGGATTTCTTTTAGGGGGAGGAGAGCCATTTTGTGTTTCAGGAGCCTTTGTACTACCAGTAAAGTAGAAGCCCTCTAGCAATCTTAGTATCTTAGTACTTAGGGGGTTAAAGTGCTGTGAGTGGTACGGGCACCTCTCTTGCACTGACTGCTGGCTGTCAGCTGTCAGAATCACCTGACACCCAGCGATGATCGCCATGACCTAGCCATATGTCCACAGTCGGTATATACCAGCCAACATGGACGTATTGATACGTCCAAGGTTCTAAAGGGGATAAAACTCGAATCTCCACCCAGCATGTTCGGCACCTGTTACACAGCCAAAAAGCATGGAATTGCCTGCACGTCACTGTAAGCAGTTGAATAAGCCCCTCCCAGCGGACCGGACAACGGCAGTTACATACATCTGAACCGATATAAAAAAGGTATTTATGCATGAAAGGTGCGGGGTCAGGGGGAAGCAAAAGTACTAAGAGAATCCTTATGTGACACACAATTGAATGATATCATTATATGATATCTCAAAAAAGGGGTGACAGATTCCCTTTAAAGGCGCTATAGAGAAGACGTTCAGAAAAGGCACATAAGGCACATAAGTTGGCGGAGCGTGGAAGGGAGCATTCCATCTTGCCTGGAGGTTGACTGAGTTCCTGAGCCGGAGGACACGGCACAGAAGCGGGAACTACAGACTGTGAGTAAAGCTTTGGAACTACATGCCCTGGTGTCCTCCATTCCTTCCTGTGTCCATCTGCCCTGCACTGCTACATCCCCTGCGCCAAACACTAGACCATCTAAGTGTCTCTTCACCTATCCTGCCCTGGGACAACAGCCCTGCCTGTGGAGGGCTATAACATCATTGCTGCACCACACCATCTGTCCTGGAGGATCTGTCTGCAGCGTCGGCTTAACACCTCCCTTCCCGAACACCACAGGTGGCGTCACGAACTATTCCATTAACTACATTCCACCATTTCCGTTTCCCGCCATTTGCTTGGGTGCCCTGGTCCACGGACCTGGTCACCGCTGCTGTGACACATCCCGCTGACACCGGCCCGGTACCGAGTACCCCACGGCCCTGGGAGCGCGACCCAGATAGATATAGAGATAGACAGATATAGAGAGATAGATAGATATAGAGATAGATAGAGAGAGATCGCTAGATAGATAGAGAGATAGATATATAGAGATAGATAGATAGATAGATAGATAGATAGATAGATAGATAGATAGATAGATAGATAGATATAGAGATATAAAAAAAACCCACAATACTCACCTCTTCTTCTCGCTCCCACGCTGATTCCGGCAGCTGGTTTCAGTGTCAGGAGCTGCCCCCTCTGCCAGACACACAGCGGGTGTGCGATGTAGTGACGTCATCGCGCATTGGCTGTGTGAGTCAGCAGAGGGGACTGATGGGAGAGCGGCGTCATCTGACGCTCTCTCCCATTACAATTGAGGGCAGCGCCGGCCCTCACTTACTGCCGCATAGCGGCTTACTTGCTGGGGGGCGGGGCCCCTGGGGGAGAGCGGAGTTCAGTCCATGAAATGATATTCACTGCTTTCCACTCCAATGTGGACGTGGGAAGCAGTTAATATTTATTTCCTTTTAGCAGCGGGGACAGGGGCTCCTGGCTGCTGCTCTGCTGGCACAGGGCCCCCATTAGCAGCTGTGTGGTGTGCCGCTATTAGCGACACCACTGGCTGGGGGCCCCTGTAGCAGCGGGGGGCCCTAGGCAACTGCTGGCCCTGTGTGCCAGCAGGTGCCAGGGTCCAGGGCCCACCGGAGAATCCTCCGGTTCTCCGGTGAGCCAGTCCGACACTGCATGTGACAGAGTCTGGAATCGCCGTGGAGATTGGTTGGCTGCCCGCAACATTCTCCAACATGAATGGTTTGGCAGTTGGTCAGTAATGGTGTGGGGAGGCATTTCTTTGGAGGGCCACACAGCCATCCATGTGCTAGCCAGAGGTACCCTGACTGCCATTTAGATACCCATTGTGAGACCAGATGCAGATGCACTGGGCCCTGGGTTAATTCTGATGTATGACAATGCTAGGCTTCATGAGGCTGAAGTGTGCCAGCAATTTCTGAATGACGAAGACAGCATTAATAGCATTTTCTTGTCTTGGCACTAAATGAAGGTACTTTGCGGGCTGTATACTTTGTTGCATTTTCTTGATACTTTTGGAAGTAATATGTGTATTCTTTAAAGGACTACTTGGGTACACATTAATTTGGGAACTAAGTGGCAGTATTACGTAGGCTGTATATTTAATGGTTTTTAATGGGACAATAAATAGTGGTATTATGGGCTGTATACTTAGAAGTATTTTTCAGCACTAAGGGTATGTGCACACGTTGCGGATTTGCTGTGGATCCACAGCAAATTTGCCCCTACGGATTAGCTGCAGATCCGCAAGAGATTTACAGTTCAATGCTATGCTATGGAAAAAAAACGCTGTGCACATGCTGCGGAATAATCCGCGCGGAAACGCTGTGATTTATTTTCCGCAGCATGTCAATTCTTTGAGCGGATTCCGCAGCATTTTTACACCCATTCCATTATAGGAATTCACAGGTGTAAAAACGCATGCCAAATCCGCAATACATCCGCAGGAAATCCGCATAAAAAAGAGCGGATTTTGACCTGCGGAGTCTGCCAAAAAAGAGCAGATTCCGCGCGGAAAATTCTGCACACGAATCTGCAACGTGTGCACATACCCTTAATGGTAGTATTATGTGGACTGAATATTTACTAGGTTTTTCTTGGCATTGCTGTGTGAATTGTTTATTTAGAAATTTTTTCTTGGCACCAAATGGCGGTATTATGTGGGCTCAATATATAAAAGTGTTTTCTTGTCACTGAATGGTGGTATTATATAGGCATTAAACCCTCCCCATTCGATACCCTGCATATAACTATATTTAGCCACGCCACACAGTTATTGCATGATCAGTAACAGCCACAAACCTATTTCAAATGTTTTCCATCACCATGGCCAGGGTGATCAGCGGGAACATTTAGTGCCGACACCAGCAGATAAATTGTTATTATCCAATATTTGGAGATCAAAAAATACTATCCATAGATTAAAAAAATCACAGTGAGCCGCACCTGCCACTTGGGCTTCCTGGCATTTGTTATTTCCAACACACCAACCAGGACTTAAAAACGCATAAAATAAGCAGCCCATTGAATTCAATGGTATTCCGCACATGCTGTGCTGTTGTGCGCTCTCTTGTTTCGACTTTTAAGGCAAGGCTCCCTCTGGTGGATACTGCTGGTAGTGGTGCTGGTCAACAGGATGTTAACCCAACAGCTGCAGAAGTTAATTGGAGGAGTGGTGGTAGTGACTGGGACTACATAAGCGAGCAGACTTCTCTCAGTGACTGCCGGTGATACTCCTTTCTTTGCTTACTGAGGATTTCTGTCTGCTGCCTGATCCTGCATTTTTTCAGCTAAGTGTCATTTGCTAAACCCTTTGAATCTGTTTTTGCCTTGCTGTCAGGGGTCAGCTTGCTCCCCCCTGGGGCTGCTGGCTCCTGCCCTGTATTTTTGTATCTTGTGTTTGTTTGCTCAGTCCCCTGCTGTATTAGCCTGTTGCTAGCCGCCAGTTCACACCTGAGTGCTGATATAGTGGGGAAGAGGTTGTGCAAACCTCAGTATTTTTGAACATCATTCGTGTTGGATTTATTAGGGTTTTTGCGTGATTGCAGACAGTGCCTTTTCTGTCCTGTCCTATCTAGTCAGTGTGGGCCCCATCATTTGCTCAGTCTATTTTCTGTCTGTGTTTGTGCTTCATCTTGTCTCACCGACAATATATGTTTGGGGGCTGTGTATTCCTTTGGGGATCTGCTCCAGGGCAGTTTAGATTTCACTTTTCTGTCTTTAGGCTTAGTTAGTCCTCCGGCTGTGACGAAGCGTCTAGGGCAATGTAGGAACGCTCCACGGCTACTGCTAGTTGTGTTGTTAAGATCAGGGGTTTGCAATCCGCTGAGCGACCAACCTCTCTGGTGTTCTGGTGGCATAGCCTATTGCGCTCTCCTCCTCGGTGACCCATTCATAACACTGTGCTAATGCTGCATATTTTTCCGCGGTGGAGTCGCATCACGGAAAAATACGCAGAATGCTCATTCTTTTTGCGGAATCGCGGGAATTCCGCACACATAGGAAGGCATTGTTCCGCTTACTTTCCGCATGTGGCTGTGCCCACCATGCGCAAAGTTAGTGGATGGTACCCAGGGTCTGGAGGGGAGGATACTCTCCTCCAGGCCCTGGGTACCATATACCTGTAAAAAATAGAATTAAAATAAAAAATCGTGATATTCTCATCTTCAGGCGGCCCCCGCAGCGTCCCCAGGTCTCAGGGATGCTCCCGCCAACTCCCGTTCCCAGCGATGCCTTGCGACAATGACCTGTGATGACGTAGCGGTCTTGCAAGACCGCTACGGTATCGTGACACCGTTACAAAGGTCATTGTCGCAAGGCATCGCTGGTAACGGGACTTGCCGGGAGCATCGCTGAGGCCGTGGGACGCCGAAAGATGAGAATAACACGATTTTTTATTTTTTTTAATTATTTTTAACTTTATATCTTTTACTACTGATGCTGCATAGGCAGCCTCAATAGTAAAAAGTTGGTCACACTAGTCAAACACTATGTTTGACAAGTGTGACCAACCTGTCAATCATTTTTCAAGCGATGCTACAGATCGCTTGGAAAACGCTAGCATTCTGCAAGCTATTTACGCTTGCAAAATGCTAGTTTTTCGCGGGAAATATGCGGGAATTACGCATGCATAATTCTAGCGTATTTCCCGCGGCTGGGAGTTGCGGAATTGTCGCAGAAATTTCCACGGCAATTCTGCACGTGTGCACATAAAGTGCACCTGTCACCTGTTTTGGCCGCTACAAAATGCCGCCGCTGTCTTTCAGGGATTATCTACGGCATTCTATAATGCTGTAGATAAGACCCCGGTCTGACCTGCAAGATAAGAAAAATAAGTTTTACTATACTCACCTGGGGGGCGGCCCAGCCCGATGGGTGTCACGGGTTCGGCGCCTCCTATGTTCTTGCGCCGCCGCCATCCTGCTTGCTTCATCGCTCCCCGGGATCGCGCTCTTACACAGGTGTATTTCTCTACCCTTTGAGGGCAGAGCAAAGTACTACAGTGCGTAGGCGCTGGGCCTCTCTGACCTTTTCCGGCGCCTGCACACTGCAGTACTTTGCTCTGCCCTCAACAGGACAGATAAGTACGCCTGCGCAGAAGTGCGATGCCGTGAGCGAGGAAGCAAGCAGGAGGGCAGAGTCGCCAGAAGATTAGAGGCACCAGACCCGGACCTACGACACCCATCGGACCGGACCGCATCGGAGCGCCTCCCGGGTGAGTATAATAAAACTTATTTTTTGTATCTTTCAGGTTGGACTGGGGGCTTATCTACAGCATTATAGAATGCTGTAGATAAGCCCTGAAAGGCAGTGGGCGTATCTTATAGCATCCAAAATAGGTGACAGGTTCCCTTTAATAACTTAGTGTAAAAAAAAGTCTCTGCAAACCACCAGATGGCGCTCTAAGATTTAATGGGGGAAAAAAAGACACTTCAAAACACATTCAGCAAAGTCTGATCCCCAGGGTGAAGAATAATAAGCTTTTTTGTTTTTTATCATCTCCTAAATAGAATACACAATGAAAGGAGAGGAGAAGACACAAGCACAATGAGAGGAGAGAAGACACAAGGTGTCAGCCGTGCTATGGGGGCTCGCTAAGAACCCCCTCAAGGTCCACAGCATTTGCTGTTCAAACATTAATGGAAAAAGTTATAGTTAGAGTAGTTGTCAGAAGGGCCCAGAAACTGAGGGGGCCACTAGGGTGCAGGTGTTAGGGTAGAAAAATGGCACTTAGTTTCTGATTTCCAATTCAGCAAAAACGAGAATATTAGGGTATGAGAGAGATAAAGACATCAAATGCATGCGCACAATGCAAAAGGACTTAGGGAGGCATCTGTACAGGCACATTATTATAGAGATATCGGGGGCAGGGCACTATCATGGGGATATGAGTGGCAGGAGCACAGTTATGGAGATATCGGGGGCAGGAGCGCAGTTATGGAGATATCGCTGGCAGGAGCACTGTTATTGAGACATCAGTGGCTTGAGCACAGTTATGGAGATATCGTGGGCTGGAGCACAGTTATGGAGATATCGGTGGCAGTAGCACAGTTATGTAGATATTGATGGCAGGAGCACAGTTATGTAGATATCGATGGCAGGAGCACAGTTATGGAGATATTGTGGGCTGAAGCACAGTTATGGAGATATCGATGGCAGGAGCACAGTTATGGAGATATTGTGAGCTGAAGCACAGTTATGGAGATATCGGTGGCATGAGCACAGTTATGGAGATATCAATGGCAGGAGCATAGTTATGGAGATTTCGGGGCAGGACCACAGTTACAGAGATATTGGGGCAGGAGCACCGTTGCAGAGATATAGGGGGCAGGAGCACAGTTATGGAGATATAGGGGGCAGGACCACCGTTGCAGAGATATCGGGGAAGGAGCACCGTTGCGGAGATATCGGGGCAGGAGCACCGTTGCGCAGATATCGGGGCAGGAGCACAGTTATGGAGATATCGGGGGCAGGACCACAGTTACAGAGATATCGGGGGCAGGAGCACAGTTATGGAGATATCGGGGCAGGAGCACAGTTATGGAGATATCGGGGGCAGGAGCACCGTTGCAGAGATATCGGGGGCAGGAGCACCATTGCAGAGATATCTGGGGCAGGAGCACCGTTGCAGAGATATCGGTGGCAGGAGCAGTGTTATGGAGACATTGTTGGCTGGAAAACAGTTATAGAGATATTATGGACTGGAGCACAGTTAGGGAGATATTGGGGGCAGGAGCATAGTTATGGAGATATCATGGGCTGGAACACAGTTATAGAGATATCATGGACTGGAGCACAGTTATGGAGATGTCAGTGGCAGGAGCACAGTTATTGAAATATTGTGGGCTGTAGCCCAGTTATGGACATATTGGTGGCAGGAGCACAGTAATGGAGATATCGGGGGCTGAAGCTCAGTTATGGAGATATCGGTGGCAGGAGCACAGTTATGGAGATATTAGTGGCAGGAGCACAGTTATGGAGATATCGGGGGCTGGAGCACAGTTATGAAGATATCGGTGGCAGGAGCACAGTTATAGATATATCGGGGGCTGGAGCAGAGTTATAGTGATATCAGTGGCAGGAGCACAGTTATGGACATATTGGTGGCAGGAGCACAGTTATGGAGATATCGGGGCAGGAGCACAGTTATGGAGATATCGTGGGCTGGAACCCAGTTATGGAGATGTCATTGACAGGAGCACAGTTATGGAGATATCGTGGGCTGGAGCACAGTTATGGAGATATCGTGGGCTGGAGCACAGTTATGGAGATATCGTGGGCTGAGCACAGTTATGGAGATATCGGTGGCAGGAGCACATTTATGGAGATATCGATGGCAGGAGCATAGTTATGAAGATGTCGGGGGCTGGAGCACAGTTACGGAGATATCGGGGGCAGGAGAGCAGTTATGGAGATATCGTGGGTTGGAGCACAGTTATGGACATATCGGTGGCCGTAGCGCAGTTATGGAGATATCGTGGGCTGGAGCACAGTTATGGAGATATTAGTGGCTGAAGCACAGTTATCGTGATATTGGTGGCAGGAGCACAGTTATGGAGATATCGGGGGCTGGAGCACCGTTGCAGAGATATCGGGGGCAGGAGCATTGTTATGGAGACATTGTTGGCTGGAAAACAGTTATAGAGATATCATGGACTGGAGCACAGTTAGGGAGATATTGGGGGCAGGAGGATAGTTATGGAGATATCATGGGTTGGAGCACAGTTATGGAGATATTGGTGGCAGGAACACAGTTATGGAGATATCGGGGCAGGAGCATAGTTATTGAAATATTGTGGGCTGTAGCCCAGTTATGGACAAATTGGTGGCAGGAGCACAGTTATGGAGATATCGGTGGATGAAGCACAGTTATGGAGATATCGGTGGATGAAGCACAGTTATGGAGATATCGGTGGCAGGAGCACAGTTATGGAGATATCGGTGGCAGGAGCACAGTTATGGAGATATCGGGGCTGGAGCACAGTTATGAAGATATCGGTGGCAGGAGCACAGTTATGGAGATATCAGTGGCAGGAGCACAGTTATGGAGATATAGGGGGCAGGAGCACAGTTATGGAGATATCGGGGCAGGAGCATAGTTATGGAGATATCATGGGCTGGAACACAGTTATAGAGATATCATGGACTGGAGCACAGTTATGGAGATGTCAGTGGCAGGAGCACAGTTATTGAAATATTGTGGGCTGGAGCCCAGTTATGGACATATTGGTGACAGGAGCACAGTTATGGAGATATCGGGGGCTGAAGCACAGTTATAGATATATCGGGGGCTGGAGCAGAGTTACAGTGATATCAGTGGCAGGAGCACAGTTATGGAGATATAGGGGGCAGGAGCACAGTTATGGAGATATCAGGGCAGGAGCATAGTTATGGAGATATCATGGGCTGGAACACAGTTATAGAGATATCATGGACTGGAGCACAGTTATGGAGATGTCAGTGGCAGGAGCACAGTTATTGAAATATTGTGGGCTGGAGCCCAGTTATGGACATATTGGTGGCAGGAGCACAGTTATAGATATATCGGGGGCTGGAGCAGAGTTACAGTGATATCAGTGGCAGGAGCACAGTTATGGAGATATAGGGGGCAGGAGCACAGTTATGGAGATATCGGGGCAGGAGCATAGTTATGGAGATATCATGGGCTGGAACACAGTTATGGAGATATCGGGGCAGGAGCACAGTTATGGAGATATTGTGGGCTGGAACCCAGTTATGGAGATGTCATTGGCAGGAGCACAGTTATGGAGATATTAGTGGCTGAAGCACAGTTATCGTGATATTGGTGGCAGGAGCACAGTTATGGAGATATCGGGGGCTGGAGCACCGTTGCAGAGATATCGGGGGCAGGAGCATTGTTATGGAGACATTGTTGGCTGGAAAACAGTTATAGAGATATCATGGACTGGAGCACAGTTAGGGAGATATTGGGGGCAGGAGGATAGTTATGGAGATATCATGGGTTGGAGCACAGTTATGGAGATATTGGTGGCAGGAACACAGTTATGGAGATATCGGGGCAGGAGCATAGTTATGGCGATATCATGGGCTGCAACACAGCTATAGAGATATCATGGACTGGAGCACAGTTATAGAGATGTCAGTGGCAGGAGCACAGTTATTGAAATATTGTGGGCTGTAGCCCAGTTATGGACAAATTGGTGGCAGGAGCACAGTTATGGAGATATCGGTGGATGAAGCACAGTTATGGAGATATCGGTGGCAGGAGCACAGTTATGGAGATATCGGTGGCAGGAGCACAGTTATGGAGATATCAGTGGCAGGAGCACAGTTATGGAGATATCGGGGCTGGAGCACAGTTATGAAGATATCGGTGGCAGGAGCACAGTTATGGAGATATCAGTGGCAGGAGCACAGTTATGGAGATATAGGGGGCAGGAGCACAGTTATGGAGATATCGGGGCAGGAGCATAGTTATGGAGATATCATGGGCTGGAACACAGTTATAGAAATATCATGGACTGGAGCACAGTTATGGAGATGTCAGTGGCAGGAGCACAGTTATTGAAATATTGTGGGCTGGAGCCCAGTTATGGACATATTGGTGACAGAAGCAGAGTTATGGAGATATCGGGGGCTGAAGCACAGTTATAGATATATCGGGGGCTGGAGCAGAGTTACAGTGATATCAGTGGCAGGAGCACAGTTATGGAGATATAGGGGGCAGGAGCACAGTTATGGAGATATCAGGGCAGGAGCATAGTTATGGAGATATCATGGGCTGGAACACAGTTATAGAGATATCATGGACTGGAGCACAGTTATGGAGATGTCAGTGGCAGGAGCACAGTTATTGAAATATTGTGGGCTGGAGCCCAGTTATGGACATATTGGTGGCAGGAGCACAGTTATAGATATATCGGGGGCTGGAGCAGAGTTACAGTGATATCAGTGGCAGGAGCACAGTTATGGAGATATAGGGGGCAGGAGCACAATTATGGAGATATCGGGGCAGGAGCATAGTTATGGAGATATCATGGGCTGGAACACAGTTATGGAGATATCGGGGCAGGAGCACAGTTATGGAGATATTGTGGGCTGGAACCCAGTTATGGAGATGTCATTGGCAGGAGCACAGTTATGGAGATATCGGTGGCAGGCGCACAGTTATGGAGATATCGGTGGCAGGAGCACATTTATGGAGCTATCGATGGCAGGAGCATAGTTATGAAGATGTTGGGGGCTGGAGCACAGTTACGGAGATATCGGGGCCAGGAGCGCAGTTATGGAGATATCGTGGGTTGGAGCACAGTTATGGACATATCGGTGGCCGTAGCGCAGTTATGGAGATATCGTGGGCTGGAGCACAGTTATGGACATATTAGTGGCTGAAGCACAGTTATCGTGATATTGGTGGCAGGAGCACAGTTATGGAGATATCGGGGGCTGGAGCACAGTTATGGAGACATCGGTGGTAGGCGTACAGTTATGGAGATATCAGGGGCAGGAGCACATTTATGGAGATATAGATGGCAGGAGCACAGTTATGGAGATATCGGGGGCAGGAGCACAGTTATGGAGATATCATGGGCTGGAACACAGGGAGATATCGGGGGCTGGAGCGCAGTCATAGAGATATCGTGGGTTGGAGCACAGTTACGGACATATCAGTGGCAGGAGCGCAGTTATGGAGATATCGTGGGCAGGAGCACAGTTATGGAGATATCGGTGTCAGGAGCACAGTTTTGGAGATATCGGTGACAGGAGCACAGTTATGGAGATATCGTGATCTGGAGCACAGTTATGGACATATTGGTGACAGAACAGTTCTGGTGATATCGGGGGCAGGAGCGCAGTCATAGAGATATCGTGGGTTGGAGCACAGTTATTGACATATCGGTGGCCGTAGCGCAGTTATGGAGATATCGTGGGCTGGAGCACAGTTATGGACATATTAGTGGCTGAAGCACAGTTATCGTGATATTGGTGGCAGGAGCACAGTTATGGAGATATCGGGGGCTGGAGCACAGTTATGGAGACATCGGTGGTAGGCGTACAGTTATGGAGATATCAGGGGCAGGAGCACATTTATGGAGATATAGATGGCAGGAGCACAGTTATGGAGATATCGGGGGCAGGAGCACAGTTATGGAGATATCATGGGCTGGAACACAGTTAGGGAGATATCGGGGGCAGGAGCGCAGTCATAAAGATATCGTGGGTTGGAGCACAGTTACGGAGATATCAGTGGCAGGAGCGCAGTTATGGAGATATCGTGGGCAGGAGCACAGTTATGGAGATATCGGTGTCAGGAGCACAGTTTTGGAGATATCGGTGACAGGAGCACAGTTATGGAGATATCGTGATCTGGAGCACAGTTATGGACATATTGGTGACAGAACAGTTCTGGTGATATCGGGGGCAGGAGCGCAGTCATAGAGATATCGTGGGTTGGAGCACAGTTACGGACATATCAGTGGCAGGAGCGCAGTTATGGAGATATCGTGGGCAGGAGCACAGTTATGGAGATATCGGTGTCAGGAGCACAGTTTTGGAGATATCGGTGACAGGAGCACAGTTATGGAGATATCGTGATCTGGAGCACAGTTATGGACATATTGGTGACAGAACAGTTCTGGTGATATCGGTGGCAGGAGCGCAGTCATAGAGATATCGTGGGTTGGAGCACAGTTATTGACATATTGGTGGCAGACACTTTTATTTCTAAGCTTACTTTTGCATTTCTATATGTTTCTGTAAGTCGCAGTGTTTCCGAAACTGTAAAAAAAAATAGTTGTTTTTAAAAATGAAAGCTGTTCTAAACTAAACTTTACCTAAGCTCCAAAATTTATGGGAGACAGGTGGATAACTTCACGCCTTTAAATAAATCTTCGCCATCACAACCACTCTCCTTTTTTTGCACAACTCAATAAGCATCACCTACAATGCGTGATGTCACCTGTTGCTCATCGTTCTTTTCAATAAAGTTAAGTGACATGTTTCCCCAGAAGTGGAACTAAGGGGGCGGAGCCTTTGAAGCCAAAACCGACACCACGTTGCCTGGCAAATCCTCATTAGAAGCCCAGTCACACGTAGGTCACCAAAGCTCCGCCTACTTGTGGTTCTGATTCCCTCCCTTCAACGCCTCCTATCCGTCCGTTCTGCTGTCAGCTGCCTGTGTGGGCGTGGCCTGCCGCCGGCTCCGTTACAGGCAGTGAGTGACGGTGACAGCAGCTCAGGGGACAAAAACGGGAAGTAGAGATACCTGAGGCTCCGGACAGCGGCTGCTGCGAGCAGGAGGGCGGCAGGGGACAGGTACCGAGGAGGGACATATACACCTACACACGCTGTACGTACACTTCTACACATAGGAGCCCGAGAATTCATCGTGCAACAGTGCTGGCGGCCGACATGTGACTGCTTCTAGCGGCAGCTGTGCCCTGGTGTGAGACCTTTATAGTCAGTGCTGTGTATAGAGGCACCAGGTAGCGCTGACTGCAAGCGAAGCCTAGATACACCCTATATACTCATACATCTGGTGATGGCTGTGCCTATTGCTCACAGGGCTGTATCTACACCTGTAGTGCTCACATAGGGCTGTATCTACACCTGTAGTGCTCACATAGGGCTGTATCTACACCTGTAGTGCTCACATAGGGCTGTATCTACACCTGTAGTGCTCACATAGGGCTGTATCTACACCTGTAGTGCTCACATAGGGCTGTATCTACACCTGTAGTGCTCACACAGGGCTGTATCTACACCTGTAGTGCTCACACAGGGCTGTATCTACACCTGTAGTGCTCACACAGGGCTGTATCTACACCTGTAGTGCTCACACAGGGCTGTATCTACACCTGTAGTGCTCACATAGGGCTGTATCTACACCTGTAGTGCTCACATAGGGCTGTATCTACACCTGTAGTGCTCACATAGGGCTGTATCTACACCTGTAGTGCTCACATAGGGCTGTATCTACACCTGTAGTGCTCACATAGGGCTGTATCTACACCTGTAGTGCTCACACAGGGCTGTATCTACACCTGTAGTGCTCACACAGGGCTGTATCTACACCTGTAGTGCTCACACAGGGCTGTATCTACACCTGTAGTGCTCACACAGGGCTGTATCTACACCTGTAGTGCTCACACAGGGCTGTATCTACACCTGTAGTGCTCACACAGGGCTGTATCTACACCTGTAGTGCTCACACAGGGCTGTATCTACACCTGTAGTGCTCACACAGGGCTGTATCTACACCTGTAGTGCTCACACAGGGCTGTATCTACACCTGTAGTGCTCACACAGGGCTGTATCTACACCTGTAGTGCTCACACAGGGCTGTATCTACACCTGTAGTGCTCACACAGGGCTGTATCTACAGCTGTAGTGCTCACACAGGGCTGTATCTACACCTGTAGTGCTCACACAGGGCTGTATCTACACCTGTAGTGCTCACACAGGGCTGTATCTACACCTGTAGTGCTCACACAGGGCTGTATCTACACCTGTAGTGCACACGTAGTGCTGTATCTACACCTGTAGTGCACACGTAGTGCTGTATTTACACCTGTAGTGCACACGTAGTGCTGTATTTACACCTGTAGTGCTCACGTAGGGCTGTATTTACACCTGTAGTGCTCACGTAGGGCTGTATCTACACCTGTAGTGCTCACGTAGGGCTGTATCTACACCTGTAGTGCTCACATGGGGCGGTATCTACACCGATAGTGCCCACACTGATGAGTATGCATCTATAACAAACACACAGGTATATAGATCTATATGTACTCTTGCAGTATACAGGCAGTGAGGATATAGCTGCTGACACCTGCTGAGTAAACATTTCCTATGTAAAACCTCCGGGCTCAGACTCTCGGGAGGATTTCCATATACATAGGTTTTCTTTTACAATATGTATGCACACACAAACCTGTAGTCTGGAGAGCGCCCCCTCCTGCACATACACCTTAGGGGATACCCCAGCCCACCTATACACTTACAATGATCCAGGTTTGTCCGTCCCCTGTCACCCGAGCCGCGGTCCTGAAGCGAGTGGCAGTGCTGGCAGTGGCAGCATATGGCGCCCGCCGGCTGTACCCTGTATTGAAACATCTCTATATTCATTCCTCGGAAAAACATAAAACTCCTAATGGACTGCAGAAATGTGAAGGCGCCTCGTCTTCTGCCTCCGGCCAGTCCGGGTATGAAAGAACCGGGGTGAATAGAGTGTTTTTCCGTAGACTCGTCCGTCTGCTCCGGTTGCTGTTCCCCAAGTTGGCGTGCAAAGAGTTTGGGTTGCTAGTGTTGCACTCGGCTGCCCTGATCTCCAGGACTTTCCTCTCGGTGTATGTGGCTCAGCTGGACGGACGTCTGACCCGATGTATTGTAAAGAAGCGGCCGGCAAGTTTTGTTTTTCAGCTGTTAAAATGGCTGCTGATCGCCCTGCCTGCCACCTTCATCAACAGCGCCATCCGTTACCTGGAGGGTCAACTCAGTCTGGCTTTTCGCACCCGTTTGGTGGCCCACGCTTACAAGTTGTACTTTGGAAACCAGACTTACTACAGGGTGAGCAACATGGACGGACGACTGCGCAACCCTGACCAGTCTTTGACGGAAGACGTGGTGGCCTTTGCCTGCTCTGTGGCACATCTGTATTCCAACCTGACCAAACCAGTGCTGGATGTCATAGTGACTACTTACACGCTAGTTAGTACAGCCAAATCCAAGGGAGCCAATACGGGCTGGCCGTCTGCCATAGCGGGACTTGTGGTGGTCATCACAGCTAAAGTGTTGAGGGGTTGCTCCCCGAAATTTGGAAAGCTCGTAGCAGAAGAAGCGAGAAGGAAAGGAGAGCTGCGGTATATGCACTCGCGAGTGGTGGCCAACTCCGAAGAGATTGCCTTCTATGGAGGTCACAAGGTGAGGTGGGCAACTCATGATGGGTTATGTTGGACTTGCAATTAGAGCAAAATTTTTCAAAATTAGGTTCGGAATAAGGTCGCCGGTGAATATTGTATTTGTAATACTTGCCAGACGTCAATGGAAGTAGAAATGAGCATATATGTTCGGAACCGATCGTCAAACATAAATTCGGCAGTAATAGGGTACCAATTCTGCACAAATATGGCAAAGTTTCCTAGTCATATTCTGGGTTTTCAAGATCCAAACTGAAAGTTTAGTTCATTATGGTGGTTGTCCGGTGAAATCAGGTTATCACCTATGTATAGGATGGGTGATAACATACTGATCGGTTGTGGTCAGACCACGGGTACAGAACGGCAAACCTTTTTATCCCTGACTGGGCACTTCTGTCTCTGTCAAAATGAAGCGGCAGTTTGGACCCCCAACCACGTTTATGTTCATTCTCTACTGGGCTGCTGGAAAAAGCCAAGCATAGTGCTCAGCACCACAATAGGGAATGATTTGAGCGGCGGCTAAGTATGTGCCCTGCTTCTCGTCGGTCGGAGCCTCAACTGATCCCTGTGGATAGCTGATATCTTGCTTTCACCAGACAACCACTTTTAAAGTGGACACAGATTCACAGGATAGGTCATAATTACTATATGGGACTCCTGCGACCCTCTTATGTATCGAGTCGGTGTGTTCAAGTGCTGTACCCATCCATCCCGGCCAGACCCACAGACACTGATGAGCAGTAGCGCATGTAAATGCTGCTTCTGTCCAACATAATGCAGAAGTCCTGCGCTCTGGCAATCTATGGGGGGGTCTCAGCAGTTAGGCCTCTACCAAATTGGCAGTTCCTGCCTTTCCCGTATATAGCTGCTAGCTTTCCACCTGTCACCAGGCAGGGACTATTTGCAATATTATGGGAGCAATAGTGCTGCCGCTGCTGTAAGACCGGGTGAGGCACGGACGCTGGGGGAGAGCGGAAGCTCATAAAGGGCGGAAAATGACCAGATGAACCGATGATCCTGTCATATTTTATAAAAGTTGTGTTGGAGCTTTTCGGAATATAAATTAAGGGAAAAAAATATACAGTATAATGTGTCTTGTTTCTACTACGGCTGTGCCGCCCCCCTGGATTTGGGAGGTGACAGTGGTTTATAGCGCACAGGATGGCGGGAGTAATTTGCTTTTCTCATGACTTGGTCATCGTTTTGTCCCATCAAGAAATTCTTCCAAGTTTGAAGATGATACCCCTCAAATTATTTAGATTCCCTCTGTAGACTGAGAACATTTTGGCCACGATATGTTTTTTCCATGGAGGAGAAGGAAGCCGCTGTGAGATCTTTCCTGATTACAAAAGAAACGGGCATGTTGGACTAAAACATGCCTGACCTTTTATTCCCTTTGATATCTGCCATAGAGGAAGGTTGTGACACCTCTGTGAACATTAGATCATTAGCTTGTTATATAATGCATGTAATGTGTACAGACACCTTAAAGGGGTTGTCCAGTAAAGATACAGAGTCGTAGGAAAGTATTCACACCCGTTACACCTACAAACGTAAAGCTGGGGTCACACATAGCGACTCACCAGCGATCCCAACAACGATATCAACGTGTCAGGATCGCTGGTGAGTCGCTACATGATCGCTGGTGAGCTGTCAAACAGACAGCTTCACCAGCGATCAGCACAGCGACGCCGAGCGTGCGGCGTCGCTGTGCACGTTAGTTACCAGCGTGCTGATGCAGGGAGCTGGTAACTAAAGTACACATCGGGTTTCTAAGGGACGCACGTCCCTTGGATACCCGATGTGTACGTTAGTTACCAGCTGATCCCTGGTCTCCCGCCTGTCACACGCAGCGATGCGTGCTGGCCAGCGGGAGACCAGCGATGGAATAAATGTCCAGAGGTTTCCAAGAGCGATCAGCGATACCGGCAGGGGGGCTGATCGCTGTCACACAGCGATCTCGCTGGTGAGATCACTGTTGTGTCACAAAACTTAGCGAGATCGCTATGTGTGACGGGGCCTTAAGGTTTAAGTTTTCATTTAGGGGTATCGGACTTCAGGGGGCTGAATACAAATACAATTAGAAACCCATGTATCATTTCCTTAAACTTCAAAAATACTTTCTACTTTGTGTTGGTATATCGCATAAAATCCCAATAAAATACATTTAAGTTTGCAGGTGTAAAAAATGTGGAAAAGTTCACAGGGTATGAATATTTTTTTCAAGGCACTGTAGGTTATCGCGTAATCACAGGCTAGTCGATAATTTATTGATTGTACGGGTCCAACTGATCACCAGACAAAATGGAGCAGTAGTGGCCACCGCTCCTTTAATTCTCTACAGAATTGCCAAAAAAAAAAGATTGCAGCCCCATAGGTAATGAATGACGCGGCCATAATGGTAAAAGGGCCCCTTCCGATAGGTGTTGGTCCCAGCCCACAGATCTGTAAGATATCACCTCTCTGGTGGATAGGTGATGATTTGTTTTCAATGGATAACCCCCTTATGGTCAATATTAAAGGTGCAGACACAATGATTGTCATTATTGGTATGTCTAGCGCAGCCATATGGCTGAAACTTAACCTGGCAACCATACAAGTCATCTTAACCAAAAACTGTATCTCGTTGGGTAAATCAACCGATCATCTTGACCTATTGATGACTATCCATCATCTTTTCAAAACAAGTCATCCTTGTTACAAGTTTCTTGCAAATGAAACATGTTTAGTTTTCGAAAGCACCTTCTTACCCAACGATCGTTAGCCCAATGGTTGTTGGACCATCTAAAGTAGATCTTCCATGATGGACTTCCCTGATGAGAAGAGCGTCTAACTGCATCTTCTACCACCAAGGCCAAAAATATACGGTACTTTTATTGATCCAATAATGATTATTTTGGTTCCGCTCTACCTCAGTCTCTGGGTCAACCAGATGTTTTGGTACTAATTCCATCAGATATTAGACATTATAACACTCCCATTGCTTCGCATACGGTCTCAGTGAATGTCCATAGCCAACCTCTGATCTTCTGAACTCGGGACCGCAGGGAGTGTTCATCCAGATGCTTCTTATTTTTTGGGATGTTTAAGGTTTTAATTGAATTATCACTCCCGTCTCTAGTGGTTACTGGAGTAAAATGGAATTTTTGCTGGAAACCATAGACTTGAAACATTTGTGGTGCTCAGCTGCCATCGCCCATCTTACCAGCGGCAGACTGACTCTGGGAATCACACGTTGGCTTTGATGCCTCCAGAATAAGAAAGGGCTAATTAGTTCATGGAAAAAACGAATCTGGCTACAGATTAAAACTTCTCGTTGAAGAGGTTCACTATTTTTATTTTTTTGCAATCAGAGTTACGATGATCACATGTCTTGTAATTACTGCAAATTTTCCATCTGGATTTTCAGATAGAATTAAACAACGTGGAAATTTTCCCGGCAGAAAATTGACCTGAGGTGTGGATTTCTAAATCAGCATGTCAGTTCTGGGTGCGGTACCTTCTTAGACTTCCTCCATTCACTCACTGTACTGTAAAATACAGCTCTTTTGCCGCATAAAAAGTCCTAAAAGTATTTTTACATTGAGTGTTTTTTTTTTTTTTGTTTTTTTTTTTTGTAAAGCTGTAAGAAATCTAACATGACTTTCAGGAGAAATGAATCGGATCTTTTTTGAATGTTTTATTTATTTTTTGGGGGAGCGGATTCCGCAAAGAATCCGCATCAAAGAAGTCCAACGATATGTGATGTTTAGATCGACTTTTCAAAAAAAAAATTTATTTGACTGTCTTGTGTGCAAAAGAGGGAAAAAAAAGCTAAAAGCTTTATTCAAACTACCTCTAAAAGACAACGCGTTTCGGGGTCCTTTTTCTCAAGTGACCAAGACCATTTAGGTTTAGCTATGCCACTGGAAAAAAGGAGCATTTGAGCCCTGAAACACGTTGTGGTCTAATTTTTTTTTTTTCCCCCTCCCGGCGCTGTTCAGCACTACTCAGCTGTGGGATGAGGATGTTTGCAGAGTGATGGGCATCTGATTTTGGTCTTCAGTGGATTGTTCCCACCAAAGCGCAAGCACATAAATTGAGCAACCTCGCTTCCCTGTTTGTTCTTCCTTCTCTCCTAGACATAGTCACTCTATGGATGGACAGTCACACTCAGAAAATAAATAATCTTTGCAAACGAGTCTTTGAAGAAAATTTTTTTTATGATTTTTAATTGATGTGAGATTTTTCCAATAAGTTAAATAATGAAACACCGCAAAACCAAAAAGAAATATTCCAAAGGTGAGTATTATATGGTTACTGGTGGCATCACCGCAGACTCCTGCCTCCCACCAGCCCCTAACTGTGACTTTGCAATTAATCTCCCTGCTGTTTTCCTTGAATCTTCTATTGAGTATGGTTTGAGAAAGACCTAGGATTAGGTCGAAACGTAACCATATAATAGTCACCTTTGGAATATTTCTTTTTTGTTTGCGGTGTTTCATTATTTGATTTATTGGAAAAATCTCAAATGAATTAAAAATCATAAAAAAATTTTCTTCAAAGACTCTTTTGCAAAGATTTATTTTCTGAGTGCGACTGTCCATCCATTTACTGTTGTCTGTGGTCTATCCACGCTCAGTCAGCACCTCTCTTTATAGGAAGAGTGCGCGTCTTTTTTTTTTTTCCTCTAATAGTCACTCCATGTGCGCCTATTTTTTTTTGTATTGTCTATTCATCAAAGAAGTGACATGTCTCCTCGGTGGTCTGTGTGACCTCGCTTGCCCAATTAACATTTTTCCATCCCTTTCACATGTTAACGATACTCCAAAACCTGCTAAGTGCCAATTCTACAAGGTCGTAAGGCTCACGTTGTTTGAGGCTCAGCATTCAACGTGTCCTGCTGAGATAACCAATATCTAAGATTCTGTAAAGTTTTTCCCATAAAACAGTGTAGTATATTCGCCATAGCCCTATCATTTTCTATGAAGTTTATCCTAATCACCTGCAATTTACGATCGATATCGTGTTTTGCACTTTTGCCCACGATTAGCTGTTTTCATGGACTGTGTGTCCTGGACACCAGGTCAAGGCTGAAGCTTCATTTCTTCACCAAGGGCAAATTCCATCTAGAAAAGTTTTATCAAGGTTTTTTTTTTCTCAGCTGAGGATTATTTTTTTATAAATGAGTTTTCGTTCTTTTAAGACATGAATGAGGACAGAAAGGGGAAAAAAACCTGGATGAGATAGGACCAGCCATGGTCCTGAAAGCCACCAACAGTTTGGTAACATGGACATTTTGTCTGGCCCAATTTACGTGTCATTTTATTGGGCAGGAAGGAATGAACAGCTCCCTCGGACACTACTTATCTCATAGGAAAGGATCGGACTGGGTGCAATGTCACCTGGCTGACCTAGGGACTGGTGGGCTTTCACCATACCTTTTACAATGGTAGACAGTGAAGTCTGTTGGATTCACCGACACATATGGAGAGGTCGAGCAATGGCCATGTGATAAATGAGAGGGTTAATGGATGTGTTGGGCTATGGTTCATTTGACCAGCAGGGGTTGGAGGTTGGGGTAATTTCTAAGCCGTTCCCAGGGTATTTACAATGTAGTCCATGTTAAACCTTCCAAAATAATGTTTGACTTGGGTCCAATAAAGAAGGCTTTTACCTCGTCTTGTCAGCGTAGGACAAGAGGTCACACGTTGACCAGATATAACCCCAGGATATGACCCTAAATAAGGCTAGTGATACCTAGTGAGTCGCCTGACCAAAAACTGCCTCCTACTAACTATTTTAAAGGTGGTTTGGCTGTTAAAATATAAATAAAATAAAGCCTCAGACATGTTGCAGTCCCTTGGGATCAGCATTAAGGTCTCTGCAGGCAAAGTGCGAACCACAACCTAAAATCTAGCAGGTTTGGATTTTTTTTTCAGTTTGTTGTGTCATCTTGGGACCACGTTCATGATCAACTCAATTTCTAACTTTAAACATGACTTAGACAGAAGCAGAGAACAGAAAGGGTGCTAAGTGAGAGGCCCTTGATATGGGTTTTGGCACGGGGAGAGGTAATGTTCCTCTTTAAAGTGAGGGATAGTGCAAGGGGAGGATATGGGGTGGTCTCAAAGGTCTGACACCCCCCCACATCTACTATATAATCGTCTAATTCTGTCTATCTGTAACGGAAATCCCGCGTCGCTGATTGGTCGCGGTCGGCCGCGACCAATTGGCGACAGGCGCAGTCCGGCCACAAATTGGCACGGAATTCGAACGACACACGCCACCGCTACCGTCGGGAAATCTGCGGCGCTAGCCGCTGATCTCCCGACGGTTGCCGCGGGTCATCTCCTGCCGCACAGAGGTCAGCTGTAACGCAGCCGGGAGATGACCGGCGCAGCGCTCAATGTGCGGATGGTACCCAGGGTCCGGAGGAGAGGAGACTCTCCTCCAGGCCCTGGGTACCATAAACCTATAAAGAATAGAATTAAAATAAAAAATAGTGATATACTCACCTTCCGACGGCCCCCAGACTCTTTCCCTCCACCCACCACACGCCCGGCACCTTCCGGTCCCAGTAATGCTTTGCGCGAAAGACCGCTGATGACGTCTCGCGAGAGTGACGTCATCTCCTGTCCTTCGCGCTAAGCATTACTGGGACCGGAAGATGCCGGGAGCATGGAGAGGAGATCGGGGGCCGTCGGAAGGTGAGTATGTAACATGTTCGTTAGGGCAGACAGCACACCAAGGGGTCAGATGTTGTACACCGGAGGCGATGGGCCGGATTTTATTCATTGAGGGGACTGAATGAGTACAGTATACTGAATATAATGATTAAGACGTGTGTCCCAATACATTTTCTTATTTAGTATGATTAAACTTTCTAATTGACAGATCTCAGTAATAAATCCTCATCTTACCTCGGGAGTATTCCTTTCGGTCTATTCTTCTGACTCACTGAGTGAGTAGTTTGCACTTGGTGCTGCCATTACCTCCTCCATTGTGCCTTAAATAGGGCTTGTGGAATTATTTATTCCCCGTGTTACAGAAATATGTTGCCGGACTGGATGGACCTGTTTAAGAGTCGTTAAACCTCCTGGCTATTCCTCAAAACTTCCTTTGGCAATTAGTCTCACAAATACTTATTCAAGACCTGTAGCGTACCTGGGGATACTTAAGAGGAGCAGGGCTGAATCTCTGCCAATTTGGCATCATTTTGTGTAAAATGGAAACCATCCAACAATTTATTAAACTCTACAGGAACCTCAAACTGAAAAGAATGGGGTGTATGGGGGTGGTGGTATATGTGTCAACAAATCTTCTAATCCTAGAACCGGCATCATTGCCCCTTTCATTCGCACATGGCTCTGGTCACATGCCGACATTGGAGAACACTCCTGTGTGGAGCACAAGATGGAAGTGAAGCTCCAAAATTCGAAGGCTGAGACTCATGGATCAAGATGGGGGCATAAAATATGCCCTAACTCCCTCAGTAATGCTAAATAACTCGGCCAAACTATTAAAAAAAAGTATTCTACTAGACATTTCTCCAAGGGCTAAAACTGACTGTATTGAGAGATTTTGGACTGAGTGTGGGAGTGAGGGACACCAAGCAAAAATGAAAATTTATGGGGAACCTTGATCCACCATTTTTATTTTATTTTTTGCAATTCCATCGTCAAGTTCAGTTGAGAATACTTGGAAAGTTGCTCACAAACTTGGACAAATGTATACCCCTCCACCACGCCACGGATCAAAAGACCGATCTGTCATTTGCAAGGTATCGTCTTCTCTGTGACCTAGAGTGTCTGTGTAATCTTATGAAGGGGTCACAATGCTTCACTTTTTAGTGTTGGGAAGAACCCTTAATCACTTAGGCCTCTTTCACACATCAGGTTTTCGCCGTCAGGCGCGATCCGGCGCTTTTGACAGAAACCGGATCCGGCGAAATGCAATGCCGGATCCGGTTTCCCCCCCCATTGACTTGCATTTGCGCCGGATCGCGCCGGATGGCCATGCGTTTCATCCGGTTTTCGCCGGATCCGGCAATGTGTCGCAATGTGTCGCGATCCGGCGTCTGGAAAAAACGTCTACTGTAACGTTTTTTGTCTCCGGCGAAAAAGCCGGACACGCCGGATCCGGCGCGTCCGGCTTCTTCACACAATGAAAGCCTATGAGCGCCGGATCCGTTTTTTTGGTCTGAGCATGCTCAGTAGCTCTGCCCACAAGACATATATAAAAGCAAGACAGTGGGACCCACAGCCACACCCAACATGCCACCCAAGAAAGCAACCAAGCGAAGCAGGAGAAGGCAGGAGACCACTGCAGCACCATCAGCACCACCACCACCCCAAATGGAGCAGCAAATAGAACATGCTGAGGAGGGGAGGCCAGCAGCAGATGAGAGACGGTAATTATCAAATCCCCCATTCCTCCAAACTAGGGCCATGGAATATCAAGATATTCATTGGCCCTTTGTTTCTCTTTATTCAACAGCCGCCAAAGAGATGCAGCAGCAGCAGCAGCAGCAGCAGAAATGGCATCACTGGCAGCAGCAATACCCACAGCCATGGAGTCTGGCCATCAACAGGACAGCACATCTTCTTCTGGGAGCCCTCCCTCGCATCGTCAGCGTTTGACGGTAAGTTTTTATTTCCAAAATCCATCATCTCTGTAATATATGTCTATTCATTGCCTTTTATTTCAAAACAGGAATCACAAGATGAAGAGGAGCTCCCAGAAGAAGAAGGAAGGGGTGGACAGACACCTGGAGTGGGCTCACAATTGGTAAGTTTTTTGCATCAAACGCAGAAACACAACATCACACTACACACAACACATAGAAAACAATGTTCTGCAGACCACACACAGCAAACAAATGCCTACATCCAAAGACATAACATTTTTTGTTTTCTTCTCTAGTCTTCCCAATCTGGTGCTCGGCCAAGAGGTCCTCGCAGTGCCTCCCAGGGTCGTCGGCGACAGCAACGCGGCGGTCACCAGCAGCGTGTAAGTATAAATATTTTTGCTTTGTTTTTTTGCACTTTTTATTTCATTTCTTTTGTGGAGGCTAATTATGTTATTTTTGTCTTTTTCTTTAACAGCCTTCACAGCGTGCTCCCGACTCTGACGGTGAGGATGGAGGACTCGATGTGGACCACCTCATCGATCTCGTCAGAGAAAGGGAGCCGCTCTGGAATATGGCTGACCGCCGCCACGCTGACCTTATCGTTACCCGACGACTCTGGGAGGAAATCTGTTCTCTCCTTGTGGGCCGCTGGGAGGACCTCGAAGCTCGGGCCCAGATTAAAGAGCGTAAGTATATACAGTACCGGTTGCTTGATGTAAACCAGTGTTTCCCGAACTCCAGTCCTCGTGGTCCCCACGGATCATGTGTTCAGGATTTCTATTTACTATGGAAATCCTGAAAACATGACCCCTGGGGACCATGAGGACTGGAGTTTGTGAAACACTGATGTTGTATACTAACCACTCCTTTCTCGTTTCAGGGAACAGAATTGTGAATCGGTGGCGGTCTGTGAGGGATCGTTTCAAGAAGGAGTTCAATAAAGAGATGCGGGCCCCGAGTGGATCTGGAGGACGCAGGAGCAAGTACAAGTACGCACAAGCCCTGTCGTTCCTCCGGGAAACAATGCTCACCAGAAGGTAAATATTACACACCACATGTGAAAAAAATGTTAGATGTAACTTTTTTTTTTCAGCCAGGGCCATACCATGTCAGTATTTTAATTGTTTTTTTTTCTCTTTATTCCACAGCACGGTGAGCAGCACTCGGGAGCCTGCACGATTGGACCCTTCTGAGGCGATCCCTGAGGAGACCGGCACCGAGGGACACTTCGACCGCCCCGGTACATCTGCACCTTCCCAGCCTTCCCACACATTCGACCCATCTGTCCCATCCACCAGCACAGGAGCATCGTGGCCGCCTACATTACATGAAGCTGCTGGTGAGGAGATCGCTTTCCCTTTACCCCACCCTTCTGCCCCTGCCGCCTCTAGTACACCTGCGGGTACTGGGCGACAGCGGCAGAGGGGTCAGGAAAAGAGTTATGCGCAAGAGTTCTTGCATCTGAATGCATCTTTCCAGAACTGTCTAAAAGTCTTGTCAGAGCAAATCTCCGCAGGCTTTCAGCAGATCAACTCCAGCATTCTGGAGGTGAAGACACTTCTGCAAACCATGCATTCAGAAGCAAGATCTTCGCCAAACCACACCTTTTTCAGGTCTGTTGTGGAGCGCATGGCAACACTATCTCCTACACAGCAGATGCATGTAATGCATTCGTGCCACGGTGCTCTACAGCAGGTTACCTCCCAACCTCCACCTCCCACCACTGTAGTTCCTCCACCTGCACCCCCTCCAGCCACTTTCCATCCTCCCCCTCCTATTACATCTGCACCCCCTCCAGCCACTTTCCATCCTCCCCCTCCTATTACATCTGCACCCCCTCCAGCCACTTCCAATCCTCCCCCTCCTATTACATACCAGCAACCTCACCAGTACCAGACATCTCCCCACTTCCAGCAACCTGCCCCGTACCAAACTCCTTCCCCGTACCAAACTCCTTCCCCATACAACTTTCCATCAACATCATCTGCTCCTACAGTCCCTGCCCAACCCTCCACTCCACCGCCCACCACCTCTTCTGCCTCCCACATGTCCACCCATTCTGTAGCTTTTTCCACACCTTCACCTCTAACTGTTCCTTCCCCACCACGATCCCAGTCCTCTCTCCACACACCCAGTGTCGAAGTGTCCCGCAGCCCCTCCAGCAGTATTTCCACCCCACAGTACACAGATTTGTAATTTTTTTTTTGTGTAATAAAAATGCCCATTGGGTTTAAAACCTTTATTAAACAAGTTTTTTGCACTTTAAAAACATAAAAAAAAAAAAAATTTAAATAAAAGTTAAATTATCGTTTCACAATGGTTGTCTGTCATTTCTTTCTGCGGCGAACTATGTTTTAAAAAAAGGTTAAATACAGGGTATTTCAAAGGTAAAAAGGTATTCAAAACCAGGTATATAACTGTGGGTAAATTTTAGCTTTTTGCCACAGTTGTGTTCCTGGTTGTGTTTGAAGCAAAGTATTTCACCTAAAAAGTTGTGTTTATTGTTGGTGATTTCCTACCAATGTACACAACTTTTGTTAAAAGGTGAAATACTTTGCATAAAACACAACCAGGTACACACCTGTGGCCTAAAGGTAAAAATAGTAAGACCATGACAAGATAGCCAACCAAAGTTGGCTAAGGTATATACTGTTGGTCCAGAAGGTACACAAGTTTAGGGCACAAATCTTTCACACTCTGTCATCCCAGTGTACTCTGCCTTGAGGTGACATAAAGTATAGTGGAAAATTGTCCCTGAAACCGTCACAGAACTTCTAGTGGTAATATTTCCAATGACAACATCCATCTTCGCCAGTAACTTGCTCTTCTCTCCAACCTGCACTTTCTTCTCTACAACCTGTCAAAGAAGGGCTGTAGGAACATGCTATATCTAGTTTTCCAGTAGCCAATCCCGTTCGGAAGGCCACAAGGGTCAATTTTAAAAACCGGATCCGGCGTAATCCGTCGAAAAACGGATAGAAAAACGGATGAACCGGATGAGACGGATCCGGTTTTGTCTGTCAAGAACAAGACGGATCCGGCAGAAAACCGGATCCGGCACTTCAGGTTTTACAAAACATTTGCCGGATCCGGCATTCCGGCACGACGCCGGATCGCGCCTGACGCCGAAAACCTGATGTGTGAAAGTAGCCTTATTCACAAATTGAAAGTGATAACATGCAGATCGGTGCGGGGGCCAATTTCGAGAACTATGCCCTGTATGAATGTAGTGGTGGCTCTGTTCATTCTCTGCTGCACTTTTGGACGTCGCCAATGACCGCATTCTTCTTTTTCCATCAGTCCCATACCGAATGCACAGAGTTAGTACTCCATTCTGACCAAGCATTTCAGGGCGTCATTGTCAAGCTCCGCTCCAATTCCACTTCCAGTGGTTGGACTCCTACCGATCAGTTCCAACTTTCAATGTTGGGAATAACCCACTAACCAGCAATATGTTCCCTTCATACTAGAAATCAGAAGTGTCCCAGCACCAATTACTACTTAAGGACTCTAATTTGGCAACTGTGCCGTAAAAATACTGTGGGTGTGGACACTGTATGTAGCCAAACAGTGCTTGTTGGTGTCAATGCCCGCCAGACTACAACGAGGAGCCGCGGTGGTAAAAAGGGAAATTACACCCAACGTAACACAAAAATTGAGCTTGGTTTGAGTTGGTACACATGCAGCATATAAACACATGTTCGCATTGGCCATAAAGCATACAAAACCTACAAAAGACAAAATGAGAAAATCCCTGCTATAATTAAATAAGTAAAAAGCAAAAGTGCATTTAAGTGATACAGAGTTCTTAGTAATACTGTATTTGAAAAAACTATATCATAAAAGCCGTCCCACCATCGACAAGGTGACTCTGCGGTCGGGGCAGTCCTACACTGTCTAGTATTAATAACCTTATCATGTGTCAAAGTTGATGTCAGTGTGTGAATAAGGGCAGACAAGGATCGGGTCCCAACCAGTGAACACCAGTCAGGGGAAGCCTTTAAATACAATTTCTAGCTCAGGAGAGGGAGGCCACACCCCAGCTTGCACAGAATGCAAGAATACAAAGAAAAAACACAAAAATTGAGCTTGGTTTGAGTTGGTATACATGCAGCATATAAACGGTTACAACTCTTTGTTTGCAGGTCTCAAGGCAATCCGGTGATCGCCGCAACAATTTCATTTTGAAAGGACTTGTCTCTGATAGGTTGCCTTGTTATTAGGGGTAAAGTAGGTTGTACTAATGTAGAAATAAGATATACACACACACACACACACACACACACACACACACACACACACACACACACACAATCATCATTGGGCACTAATCTTTCTTCAAGGGGACTGCAGACTTTTCAATCCTCACAGCACACACACTGCACACTGTCAGGATTGGCCAGTACCAGGCAATCGTGTGACCTCAAATATATGATTTGCATACATGCTATCACATGCCAACTAGACTTGCGCAACCTCTCTCAATACAAGTGAGTGGAGCAAGGCCGGACAAGTCTAGTTGGAATGTGGTTGGAAGTATGTCAATCGCATAGAGTGACTGCAGACTTTAACCTCAAGCCTTGACAACCCCTCTAAATGTAAAAAAAAAAAACCAAGCAAACTTTTATTTACTCACCCTTCTCGGATTCAGTGATGCTTCTAGTGCTAGTTATTGCACAGTGGATCTGCCCGAGTTGATTTCTCGAACCGCTAAGAAAACCGACTGGCTGCAACGCTGTTAACATGACGTTCGTGCTGCAGACAATAACGGACAATGGCAGCAGCGACATAGACTCAACACTGGACCCGGGAAGGGCTAATATTGCAGTTTTGTTTTTTTTCAGACTGCAGCCGGGCGGTGAGTTTTCGCAAATCTGTAAACCCCTTTAAGGCAGAGTATGGCCTTTTTCTCCCTTTTTGAACCAAATTGTAAAAAATAGTTTGTGGATTTGATCCCTCGATGTTTCAGCATTCATGTGTTGTCTTTTCTGAAGTGGAAAGATAATCTAGGAATACTCAAACTTTTACTACGACTGATAAGACTAGTTGTGTTTATTTTTTGCGATCTGTCTCGAAAGCCGTAAAGCTGCTCATTATATGAAACAGAAGAAGGAGGGATTTTAAGCCTCTGGAAAAAAAAATTCCACAGATTATTTGCGGTGGAATCCACAGCAGAGACCAGAGACTGACGAGAAGATCTGTGCTGTGGATTTGCTCCATTCGTTGAGGCTGATTCACGTGTAGTCACTCGCTGCATTTTCCGTCTGGAAGCTGCTTCGATAAGTCACCTGTCGTTCAAATCCCTAAAATTTGCGGCTGTTTGAAGATCAATGTGAAGTTCTCGTTGACTTGCTGTAAATGCACAGAATTGAAAAGCTGAAGAGATGCTTAAAGGGGTCTTCTGCTTTTGGAAAATCCCTGTCCCCTGGCTGCAGTCTGTCACCTCTGAGCTGAGTGGGGTATAGCTGCTATGATGTCTTCTATTCAGAGCACACACAGACATCAGGGGCTCATGCTCTCCTGTCTGCATGTAGCACATTTTCAGCACCATGGGGTGAATTATACAGCGGTACTGAGCAGTGTAGCTGTGAATCCAGCTCTGGGGTGAGAGAAACACTGCTTTTCTCCATTAATAGTCAGCCCTAATGTGATCCCTGTGTTCCTGCAATAATTCTAGTTTTGAGCAATATTTAGATTAGCAGTTTTTCATAGGGAATGATGAGTTCAGGAGGCAGAGGGGGATGGGATGAAGAGTGGCTCATAAGTGGAGAAAGGGGCAGTGAACTTATGGGCTAGTTGAGAGATGCAAAGTTAGTGAATGGAGATAACATTCTGTTGTGATTTCGATGTGTGAATGGCATGGGGAGTTCTTTATTTTCAGCCTTCTTCTGGCTTGAGTTTGTTTAAATCTGCTCTATCCTCGTCTTTTTAGTTGTCTCTGAGCTAGCAAATGAAGACAAGTTGCTCCTATTCAGAGCATAAACAGAGATTTGGGACTCCTGCTCTCCTGTATGCAGCACATGTTGAAAAATAGCATGGAGCAAATTATACAGCGGTACTAAGCAGTGTAGCTGCGAATTCAGCCATGGCATGAGATAAACACTAAGGGTCCCGTTCACTTGGCGACAACTATACGACCTGGTAAGGATCGCTGGTGTGTCGCTAAATGGTCGCTAGTAAGCTGCCAAACAGGCAGATCTCTTCAGCGACGCAGCAACCATCCAGCGATTCTCGCCGGTCGTTGGTACCTTGTCACACAGCAGCTTTTCTGAACGATTCCAGCCTGCGTCCCTGAGTTCTGCGTCGCCAACAAGGTCGCTCGTCAGGTCAAACACAGCGATGCATGCGGGACACTGCCGATGAAAAAATGT
Organism: Dendrobates tinctorius; assembly: GCF_039654945.1. Taxonomy (NCBI): domain Eukaryota; kingdom Metazoa; phylum Chordata; class Amphibia; order Anura; family Dendrobatidae; genus Dendrobates; species Dendrobates tinctorius. The sequence continues at coordinate 21,782,269 of NW_027361788.1, read as the reverse complement.
CCCATTACATTCGAGCACGATCAGCGATATCCAGCGGGGGGGGGCGGTCGCCGCTATGTGTCACATTTAGCGAGATCGCTGGCGAGGTCGCTGTTGCGTCACAAAATCGATGACGCTTCAGCGATCTCGTTATGTGAGACGAGGGCTTTAAAGCAAGGGCTCTTCCCTTCTCTCTCCATTATAAGGTAGTTGTAATCTGATCCCTCAGTGTTTCGGCAGTACTTATAGTTTTGAGCAATCTCAATTATTAGCAAGTTTTGAAAAGGGAATGATGAGTTCAGCAGGCAGAGGGCATTGAGAGAAGCGGCTCATAAGTGGAGAAAGGAGTAGTGAACGTATGGGTTAGGTGATGGTTGCAAAGTTAACGCACGGGGATCACAAATTCTGATCTATGGATGGCATGCAGAGTCCACAATTTCCGGCCATTTTCTTGATGACACCATACAGCAGCTATTTGGGCAGTGCATAATATAAAGCAGGAAGAGCCTAAATCCAGATACGTGGGGTTATACATAGAAGCTGGGAGCTGCTTTACCTTTCCCCCACTTGGCTGGGAAGCTGATGCCTCTCCGCTAAATCCGCAGCTCCCAGAGGTGAATGGAGACTATTAGCGCCTCTCCATTCAGGATGGGCCCCGCTCTGTGTAGGCGAGAGACACCGATATTGGACTTGTATCTATCAGACATATACCATAAGTGTCCGAGATGGCAATATCCCTTCAAGCAAAGATGTGCTAACTTATTGACATTTTGCACTTCTAATCCTTGAAGAGAGCAGCCATATTTGGGAGTTAGGGCACCAAATTAGTTGAGGGATGTTAAAGTGAATCTGACAGCAGGTTTTTGCTACAGTACCATGATGTAGGGGCAGAGACTCTGATTCTAGTGATGTCACTTAGTTTACTGTGAGAAGTAGTTGTGATGGCATGATTGTTTTCTCTGCTGCAGATCTACCAGACCTCGGAATGCTGTGCCTTGTATATCCCCGCCAACATCACTGAATGGCAGATTTCTGTGTACACTGTATATTGACTGTAAGCTGCCAGTCAGTGCTGGGGGCGGGGTTACACAGATTACCTGGACTGCCTAGCACAGGACACCTAGTCCTTTAGTGATAATATCCTGCTGATAAAACACTGATTCGTATTTAAATTGCAAGTGACACTTTGCTGGAATCAGGGTCTCTGTCCCTACATAATGCTGCTTTCAGATTACAAAGCAAAGACCTGCTGACAGATTCCCTTTAAAGGGCATTTCTAGTAGGGATCCGACACCCGTGACCTTGACCTACTAGATGAACACGAACCTTATTTCTGCTCAACAGTGAATGTTTTTGAGACCCCCACCTATCACCACAGTGAGTGAGCTCTGCACTCGGCTACCTTCATCAGTGCTGCAGACATGAGTGACCTGTGCTTCACTTAGGTCCTCTGAGCCACATTCTCAGAAACACAAAAACCTTGATCTGTCAATGAGTGGGGGTTCCCGAACAGTCAGACCAACACTGATCGCAGATTATTTATAGAGTACCCCTTTAATAGCGCTATATGTATGACTTGCGTAATCCCACCTGTTTAACATCATTTTTACATGGAGATTCATTCTACATAACAAGTCACTTTTCTTTTATGGATCCTAAATTGCCCCCTTTTATTGTGCTCCAGAGCTTCATTCATAATTCTACATCCTTCAGAGCTGAAATCTCCCAGCATTCCTGGTCATTTGTATAGTGGGAAGTTTTAGGTACTGGTGACTGGATCAATTATTACAGATATTTGTACCTGTCTACCGCTTTATGGGATCTCAGCTGTTTCGTGCATGGCACGTCTCCCAACATGCTTGTTGTTGGTTTCCGGCAATGACCTGCAGAATGTAATGTTTTATATAAATAAGGTTCCCCAACTTTTTAGGCGGCCCTCCTAAAATGGCTGGGGAAAGAAGGAGTTTTTGTGGTGGATTTCGAAATACCCAATCCTTTGGTTTGTACTTGAGATAAGCAGCCTCCTGTGGGTTGGCAGCGCTTATTCCCCTCTCCGTTCTTGTGTATGGTGGAGGGGGGGAAAGCATCTGACGGTTATCTGAAGTGAGACGTAACCAAGAATGGACTTAATAGAAGAGGTGCCATTTTCAGTCCTTTTAAACTTCTCATGTATCTGAAGAGCTCACTTGCACTCAAGTGAGGCCCAGCTGAGGTGCTGCAGTTTGCTCCCGGCAGCAGCGCTCCGATAAGCCATGGTATTTTGCAGCCTTTAATCTCTCCAGAGCATTTCTGGCTCCAATGGAAAGGTTACTATAGGACATTGCTCTCACCACTTTTCTGCCTTTCTGCTTTGGTTACTAAGATGCTAAACAAAAAAAAAAAGGCCTGATGTCTGCAGCGGGCCAGGCTTAACCCATCCACTGCCAGAGCGCCCTCATTCACTCTAGAAACAGTTCTCCCTTGAAGTGAAAGCGTATCCCACACCTCGACTGATATTAAGTCCATCGAAGCACTTGACTTTCCATTTAAAGGGAAGCTTTGCTTATTTTCCCAGAGGTTAAAAAAGCCTTTAATTAAAGGGCATCTGTCAATACTTCCGGCAAAGTAAATACCTGTATTGTAATGACATAAGAAATCAGGAACAGCTTTTCCTACATTCCTGCTTTGTGCTGTTCCTCTATTATTCATGCTCGAAATTTGTGAATAATAAGTGTTACTATTCCTCTTGTCACTGAAAGGGGTGTGCCCCTGCACTCACAGCACTGTTTGGACAATGTCAAACTGGAGACACGCCCCCTCCCCACTGGTGACATTCAGTTGTCAGTTTATTCATACTTTTCCAGGAGGAATAACAGAGGGACGGAACAATGTGGAGTTATAGGAAAACATGGGAAAATTATGGGAGATCAAGTACAGTAATTGCCAACACAGAGATGTCAGGAGAGTGAAGAGATACTCCTTTTTATCTGTCTTTCTAAGTCTGGAGTAATTTGTAACCTCTTAGCAGGGCGTCATGGAAGCCTTAGATGACGGACTACGCAGTATGAAAGGTTGTCTGTTTCCAAGGGCAACCAATAGAATTTTAAATTCTGTAAGAAGTAGGATCTGGAGCCCAGTCCTATGCAATGGGGGAATATAGCAAACTGCACTTGGATTGTCCTTTTGGGTCTGAGATTAGTGCTGGGTGTAATGTCAGACACTTGAGGAAGAAACATCCAGGCCATTGGTCACACTGTGCTGTCACATCACATGAATCATCTGGAGCTTGCTGGGTCCTTCACTCATGTTACACTGAGCAGCTCTGATATGTGACTTTTTTAATGGGGTTTTTTTTTTTTTTTTTTTTTTTTATAAGCTGATCATAAGAAAAAAATGGTTTCTTACAATGAAAAATATTTTTTTTATTCTAAAAATCTTTTTAGTAGTATTTCTCCTTTATTTGATTTCCTCTGCTTCTCACGGAAACTCGCAATCTAGCATAGAAAGCCATATGCAAATCAGGCAGGAAGTTCACTGGGGGCATGTCACTCCAATTTGGCTGCCTCTTCCAAGTGCATGGACACACCTCTAGTGCACACCAATCCTGATTTGCATATGGATTCTGCACTAGATTTCTCATGACCGGTACATTGGATCTGTAAAAAAAAAGAGGTTTTTTTTATGATTATTATTATTATTATTATTATTGAGCGCTTACACGGCCTTATACTCTCTGGTGGGATAATAATATCCATTATTGTCCTACTAATTATTACGTCACTTAGTCCTGTCCGATCACTAAATCTCCCGCTTTCCATGCCATTTCCATTCACAGGTGGAGTTGTCCCTATTGCAGCAATGCTACAAGGACTTGTCCTCGCAGATAAACCTCATCCTGCTGGAGAGACTGTGGTATGTGATGCTGGAACAGTTCCTGATGAAGTACGTGTGGAGCGCGTCAGGCCTTGTCATGGTGGCCGTGCCCATCATCACCGCCACTGGATATTCTGAGAGAGGTAAGGATTATCCACATCTCCTCCACCAAATTGAACTTTTACGCTACGTGCCATCTGTGTGGGTTTCATGACACATTCATACCCTGGGCAGAGGGTAGCCACAATTAGATCTTCTTTCTATCTGGAGGACTCAATATGTCCAGAATGGGCTAATGCTTCATTTTTCCTCAGGGAGTTCTGTGGGGAAATTGCACACTTGCTAATTACACAGCTGTCAGCCATAATTTGTAGAGAGAAGTATTTTGTAACTTTTTTTTTAAACTTTTAGAAGTATGTTTGAAAAAATATTCTTGGGTTTGAGACTGCCTCTTTTTTTATTGTTATTTAAAGGTGTGTTCTCTAATGTTTGTTGTTCTTGGGGAGAATTTGTGCCTGTATTAGTATGCACCACAATAGTCGGAACACATGGCATCTCTATGTTCATGATGCCACGTACTCGGTGATGCAGTATACATATATATTCTTGGAGTCCTTCATATTTATATGGCCTCCTTCACCCCCTTGGTCTTGCGGCTTATCCTCCGTGTAGGGGAAGGCTGCACAGTGTTGCTAACTTTCTTCTTCTTTCTTGACCTCAGATTCAGAGGAAGTGAAAAAGGCAGCCATGGCGATGAAAGAAGAGGAACTAGTAAGCGAACGAGCTGAAGCCTTCACCACTGCCAGAAATCTTCTGACCGCAGCGGCTGACGCCATCGAGAGAGTAATGTCCTCTTACAAGGAGGTGAGTCACGCTTCAGTGAGTCGCTCCGGTGCCATTCTAATCCGGTCCAATAAGCAATTTTTTTTTTTTTTTTTAAACATTTTTTAGTAGTTGTGCAAAATGGGAGAGAGAGCGCCACTCTTATTTATTGCTTTTGTTTGGTATTGCAACTCCGCTCCATCAACTTAAATGAGCCCAATGTAGTTCCATTCCCAGACTGTTATGATGTGGCGCTGTTTCTGGAAGAAGGTGTGTTTTTGTTTTTTTGTTGTTTTTTTTTTGCCCTGTAAGGATAATTTTTTGAGAAAATGGTTTCACTTATCCAAGCCATTTGTCACCTCTGCCCTTTTTGGCAGCTCCTACAGCAGGCATAGTTCTGCAGACAGATTCCATTTACAAATGAAGTCTTCTGTCACATTTCTAACTCGCAGTACTATAGAGGCACAGAGCTTGCAGTACCGTTCACGGCCACTGCACGGTGTATGGAGCTGTGTCACTTCTGGGGGCACCATATCCCCTTTAATCAGCTGATAGGTGATGGTATTGTGACCACCCTCGGATATAATACTGAGAACTTATCATAAAAATATGTTGTCATTGTCGAAGTCCTAGGAAAAAGTGAAGTTTTGACAGTATGCAAATAACAAAATAGACCCCTACTGGGACCTTTGGTGATCTGCTGTAAGCTGCGAGGAAACCTGGCAGAAAGTTTTTCTCTACAACACCCCTGCAGGTGAAGTGAATTATTACACACTGTCCATTCATGCTCTTTGTGACCGCTCTTCACTCTTACCAAGAGATGATAATCCTGAGCAGAGGACCCTTCTCCGTTCACCTATATGAATGAGTTGTTTTGTTTTGGGTTTTTTTAAGAAAAAAAAGGGGCAGCCCCTTTAAATAAGCATACCCCAATATGTTATTGGCAGGTGACCGAACTGGCCGGGTACACGGCTCGAGTCCATGATATGTTCGAGGTCTTTGAGGATGTACAGAAAGGTGTCTACAAGCGTCCCGGAGAATTGGAAGGAGGCAATCCCAAGGAAAGCGATGTTATACAACACGGCATTCGCATCGAAGGTCCCCTTGAGATAAAAGGTATGGAAGATGTTCTGCTTTTACGTATGACCCTTGTACTGACAATGCAGTGAGGATTCATTCATTCAAGTGACCGCCGACAGCAGCAGGAAGCCGGTGGCTGACTCTGCATGCTACTGAAGAGCAGTGAATACTCACTGCTCTCTGTGATGAACAGTCCCGTTGAGTATTCCGGCAGCTGTGCTCTGCTTGTGAGCAGTGCATGATGTCCCTGCCATGCGCTGCTTACAAGCATTAATCAGCTGCTGGCATCGGAGCAGGACACTGTGAGGGAGCGGAGGAAGGTAAGTGTAATGGTTTGTTTTTCTTAATCTTTTCTGATGGGACCATGCATACCAGGATGGGGGTGTGGCCAATCATATCAGAATAAGGATGGGACCAATCATATCAGGACCAGAATGGGGCCAATCATACCAGAATAAGGATGGGTCCAATCATACCAGGACCAGAATGGTGCCAATCATATCAGAATAAGGATGGGGCCAATCACACCAGGACCGGAATGGGGCCAATCATACCAGAATAAGGATGGTTCCAATCATACCAGAATAAGGATGGGTCCAATCATACGAGGACCAGAATGGGGCCAATCATACCAGAATAAGGATGGGTCCAATCATACCAGGACCAGAATGGTGCCAATCATATCAGAATAAGGATGGGGCCAATCATACCAGGACCAGAATGGTGCCAATCATATCAGAATAAGGATGGGACCAATCACACCAGGACCGGAATGGGGCCAATCATACCAGAATAAGGATGGTTCCAATCATACCAGAATAAGGATGGGTCCAATCATACGAGGACCAGAATGGGGCCAATCATACCAGAATAAGGATGGGTCCAATCATACCAGGACCAGAATGGTGCCAATCATATCAGAATAAGGATGGGGCCAAACATACCAGAACCGGAATGGGTCCAATCATACGAGGACCAGAATGGGGCCAATCATACCAGAATAAGGATGGGGCCAATCATGCCAGAATAAGGATGGGACCAATCAAACCAGGAACGGGATGGGGCCAATCATACCAGGATGCCAAAAAAGAAATTAATATTCATTGCCCTCCACACCCATGGGCGTGTAATGCAGTGAATGTTCATTTCTCTTTATCAGCGGGCACAGGAGTTAGCTGGAGCCTCTAGCTCCGACCTGTGTGACCCGCTGCTCCGCCAAAACTAGTCCTCCACCACAACCAGAACCAGTACATCCGGACTACAAGACACACTCCCCCTTTTCCTCCACATTTTGGGAGGAAAAAAGTGCGTCTAACAGTTCGAAAAATACGGTAGGTTATTGTATAAATCTATAGTACAGTGAAGAAACCCAATTTTTTTTTTATTATTAACCCTATTAGGCACGTCCAAGCCCATAGAGCTGGAGGTTCCTTATTTGAGTCCAATCCATTGGCTAAAGAGGAGAAGGACTACAATAAGTGTGTGAAGTCCTGGAGGACCTAAGATGTCTTTGCATCATGCAATTACACTTTTTCCCTGCGGAGGCACTGCAGACACATTGGAATTTTGGGAGTTGTTCTATTAGCAGATAAGTTGACACATCAGCCTGGAAAAAAGCTTTGCAAGAAGCCGAGTAGTAACACACCTACTACATCATCCAGTTTCGCCTCATACAGGATAGGCACAGGATCCGTAATTACTATATACTTAACTCTTCGGCATGAATGAATGAGTAAAGGGCAAACATCACATGGATGACTAAGTGGATTATAACACGTGGGCAATTATACATTCAGCCTGATTAGTATACACGTAGCTAAACAACACCTATTGCCTTGTTATTGTCTCAAAGCACCCCCTGCTGGAAGTACTGTATACCACGATGACAGTATAGCCTACCAACCTACCAAGTTTTCAGTAGATGTTGGCCACCACCGATCCGTCACTTGTGTAATATGTTCAATCAGATCTAAGGTGAACACTTTGGCGGATTTCTTTCTAAAGTGTATGGCCAGATTTATGGACAATGAAGGGTAAAAGGTGTAGGCACTCGGCTTTGTCCACAGCGTCATTGATGACCAGAATTGGGGCCAAAATAGTTTTGGGCTTTGAAGACATTTATTGTGATTAGTGGACTCTTTCACCTTTTTAAAGTGCCTTTTTTTCTATGACTTAACTTCTTGGAATGTGAATTTGGGAAGGCTGGCAATGACCGGAGTGGCATTTTGAGTTTCCATCTTTTGCTTGCATGTCATTTTTTAGGTTTAAAATTAAGTGATGAGTAAGTTTCTCAAAATGAAGTTTTCTGAGAGCTCCAGTTCCCCTACATGGCCCGAGAGTAAATAGTAGTTGGGATATTTGGTTTTGCATTGGGACCCAAACTAAGTTAGTCTTCACTTCTGCAGTCGGAAACCTCGACCTTGCATCCCCAGCGCCTCTTGCACTTATTAAGCCCTGCAAGATCAAGACTTTGTGTGAGGCCTAGTTGTGTGATATCCTGACATGTCATGGGGCCTAGTAAGCCGAAGAGACCCAGAAAATGCCAGGCCGACGTTTCAACCTGCAGAAGTGAAGACTGCATGGTCTGGATGCTATGGAGGACTAAACCGCATGCCAGACTAGGGCAGCATGAATCTTTTTGCTCACTGTTAGTAATCGGCGCGCCCTGACTTACAGGGGGCACAGGTGACACAGGCGCTGTTATGGGGACAGTGTAAGTCTTTGGGAAGTAGTGGCTGTTACAGGAGGTGCAGAGTGGCTGCAGGCACTTGGGCTGTTACAGAGGGAACATTTGCCATCATTAAAGGGTTAATCCGATCTCCAACATTTGTGGCACATTCACAGGTTATGCCCTAAATGTCTGGTAGATGTAGATTTCGAGAATAGGCTCCTTTTGGCTGTTCCTATTACCTTCTATGGGAGTCTCGGAAGTGTAAAGCTAGAGATGCTAAATACTACATTAATGTCTTTAATTTTCCCTTGTTCCTCTACAGGACAAGTTGTGGATGTGGAGAATGGCATCATATGTGAGAATATTCCCATTGTCACCCCAACAGGCGACGTGGTTGTTGCCAGTCTCAATATTCGGGTAAGAGTTCAGATTAGAAGGTGGCGGAGGACACGGCTCCTAATATTATGTATGTGGCAGATAGTTGATTCCAGTTCCCGCAGGTGAAGTTTATTTACTATATGGTGAAGACTCTGCAATTTTCTAATATACTAGGCATTGGTTCCTCCAAACTTTTCCAGATCTCTGCATGCAGTCACTGAATTGTGACCTGTCTCATTCATGTGCTGCTCAGTGATGGGCTCAGTATTCACGTGGTATCATATGATCAGGACAGATCTTCCATTCACCACCTATAAGCAGAGATGGATAGAAAAAAAAAGTCCGGTATTGCTAGGCAATATTGGTCAGATTTCCTTTGGGATCTGGTTATCCACACAAAATACAATTTTTCCAAAATTCCAGGGTAAAAAAAGAGAAATAGGGTCATACAGTCGGAGTTTGATCTGTGGGACCCCCACTGTTCCTGAAAAGCGATGGGAAGCAGAGGTGGTCCGGGTGTGACTGCTGCTGTACAGGAGAAGTCTGGAGGGGCCTTGGATGTACCCCGTAATTTGTACACTTGGCACAGCTGAAGGGGGCTGTATGTGTAAAGTTGGATAAGTTAAAATCCAAACTCCCCTGACCACAGAATTTGTGGGGGCTGATCTACCAGCCCCCAGAGATGATAGTAAATTCAGGCCGTGTGTTACCCATGTGCTGCAATCTATCTGCTCCGACCTTTTCCCTAAATGATCTCCACGCAGTAAACACCAGCAACATTGCTCTGCCTAATCCCATAACTCTGATAACTTTCCCTGAAATCTTGATAACCAGATTACATGCTGCTGATGTGACCCCCTCGCCCGGCCTCATCCCATGTAGCTGGGATCAGTGTACACTGGAGACTTGAATGGAGCAAGGTCAAGGTCTGTGATTATCATCTATTGGCAGTGATAGGAAGAAGACAAAGTCAAAGGTCCAAGGAGCAGCTGAGTTGTCAGCTCTCCCCATGGTACAAGAGCCGTGACCTTAGTACCTCATCACAACGGTGCTTTGTGCAGGGTTCGGCCATGTGAGGGAAGATCTGTGTCTTGGGGCAGGTTGTATTCACTGTTACATTACATGTTTGTGGGCAGAGCCGGAGGACCACCTAATGTGTGTAGAGGCCTCCCAACTCGGGTGTCATGGGAAGGGAGAATCAGAGGGTCCATTAGATCTGAGGGAGATAAGCAGCCACCAGAGGTGTTTTGACAGCGGCTTACTCTCCTCTGCGTACTTACAACATATAAATGCTCAGGCAGGCTGAGCATGCAAACAGTTGTACTCAAAAGTTTACATACCCCGGCAGAATTTTTGCTTTCTTGGCCTTTGTTTTTAGAGAATATGAATGATAACACCAAAACTTTTTCTCCACTCATGGTTAGTGGTTGGGTGAAGCCATTTATTGTCAAACTACTGTGTTTTCTCTTTTAAAATCATAATGGCAACCCAAAACATCCAAATGACCCTGATCAAAAGTTTACATACCCCATTTCTTAATATTGTGTATTGCCCCTTCTAACATCAATGACAGCTTGAAGTCTTTTGTGGTAGTTGTGGATGAGGTTCTTTATTTTCTCAGATGATAAAGCAGCCCACTCTTCTTGGCAAAAAGCCTCCAGTTCCTGTAAATTCTTGGGCTGTCTAGCATGAACTGTGCGTTTGAGATCTCCCCAGAGTGTCTCAATGATATTGAGGTCAGGAGGCTAAGATGGCTACTCTAAAACCTTCACTTTATTCTGCTGTAGCCAATGACAGGTTGAATTGGCCTTGTGTTTTGGATTGTTGTCATGTTGGAACATCCAAGTACGTCCCATGCGCAGCACCTAGGCTGATGATGGAAAATTTGCCCCCAGTATTTGCCGCATTCATTTTTCCTTCAACTTTCACCAAGTTTCCTGTGCCTTTTGTAGTTCACACATCCCCAAAACATCAGCGATCCACCTCCATGCTTTACAGTAGGAATGGTGTTCCTTTCATCATAGCCCTTGTTGACCTCTCTACAAATGTAACGTTTATGGTTATGGCAAAATAGTTCAATTTTGGTCTCATCACTCCAAACTACTTAGTTCTAGAAGTTTTGATGCTTTTCTCTGTGCTGTTTTGTGTATTGTTGGAGAGATACTTTGTGGCATTTGCCCTGTAATGGCTTTCTTCTGGCGTCTCTAACATGCAGTCCATTTTTCTTCAAGTGCCTCCTTATTGAAACAGCCACACCACTAGTTTTTAGAGAGTCCAGTATTTCAGCTGATGTTATTTGTGGGTTTTTCTTTTCATCCTGAACAATTTTCCTGGCAGTTGTGGTTGAAATTTTTGTTGGTCTACCTGACCGTCGATTTGTTTTTACAAAGCCCCTGATTTTCCATTTGTTAATCACAGTTTGAATGCTGCTGACTGGCATTATCAGTTCCTTGGATATCTTTTTGTATCCCGTTCCTGTTATATACAGTTCAACTACCTTTTCCTGTATATCCATTGACAGTTCTTTTGCATAATCCAGAAACGTTAGTGGCTGGATGAAAGAGGCAAGAGTCTGTCTGGATCCCAGAAACTCACTCAACTTTTATGCACACACACTGATTACAAGCAAACAGGTCACTGGTGAAGATGTTACCTTTAGTAGCCATTCATACCCATTTGTGTCAACTTCTGTGCATATTATCAGGCCAAAATCACCAGTGTTTGTAAACTTTTTATCAGGGTCATTTGGATGTTTTGCGTTGTCATTATGATTTAAAAAGAGAAAACTCAGTAGTTTGACAATAAATGGCTTCACCCAACTACTAGCCATGAATGGAGAAAAAGTTTTGGTGTTATCATTCATATTCTGTGAAAAATGGCCAAGAAAGTAAAAATTCTGCCAGAGTATTTAAACTTTTGAGCACATCTGTATGTATGGGGGGAAAAGGGGGTCAGAAGAGAGAACATTCAGCCAACACCTTTCTTAGGAGCGTGTGTGTGTGTATGTGTGTGTATCGGGAGGGCGGTAATGCCAAAATGGTATTGTCTTTTGCTTCCTCCCCTGCCCAGGAGATGTAGTATGCTGCGTACACGGTCAGACACAGCTAATTTTTAAAATGAACTTTCGTTCGTGGGAAAACCCCTTTAATGTGACAGGCTTCCTCTATCTGTAGACATGCCGCCGGGATCAGCCAAATGATTTCACTGCGCTTCTCCTGTACAAAGATGGCGGTGGTCAGTGAATCATTTGGCTGATCCCGGCGGCGGCGTGTTCCGCTGGTGGTACCGTGCAAGAGGCTGCGTAACAGTGTGTTGTGTACGGCATATACAGTGTGTGTGATGCTTATGGCGTACAGTGTGTGTGTGTGTGTGTGTGTTGCGACGGTGTTCGCTGGTGGTACCGCGCAAGAAGCTTGTACCACCAGCAGTTTCCATATTGAGACACCCATGATTTGATTGTCCCAATATGGCGGTCAGTGAACTTCCACCGCTTGGAATTCTGGGATGCCGAGACATCTGGGCAAAACAGGATTTGAAGACATTACAAAGTAAGTATATAATATATACTAGCTGAAGAGCCCGGCGCTGCCCGGGCATAGTAACTAACTACAGTTAGTTATAACAAATTATAATGGTGTGTGTGTATATATAGTGAGGTAGCGCTGTCATTCAAGTAGGGGATACTCGCTCAGCAGCCACAAAATCAGATCCGGCACAGATTTTCCATAAAATCATAACAGTCCGTGCGGTTTATTAGGCATCATAAACCCACAACAGTAACATAAACTTGACTTAATCAGCATAGCGTCCATGACAGAGTTCAGCTCTGTTACTCTGTAGTCATACAGGTTATGCATACACAGGCTTTCTAGCCTCGGTTATCTCACCCACGTCAGGGTAACCTCATGGCTGCTTCAGCTTACTGCAGACATTCATTCCCTCCCCTGGGAACTCTCAGACACGTGCAGCCATTCACCACAACCACTTCACAGGCTGTTAGCCAGGAAGCTCCATCTCAGCGGGACCTTCCACACTGGACCAATCGGGTCCCAGCATTCACCTCCACGTGACCTACCCTGGCCACATTATATGGTCCATAGCCACGCCCACCCAGTCACATGACTCTGACCTCATCACAGGTCCTTCAAGCATTTGCACACTCTTTACAACAGTGTTCTTTAAACACACCCCCTGGGTGGGTTTGTAGGTAACCAGGCCCGCCCATCTCTCTAGTTACCTGGAGACTTCTCCCTTACACATTGAAGCAACACCTCAGCAGTATCACTGCTGATCAACACATAAGTCTCCATCCCAAAGCCACCCACTTTGAGATACATAATGGCCATTCATTATTCTGCCATTCATCCTTTCTCCTGGGACAGCCACACAGCGCCCTCTAGCGGACTCAGTGGTTACTACACCTATATATATTCTCTGAGTGTAGAGCCCCGCCCACTCTGCATAGCCACATTCACTATAATATCTCACATCATCCCGTCAGCCAGGGCTACCGGACTACTAACTCAGCACTCTGGTTCTGACGCCAGGCCATTCTTAAAGGGATCCCCCGGTATGGAAGTTTGGAGCGTTCCACTCAGCGCTCTGGTTCTGACCCCAGGCTGACGGGATGATGTAGGATATATGGGGTAGTAGTCCCGTGGCTCTGGTTGATGGAATGATGTGGGATATTAGGGTTAGTAGTCCGGTGGCTTTGACCGGATGATGTGGGATATTAGTGGTAGTAGTCCGGCGGCTGTGACGGGATGACGTGGGATATTAGTGGTAGTTGTTCAGTGGCTCTGGCTGATGGGATGATGTGGGATATTAGGGGTAGTAGTCCGGTGGCTTTGACCGGATGATGTGGGATATTAGTGGTAGTAGTCCGGCGGCTGTGACGGGATGACGTGGGATATTAGTGGTAGTTGTTCGGTGGCTCTGGTTGACGGGATGATGTGGGATATTAGGGGTAGTAGTCCGGTGGCTCTGGCTGACGGGATGACGTGGGATATTAGTGGTAGTTGTTCGGTGGCTCTGGCTGATGGGATGATGTGGGATATTAGGGGTAGTAGTCCGGTGGCTCTGGCTGACGGGATGATGTGGGATATTAGTGGTAGTTGTTCGGTGGCTCTGGCTGATGGGATGATGTGGGATATTAGGGGTAGTAGTCCGGTGGCTATGGCTGACGGGATGATGTGGGATATTAGTGGTAGTAGTCCGGTGGCTCTGGCTGACGGGATGATGTGGGATATTAGGGGTAGTAGTCCGGTGGCTATGGCTGATGGGATGATGTGGGATATTAGGGGTAGTAGTCCGGTGGCTCTGGCTGACGGGATGATGTGGGATATTAGTGGTAGTTGTTCGGTGGCTCTGGCTGATGGGATGATGTGGGATATTAGGGGTAGTAGTCCGGTGGCTCTGGCTAACGGGAGGATGTGGGATATTAGGGGTAGTAGTCCGGTGGCTTTGACAGGATGATGTGGGATATTAGTGGTAATTGTTCGCTGGCTCTGGCTGACGGGATGATGTGGGATATTGGGGGCAGTAGTCCGGTGGCTCTGGCTGACGGGATGATGTGGGATTTTAGGGGTAGTAGTCTGGTGGCTCTGGCTGACGGGATGATGTGGGATATTGGGGGTAGTAGTCCGGTGGCTCTGGCTCTTGCCATTCATCCACTCTCCAGGGGCATCCATACAGCGCCCCCTAGTGGACACTACACCACTATATATATATATACTTATGTGTGTGTGTGTGTATGTATGTATGCATGTGTATGTATGTATGTGTGTATATATATATATATATATATATATATATATATATATATATATATATATATATATATTAATTATACTTGCACACTGCACCTAAGTAGTTCTAAGACTAGCCATGCCCAGCTGTCGGCTGAATGCTCTCTTCTGTCCCCCCTTTTTCCACCCATACATACGGTGGTATGTAAAAGTTTAGGCTACCCATGTCAAAATTCATACTCACTTGCGAGAGACTCGCACGAAAAGCCGGCACTGGGACCGGAACGTGCGGCTGCATAGAAATACATGTAGCCGCACGCTCCGGTCCGAGTGCTGGCGGCAGTGCTGGGTTTTCATGCGAGAGACTCGTGCAAGAATCGCGCGAGTCTCTCCCAAGTGAGTATGAGCCCTTAGGCTAGTTTCACACTAGCGTTTTTTAGCGCTGCACTTCGTGCGCAATAGAATCGCATACAAAAAACGCATCATGCGTTTTGTATGCGTTAGCTTTTTTTAGGCGCATGCGTTTTAACCAGTTTCTAGCCATGTTAACTCTTAAAACGCATGAGATTTTAAACGCAGGCGTGCGCATGTCCATGCGCACACCTGTGTTCCAATATACTGTAATGTGATTGTTTTTTTGCGCAAGCGTGCGCATGCGTTTTTTTGAGACAGGTCGGACAGACCAAAATGCAACAGGTTGCGTCCCGCGCGCCTAGGCGCATACTACAAAAAACGCATGCTCACGAAAACGCATACGAACACGTGCATACGCTAGACCATGCGCCCCCATGTCAAAGATAGGGACGCATGTGCATGGAAGCGCAGCGCTAAAAAATGCTAGTGTGAAACCAGCCTTATTGTGAACAGTTAAGCAAGTTAAAGATTAAATTATGTTTAAAAGGTTTAAAGTTAGACATATTTTCTTTGTATTTTAGGCACAAAAAGTCTATATATAGTCATTTTTAAAATTTAAAAAAATTACAAATAGGAAAATGAGGCAATGCAAAGGTTTGTGTTCTCAGGTACCTTGACCAAGGTTTCAGACCTTAATTAGCCTGATAGGGTTATGGCTTGTTCTCCACTGTTGTTCTACTGTTCAGAGGATGCAAGATGACCCAGGAATCTCACAGAACTGGAAAAATTATCCAAGGAGGAATGGATGAAACTACGTAAAACAAGAATTGAAAGACTCTTGTCTGTCTACAAAAGGGGTTACTAACCATGCAGGATGCGCAAACTTTTGCATCGGCTCAATTTCCTTTTTATAATTTTTAAAATGTAAAAAAAAATTATATACAGTAGGTGAAATAATTATTTGATCCATTGATGACTTTCTAAGTTTGCCCACTAGCAAAAACATAACAGCTTTAAGGGTAGGTTAATTTTAACATTGAGAGATAGCATATCAAAAATAAAATCCAGAAAATCACATTCTATAAATTTATTTGCATTTTGCAATGAGAAACAAGTATTTGACTTCCTACCAACCATTAAGAGTTCTGGCTCCTACAGACCAGTTAGACACTTCTAATCAACTCATTACCTGCATTAAAGAGAGCTGTCTTACATAGTCATCTTTTATAAAAGACTCCTGTCCACAGACTCAATTAATCAGTCTGATTCTAACCTCTACAACATGGGCAAGACCAAAGAGCTTTATAAGGATGTCAGGGACAAGATCATAGACCTGTAGAAAGCTGGAATGGGCTACAAAACAGGTGCAATAGTAAGAAAATGGAAGAAATCCAAAATAACAATCAACATCGATTTGATCTGGGGCACCATGCAAAATATCACCTCGTGGGGTATCCTTGTTCATGAGGAAGGTGAGAGATCAGCCTAAAACTACAAGGGGGGGGGGGGACTTGTTAATGACCTGCAGGCATCTGGAATCAATGTCGCCAAGAAAACCATTGGTAACACATTACGCTGTAAGGGTTTAAAATCCTGCAGTGCCCGCAAGGTCCCCCTGCGCAAGAAGGCACATGTGCAGACCCATCTGAAGTTTGCCAATGAACTCCTGGATGATTCTGTGAGTGATTGGGAGAAGGTGCTGTGGTCAGATGAGACAAATATTGAGGTCTTTGGCATTAACTCAACACGCTGTGTTTGGAGGAAGAGAAATGCTGCCTATGACCCAAAGAACACCATCCCCACTGTCAAGCATGGAGGCGGAAACATGTTTTGGGGGTGTTTCTCTGCTAAGGGCACAGTACTACTTCACCGCATCAATGGGAGAATGGATGGAGCCACGCACTGTAAAATCGTGACAACCTCCTTCCCTCCGCCAGGACATTAAAAATGGCTGGGTCTTCCAGCAAGACATTGATCGAAAACAAATGACCCAAAGCATACAAACAAGGCAACAAAGGAGTGGCTCAAAAAGAAGCACACTAAGGTCATGGAGTGGCCTAGCCAGTCTAAAGACCTTAATCCCATAGAAAACTTATGGAGGGAGTTGATGCTCCGAGTTGCAAAGCGACAGCCTCAAAATCTTCATGATTTAGAGATGATCTGCAAAGAGGAGTGGACCAAAATACCTCCTGACATGTGGGCAAACCTCCTCATCAACTACAAAAAATGTCTGACTGCTGTGCTTGCCAACAAGAGTTTTGTATTGTCTTGTTTGTCAGAGGTATCAAATACTTATTTCTCACTGCAAAATGCAAATACACTTATATAATTTATACAATGTGATTTTGTGGATTTTATTTTTGATATTCTATCTCTCAATGTTAAAATGAACCATAAATACATAATTTTACGTGTGTGTGTGTGTGTGTGTGTAAAAATATATATATATAATATAATGTATGTATACTGTGTGTGCGTGTACAAAATTTATATATTTTTTTTTTTTTTTTGGCCTAAAATACAAAGGAAATGTCATCTTTAACTTTAGGCCTTTCAGAGATCATGTCCTTTTCAACTTGCTTAACGGTTCACAATAATAGTAACCAGGGGTGCATAAACTTTTACATGCCACTTGTAGAGATCTGCCATATGAGTGAACGGGGATTAACTTGCTTGGCTGCGATATTGAGGCACACAGGAACACTTTTGCTTAAAGTAACAGTCTGTGTGGTTTATTTCCTTCATAAACCAATGTCACAGGAACACAAGGCAAACAGTCTTATATCAGACAGATGAATTCTTAATGTCTATCTCAGGCCTGTGGGCACACAGGCTGTGCCATGTCCAGCACGCATGCAGCGTTACCATGTAAAGCATACAAAGTCTCTTACTGACCCCGGTCAGTGTTACAGTTTATCCCTCACGGGTTATCAGGGAAGCTGCCGCACTGGGATCACTGTTCCAGACAATGCTTTGCTCACTAGGCAGTCTACAGTTGCAGAGCCACAGCCGGGCCAGACTCTACCAGGTCCGGGCCTTTCCATGTGCTCTCCAGGAAGTTCAGTCCCAGACACTTCCAACACACCCAGGCCTTCCAGGACCTTGCACTCTGACCACTCAGGATCAAACACACAACCCATGTGACCAGACCTCAGTCACACTATATGGTACATGACCACACCCACAAGTGAGGTATGGATCGCATGGTCCTCACTACAGGTCCTATTACTTACAGCCAGACACATACAGGCTTTATCATGGACGTTCAGACATATGTCCACATGCATATTCTGAGTAGCATATACAGCGCCCCCTAGCTTAAACAGAGGTTACTGCACCACACACTGTATATATGTATGCTCTACCTGCCTGAGTGTGCATATATTCCCTGGAGGTAGATAAGAGGTTGGTCCATTCATACAGAACAGCTCCCTGATCCAGGTCCCCAGTTGGGTGGGGGCGTCTCTCAGGTTCACGTGCCTTTTATAGACAAACTAGATGGTGGCCCGATTCTAATGCATCGGGTATTCTAGAATATGTATGTAGTTTATGAAGATTTAAGAATAATGCAATGAATACACAGGATTTTCCAGGTAAAATATATACATTATCATTACATGTTATTGCTCATAGAACTTAATACAACTGAACGAAATTATTAAACAGATTATCAAAATATATAAACCATTACATGAATATCTAACTGTATGTAAATAAATCATCGGGCGAAAGAAGTACATCGACACTATAATATATTTGTTAACAATATCAACCCAAAATATTTTTGCCTTGTAAAGGCGTATCAAGAACCTGCACCTTGACGTTGGATCTCATTTTAACTCTTGAAAATGCAACGTAGAGTTGTCCATGACCAAAAACGGGCTCCGGTAGATATATGCCAACACGGTGTAGAGTTTGACCTTGTGACGTGTTTATTGTCATGGCAAATGCTGGTTTTACTGGAAACTCGCATGTCAGGACGATCCACCGCGATCGGCGACCTCACAGCGGGGCCTGGTCGCTGCTGCGTGTCACACTGAGGCTAAGTACCCACGTTGCAGACCAACATGCGCGACCAATCAGCGACGCGGGATTTCCCTGAAAGACAGAATTAGATGATTATATAGTAGATAGGCAGGGTTGTCCTGATGAAACAACCCCTTTGAGGCAGTGATGTATTTATTTCTTGTCATGCCTACGCGGTCCTGTGACTTCCCACATGACCCTCCCAGGTCCACACACTATTCCCCTTTAAAAAAAAACAAAAAAAAAAACATTTGCTGTGGATCCTGACCGTCATCAGCTTCCCCTGGGTTGTGCGTATGTCCGCGCTGGTCACACTGTGCATTTCACCTACTGCACGTGTTACGAGGAACATGTTCACAATGCGCAGAATCCTAGAGAAATGTAAAACGAGTCTCGTAGGCTTTACAGGGATATTCCCAGAATCAAAACATATCGCCCATCCCTAGGATAACGGACAGCTTACAAATCGCTGGGGGTCTGACCCCTGTAATCAGCAAACACTCACAGGCTCTTTTCTAGATGGGGCTTTGCCTAGTACCGAGGTTCGGAGCCCTATTTGGATTGTCGGGGGTCCCTGCTATTGGTCCCCCTGTAATCAGTAACTTCTCTCCTATGCATAAAGGATAGTATTTGATTCTTGGAACCTCTGTATATTCAGACTTTGCGGATTGGGGAGAGCACAGGGACTCCTCATGATCAACTTATCGGTTACCCCAAAAATGGTCAACCCCTTTAAGACGTTCAGATAACTTTTGGGACTTCTATTTATTTTTTTTGGGGGGGCTAAAAATCCTTTTTACAAATGGGTTTAATTAAAACTGGTTTGAGCATTTGGCTTCTACAGTTCATATCTGGCTGCAGAATGAGGTGACAGTGAATCTGTCAGTGAGCTACTCTGACATTAGGGTGTGTAACGCAGCTCAGTTATCTTCTAAGCTGATTTATGGTCCCAATTCCTTCTGTAGGTAGAAGAGGGGATGCACCTTCTGATCACTGGACCCAATGGCTGTGGGAAAAGCTCCCTGTTTCGCATCTTGGGAGGACTGTGGCCTGCATATAGCGGTGTGCTATACAAACCTCCCCCCCAGCATATGTTTTACATACCACAGAGGTAAGGTAGTCGGTTCTTCTGCAGATTGTACCGCAGCGCCATGCACAACCATACTTCCTCGGCATTCTCCCCCAGTCCTGTAGACTTTTAAATGATAGGGACTTTTTTTTTTGTAAATCCAATATGCAAATGAAATGGCAAGTGTCCAGTGGGCGGTCCCAAACCTGTCCGAGAACTTAGGCTATCCTGCCATGTTCTGGTCCCTTGTCTTAATTGACTGCCCAGCCTTTCTCACTCTCTAAGTGCTGAACTTTGGGGCGATTAATCAAGACCATAGGGGGCAGTGTTGGCATTATTAACATATGGGATATAAATTCGATTTCTCACTTATTAGACCTCCTAAAAAGGCCACAAATGTATACTGCTGTCCATGTACCTTACCCTTCCTGACGTAGGATTTCCCAAGGTGCAGGGCTCAGGTGCTGCACCTGCTCTGTACAAGGTGGATGCCGGCTGTGTTATACAGGTGACACCTACTTCTGTTTTACCATTTAGATACCCCTGTTGATCTATGACAGTGGCATTTAAATGGTTCCTGAATCAGTTATTGCCGCCATCTTTGTACTCCCAAAGTTTAATACATTAAAAAAAAAATTAAAGTTATAATCGCCCCCTACTTTTTTCCCAGTTCAAAAATGAAGAAAAAAAATATTTATTTAGCGCTGATACCAAGACAGGCCCTTACACAGCCTTTTTTCCGTTTTTTTGTTTGTTTGTTTTATTTTTCTTTTTTTTATTTTGTTTTATTTTACAAAGTAAAGAAATTTTGATTTTAAACACTAAAATAATAGAACCGAAGGAAAAAAAAACTATTTGAGTTTGGTCTTTCCATACTTGTACTGTCCTGAAGAACCATGTTTCCGGCTCATTCTTACAGCACAATAAGACGAAACTCAAAAAGCAATGGGAGTAATGCGATTTATTTTATTTTTTTCTAGTTATTCATTGCACTTGGAATTTTTCCCATTTCTTTTAAGCACATTCTACGGTAAAGTAAATGGTGCCATTCAAAAAATACAACTCGTCACCCCCCAAAAAAGTGAGCCCTTTTACCGCAATATGGAAGGAAACTTACAACAGTTACAACTCGTGGGTTTCCTCCGGGTACTCCGGTTTCCTCCCACACTCCAAAGACAGGGAATTTAGATTGTGAGCCCCATCGGGGTCAGTGTCAATAATGTCTGTAAGGCGCTGTGGAATTAATGGCGCTATGTAAATGAGTAAAATAAATAAAATAAAAACTCTCAGAAGAAGGGAGGGGAAAAAAACAACTCCATTTAAATGACTATCATAAGTTCAGCTTGTGGCCAGCAGATGGCACTGTTGTACACTAAGTTGGGTAAGAATGTGTTTAGTCTGATTTTAAAGGGTCGCTCTACATTCTTATTTTTATGTAAATTAGGAACAGTAAATACAAACCCTTCATATGTTCTTTATTGTAAACTAGAGCGAATACAAATCAGTGACTGAGTATTATGAGAGGCACTTGGTATTCTGCGGCGGCAGCAAAGCTTCCCTGGTAATCGCATTCTGTGACTTGTGCTCACACTTATGTCAACCTATTTTTTTTTCCTTTGCATCCAGGCCTTACATGTCGGTCGGTACCCTCCGAGATCAGGTTATTTACCCTGACACAGCCACCGACATGAGAACGAAAGGCTTCAATGACAAGAACCTGGAGGTCATCCTGCACATTGTGAATCTGAACTATTTGGTGCAGCGAGAGGGAGGTGAGCGCACGGGCATTTTAAATTCACATTCTTCTTTGCTTCTAGAACTTTTGTTGAATCCGTCAGACACCTGAACTATGTACAAAAAAACTGCAGTACTGTAAACGGCCACCAGATGGTGCAATAAGAACATACCTTTAACGATGAATGGAGTGGAGATTTAGTGTGCATAGGGGCTCTGCATAGCCCAGATCCCAGAGATCCACTCTTGAGATCGCAGGGGTCCCAGCAGACGGACCTCCAGTGATCGGTAAGTTATCACACATCTTACAGATAGGGCCAAGTCCCTGCTCAGCTGTGGATTTTTTATGCATTTCCAAGAGGAATAACCGAGGAACGGCACAACATGGAGTTCTAAGAAAAAAGGGAGCTAACTGCTCGTCTTTATTTCATAACATGGAAGATCTAGCATTGAGAGATTTGGGGAAAGGTAAATGTGAGTGATATTGAGGGGTAGACATACCCCGTCACAGCTGACCCGCATTGGGGGGAAGCATACATACGCCGCAAAGCATATGTATACCGTTGGTTTAGGCATGAGTGGCACATTTTGCAGTGTGTCACTGTCTTAAAGAGAAAGCCTCTCTATTTTCGTCTGTATGAACTCCCATCTTCTGGCGCTCAGTAATGACGCCATCCCGTGCATCCTGCCTGTGTTCTGCATGCGGGCATCAGCAGCAATCTGTTTATTCCATGGCATAATCAGTTTTCTTAACGTCATCCTAGTCTGGGTGCCAAGGTGTTAGCACTCTGACAAGTAGAAGAAAGAGAAAACAGAAGACAAGTGTGTGAGGCCGCGCCGGGGTGTTTCAGTGCGACATGACGTAATAGAGTGGTGTATGGAGCTGCTGGTTCTCGCAGGACGCCCCCGCGTCTAGGGAGCTGGTGCCTGTAGTAAATATTGATGGGAACATCAGGGCAGGGCCACTCCGCCTCAGTAGCTTATGTTGGGTGATAGAGGCAAATCGCGCCCTCCACAAACTACTATCCCCTCTATGACGGATTAAGGAGTTAAAGTGAAATTCCACATATTTTTTTTTTCTTCATTCTGTATCGGACATTGCCCACAGCTCGGTATAAAATGCTGGTGATGTATTTTTATAAGGGCCCACTAGAGGGAGCGCACTGCAGAAAGATGCAGCGCCCATTGAAGTGTATGTCATCAGTCGTCTCCTAAGCTCCCTCTAGTGGCTAAAAATGGTGCATGCAAAATCTGACCTCGTGGAGTATCCTTGTTCATGAGGAAGGTGAGAGATCAGCCTAAAACTACACGGGGGGGGGGGGGGGGGGGGGATGGGGGACTTGTTAATGATCTGAAGGCATCTGGGACCACTGTCACCAAGAAAACCATTGGTAACATATTACGCTGTAAAGTTTAAAAATCCTGCAGTGCCCACAAGGTCCCCCTGCTCAAGAAGGCACATGTGCAGGCCCATCTGAAGTTTGCCATTGAACACCTGGATGATTCTGTGAGTGATTGGGAGAAGGTGCTGTGGTCAGATGAGACAAATATTGAGGTCTTTGGCATTAACGCAACACGCCGTGTTTTGCAGGAAGAGAAATGTTGCCTATGACCCAAAGAACACCGTCCCCACTGTCAAGCATGGAGGTGGAAACATTATGTTTTGGGGGTGTTTCTCTGCTAAGTGCACAGGACTACTTCACCACATCAATGGGAGAATGGATGAAGCCATGTACCATAAAATCCTGAGTGACAACCTCCTTCCCTCCGCCAGGACATTAAAAATAGGTCGTGGCTGGGTCTTCCAGCAACACAATGACCAAAAACAAATGACCCAAAGCATACAAACAAGGCAACAAAGGAGTGGCTCAAAAATAAGCACATTAAGGTTATGCAGTGGCCTAGCCAGTCTCCAGACCTTAACCCCTTACTGCCACGTGGTGAGCGCCGCTGATGGGGGCCGGGTGTCAGCTGATTATCACAGCTGACACCCGGCACAATGTGTCAGGGGCGGTCACGGACCGCCCCCGACACGTTAACCCCTTGCACACCGCGATCAAACACGATCTCGGTGTACCGGGGATTAAAGGGAAGCATCGGCAGGGAGGGGGCTCCCTCCGTGCTTCCCTGAGCCCCCCACAGCAGCGCAATGTGCAGCGCTGCTGCGGGGGGCTCCCATCCCTGCTGCGGGGGGCTCCCATCCCTGCAGGTCCCCGAATCCAAGATGGCGACGGGGACCTTCGGGGGTTTGCAGGGAGCTGGCTTCCTCGGTGCCTGCAAAGCGCAGGCAAGGAGGAAGCCTGTGACAGATTGCTGATCTGTCAGGACAGTGAAGTCCCCCCTGGGAACATCTAATAAAGTTAAAAAAAAAAAGTGTAAAAATAACTTTAAAAAAATCGCTAAATAAACTTAAAAAAAAAAAATTCCCTAATTCATTTTTTGGAAATAAAAAAAACCCCAAAAGTACACGTATTTGGTATCGCCGCGTACGTAACGACCTGCCCTATAAAACTGTCCCATTAGTTAACTCCTTTAGCGAACCCCTTAAAAAATAAAAATAAAAAGCGAAGAAAAAAATAATGTTTTATTATCATACTGCCGAACAAAAAGTGCAATAACGCGCGATCAAAAAGACGCTATAAATATCCATGGTACCGCTGAAAACTTCATCTTGTCTCGCAAAAAAACGAGCCACTACACAAAGCATCATCAGAGAAAAAATAAAAAAGTTATAGCTCGCAGAATAAAGCGATGCAAAAATAATTATTTTTTATATAAAATTGTTTTTATTGCATAAAGGCGCCAAAACATAAAAAAATAACATAAATGAGGTATCGCTGTAACCGTATTGACCCGAAGAATAAAACTGCTTTATCAATTTTACCGCGGAACGGTGTAAACGCACCCCCCCAAAACAAATTCATGGAATGCTGGTTTTTCTTCATTCTGCATCCCAAAAATCGGAATAAAAAGCGATCAAAAGATGTCACGTGCCCAAACATGATACCAATAAAAGCTCAAAAAATAAGACCTCCCATGACTCAGTGGGTCAAAATATGGAAAAATTATAGCTCTCAATATGTGGTGATGCATAAACTATTTTTACAATAAAAAGCGTCTTTTAGCGTATGACAGCTGCCAAATATAAAAACCGCCATAAATAGTAAATCAAACCCCCGTTATCACCCCCTTAGTTAGGGAAAAATAATAAAATTAAAAAAATGTATTTATTTCCATTTTCCCATTAGGGTTAGGTCTGAAATTAGGGTTAGGGGCGTGTTGGGGTTAGGGTTGGAGTTAGAATTGGGGGTTTCCACTGTTTGGGCACATCAGGGGCTCTCCAAATGCAACATGGCGTCTGATCTCAATTCCAGCCAATTCTGCGTTGAAAAAGTCAAATGGTGCTCCTTCCCTTACAGTGTTTTACCCCCACATATGGGGTATCAGCCTACTCAGGACAAATTGCAAAACAACTTTTGGGGTCCTATTTCTCCTGTTACCCTTAGGAAAATAAAAAATTGGGGGCAAAAATATCATTTTTGTGGAAAAAAAATATGATTTTTTTTATTTTCACGCCTGGGCGATATAAACTTCTGTGAAGCACTTGGTGGTTCAAAGTGCTCACCACACATCTAGATAAGTTCCGTGGGGGGTCTAGTTTCCAAAATGGGGTCACTTGTGGGGAGTTTCAATAGTTTAGGCACATCAGGGGCTCTCCAAATGCACATGACACCCGCAGACCATTCCATTCAAAGTCTGCATTCCAAAACGTCACTACTTCCCTTCCGAGCTCTGCCATGCGCCCAAATAGTCGTTTACACCCACATATGGGGTATCAGTGTACTCAGGACAAATTGCACAATAACATTTAGGGTCCTGTTACCCTTGGGAAAATACAAATTGGGGGTGAAAAGATCATTTTTGTGGAAAAAATATGATTTTTTAATTGTACTGCTGTACATTATAAACTTCTGTAAAGCCCTTGTGGGTTCAAAGTTCTCACTACACATCTAGATAAGTTCCTTGGGGGGTCTAGATTCCAAAATGGGGTCACTTGTGGGGGGTTTCCACTGTTTAGGTACATCAGGGGCTCTCCAAACGTGACATGGCGTCCGATCTGAATTCCAGCCAATTTTGCATTGAAAATGTCAAACGGCACCCTTCCCTTCTGAGCTGTCATGCGCCGAAACAGTGGTTCCCCCCCACATATCAGGTATCCGCGTACTCAGGACAAACTGCACAATAACTTTTCTAGTCCAATTTCTCCTTTTACACTTGGTAAAATAAAAAAAAATTGAATCTGAAGTACCGGTATTTTTTTTGTGAAAAAAAAGTTAAATGTTCATTTTTTTTTTTTTTTTTTTAAATATTCAAAAAATTCCTGTGAAGCACCTGAAGGGTTAATAAACTTCTTGAATGTGGTTTTGAGCACCCTAAGGGGTGCAGTTTTTAGAATGGTGTCACTTTTGGGTATTTTCTATCATATAGACTCCTCAAAGTGGCTTCAAATGTGATGTGGTCTGTAAAAATAAAATGGTGTTGCAAAAATGAGAAATCGCTGGTCAAATTTTAACCCTTATAACTTCCTAACAAAAAAATTTTGGTTCCAAAATTGTGCTGATGTAAAGTAAACATGTGGGAAATGTTATTTATTAAGTTTTTTTTGTGTGCCACATCTCTGTGATTTAAGGGCATAAAAATTTAAAGTTGGAAAATTGCAAAATTTTCAAAATTTTTGCCAAATTTCCATTTTTTTCACAAATAAACGCAAGATATATGAATGAAATTTTACCACTAACATGAAGTACAATATGTCACGAGAAAACAATGTCAGAATCACCAGGATCCATGGAAGCGTTCCAGAGTTATGACCTCATAAAGGGACAGTGGTCAGAATTGTAAAAATTGGCCCGGGCATGAACGTGCAAACCACCCTTGGGGGTTAAGGGGTTAATCCCATAGAAAACTTATGGAGGGAGTTGAAGCTCCGAGTTGCCAAGCGACAGCCTCAAAATCTTAATGATTTAGAGATGATCTGCAAAGAAGAGTGGACCAAAATTCCTCCTGACATGTGGGCAAACCTCATCATCAACTACAAAAAACATCTGACTGCTGTGCTTGTCTCCTAAGCTCCCTCTAGTGGCTAAAAGTGGTGCATGCATCAAGTACAAATCAATGCTCGGGCAGCCTAAAATAGCTGGCGGCTCTGAATTGGAGCAGGACTTCAGAGATCGGAGAGGTTCTCTATCTCTCCTCCATTTTCTGTGGTGTTAAATGCAATGTAATGTTTTCTGTTATCAGCCACCATGCTGAGTAGCATCCATCAGCATTATTCTGAGGATGTATAGGAGAATCCTTGTCACCATTATCCTTTTCTCTCCATAGGTAAAATATATAACGCAACAAATTTCTATGTCTACATGACTTGTCTTGTGTCTCCATGCAGGCTGGGACTCTGTGAGCGACTGGAAAGACGTCCTCTCCGGGGGAGAGAAGCAACGTGTGGGAATGGCACGAATGTTTTACCACAAGTGGGTAAAATACAAAATATGGTGAAAGTAAATTGCTTTAGTGACCAGACCCTTGTATACCGATTCAGGACCTATTCCCTTCTGTATACAGACCACCCACACCATTACAGATTCCAAATTAGCTCCCCGTGTACAGACCTCTTACCATTTCCCAAATGCATAGAGACCCCAAACCAATCCCCCCTCCCATTGTATGCAGACCTCAGATCAGACCCCACTGTATTCAGACTTATTTTTAGCATTCCCCCACTGTATACAACCGCCCTGTATTCAAGGCTTATTACCGTTACGGACCCCAGACAAGACCCCCTTTGCATACAGATGCCCCATCTATAACTATACAGATGCCATATCAACCCTCCACCCATATACAGATCTCAAGATCTCATGCCATTTTGCCACTGTATTCAGACCAGTCTGTCCCTGTATAAAGACACCAGACCCCCTTTAAAAGGGACTTAGGCCGGTTTCACATTTGCGCTTTATAGCGCAGCGAAGGCCTGCGCACGGCCACCGCTAAGCCCCGCCCCCTGCCGGCTCACTGCCCGCCCCATCCGGTCATCGCCACCTACTAGCACACGTAGACGCTTGCGATCTGCGCACCCTATCTTTAGCATAGGGTGCGCAGATCGTGCACTAGTAGGATTTTGCCGTGCGCTGCACACTTTTGAAGGTGCGCCGCGCGCGCCAAAATGCAACATGCTGCATTCGGCGCACCTTCAAAAGTGCGCAGCGCACGGCAAAATCCTGCTAGCGCACGGCCAGCGCACGATCTGCGCACCCTATGCTAAAGATAGGGTACGCAGATCGCAAGCGTCCATGTGCGCTAGTAGGCGGCGATGACCGGATGGTGCGGACAGTGAGCCGCCAGGGGGCGGGGCTTAGCGGCGGCCGTGCACAGGCCGTCGCTGCGCTATAAAGCGCAAATGTGAAACCGGCCTTACCTCAGGATTAAATGTAGACAGTTTTTGCTCCTATTTTATTCCCACTGCTCGCTTGACCATACAGATTTTTTTTTTTTAACATATTTGAAATATGCCATACCATTATAGAGAGATGACAAGGGGATGTGGTTCACAGGATCCTCGGGGGCGTGCCTTTAGGCAGCTCTGCCTTATTACCCTGTGAGCCACATCTCTTTTGGTAAAGAGAAAAGAAACACAAAAACTAGCATGAAATAGTAAGGCCCATATCTTTGGAACTGTACAACAGATATACAAAAAAACAAAACTGGAATACTCAGGGGAGCAATGAGAATAAAATCAGAGCAAAAAATGGTTACTCTTGACCTGGCATTAGGTCCCCTTTAATGACCACAGTTTTATATATCTCACTCTGCCCTTCCTGTGCTTCCGTCTGGCTATATGACCCCATCCATGCTCTCCGATAATTACATCGTGCTTGGCTCCTCTCCGGGTTCAGCACAGAAACAGTGATCATGTGAAAAAAAAATCCTCCCCCTAAAAACTCCTTGTAGATGGAGCAATAATATTCTGAGTTTTTCACATTCTCTGTGGATCTGTGTAGATCCATTATAGAGGGTGTACAGGAAAAACTTATGGCAAATCGAATGTATAGAGAAGCTGCTGCAGATAAGTGACCGGAGAAAGTGGAATGATGCGGATCTTACTTGGCCCCAATAATGGAGCTCATATTCCCCCATGGCCCAGCAATCAGTATATGGGCAGTGGATGCAAAACAGGACTTAGTGGTCCATATCGTGACACCAAACTTGTGCCTGAATTACAGCAACTCTCCCCAAACAATCTAAGACCTTTTCTCATGGGTCAGTCCGCTGCCAGAGGGATGAGGTGTCCGATAAGAAAAGGGGCTGCGTCTAAACGATCTGACTATCTCTCCGCAGACCGAAATATGCCCTCCTGGACGAGTGCACGAGCGCTGTCAGCATTGACGTGGAAGGCAAGATCTTCCAATCTGCCAAGGATGCTGGGATCGCCCTACTGTCCATCACCCATAGGCCGTCTTTATGGTAAGTCAAGGGTAACGTCGGGGGAGAAGAGGATTGGGCATGTTGAATCTCCATGCCCCATCCTTTTATTCCCAGGTAGGATAAGCTGCCGCCAGAGATGAGGTTCAGCTTCTTACACCCTTCTCCTGTGCCAAGTGCAGAAGTGAGCGTGTATGACTGTGGGAGCTCCAGCCACATCTTCATTCCCCCTACAGCATCGGGGGTCTCCGGATCCCAATTTATAACCTTATAGATACATATGAGACTGTGTGTTTGGCAGAACTGCGCTCAGTCTGGGCATTGCGGTCCATATACGGGCCGGGAGACACAGCCTGAGGTGACGTCTCCGTATAGTTTCTCTAATCCTGTAAATGATTTTTATTACCTTGGAAAGCCTTTAGTTTTAGGCTGTGTGCACACGATGCGTTTTTTTAAGCGTTTCCGCAGCGTTTGAGCCGGCTCAGACGCTGCAGAAACGCTTAAAAGATGCATCAAATTAATTAGCATGCGTTTTTGGCTTTCTGTGCCAATGCATGCGTTTTTGGCTTTTTGTGCCAATGCATGCGTTTTTAACCGCTCAGGAATCGCTTAGCGGCTAAAAACGCAGCATGCTCATTAATTCCCGCATTGCTGAGCGTTTTTAGCCATCCCCAATGATCCCAGAAATCGCGTGTCAAAAAACGCGTCAAAATCGCGTCAAAAAACGCGCGGAAAAAGACGCGCGATTTCTGGGAAGGGGATCCTTTCCTGAGCGTTTAAAAACGCTAGCGTGTGCACATAGCCTTAGAGTCATTTTTCTCTTTTATTTGCCTAATTCATTATCTGTTTTACACTTTTTTTTTTTTTTTTTAGTTCCTCTTTTTGTACCGGCCACATTCCAGCTAGACGTGTGTGGCCTTGCTCAATACACGTGCATTGAGCGAGGCTGCACACGTCTAGTAGGCATGTGACTGCATGAATGCAAATTGCACACTTATGGTCACGCACCTGCTGCTCCCAGCACTGACACCAGAGAATCCTCACAGCGGGCACAAAGTGCTCTCTGAAGATTCACAGATTGTACCCTATGGCTGGACAACCCCTTTAAGGACCCAACTCAGCATCCCTGTTTTATTTTATTTTGGGTTTTTTAAGCTGGAAAGGGATGGTATAAACATAGTAAAAGTGTGTACTCTCCCTCTCTAACCCACGTGGCCGTGGCTTCAGTGGTTTCTGACAGGACAGGAAGCGATGATGTACACCTGACCTTTGAGGCTGCTGATTGGCTGCAGCGGTCAGGTTATTGGAGCATTAAAGCAGATGACATCCCGTTCCAGGTCTCCTGACTGGAGCGGGTGGGTATGCATTATTTAGTTTGTTTTTACAATTTGGTACGGTTGGATGACCCCTTTATTGTCAAACCACTGCTAGAAATGTAAAATAAAGGCCTTTTTTTTGCCCAGAGACGTTCTGTAATTCAGACTTTGCATAGGGCTAATACGATGGACAGTGCTGCGGGCAGTGTAGCATCCAGACCCTGTGGCAAAGACTAGGACCGTCCAGAGAAATTCTGGGCACGTGAGATCCTCCGGTGCCTTGTTCTCCCCTCGCTATGAATGCTGCAGCGTCTGACTTATGTCTAATGGGGAAATAATGGACATTCATGGGCACAAGGCACTATTATATGTGCAGCCTGTGAAGTCAGTGCCTCCGGATCGCCAGGCATCACAATACTGCGAGGGGTTAGCACTTCGGGCAGCATTGGGGTTAAACAGCATCACTGCTGCTTTAAGTAAGCGATGTATGGCCATTCTCAGAGATGGCCCCCAGCTGCCCTTTTGTGCCCCACTTCTGTCCCCTTTTATCGTCACAGATGGGGAACTTGGATGGTTTCCAGCCTTGGCCTCCATGAAAGGGACAGTGGAGGACAATGGAGGCTTGTTCTTCCCTCCTCTGCAGTACATCCAGTGACATGCAGCACAGAGAAGACGAGGTTATTCACCGCGCTGCTTCCTCTCGTCCTCCATTCAGTCCGTCGCTGCTGAGCACTGTCCTGCCGCCTCTGCATCTTCTGACGTCTCTGTGCTGTAGTATCATTGCCTGGAGCCATCGGGAGGATTTATATAGGGCATTTATTCCCACTTTAGGGGAAAAGGGTCTTCCGATGTCAACACAGAAGTCATTTTTTGTAATGAGAAATTCTAGAAAAATTGTTTAATATACTTAAAAACATAATGTTCTAATAAATCTCATGGCACACAAGATCTCTGCTTGCTGTCATTTAATGAGAATCCTTATCATTACCCATCCTGGTGATGTGATGCATGACGCGGCTCTGGTCCCAGGTGTCATCAGCTGCTCCCAGTGTCTGTTATTGTCTTCATCAGCACTGTGGCCAAACCGCGAGCAAAGCAGCTCATACTCAGTACAGCTGGGTATTGGGTTCCCTAAAGCAGGAAAACCCCTTTAAATCAAAGCAGAGATCTTGGAAACTATATACAGAGATTATACCGGAAAGTTGTAGATCTTTTTACATTGCACAGTGAATAATGTTTACATTGACTAGTGATCCCCTAAATGATGGGAATATACTAAAGCCGCATTTCCGCCATGTTTCTTTTCTGTGAGAGGTGGAGGAGTAACCTTGATAAACATGAGGGTCCTCTATAATTAGTTGTTTGAGCCCCATTAAAGGGGTTGGCTCCATAACATTTTCTATACATCCACAGGTAGTGGCTGATCATTGGTGTCCCCACCGATCACAGAAATCAAAGTGCTCCTTGTTATTAGAGTGTTTTTGTTCTCACCGCTCTATTCCATGGGTATAGGAGTAGTGGTCATGTATGCTCACCGCTCTATTCCATGGCTATAGGAGTAGGGGTCATGTATGCTCACCGCTTTATTCCATGGCTATAGTGGCTATAGGAGTAGTGGTCATGTATGCTCATCGTTCCATTACGTGGCTATGGGAGTAGTGGTCATGTATGCTCACCGCTCTATTCCATGGCTATAGGAGTAGTGGTCATGTATGCTCATTGCTCTATTCCATGGCTATAGGAGTAGAGGTCATGTATGCTCATCGTCCCATTACGTGGCTATGGGAGTAGTGGTCATGTATGCTCATCGTTCCATTACGTGGCTATAGGAGTAGTGGTCATGTATGCTCATCGTTCCATTACGTGGCTATGGGAGTAGTGGTCTTGTATGCTCACCGCTCTATTCCATGGCTATAGGAGTAGTGGTCATGTATGCTCATTGTCCCATTACGTGGCTATGGGAGTAGTGGTCATGTATGCTCACCGCTCTATTCCATGGCTATAGGAGTAGTGGTCATGTATGCTCATCGTCCCATTACGTGGCTATGGGAGTAGTGGTCATGTATGCTCATCGTTCCATTACGTGGCTATGGGAGTAGTGGTTATGTATGCTCATCGTTCCATTACGTGGCTATGGGAGTAGTGGTTATGTATGCTCATCGTTCCATTACGTGGCTATGGGAGTAGTGGTCTTGTATGCTCACCGCTCTATTCCATGGCTATAGGTGTAGTGGTCATGTATGCTCATCGTCCCATTACGTGGCTATGGGAGTAGTGGTCATGTATGCTCATCGTTCCATTACGTGGCTATGGGAGTAGTGGTCATGTATGCTCATCGTTCCATTACGTGGCTATGGGAGTAGTGGTCATGTATGCTCACCGCTCTATTCCATGGCTATAGGAGTAGTGGTCATGTATGCTCACCGCTCTATTCCATGGCTATAGGAGTAGTGGTCATGTATGCTCATCGTCCCATTACGTGGCTATGGGAGTAGTGGTCATGTATGCTCATCGTTCCATTACGTGGCTATGGGAGTAGTGGTTATGTATGCTCATCGTTCCATTACGTGGCTATGGGAGTAGTGGTCTTGTATGCTCACCGCTCTATTCCATGGCTATAGGTGTAGTGGTCATGTATGCTCATCGTCCCATTACGTGGCTATGGGAGTAGTGGTCATGTATGCTCATCGTTCCATTACGTGGCTATGGGAGTAGTGGTCATGTATGCTCATCGTTCCATTACGTGGCTATGGGAGTAGTGGTCATGTATGCTCACCGCTCTATTCCATGGCTATAGGAGTAGTGGTCATGTATGCTCACCGCTCTATTCCATGGCTATAGGAGTAGTGGTCATGTATGCTCATCGTCCCATTACGTGGCTATGGGAGTAGTGGTTAGGCATGCTCTCTGCTCCATCCTGTAGCTATTGGAGTAGATGTTGCACAGGCTTGCCGCGCCATTTACATGGGGTTTGCGACCCTTGTTCTTGGCGTAGACTCCCTCTATATTCATTGACAGGACAAACTTGTAGTTCCCTCTTCGGGTTTCAGAATATTTCACGATTTTGGTGCATTACTGCCCCTTTCCCCAAGTATATAACCTTCTCCTCTTCTCTATAGGAAATACCACACTCACTTGCTGCAGTTTGATGGTGAAGGAGGCTGGAAGTTCGAGAAGCTGGACTCGGCCGCTCGTGTCTCGCTCACGGAGGAGAAGCAGCGACTGGAGCAGCAGCTGGCCGGTGTGCCAAAAATGCAGCAGCGCTTAAGTGAACTGTGCCAGATCCTGGGAGAGGATTCCGAGTTGTCCGGCGGTGAAGACGGCCAGAAAGCCGAGCAGCCTGTGTAAGGACCTTTCTCGGCAGCCATTGCTGTTCCATGTTCATAGCCTCACCAGTACCTGCTGGGTAGCACCCATCACCCACACCCGACTGTGGGCCATTTTTATTTTTGCTATGATTTAGATTAATTGTCCAGACCGTAATAACGCAAATCATCCTGGTGAGCAAGGAGTTAACATGCACTTTGAAGTCAATGGACTTCCGACACTGAATGTGGTCATCCTGCAGGCTGCGGTCAGCCATAGGCAGGAATCATTTCTGTCCTTCTGTGGAATATGTTGAGGTTTCAATCCAGAAAATGTGAAGGAAATGGGGCGTGGTGTCCCTAAACATAAAGGAGTTGAATACTTTTGGACAACACCGCCCTTGCCTTTAAGGATAGTTTCCTCCAAAAGGAGGACGAGATGAGTTGTCCTAGACCGTATGACTGTGCAGAACCAATCCGGAGGTGATCAGGCTGCAAAAGTATTCAACCCCCACCTAAGAGTCCATATCTACAGTGTGGTGTAGATGGAGGTTAGAGTAGCAGTTGGTAAATTTCACGTTTTGAGCCATAAGGATAATTCTGTCATGCTTTAGATCAGCTATACAGGGAGGGAGGGGTTTTTTTTGTTTTTAATTTTTAATCAAAGTTCTGCTTGCTGTCAAAAAGAAATGCTTCTGTTTTGTGTACACAGCTCCTATGCTGAGCATTGCATTTCTGTGGAAACACATTGACTGGTGTCTTTACACATTCATTATGTTGATGTTTTCAATAGCAACCAGCAGAATACTGAGTGCAGCTCCCAGAGTATAATACAAGCTGTAACCCTGGATCAGTACAAGATAAATCATGTATGCACATAGTGGTGTAACAGTTTATATATTTTATTATATCAATACAGGCCGTAAAAAATGGGGTTCACTGGCAGACAACACCCCATTTACTGTGGGGGAAAAAAGGATTTAGTCAGCCACCAATTGTGCAAGTTCTCCCACTTAAAAAGATGAGACGCCTCTAATTGACATCATAGGTAGACCACAAGTATGAGCGTCAAAATGAGAAAACAAATCCAGAAAATCACCTTGTCTGATTTGGCAAGATTTATTTTGTAAGTTATGGTGGAAAATAGGTATTTGATCATTAACAAAAGTTCATCTCAATATTTTGTTATATATCCTTGGTTGGCAATGACCGAGGTCAAACGTTTTCTGTAAGTCTTCACAAGGTTGGCAAACACTGTTGATGCTATGTTGGCCCATTCCTCCATGCAGATCTCCTCTAGAGCAGTGATGTTTTGGGCCTGTCGCTGGGTAACACAGACTTTCAAATCCCTCCAAAGGTTTTCTATGGGGTTGAGATCTGGAGACTGGCTAGGCCACTCCAGGACCTTCATATGCTTCTTATGAAGCCACTCCTTTGTTGCCCTGGCAGTGTGCTTGGGATCATTATCATTTTGAAAGACCCATCCACGTTTCATATTCAATGCCCTTGCAGATGGAAGGAGATTTGCACTCAAAATCTCTCATTCTTTCATGTACACGGATGAGTCGTTCTGGTCCCTTTGCAGAAAAACAGCCCCAAAGCATGATGTTGCCACCCCCATGCTTCACAGTAGGTATGGTGTTCTTTGGATGCAACTCAGCATTCTTTCTCCTCCAAACACGACGAGTTTTGTTTCTACCAAACAGTTCTACTTTGGTTTCATCAGACCGTATGACATTCTCCCAATACTCTTCTGGATAATCCAAATGCTCTCTAGCAAACTTCATACAGGCCCAGACATGTACCGGCTTAACCAGGGGTACACGTCTGGCACTGCAGGATCTGATTCCCTGGCGGTGTAGTGTGTTACTGATGGTAGCCTTTGTTACGGTGGTCCCAGCTCTATGCAGGTCATTCACTAGGTGGTTCTGGGATTTGTGCTCACCGTTCTTGTGATCATTTTGACCTCTACGGGGTGAGGTCTTGCATGGAGCCCCAGATCTAGGGAGATTATCAGTGGTCTTGTATGTCTTCCAATTTCTTACTATTACTCCCACAGTTGATTTCATCACACCATCTGCTTGCCTATTGCACATTCAGTCTTCCCAGCCTGGTGCAGGGCTACAATTTTGTTTCTGTGTCCTTTGACAGCTTTTTGATCTTCACCATAGTGAAGTTTGGAGTGTGACTGTTTGAGGTTGTGGACAGGTGTCTTTTATACTAATAAGTTCAAACAGCTGCTATTACTACAGGTAATGAGTGGAGGACAGAGGAGCCTCTTAAAGAAGAAGTTACAAGTCTGTGAGAGCCAGAAATCTTGCATGTTTTTAGGTAACCAAATACTTATTTTCCACCATAATTTCAAAAATAAATCTTGCCAAATCTGACACGGGGATTTTCTGGATTTGTTGTCTTATTTTGACATCTTTTTAGGTGGGAGAACTTGCACAATTGGTGGCTGACTAAATACTTTTTCCCCACTGTATATGCACATGGAGGCAGTTTTGTTGTTGTCATCCACAACAACCAATCACAGCTCCGGTTTTATTTTGCCAAAGCAGGTTTAGAAATGAAAGCAGAGCTCTGATTGGTTGCTACGGTCAAGGCAGACATGTCTTTCCTTTTTAGACAGTTTTCATGCATTTCTATTGTCAGTTGCTCTATTTATGTGAGGTGGGCCCTTAGGTGATATGATCTTACCAGATAACCTTACTCTGAAATCATGGTGCTGAAAGAGTAGAAGTGTGGCACAAACAGCTTAGGGAGATTGCATCTAATCACTTAAGCATGACAGATTTACAGGCCTGCACATTCCCTGTGAGCCGAGGGGGCCTGTGAGGCGCCTTCACATGTTCATGAGTCCTCCTCGTGATCCCATGTTTGATAAAACACCCGGCAGAGCTGCTGACAAACATATGTATATAGATGTAGTATATTGTCAAGTGGCCTCCCTGATGGCCGACCTAACGCTCTGCGTACACCTAGGTTACTTGTACGATGTTATATACTATGTATGAGAGCAGTGTACAGACTGAAGGGAGCTGGAACTCGTCTTATGAGTGAGATTGGGAAAACATGGCTGCAATAGTTGGCAAAGTAAACATGGCCGCCACAGCTGTGACAGGACCTGGTTGTTTGCTCTGATTCCCGGCACAACAATAGTAATGTGTACAAAGAACACAACATTAGGTTGTCACCACCTACCCTCAAAAGGAATCACAGCTGCCATTTTATTTATTCCAGTCAGACTTGTAGTTTGTTCAGTCGCAGGTATGAAGGAAGTTGAGATTAGGTGCTTCTTTAGGCCTCAAAATGGTAGGAAAGGGGTATTGAAAAGAATCATGACCCCAGCAAATGGCTCCCAGTATCTCAGCTTAATGCTGTATTCACACATCCGTTAGCCACGTACTGGCCATGGCAGCCTTGCTGTGGTCCATGACACACGGAGGTCTCAATACTGCCTAATTGTATCCGGTAAATTGATAGAAAATTTTTCTGCCACAAAAGAAATATTAAAATATTTCATTATATCAATTCTTGTCCATCTTTTGGAATTTTTTTTTTTTTTTTACTTAAACACATATTTGGGGCCAAAAATCAATTTTGCAAATGGGTGTAATTAAAAATTTTCCACTGTTTTGGCTGCAAGATGAGTTTACTGAGAATCTGTCAGTGAGCTGTCAACTTTTCATTTGGTCTGTGGTCATAAACCAGCACAGAGAAGTTCAGGACAAGACTGATAAGAAGGAGCTTACTGATAGATTCTCCGCTAACTTCTACAGTGAAGTACGGAGACTATCGAAGGCAAATAGGGCAACATTTTTAATGAATCCCAATTGCAGAAATTATTTTTAGCCAAAAAAACCTAGTAGTGATTTCATGCAGGATTGCGGTTTTAGTGCAATGTGCTTTAGATTGAGTAGGGTTTTTTTATCTTTCAGAGAAGAAAAAAGAGGAATTGGTCACATGTAACATCCAGTCATGGACATCACGTGGTGTCTGGTGTGACTGTAGACACTTCCCCTTTACTTAAAAGGAATGTGTCATCAGAAAATAGCCTATTGTTTAAATTCGTTCTAAATGTTAAATGCATTTTTTATTTAAAAATTACAGGTTTTTTTTTTCTATCTCACAATTTTAATTAACAATTGAAATATTGCAATTCTCACACCGACCACTGGGGATTTTTTTAAACTTTAACTTCCTGTTGTTTCAGGAAATAATATATGTACATAGTCGCAATGTGAACAGACTCCGACCCTATAATTTGTATTAACGCCACTGAGTGTGTGCAAAGGTCATTGTGAAGAAAGGAGGAGGAGGTGAGCTGTGATAATACAGGATCCACCAATCACAATAGGCGATATAACCTGTGTATAGAGTTGTTACCTGTCACTGTAATGTAATCCTGCCTCTGCTGATAAGGAGCCTGTTAAAAACTCTTCCAGAGAGGATAGGAACTACAAGAAGCCAGAAGTTTAAAAAAAAAAAATCCCCAGTGGCCGTTGTGAATATATATAAAATTGGCCCAAACTTGATGTAGAGAATAGGTCATTTTCTGGCAACACTTTAATTTTAAAAGCCGAATGTGAGGACATCTAATGAGTACTCGCAGTTCTTGTATCAGTTCCTCTATTGCTGCAATACCAGACACAACCAAGAGGGATGCTGTTCTAATCTCCTACCACCCTATGAACATCGTCGGGAGGTGGATACCTGTATAATTTTTTTTTTATTATATATGTAGGGAACTCATTGGTTTTATATCTGTTCCAAACTCCGTGCCCTTAAAGGGATGGTAATCTTAAAGACATATTTACAGTTTAGGAATATGACAAAAGGAAGTATAGGAGTTGTCTTGGTAGCCATCTTGGTTGTCATCTATGAATTTTACTTTCTACGTATCAGCAGGGAATGGGTTAACTAACCTTTTCTAGTGTTATTTTGCGGGGAGCTTATTAATTACCGACCCAAGGCTCCGAGTCGGGTTACACAAGCACAGTCCTCTCCCAGGTAATAAATACACAGATCCCTTTGTGTGAATGTTTCATCATGCGACACTACAGCCTCGGTTTGCACCCGCAGGGCAGATCCAGGGGCGTCTCTAAGGATGAAGCCTTTCGTCTTAAGTTGTTGGATGGAGAGGGACAAAATTGCAGATTATTGTAAAACATTAAGGAGTCTGGGAATAAAGCAGCTGTACAACAAGCAAACATGTTCTAGGACGATCGGCTAAACCGGCGGATACAGTTACAAGACCTTTCATATTGTAGCTACGCCCTGCTCGGATAAATGAAGAGACGCTGCACTACCTATCACAGCCTGTAGTCAAAGAGTGGTGCTGTTTCCAGATGACAATGGGATTTTATTTACATATATAAAAAAAAAAAGTATAACTCCTAATCCTCGCCAAGTCAGTCCTGACACTCTGGTGGTCACCCTGCTTGTGACTGCTGCTGCCAATCTGAGGCTGTGGCAGTCACGTGTCATTCTACTGGCATCGCCACACAGCGATGGAAGTCAGTAGTACAGCACATGGCCTCAAATGTCACTGATTGGCTGCAGCGGTCATGTACCTGTCGTGTGTAAAGTAAGACTGGATGGACTGCCCGATCATCAGCATTTCATTGGTAGGGAAAGGAGAGGGAAGAACGGTTGTTAATTTTGGAGGGGTTTTTTTTAAAATATTTTTTTCAAATGCTGGATTACCCCCTTTAAATACATGTGATATTTTGGCTGCTGTCCATTGCTTTACTCTTCACTCCACCCTTTGCGTTTGGGCACTTCACTCACTGCTTACATTACATGTTATATACTAATTATAGCGTGATGATTGACAGTTTAATATATACTGATATCAAACATTAGATAATCGCTTTCTACGAAGATAAAATGTTTTTTTTTTTTGTTTTTTTAAATTAGCGTGATGATAGGGCTAAGATGAGATCAACATCTTTCCAAAGTGTTTCAGAAAGCTGGTGCAGACAAAAAGGGTCGGTGATTCCAAAGGCAGGGCAATTGGAATATGCAGGGTCAGAGTACCCTGTAGCCATAGAGACACATGCGCTGGGAGAGAGGAAATATGCAGGGTCAGAGTACCCTGTGGCCTGTAGCCATAGAGACACATGCGCTGGGAGAGAGGAAATATGCAGGGTCAGAGTACCCTGTGGCCTGTAGCCGTAGAGACACATGCGCTGGGAGAGAGGGAATATGCAGGGTCAGAGTACCCTGTGGCCTGTAGCCGTAGAGACACATGCGCTGGGAGAGAGGAAATATGCAGGGTCAGAGTACCCTGTGGCCTGTAGCCATAGAGACACATGCGCTGGGAGAGAGGAAATATGCAGGGTCAGAGTACCCTGTGGCCTGTAGCCATAGAGACACATGCGCTGGGAGAGAGGAAATATGCAGGGTCAGAGTACCCTGTGGCCTGTAGCCGTAGAGACACATGCGCTGGGAGAGAGGAAATATGCAGGGTCAGAGTACCCTGTGGCCTGTAGCCATAGAGACACATGCACTGGGAGAGAGGAAATATGCAGGGTCAGAGTACCCTGTGGCCTGTAGCCATAGAGACACATGCGCTGGGAGAGAGGAAATATGCAGGGTCAGAGTACCCTGTGGCCTGTAGCCATAGAGACACATGCGCTGGGAGAGAGGAAATATGCAGGGTCAGAGTACCCTGTGGCCTGTAGCCGTAGAGACACATGCGCTGGGAGAGAGGAAATATGCAGGGTCAGAGTACCCTGTGGCCTGTAGCCGTAGAGACACATGCGCTGGGAGAGAGGAAATATGCAGGGTCAGAGTACCCTGTGGCCTGTAGCCATAGAGACACATGCACTGGGAGAGAGGAAATATGCAGGGTCAGAGTACCCTTTGGCCTGTAGCCGTAGAGACACATGCGCTGGGAGAGAGGGAATATGCAGGGTCAGACTACCGTGGGTTTGTTTGTAGTCTGTAACCATAGAGACGCATACATTTGGAGAGCGGGAATATGACTGCAGGGTCCTGTTACTTTGGGTTAGTTTGTAGTCTGTAACCACAGAGATAGATTGGTCTACATAGGAGCTGTGTACAGAAAACGGTAGGACATTTTAGGTAAATGAGGCCAAATATTCTAAGCACACTTCCACTAGCCGCAGTCTCTACGCCGTACCAAAGGGGTTGTTCTTTGTATAGAGCCGTGGTGGTTGAAGATCAGTTAAGTTTCCTGTATCTGAGTTTTACAGGATTTCTCCTTTCATATGGCCTCAGCATCATTTCTACATGTGCTGTATTGTCCCTAGTGGGGCACAGTTTTCTGGACCACACCGCGCTTCCTGCCCACCCATTTCCTAATGTTCTCTGCCCAATCTCGGCCAGAACGCTCTACTCAGGCGATTAATGATCTCTGATCTTGTCTTATCGGGTATTGATCCGCACAGCATCCGCTAACACAGGGGCTATATGTATATTACTAATCAGCTATTATACCTGAGCACTTTGAGCCGTACACAGTCTGTAGCCAAGACCTTTCCTATGTTATATCGGTCTAATATACCAGAAATGACGTATCTGAATAATGTACTGTAACCCCAGACAGAACCGTTCACTCATCACTGCCTACCCCCAATAACCAAGAGAATCCTCGAATATTGTGTTTGTTCTAACTATGCAATTGTCTAGTAAATCAGAAGGTGCCTTAATTGTCGGTTCCAAGACCAAACGACTTTTGTTGGTTGTATACTAATAAATGTATGATTTAAAGATGTCGTGTTTTGTGTCGTCTTTCCTTCTCGCAATTTAGTCAACCTCCTTCACACTCTCAGATGAGACTTGGTCTTTCCTGAACACCCCATAACAACCTAGAGAATTTGAGGACAAGTCATCACCATCACTTAATCATTTCTGATGTGGGGGCAATAATCCTGTTGGAAAAAAGGCACTGCCATTAGGGGATTTCATTAGGTAGCACGTAGTTTGTACAATGTTTAGAGGTAGGTTTTACATGTTTAGTCTCCATGATACCAGACCCAGCAGAACATTGTTTCATCACGCGGTCTCCGCCGGCTTGTATTCTTTCCACAGTGCATCATGGTGCCATCTCTTCCCCAGGTAAATCACTGCCCACACTATGTAAAACATGACTTATCGCACCAGGTCACGTTTCTCTATTGCTTCACGGTCCATCTTTGTTGCTCACATGTCCATTTTAGACACTTTTTGGTGTTCGACAAAGGTCAACATGAGCACCATGATCGATCAGCGGCTACACAACATACGCCCTACACCCATACATAGCAAGCTACGATGCTTTGTGTGTTTTGACAACTATCCTAATTCACAATATATTTTTTCGCAACCCGTCAGTTATGGGCCCCAATACCAATGGACCTTCCATTTTGACGAGGATCTGACCCATTTGTCATAGTTGTAATAACTGTCGCATACTTCACTTGTTGGTGGTTTTAGTCTGGATGCTCACATTATGGTTGCTGCATGCAGCAGAAACAACGCCTACGTGTTTGGTCACTGGCTGCACAATTTTACACTTACTTGCCAAATTATGCAGCCATTAACTTTTAATTTACCGCCCCAGCTCTGTAACTAATCTTCTCCACGGCACAATGGCTGTTGATGTCCTTCCATGGCACCCAGCGTCTGCCCCAGACCTGTAACTAATCTCATCCACGGCACAGTGGCTCATTGGTGTCCTTCCATTGCACCCAGCGTCTGCCCCAGAACTGTAACTAATCTCCTCCACGGCACAATGGCTGTTGGTGTCCCTCCATGGCACCTAGCATCCCCAGACCTTAAACTAATCTCATCCACGGCACAGTGGCTCATTGGTGTCCTTCCATGGCACCCAGCGTCTGCCCCAGACATGTAACTAATCGCCACGGCACAAATACTGTTGGTGTCCTTCCCTGGCACCCAGCGTCTGCGCCAGACCTGTAACTAATCTCCTCCACGGCACAAATGCTGTTGGTGTCCTTCCATGGCACCCAGCGTCTGCCCCAGACCTGTAACTAATCTCCACGGCACAATGCTCTTGATGTCCCTCCATGGCACCCAGCGTCTTCCCCAGACCTGTAACTAATCTCCTCCACAGCACAAATGCTGTTGGTGTCTTTCCATGGCACCCAGTGTCTGCCCCAGACCTGTAACTAATCTCCTCCATGGCACAAATGTTGTTGGTGTCCTTTTATGGCACCCTGCATCTGCCCCAGACCTGTAGCTAATCTCCTCCACGGCACAAATGCTGTTGGTGTCCTTCCATGGCACCCAGCGTCTGCCCCAGACCTGTAACTAATCTCCACGGCACAATGGCTGTTGGTGTCCCTCCATGGCACCCAGCGTCTGCCCCAG
This sequence comes from Dendrobates tinctorius, assembly GCF_039654945.1. Lineage (NCBI taxonomy): Eukaryota > Metazoa > Chordata > Amphibia > Anura > Dendrobatidae > Dendrobates > Dendrobates tinctorius. Next base: position 21,739,115 of record NW_027361788.1, on the reverse strand, counting down.
ACCTGTAGCTAATCTCCTCCATGGCACAAATGCTGTTGGTATCCTTCCATGGCACCCAGCATCTGCCCCAGACCTGTAACTAATCTCCTTCATGGCACAAATGCTGTTGGTGTCCTTCCATGGCACCCAGCATCTGCCCCAGACCTGTAACTAATCTTCTCCATGGCACAAATGCTGTTGTGTCCTTCCATGGCACCCAGCGTCTGCCCTAGACCTGTAACTAATCTCCACAGCACAATGGCTGTTGGTGTCCCTCCATGGCACCCAGCGTCTGCCGCAGACCTTTAACTAATCTCATCCACGGCACAATGGCTGTTGGTGTCCTTCCATGGCACCCAGCGTCTGCCCCAGACCTGTAACTAGTCTCCTCCACGGCACAATGGCTGTTGGTGTCCCTCCATTGCACCTACCATCTGCCCCAGACCTGTAACTAATCTCATCCACGGCACAGTGGCTCATTGGTGTCCTTCCATTGCACCCAGTGTCTGCCCCAGAACTGTAACTAATCTCCTCCACGGCACAATGGCTGTTGGTGTCCCTCCATGGCACCTAGCATCCCCAGACCTTTAACTAATCTCATCCACAGCACAGTGGCTCATTGGTGTCCTTCCATGGCACCCAGCGTCTGCCCCAGAGCTGTAACTAATCTCCACGGCACAATGGCTGTTGGTGTCCCTCCATGGCACCCAGCGTCTTCCCCAGACCTGTAACTAATCTCCTCCACGGCACAAATGCTGTTGGTGTCTTGCCATGGCACCCAGTGTCTGCCCCAGACCTGTAACTAATCTCCTCCATGGCACAAATGTTGTTGGTGTCCTTATATGGCACCCAGCATCTGCCCCAGACCTGTAACTAATCTCCTCCACGGCACAAATGCTGTTGGTGTCCTTCCATGGCACCCAGCGTCCGCCCCAGACCTGTAACTAATCTCCTCCACGGCACAAATGCTGTTGGTATCCTTCCATGGCACCCAGCATCTGCCCCAGACCTGTAACTAATCTCCTTCATGGCACAAATGCTGTTGGTGTCCTTCCATGGCACCCAGCATCTGCCCCAGACCTGTAACTAATCTTCTCCATGGCACAAATGCTGTTGTGTCCTTCCATGGCACCCAGCGTCTGCCCTAGACCTGTAACTAATCTCCACAGCACAATGGCTGTTGGTGTCCCTCCATGGCACCCAGCGTCTGCCGCAGACCTTTAACTAATCTCATCCACGGCACAATGGCTGTTGGTGTCCTTCCATGGCACCCAGCGTCTGCCCCAGACCTGTAACTAGTCTCCTCCACGGCACAATGGCTGTTGGTGTCCCTCCATTGCACCTACCATCTGCCCCAGACCTGTAACTAATCTCATCCACGGCACAGTGGCTCATTGGTGTCCTTCCATTGCACCCAGTGTCTGCCCCAGAACTGTAACTAATCTCCTCCACGGCACAATGGCTGTTGGTGTCCCTCCATGGCACCTAGCATCCCCAGACCTTTAACTAATCTCATCCACAGCACAGTGGCTCATTGGTGTCCTTCCATGGCACCCAGCGTCTGCCCCAGAGCTGTAACTAATCTCCACGGCACAATGGCTGTTGGTGTCCCTCCATGGCACCCAGCGTCTTCCCCAGACCTGTAACTAATCTCCTCCACGGCACAAATGCTGTTGGTGTCTTGCCATGGCACCCAGTGTCTGCCCCAGACCTGTAACTAATCTCCTCCATGGCACAAATGTTGTTGGTGTCCTTATATGGCACCCAGCATCTGCCCCAGACCTGTAACTAATCTCCTCCACGGCACAAATGCTGTTGGTGTCCTTCCATGGCACCCAGCGTCCGCCCCAGACCTGTAACTAATCTCCTCCACGGCACAAATGCTGTTGGTGTCCTTCCATGGCACCCAGCGTCTGCCCCAGACCTTTAACTAATCTCATCCACGGCACAGTGGCTCATTGGTGTCCTTCCATGGCACCCAGCGCCTGCCGCAGACCTGTAACTAATCTCATCCACGGCACAATGGCTGTTGGTGTCCCTGCATGGCACCCGGTGTCTGCCCCAAACCTGTAACTAATCTCCACGGCACAAATGCTGTTGGTGTCCTTCCATGGCACCCAGCGTCTGCCCCAGACCTGTAACTAATCTCCTCCACGGAACAATGGCTGTTGGTGTCCCTCCATGGCACCCAGCGTCTGCCCCAGACCTGTAGCTAATCTCCTCCATGGCACAAATGCTGTTGGTGTCCTTCCATGGCACCCAGCATCTGCCCCAGACCTGTAACTAATCTCCTCCACAGCACAAATGCTGTTGGTGTCCTTCCATGGCACCCAGCATCTGCCCTAGACCTGTAACTAATCTCATCCACGGCACAATGGCTGTTGGTGTCCCTCTATGGCACCCAGCGTCTGCCCCAAACCTGTAACTAATCTCCACGGCACAAATGCTGTTGGTGTCCTTCCATGGTACCCAGCGTCTGCCCCAGACCTGTAACTAATCTCCTCCATGGCACAAATGGCGTTGGTGTCCTTCCATGGCACCCAGCGTCTGCCCCAGACCTGTAACTAATCTGCACGGCACAAATGCTGTTGCTGTCCTTCCATGGCACCCAGCGTCTGCCCTAGACCTGTAACTAATCTCCACGGCACAATGGCAGTTGGTGTCCCTCCATGGCACCTAGCATCTGCCCCAGACCTTTAACTAATCTCGTCCACGGCACAAATGCTGTTGGTGTCCTTCCATGGCACCCAGCGTCTGTCCGAGCCCTGTAACTAATATCCTTCACAGCACAAATGCTGTTGGTGTCCTTCCATGGCACCCAGCGTCTGCCCCAGACCTGTAACTAATCTCCTCCATGGCACAAATGCTGTTGGTGTCCTTCCATGGCACCCAGCATCTGCCCCAGACCTGTAACTAATCTCATCCACGGCACAGTGGCTCATTGGTGTCCTTCCATGGCACCTAGCATTTGCCCCAGATCTGTAACTAATCTCCTCCACGGCACAAATGCTGTTGGTGTCCTTCCATGGCACCCAGCGTCTGCCCTAGACCTGTAACTAATCTCCTCCACGGCACAATGGCTGTTGGTGTCTCTCCATGGCATCTAGCATCTGCCCCAGACCTTTAACTAATCTCATTCACGGCACAGTGGCTCATTGGTGTCCTTCCATGGCACCTAGCATTTGCCCCAGATCTGTAACTAATCTCCTCCACTGCACAATGGCTGTTGGTGTCCTTCCATGGCACCCAGCATCTGCCCCAGCCCTGTAACTAATCACCTCCACGGCACAAATGCTGTTGGTGTCCTTCCATGGCACCCAGCATCTGCCCCAGACCTGTAACTAATCTCATCCACGGCACAAATGCTGTTGGTGTCCTTCCATGGCACCCAGCATCTGCCCCAGCCCTGTAACTAATCTCATCCACGGCACAAATGCTGTTGGTGTCCCTCCATGGCACACAGCGTCTGCCCGAGCCCTGTAACTAATCTCCACGGCACTGTGGCTTGTTGGTGTCTCTCCATGGCACCCAGCGTCTGCCCCTGACCTGTAACTAATCTCCTCCACTGCACAAATGCTGTTGGTGTCCTTCCATGGCACCCAGCATCTGCACCAGCCCTGTAACTAATCTCCTCCACGGCACAAATGCTGTTGGTGTCCTTCTATGGCACCCAGCATCTGCCCCAGACCTGTAACTAATCTCATCCACGGCACAAATGCTGTTGGTGTCCTTCCATGGCACCCAGCATCTGCCCCAGACCTGTAACTAATCTCATCCACGGTACAAATGCTGGTGGTGTCCCTCCATGGCACACAGCGTCTGCCCGAGCCCTGTAACTAATCTCCACGGCACTGTGGCTTGTTGGTGTCTCTCCATGGCACCCAGCGTCTGCCCCTGACCTGTACCTAATCTCCTCCACGGCACAAATGCTGTTGGTGTCCTTCCATGGCACCCAGCATCTGCCCCAGACCTGTAACTAATCTTCTCCACGGCACAAATGCTGTTGGTGTCCTTCCATGGCACCCAGCATCTGCCCCAGACCTGTAACTAATCTTCTCCACGGCACAAATGCTGTTGGTGTCCTTCCATGGCACCCAGCATCTGCCCCAGCCCTGTAACTAATCTCATCCATGGCACAAATGCGGTTGGTGTCCCTCCATGGCACCTAACATCTGCCCCAGACCTGTAACTAATCTCCTCCACGGTACAAATGCTGTTGGTGTCCTTCCATGGCACCCAGCGTCTGCCCCAGACCTGTAACTAATCTCATCCACGGCACAAATGCTGTTGGTGTCCCTCCATGGCACCCAGCGTCTGCCCGAGCACTGTAACTAATCTCCACGGCACAAATGCTGTTGGTGTCCTTCCATGGCACCCAGCGTCTGCCCTAGACCTGTAACTAATCTCCTCCACGGCACAATGGCTGTTGGTGTCTCTCCATGGCACCTAGCATCTGCCCCAGACCTTTAACTAATCTCATCCACGGCACAGTGGCTCATTGGTGTCCTTCCATGGCACCTAGCATTTGCCCCAGACCTGTAACTAATCTCTTCCACGGCACAAATGCTGTTCGTGTCCCTCCATGGCACACAGCGTCTGCCCGAGCCCTGTAACTAATCTCCACGGCACTGTGGCTTGTTGGTGTCTCTCCATGGCACCCAGCGTCTGCCCCTGACCTGTAACTAATCTCCTCCACGGCACAAATGCTGTTGGTGTCCTTCCATGGCACCCAGCATCTGCCCCAGACCTGTGACTAATCTTCTCCACGGCACAAATGCTGTTGGTGTCCTTCCATGGCACCCAGCGTCTGCCCTAGACCTGTAACTAATCTCCTCCACGGCACAATGGCTGTTGGTGTCTCTCCATGGCACCTAGCATCTGCCCCAGTCCTTTAACTAATCTCATTCACGGCACAGTGGCTCATTGGTGTCCTTCCATGGCACCTATCATTTGCCCCAGATCTGTAACTAATCTCCTCCACGGCACAAATGCTGTTGGTGTCCTTCCATGGCACCCAGCATCTGCCCCAGCCCTGTAACTAATCTCCTCCACGGCACAATGGCTGTTGGTGTCCTTCCATGGCACCCAGCATCTGCCCCTGACCTGTAACTAATCTCCTCCATGGCACAAATGCTGTTGTGTCCTTCCATGGCACCCAGCATCTGCCCCAGCCCTGTAACTAATCTCCTCCACGGCACAATGGCTGTTGGTGTCCTTTCATGGCACCCAGCATCTGCCTCTGACCTGTAACTAATCTCCTCCACGGCACAAATGCTGTTGGTGTCCTTCCATGGCACCCAGCATCTGTCCCAGCCCTGTAACTAATCTCATCCACGGCACAATGGCTGTTGGTGTCCCTGCATGGCACCCGGTGTCTGCCCCAAACCTGTAACTAATCTCCACGGCACAAATGCTGTTGGTGTCCTTCCATGGCACCCAGCGTCTGCCCCAGACCTGTAACTAATCTCCTCCACGGAACAATGGCTGTTGGTGTCCCTCCATGGCACCCAGCGTCTGCCCCAGACCTGTAGCTAATCTCCTCCATGGCACAAATGCTGTTGGTGTCCTTCCATGGCACCCAGCATCTGCCCCAGACCTGTAACTAATCTCCTCCACGGCACAAATGCTGTTGGTGTCCTTCCATGGCACCCAGCATCTGCCCTAGACCTGTAACTAATCTCATCCACGGCACAATGGCTGTTGGTGTCCCTCTATGGCACCCAGCGTCTGCCCCAAACCTGTAACTAATCTCCACGGCACAAATGCTGTTGGTGTCCTTCCATGGTACCCAGCGTCTGCCCCAGACCTGTAACTAATCTCCTCCATGGCACAAATGGCGTTGGTGTCCTTCCATGGCACCCAGCGTCTGCCCCAGACCTGTAACTAATCTGCACGGCACAAATGCTGTTGCTGTCCTTCCATGGCACCCAGCGTCTGCCCTAGACCTGTAACTAATCTCCACGACACAATGGCAGTTGGTGTCCCTCCATGGCACCTAGCATCTGCCCCAGACCTTTAACTAATCTCGTCCACGGCACAAATGCTGTTGGTGTCCTTCCATGGCACCCAGCGTCTGTCCGAGCCCTGTAACTAATATCCTTCACAGCACAAATGCTGTTGGTGTCCTTCCATGGCACCCAGCGTCTGCCCCAGACCTGTAACTAATCTCCTCCATGGCACAAATGCTGTTGGTGTCCTTCCATGGCACCCAGCATCTGCCCCAGACCTGTAACTAATCTCATCCACGGCACAGTGGCTCATTGGTGTCCTTCCATGGCACCTAGCATTTGCCCCAGATCTGTAACTAATCTCCACGGCACAAATGCTGTTGGTGTCCTTCCATGGCACCCAGCGTCTGCCCTAGACCTGTAACTAATCTCCTCCACGGCACAATGGCTGTTGGTGTCTCTCCATGGCATCTAGCATCTGCCCCAGACCTTTAACTAATCTCATTCACGGCACAGTGGCTCATTGGTGTCCTTCCATGGCACCTAGCATTTGCCCCAGATCTGTAACTAATCTCCTCCACTGCACAATGGCTGTTGGTGTCCTTCCATGGCACCCAGCATCTGCCCCAGCCCTGTAACTAATCACCTCCACGGCACAAATGCTGTTGGTGTCCTTCCATGGCACCCAGCATCTGCCCCAGACCTGTAACTAATCTCATCCACGGCACAAATGCTGTTGGTGTCCTTCCATGGCACCCAGCATCTGCCCCAGCCCTGTAACTAATCTCATCCACGGCACAAATGCTGTTGGTGTCCCTCCATGGCACACAGCGTCTGCCCGAGCCCTGTAACTAATCTCCACGGCACTGTGGCTTGTTGGTGTCTCTCCATGGCACCCAGCGTCTGCCCCTGACCTGTAACTAATCTCCTCCACTGCACAAATGCTGTTGGTGTCCTTCCATGGCACCCAGCATCTGCACCAGCCCTGTAACTAATCTCCTCCACGGCACAAATGCTGTTGGTGTCCTTCTATGGCACCCAGCATCTGCCCCAGACCTGTAACTAATCTCATCCACGGCACAAATGCTGTTGGTGTCCTTCCATGGCACCCAGCATCTGCCCCAGACCTGTAACTAATCTCATCCACGGTACAAATGCTGGTGGTGTCCCTCCATGGCACACAGCGTCTGCCCGAGCCCTGTAACTAATCTCCACGGCACTGTGGCTTGTTGGTGTCTCTCCATGGCACCCAGCGTCTGCCCCTGACCTGTACCTAATCTCCTCCACGGCACAAATGCTGTTGGTGTCCTTCCATGGCACCCAGCATCTGCCCCAGACCTGTAACTAATCTTCTCCACGGCACAAATGCTGTTGGTGTCCTTCCATGGCACCCAGCATCTGCCCCAGACCTGTAACTAATCTTCTCCACGGCACAAATGCTGTTGGTGTCCTTCCATGGCACCCAGCATCTGCCCCAGCCCTGTAACTAATCTCCTCCATGGCACAATGGCTGTTGGTGTCCTTCCATGGCACCCAGCATCTGCCCCTGACCTGTAACTAATCTCCACGGCACAAATGCTGTTGGTGTCCTTCCATGGCACCCAGCATCTGCCCCAGCCCTGTAACTAATCTCATCCATGGCACAAATGCTGTTGGTGTCCCTCCATGGCACCTAACATCTGCCCCAGACCTGTAACTAATCTCCTCCACGGTACAAATGCTGTTGGTGTCCTTCCATGGCACCCAGCGTCTGCCCCAGACCTGTAACTAATCTCATCCACGGCACAAATGCTGTTGGTGTCCCTCCATGGCACCCAGCGTCTGCCCGAGCACTGTAACTAATCTCCACGGCACAAATGCTGTTGGTGTCCTTCCATGGCACCCAGCGTCTGCCCTAGACCTGTAACTAATCTCCTCCACGGCACAATGGCTGTTGGTGTCTCTCCATGGCACCTAGCATCTGCCCCAGACCTTTAACTAATCTCATCCACGGCACAGTGGCTCATTGGTGTCCTTCCATGGCACCTAGCATTTGCCCCAGACCTGTAACTAATCTCTTCCACGGCACAAATGCTGTTCGTGTCCCTCCATGGCACACAGCGTCTGCCCGAGCCCTGTAACTAATCTCCACGGCACTGTGGCTTGTTGGTGTCTCTCCATGGCACCCAGCGTCTGCCCCTGACCTGTAACTAATCTCCTCCACGGCACAAATGCTGTTGGTGTCCTTCCATGGCACCCAGCATCTGCCCCAGACCTGTGACTAATCTTCTCCACGGCACAAATGCTGTTGGTGTCCTTCCATGGCACCCAGCGTCTGCCCTAGACCTGTAACTAATCTCCTCCACGGCACAATGGCTGTTGGTGTCTCTCCATGGCACCTAGCATCTGCCCCAGTCCTTTAACTAATCTCATTCACGGCACAGTGGCTCATTGGTGTCCTTCCATGGCACCTATCATTTGCCCCAGATCTGTAACTAATCTCCTCCACGGCACAAATGCTGTTGGTGTCCTTCCATGGCACCCAGCATCTGCCCCAGCCCTGTAACTAATCTCCTCCACGGCACAATGGCTGTTGGTGTCCTTCCATGGCACCCAGCATCTGCCCCTGACCTGTAACTAATCTCCTCCATGGCACAAATGCTGTTGTGTCCTTCCATGGCACCCAGCATCTGCCCCAGCCCTGTAACTAATCTCCTCCACGGCACAATGGCTGTTGGTGTCCTTTCATGGCACCCAGCATCTGCCTCTGACCTGTAACTAATCTCCTCCACGGCACAAATGCTGTTGGTGTCCTTCCATGGCACCCAGCATCTGTCCCAGCCCTGTAACTAATCTCATCCACGGCACAAATGCTGTTGGTGTCCCTCCATGGCACCTAACATCTGCCCCAGACCTGTAACTAATCTCCTCCACGGTACAAATGCTGTTGGTGTCCTTCCATGGCACCCAGCGTCTGCCCCAGACCTGTAACTAATCTCATCCACGGCACAAATGCTGTTGGTGTCCCTCCATGGCACCCAGCATCTGTCCCAGCCCTGTAACTAATCTCATCCACGACACAAATGCTGTTGGTGTCCCTCCATGGCACCCAGCATCTGCCCCAGACCTGTAACTAATCTCCTCCACGGTACAAATGCTGTTGGTGTCCTTCCATGGCACCCAGCGTCTGCCCCAGACCTGTAACTAATCTCATCCACGGCACAAATGCTGTTGGTGTCCCTCCATGGCACCCAGCGTCTGCCCGAGCCCTGTAACTAATCTCCTCCACGGCACAAATGCTGTTGGTGTCCTTCCATGGCACCCAGCGTCTGCCCCAGACCTGTAACTAATCTCATCCACGGCACAAATGCTGTTGGTGTCCCTCCATGGCACCCAGCGTCTGCCCTAGACCTGTAACTAATCTCATCCACGGCACAAATGCTGTTGGTGTCCCTCCATGGCACCCAGCGTCTGCCCCAGACCTGTAACTAATCTCATCCACAGCACAAATGCTGTTGGTGTCCCTCCATGGCACCCAGCGTCTGCCCCAGACCTGTAACTAATCTCATCCACGGCACAAATGCTGTTGGTGTCCCTCTATGGCACCCAGCGTCTGCCCCAGACCTGTAACTAATCTCATCCACAGCACAAATGCTGTTGGTGTCCCTCCATGGCACCCAGCGTCTGCCCCAGCCCTGTAACTAATCTCATCCACAGCACAAATGCTGTTGGTGTCCCTCCATGGCACCCAGCGTCTGCCCTAGACCTGTAACTAATCTCCTCCACGGCACAATGGCTGTTGGTGTCTCTCCATGGCACCCAGCGTCTGCCCCAGACCTGTAACTAATCTTCTCCACGGCACAAATGCTGTTGGTGTCCCTCCATGGCACCCAGCGTCTGCCCTAGATCTGTAACTAATCTCCTCCACGGCACAATGGCTGTTGGTGTCCCTCCATGGCACCCAGCGTCTGCCCTAGATCTGTAACTAATCTTCTCCACGGCACAATGGCTGTTGGTGTCTCTCCATGGCACCCAGCATCTGCCCCAGACCTGTAACTAATCTCCACGGCACTGTGGCTTGTTGGTGTCTCTCCATGGCACCTAGCATCTGCCCCAGACCTGTAACTAATCTCCACGGCACTGTGGCTTGTTGGTGTCTCTCCATGGCACCTAGCATCTGCCCCAGACCTGTAACTAATCTCCACGGCACTGTGGCTTGTTGGTGTCTCTCCATGGCACGTCTGCCCGAGCCCTGTAACTAATCTCATCAACGGTACCTGAAAATCTTATTTGTGCAAGACATTGAGAATGGATCAGGGCAGGTGGGCTGTCAGAATACTGAGTAGCAGTATCCATCTTCATTCTCATTAATGTATAATGTGTGCAGGAGTCGGACCCTCCACACTTCAAGGTAACTGAACACCTATCACTATAGGGCTCAGTTGAACCACATGTGTCCGGCCCTTATGGCTGTAACTATTACCTGCTATCATTTGTCTATATTACTGCTGTCCCTAAGGCCGGTTTCTCAAACCCCGAATCACAGGCAGAGTACGGACCACCATGTCTTCGGGTTTCCTGACTCGAACACAACAGCCTTATAGACATAAATGAAGCTGTTGAGTTTGTTAGATTTATGGCCGGTCTGGGCATCGCGGGCCGTACTCACACCATGAATGTCAATTGCATGAAACCGGCTGCATGGAGATTATAAAATTGCTTTTATTTCATTCTATAAATGTTCCCATAATTCACTTTCACGTACATGTTTTGTGGGAACCGAAGGAGAAGTTTGTTTCCCCTTAGTTAAAACCTCATATTTATTAGGTCCAGTTTTTTTATGTGTAAATAACTAAATTACTACAAAAATATCTGTCAGGGTACATGCACACAGTCTTTTTGTGGAGGTTTCAGAGCTGAAACTCCCAAGTTTTTGAAGAGGATTTAGGGTGTGTGCACACGCTGTGGATTCTGCTGCGGTGTACAGTACCATAATATCCTATGGATATTAAAAACCGCAGTGCAGACAGTGCGGATTTTTCCGCGTGGTTTTGAAACCGCAGAATTGACATGTCAATTCTTTCTGCGGATTCTGCTGCGGTTTGCCATCTCCTCCATTGAGGAGATGAAAAACCGCAGGGCAAAACCGCAGAGCAATCCACAGGTAAAACCGCAGGTCTTTTTACCTGCGGATTTTACAAAATCCGCGCTGCCAAATCCGAACCCCAATCCGCAGCGTGTGCATCTAGCCTTAGAGAGTTTCTGCTCAAAAACCTTCTAAAAAAAAAAAAAAAAACCTCCTGTGTGCACATAACCTAAGAGTGGAAAAGTTGGGCCTGGGTTTTCACAGTGGCTTTTATGCTGACGTGTGAACATGCGCCTGCTTACAACTCTTACTATAAATAAGTTTATATTTCAACATCTTTTGAGGTTTCATGGGGAAAGCTGGTGAAATGATCTGTCTATAGGGGCAGGAAGCGGTGTCTGAACCTGTCGCACAGATGCCGGTCAAGCCTCAGGGAACGTCATCTTATCTGCCCTCCCTTCTAGCTCTGTAATGTAAAGTGCTGAAATATTCATGATTTATGCGTTATAGTGAATGATCACTGACATACGCCATGTATCACGGCTCTTCCACCTAATAGTCCTCGAGTCGTCCTCTTCTGTTACAAGCTGCACCCCATATCTTAAATCTTGCTGATACGTTAAATGTTTTGTGGCTCCCACTTTTTTCAAAATCCTGAATCTCAAAGCAATTAACATTGTGTATTTTGGCTATTTATTGCTCTTATTTTGTGCCATTTGCACCACTAGTATTCTACTTACATACACACACACATTGAGCTTTATATATATATATATATATATATATATATATATATAATGTCCGGGATTGGCATCCGCACCGTCGCAGCTACTGCCACAAAATTTGGCACAGTCACACGTCTGGACCCCGAGAGCGTCACAGGCTATGTTGTGAGGTGAAATTTTAACCCCGCGCATTCCAATTCACCAAACAATTTTGCCCCTATCTACATAATGGGGAAAAAGTGTATGTATTGGCATCTGCACCGTCGTAGCTACAGCCACAAAATTTTGCACAGTCACACGTCTGGACCCCGAGAGCGTCATAGGCTATGTTGTAAGGTGAAATTTTAACCCCGCGCATTCCAGTTCACCAAACAATTTTGCCCCTATGTACATAATGGGGAAAAAGTGAAAGGAAAAGTGTTGGAGGCAAATTGACAGCTGCCAGATGTGAACAAGGGGGACTGAAAGAATGAGAGCGATGGCGCCAAAGAGTATATACCGTACAGTTGCTAAGGTGGGGCCCTGACATGGGATACTCACCACACACGGGGATATGAGCACACACACAAAAAGCGCCACACACTACCACATGCTTCAACACACATACCACCCTCAACACACATTTGACCACACATACACCAACCTCGCCACATAAAAGTCGAAACACATCCCCAATGTGCCCACCTGCAGTGCTGTCCACTCTGACCTTCCCATTACCCCCACTCATCCCCAATGTGCCCACCTGCAGTGCTGTCCGCTCTTACCTCCCCATTATCCCCACTTATGCCCAATGTGCCCACCTGCACTGCTGTCCGCTCTGTCCTCATTAACCCCAGTCATTCCCAATGTGCCCACCTGCAGCGCCGACTGCTCTGACCTCCCCATTACCCCCCACTCATCCCCAATGTGTCCAACTGCACTGCTGTCTGCTCTGACCTCCCCATTACCCCCACTCATTCCCAATGTGCCCACCTGCGGCGCTGTCCGCTGTGACCTCCCCATTACCCCCCACTCATCCCCAATGTGTCCTATTGCTGTTCTGCCCGCTCTGACCTCCCGATTATCCCCAGTCATCCCCAATGTGTCCTATTGCTATTCTGCCCGCTCTGACCTCCCGATTATCCCCACTCATCCCCAATGTGCCTACCTGCAGCACCGGCCACTCTGACTTCCCCATTACCCTCACTCATCCTCAATGTGCCCACTGGTAGTGCTGTCCGCTCTGACCTCCCCATTACCCCCACTCATCCCCAATGTGCCCACCTGCAGTGCTATTCACTCTGGCCTCCCCATTACCCCCACTCATCCCCAATGTGACCACGTGCACTGCTGTCCGCTCTGACCTCCCCATTACCCCCACTCATTCCCAATGTGCCCACCTGCAATGCTATTCACTCTGGCCTCCCCATTACCCTCACTCATCCCCAATGTGCCCACTTGCACTGCTGTCCGCTCTGCCCTCCCCATTACCCCCACTCATCCCCAATGTGCCTACCTGCAGCGCCGGCCACTCTGACTTCCCCATTACCCCCACTCATCCCCAATGTGCCTACCTGCAGCGCCGGCCACTCTGACTTCCCCATTACCCTCACTCATCCTCAATGTGCCCACTGGTAGTGCTGTCCGCTCTGACCTTCCCATTACCCCCACTCATCCCCAATGTGCCCACCTGCAGTGCTGTCAGCTCTGACCTCCCCATTACCCCCACTCCTCCCCAATGTACCCACCTGTACTGCTGTCCGCTCTGACCTCCCCATTACCCCCACTCATCTCCAATGTGACCACCTGCAGTGCTGTCCGCTCTCATCTCCCCATTATCCCCACTCATCCCCAATGTGCCCACCTGCAGTGCTGTCAGCTCTGACCTCCCCATTACCCCCACTCCTCCCCAATGTACCCACCTGCACTGCAGTCAGCTCTGACCTCCCCAATACCCCCACTCATCCCCAATGTGCCCACCTGCAGTGCCGTCCACTCTGCCCTCCCCATTACACCCACTCATCCCCAATGTGCCTACCTGGAGCGCTGGCCACTCTGACTTCCCCATTACACCCACTCATCCCCAATGTGCCCACCTGCAGTTCTGCCTGCTATGACCTCCCCCTTAAACCCACTCCTCACCAGCTAGTCCACCTGCTGTGCCAACCCCTCTGGCAGCAGAGTTGGAAGATGGGTGTCAGAGTGGGTGGCACAGCATGGGGACTGGCCTGTGATGAGCGTGGAGCTCCATTTTATAGCGGGCTGTGGGCCCCCAGCTCTCCCAGTTATGACCCTATGATAAGCATCTGCCAGAAGCCTCTGTTGCCTCTTAGGTCACACTGTGTTAATACAGTCCGTTTAACGGAATGCGTTACACCGCGGCATAACACGATGTAGCGCAATCTGTGAACGCTGCCATTCACCCCCATTAGGAGCGCATCGCTAACACATGCCATAATCGGCATGCGTTAGTGATGTGCCGTCATTCTGTGACGGACCCTCGGACGCGGGTTGCAGCGTCAGGGGTCCGTCACTGCTAGCGCAGATGACGCTATGCATTGAACGGACTGCATTAAGGCTATGTGAACCTTTTGCACTTTCCATTTGTTCCGTTTACAAGAAATATGAACAGAAATCATGAATGCAACAGATCTGACGCACAAGCGATAGACTGGAAGGAGCGGGACCCCCACTGATTGTTATGGGGGCTGTTATTTGTCAGTTATTAGAACAGAAAAAAAAAGTTTGGCTTTGATGCTATTTTTCTTCCATTCTAAAAACAGACTCAAAACGGAGCCTAGACGGACCCCATAATAATCAGCGGGGTCCCTCAGCTTCCGCCACCATCAGTAATGCATTGGATCCACTTTGCACATGATTTCCTATAAACGGTGCGAAAGTGTGAACGGAGCCTACAGGGAAGATCGACGCTGTGGGCTCTGAGAATAATAGGGACCCAGGTACATGCACAATGTTTCGGCGCAGCCCTCCTATGAGCCTCAGGTGTTACTGCTCACTGCCGCCAGCAGAGGGCGCTCAGCAGACAGATCCTGGAGCAAGGCAATGTGTCTTGGTTTTGGTGGGAGGACTTGATCCTGCTGAGCTGCTGCCTGTTGTCTCTGGCAGACTTGTAGGGAACTTGTTTCAGAGGAGTTCTCGGGTGGAAGCTGCTGAATGTGCAGGGGGACCCCGGGAGCAGGTAAGGAGAGAGCCCTTTACTCTCTGCATCACCTCCTGACCCCAGGTGCTGCACCCACAGCCCTCTCTGCACTCACTTCCTCTGGCCTCTGTATACAGGTGGCGAGGCACTCCCCAATGTGCTGGCTACATGTCTGCCTATCAGTATTGGATGCCCCCTTCACCTGTACTGGCCCTTTAATTTTTGATAATCATTCATTATGCAGTGACAATGGGATCATTGTAGGGATCTGGTTATGTCCCCCCATCCGTGGGTTCCCATCTGCCTATACCGATAACTTCCACCGCCAATCAATCACTATGAATGGATGAATCGCTGTTTATAATGGTGGGACATATGGAGGTGATAAAGGGGTCCCCCATGTCTGTACTAGATGTGCCCCTCCTACCGGGTGGACTGCAGTTATATATATAGGGGGCCGTCCACACACGATGGTAAATCCACCATGGATCTGCAAGGGCAACATGCCAATTTTACAACGGATTTGTAGCAATAATCACTGCTACATTGAAATGGGAAAAAAAACCCTTTTATTGCTGTTTGTTAAAGGGGTTCTCCAATTCAGATTTTTTATTTTCACTCGGATCCAGTCTTTTGCTTCATTGATGACCGGTTGTGCTACTGTGATCAGTGTAATCAGGGTTGTGGATTAAAGGTGAAATAAATTACAATTTATTTTTTTTAAGAGGTTGGGAAACCCCTTTTAAAGAAAACAAATGTCGCTTGTTGACTTTTTAGTGTGTGTTTTTTTTATTCGGAGGGAGGCACCTCTGTAGCTGCACATTATTGCGACAACCAGGCGGTATCACGCACTGACTGGCGCAGAAATGTGAATGGGGCAACCACTCTAGTGATGACAGTTACTTACATAGTATGGCGCCACCTGGTGGTCATAGTGTATAGCAATGTGCACGTCCAGTTAATGAACTGAATGCTGGTGGACACACATGTTCTGTTCGCTGCCGAGCAGCCAATAGAAATAGCCATCTCAGGGCAGGACCAATAGCAAGTTGGGTATTTAGCAAAGCCGAGAACACAATGCACCTGTTCAATCGCTGCTCCATTCATTCACTGGGGGCTGCTGAGCGTTGTGCTCGGCCTCATAGAGAATGAATGGAGCGGCAGTCGACCATACCCACTAGGTGCCTTCTTAGGGATAACAAAAATTCCCGTTGTGTCCGTCCTAGCAGCCAGACCCCCACCGATCAGTAATAGAGATTGTGCCGGACAAGTTATTGTTGATGACCCACAATTCTGTCACAATTGATCGCTTTTTCACCCATCAACCTCTGCAGCAAAATTTTTAAAAAATTACAAATTATTTGCGGCTTTCCTAAGAAACTGTTGCTGCCTCTTTAATAAACCCACTACTCAGAGCTTAAGGCCCCCATATAAGTTAAATACAACTTTCCTCTCCTCCTTGAGAACATATGCACGCTCAGCCAAACTGAGCATGCATGTAGTTGGAAGGCATAGCTGTCAGACAAGAATTAGCTCCTTATGGGCACGTAATGACCAGTGATAACGTATTTGCCTGTTGACGTTGCCCAATAAGATGAGCAAAATGTTAAGTGCGGTCCTGGTTGGTCCCATTCGCTTTTCTCGGGACTAGCGTAGGATTTTTCTCTTCGCATTGGGGTCCATTTTGACTCCCGAATCTCCTAAATCCAGGACACTTGGAAGATATTATTTCAGCCTGTGACGACAACTAACATCTGTATGGGGCTTCTCGCACTAAGGACTTAAATCACATAGTAGCTGCCCAGCATGGAGTACGTGATCCCATCATATTGCGCCCATTGGCCTAGGTCAGGTGTGTTCAGTGCTAAGCGTTAGTCGATGGAACCATTTTTGCTGAGAAGTAAGTCACAGTCTTCTTCCAGTCACTTCTCCTCATGCTGGGATTTGTAGTTGTTCTCCAGGATGTGGCTTGCTGCGGTCTGTACAAACAGGCAGGATACAGATACAGGATATACCGTTCTGGTTCCTGCCATGGCGCTGATAGAAACGTGGACATCTATCCGGACCCCCTGTGCTTCTTTTCCTGCTCCGTTTCATCCCATCTACTCTCAAGACACAAGAAAATGGACAAGACTCACAACAGGAACTGAGACATCGGGGAAGAGTGAAGATCGAGGTCCATCCAAACGCTGCTCATCGAAAGAATGTTGGCCATAGTGGGCAAATATGATATAGACTGGTTGGATGTCCGCTCCCCTGAAGAGTGACGCTTATCCCGTGTCCATCATACTAACGCATCTGCGGCACATCCACAGCTGACAGTCGGAGTGTCGGCCTCCTATTTGTGCTGCGGATGCTCTTATAAGTAGAAATGATGACAATCTCTTAAAGATGAATGTCACAGTCGCCCCTTCTTGTTCAGTGTCTGCTCTCATTTTTGTCCTCCACCCCACCCACCCAGGGCAATGTCTGACACTCGCTCCCTGCTGTTTACCCAACTGCACAGGATCACAGGCCACATCATAAAGTTACTTATCAACAGAACAAAGGAGGAGGAAGGTATTGGAGCCGCAGAGCTGAAGCAGGGGGGCGACCATCTTATAACCTGAGTGTTACAGAAAAAACGTTCCCAGGGAGGGGGAAGAAAATATGGAGGGAAGGTGCTTGAGCCCCTTTTGTATCAGGAGTGGTCCACAGCAATTATTCTACAGATGTTCCATAAACATTCCCATTTAGATGGGCCGGGCATGTGGGTTTATTGAGGGATTGATGGCTGCCAGACGCCTTGGTGATGCTTATGTCCTAAGGAAATAATTAATAGGCCTCAGCCCCACAGTAACCTCTTAACAACTGACAGAGGACTGAATGGAGGGGTGGATTGTTTTACCACACAGGTCTACTTTCCCAAAATGTCCCCGACAAGAGGATGAGTAGACCGGTAAAGAAGGTCCCTGTGACTTCCCCTGAGATGTGGCCCTGTGGGGTTCGCCGAGAAGCAGGGGCCCAGTGGAAGCCACCAAGGTATCTTGTAGTTTTACGGGTACTCTGGAGATATACTGCTCATAATTTAAGGAGATTAACCATGGACAAGACATATCGCTCAAAAATGTGCATCATCTTCCCTGTAGTAATCTCTGTAACTCGGATTTTAACTTAATCCTTTGTAGATAAGGAGTCACAGATGTTTCCCAGCTGCTTCTCTCCTACACGTCCATTACTAGCTGTATGTGCAGGTTGGTGGCATTGGAGAAGATGGTGGTTGTCCTGGGGAAATAGCTCATACACGGTGGATGTTACTCCTCCGGGCCGATCGCTGTCCTGGTAGATAATCGGCTCTATTCACCTCCATTTGTCATAAATGCAGACTATTCACTGTAATGGTGGACGCTGCCACCTGCTCATTGTTGTTCCCTGTGAAGATGAGACCTGTCAGAGCAGAATTGATGGCGACCATATGAAAGCCTTTTATGTCCATGCAAATAAGAAGCAGCAAATCCCACAGCCATCGGGGCGACTATATACGTCATATATACAGTATGTCTCACTTTGTCTTCTCAAATCCCTGCCATTATCTGCTCATTGCCGGACTTATAGCCTATAAACCACTTCCTATAATTTGGCTGCTCAGTTTGTACCTTGTGTTTTGGGGACTTGTCCCCAGAGCTGTTCTAATGAACCCCTTGATCCCATGTTGATTATTGATATAATTTAACTTCTTTTTTTTTTGTCCGCTCCAGACTTATGCGGCCAGGACATTGGAGCGATGTTCATCCTGAGCTCCTTGGTTCATTACTAGAATGCGAAACCTACAGTGTAAAGTGACACCTGCACAGGTAGAGTGGTGAAAGATTGTTCTGAAATAGCTGTTTGGCCATCAGGTATCTCTCCCGACTCCCCCATACACGAGTGCTCAGCTCGGATGAGCGTTCATGTCTTTTCAGAAGCAGATCTGGCGTTGAAATATGGACCTCCTGATCCTTCTCTGCCCCCCAACATCATATGTCGGGGGGCTCCCATACATGTGAAATGATGTATGTCATGATGACCTCAGTAGACATGGCTGACTTTCATCTAATCTCTATAGGGTTCTTTTCTCTATTGTGAACTGGCTGATAACAGTGAACAATAGATTGCATTTAGTTGATGAATGTAATTGCAAAACATGTTATGTCTTCATCTGGGATTGAAATAGTCAGACAATAAACTGCAGGGATCAAAGAGCGATTCCTGAGTCTCAGATCCTTTATAGTAGTTCCTTGGTCTGAACCATGTCTTAAAGGGAAGGAAATGTGTATTGTCGTGTTCGTACGCAGCATGCAGCCACCATGTGTTGTCTAGCACAGGGGCCGGCGTCTGTCATGTAGAAACCATTTCAACACAATATAAGTGCCTGATGTCCTTGAAAGCATCATTACTTCTCATATAGTTTTATTTTCAGT
The DNA here is from genome assembly GCF_039654945.1 of Dendrobates tinctorius. Taxonomy (NCBI): domain Eukaryota; kingdom Metazoa; phylum Chordata; class Amphibia; order Anura; family Dendrobatidae; genus Dendrobates; species Dendrobates tinctorius. The sequence continues at coordinate 21,719,820 of NW_027361788.1, read as the reverse complement.
CCATTGACTTGAATGGGGCTGACCTGGAGTACCAGATGTCACCATCTACCAATGGTGGCGCTGTTTCTGGAAAATTGAGCAATTTGTGTATACAGTCACTAAGATGGGATCAACAGGCTGGATTTAGATTGCTGGATTTCATAATGTGCAATGCCCTATGGGAAAGAAGTATGCTAATTAGCTCTTCTCCAGCAGTAAGTGAGCGCTCTCATCCCAGGCTGCCATCACCAGCTGGTCTTTGCAGGTTTACCAGTAGATAAGAGTACTGGTTGTCTTGATGAGATGACTTTGACACTTATCTGGCACTTTTTTTTAGCACTTTACTCGCCCTACCTGGGTCCATTGCTGAGTTTCCAATGTCTGTTAGCAATGTCACATCGACAGCGCTGCAGCCAATCAGTGAGCTTAGTGGCACATACCGTTATCTCGTGCAGAGCCGCTGCACTCAGTCATTGGATGTAGCGTGGTAAACGTGACCTCAGCGCTGCAGACAATAGGCAGCGTCTGAGACTCTGCGCTGGACCCAGGGAGGGTGAGTGAAGCGGGGTTATACAGTCACAGGATAGGGTTTTTTTCCTGAAATTGGAAAACCCCTTTAAGTAATTCTCCATACACCAGCTGGGTTTCTTCACCAAAAAACAGTATCCCGTTCTTGCCAATTTTTTTTAGCTGCCATTACAACTGTCTGACAGCGACTTACTCCCCTTTTCCCATACAGAACACATGCACGCTCACCCGAGATGAGCGTGCATGTGGATGGGAATGTCAGAAGGAATAGCTTTTGAATGAATGGGCACTCAGCCATCGGCCAGCTAATATTTATGGCCATCCTTATACAATACCTGACTGATGTCACAGTCAGCCATGCACAGTGCAAGGTACCATCACACACCTTCCCACTGAGTCAACTGATGTTTAGTCATCTGTTCCTAAAAATCTTAAGGGTTGGAATGATTAACAATGACTTTACTTCTATGACATAGGTTGTTTGGAGGGGCACCGGGACCCTTCAAGCCATACATCAACTGTTCTCAGCTGAGTGAGGCGGTGAGTCCCGGCGATCATACGATTCAGGGATGATTACGAGACCATCCCTGCACTTTGTGGTCCTCCGTGGAGTTGATTGCTCTGTTTCCCCTCCCCCACACCTGCAGAACGTGTCTGTCTGGTAACATGGCTGCTCACCTCTTTCGAGAGCGCATACACCTGACTCTCCTGTGGTTTCCTCCAGTATAACTCCACTTCTCCCAGTCTGTCGTCACCAGGGAATAAATGGGAAGCAAACAACAGCGGATGGCCGCTCTATTGTCGCCTGTCTTAACGACTCCTATTATATTTTATGGTCTTTAACTTGTGACTTTTTGTTAACTTACAACGCCCAGAAGTCAGACTGCCACGGCATTCTGAGACTTGTAGTTACACAATGAACTGGAGATCACAGCTCTACGCTAAAATATATTTAATATATATACTTCTTTGCCCATAAGGGTTGTCATGGGTCCTTAATGGCATATAATTCCTTTTACCAATTGCTTTGTATAGAGACCTTCCAAGGGAGAGAGAGACCAGGCAGATCAATTTCAATATGTCTGATCCTTTTGTACCTGCGAGAGATATGCTCCCCATGAGAGGAAATTGGACGGCCATTTTTAATCCTTTAAATTCTATTTAACTGCACGTTGGGAGTTGTAGTTTCGGATCTGCTTTAGAGCCGCAGGTCGGAGATTACAGCTCCTACATTAATATAATTATGAGTCTCGTAGATGCTACATTTCTAAATGTGATGTTCACCTTGGCGTTACTGTGCCCTTAGGGTTCGTTATAGGCGGGTGGCCTGGAAATTGTAGGGGTTGTCAAAGGGCCTGGAAAGTGATGGGATCGCATAGGCAGGTGGCCTAGAAATTGAAGGGGTTGTTATAGGTCCTGGAATTTGAAGTGGTCGTTATAGTCGGGTGGCCTGGAATATGTAGGGGTTGTTGTAGGTGGGTGGCCTGGAAATGGAAGGGAATGTCATAGGCGGGTGACCTGCAAATGGAAGGGAATGCCATAGGCGGGTGACCTGCAAATGGAAGGGAATGTCATAGGCGGGTGACCTGGAAATGGAAGGGAATGTCATAGGCGGGTGACCTGGAAATGGAAGGGAATGTCATAGGCGGGTGACCTGGAAATGGAAGGGAATGTCATAGGCGGGTGACCTGGAAATGGAAGGGAATGTCATAGGCGGGTGACCTGCAAATGGAAGGGAATGCCATAGGCGGGTGACCTGCAAATGGAAGGGAATGCCATAGGCGGGTGACCTGCAAATGGAAGGGAATGCCATAGGCGGGTGACCTGGAAATGGAAGGGAATGTCATAGGCGGGTGACCTGCAAATGGAAGGGAATGCCATAGGCGGGTGACCTGCAAATGGAAGGGAATGTCATAGGCGGGTGACCTGCAAATGGAAGGGAATGTCATAGGCGGGTGACCTGCAAATGGAAGGGAATGTCATAGGCGGGTGACCTGCAAATGGAAGGGAATGTCATAGGCGGGTGACCTGCAAATGGAAGGGAATGTCATAGGCGGGTGACCTGCAAATGGAAGGGAATGTCATAGGCGGGTGACCTGCAAATGGAAGGGAATGTCATAGGCGGGTGACCTGCAAATGGAAGGGAATGTCATAGGCGGGTGACCTGCAAATGGAAGGGAATGTCATAGGCGGGTGACCTGCAAATGGAAGGGAATGTCATAGGCGGGTGACCTGCAAATGGAAGGGAATGTCATAGGCGGGTGACCTGCAAATGGAAGGGAATGTCATAGGCGGGTGACCTGCAAATGGAAGGGAATGTCATAGGCGGGTGACCTGCAAATGGAAGGGAATGTCATAGGCGGGTGACCTGCAAATGGAAGGGAATGTCATAGGCGGGTGACCTGCAAATGGAAGGGAATGTCATAGGCGGGTGACCTGCAAATGGAAGGGAATGCCATAGGCGGGTGACCTGCAAATGGAAGGGAATGCCATAGGCGGGTGACCTGCAAATGGAAGGGAATGCCATAGGCGGGTGACCTGCAAATGGAAGGGAATGCCATAGGCGGGTGACCTGCAAATGGAAGGGAATGCCATAGGCGGGTGACCTGCAAATGGAAGGGAATGCCATAGGCGGGTGACCTGCAAATGGAAGGGAATGCCATAGGCGGGTGACCTGCAAATGGAAGGGAATGCCATAGGCGGGTGACCTGCAAATGGAAGGGAATGCCATAGGCGGGTGACCTGCAAATGGAAGGGAATGCCATAGGCGGGTGACATGCAAATGGAAGGGAATGCCATAGGCGGGTGACCTGCAAATGGAAGGGAATGCCATAGGCGGGTGACCTGCAAATGGAAGGGAATGCCATAGGCGGGTGACCTGCAAATGGAAGGGAATGCCATAGGCGGGTGACCTGCAAATGGAAGGGAATGCCATAGGCGGGTGACCTGCAAATGGAAGGGAATGCCATAGGCGGGTGACCTGCAAATGGAAGGGAATGCCATAGGCGGGTGACCTGCAAATGGAAGGGAATGCCATAGGCGGGTCACCTGCAAATGGAAGGGAATGCCATAGGCGGGTCACCTGCAAATGGAAGGGAATGCCATAGGCGGGTGACCTGCAAATGGAAGGGAATGCCATAGGCGGGTGACCTGCAAATGGAAGGGAATGCCATAGGCGGGTGACCTGCAAATGGAAGGGAATGCCATAGGCGGGTGACCTGCAAATGGAAGGGAATGCCATAGGCGGGTGACCTGCAAATGGAAGGGAATGCCATAGGCGGGTGACCTGCAAATGGAAGGGAATGCCATAGGCGGGTGACCTGCAAATGGAAGGGAATGCCATAGGCGGGTGACCTGCAAATGGAAGGGAATGCCATAGGCGGGTGACCTGCAAATGGAAGGGAATGCCATAGGCGGGTGACCTGCAAATGGAAGGGAATGCCATAGGCGGGTGACCTGCAAATGGAAGGGAATGCCATAGGCGGGTGACCTGCAAATGGAAGGGAATGCCATAGGCGGGTGACCTGCAAATGGAAGGGAATGCCATAGGCGGGTGACCTGCAAATGGAAGGGAATGCCATAGGCGGGTGACCTGCAAATGGAAGGGAATGCCATAGGCGGGTGACCTGCAAATGGAAGGGAATGCCATAGGCGGGTGACCTGCAAATGGAAGGGAATGCCATAGGCGGGTGACCTGCAAATGGAAGGGAATGCCATAGGCGGGTGACCTGCAAATGGAAGGGAATGCCATAGGCGGGTGACCTGCAAATGGAAGGGAATGCCATAGGCGGGTGACCTGCAAATGGAAGGGAATGCCATAGGCGGGTGACCTGCAAATGGAAGGGAATGCCATAGGCGGGTGACCTGCAAATGGAAGGGAATGCCATAGGCGGGTGACCTGCAAATGGAAGGGAATGCCATAGGCGGGTGACCTGCAAATGGAAGGGAATGCCATAGGCGGGTGACCTGCAAATGGAAGGGAATGCCATAGGCGGGTGACCTGCAAATGGAAGGGAATGCCATAGGCGGGTGACCTGCAAATGGAAGGGAATGCCATAGGCGGGTGACCTGCAAATGGAAGGGAATGCCATAGGCGGGTGACCTGCAAATGGAAGGGAATGCCATAGGCGGGTGACCTGCAAATGGAAGGGAATGCCATAGGCGGGTGACCTGCAAATGGAAGGGAATGCCATAGGCGGGTGACCTGCAAATGGAAGGGAATGCCATAGGCGGGTGACCTGCAAATGGAAGGGAATGCCATAGGCGGGTGACCTGCAAATGGAAGGGAATGCCATAGGCGGGTGACCTGCAAATGGAAGGGAATGCCATAGGCGGGTGACCTGCAAATGGAAGGGAATGTCATAGGCGGGTGACCTGCAAATGGAAGGGAATGTCATAGGCGGGTGACCTGCAAATGGAAGGGAATGTCATAGGCGGGTGACCTGCAAATGGAAGGGAATGTCATAGGCGGGTGACCTGCAAATGGAAGGGAATGTCATAGGCGGGTGACCTGCAAATGGAAGGGAATGTCATAGGCGGGTGACCTGCAAATGGGAGGGAATGTCATAGGCGGGTGACCTGCAAATGGGAGGGAATGTCATAGGCGGGTGACCTGCAAATGGGAGGGAATGTCATAGGCGGGTGACCTGCAAATGGGAGGGAATGTCATAGGCGGGTGACCTGCAAATGGGAGGGAATGTCATAGGCGGGTGACCTGCAAATGGGAGGGAATGTCATAGGCGGGTGACCTGCAAATGGGAGGGAATGTCATAGGCGGGTGACCTGCAAATGGGAGGGAATGTCATAGGCGGGTGACCTGCAAATGGGAGGGAATGTCATAGGCGGGTGACCTGCAAATGGGAGGGAATGTCATAGGCGGGTGACCTGCAAATGGGAGGGAATGTCATAGGCGGGTGACCTGCAAATGGGAGGGAATGTCATAGGCGGGTGACCTGCAAATGGGAGGGAATGTCATAGGCGGGTGACCTGCAAATGGGAGGGAATGTCATAGGCGGGTGACCTGCAAATGGGAGGGAATGTCATAGGCGGGTGACCTGCAAATGGGAGGGAATGTCATAGGCGGGTGACCTGCAAATGGGAGGGAATGTCATAGGCGGGTGACCTGCAAATGGGAGGGAATGTCATAGGCGGGTGACCTGCAAATGGGAGGGAATGTCATAGGCCATGTGCAGACGATGCAGATATCCAGTGGATCCGCAGCGGATTTTACCGCGCAGAAACGCTGCATATCCGCATTGTGATGTACAGTAGCATGTTAATCAATAGAAAAAAAAAACGCTGTGCAGACGCTGCGGATTTTTCCGCGCGGTTCTTGTGGTTCACAATATGCAGCATGTCACTTCTTTTGTGCGGTTTTCCACCTGCTTCATTCTCCAAATCCACAGGGGAAAATCCGCAGGGGAAAACCGCACAAAAACTGCAAGAAAACAGGAAGAAATCCGCAGGAAAAATGCAGGTCTTTTGACCTGCCGATTTCTTCAATTCTGCGCGGAAAAATCCGCAGGGCAAAAAAGTCCGTCTGCACTCAGCCATAGATGGGTGGCCTGGAAATGGAATGGGTTGTTGTAGGCAGGTGGCCTGGAAACTGAAGGGGTTTCATTTGCTGAGCGGCTTTTCCAGTTCAGAGGAGATTTACATTTGTTTCTGAATAAATAGTAACATTAACATTTTACTTTTCTCATCTCTTACACAACAAAACTTTTCCATCTTGGCCTGAAGATTTTTTTTTTTTTTGAGGTCTTGTCATCTGCTTTTGTTTTTTGTTTTTTTTTCTCCAGTGCAGGCCGTAGCAACCAATCAGATTCCAGCTTCTAACCCCACTGAGCTTTACTTGAAAATGAGAGATGTAATCTGATTGGATCCTATGGCCAAGACACACCTAGAGCAGTTGTCATGGCTCAATATGTCTGCACTATAGACTTTACCTCAGAGATGCCCTGACTGTCCTATAACACGTCGCCAGCACAAGTGTTTACTGTACTTTAATTTATTTAAAGGCAACAGGGGAATAAATAAGTGGAGTACACAACTCCTTTAAGTGAAAATAATAATGGCCGCGCCTTATGGGATTCTTATTTCTTTTCATATATTTTCCATATCATATTTTAATAATGGTCATTTTTTCTCTGTGTCCATGCCTAGATAGCTAGTACACGGATAAATCTCCCATCCCCCCAACAGCGACTGCGAGGGGACATAAGTGCATGACCTGAATACTCATGGTGTCTCTGTATCGGATTCAGTCACTTCCTGGGCTTTGATTTGCATTGATGGCTCATGAATTTGCATTGTGATGTGATAGACGGGCTCAGTGTGCGCGGCCTGGAGCGATGGCACCTAGTCTGGGCCAAGTGCAAAGCTTGGCCCAGACTAGGTGCCAAGAGACCACTGCAAAATTTTCAGTTTGATATTTCTCTTTATAGGTATATTTTTGTGTAAAATGTAAATTGCTCTTTTATTCTATAAACTACTGACAACATGTCTTCGAATTTCCAAGCACTAAATTTTGTATTTATTTTCAGAAAATAAGAAATGGTCAAAAGAACAAAAAATGCAGTGCTTGCAGACCTCAAATAATGCAAAGAAAACAAGTTCATAATCATTTAGAAACAACAATACTAATGTTTTAACTCAGGAAGAGTTCAGAAATCAGTATTTTGTGGAATAACCATGATTTCTAACCACAGCTTTCATGTGTCTTGGCATGCTTTCCACCAGTCTTTCACACTGCTTTTGGGTGACCTTATTCCACTCCTGGTACACAAATGTAAGCAGTTCTTTGTTTGATGGCTTGTGACTATCCATCTTCCTCTTGATTACATTCCAGAGGTTTTCAATGGGGTTCAGGTCAGGAGGATTAGGCTGCCCATGACAGGGATTTGATGTGGTGGTCCTTCATTCACACATTGATTGACCTAGTTGTGTGGCATGGCGCATTGTCCTGCTGGAAAAACCATTCCTCAGAGTTGGGGAACATTGCCTGAGCAGAAGGAATCAATTGTTTCTCCAGGATAACCTTGTATGCGGCTTGATTCATACGTCCTTCGCAAAGATTAACCTGCCCAATTCCAGCCTTGCTGAAGCACCCCCGGATCATCATTGATCTTCCACCAAATTTCACAGTGGGTGCAAGACACTGTGGCTTGTACACCTCTCCAGGTCTCCGTCTAAACATTAGACGACCAGGTGTTGGGCAAAGCTGAAAATTAGACCCATCACAGAAGAATAACTTACTCCAGTCCTCTATGGTCCAATCCTTATGGTCTTTGGCAAACTTCAGCCTGGCTCTCCTTTGCTTCTCTTTGATGAAAGACTTTTTTCTAGCTTTACTTGACTTGATCCCTGCCTCTAGGAGCCTGTTACAAATTGTTCTTGCCATGCACTTCATCCCAGCTGCCATTTGCCATTTTTTTTGTAGGTCACTTGATGTCATCCTGCAGTTGCTGAGTGACATTCGAAAAAGATGACGGTCATCCCGGTCAGTGGAGAGTCGTTTTCGCCCTCTGCCGGTCTGTAGCTTTGTTGTCCCCAATGTCTGCTGCTTGAACTTGTTGTAATGGACTGCAGTCTTAGAAATTTTAAGGATGGAGGCAACATTATGCTCACTGTATCCCTCTGATAGTAAAGCCAGAATTGAACCCTTCTTTTCCTCACTCAAGACTTTTCTTTTCAACTCCTTTGGCATGGTTAAAAGTTATTTTTTCATTCCTACTACTTTTGGGATATTACTAGCACGTGTTTTGCCATCCAGCTTGTCCTATTGCAAGAGGATTGTGAACACCACAGCAGGGTTTTTTATCCTTTCCTCCGTTAAATAAGATTTGGTTCAGGTGATCACCTAATCAGAAGCACATTAAATAGAATGAGGTGCACTCTGGTTGGAATTCAACTGACACTGGAATGGAATGGCTGTCAGACATGTAGAGAAGCTGATTTTTATACAACTGTGCAGTGGTCTCTTAATTTTTGCAAGAGCTGTATATTTATATTCTGCACCTCCGATGTCTCCAAACTTTGCACTTCACTCAATATACATATATTATACTGTGATCATGTATAGAATATATATATTTATATATCCACACTGTAATATATATTTTATGCGCCTCTGACGTCTCCAAACTTTGCACTGCTCTCAGTATAAATCTATTATACTGCGGACATATGTTGCACATGTTGATTTCAGTGGAAATGTGTCTGACATGTGTGACGGAAAACATGGCCAATCCTTTATTTTCAAGGGCACTATATGACGGTGCTATACACATATAGGTTTCTCAGGCCCAGCAATGGGAGAGCCGGTTTATCCTTGGCTGGGCTTTGAGCTGGCGATTACAAGGATTAGCCCACAAATCCCTATCTCTAATGGGACTGTTTGCTTTACACAATCATTCCATGCAGATGGGACCCCCGCCCCAACCAGACAGATTCCTCCTGTGCTCTGGAGTGTCAGGAATCCCCAGAGCCGCCCTACCTTCCTCCCCCTCTCATGTCTGCCACAGGTAAAAGACAAAACAGTAGCTCAGACAAGAAGATGTCCTCCCTGGGGCCACTGCAAAATCCTGTTGATTGAGGCCTTCCTGAGTGCGGTGACCCCGAGAGGTTAAATCTGAGCGACTTGTGTTCAGATGGATGGTAAAGGGGGCTACATGTTGCATGAGATGGAAAGGGTCTTATCCAGGATCAGAAAAGAGTCAGATTTTTTTATTCAACACAGAAATAGCGCCACTTTTGTATATAGGCTATGTCTGGTATTGCTGCTCCAGTAGCTAGGGCTGAGCTGCAATACTTAACATAACCTATAAACATAAGTGGCGCTATTTCTTAAGAAAAAACAGAAACAGACTCTTGCTTATTGTCTTTGGGACTGTTGGAGAGAGTACTTGTCTGTGTCCCCGGCAGTCCCATAGACGAGCAAATGAGCGCGTGCTCAGCCATCTCTCTATTTAGATTGCATTTCAGAGCTCCATTTTCGGAGGGTTTGTGGGACCCCCAACTTTGGACAGATGAAAACTTTTAATGATGGGAATAACCCTTTTAAAGGGGCTGTCAAACTTTAGAGACAATTATGTTTTATTTACTACAATTTATATAATTTAGGTTTTTAAAAAAAAATTCCAATTAGGTTTCTTTTACAAATGTTTCCCGGTTTGCTTTTCCAATCTTTTTGTTTCCATACACATTCAACCTTAATGTGATCAGTGGTCATAAATCAGCTGAGAGGAGCGCAGAAAACATAGATAAACTCTCCTATCATTCAGTCTGAATGAGCTCGCTGACGGATTCTCAGTTAACTCATTCTGCAGCCAGCACCACACGCATGCTAAAGAAGGCAAACGGTCCAAAATTTTTAATGAAGTTCAAACACAAAAATTATTTTTATTTAAAAATACATGTATTTACATAACAAAAAAAATTGTTCCTAATAGTGGGCAACTTCTGCTCCGTCCCAGTGTTATGACGCCTCATGGGTGACGGCGAGGAGTTGGTGGCAGGAGTCTGACCTCATCGATTATAGTAGCGATATACTATAGGACCAGGAGGTGAGGACGCCCCTGTAAGATGAGAGAAGTGGAATAACCATTAACCTCTACACATCATTCTGGTTTTCTCTTGCCCGTCCGCTATATCCGCTGCCTGTCGGGGAACGCTGTCACTTTGTAGAGGGCAGTCATTATTCCCATGTCCCAATTATTTTCATGGTTTGCAGAGAAATCCTTTTAGTTCCACAGAGACCTTATCAGAGCCCCCTGGACAAAGAGGGTCTTTCAGAGCTTGTACTGGCATCAAGCTCCAAGGCATGAGGGTGGGTGGGGGAGGTCAGTGTCTCTGCCAGGCCTGAAAACGGCTTCTGTGTGGGAAAGACGGGCCCTCGCCTCCCCTGCCCATCAATCACTGGTGCCCGTGCATAATGCAAAACAGGGCGGCTTCTACATAATATGGGGTCCCCTACGTCACAACAAATCCACGCCGGGCCCCCGTTCCCCATACATGTGGCCTATCCCTTGTGTGTCACCCCCTCTTTACTGAATCAGGGCATCTTGGCATACAAGTGGGTTCAAAGCGTATTATGGCTGTCAGTCTGGTCTCCCATTATCTGACCCATCTCTCCGACTCGTGGTTAAAACTAGCAGTGAAGTCAGTGATGGATAGTAAATGGGGATGTGAATTCTGCTAGCTAATGACCTTTTAATTTTGGAAATTCAAATTTTAAAGGGGTTTCCAGAACTAGAAAAAAAATGTCATTCTGAAAAAATTCCTAAATACTTTTTAATTAGCAAAGCCTATTCATTTCATACAGAGAAGTAATCACAGCAGTACAATGAAATGGTCGCCATCTTGTTACATTGCCAGAACCCAGTCCTAGATTAGTAGCAGCGGTCCCTAATGTACAGGCTCAATGGCTTTCTAGTACAGATTTCTAGCAATGGACAGGATGGCGACTATACTAGATCAATAGCCTAAATAACAAGTGTGACACGATCATCCTGAGCGATCCTGAGATCAGGGCCGGTGGACCATACCAACTGACACAGACAATAGAGGAAAGGCAGTACAATAAGGCGGGCCATACCAACTGACACAGACAATAGAGGAAAGGCAGTACAATAAGGCGGGCCATACCAACTGACACAGACAATAGAGGAAAGGCAGTACAATAAGGCGGGCCATACCAACTGACACAGACAATAGAGGAAAGGCAGTACAATAAGGCGGGCCATACCAACTGACACAGACAATAGAGGAAAGGCAGTACAATAAGGCAGGCCATACCAACTGACATAGACAATAGAGGAAAAGCAGTGCAATAAGGTGGACCATACCAAAGGACATAGACAATAGAGGAAAGGCAGTGCAATAAGGTGGACCATACCAACTGACACAGACAATAGAGGAAAGGCAGTACAATGAGGTGGGCCATACCAACTGACACAGACAATAGAGAAAAGGCAGTGCAATAAGGCGGGCCGTACCAACTAACACAAACAATAGCGGAAAGGCAGTACAATAAAGCGGGCCATACCAACTGACATAGACAATAGAGGAAATGCAGCACAATAAGGTGGGCCATACCAACTGATGCAGACAAATTAGTGTAGCTATTCTAAAAAGACAAGTGCTCAGTGCAGGTAATATATTATGACTTAGGTCTAGAATCAAAATTCATACCCATAGTAAGAACAGATGTAAATGTCAATAACAGGGACCACCCTAGGAAAGCCCCAAATGTGCCTTTCGCAATGTTTAAGTGCATTGATCTATTATTGGGAAGTCCAGTGCTTCCAACCCCTTATTGCAGGTTTTAATCCCATTAGCGCTAATCACAGTTCCCAGCGCCAATGATGCCGAGTGGGGCGGAGCATGTGCACTCCAGCACGCGTACCCCCCTAAGTGTCTTACACGTGTGCCACTTGGAAATAAAGCTTATTTTTTATTTTTTATCACAATTGTTGATTTCAAAGTACCGTAAATGCTGACAAGTTATTGTGCAGATTTGTCTTCAGTCTACTGTATCCTTTCTTGGTACACTTTACCCTCTCTCGTGATATCTTAATTTCAGATCCTTAGCTTGTATTTCAAATCTCTCCTCAGATGAGCAGACCTTTCTCATCCTGAGGAATTATCCAACCGGGACAGCCCTGATAGTGGAACGTCAAAGTCAAGCTTTCCATCTCTGCTTATAGGTGAACTTGATGTTGAATGGATTCAAATGTGATTGATCCAGAAACGTTTTGAGCTTCGAGACATTGGGTTGTAGTGGATGGACTGGACAGAGCACGGTGGCCTTCGAAAATAGTTTATTATTAATTATATCTTATCGAATTAGTCCACCCGCAGTAAGTGATAATATTTTAAACAAATGGATTTTTTTGAGTTGTTTAGAATTTTTCTGTACTGATACTCATCCCTCTTTCTACAAGGGCTGGGCACCCAGAGACTGTTCTTTAGGTACAGTAAGGCTAAGTACATACTAGGAGTTTTTGCTGCGATTTTTTTTTTTTTTTTTTTTTTTTTTTTTTTTTTATATGCTTTTTCTATGTTAATTTTCAGAAATCTCATGCACAGACTTTTTTTTTGTCTTCAGTATTTTGTGCTTTACTACTTTCAGCGTACATTACTTTACTTTACAATAAGGGGGGATTTTGCAATATGAAGGTGGCTGCTCTGTAATACCGCAGTGACTTTACACCCCCCCCATTTATTTGTCCTGCAGTTTAGAAGTGGATCAAGCATTTCATACCCCCGGGGTTGGCTTGTGGTGGAAATTACTATCTAAATTGGTCAGGTGCCAAAATATAGTGGAGACCTCCTAAGCACCGATCAGGTGGCCTGGGGGGGCTTTAAAAGGTTCTTTAATTGAAGATGGTGGGCTGCCTCCCTGACTGTGGTCTGGGGGATGATGTCACGCACACTTCTGTCACAGCCTGTCCCTGGAGGCGAGGAGTGGTCACAGCGTCCACAGGACAGAGGGTCCTTTTTTTTAATGTGCTGTCTTGTCAATGGGAATAATTAATCATTCTCATGAAAATTGCTTTTGCTTTTTTCCCCGAAGCTGCAACATGGCCCCCAGCACTCCTCCTTATTAGTCCACTTGTCCCTTTTCCTGTAACAGAGGGCTGATCTGAAGCCTGTCTTGGTATAGAAGGAGTTACTGCTCGTACACGGGATGTCACCAGTTTTCCCCATGTGGCAGATGCTGTCAGTGAGGGAGGAGGGGTATGAGGCTGCAGACAGCCAATAATACCGCTTGCTGCACTTTCTTCATGGGCAGACCCCCTCCTCCTCAGGGTGTCCCCTGGTCCCCACATACACACATCTGCCTATTGTTTCTGTGATGTCAATATGGGCTGTGTGTAGAAGTGGAGGGGCTCCGCCAATATTAATGTAAGTACCTGCCCCGTTCACTATTTGTGCATATGGGGTAGCATTTTATGGGATCATCTCCAATAATGTATTATATATATTATTACAGCCCGTGCACAAGAACATCAGAAATAAAGGGGTGCCAGTCTCCATAGATATTTATAGGGTGGGCATCAACCAAACAATATCCTACCCATATGATGAGCGGTCCTATAAATTCACTATAGAATCTGACACCATCAATTTTTTTATTTTTTTCCCTACTAGTATATTTGGTACCCTAAATACCACCATTATCCTGCCATCATTATGGCTTTGGTATTAATATTGCCATCACAATTTTTATATTTTTTTTACCCGTTTGATCAGTACAATTCTATCAGGCATAATGTTTACTTAAAGGGATTGTCCATGAATATATAAAAATTTCTTGACTGACTTAATTACATTTCCTAATAGTCACTGATACAATCTGTGCCTGAATGTTGATCTAAAAAGGTATGAGAAGGGAGCGGGAACAGCTTGTTTTTACTGTACACCTCTATAGACGTCCTTAGTTCGCCACTTGTATAAATAAAGGACAGGTTTGCACTTGACTCGTGCTGCTGGTTGTGCTGGGATTTTCCACACAAGAAAGCACTAAGAGCCGCGGTTCTCACAAGAATTCCCATGCAGGGTAAGAACGCCAACGTTTAGGAAAAATGGGGCAAAAACACAGGGGCCGGTCTCTCAAAACTGATTAATACTGAATCTGTCCTATCACAGTGCAGCTTTCATTTTTCCACAGCCACTTAAGAAATGAAAGCTGCACTGTGATTGGTTGCTATGGGTGACAAACCCTGTTTACGGCGCTAACTAGGCCACAAAGCCTTTCTATTCAGTTTGTTTATCACGTTGTTATTTGGGAACATAAAATGTCAAAAAATCCAGTCCTGTCACAGTTTTTGAGGCTTTTACAGACAACACACTTATTTTCCATGTTACACCTGTAGCCATCACAGGGACATCAAAAATCACAATTTAGCCTCAGCATCTGAATAAACAATATTGTTTCTGTGACGTCAAGTTTTAAGCCGGGTTCATATTGTGTTTTGGCCACATGTTTGTGCCTTCATTCCGAAGGAGCCCCCCAAAAATGGGATACAGTTGGAATTCAACGAGGCAGACGGAGTTATTTTGGACCCCGTTCCGGCAGTGTCCCTTTTTTTTTCTTTTTTAGGCCGACATAAGAAACATGGTAGACGGCCTAAAAAAGACCCTCGCCACCATAAAGGAGGCCGAGTTTGCTTCATTCTAGTGAATCGCTCCTTCAGGGGGAACATCGCAATCCCATTTTTCTGGTAGTTCAGACAAAAGCCCTGATGAAGTAACAAACGTGTGGCCCCAACGTGATGTAAACGGACCCGTACATTGGGGTCTATGGCTGTAAGGCCATAAGCCGGCCCCCTTTTTCTTTCTTGAGGGTCCTGGGAACACTTGATGAGAAGCAATATTGGTAATCTCCCAGCTTTTCTATGAACGGGTATAACGGAGACATGGTTACCATAGAAATTTAACGGACCACTCCAGGACTGCAGTGTTATTTATATCATAATATTCAATAAAAGCTGGAAGGAAAGTAAAAGCGCAGTAGGGTCTTATCTGAGCCCAAACACAGGCTCATAGAAATATTAGCTGCTGCAGATCCACCGGTCTCCTCGTGACCAGCCAGAGTAAAAAAAATGGCATAAAAAGGTGGATTAGCTCCGCGCTGCTTGAGAGATACAGTAGAAGTCCAAATGTTTTTTTTTTTATCGTTTCCTGATGGAGTCATAGTACTCTGAAACGCGTTGAATAAAGCCACTTTTTCATCTGATTATCCATTTGGACTTCTATCTTTCAAGCAGCGCGGAGTTAATCCACCTTTTTATCCCATTTTTTTATATCATAAATATTGGCATAATACATCCCACCAGCAATGACTGCATGTTTAGCTTTGGTGTAAACCAACTGAGTAAAAGAAAGATAAGTTAGAAACTCCCCATCATACCGTCACAGCAGGTTCACTGACGGATCCTCAGTTAACTCATACTGCAGCCAGCAATAGACAGTGCATCATAGAGACTATGGTAACCATTTTTTTGAAAAATTATTTTTAGCTCCTCTAACGTGCATTTAAATAAAATTAAAGCTTTCAAAGGTGGACAATTTCTTTTAACGTGTCATGAACGGGAAATACAATTTAATTTGACAGTCTGCAGAACTTTCTGTAGACTTCTGAAACGTTCCCAAAAACTGGGGTCTGATTTCTCTACATTTAGGCTAGCGCTGTCTGAGTGGGCAGGGCTTTCCGTAGCAGGAGGGTCATTTCCTAATAGTAATGTCTATTTTAATTTTGTTAGTACCCCTTTAATTTAACTGTTGCTGCAGTCTGATCCTGATCACAGCAGAGTGATCAGAGCAGATATACTTACAGTACCTTTGGCAGAAGTGCCTGAAGTTTTATAAACTTTTTCCCAGTTAGTCTTGCTTAAGATGTGACCTGTTTAGCTTAGGACATAGATGACCCTTCAACTCCGCACCTCTAGATCCCATAGATGAGACCCTTGGGGTTATCGCCTAGAGGACATTCATCTGCAGAAGGGATCAGCGAATGGGCCAGTCTGTGCCTGTACAGTCTGTACCCAGCGATTGTTTTGCCGTCATGCACCTGGATGCAAAACTAAACAGTTATTAAATTTCACATAACATGCGCTTATTCTGTTACCCTGTAATATTCAGTCTCTCTGCACTCATGACTGTGGTTAACCCCTATCTACCCCTCATAGGGGTCCAGGAAGGAAGCTGAAATATAGGGAGCTGTGCAGAGCTCACCTTGGAGCCATCCAGTGATTCCATGTGGAATCCAACCCGTATGCCGCCCTCGATACATACTGATACATACTGATGTATGAATGACTCCACGCGTTTCGGTCCTTGTGTGATTTTCTGACCTATAAAACTTCTGGATTAAGCAGAAAGATTAACTTCCCCCATCATGGTTTGCATCAACGCTGACTCGGATTAGATGAGATGATTTGTATGTGGTATCTAAGGTTAAGTTCTTTATTGAAGTAAGGCCACAAGCCTTCACAGGGCTTTCCCATCTTTATGGGCTAGGGCTTGTAAAGACAAGAGATTTTGCAATTTACTGCTTGTTAAAGTTTTTAGACACTCTTGAGATAGTAACTTTTTAAATTTTTGTTTAATATACAGCTCTGGCAAAAATTAAGAGACCACTTCCAATTGTTCAGTTTGTCTGATTTTTCTCTTTAGAGGTATATTTTTGAGTAAAATGTAAATTGTTCTTTTAGTCTACAAACTCCTGACAACATGTATCCGAATTTCCAAGCAATAAATTTTGTATTTTCAGAAAATGAGAAATGGTCAGAATAAAAAAAAACCAGTGCTTTCAGACCTCAAATAATGCAAAGAAAACAAGTTCATAATCTTTTAGAAACAGCAATCCTAACGTTTTAACTCAGGAAGAGTTCAGAAATCAATGTTTTGTGGAATAACCATGATTTTTAAAAACCGCTTTCATGTGTCTTGGCATGCTTTCCACCAGTCTTTCACACGGCTTCTGGCACAAAAATGTAAGCAGTTCTTCCTTGTTTGATCGCTTGGGAATATCAATCATCCTCTTCATTACATTCCACAGGTTTTCAATGGGGTTCAGGTCTGGAGATTGGGCTGGCCATGACAGGGTTTTGATGTGGTGGTCTCTTAATTTTTGCCAGAGCTGTATATATACACTACCGTTCAAAAGTTTGGCGTAACCCAGACAATTTTGTGTTTTCCATGAAAACTCCTTCTTTTATTAATCAAATGAGTTGCCAAATGAATATAAAATCTAGTCCAGACATTGACAAGGTTCCAAAAAAAAGATTTTTATTTGAAATACAAAATTTTCTCCTTCAAACTTTGCTTTCATTAAAGAATGCTCCCTTTGCAGCAATTCCAGCATTGCAGACCTTTGGCATTCTAGCAGTTAATTTGCTGTGGTAATCTGGAGAAATTTCACCCCATACTTCCAGAAGCCCCCCCCACAAGTTGGTTTGGCTTGATGGGCACTTTTTACGTACCATACAGTCAACCTGCTCCCACAACAGCTCAATGGGGTTGAGATCTGGTGACTGCGCTGGCCACTCCATTACAGATAGAATACCAGCTTCCTGCTTCTTCCCTAAATAGTTCTTGCATAATTTGGAGGTCTGCTTTGGGACATTGTCCTGTTGTAGGATGAAATTGGCTCCAATCAAGCGCTGTCCACAGGGTATGGCGTCGCAAAATGGAGTGATAGCCTTCCTTATTCAAAATCCCTTTTACCTTGAACAAATTTACCAGCACCAAAGCAACCCCAGACCATCACATTACCTCCACCATGCTTGACAGATGGCGTCAGGCACTCTTCCAGCATCTTTTCAGTTGTTCTGCGTCTCACAAATGTTCTTCTGTGTGAGCAAAACACCTCAAACTTGGATTCGTCTGTCTATAATACTTTTTTCCAGTCTTCCTCTGTCCAATGTCTGTGTTCTTTTGCCCATATTAATCTTTTCCTTTTATTAGCCAGTCTCAGATATGGCTCTTTCTTTGCCACTCTGCCCTGAAGGCCAGCATCCCAGAGTCGCCTCTTCACTGTAGATGTTGACACTGGCGTTTTGCGTGTACTAGTTAATGAAGCTGCCAGTTGAGGACCTGTGAGGCGTCGATTTCTCAAACTGCAGACTAAAATGTACTTGTCTTGTTGCTCAGTTAGGCAGCGGGGCCTCCCACTTCTCTTTCTACTCTGGTTACAGCCTGTTTGTGCTCTCCTTTGAGGGGAGTAGTACACACTGTTGTAGGAAATCTTCAGTTTCTTGACAATTTCCCACATGGAATAGCCTTCATTTCTAAGAACAAGAATAGACTGTCGAGTTTCACATGAAAGTTCGTTTTTTATGGCCATTTTGAGAGTTTAATCGAACCAACAAATGTAATGCTCCAGATTCTCAACTAGCTCAAAAGTTTGTAGCTTCTCTAATCAGCCAAATTGTTTTCAGCTGTGCTAACATACTTGCACAAGGGTTTTCAAGGGTATTCTAACCATCCATTAGCCTTCTTACACAGCAAACACAAAGTACCATAAGAACACTGGAGTGATGGTTGTTGGAAATGGGCCTCTATACACCTATGAAGATATTGCATTACAAGCCAGATGTTTGCAGCTAGAATAGTCATTTACCACATTAACGATGTATAGAGTGTATTTCTGAATCATTTAATGTAAGCTTCATTGGAAAAAACTGTGCTTTTCTTTAAAAAATAAGGAAATTTCTAAGTGCTATATATATATATATATATATATATATATATATATATATATATATATATTATAAAAAATGGAACAGCACGATCCCAATAAGTGGGTGCACAAGCCACTTCAGCAAAGCATCCAATACTTGCCCCAACCCAGAAAATGAAGGCAGCGCTCCATAGTCTTAAGGCCCCATCTCACATAGCGAGATCGCTGAAACGTCACAGGTTTTGTGACGCAACAGTGACATCGCCAGCGATCTCGCTACGTGTGACACATAGCGGCGACCGGATATCGCTGATCGTGCTCGAATGTCCTAGGCCATTTTTTGATCGTTGGCGTCCCGCTGGCCAGCACGCATCGCTGTGTTTGACGCCGACGAGCGACCTTGTTGGCGATGCAGAACTCGGGGACGCAGATGTGAGTTGTCAGCATAGCTGCTGTGTGACAAGGTCGATACGGATCGCCGTATCGTTGCTGCGTCGTTGAATAGATCTGCCTGTTTCATAGCTCACTAGCGACCATGTAGCGACGTACCAGTGATCCTTACCAGGTCGTATCGTTGTCGGGATCGCTGGTACATCGCTTAGTGTAACGGGACCCTTAGATGAAAAATGTGGTTAATTTCAAAACCCACATGTCGTGGCAGCGTTTCGGATCACACTGAGCCGTTCTCAAGCCCTCTAGAGAAAGGCTCAGTGTGAGCCGAAACGTTGCCATGCCATGTGGGTTTTGAAATTAACCACAGTTTGTCACCTAAGTCTATGGAAAGTTCCACCTTCATTATACACACACACACACACACACACACACACGCATACACACACATATATATTTATGTATGTGTGTATATATATACCGGCGTGAATGTATTGTAAGGTAGCGCCTATTGTTCGTGTTGGGAGACACTTGGCAGCAGATTAACAGGGTCCGGCAAGGGGTTTCTCAACATAGCCAGTCCATACGTTTTATTGTTACATGACATAAACTATAGAAGCATGAAGAAATGGTAACAGTCTTACACCAGACCAAACGAATGTTCATAATAGAGCTCCGCTCTCTTAGCTCTGTGGTCACACCACATGCTGTGCTTTGTCCGGCAAACAGGCTCTATAGCCTCCCAGTTATTTCCCCCTGTCCGGGGTTAGCTCTTAGTTGCTTCTCATTCAGACCGTCCGTTCCCTCCTGGAGACTGTCCAACACATACAGGCCAATATACACAGGCCTCACCAGGTCCGCGGCCTCAGCATGTGCTCTTCAGGGAGGCAGCACACCACCCAGCCATACACACACGTATACAGGTTTTAATATGGGCGTTCAGACACACACCCCTGGGTGGGTTTGTAGGTGACTGGTCCCACCCATCTCACCAAGCCACCTGGAAGCTTTCCCTAATACAGAGTATCAAACCCTCAGCAGAATATCTGCTGATTAATACCGGTTCCAGCTTCCATTACAAGGCCACCCACCTTGTGATACATATCGGTCATTTACCATCCTGCCGTTCATCCTTTCTCCATTACAATAATGGACATGCCTGTGTGCATGTCCTGAGACGCCCACACAGCGCCCCCTAGCTGTCACAGTGGTCACTGCACCACAGTATGTATGTGTATATCCAGTACATATAGACATACGTGCACACACGCAATGTTTACAAACTCTTTCCTGTTGATCTTGTAAGCACTGCTTTGAGGCTGGCCAGGATCGCTGGAGCTTGCTCTAAAGGCCCCTTCACACATAGCGACGCACCAACGATAACGATCCGACCTGGCAAAGATCGCTGGTGCGTCGTTACATGATCGCTAGATAGCTTTCAAGCAGTCCAATCTCATCAACGACGCAAGACAGATCAGCGATCTGCATAATGACCTCGTTGGTCGTTGAGTACCTTTCACACAACTTAATTGTAACCGATTCAGACCTGTATCGCTGAGCTCTGCGTCGCTAACGACGTCGCTCGTCGTTTTTAAGCTTCAAACACAGCGATGAGTGCTGGCCAGCGGGACGCCAACGATGGAAAAATGGACCTGCTCATTCTAGCTCGATCAGCGATAGCTAGCAGGGGGTCCGGTCGCCGCTACATTTCACACTTAACGAGATTACCTTCTAACCCCAGCCAGCCTCAGTGCCATGCTTACAAGCTAGATAGCAGCGGTGGTCGTCCTCCTAGGCAACCTGCTGTGAACAAAAGAAAAGTGTTTATATCTCAAAAACGACTGCAAATTTTAATCAATAGTAAATTGCAAAAGTGGTTATATTTATAAGCGTTATCCGACAATATTTATCTGTGAAAATGAGAATAACCTTTTAAAAGGTTGGACAACCTTTTCTCCACTGCTATATTCCCCCTTATAAAATAACAGCCAGGAAGAAGTGAGTGTTGCTACTTCCCTGGTTATATCGGAAGGAAATGAGAGTGAAGCGGGTGCTGATTGGCTGCAGGGCTCACATTACATAGCATTGTCACGCGAGCCCTGGGAGAGCCAGCAGCGTCATTGCCGGATCAGCGGCGTCATTGCTAGAACAGCGGCCGCTCTGGAGGGGAGTATAAGGGGGAATAGAGCAATTGTGAAAGGGTTCTCTGAGTAGTGGGTAACCCTTTTTGAGGCCGAATTCGCACTAAAAGATCAGTCTCTGTGCTCCGTATGCAGTTCTGTGCTCCTGTCCATATTCCAGACAGCCACACATTTTTGTGTCTTTCGGGTTCAAGTTAAGGCATTGGACCCTCATCTTCTACATGGAGTCCCATGGTGCGTGCATGTCGGTAATGTCGGCCTTGACTATTATATAGTCCTTTTGCTAGCCAGTTACAGTCCATTGTGGGCTAGGACCGCACACGTACAAGGCAATGCACAAACACTTGGGTGCATGTTTGTTTAATGGGAAGGCACATCCAGCCAATGACTTATAAGACTGGGTATAATGATGGCAGGAGAGATATTGGAGCTCCTCCGTTCTCAGAAGGTAGCCCAACACCTCCCACTGAAATCGGCAGGTTCGGCAAACCGTATTTGAGGCATTACTTCTACGCAAAATGTTGGAGTTATTGTTGGCTTTCTTCTAGAACTTCCTACAATTGAAATATTCTTACGGTACATGTTTTTGCGGTAAATTCATTATCCGTTCTCAGAAGTCATGAATGTTTGTGCCAGGAAGGTTTGGCACAGTGTCACATTTTATTTTTGCTGATGTCCCATCCCTTCTGCTTCCATGAGTGGATTTTTGCTATGAGCAAATCATTCCAGTAATATTAATATTTTCCTCTTCTGCAGGTGATCGTTATGTTGGATCTGGCCCAGTCCCTGCTTGTCTTTCTTGGCCTTTCTTTGTCTGTTTCCTCTTTTCCCAACTTTCTCCGTCCAAATGTCACATTCAACCATATGGCTTATGACCCCAGCTCTGGCTTCATCTACATTGGGGCTGTCAACTGGATCTTCCAGCTGTCGCCCAACCTTCAGCTTATGTCGGAGGATTCGACTGGTCCCGTGTTGGACAGTCCTGAGTGCCTTCCTTTCAAAGACCTAAAAGATTGCCAGCAGGCTACTAAGACCCAGAACTCCAACAAGCTCTTGACCGTCAACACTCACGGTGGAGAATTACTGACCTGTGGACATGTTTTTCAGGGAATTTGCGAGAAAAGAGACTTGGCTAATATTTCTAACATAATTTACCGCACAGAGGACCCTGGTGACAACCAATTTGTGGCAGCCAACGATCCCAAAGTCACCACCGTAGGGATAGTCGAGAGGACACCACAAGGTGATTACCTTTTTGTAGGACGGGGCTTGACTGCTAGACTCTCGAGTGGAATCCCACCCATTACTATACGGCAACTGGAGAAGTCATCAGTGTTCTCCAATGAAGGTTTGGGTAAACTTGTGGTGGGCGACTTTTCGGATTACAATAACACGTTTGTAGGAACTTTCTCCGATGAAGGCCATGTTTACTTCTTGTTTTACCGGCGTGGATCGAAATCGCAAATGGAGTACAAAACATATCTCGGCAGCGTCTGCAGTAAGGACATTCACCTCTACTCCTATGTGGAAGTTCCTCTTGTATGCGATGGCTACAACTTGGCGCAAGCGGCCCATCTGGAGACCAAAAACAGAGAGCTGTTTGTGGTCTTTTCGGCCAGCCAAGGTCCCATCCCATTTCCCAGTAGCCGGACAGCTCTATGTTCCTTTATGATGAAAGACATTGAAGAACGGATCGAGAAAGCAAGAGTCTTATGTTATACGGAGTCCGGCAGGGGGGAAAGTGGACAAGAAGAGGCCGGGATTGAATATGGAGTGAACTCTAAGTGTGCAGCACTCCCTAAGGTATGTGCCCAAATGTATAGTCCTGCTTAACGTCTGCAATAGGTCATCTCCGAAATGCACCTCTTGTAAGGTTAGGAAGTGGTTCTGTACCATCTTGAGAATAACCAAACTTATTGACTTATTTCTTGTCAAGGAACCAAGGTCCATAAAAATAGAAAGCATTTTCAAGCCTCCTGCTTTGACCAATATTGGCTTCAAGCTTGGACCTTCAATAACCATTTATTGTTTATTTCCAGGAGTCCCCACAGAACTTTCCATGTGGAGGCGATCACACACCCAGCCCAATTGCCAGCAGAGTCTCGGTCATAGCTTCACCTCTGATCACTAATGACTCCAGTCTCACTGCTGTAGCTGCGTTAGTGGAGGACTCTCGCAAGGTTGTCTTTCTAGGAGATGCTGGAGGATCTATACATAAGGTGATAACTGGTTCTTAGTCAAAGCGAGGAACATTATCCATGAAGGATTCAAGGATGAGGAGGAATCTTTGTGTTGTAATTGTCCTAGAGATTGTCTCCAGCGACCTATGTTCATTTTGGAATAGTTTTATCTTTTTTTTCTCTCTTTTAGGTCTTTGTTTCTTCTGGTGCTGGACAAGTCTACAGCTCCTTAGTAGTGGCACCGGGATCTCCTGTAAGCCCTGACCTAGTTTTGGACACCTCGGGGAGGCTCCTGTATGTTATGACTGAGTCAATGGTAAGCAAGATCCACCCTGATGTATTTGATGTCTGCTTGATCACCTGCGGCAGAATGTAAACAATGGGGAAGTCCAACAATATAGAAAATGGATGACGATGACTTGGCAACCTAGCCTAGGCCATCAAAAGAGCCCAACAAATTACTGGAGCTGATTATTTCCCCAACGTAAACCGAAAGCGCAGTCTGTTGGGGTTTCTGGATGCACGGGGTGACAAAGGACATGTTCCGAGGGGACACTTTGTAGTTTTCCCCCATGCATGTGGCTAAATCGTAAACTAAGCTATAACAAAAATGTGTAATCAGAAAATGGAACTATTGTTTAAATCAAATATATCTAGAAATATACAAAAAATGGCATCAGTTTCATTATCATAGACAGAATTACAATGACTGATGACGCCTTTAAATACAGTAGTAAACTCAGAATCCACCATTCACAATATTTAATGTTGGAGTTCACCTCCTCCTCCTCCTGTACAATGACTGATCACACCTCTATATACAGTAGATAACACAGGACCCACCACTGACAGTAGGTGATGTCACAGCTCACCTCCTCTGCCTCCTGTACAATGACTGATAACACCTCTATATACAGTAGATAACAGGATCCACCATTCACAATAGGAGATATCACAGCTCACCTCACCCCCCTTCAGTACAATGACTGATAACACCTCTGAATACAGTAGATAACATAACATGGGATCTACCATTGACAATGTGATGCCACACCTCACTTCCTTCTCCTGTATAATGACTGATACCACCTTTATGTACAGTAGATAACACAGGATCCACCATTCACAATAGGAGATATCACAACACACCTCCTCCTCCTATACAGTGACTGATAACCTCTATATACAGTAGATAACTCAGGATCCACCACTGACAATAGCTGATGTCACAGCTCACCTCCTCTGCCTCCTGTACAGTGACTGACAACCTTTATATACAGTAGATTACACAGGATCCACCATTCACAATAGGAGATGTTCCAGCTCACCTCCTCCTCCTGTACAATGACTGATAACACCTCTATATACAGTAAGTCAGGATCCACCATTCACAATATGTGATGTCACAGCTCACCTCCTCCTCCTGTACAATGACTGATAACACCTCTACATACAATAGATAACACAGGATGCATGAATAGTCATAGAGCCCATGCCATATATACGTCCACTGTGGATTGCTTGACGTCCATCAACACGGGATGCTCTAGCTCAAGCATCTGTCCCATGTGCTTCATGACTACTCATGTAAGAGGCTCCGCCTCCATGACTACTAGTAAATAATTTGCATAGATTGCATGAAGGGATAAAATCCAGTTACTGATCATACAAATATATGTTTAGGAAACAAAACAAACAGTATAAATTAGTGTTAAAAGGTAACAAGTTCCCTTTAACTGTCCAGCTGTTGCATGTGCATGGCTACATTATAACAAACCCCTCAGCTGTGTGATTTGGGTCCAGACTGGTTTTCCACCTCTATATTGAATAATAACGTTACAAAGTAGCAGAAGATTTTGTTACACAATAGTTAAACTTTAATTAAAAAAAAAAGAAAACTACCTCCCCCCCCTTCAGCAGAATTGGGCCCGGGCACTGCCATGTCTGCTGTTTCCTGGACTTGTCATTAGTCAGGGTTTTGCAAAGTTTTATCTGCATGATTTGGCACATGAATGACTGAGGAGGGTTAGAGGATCTGCAGGCGGCTCTTTGGGCCTGGTGGCTTGTCCAGTCTTAAAGGGGTTTGTAAAATCTCAAAATATTTCCTAAAAGGCCCCAGATATGTAACATGTGGCAATGTGTCAGGCTGAAATGCTGGTTGTATTTGGGGCGAAAAACAAATCACTCTTCCTATTGGGTTTCATTAAAAATGTTGCACCTTTTTGCCTTCTGCGTTGCCATGTCTATTACTGACTGCAGAACGAGTTTACTGAGTATCCATCAGTGAGCTCGCTAGATGGCCTGATGGAGAGTTTGGTACTCTGGTTTTTCTCAGCTGATTTTTTATGACCACAGACCACATCAGTAAAATATCCCCCCATAAATTTGGCACTAGAATTGCACTTGACCCCAAACGATCTTCCGATTCCCACCCCCTTAGTTGCTCCTCTACAGAACATAAGTCGCCCACGCCTCAGGTAACCCTGAGCCTCCTTCCTCATATGGAGTTGTCGTTTTTCCAGTTTGATTTTCGTAATTCCCCTTTTTCGTACGAAGGGCCCGATTCATGATTGCATTTCCATTTTATTTTTGTTTAATTTCTAGTGGTTTTGTTTTTTTGCACCTTGCCTGGACTGGCCGGGGGTCTCCTCATCCATATGTGTCTGTAGGACTGTAAGTTGTCATTTTCATTTAAAGGGGTTAACCAGTGACAACGCGATCTGTGGGGTCCAACTGCTTTGCACTGCTCGGATCTATCAGCGTTAGATTGCAGCAGCGGTACTCTAGTTTTATAAAGTGGACAACCCCTTTAATGATCTCTTGTTTTTTGTTACGCTGGCAATGTTCCTGATACGATGATACAGTTTCCAGTGATAAAGCTGCATTGTGCTGGTCACATCGTGTTCCTGCTCCTTCTTTCCACCAGGAACACTTTCTGTTGTTCACAATTCGTCCTTGAATTCTTATACCGAGCAGCTGACCGGGGTCCTAATGACAGCATCGGGGGGAGGCGGCATTACATGACATGCTGGCATACAATTAGGTGTATACACTAGTGCTGATCCTGAATCACAGCTTATATTGTAGTCCAGTGCTGCATTCACTATTCTGTAGCTTCAGAGCTGAAATCTCCCAGCTTCAGCTAATTGGTAGGGGTGCTTTGTGTCAGGGTGCTTCACTACCCTTACATTAAAGCACTTACTTCCCTAGACCACCAGTGATCTTTACATTAAAGCGCTTACTTTTCTAGACCAACAGGGATCCTTACATTAAAGCGCTTACTTTTCTAGACCACCAGTGATCCTTACATTAAAGCGCTTACTTTTCTAGACAACCAGTGATCCTTACATTAAAGCACTTACTTCCCTAGACCACCAGTGATCCTTACATTAAAGCGCTTACTTTTCTAGACCAACAGGGATCCTTACATTAAAGCGCTTACTTTTCTAGACCACCAGTGATCCTTACATTAAAGCGCTTACTTTTCTAGACCACCAGTGATCCTTACATTAAAGCGCTTACTTTTCTAGACCACCAGTGATCCTTACATTAAAGCGCTTACTTTTCTAGACCACCAGTGATCCTTACATTAAAGCGCTTACTTTTCTAGACCAACAGGGATCCTTACATTAAAGTATTTACTTCACTAAACTACCAGGGATCTTTGCAAGAAAGCGCTTACTTCCCTAGACCACCAGGGATCCTTACATTAAAGAGCTTACTTTTCTAGACCACCAGGGATTCTTACATTAATGCAGGGGTCCCCAACTCCAGTCCTCAAGACCCACCAACAGATCAGGATTTCCTTAGTATTGCTCAGGTAATAATTGCATCACCTGTACAATACAAAGGAAATCCTGAAAACATGATCTGTTGGTATGCCTTGAGGACTGGAGTTGGGGAACCCTGCATTAAAGCATTTACTTCCCTAGACCACCAGGGATCTTTATATGAAAGCGCTTACTTCCCTTGACCACCAGGGATTCTTGCATTAAAGTATTTACTTGCCTAGACCACCAGGGATCCTTACATTAAAGCACTTATTTCCCTAGACAACCAGTGATCGTTACATTAAAGCGCTTACTTCCCTGGACCACCAGGGATCCTTACATTAAAGTGTTTACTTCCTTAGACCACCAGTGTTCCTTACATTAAAGCGCTTATTTTTCTAGACCAACAGGGATCCTTACATTAAAGTATTTACTTCACTAAACCACCAGGGATCTTTTCAAGAAAGCGCTTACTTCCCTAGACCACCAGGGATCCTTACATTAAATCACTTACTTTTCTAGACCACCAGGGATCCTTACATTAAAGTGATTACTTCCCTAGACAACCAGTGATCCTTACATTAAAGCACGTACTTCCCTGTACCACCAGGGATCCTTACACTAAAGTGTTTAATTCCTTAGACCACCAGTGATCCTTACATTAAAGCACGTACTTCCCTAGACAACCAGTGATCCTTACATTAAAGCACGTACTTCCCTGGACCACCAGGGATCCTTACATTAAAGTGTTTACTTCCTTAGACCACCAGTGTTCCTTACATTAAAGCGCTTATTTTTCTAGACCAACAGGGATCCTTACATTAAAGTATTTACTTCACTAAACCACCAGGGATCTTTTCAAGAAAGCGCTTACTTCCCTAGACCACCAGGGATCCTTACATTAAATCACTTACTTTTCTAGACCACCAGGGATCCTTACATTAAAGTGATTACTTCCCTAGACAACCAGTGATCCTTACATTAAAGCACGTACTTCCCTGTACCACCAGGGATCCTTACACTAAAGTGTTTAATTCCTTAGACCACCAGTGATCCTTACATTAAAGCACGTACTTCCCTAGACAACCAGTGATCCTTACATTAAAGCACGTACTTCCCTGGACCACCAGGGATCCTTACACTAAAGTGCTTACTTCCTTAGACCACCAGGGATCCTTACATTAAATCATTTGCTTCCCTAGACCACCAGTTACCTTTGCATGAAAGCGCTTACTTCCCTAAACCTCCAGGGATCCTTACATTAAAGTGTTTACTTCCCTAAACCACCAGGGATCGTTGCATGAAAGCGTTTATTTCCCTAGACTACCAAGGATTTTCATTTTGACCTCTTCAATATACCAAACCATGGAAGGTAGTGTCAGGGAAGCTGTCATACAATTTTTTTTAATTGCCTTAAACTGCCAGTGATGTTAAGGCCCCCCATACACATTAGATAGAAGTTGGCCAAATCCGCCAATTTTGGCCGACCATTTGAGTCTTCCTGACATTTTTTCAGCCACTGTTAGATGGTTGTGTCAGTGGCTTTCTGGGGGGGCCCAGGAACGTTCGGTCTTTTGTGTGGGGGAGTCCAGAGGGATAACGGTCAGGCGGACCAACGCCATCTAATGTGCGTGGCCAGATTTAGGGTTAACCCTTACAGTGCCTTAAACCCCAAGGACTCTTTGTTATGGCTGTTCGGGAGAAGTCCCAAGTCCCTTCTCCAAAACGGTAGGCCGAGCAGTGCCCAGATCTTCCTAATAATCACCCGGTGGCTGCCTGATTTCAGGTTCACTGGAAGTAAGAAAGAAAAAATGTGTTCTGCCCGATGACAAAACTGCCTCTGCTACATCTGTGTCTATAGGATGAGGTCTGGGGGTGTTTCTTACTCTGTCTCTTCTATTGAACACCTAATAACGCATTACACACACATGGCTCCTGGGCCCGGGCGTCTCACTTCTCCATAATTAATGATGAAGTTTGCCGCCCCTCAGCGTTTCCTAGACAGAAAAGGATGTTGAATATTTGATTACAGGTTCACACATGCAAATTTAAACAGGTTATAGCAGCCCAGGTTACAGCAGCCCTGGTTACAACAGCTGCTGTTTCAGGTTCCCTTTGTTTGTGGCTGGTAAATGCTGACATCGCACAGTGCCTCTCTGTAAACCAGACAACACCTATAAAGGGCTTCTCTGCTTTGGACCATCCCTGTGTGTTAGAAGAGGCCCCAAGCTTCTCCCCTTGTTGACTTCTCCGTGATCAGCTTGTGTGTACCTATCAGTAAGTGTTGAGTTTCCCTGCAGCTCCACCACTGGGGAAACTTAGTATTACACCATCCCCATTCACATCAGTAGAATGTTTGAGTAACCCAGGACAGGTCGGGTCCTCCAGAGCGAGAATTGCTTGTTGCAGTTACTCCAATTTCTACTGGACCAGAGTTGAGGACTCCTAATAAGACGCCCCTGTGACTATGGATTTTCTAAACCTCTTTACCATTTATTCACTTATGAAACATGTTCCTAAAGGTTCTCGGTACTGAAGGTGGGTGAGATAAAGTGGTGATCGTGAGATCAGGGATTTTTTGTCAGTCTCCCCGATCTGAAATTGGTGATAACAGAGGGAAAAAGATTGCACCGAGTACATGAAGACATTATATTCTAGTTTAGATTGTGTTTATTCTTTCTCGCTTGGTGCCAGTCACTGTCCGCCTGTCTGATGACCAGTCCCATTGTATCGCTCCCCTTATAGGGGGGCAATCTTTACTGCGTCTTTCCTGCCCCCTGAACCTCGTCTCCTTTACTTTCCAGGTCACCAGGCTTCCAGTTGCCGAATGTTCAAGCTTTGCTTCGTGTGACTCTTGTCTCGGAGCGGGGGACCCCTTCTGCGGCTGGTGTGTCCTGGAGGGGAGGTAAATAATTAATGGAGTAATTACGGAGTAGTGGCAGATGACGGGCTGCCAGGTGACATTCACATTTGTACGGTCCATTGACGGGAATATAAACATCAATTTTCTGCATTTAAATAGAGCACTTATTGGGTCTTAGTAGAGGGGGATCAGCTGATATCGCCAGGGAGGCTTGGACCACCGTATGTTCTCTGTATGTCCGCCCATATAATGCACAACTGGCTGCTGAGCGAGGACTGTTGTGTATTATCTTTATTTTTTTTATGTAAAATTTTGTTTCATGCTGACAGATCTAACATAGCACATAGATGGGGTACCACTTAAAGGGGGTATTCAGTCTTGATTCAAGAGCACACAGTTCCCCAGCTACCTGGCGGTGGCGGCGCTCCTGATTGATTGACAGCTCGCACCAGCATTGTGTGCGCTTTGATGTTTCTTGCATCGGAAGAGCAGTATGGTACACGTTCAGTATTCGTCAGTATTTTGCATCGGAGAGCGTTATACTGGGAGTTCATAGTAGCACCTGCTAAGCATGTCACAGACTTGTTAGTTTAGGGGCCTACCTGGGGTTTCTCAGCCTCCCCATTGGGCCAGTCTGAGCCTGAAGCTGGAGTCATACATAGCGACTTACCAGCGATCCCGACAACGATATCAACGTGTCAGGATCGCTGATAAGTCACTATGTGATCGCTATGTGATCAAACAGACAGCTTCACCAGCGATTAGCACAGCGATACCGAGCGCCCGGCATCGCTGTGCTCGTTAGTGCTGATGCCATCCCTGTAAAAAAATAGAATTAAAATAAAAAATATTGTTATTCTCACCTTCCGACGTCCCGCGCAGCCATCCTGCCTCTCTCCACGCTCCGGTCCCAGTAATCCTTTGCGAGAATGACCGCGAGAATGTCACGGTCTCACGGCAGCGCGACGTCTCGCGGTCATTCATGCAAAGGATCACTGGGACCGGGAGCGTGGAGAGAGGCAGGATGGCTGCGCGGGACGTCGAAAGGTGAGAAAAACAATATTTTTTATTTTTTTTTATTATTTTACAGCTGATCGCTGGTCTCCCACCTGTCACACGCAGCGATGCGTGCTGGCCAGCGG
The DNA here is from genome assembly GCF_039654945.1 of Dendrobates tinctorius. Lineage (NCBI taxonomy): Eukaryota > Metazoa > Chordata > Amphibia > Anura > Dendrobatidae > Dendrobates > Dendrobates tinctorius. Next base: position 21,688,640 of record NW_027361788.1, on the reverse strand, counting down.
GAGATTAGCGACGAAAAAAATGTCCAGAGGTTTCTTGCAGCGATCAGCGATACCGGCAGGGGGCCGGTCGCTGATCGCTGTCACACACAGCGATCTCGCTGGTGAGATCGCTGTTGTGTCACAAAAGTTGTGACTCGGCAGCGATCTCGCTAGCGAGATTGCTATGTGTGACTCCCGCTTGACATCTTTACTGATGTTACTTTGGAACTGCATTTGGAAACACATAAAATGAGGAGTTCTCTACTTTATTAAGAATTTTATTAAAGGATTTATGAATTGCTGACCAAGAAAGTAACTTTGCATGAGTCAAGGCCAATTTCAGACCTTTGACATTCACGGTCCGAGTACAACCAGCAATGTCCAGACCGTCTGTGGGTCTCCTCACCAGAATTTAGCAATGTCATACATGAGTATGAAGCTATTGGGTTCAGGTCAGGAGACCCTTGGCCGAACAGACATCTTTGTCAGTACTCGGTCTGATAGTGTCAGACGTGGGAAACCAGCGACTTCCTGTAACAGAAACTGAAGAATATTCTAAATTGTTAAAATACCCTGGGTTAAAATTCAATCCTGGATCTCGCTCATATAGAAAGTTTCTAAGCCTAGTAATACGAGGGGTATGGGCATCCTAAATTCCACGTCTTCTCCTCGCCTTTCTCCTAATCATCTCCGTATTTGGTCCTCCTCCTTGTAGGTGCACAGAGAAGCTGCAATGTGCAGCCAGCAGTGAGGCCAACCGCTGGCTATGGAGCTTCGACGATCACACTCAGTGCGTGTCCATCCAGGATCTGTATCCGGCCAACCAGAGCAGACTCGAGCAGACCGAGGTGCGAGCAGTAAGAGGCTCAAGTCCCAATACTGTAGATTACAGCCCAGAGGCTACTTAATCCACTGAGCAATGTTGTAAATCGTGTACTGCATGTGCGTGTCGTTTTCTTCTCTATTCACACCCAAAGTAAAAAATCAAAGTTCTGCTCGTCCCATCTTGGAATTTGCCTGCGGTTATCTTACCGACTACCAAGGGGCTTATGGTTTTCTACAGGATAGGCAATAAATGTAGGATTGCTGGGAGAATGGGGGTCCGTGTCCCCATGTGAATGGTGCAATAGTGTACATGTGTTACCACTGCTGTATTCACCATTTGTCAGGAATGTGCTCACTGCTGCCCCCATAGAGAATGTATAGAGAGGTGCATTACCAGAACCAGTGTCCCATAGGACACCCATTCTCGTGATTGGCGGGTGCCAGAAATAGGACCCTAAGTGACCCCCATACATAAGGCTCCCTCTCCTGACTCCCCTCATACACAGGAGCCGAGCCCTCAGCAGTTTAACTCTTAGACAACTAAAGGATCGTCAGTCTGAATTCAGACATGCCCCCAGACATCATCTATTGGGGGAGAGTCAGGAAGCCTCCATATATCTTAGACTGTAGGCTGAATATCAGCAGGGTCGGCCAATGATTGTCTGACGTGTATGGGGGTCCACACTTATTGTCTCTCCTGTGCTTGTTTGTGAGATCACCCCTTTAACCTTGTATGTGTCACAATTATCTCCCATAATGCACTAGAAACTTGGTGGTATTCCAAAAAAAAATCATAAATGAAAAGAAAGGCTTGAGCTGGTTCGGCAGATGAATCCTACTTGTATTTCTCGCTTCTCTTCAGGTCTCCATGACTGTGCTGAACTTTCCATCGGGTGCAGAACAAGACGCTTGGAATTGTCTGTTCAATGATTGGTCCAGTCCTGCCCATGTCTATGGGAACAAGGTCAGGTGCACCTCTCCGCCACCAGGACTACTGCCCTCAAATCAACCCGGCAAAGGTGAGCCTTTGACAACGTAAAAGGGTTCTTCACGTCGGACAAGTCCTTCTTTCTGCTGGAACACCAAGGGATCAGCTGTAATGTGTGGGACAACCTGGCAGTTTCCCTGCAGCACCTCCGCAGGTGAAATAATGCAAAAGCCAATTGAATTCAATACTCGGGTCTGTTAAATGTACTGATCCTCCAGACTGCGAGATGCTCTTTATAACCTGACAATGAGATGAGGATCCAGAACTTTTCTATAGTAGATGACCCCATTAAGACCCTCAAGTGCAGCAATTACTAGGCTGCACCCCCATAAGTTTTTTTTTTTTACAGTCGTCTCCTTGCATCTAATGTCTTGCAGACGTTCGCTGCAGGTATCGATGGTGCTGGTTGTTTTGTCTCTGGCAATAATAATCAGGGTTGTTAACAGCATTGGTAAAGTTCCTGAGATTGCAGAGATTGGAGGTTTATGGTTCACAAGAAGCCAGTGTGTACAGGGCCTGGCCATGTGCTGGTCAGAGGTCAGGCTTTCTTCTCAGAAACCTTGTGCCTGTCATATGAAGCCTGCTCCTTCTAATTGTCCAAGTGTGTCTCTCGTGTGCACCGAGTAGTTTCCTTTTTTTCCATGCCGATGTTAAATCTCTGTTCAGAATTAGGAGAGTTAATATTTCTTCTAAAAAAAAAAAAAAAAAATGAAAGGGTCTTTCTAATAAAGAACATACATCGTATATCCATGATATACGATGTGGTCCGACTGCTTCAATCTTTCACAATCAAGAGAACAGGGGTCCTATATTCCTTCTGTGTTTTGAGTAGTACTGAGCATGTGCGACCACGGCTTCGTGGTCGCACATGCTCAGTACTGTGCTATTTATACAAGGGACAGTTACCTCCCTGTTGTTGGAACTGACGAATTCTCAGCGATCCCACAACTACTTTTTTTTTCTATATGAGGTTTGGGTATAAAATAATGAAAAGCTCATAAAAAATATACAAATTTTTGGGGTTAAATTCCTACATTTTGTACATTTTAGTCATCCTGATAGTGGATGTATGTGTCTTTTTGCTTTAAGGACCCCATGCCCATTAGACTAAATTAGAAAAAATATTGTCCCAATCAGTCGTCAGTCTGTTGTGTATGGGTGGCCCCCTGACTATTCCCCAACAGATAATGTCGGAGGAGAAAAAGATTTTCTTTTTATAAGTTTATTTCCCCTTTATCCTCGTAACAGTGAGGTTGGCTTTGAGATTTCTCCTTGCTTCCGACCTCCCTGGTCACGCTTACTCCCCCTGCTGGATATTACACGATACAACCGGCGACATATATTGCACACCTATACCGTATACATGTATATATGTGGCGTAATGATAAATCACTATAAGCCAATATATATCTATATTTTTTCTTCCAGATCACGTGACTGTACGTTTGGCGCTGGTCTTCCATGAAGTCACCGTCACCGTGACCGACTTTGTCTTCTATGACTGTGCGGCTGTTATGGACCTGGCAGTGACTAATCCGTGAGTTAGCCCAGGCTGTGGTTGGTAATTAAGTGAACCCTGAATTATTTATGGGCACAGGAATCGTTAACCCCTTCACTCACACACTACATAAGTACTGTGTTATACAGCCGTCATCTGCCCATAACAGCAGTGACTGGAGCTAGCTCCGATTGCTGCTATTAACTATTTAGATGCTGTCGATCACGGACGGTGACATTTAACTATTAAAATAATAATAATGAGAACAGATGACTTCCTGAGAGTTGGAAGCCCACCTCTTTGTGATAGAACAACGTCGGCCCAATTTTAGGCAATATTTTGTCAGGACAGGGGGCGTTATACTTGTCTGTACCCCACTGATGATGATGGCAGGGTTTGTCTTTACAGGTGCAGCGCGTGTGTGAGCAGCCCCTGGAGGTGTTACTGGTGTCTGTCGGACCACCTTTGCTCTCACACTCCACAGTGCAGCCACGAGGGGATTATCATATACAGCCAGAACGTAAGAATCATAGTTACTCGTGGGTCCATAGTGACCATGGGGCATGGTGCCACGTCACCAACCGTAATGTTGGGGAGAGAATCTTCCATGGTTTTGGGTCCCTGTGCCATGTTGATGGGATTTGGCCATGCAATAAGGTATTTACTGTTCTTGCAGGATGAACAGAGGGAGTTGTGGGGTCCGGGATCTTGCCCTCGGGTGGAGAAAGTTGAAGGCTCTCACTTGATTCACGTCGGCATGGACGGAGAACTCGATCTGATCGGATACAATCTTCAACTCCTCAATGTGAGTTTTGCCGATACTATGAAATGTGTGTTTTGTAATAACAGATATTGGGCAGATTCACATCAACACTTTCACTGGTACATTCAACAGTGCTTCTCCTGTCCTAAGGCCGTGTCGGGTACTGCAGATCAGCCTTCATTAAGTGATGTAGTATAACCGTCCCCGGCAGATTCTCAAATAGGAATCAGTTTGTGTTTCGTCACTTAGAGACGCCTCTTAACCCTTTCCTGATTGAGAAATTTTCTAGGTTTGTGCACCCCCCCCCCAGAACGATAACTTTTTTTTTCATTATCATAGCTGTATGAGGACTTTTTTATTTATTTATTTATTTATTTTATTTTTTTAGGATGAGTTGTAATTTTGAATGACACCATTTATTTTACCATATACTGCATTGGAAAAAGGAGGGAAAAATTGAATTTATCCATTGTTTTTGGCAAAACATAATTCTTCAGGTCCATACGATTACAGCGATACCTGTACTTTTATATATTTTAATGGTTAAAAAATCAATAGTTTATTACTCTGTCGCCTCATTGGGGGACACAAGACCTTGGTACTGCAGGCGGCAGTGTCCCAAGTCTAGGGACCTGTCAGCACAATATTCGTCCATTGCTTCCCACCCAGGGACTGCTTTGGGACGTCCCAAGGTCTTGTGTCCCCCAATGAGGCGACAGAGTAAAGGAGATTTTTGTGTACTCACCGTAAAATCTTTCTCTTAGCCTCTAATTGGGGGACACAGCTCCCACCCTGTTGCCCTTGCGGGCTGTTATTATGTTGGGTACTCATATTGTTCCTTGAGCTGTACATAGTAGCCTTTGTTTATAGGCTTGGTTATGTTGGATTTGTTATCTCCTCCTACTGCTTGGGTACAAAAACTGAGGTAAGGCGGATGCCGCCCAGGGGTGTATACTGTGGAGGAGGAGCCAGAGCCAAATCTTTTTCAGATTAAGCATAGTGTCGCCTCCTAGTGGACAGAAAGCATAAATCAATAGTTTATTTTAAATAAATAAATCATTTGCTTTGAGTCCTTTCATTTTATTTTTCTGTCGCGCTCACGTTTTTATTGATACCACTTTGGTGTACATGAGACGTACTGATCGCTTATTGTGGACAAATTTCAGCGATCAACAAAAAAATGCAATTCTGGCATGTTCGATTTTTATTATACGGTTTATATCCTTTTATATTTTGACGGGCCTGACTTTTTTTTTTTTTTACAAACTCGGTAATACCAAATGTGTTTATCGTTATTTTATTTTTTTTTGCTGGGAAAAGGTGGATTATTCAAAAAAAATTTTTAATATATATTTTTAATATAGATTCTGTAAATTATACTTTAAAAAAAAAAAATAAATCCTGCATTGTATTGCTTGTCTCCTCCCGGGGGTTATCTGGGAGGCGAATGGGGTTGAGCTGTAATAGAAAAAAAAAAAAGCAGACCCTTTTTCTAGTCCCGGACCAACCTTTAAATACCATTTTTGGCAGCGGAATAATGTGCAATCTTTTGTTTTTATTTTTTTCAGGGCGAAGCTCTAGAATTCAACTGCGTAATAGAGGTGGAAGGAGCGCCCATCACCCTGAGAGCGCAGATCAGCAAGATGACTGCGGAAAAGGATCTGTATAAGGTCCATTGTGAATCCCATAAGGTACGCCAGACTGACTGCAGCAGACTTAAGTACTTCACGCATAGCAAGATCGCTGAAACGTCACAGGTTTTGTGACGCAACAACGACCTCGCCAGCGATCTCGCTACATGTGACACATAGCGGCGACCGCCCCCCCCCCCCCCCCCCCCGCTATGATGTCGCTGATCGTGCTCAAATGTCCTAGGCCATTTTTTGATCGTTGGTGTCCCGCTGGCCAACATGCATCGCTGTGTTTGACGCCATAACAACGACGAGCGACCTCGTTGAAGAATGCCTATCGAGGTCTGAGTTGTCAGCATAGCTGCTGTGTGACAAGGGCCCAACGACCGCTGAGGTCGTTATACGGATCGCTGGATCGTTGCTGCGGCGTTGAAGAGATCTGCCTGTTTGACAGCTTACTAGCGACGCACCAGCGATCCTTACCAGGTCGTATCGTCTGGATCTCTGGAGCGTTGCTATGTGTAACGGGACCCTTAGGGTGTGTGCACACGTAAGCATTTTTGTTTCGCGTTTTAGAAGCGTTTTTACCATCAAAAACGCTTAAACGCTTACAAGAAGCATCCCATTCATTTGAATGAATTCCGCACTTTTTGTGCATATTGATGCGTTTTTTTCCGCAAAAAAAACGCATCGCGGTAAAAAAACACAGCATGCTCATTAATTTTGCGGAAAAATCCGCATTTCTAACTATATTCTATGAGACTGGGGATGCTCCGGAAAAAATCGCGGCAAAAACGCATACGTGGGTACATAGCCTTAGGTTGTCTCCTTTTTAAAATGGGTTGTCTGCTTTTTTTTCTCATAATCACAGCAAGTGTTTAGTTTCCCTGCAGTGCCCCCACAGGAAAAATAAAGTATTACACAATTCTGATTAGAAACAATGGGTTGTCTATGTAATGCGTAGTCCTCTCGGGTCCTCCAATGCGGGGCTTTTACTGCTCTGGCAATTTCATGAAGGTCTCGATGTAGTTGCTCAAAATGGACAAAAAGTTTATTTAACTCTTTCAGGGACAGTTTGCATGTATAAACTTGTATAGTAAAATATCGATGATCCCTATTAATATGTGACCATGCCGCCACGTAGCCGATGTAATGATTAATACCAGGCGGCTTCTTCTCTCTGATAGTACGAGTACCCCCTACAAGCGATGGAGCATCAGGTCCCTGTGTATGTGAAGAAAGGGGACGTGTACCGCGTGGATAATGAGGGAGACATTACAGGTATTTATTGCTACACGGTAACGGTATATTTACTGACTGTGTGACAGAGGTGGGAATTCATGACTGTGTGAGATCCATATAAGACTGTGCCGTGCATTGTATCACATATCCAGACTGTATCAGCTCGTCAGCCTTAAAGGTTGGTGGTCCAAGACACCCGCCATCCCCACCGATCTGTTGTTCTCAGCTCTGGCGGTGTACAGAACGGGAGCAGCAGAACGCCACTCAGCATGTTGTGGCTGTTGTTGAGTACTGCAGCTCACTTCAGTAGGAGCAGAGTTGCAGTGTGCAATGAGGGTCGTAACAGTATATGGAGGGGTCTTGTGTGTTGGACCCCCACCGATCTGATATTGTGGACCTAGCATACATATAGGCTTCCGCTATCTAAGTAGTGGACAACCATTCACATTAAGCTAAGGTTATCCGGACCCACCAATGTTGTTAGGACCACCCGACTGTCGGACGTTCATTTGATCTATTGCTTAAGGGGGGTGGTCAGGCATATTGATGTCAACATGCCCGATCCTTAGTTCTCTAACCAGATAAGTCACCGTCGAGGGATCTGGTAGCTGCATACTCCCCAATTAAAAAAAATATGCACACTCAGCCCAACTAAGCATACATACATAGCTGGCTCACAGCTTTAAGGGGATCTTCCAGATCTTAACTCCACATTGGGAGTCCAATCAGAGAGCTCAGTTTCCCTGAGCAGCTTTGGCAGAGTCCTCGATTTCGGTGATTGGCTGCAGTGCTGTTGACGTGATGTCAGTGCTGCAGACAACAGTGGTGAAAAACCAGATCTGGACCGGGTGAGAATGAGGAAGGCGCTTTTTTTTCCTTTTTATAGCAAGCTATGCCAGGTATTTTCTGAAACCCTAAAACCCCTCTTAATTGAAATTACATGAGTCATTATTTCATTATTTTACTCCATTTTTTTCACTCTCTTCCCCAAATGTTTTCATCTTAATCTTTTCATCCCCCCAGTGACTTTGTATAACTGCTCTGTGGGGCAGTCGGACTGCAGCCGTTGCCAGGCCTTACCCCCGGAGTACCAGTGCCTATGGTGCGGAGAGGAAACCAAGGCTTTGTGTGTGCACAAGGATCAATGCGGCCACAGCACTGTCCATGTCTGTCCCACACCGCTCATCCACTCGGTATGTATACAGGGGCCACACACAGCCTTACCGCTTCATAAGCCGTGAATTCTATGTGGGTGGGGGGTGCAGTACAATACGGCCCCATACTTCGGTTACAACAGCCATCACAGTGATCAATATACTGATGGTAAGAGAACCATGTAAATCGCTCAACACAACAAATCTAACTTGTTTTCTCCAAATTTACTACAAAAATAATTTTACCGACTACTGCAGTCTCAGAATTATTCACCTCTGGCTGTTATAACCTGCTGCAAACATAATTTATAGCCAGGTGGATAGTTTTGATTGTAACTCGATTTAGTAATACGGATATACAGTATATATGGTATATAATTTTTTTTTTTTAATTATTTTTTACTTTTTAGTTTTCCCCTGTGACTGGTATCTTGGAAGGAGGCACGACCATTACCATTGATGGAGCAAACATGGGCCAGAAAGCCGAAGAAGTGTCAGTGACTGTATGCGACCAGCCGTGCTCCCTCCTGCCAGAACTGTACGTCGTATCCAACAGGTTAGTAGATAGCCACACCAAGCGCCATGTCTGTATTTTCGCAGTCATTTCCTCAAACACCGCCACTGATTCACCCCCATTTCACCACTTCTGTACTTCTAAGCCTTTGCTTACTGGGACATTTAATTTTAGTGTCCGGCCTCTTATAAAAGTTCCAGTAGCGGCTGCCGTCCACGATGGCTTCCTGAAATAGACGTGTTTATTAGCGGCTCGAACCCTTCTTGCTTCTAATTGGTCACAGTTTGATTGTTGCGGTGCCTGTTATTTACCACCCCCTGGTGGTGGGTAGTAGTACTACAGTAATAGGTTTGTGCACTGCAGGATCCTTTTTTTCTTTTTCCTCTTTCTTTTTGTACTGGCGGATTTTGCTCCAAATTCATCTAATGGCGCACGATGTTTGATGTTTTTATTGCAAGTTTTGTACTCCACTGCAGCACTATCGTACAAAAAATCTTAGCAAAATTGCCAAAAGTAAAATCTGGCTAATGAAAAACAAGCCTGCACTGTTGTAAAAAAAAAAAATAAATAAGTACATAAAATATATATATATATATATATATATATATATGTGATATTATAAACGGTACATTAAATATACAGTGCCTACAAGTAGTATTCAACCCCCTGCAGATTTAGCAGGTTTGATAAGATGCAAATAAGTTAGAGCCTTCAAACTTCACACAAGAGCAGGATTTATTAACAGATGCATAAATCTTACAAACCAAAAAGTTATGTTGCTCAGTTAAATTTTAATAAATTTTAAACATAAAAGTGTGGGTCAATTATTATTCAACCCCTAGGTGTAATATTTTGTGGAATAACCCTTGTTTGTAATTACAGCTAATAATCGTCTTTTATAAGACCTGATCAGGCCGGCACAGGTCTCTGGAGTTATCTTGGCCCACTCCTCCATGCAGATCTTCTCCAAGTTATCTAGGTTCTTTGGGTGTCTCATGTGGACTTTAATCTTGAGCTCCTTCCACAAGTTTTCAATTGGGTTAAGGTCAGGAGACTGACTAGGCCACTCCAACACCTTGATTTTTTGCCTCTTGAACCAGGCCTTGGTTTTGTTGGCTGTGTGCTTTGGGTCGTTGTCTTGTTGGAAGATGAAATGACGACCCATCTTAAGATCCTTGATGGAGGAGCGGAGGTACTTGGCCAAAATCTACAGGTAGGCCGTGCTATCCATCTTCCCATGGATGCGGACCAGATGGCCAGGCCCCTTGGCTGAGAAACAGCCCCACAGCATGATGCTGCCACCACCATGCTTGACTGTAGGGATGGTATTCTTGGGGTCGTATGCAGTGCCATCCAGTCTCCAAACGTCATGTGTGTGGTTGGCACCAAAGATCTCGATCTTGGTCTCATCAGACCAGAGAACCTTGAACCAGTCTGTCTCAGAGTCCTCCAAGTGATCATGAGCAAACTGTAGACGAGCCTTGACATGACGCTTTGAAACTAAAGGTACCTTACTGGCTCGTCTGGAACGGAGACCATTGCGGTGGAGTACGTTACTTATGGTATTGACTGAAACCAATGTCCCCACTGCCATGAGATCTTCCCGGAGCTCCTTCCTTGTTGTCCTTGGGTTAGCCTTGACTCTTCGGACAAGCCTGGCCTCGGCACGGGAGGAAACTTTCAAAGGCTGTCCAGGCCGTGGAAGGCTAACAGTAGTTCCATAAGCCTTCCACTTCCGGATGATGCTCCCAACAGTGGGCCCAACTCCTTGGAAAGGGTTTTGTACCCCTTGCCAGCCTTGTGACCCTCCACGATCTTGTCTCTGATGGCCTTGGAATGCTCCTTTGTCTTTCCCATGTTGACCATGTATGAGTGCTGTTCACAAGTTTGGGGAGGGTCTTAAATAGTCAGAAAAGGCTGGAAAAAGAGATAATTAATCCAAACATGTGAAGCTCATTGTTCTTTGTGCCTGAAATACTTCTTAATACTTTAGGGGAACCAAACAGAATTCTGGAGGTTTGAGGGGTTGAATAATAAATGACCCTCTGAATAAACTTTTCACAATTTAAAAAAAAATTAAACAAAGAAATAACATGCTGCAGTGCATTTCACACTTCCAGGCTGATCTACAGTCCAAATGTCACAATACCAAGTTAATTCCAAGTTAATTCCGAATGTGTAAACCTGCTAAATCTGCAGGGGGTTGAATACTACTTGTAGGCACTGTGTATATATATATATATATATATATCTATCTATCAAGGCCTAAAAACCGTATGGTAAAAAAATGCATAAAAATTAAGTGATCTCTAGGTGATAAATGCAAGATCTTTATGGTTTTGAGTGCTAAACCGCCACAAAACAGAGGCTAGGAGGAATTTACATGGAGCGGTGGTCTAGCGTACGTTTTGCTGCTCTGGTCCAAGTCTATAACACTTATGGAAACATTCAGCTGCTTCCATCAGACCCATGGCAAATTCTTGAGTCCTCCTAGTCCTATTTGTTTGGCTGCGGTAACGCAGGATTTGGTTGGTGTCCCAGCAGTCGGACCCCCATGAAAATATAAGCCCCCGCCCATACCCAATATCGGCCAAATGTGCCGATATCAGCAGATTCGTCTAAAAGTCTAATGGGAGCGCCCCCCGACTCTCCCCATACAGATGATGGTCATGGGGAGATAAAGATCCGGCTATCCTTTTTGTTCTCCCAGCGATAATCTGCCGACAGATTTCTGGCAGCGGCTCTTTATATACAGAGCGAGCTCTCCTGTATACGGGAGAGTCGGGCCAGATTTATGGTGTACGGGGGGGGGGCTCTACAAATCATGACGCTAATTAGAGCGGATTACTTACCTATAGGATTGTCTGCACCCTGTCCGCGAGTCCAGAGGAGGCGTCTGGCACTGTGGAAGTTTCAGTAAATGGTCGGGATCCTGGAATTTCCAGTGAGCTTTTCTCTTATCAGGTAAGTGGCTTTTACAACCAGATGAAGCCCCCCATATGCACAGTTATGTCTCCCAACATTCAAAGGAAAGGTCCCCACGACCGAGCGTTGTTGTGTCTTCTATGCCGACCCCTCTGGTGGTGATTTATGTCTGGGAAGATCAAAAGGATCGGACACTGAAGTCTAGCATGTCTGATCCTTCTCTTCCCCCCAACATCATCAGTCAGGGGAGAATCAGGAGACTCCAATACTCATTAGACTGTGTGGCAATCCCCTCAATCTCTGCAGGTTCAGCCAACTTTCTATCTAATTTGTATGGGGGAGCTTTAATCTCTGTATAGTATTTTTATCAGCCCCTATGCATTGAGCTCCCCCTAGTGGTGGCGACAGGCAGTCAGAATTTTATGATTTAAGGCTCTAAAATGACTGTCCTCATTTAATATAATTCTAGGAACCGCTGCCGGGGCTTCAGGTTAATAATTTATTTTCTTTCTAACAATTCAGGACCCCATTCTTCAGACGCTGGATCCAGTAAGGGGTCCAATGGCTGGTGGGACAATCATCACCATTATCGGCTCCAAGCTACTGACTGGTGACCAGATAGCGGTGACTGTCGGGGATTTGCCTTGTGAAGTGTTAGTGTTATTATTATTTTATGTTATTATTTTACTCTGTCTGTGCTCAAAATACAGATTGTTGTTTTTTGTCTTTTTCAGGTTTGGGGATTTATTAGAAGACCAGTTATATTGTGTGACAAGCCCCAGTTCTGTGCAGCAGGAGATGCCGGTGCAGGTTTTTTATGGAAAAACAGGAAGACATCTGAAGGACCCCTTGTACGAATACACAGAAAACCCGACCATTTCTTCTGCTTATCCTTCCAGCGCCTTCTATGGGTAGGAATGAAAATTACATATCTGGGCTTTAGTTAAAGGGGATGTCCAAGTATACAGGTCTATTGACCTATCTGTTCATCAATGGCAGATCATTGGAGGTCTAACACCCAGCGCCCCCTGACACTCAGCGCTGTTTATTATCTGTAGCTGGATGCAAACACTTAGAAAGGAGCTGATGAGCGCAGCTCCGATCAAAGTGCAGCGGCCATTGTGAGCTACTGCAGAGCACCTTCTATGCAAAAGCGTTTACATCCGATAGCAAAACTCATCTGATCGGTGGGGGTGCCGGCTGTTGGATCCCCACCCGTCTGCGATTGATCCTGCAGATAGGTCAGCAATTCCTTATGTCTCTTTTAAAGGGATTTTATATTTCTGGTCTATCCTTTAGATAGGCTATCGATATTCAGTAGCCCTTTGGAAATCCCAATTGGCCGTTCTTGGGGTGATGGGGGGAGCCTTGTGCTTTTTGCAGCTAAGCCCTAAAGGTGTCCATATACGTAAGAGCATAGTTGGCCAAGCCCTCAGATTTCAGCATGGGTTACCTTCTGAGTGTCCCCCCAGACGGATGATGTTGAGAAATAGATGCATAAGGCATGTTGAATTTTAACATGCCCAATCACTTGTTCTCAGGAAAGATAAGCCATCAGCAGAGGTGTCTGACAGCGACCAATTCCCCTCTCCCTATTGCAAATACACATGACTATTAGTAATAGCCAAGAGGAAACGACGATCGTCCGAATACTTTTGAGGGCTTACAGGCAACTTACACTGCAGTACCAAGTGCAGCCAGACTTGTATGGATGTTGCTGTGCTTGGATGAACAATGAAATGATTGTAGAATTGGAGGTCTGGCTGATCACACCCCAATACTTAGGATAGGTCATCAATAATTCCCTTTAAAGGATTGTGGCTGTTGCTGACCCATTGTCAGGGGTCTCCCAGGACATGTGCATGGCCGGCTTGTGCTCTGGCTATCTGTCCTCAAGACCTCCTCAGTGCCAGACGTGGAAGTGAGCGGCATCAGAACGTGTGAGGCTTCATCTCATGGATGTCCCATTGCTTCTTCCACAGAGGAGGACGGACAGTTATGGTGACAGGTGTAAACCTGGATGTTGTGCAGGCGCCACTTATGTGCGCTTTGGTGAGGTCGCCAGTGGAGGAGCCTCAGCCGGGAGAGAGCAGGAGAAGGAGGAGGCGAAAGAGAGAATTTACTCTTGGTCCTGTCCATGAGGTGAGGCCGTTCCCAATCATCCTTCTCCTTTTTCTTGTAGTACTTTGTGGTCTTTCAGCACTGTTTTGTTTTTATTTGTAATCATGGTTTTGCTTTTTCACATTCCATTATCAGATTAGTGAACCGTGTCTCCAAAACTCCACATTCATGGAGTGCACCTCACCGTCTGTCCCCGACAACTCCATCCTTGTGGATATATTATTTATACTAGACAATGTCAGGTTTCCATACAGCAGCCTCGGAAAGAACTTCACCTACCAGAAGAACCCGGTCCTGAAGCCTCTGAACCGTGACAACCCCGGCAAACCATATAGCCTGAAACCCGGGAACGTGCTGGATATAGAGGTACGAATACAAAGTAGTCAGCTGATAGCTCTCGGGAGCATTTGCGGCGTCTCCGGCCTCTGAGGGGGCTCTGTCGCGGCGTCTCCAGCCTCTGAGGGGGCTCTGTCGCGGCGTCTCCAGCCTCTGAGGGGGCTCTGTCGCGGCGTCTCCAGCCTCTGAGGGGGCTCTGTCGTGACGTCTCCGGCCTCGGAGGGGGCTCTGTCGCGACGTCTCCGGCCTCGGAGGGGGCTCTGTCGCGGTGTGGGAGGGCGGGTGTTGAGAATGAGGAGTGAGGCTGGCTCTCTGCCAAAGTCGCTGGCCTCGGGAGGTGGGGCGGCTCTCTCAGTAGTCCCAGGTGGACTTTCTGCCAGTGTCCCCTGCCTCGGGCAGCTGTCTGCCGGTGTCCCTAACCTCGGGCGGCTTTCTGCCGGTGTCCCCTGCCTCGTGTAGCTCTCCCATAAGCTGTAATCTTAACACGCAGAATGTAAAGTGCAGCCTGAGGATAAATTTAAAGTGTTGCATATATCTATTAGGTTGCTGTATTCTGTTGTTTTGCAGGGTGAGGGCCTAGATTCAGGCATCAGCAAACAAGAAGTTCGGGCAATGATTGGAAATGGTATTTGTACCGTGAAGACTCTCACTCACAACCACTTGTACTGTGAGCCTCCTCTTACTGCTCCAACGCCGCTCGACTCCACTTCTTCTTTGCCGGAGTTTGTGGTTAGTATTCTTGAATTTTTGCCTCCTCTCCTGTGTATACAGTTAGGTCCATATATATTTGGACAGAGACAACATTTTTCTAATTTTGGTTCTAGACATTACCACAATGAATTTTAAACAAAACAATTCAGATGCAGTTGAAGTTCAGACTTTCAGCTTTCATTTGAGGGTATCCACATTAAAATTGGATGAAGGGTTTAGGAGTTTCAGCTCCTTAACATGTGCCACCCTGTTTTTAAAGGGACCAAAAGTAATTGGACAGATTAAATAATTGTAAATAAAATGTTCATTTCTAGTACTTGGTTGAAAACCCTTTGTTGGCAATGACTGCCTGAATTCTTGAACTCATGGACATCACCAGACGCTGTGTTTCCTCCTTTTTGATGCTCTGCCAGGCCTTCACTGCGGTGGTTTTCAGTTGCTGCTTGTTTGTGGGCCTTTCTGTCTGAAGTTTAGTCTTTAACAAGTGAAATGCATGCTCAATTAGGTTTAGATCAGGTGACTGACTTGGCCATTCAAGAATATTCCACTTCTTTGCTTTAATAAACTCCTGGGTTGCTTTGGCTTTATGTTTTGGGTCATTGTCCATCTGTAGTATGAAACGACGACCAATCAGTTTGGCTGCATTTGGCTGGATCTGAGCACACAGTATGGCTCTGAATACCTCAGAATTCATTCGGCTGCTTCTGTCCTGTGTCACAGCATCAATACACACTAGTGACCCAGTGCCACTGGCAGCCATGCATGCCCAAGCCATCACACTGCCTCCACCGTGTTTTACAGATGATGTGGTATGCTTTGGATCATGAGCTGTAGCACGCCTTCGCCATACTTTTCTCTTTCCATCATTCTGGTAGAGGTTGATCTTGGTTTCATCTGTCCAAAGAATGTTCTTCCAGAACTGTGCTGGCTTTTTTAGATGTTTTTTTAGCAAAGTCCAGTCTAGCCATTTGATTCTTGATGCTTATGAGTGGCTTGCACCGTGCAGTGAACCCTCTGTATTTACTTTCATGCAGTCTTCTCTTTATGGTAGATTTGGATATTGATACGCCTACCTCCTGGAGAGTGTTGTTCTCTTGGTTGGCAGTTGTGAAGGGGTTTCTCTTCACCATGGAGACTATTCTGCGATCGTCAATGGAGCACCTGGGGCGCGCGCGCGGAGGCGTGAGGGCACGAGCACACTGTGCAGGACCGTGGGGTACTCGGTACCAGGCCCGTCGACTTCAATGGGGGGACGGTGTCACGGCGGCGGCGACCCGGTCCTTGGCCCTGGGGCGTCCATTAAATAAAAAATGATGAAAGGGGAAGGGGAAAAGTTGTTGGTGATATGGTAAAAATGAAGATAAAGTTTATAGATGGTTAAATACGTGACGCCACCTGTGGTATTCTGGTCAGAGGTGACCAGCGCTGCGGTGTTGTTCCCCTGAGACTGTTGATGTGGCGCAGCTGAGGTGAAAATAGCTCTCCACATGTAGAGCAATAGTCCCAGGGCAAAGATGTTAGATTAATAGTCAAAATGGCTGTGAACGTTGGGGTGCAGAGAAATGAGAGGAGGACACAGAGAGGTGCAGTTTCTTTACCTTTTACTGGCAATTGGTTGCAATCCGGAGTACCACATACAGGTGATGGCTTGAGTCCGGCTCACCTGGAGGCATTTAGGGGATCCACCTTGCCAGGTGGGGATTTAGGACCTTCCTTCTGCGCTTTGTGTGTGGGTCTCTGCTATTTATAACTAAGCTGAGACCCTCAATTGCGTGATGATTTCACTAATCTGTACGGCTGTCAGCATGAGCCTATTCCACGGGTACCGTCCTTTTCACCGTCAGCCCCGGGCTCCTTATCTGCTGCCGTGCCGTCAGGTGCTCAATGTTGCACAGGAATTTACAATCCCCTGTACTTTCAGATTCAGCGGTCAGGACATACAGCTCCTGACCACCAAGGACTCTGGCGTCCCTTTCTCGCCAATAGCGCTTAGCTCTGGGGGCTACTATATGCATTTTGTAGCTTCCCCAGAGCCTCTCTGTCTCTGCTCGTATCCTTTTCCTCCTCACAGATCAGCTGCCCCTCACCAGCTCCTTACAGATCAGCTCCCTGTCCTCAACTGACTGGATCTTCCAGAAAGATCTTTTTACCTCACGTTTTTAACTGCCTTGTCATTTTCCTCACAGCTGCTCTCGTTTCCATGACAGCTCCCTCAGCTCACTTCTACCTGACTCACCAACCCCTCTGCTGGCCAGAATTTATAAGGCAGCTCCCTTTTCTGACCTGCAGCAGGTATTGTGATTTAATCTATGTTACCTGGCATGGGGGTCCCCTTTCTGCCTCCAAGCATGACTTCACCTCATAGAGGGAGGCAATGTCACTGTGACAACCGGACTCTGGGGTGTCACATTCACCACTGCTGTCTTCCGTGGGCGCCCAGGTCTTTTTGCATTGATGAGTTCACCAGTGCTTTCTTTCTTTCTCAGGATGTACCAAACTGTAGATTTTGCCACTCCTAATGTTGTAGCAATTTCTCGGATGGGTTTTTTCTGTTTTTGCAGCTTAAGGATGTCTTGTTTCACCTGCATGGAGAGCTCCTTTGACCGCATGTTTCCTTCACAGCAAAACCTTCCAAATGCAAGCACCACAACTCAAATCAACTCCAGGCCTTTTATCTGCTTAATTGAGAATGACCAAGGGATTGTCCACACCTGTCCATGAAATAGCTTTGGAGTCAATTGTCCAATTACTTTTGGTCCCTTTAAAAGCATGGTGGCACATGTTAAGGAGCTGAAACTCCTAAACCCTTCATCCAATTTTAATGTGGATACCCTCAAATGAAAGCTGAAAGTCTGAACTTCAACTGCATCTGAATTGTTTTGTTTAAAATTCATTGTGGTAATGTCTAGAACCAAAATTAGAAAAATGTTGTCTCTGTCCAAATATATATGGACCTAACTGTATGTAACACAGCCAACAACAACCTCATACTTTTTTTTTAATTATGATTATTGAACTAAGGTGCACATGGGAAATCTCCAGTTTAACCTCGGCCAAGTGAAATATGACGAGGAGGGGCAGTCTAGTTTCCCTAAAGAAGCAAAGATTGGCATAGGTGTCGGAGTTGCTCTGCTCATCCCCATTGTGCTAATCATCATCTTCATGTACCGGTATGATCATAAATATCACTATTCCTCATAAATTGTGGCAAAAGCTGCCATCCCGGTGACTGTTGGCACACCAGAGGCGAGATTTGCCCTGGGGATATGTAACTCATATGCATTTGTTACAGGAGACAGAGTAAGAAGGCAAAGAGGGATTATGAGAAGGTCCTCGTACAACTGGAGAACCTGGAGACTAGTGTGGGAGACCAGTGCAGAAAGGAGTTTACTGGTATTGTCCTTATGTCTCTTTTCCAGATTAGCGTAGAGCAGACCATGCACAGCTGGTCGCCGTTACACCTCTTTTCCTACTGGACACGTGCACACTCTGTTAAGCAGATCATGCTCGTAAGTGTTCACATTTTTTCCTCTTTCAGATCTAATGACCGAAATGATGGATCTTACTAGCGACATTGAAGGCTCGGGCATTCCCTTTCTCGACTATACAACATACACAGAAAAGATATTCTTCCCCGGGGACACCGTCTCGCCCCTCCGGAAGCACTTGGACGTCCCAGAGAGCAGGCGAGCCACAGTGGAGCAAGGCCTTACCCAGCTGTCCAACCTGCTCAACAATAAGCTTTTCCTTACCAAGGTACGAGAAGCCCCTTTAAGGTTTTTAAGACAAAAGTTGACATCTTGGGAATATAAAATGAGACCTCAACCTCATGTTACATCTCGTGTCCCAGCTGATTGAGACACTGGATGCCCAAGTGACGCTCTCGCAGCGAGACCGCTGTCACGCCGCCTCCCTGCTCACGGTGGCTCTGCACGGTAAACTGGAGTATCTGACGGATGTGATGAAGACCCTTCTGTGTAACCTGATAGACCAGTGTGTGGCCAAGAATCCCAAACTTCTGCTCCGCAGGTACATGCTGAACTGTGCAGAGCATAGTTATTACTGGTAGGCCCCAAACCATGGTGTCCTAAACCCCTTCTCTCTGTTATCAGGACAGAGACCATAGTGGAGAAACTGCTGACCAACTGGATGTCCATCTGCCTGCACTCCTTCCTTCGGGTGAGTAATGTGACTTTCCGTAGCGATGCAGAGACCTTGGCATGTTCTTTCTTCACATCGTCCTAATCTAAGTTGGGAATACCTTTTTTTCCATCATCATCATCATCCAACGCTTCAGTCCTCAGCTCTTCTCTTCTCCATTGGTGGCGTAATGCAGCAGAGCCACTGTCAATCAAGGAGGGAGAAGAGGAGCTGAGGACCGCAAGTGTACGACAGGCCCCCCCTTAGGAATAAAGTGCAAATTTCGGCAAAATGGAGAAAAAAAGGTTGTTGAACCCCTTTAAGACAGTTTTGCCACCTCTCATATGTGTGTTATCTTTTAGAATGCCTCAGGGATGCGTGTTCTGGAGGGAGCAATGATAACGGGGTTCTAAAAATGGCCGATCACAGAGGGGCAGGTGTAATATCTCGTTATGGGGAACCCCACCTGTTCAGTGTCTTCCTTTCCTCTCTGCGCAGGAGGCGGCAGCAGAGCCTTTGTACAAGTTGTATCGCGCTATCATGTATCAGGTGGATAAGGGCCCCGTGGACGCGGTGACGGGTAAAGCTAAGCGCACTCTGAATGACGGGCGGCTCTTGAGGGAGGACATAGAGTACCGGCCGATGACACTAACCGTCATAGTGAAGAATGGGGCAGAGGTACAGCAGGTTCCTGTCAAAGTGCTGGACACCGACACCATCACACAGGTTAAAAGGAAGATCTTGAGCCATATTTACAAAGGAACGCCATTCTCCCAGCGACCTCCTGTCCATACGCTTGACCTGGGTAAGACCTAAACTGGTATATCTACAATTATACCCTGTATTATATATTTTCACAACGACCACTGGGGCTTTTTTAGGCTCTAATCATTGCTTCAGGAAACAACACATGTACATTAGCCACAATGATCAGACTCTGATCGTATCTTTTGTACTGAAGCATATAATGCGCGTTTGCAAGTCATTTTGAAAGGAGGAGAAACGGGTTAGCTGTTACATCACCCATTGTAATTGGTGGATTTTGTGTTACCAGCTGGGTAGAATCTTGTTTTCAGCATTTTGTAATACTGCCTCTGATGATAAGGAGCCTGCTGAAAACTCTAGACTGACTTTTTGGCTTGGGAAACTCCTCTTTAAATACTCTAATAGGTAATTATTGGTTTATAGAAGGGGCCTTTGTTCAGGACCCTCCTCTACTAGCTAGCATATAGAGCATCTGTCAGTCTGGAGGACCCGGGTGGATGATGGATTTTACATGGGCAGCCTATTGATAATAATGGAAACTGTGTAATACTTCATTTGGCCTCTGGAGGTGCTACAGGAAAATGGTGTTCTTGCTTCCAGATTAAAGTTGATTGCTGAGGGTTTAAAGAGGCTGATA
Organism: Dendrobates tinctorius; assembly: GCF_039654945.1. Taxonomy (NCBI): domain Eukaryota; kingdom Metazoa; phylum Chordata; class Amphibia; order Anura; family Dendrobatidae; genus Dendrobates; species Dendrobates tinctorius. The sequence continues at coordinate 21,668,411 of NW_027361788.1, read as the reverse complement.
AACCTTTTAAAAGCTGCTGGATTGTTTCTCCATACACTATACCTAATAGCACCCCCTTCCTATACATGCACACTCAGATTGGCTGAGCGTGCATATTTTCAAAATATTGAGACAGGAATAAGCCATTTTTGGTTGACTTATCTCTCGTGAGTACATAGGATGTGGCATGTTCAAATTTAACATGTCTGATTTTTTTTATTTACCTGTTGTAGTGGGGGGCAAAAAAAGACACCTACACAAGATCGACAGGTCCCTCTGAAACCAACAGTCTTGTGTGGGGCCTCTTTAATCATATGAATGTCCTGTTGTGTAATGTTGGAGGGACCCTGCAATGAGTACGCAGACTGGATGTGTAATATCTGATGTCTCCACAGAGTGGCGCTCTGGTCAGGCGGGCCATTTGACTCTCTCGGATGAGGACTTGACGTCATTAGCGCAGGGTCTTTGGAAGAGGCTGAACACGTTGAACCATTATAAGGTAAGGGGTCTAGTGTGGTTTTTGTGGGACCCCCAGATTTCAGGATGGGTTTTACCATTCATTTCTTGTAACAGGTCCCGGATGCCGCAACCGTGACTCTAATCCCCCGGCTACATAATGACCAGTGTGAGACGCCGAGCAACTACTACTTGGGTGGAGAGAGTGAGTACTTTGGTCAGAATTGTCATATATGCCCAGCGCCATGTTCGCCACCCATTACGTATCTCACTTCTATCAGAGACCCCAATGCTAGAGGATGGCGACGATGGCGGCATCAGAATATGGCACCTGGTGAAGTCTGTGGAGGAACCTGAGGTGTGTAAGCAGCGCCGCAGCAGCCTGCGAGAGAGAGAGCGCGCCAAAGCCATCCCCGAGATCTACCTGACGCGCCTGCTGTATATGAAGGTGAGGAGGGTCACCCGCAGATATGGAGGGTCATGGTCAGGGCCGGCCTAGGCTCACCCATCCCTACCCCTCACAGGGCACGCTGCAGAAGTTTGTGGATGACACTTTCCAGGCCATGTTGGGAGTGAACAGACCTGTCCCCATTGCCATTAAATACTACTTTGATTTCCTGGATGAAATGGCTGAGAAACATGGAATCGCAGATAAGGAAACGGTCCACATCTGGAAGACTCACAGGTGGGTGTAGGTCAGAATCCCAAGTCCATCGAGTGTGACCTATAATCTGACATGCTGGTCCAGAGGAATGCAAAAAGCCTATTAGGCTGACACTAATATCTCCATATTAGGGGAAAAATTCATTCCTGATTCCGCACAAGGCACTCAGACTAGTTCTCTGGATTATCGTCCCATAACCTGTAATGTTGTATATGTCAAGAAAGGCAGTCAGGCCCTCCTGTACTTGTTTAGTGAATCAACCATGATCATGTGGCATATTTTTCATATCCTTACTGCTCTTACTTTAAAGAATCCATGGTCTCACTGCTTCTCCAGTAAGAAATCATAGTCTCACTGCGTACAGTAAATAATCCGGATTCTTACAGTCGCATAGTAAAGAATCCATAGCCTCACTGTTCGTGCATTAGAGAATCCATAGTCTCATTGCTCGTACTGTAAAGAATCTAGTCTCAATCCAACAGTATATAATCTATAGTCTCACTGTTCGTACAGTATATAATCTATAGTCTCACTCCTCGTACAGTATATTATCTATAGTCTCACTGCTTGTACAGTAAAGAATCCAGTCTCACTGCTTGTACAGTAAAGATTCCATACTGTCACTGCTTGTACAGTAAAGAATCCATAGTTTCACTGCTAGTACTGTAAAGAATCCATAGTCTCACTCATACAGAAAAGAATCCATAGTCTCACTGCTCATACAGTAAAGAATTGCCGTCCATGTTTGATTGAACCTTCTTTCCTCTGAACGTAGAGGATGACCCTATGTTATTGTTGCTGTCTTAGGTCCAAAAATAAATTCATAAAAGTATTTAGACAAAATATCAAACAAATATATACAAGTGCTACATATTTTATTAGAAGATACAAGTAACATAATAAGATTTGTTAAAATAAGACAGCAATAAAAAATAGGGAGGAGGCTGAAGAGGGACACAATAGAATCAGAAGAAAGGACAAAAGGTAGCCACTAGATGACAGAGGACTACCAGAATATAGAAATGTACATACAGATATATATACACCCACAGGATTTGTGCAATGTAATGCTCATGTATAGATTATTTAGAACAAGTCCCAACAGTGGACATCTATACACCATTCATGGAGTTAGACATACCAGCAAATAATAGAAGTGCAGCGTGTCACCACATCAGCCTCCACCTCACACCCTGACGCGCGTTTTTCCGTACTTCAGCTGAAGGTGAAAAAAACTGTTAGGCTGTGTGCACACGGTGCAGATTTGCAGCGGTTCCGCAGCGGATTTTACTGCACAGAAACGTTGCATTTCTGCATTGTGATGTACAGTAGCCTTTAAATCAATATAAAAAAAAAAACGCTGTGCAGACGCTGCGGATTTTTCCGCGGTACAAAATCCGCAGCATGTTACTTCTTTTGTGCGGTTTTCTATCTCCCCTGTCACCAAATCCGCAGAGGGAAAACCGCGATGGAAAACCGCACAAAAACCGCATGAAAAATGGAAGAAATCCGCAGGAAAAATGCAGGTTATTTAACCTGCGGATTTCTTCCATTCTGCGCGGAAGTCCAAAAAGTACGTCTGCACTCAGCCTTAGGTGTAAGCTGCAGCCAGCCAGTCCCCTCCCTCCCAATTTAATATTAATTTCCTAAACTAAGGACAGGACATCAATATTATTTTTTCCTGGCTTTTAAGATGCCCGTTTGCGATCATTCAGTGCACACCTTTGTTGTGTCACAGGACCAGGACATAATTTTTATCCCCTAGAAAGTAACTGGAGAACATTCTTCGTGAATGACAGCAAGCAGAGATCTTGAAAAACCGTGACAGATTGATGCAGAAAGTATATTGGAAAATTGTATAACTTTTCATTATTGCACAAAAAGCTTTATTTGCTGAACATGTGATAAACTGTGCTCCAATTCCCCAGCTCCTGCTGCAGTTGGGCTTCAATAGCACACTGCCGCCACCAGGGGGAGCACAGTATATACAGATTTATTGCAATGTGTTATTATTGGGGGGATCCATTTATAAAATGTCATAAAAATCACAACAAGGCTCATCTGTATCTCTGCTTGGCCGCAGCCTGATGCAGAGGTTCTGGGTGCTCATCCTGAAGAACCCTCAGATGGTCTTCGATATCGAGGTGTCGGAGAATGTGGATTCCATTCTTTCAGTCATTGCTCAGACCTTCATCGACTCGTGTACCATCTCCGAGCACAAAGTGGGCAGAGTGAGTATATAGAGTGTGTGTGATTTTTATATATATATATATATATATATATATATATATATATATATATATATAAAGAATCAATAGTTTCACTGCTCGTACACTAAAGAATTCATAGTCTCACTGATGGTATATATATGTTATCTGTATTTCATTATGTTATATATGTGTTTTGTGCCTGGATTGAGTATGTCCTTGTTTCATTATAGGACTCACCCGTTAATAAATTACTGTACGCTCGTGAAATCCCACGATACAAGCAGCTGGTGGAGAAGTAAGTACACCCCCACCCATTGTAGAAGACTAGGGGGGTGGTCTGGTGCCCCTTTGTCACTCTCTTTACCTGAATTCACAGGGTCTCAGTGGTGGGGGGAACAGACCCATATATAGAGACCTTTCTTACAGCACCCTTCATAATTTAAGGGAGGGAAATTCACTGTGAACTGTAGTACATTGGACTATTAGGCAATAAAAGATTGGACATGTTGAATTTGAACATGCCTGATCCTTCTAGATAAGATTGCGCTTGAGGTGCCTGGCAGCCGCTTATTTTTATACCGAATACATGTTGGATGAATGTGAGGGGGGATAGTGGTCAGTCGGACGAGCTATGAATGTATCCTGCCCCTGTTAGACCTACAACAGATGATTTTTCTATATTCTTTCTTATACAGGTACTACGCTGACATCGCAGATACTACCCCGGCTAGTTACCAGGAGATGAACTCCTCTCTCACAGAGCTGTCAGGGGTGAGTGAGTTTTGGTGGTCTGCGTCGACCCGAGGATCTAGATCTGCCCATTTAAGTCTTCTCTGCAGCTGTCAGAATCCGGGCCGTATAATGTATATATGTATAACACCTGTCCTTTGTGCTTCCATTCAGATTCACGCGGATGACCTGAACTCCATGGTGGCGCTGCAGGAGCTGTACAACTACATAAATAAGTACTATGATCCGGTGAGTGGATCTTTCACCGTCACAAGAAACAGATTAGGAAAATAACGCGTCCAGAGATAAGTGTCAGTAGTTGCATCTGGCAGTGTCTTATCGCTGTGTGACGATTACATGTCTGTTCTGCTGACCCGTCTACTTGGGTTTAAAGCGGTTTCTCACCTTTAGGGGGCCAAGATGTTTTTTTTTTCTTTCTTTAATGCGGGTATTTTTCAGCTAAAAATCACTTTTCCATTAAAATCTTGCACTGTTTTTCGCTTCTATAGCCTCGGTGTTGCACTGGCAATTGGTGGCTGCAGAATGAGTTAACAGAGATGCCATCAGTGAGCTCACTGTGATGGTCTGACAGAGACTTTGTAGCTTCTTTTCTGTCTTTTAACGGAGGAAATTTATCACTCCCGCTAACCTTTTTTCTTTTTTTCTTTTACAACAGATAAGCCAGGCCCTGGAGGAAGATCCCAGCGGACAGAAGATGCAGCTGGCGTATCGCTTACAACAGATCTCTGCTTTGGTGGAGAACAAAGTGACAGATCTATAATAGATTTGGGGGTCCCATGACTTTTTCTCACATCCCATAGTAATGACTTATGGGAACAAACCTGGTGGTCTCCTATTAGGACTTTGCCATCTGATGAGAAGACGTGCGATTCGGGAACTCTCGTGTCATTGAACGGCACCCGCAAACTCTTCAGAACAAATGACATTTGACCTTTTTAGCACTTTCTTTCCATAATACAGGTGAAATGACGTGTTCCACCGTATCAATTGGCGCTATCGAGAATCCTTTCCTCCATCACCAGCCATGCAGTGCACTGCCTACCTCAGTGGAGCTGTACAAGTGCCTTTTTTCTGGTTCTTCCTGTGGTTTGTCGGGGGTCCACCTATGTCTTATGAGGGGGGGCAGTATGCCGCCCTGGCCTTATTCCCTTCCACTGTATAATAAGGAATTAATAAGTAATACACTGTGTGGATGTATATTATAATTATATGGCAGGGAAGAGGTATTGCTTATAGCAAACGATGGGATTTCTGATTGTTTGCCATGGGCCATAATACACATGCACCATTCTCCTTTGTGTCCCTCAATATACAATATGTATGCGCTTTATGAGCTTCTTACTGGACTGGCCCTGGTGTTACAGAGAAAAGAACCATGAATACAAGGCATCGTGTGCTCTGTTACATGGTGGCCATATTGTATCGCCAGGCGGTGCCTGTGAGGGGTGTGACCGTTATGTTTGGTGGTGGTACCCTAGGGGACAGTCTTCATCACCGCGCTCTGTGTGTCTGTCTCCAGAGAGCGTTATATCGCTTTTGTTTGTTTCTAACTTATGCAAAGCCTGTACATAGTTATAATGATATTTATTGTTCTTTTTATGCAGACTGTTTTGCAAATAAAATGATTTTTTAGAAAGAGATTTGTCAGAGTTTTTACTTGTTTTTACCCTATAATGCAACTAGTGTACAAGTACCAGCATGCCCTGACAGCCTAAAGTGTTATTCCCATCTTCATAGATGGACATTGCCAAAGCGAGCATTTTTTCAATTTACTGTTTATTAAAATTTTCAGCCGTTCTTGAGATATTAACATTTTCTTTTGGTTACAGCTCATTGCCTGGGAGACCGACCACTGCTGCTCTCTAGCTTGTAGTCACTGTGCTGAAGCTGGCCGGGATTAGGAGGTGGTAACGCGCTCCAGCGATGCTGGGCAGATCAAAACAGTGCGTACAAGCTCAGTAGAAAAGAGCTTGTAAACACTGGACATATTCTACCGTCTATCAGCAGTGGTCAGTCTCCAAGGCAACAAGCAGTAAACCAAATAAAAATGTTAATATCTCGAGAACGGCTGAACATTTTAATGAGCAGTAAATTGAAAAATTGCTTGTATTTACACGCTCTGTCCGAACATCTCGTGGATGGACTCGCTTTGTTTGTGGATGAACATCCTTGTATAAAATATTTTCGAGACTGTTCAGCTTTAAAAATATGTTAGTCCAAACAAAGACTGCATCTTACAGGATTAATCCTGTTAGGTTGACCTCTCGATATGTGGTATTTTTCATCAATTTTTTCCAGCATTATTTGTTTGGGCTCCGGTTTGAAACTATAGGGCCATCTTGTTAATATTTAGGTTCATACTTGATAGGTTTGAAGTCGTATAGCCATGCTGCTAATAGAGACTCTCTTCTTTATGCATTAGTTTATATGGATAAGATTTAACCTATACGGGTTAACCTGCACATTTGTATCTATATAAAAACTTCTCTGGGGCCATCCATTAGTATATATGTGATGTTACCCAAATTACAAATTAGTGTACCCCTATGCATGTGTAACAAGTGTTTTCCTTACAAATCTATCTGTATCTTTATCAACATATTTGGTCAGATCTTATACAGTTAGGTCCATATATATTTGGACAGAGACAACATGTTTCTAATTTTGGTTCTGGACATTACCACAATGAATTTTAAACAAAACAATTCAGATGCAGTTGAAGTTCAGACTTTCAGCTTTCATTTGAGGGTATCCACATTAAAATTGGATGAAGGGTTTAGGAGTTTCAGCTCCTTAACATGTGCCACCCTGTTTTTAAAGGGACCAAAAGTAATTGGACTATTGACTCCAAGGCTATTTCATGGACAGGTGTGGGCAATCCCCTCGTTATGTCACTCAATTAAGCAGATAAAAGGCCTGGAGTTGATTTGAGGTGTGGTGCTTGCATTTGGAAGGTTTTGCTGTGAAGGAAACATGCGGTCAAAGGCGCTCTCCATGTGGGTGAAACAAGCCATCCATAAGCTGCAAAAACAGAAAAAAACCCATCCGAGAAATTGCTACAACATTAGGAGTGGCAAAATCTACAGTTTGGTACATCCTGAGAAAGAAAGCAAGCACTGGTGAACTCATCAATGCAAAAAGACCTGGGCTCCCACAGAAGACAACAGTGGTGGATGATCGCAGAATAGTCTCCATGGTGAAGAGAAACCCCTTCACAACAGCCAACCAAGTGAACAACACTCTCCAGGAGGTAGGCGTATCAATATCCAAATATACCATAAAGAGAAGACTGCATGAAAGTAAATACAGAGGGGTCACTGCACGGTGCAAACCACTCATAAGCATCAAGAATAAAAAGGCTAGACTGGACATTGCTAAAAAACATCTAAAAAAGCCAGCACAGTTCTGGAAGAACATTCTTTGGACAGATGAAACCAAGATCAACCTCTACCAGAATGATGGAAAGAGAAAAGAATGGCGAAGGCGTGGTACAGCTCAAGATCCAAAGCATACCACATCTGTAAAACACGGCGGAGGCAGTGTGATGGCTTGGGCATGCATGGCTGCCTGTTATGAGCTCATTTTCTCGTTCACCTTTGATGTCTGATGAACTCCCTCTGCTGGTGAAAGGAGGTGGTGAAACTGATTTGGATGGGAGAAACCTGTCACCTGAACAGGTGGATTGCGATTAGACATCCGGAATCTCTGAGTGGATATAAGGCAGCCGATGCCCTGTAGGGTTGCTGGTGATTTCTCTGCTCTGAGCTCTGGCCTCCAGTTCAGTTCCTGTCTTCTAAAGCTATGTTTTTGCTCTGTTATTGTTCCATGAGATTTTGTCTGATTTGCTTGGTTTTGTGTTCAGCCAGCCCCGGCTGGGGCTTTGCTGAGTTTCCATTTTTGTCCCTGATCAGTTGATTTTCTTTTGCTCTGTCTTCAGAATATATCGGAGTGCTGATATAGGGATTTTGAAGTCTAGTGACTTCAGGGCCGTTTTTCCTATCAGACGTGTTGGGACATTTTTGGTAGGGTTTTTGCGGATTGCAGCCAGCATCTTTTCTGTCCTTTCCTATCTAGTTAGTTGGGCCCCATCGTTTGCTCTGCCTGTCTTTCTGTCTATGTTTGTGTTTTCATCTGTTTTCACCATCAATACATGTTGGGGGATATCTATTGCTTTGGGGTCTGCTCTGGGGCAGTTTAGATTTCCCCTTTCTTTCTTTGGGCTTATTTAGTTCTCCGGCTGTGACGAGGTGTCTAGGACCACTGTAGGACCACTCCACGGCTACTGTTAGTTGTTGTGAATAGGATCAGGGGTCTGCAATCCGCTAGCTACCAACCTCTCCGGTTTTCTGGACTTAGCTTGTATTTTTGTTTTTTTCTCCTCCGGTGACTCATTCATAACAGCTGCCAGTGGCACTGGGTCACTAGTGTTTATTGATGATGTGACACAGGACAGAAGCAGCCGAATGAATTCTGAGGTATTCAGAGCCATACTGTGTGCTCAGATCCAGCCAAATGCAGCCAAACTGATTGGTCGTCGTTTCATACTACAGATGGACAATGACCCAAAACATAAAGCCAAAGCAACCCAGGAGTTTATTAAAGCAAAGAAGTGGAATATTCTTGAACGGCCAAGTCAGTCACCTGATCTCAACCTAATTGAGCATGCATTTCACTTGTTAAACACTAAACTTCAGACAGAAAGGCCCACAAACAAGTAGCAACTGAAAACCACCGCAGTGAAGGCCTGGCAGAGCATCAAAAAGGAGGAAACACAGCGTCTGGTGATGTCCATGAGTTCAAGACTTCAGGCAGTCATTGCCAACAGGGTTTTCAACCAAGTACTAATGTAGAAATGAACATTTTATTTACAATTATTTAGTCTGTCCAATTACTTTAGGTCCCTTTAAAAACAGGGTGGCACATGTTAAGGAGCTGAAACTCCTAAACCCTTCATCCAATTTTATTGTGGATACCCTCAAATGAAAGCTGAAAGTCTGAACTTCAACTGCATCTGAATTGTTTTGTTTAAAATTCATTGTGGTAATGTCTAGAATCAAAATTAGAAAAATGTTGTCTCTGTCCAAATATATATGGACCTAACTGTATGTGGGTTCATGACTCTCCTTATAAATGTATGTATATTTGTATTAACACATCATCACTATATGTGAAGTTCTTGTTTATGGTGGTCCTTGTAAACCATGGATTAACATCCTTTAAACCTATGATGTCTATTCTCTAACATACCAGTTTGTGGTATTTTCCACTCTCTGCAAATGTCCCTTTGCTGTTATGCACATGCGGACCAGCCCTGCATGTGCACGACCTACATTATGGTTCTTCAATGCTGTGTTATGATTTATATACCCTACTTAAATACAGTATATGGGTAGTTTGGCTTACTCAGAATGAATGCTCTTTGTGCAGTGTTTTAGTGGGTGGGATTCCTGTGTGATATCAACTCTCTGCCCTTTTGACACGTAACTGCGCATGCGTGCCTTTCTATATGTGATTTGTGTGACCCTTTTAAATAACTAGCCATTGCGCCTGCGTATGTTTTCTATTTATGCGCCTCATCTAAGACACGCAAGCGCATCAAGAACATAATTCTGGTTCAATAGATACCTTTTGGTATTTCATTCTATCGTAACTTTGTTGTGCGCAAGCGCAGTTCTCGGGTGACGCGCTATATATTCTGTGTTCATCTTGGGCGCGCAATCGCACTTGCTACTCGACCTCGAGTAAGGAACATTTCGGGGTGAGTTGCCATGCGCAACTGTGACACATCTGGTGCCGCGATACATGTGAGTCTGGGCAGCGGGCACTTCCGGGTGACGCGCCATACATCACTGCCATTCATTGTTTACTTTGGGCGCGCAGGTGCATTTGGTGTTTGACCCTGAGCAGTGTGCATTTCCGGGTGAGCTACCATGCGCCACCGCTATGTCTCCTATCACCTTTACGCCGCAGGACACCAGCTGGCAAAGACCTAATGGTAATTATTTGGGCTTAAATAGCTGTTTACAATAGAACCAGATACATCCACCTTGAGAAAGACACTCTAGGTGTCGGAACGCGTGGGTCTCCATATACCACTTTGGCTGCATGAATATATCCCAGATGATGGGGCGACTGTGACTTTTTCTTTTGACTGACTGGTCCGCGGTGATGTATTAGTTATTTACCTGCATTTGAGCCACTAGTTCTTTATCATCAGGATCTCCTTTAATTCAGGACATTTGGGTCTGAGCCTCTAGTGGGAGTCTATTGGGGGGCTCAAACTACTTATCTCTTGCTCATTTATATATATATATATATATATATATATATATATATATCATAATTATGTTTTTGTGATTATAGCGTATATCTGTTTAGGACATTTGAACTTGAGATATAAACAGGAAATCATGGGTGGTTTAAGTAATCTATTTGCCCGTCACTGATTAGCTTTTCGCTTTATCTGTGCTTACTGGGTTATGGAAGCAGCTTGACTATATGATGACTTTTTTTCTAGTGCAATAATAAAATATTTGCAGCCAGTGGTTATATAATATTGACCATCTTCTATGAAATTTTCTCGGTGACCATGCCAGTCCCCATTTACGTTTTTTTTAAATGGTTTTAAATTGTTTTTTTTTGTTTTTTGTAAATAATAAAATATATTTTTCTAAATACATTTGTACTTTGTGTGGTGATCCTACGGTACATGTATGCATGGTCTTTTTTCTTACACTGCTTGTGTGCACAGGACCTGGGATGAGGTCACAGGAGGGGAGGAGTCAGGGGTCACATGATCAGGGGCTTCAGTGTGTGCAGGACTCTGCTGTCTGTGCTGGTTGTCATGGTGCTGGATGAAGGTAAGCTTATGTGTGGGATCAAGAGGGGTTTACAAGGTGGATGTAGCGGAGCCGTCTGTGCACAAGGTGTACGGAGTGGAGCCGCATGTGTACGAGGTGTACAGAGCGGAGCCGCGTGTGTACGAGGTGTACGGAGCGGAGCCGTCTGCACAAGGCGTACGAAGTGGAGCCGCATGTGTACGAGGTATACGGAGCAGAGCTGCATGTGTACGAGGTGTACGGAGCGGAGCCGTCTGTGCACAAGGTGTACGGAGTGGAGCCGCGTGGGTACGAGGTGTAAGGAGCAGAGCCATGTCTGTACAGAGCGGAGCCGTGTGTGTACGAGGTGTACGGAGCGGAGCAGTCTGCACAAGGCGTACGAAGTGGAGCCGCATGTGTACGAGGTATACGGAGCAGAGCTGCATGTGTACGAGGTGTACGGAGCGGAGCCGTCTGTGCACAAGGTGTACGGAGTGGAGCCGCATGTGTACGAGGTGTACAGAGCGGAGCCGCGTGTGAACGAGGTGTACAGAGCGGAGCCGTCTGCACAAGGCGTACGAAGTGGAGCCGCATGTGTACGAGGTATACGGAGCAGAGCTGCATGTGTACGAGGTGTACGGAGCGGAGCCGTCTGTGCACAAGGTGTACGGAGTGGAGCCGCATGTGAACGAGGTGTAAGGAGCAGAGCCATGTCTGTACAGAGTGGAGCCGCGTGGGTACGAGGTGTACGGAGCGGAGCCGCGTGGGTACGAGGTGTATGGAGCGGAGCCGCGTGGGTACGAGATGTACGGAGCGGAGCCGCGTGGGTACGAGGTGTGCGGAGCCGCGTGGGCACGAGGTGTGCGGAGCGAAGCCGCGTGGGTACGAGGTGTACAGAGTGGAGCCATCTGCACAAGGCGTACGAAGTGGAGCCGCATGTGTACGAGGTATACGGAGCAGGGCTGCATGTGTACGAGGTGTACGGAGCGGAGCCTTCTGTGCACAAGGTGTACGGAGTGGAGCCGCATGTGAACGAGGTGTAAGGAGCAGAGCCATGTCTGTACAGAGCGGAGCCGCGTGGGTACGAGGTGTACGGAGCGGAGCCGCGTGGGTACGAGGTGTGCGGAGCGGAGCCGCGTGGGTACGAGGTGTGCGGAGCGGAGCCGCGTTGGTACGAGGTGTGCGGAGCGGAGCCGCGTGGGTACGAGGTGTGCGGAGCGGAGCCGCGTGGGTACGAGGTGTGCGGAGCGGAGCCGCGTGGGTATGAGGTGTGCGGAGCGAAGCCGCATGGGTACGAGGTGTACGGAGCGGAGTTTGAAAGGAATGCGGCCCCCCAACTCAATTTTTTTTTTTTAATGTGCGGCCCATTTACTCTGCCGAGTTTGAGACCCCTGCTTTAATATAAGCTGCGGCTCTAAAAATCTCACCCCTCAGGTCAATTTCTACTGTGGATTTTTCTGAAGAGTGTAGATTAGGTGCGGTAAAATCTCATTCACTTTGCTGTTACTGTAAGTGTGCTGCAGTTTATCCTATCTGAAAATCCAGATGGAAAATCCTCCACATCTGTCTGCTGTGAACATAGTTTTAAGGGAGTATGTCTACCGAAATTGGCTTTTTTCATGTCGTTATCTTTATTAACAAAAATATAAAATTAGTAGTCTTGTAATTATCACACTGGCCACTAGGGCTATTTTAGGGTCCTACTTCCTGTCCTTTCACATAGTTTACAGCAGGCTCCTTTTCAGAGGCAGAATTACCCAAGTTCCACCAATCATATCTGACCCCGCTTCCCCCTCCCATCACAGTGACCTTTGCACATGCTCATTAGATGCTTCAATACAAAAGATAGGGTCAGGTCTGTTCATTGCCGCTAATGTACATGTGCATTTGCTGAAACGAAAGGGAATGAGTCTTTAAAATATAAAAAAGCGGCTGGTGTGAAAATAAAAAAAATTTCTCATTTTTATTAAAGACTGTATTATGGGAAACATTGCCAACATTTTTTGAAAAACAAATGTAACTCAAAAAACATGGTCATTTTCTGATGACACCTTCCCTTTAAGAGTTTACCTCCTTTCACTTTTGCCTTTCCTATCGCTGTTTTGATCTGTTTGTGATTCATTAATGTGTCTTTAATTTTTTGGGGGGCGGGGTTTGTATTATTTGGACTCCACCTATTTCCTTTAGAGAGTGGTGTAGTGAGGGTCCATGTTTGCACCCAGCGGAAAATCCAGGTGACTTAGAGTGTCTCCTGACGCCATCACCAGGTCCCCCTGCTCCGTCCAGCAGCCAGTAGTCGTTTATTTCACATAGATAAGTGCTGATTGCTCCCCTGACCAACCAATACCCCAGACATCCGCAATAAGACTGTGGCTCCCTGCAAATAGCAGGTAAGGAACTGAAAATGGGTTACACCTGCGCCGACTACATTATTAAGGGATGCCCACACCCGGGAGACCCCAATTCTACGTTATAGGAATTTTCAATTTCTTACCGGATGAGTCCATGAATATAAGTTACAGTCTGTATGCATATCAATAACATGAGTGTACTGACTATGGAGGGAGGGGAGCAGCTGTCTGATTCCCGTTATACAACTGCTTAAGTGGCAACTCCTTGGGGATAGATTGTATGATTAGTAACATTTATAGAATTCACAAAGTTTTCTTTCCAAATTAATTTTCGGGAGATTTTTGCATTAAGCGTGGAGGACATCAACCTCTTCACATTTGATTTTTTTTTTTTTAAGGATGTATTCACACAGGCCAGTAAGGCTGCACCACCCAAAGTGACACCGCCCAATTTTTGGGGTTCATGTACCGCTTGAGCAGCAAAAAACGCGTATAATGTCTCCATTTGCGGCTTCATCCTAGTCAATTATGAGATGTCGTATAAGTGCGTTCTCCGAGTGCCACAGTGACCGGTCTCCTGAAAGTGGCCCCATGCACATGAATGCTCATCTTAGATGAGTGTCCATGTGTTTTTAACAGGCAGAGGGGAGATAGTTGCTGCCAGATCTCTCAGACAGCGGCTCGTCTTCCTTGAAAGTAAAGTTTCATATTTAAATTTTAACTGAAATTAAAATTTTTCAACTGCCAGATAATTCTGGCAGTTGACATTTTCTGGCAGGCCTGGCCCGGACCCAATCATATAAGGGGAGATAAACCTGCAGTGGTCTGACTTTCATCTAATGTGTATGGGAGTTTTAAAGGTTTTTAAATGAGACTTGGGTGCTTAAAAAAAAAAAAAAAAAGTGATTTAGGGCGGAAGGGGGGCATTCTGTGACCACTGCAGCCAATCAGTGTTTCTTCCAGCGTGTACACAATGTCAAGGTTTCAGCCGTCACATGAAATGTACCCCATAATCCCAATTGAAGATGCATAAGCAGAAATAGGGGAGTGGTGCAAGACTAGTAGTGTTTTGGGTTTTTTGTTGTTTTTTTTTTTTAAATCTTTGAAGCATCCTGGGCTAGGCTGGGTTCACATTGCGTTAGGGGGCAATACGCTGACGGATCCGTTACATAGCGGCACTAGCGCTATGTAACAGATCCGTTAACGCCACCATTGCCCGCAATGAATGTAGTAGCGCATCCTAACGCATGCCAAAATCGGCATGCGTTAGCAAATATGCGTTAATTCAGGACGCACCCTCGAACGCTGCATGTAGCGTTTTTGGGTGCGTTGGCAGTAGCGCACAGCGAAAGGACCCGTTCGCTGTGCGTAGAACTGTATGGGCTAACGCAAGGTAGCGCATGGTACATTAGCGCTACCATGCATTAACGCATACCGTTAGCGCTAGGTCACTAAAGATGTCAAAAATGACATCAGCGTTAGCGCATCCGTTTAATGGATCCGTTAAACGGATGCCCTAATGCAATGTGAACCTAGCCTTAATTGAGAGAGATTTGACCTACCAATCTTACATGGTAGTTTCCTGTAGATTTTTTTTGTTATTTTTTTTCACTGACTACTTATATGTATTTTTTACTCTTTATCTGTATTTGGAAACAAATTTAAGCAATATTGTAATGGTGGTCATACTGGTTGTAACACAGTTATCCTGAAAACAGAGGCATAATTGCTTAAAGGGATAATTTTATTGCTGAAGCTAGTGGTATATATGTATAAGTCCCTGAATAATAATAAAAACCATACCTCTTCTGTAGGAATCGGATGTGCCAATGTGGAGATATCAAACTTTGAAGCCACAAGCAAATTAGCCTGGAAGAGCACTCAAGAGCCCATTGACACTCCCCCAAAGCACTTCCAGGCTAATTTGCATATGACTTCAAAGCTTGATATCTCCACATTGGCACATCCGATTCCTACAAAAGAGGTATCATTTTTATCGAAATACTAGAGCCTATACAGATGTAGCACTATTTTCAGTATTAAAATCATCACGGTAGTATTCCAGAAAAAATATGTGGATGGATGATAATGTGTCAATGGAAAACGTCTTTTCCGATTTCATATAAAAGGACAAATATAGGACTTTTAGGGTGAACACTCTATTTTGCCCCTTTAGTCACAGAGAAGTGTACAATTGTGCATGTAAATAAATATTTATTGAAAACTTAATATACAAGGGCAAAGTCCTATTTACATTATGGCGACAAAAGAAAAACTTAGAAGAAAACATGTACCATATATACTAAAAAATATGACTCACACTCATCACAATTTATAAATTACAGTTAGGGTATTCCTATGTCAAGGGTCACTCTGGAGAAAACGCAGCATCCCTTTTTCCTAGAGTGCCCCTTTAAGTTTGCAGATGAGTGATCAGAGTTGATGCTTTTAGTGACTCACTACCTTTAGCATTGGCGTCACAGCTGCTCACCGCTATGGTTAGAAGGCCGTGGCAACTTTGCCAGAATAAGTCTGTGCTAAAATTTCAGGATTGTAAATTGGTTCTCTCTGCCCCCTGGAAAGTTTGGGTGGTGATAAAGTTGCACTTCTGTACATCAAATCTTGCTCGTACTCTCTGGGCAGTGCTTGGTGGTGGACGTGGTAATCGGAGTCCTTTATGTTGTAATGGTGGGGCTGCCCGTGGTAGACTCGTGGATTATAGGTGCTGTAGTAAGGGGCTGCCATGGTGTAAGACATGTCGTACTCCTTCTGATATTGAATTGTATAGTGCCCGTTGAATAGAGATCTGTTGCTGCAGTGAATGATTTTACTTTCAGCGCCGTTGCTTTCCATTGACTTTTCAGTACACAGAGACCCTGGAAAATAAAAAATATATATATTTTTTTTTTATTTAGTATTTGTAATGGTAAAAATTGTTTGGACAGACTGAAAAAGAAACTATTTTGATAAAGTAGGTTTCCTGTGGTCAATCCCTTTTATTTTGCAAGTCCTCTGGCAGCGACACTGTCAATATGGCCGGTTTCACATGTCAATGTCTCCGGTATGTGTGGTGACAGTTTTCTCACGTACCGGAGACATTGACACACGTAGACTCATTCAAATGAATGGGTCTGTGCACATGTCAGCGTGTTTTCACAGACCGTGTATCCATGTGCAAAACACGCAGACACGTCCGTTTTCACCCGGACACATGGGCCGCAAAACGTGCCGCACACGGAGAACAGTGCACACGTCCTCCATGTACACGGACGGCCGCCGGGGAAGTAGCGCTACTGTAAGCCGCTGTTCCCCGGCGACAGGTGCTGAACGCGGCTGTCATCCATTTTCCCCTGCTCTGCCGGCAAGCAGAGGAGAATAAATGAATTAAAAACTGACCTGCAGAATGCAATTGATGGGGGGTCACTGTGTCAGAATTTGAACTGCCATGACCTCATCACTTGCATTTGCCGAGGAACCTGAGGTCACAGCAATTCAAGCTCTGACACAGTGACCTCATCACTTGCATTCTCCCACAGTCCTGAGGTCACAGCAGGTCAGTTTTTCATTCATTCATTCTCCTTTGCTCGCACTGATCGCGGCAGAGCAGGGAAGAATGGATGACAGCCGGCATCAGCACCAGCCAACGGGGGGGACAGAGGCTTACAGTAGTGCTTCTTCCCGGCGGCCGTCCGTGTGGTCCTGATGCGGCACACGGTTGCCACATGTGTGCCGCACGTAGTACACACACGGACACTGATATCTCCGGTACCGTTTTTTCCGCTACCAGAAATATCAGGACTTGTAAAACCAGCCTAAGGCGAAGCCTATGACTAATGCACCCAACACTCTATTAGCCCTATAAAAGTTCAAGAGCCCCCATTGATTTTAGTCCTCCAGAAAAAGTCCCACATTCATCTATGCTTGCCAATACTCTTCTGTTCTGGTAAATAGAGGGGAGTCCCAAATAAGTGTACCCCAATTACCTCAATTTGACAGGAGCTAGAGGCCAACAATACCATCAGTTTCAATTAACACCATTGATCATCATGTAGCCATGTTCACATTCTATGGATTATATTTTTGTTAATGGTGAATGATTTTTATTTTTTTTTCATAAACTGTACCACTTTTGTCCACAGATGGTGTCTGATACTGCATAGTAGCCAGGGGTTATATCTAATACTGTATCTGGGCCCCATAAAAGTGAATAAGGCTGAGCGGCAATACCAGACAATGCCTGCGGGCATAGGAGGCGCTGTTTCTAGCAACATATACAATATGGAAATAATATAACGGTTTCTAAACATCTCTTATAAAAGCCGTTTAGAGTATGTAATAAATATATTGCTATCCATTAAAAGAGGGTGACAGGTGAAAAAATCCTGATGTCCTACCATTTAGTTCCAGGGTGGGCAGTCCACTTCCCTTCCTAACACCTTCCCCGCTGGTGTCAGAGGAGCTGTCATTGAAGTCATTGTCGCCTTTCTTTCCGGAGTCTGGCTGTGAGTTCCTACAAAATCATGATGACAGCTGGTGAGCTGAGCTTTTTGCCACATATTAGAAGGTTTTAGAAAGAGTTTATTAAGTTCTCCAGTGACCATATGCACAAACTGTACGAGGTGCGTGCATGAGAATATGCCGACATAGGGCTTGTTCACACACACTTTTTTCTTCTTCCAGAAAAATGCAGCGTTTGACTGTTTTAGCTAAATAAATGGGATTTTGAAAACCTCATTCACACGGTGCATTTTTTTCTTGCGTTTTTTTGAACAAGAAAAACACATCACACAATGTATGGAGTGTTTTTCCTGTCTGTCCTGTTTATCATGCGAGAAAAAATAAATGCTGCAAAAAAAGCACTGTGTGAACATACCCATATATGTATGTACCTTGATACATACTCGCTGCAGAAATCCTGGAACAGATGCACGTATATCTCCAAGGAATACATACAGTAAGAGGTACAATAGGGGAAAAAAAAAACCTGGTACTACCTCGCACCCTCTGACAATCTGTCCTGTTGCCAATCAGATGTGCACGATGGAGCCGAAACTGAACTCTGTAAAATAAATCAAATATTAAAGTACGAATATAAACTACCTTTATAGTGTGACGGCGCCCCCTAGATTATTTTAAAAACTAAAAACACCCTGAAATTTTTTCAAATTGGCCCCAAACACCAAAAGTGAAAATGTTTTAAAATAGGATTTTGCTTAGAAATCTATCGTTCTATCTACAATTCCAAAGTAGAATCTGCATCACCATGGCAACAGACTACAAAATTATCTGTGTAGTCTGATCCTACAGTAACCTTTTGAATGTTTGTTAGCATAAAGTAGCGGCAAACGTAAGATGGTATGACTGCAAGATGAGACTAGTTTAGGGATTGTTTGTATTGTTTTACATGTTAACATGGAGTCACATATTTCTGCATAGCAGCTGTAGACAAACAAAATAGGAACCTTTTTTACAGGCTTGGGGTTCAAGTCTCTATGTAACTGCAGACTTCTAAATTTGCCAGTCAGGATTCTCCGGTGCCAACGCCGAGAGCAGGTGCATAACCACAAATATGCATACATGGGGCTCACATGCCGACTAGACGTGTGTGTCCTCGCTCAATACAAGGGAATTAAGCAATACTGGACACGACTAGTCAGAATGTGCCTGAAGCATGCAAATTGCGTACATGATGGCTCGCTCCAAGCGCAAGCACAGGAAAATCCTGACAGTGTGTACTGTGCCCACTATGTGGATTCACTAATCTGCAGTCACTGAGTGACTGCAGACTTGAGCCCGAAGCCTGGACAACCTTTTTAAAGAAAGTGTCCCAATGGTAAAAAGTATGAAAAAGCACATTTGTTAGGAGACCATCTACTATGTGACTGCAATAGGAAACAAGATAAAATATTACTCACGGTTGAAGCGGAGTGGAGTTCTCCACATTGCTCTTGGGTGGAGGACACACTGAGATTCTCAGTCTCTGTACTGACAGACAGGTGGCAGGAGTCAGGAGAAGATGAAGCACATTCTTTAGCCTGGGTAGTGGTGGTGAGTAGTTGTTCTTTGGTCTCTACAGCACCCCCTTCGGATCTTTGCTTAGACCGATCAGATCTTCGTTTGCAGGAACAGGCTACGAACAAAATTGCAACCAGGAGTAAAGTGCAACCTCCCGATAACACTGCAATAAAGATTATGGACAGGTCTAGTTGATTCTGTTCCTCCATAGATGGCTCCATAATGACTATGTCCATGTTTGATGGAGATGCATCGGTGAGAGTGAATCTAATGGTTGCATTGGAGGACAAGGATGGTCTACCATTGTCAAATACAGCCACCACTACGCTCAGGCCCTTATCCTGTAGTGGGTTGATTTGTCTATGTAGGTAGACCTCCCCAGTGTGTCTATTCATGGTAAATAGCTTATGTTTATCTTGCTGTAAAGTGTAGGATAATTGAGAGTTCACCCCATCATCTGCATCAGTGGCTTTCATCTGAAATATTAAGTAATTTTGAGGCGCTTTGACCGGCAGTAGGATCTCCGCTGCTCCATGGTCCAGTAGAGGGAAGGTTATCATCGGATGGTTATCGTTTTGATCAATTATCTTAATCTTCATTTGACTGTGCGTCGAATGCTTGGGAATGCCATGGTCATGGGCCTCAATAGCAAAGTTGAGTTCCTTAAGTTTCTCATAGTCTAATGACCGTACAGCCCGTACTACCCCTGAGTCAACGTCAATGACCACAAAAGTAGACAAGGACTGTCCCATTATCTTTGTATCCACCAGTCTGTAAGATACTTTGCCATTGTGGCCAATATCAAGGTCTTTGGCCAACACTGTGGTGATATAAGCTCCTGGGGCATTATTTTCTGAAATGGACACTTCATACATTGGTTTAGTGAAGGAAGGAGGATTGTCATTCTCATCGGTCAACCTGATGGTATACTTTTTGATCGTCTTCAAAGAAGGGACGCCCATATCTTCAAGCACCAGTGTGAGGTTGTATTCAGCTATAGTCTCCCGGTCTAGAAGTGAGGTGGTAACTATCATGAAGCTGTCCTCCTTGGCTTGCTGCAGCTTAAAGTGATCTTGTCCGTAAAGGGTTATGTGGACTTTGCCATTCAGTCCCGAATCTCTGTCTGAGGTGCTGATCAATGCAATAAAACTCTCTTTAGCAGCTGCCTCAGTGACATAAGCCACACCATGGCTGAAGAAAGTCAAGGGAGTGAAGATAATAGCTGGAGCATTATCATTGACGTCTATAATGTTCACAGTAACTTTACAAAATGCTGTTAATGGGATAGGTCCAAAGTCCTGGGCCTGGACATCAAATTCATAGAAATGCTTAGTTTCAAAGTCAACTTCACCCTTTAAAATTACACTACCTGATGTTGGATCAATTTTAAAGAGTTCACGTACCTCTTGAGACACTTGTGCAGTGAAGCCATACATGATCTCGCCATTGGCTCCTTCGTCTGGGTCAATAGCAATTAAATCGGCTATAAGTTGACCTACAGGAGCATTCTCCAGCAAGACTACATTCACCGAGGTCTCCAGGAAGGTTGGACTGTTGTCATTGAAGTCCAAGACAAGGACAATCACAGTTGTACTGCCAGAAAGTGAAGGGCTTCCTCCATCACTAGCCTCCAGCTCCAGCCTGTATAAAGATTTCCTTTCTCTATCAAGTTCCTTCATCAGAATTAAGTCTGCATATTTAAGGCCATCTGCTCTGATCTGTACATCGAGGCCAAAGTGGCTGTTACCAGAGATTAGGTAGTCCTGAATAGAATTTAGACCTATGTCTTCATCCAACGCCATCTGCAGTGGGATCCTGGTACCCACTGGTGCTGCTTCTGAAACATCCACATGCATTTCAGGACTGGGAAAATGGGGGGTATTATCATTAATGTCTCTCACCTCTACTTTCACCGTAATCAGCTTGTATGCCTCTTTTGAAAAACTTAAGAGGTCCAGAGTAAGAACACAATTTGGGGACCTTCTGCAGATCTGCTCCCGGTCTATTCTTTCTTGGATACTTAGCCGTCCATCGCTCTCGCGGACATGGATAAAGGAGCTGTTAAGTTGCTTCATGAGACGGAAATTAGTGGCATGACCTCCAGTGGAGTTGAATATGGGATGATGTTGTAGAACACCAATAACCGTTCCTGGAGCTTCTTCTTCATAAGTGTAAAAATGGAATGTCTCACCAAGGCATAGCGTTAAGTAGAGGCCCAGAAGTAATACTGGGGTCATTAGTGAAGCAGTCATCATGTTCAGTCTTTGAACTTTAGTTATAAATCTTGATGTTTGCCCTGCAGAAGAAAAGTGCAGCATCCAAAAAGCTAAGTCAGTTGTGAGGACTTCTTCTAAGGAGGAATCAGAGTAACTGCAAATCTGATCCTCCTACCTCTTCAATTAGGAGCTCAGGAGGACTATGCAAATTTGTCTCACATCTCAATCCGCATTCACCAATCTATGTGTCTCCAAGACAAATGGTCATTGACGTGGACAAATGAAGATGCCATTAGCTGTGGTCTCAGCTGGGGTCCAGCTAATATACTGTAGACTGTAGGGTGTAAGTCAAATACACACAGCAAACTTTTACACAGGAAACCCAATTAACTCCAAATTAGAGAAAAGAAAGAGTTGATTAGACCAAATTAGTTGTTTTCAAAAGGAAATGTTACCAGTAATGTGATGGGTCCCGTTCAATGTCTTGTGATAAAAATAAAAACTGCAAATTTAAAAAATGTAATTTTAATAAGGAAATGCAGACTAACTAAATTAAAATTGATCAGAATTTTTACATCATGGTTTTTTTCTCCTTAAGAGGAATTGGAAAGTCAGACCATTTCGTTTTAGGTCTTAAATGAATATTAAACTCTTTTCAATTACCCGTTTAAGGAATACTTAGTTAATAGACGGTGGGGGTACCCCATTTGAGACACTCATCTATTAGGCAGAATAAAGAGAAACTATAAATAATATCTCATAGACTGTAAGCTTGCGAGCAGGGCCCTCATTCCTCTTGGTATCTGTTATAATCTATGTGATTATTGTTATGCTGTAATGTCTATTGTCTGTACAAATCCCCTCTGAAATGTAAAGTGCTGCGGAATATGTCAGCGCTATAGAAATAACATTATTATTATTATTATTCTCACCCTTCCCTGTAGACTGTGAGCCCTCGCGGGCAGGGTCCCCTCTCCTTATGTACTTGTGTGTCCCTTGTCTTACACATGTTTATTATACTTGTCTATATTTCCCCTTTTCACATGTAAAGCGCCATGGAATAAATGGCCCTATATAAATGCATAATAATAATAATTATTATTATTATCCCTCGTTCTGATGTCTATGGATTTCATCTGTGTATTACTTCTTTTCACCTGCGGTGGCACTGTAGTACAATTGAATAATTACTGCCAAGCTCCCCCACAGATTACAGCTGATCACTGGGGATCCTAGCAGGGGGGAAAATCTGTAATAAGTTTATTATCAGGGATTTCTCTAACAAATAGGGATTATTTAAAGTGGACGCCCCCTTTAATAAACTATTGAATTTCCGTTTGCTTATTCGGATGGGAGAGTAGTAATATTTTTACTCTACATAAATTTCAAAGAATTCTTTAACCCTCTAAAGTGAACATGGAAATATTAGCTGAGTAGATGTTCCTATATGTTGCCAACACTGTATATATTGTACCAAAAATACATTTTCTTAAAGGGAACTTGGCTGCTGATACATGCTGTCCGATCAATGGGCAGCATGATGTATCACACAACACTGGCTGCACAATTTCAGCCATATGAGTGGAATATGAAACACTGCGGCGTTCAGAGAAAAACATACTGTAAAAGCCAACGAGCACCGAGTCGCTTGGGAGAACAGTCAAAAAGGCGGGTCCCTGAGACTGCTTCCCTTGCGTGACAGGTCTCTTCCTATGAGAGACTAGCAGCAGATGGGGAAAAGCCATCGGGGATCGTCCTTTCCAACCAGTCACCCTTGCAGCTTGGGCATCCTTAGCTTTTATCTGCAAAGCTGCTGTGTGTGAGTCAAACATAACTGGCTGAAATAATACCTCCAGTGTCTGATATATGCTGCCAATGGATCGGGCAGCATGAATGAGCTGTCTGGTACCCTTTAAATTACATTTTGGATGGCAGTGAAAAATGTTCGTAAAATATAATGTACTAGTAGAATACCCGCGGCTTCGCAGAAAATATGTTTAATTGTTGGTTATGGTATCTTAAGTAAAATTTTCATTGTTACCCTGAAATTGACATTTTCAGAGTGCTACAGTAAAAAATTTTTGCCACTTTAAATTTTTATTATTTTGGCATTTTACTAATTTGTCGTAACATTGATGTGAACAACAACTTTTTTTTTTCTTTAATTTCAACATTTTTATCGATTTTACATATTCAATACATATTATGTAGCATAAACTATTACAACTATTTTTTGAACTATTTTTTTTATCAAAAATTAATTTGCCCAATAGATGGTTATTTTGTTGGGCGGCATTAAAAAAACAGTCCTTAGAGGTCCAGAGTAAGAACACAATTTGGGGACCTTCTGCAGATCTGCTCCCGGTCTATTCTTTCTTGGATACTTAGCTGTCCATCGCTCTCGCGGACATGGATAAAGGAGCTGTTAAGTTGCTTCATGAGACGGAAATTAGTGGCATGACCTCCAGTGGAGTTGAATATGGGATGATGTTGTAGAACACCAATAACCGTTCCTGGAGCTTCTTCATAAGTGTAAAAATGGAATGTCTCACCAAGGCATAGCGTTAAGTAGAGGCCCAGAAGTAATATTGGGGTCATTAGTGAAGCAGTCATCATGTTCAGTCTTTGAACTTTAGTTATAAATCTTGATGTTTGACCCTTTAGTATTCACCTGACTGATAATAGATGTAATAGGATGAATAGTAAATACAGAGCAGCCCTCACACAGTATTACTATGACATGAAGGAGCTCACCTCTCAGTAATGAAAACCGCCTCACAGGCAGACTTGTCTAGTTGCCCATAGCAACCAATCAGAGCTCAGCTTTCACTTTATTTCAGCAGCTTCAGTGATGAAAGCTCCCTGTATAGTAAACAATAATGACAATCTTACTATGAGGCATTTTTTGCCTGACCAATATTGCTGCTCTGTAATGTTCATCCATGTGCATAGGGTGCATCCATCTGAGTGTGTTTGCATGCGTGTGTGGTCCGTGCGTGTGTGTGTGCGTGTGTGCAGGATCGGACTGGTCCATAGGGAAACGGGAATCCCCCGGTGGGCCCCTGTGCAGATCTGGTCCCCCAACCCCATTGTATGGGCAGTACTTGGCATAATTCACTTGACTCACTCTACAGAAAAAAGCAGCATATCATCTTACATTAATCAAACTACCCAGTTTATTATTTCTGTAGAGATATAGGTATATTTGTGATTGAGGGTAGTGTAATATTTGTATGCTGGTGAACAGTGGGCCCCCAAAGTCCAAGTTATTGGTGGGCCCTTGGCACCCCAGTCTGACACTGTGTGTGTGGTGTGCATGTGGTATTTGTGGGGTGGTGTTTGTGTTGTGTGTGTCTAGAGTCGTCTGGTATTTGTGTGTGGTGTTGTGCTTGTGGGTTGGTGTATGTGTGCTGTCTGTGTGATGTTTGTATGGTGTTTGTGAAATATTTGTGTGTTGTGTGTGGTGGTGCGGTCCCTTTAGCAGCGATTCTTTGGCACTGTCACTATAATTCATCCCTGTCAGTCACAACTGATGTTTTCTCCCCAGCACTTTTACTTTCACCTTCACATTTCTCCATTATATAGTAAGATTGTGATATGCATAATATATATATATGACCAAGACTAAACAAAGTACATGGTAAGATTATCCCTCTAGGGCACATATATATGCAGGACTACAAAGGGCAACTGTTATAAATGAAGACCAACAGCAAAGAATAACGAGAAGCTAACAGTCAGAAAGAACCCATAAAAAATAGTATTTTATTAATTTACATCATAAAATGACACAGATTAACATGAAAAGGGGGGATGTCAAGGCATACAAAATAGCAACAATAGGCCATACGTGCTGTCAACAAGATTCAGGATTTCTGAGGTAAAAAGAGTAAAGGGAATCCCTACCGATCATGTATCAGATAGCCCAGAAAAGTCTCATTATTGTATAACAATGTAAATTATTATAAATTATAAATTATTAGTCATATAACCATCATAAAAAACTAGTGACACATGATGGAAACTGTCACATATATAATCACAAATCCCCGCAGTAAGCCTGGCAGTCATCTAGAAGCTATAGAAATGTAAGGAGCGCCAGTGCACATTGCCAACTCTATGGACCAACCAGGCTCACTGCAGGTAAGTGGATAGGGAACTAAAACATAACATGCGTAAGAAAAAGACAGCATTACCTGAATGGAGACAGACACGCAGGCCAGACCCCGACGCGCGTTTCGGAGCAAGGTAGCTCCTTCCTCAGGGGGCGTGGCTAAAGCGCAACTGTGTAGAATTTATATAGCGCTAGCCAGATGATTATTCGTCGCGTCAACTGTCCGTCATGTACAGGGCAGCACCTCCCCAGAAAAACCGGAAACACGCGGGCCCCAGGTGATCCGGCGCATCTGAGGGAGGGAGCAGTCACTGGGCCGACTGGACAGTGCGCAAGGCGCATGACAGGAAGAACACTATCCACCATCTTGGAGGGGGCAATTAAACAACACAGATAAAAATATATATAGAGAGAGAGACAGAGTAGAATCAAAGAGACACTCCAGACGAACAACAGGAAGAGCACTATCCACCATTTTGAAAAGGGCAATTATACAACACAGATAAGAATGTATATATAGAAAAAACGGAATAGAATCAACAACGCCCCATATCCAAAACAATACAGAGCGATCATAATGAATAAACAAAACACCAAATAAACATTATAAGGAAGAAATAAGTATATTAATATTAGTATCGGGGCATTTACAATTAAGCAATTGCACCAATATACAACAGACATATCAATCGGTATCAATAATGGAAGCCATGAAAATAGAATATCATGTGTATTTAAACATATAAGGTGCAATGGATATGTACCCATATAGAACATCACAATATAAAGCAACTAGCGTTTTCTCAGCAGGATTGAACAGATACAGATTGAATAACCATAGAACAATCAATGTATAGTATATACAAAGGTGTGTAAAATAAAACACTTCATTTCAAACAATATATAGAGAGAAGAAAACACTTCTGATGTCTTCATATAAACATGGATAGGGCTGGAGACTTGATTGAGAAAGTGTCACTGGCATGCTCCATAACGATACATAGGTCATGCAAAATAACTGAAACAGAGAATAGAATTAAAACCAATAAAAATTAACATTAAAATATAATGCAAAATTGATGCCAATGTCCAGCGAACAAGGACTACAGAAATGGGGCATACGATATATTCTCATTCAGACCATCTGGGTGTATAGTACCAAGTATCCAAATCCACCTGGTCTCCAATTGAGCCAGGCGGCCAGAGAGTCTACCACCTCTTATATTTATCTTAAGAGCATCAATGCCACGAATCCTAAGTAACGTACTGTCGCACTGATGAGACTCTTTGAAGTGTCTAGGCAACGTTTTAAGAAGGGAATCATCTGTGCAGGTTATTGTGGCCTGTATTCCCAAGACGTGTTCCCTCACACGCACTTTCAACTGTCTCGTGGTCATGCCCACGTAGATTAAACCACAAGGACACGTCGCATGGTAAATTACATAACGGGTGGTACAGGATATCCAATGTCTGATTTCAAAAGACTTTGTACCATCATAGTTAGTAAAGGAGGTACAACGTTCGATGTTAGAACAGGCCACGCATTTACCGCACGGAGAACATCCATGTCTAGGCACAAAATTATCCAAAAAAGTACGTATTAGACGACTCACATAGTGACTAGATACCAACCTATCACGCAGATTACTGGCTCGCCTAAACGTAATGGAAGGCTGGTCCGGGAGAAGTTTACTAAGAATAGGATCAACCTTAAGAATAGGCCATGCCTTCATCATCACCCTACGCATCATCTCATGGGAAGGATGAAATGAAGTGATAAACCTCACTGTGTTATCCATTTTTGATCTATTCAAAGTAGAATCCCTGTAGAGGAGCTCATTCCGAGCTACATGTTTGGCACGTTGATAAGCTCTTTTGACACAGCGCTTGCTGTAGCCACGTGACAAAAACCGTGCCCGTAGTTCCTTGGTTCTTATATGAAAGTCAACGTCGGATGAACAGATTCGACGTAGACGTAGGAACTGACCCACAGGAATTGACCTAATAAGATGATGTGGATGGCAAGAAGAGGCATGGAGAAGCGTATTAGTGGCGGTTTCTTTACGATATATATCTGTTGTTCGTCTGGATCTCTTTGATTCTACTCTGTCTCTCTCTATATATATTTTTATCTGTGTTGTTTAATTGCCCCCTCCAAGATGGTGGATAGTGTTCTTCCTGTCATGCGCCTTGCGCACTGTCCAGTCGGCCCAGTGACTGCTCCCTCCCTCAGATGCGCCGGATCACGTGGGGCCCGCGTGTTTCCGGTTTTTCTGGGGAGGTGCTGCCCTGTACATGACGGACAGTTGACGCGACGAATAATCATCTGGCTAGCGCTATATAAATTCTACACAGTTGCGCTTTAGCCACGCCCCCTGAGGAAGGAGCTGCCTTGCTCCGAAACGCGCGTCGGGGTCTGGCCTGCGTGTCTGTCTCCATTCAGGTAATGCTGTCTTTTTCTTACGCATGTTATGTTTTGGTTCCCTATCCACTTACCTGCAGTGAGCCTGGTTGGTCCATAGAGTTGGCAATGTGCACTGGCGCTCCTTACATTTCTATAGCTTCTAGATGACTGCCAGGCTTACTGCGGGGATTTGTGATTATATATGTGACAGTTTCCATCATGTGTCACTAGTTTTTTATGATGGTTATATGACTAATAATTTATAATTTATAATAATTTACATTGTTATACAATAATGAGACTTTTCTGGGCTATCTGATACATGATCGGTAGGGATTCCCTTTACTCTTTTTACCTCAGAAATCCTGAATCTTGTTGACAGCACGTATGGCCTATTGTTGCTATTTTGTATGCCTTGACATCCCCCCTTTTCATGTTAATCTGTGTCATTTTATGATGTAAATTAATAAAATACAATTTTTTATGTGTTCTTTCTGAGTGTTGGCTTCTCATTATTCTTTGCTATTTCTCCATTATATGCATAGGACCTAACTTCAGGGGCCCCAATCTCATGACGGGGGGGGATGCTAGTGAGATGTAACGTGCGCAGTATTCTGCTCCTGTGGGTGGAGAGGGGGCTTGCCAATTTCCAACCAAATCGGACGAGAACTGTGGCTTTGTATAGAGCGGGCTACTACAGATTTCACATTTCCCCATTATATGTAAAGGGCCTAACTTCGGGGGTCCCAATCTCATGACGAGGGGACGCTAGTGAGATGTAACGTGCGCAGTACTCTACTTCTGTGGGTGGAGAAGGGGCGTGCCAAATTTCACCCAAATCGGGCGAGAACTGTGGATTTGTATGGAGCGGGCTACTACATATTTTGAGTTTTATATACGAGGGGCGATCCAAAAGTAATGATAATCGGTTATTTCTATTGCACACAGAAATTAAAATAAAATGTTTTCTTCTCTCTTAGGTACCCTCTAGTCCAGGAAAAAAAAATCACGTAAATAGGCCACGATTCCCGGGAGCTACATTCATTTGAATATGAACTGCTAAGGCGTGAACATCAAAATGGAAAAAAACCAGCTCAGAGCTGTCATCAAATACCTCTGCTAGAAAAAAAATGTCTACCAAAGACATACACAGCGACATTGGGGGACTCTTCTCCTCCATATCCCACAGTTGCTCGCTGGGCCAAGGAATTTAAGCTGGGAAGAACATCGACGGAAGATGAACATCGCGAAGGACGCCCATCCACGTCCCTCAATGAAGAAAACGTGAAAAAGTTGAAGTTGTGTTGGCAGATCGAAGAGTGACTATCAGGCATGTAGCTGAGGTCACAGGGATCTCATATGGCAGTATTCAAAGAATCCTTGCAAAAGAATTGCATATGAGAAAGGTCTCCGCGCGTTGGGTGCCAAAAATGTTAACCGACGAGCAAAAGAAGAAACGAGTTGACATTTCAATAGCAAATCTCAAAAAGTTCCAAGCAGACAAGGAGAATTTTTTGTCACGTTTTTGACCATGGATGAGACCTGGATCCACCACTTTGATCCCGAAACTAAACAATCGATGACATGGAAACGAGCTGACGAACCGATGCCGAAGAAATTCAAAGTGTCAAGCTCAGCAGGGAAGGTTATGGCGTCCGTTTTTTGGGACGCTGAAGGAATTATTATGGTTGACTATTTGGAGAAGGGAGCCACTATTACGGGCTCCTACTACGCAGAACAAATAAGAAGATTGCGGGAGGCTATCAAGGAGAAAAGGCGCGGCAAACTGCGGGCTGGAGTGCTGTTTCACCAAGATAACGCAACGGCTCACAACGCTGCAGTTGCCATGGCTACCATTCAAGAAGCGGGCTTTGAACTGGTGGAACAGCCCCCTATTCGCCAGATCTAGCCCCCAGTGACTTCTCTCTCTTTCCTCAGCTCAAGGAACACCTCTGGGGCAAGAAATTTGACGACAATAGCGACGTGATAACCGCTGTTGGGGAGTTTTTTGAGGGTCAAGAGCAAGAATTTTTTTCTAAGGGAATTCTAAGTTTAGAAAAGAGATGGACTAGATGTATAGACTTGTTAGGAGATTATGTAGAAAAATAAAAATTTTTTTTGACTATATTCATTGTGTTTATTATTGATTATCATTACTTTTGGATCGCCCCTCGTATATAGATTTAGTTCGCCATTAGCGCTGAGGCTTTGATATACTTAGGTTAACATAATGACGTAAAATTTTGAGATGAATATTTCTACATATTCTAAGCAAAATACATTAAAGAGGACCTGTCTCTTTCCATAAATAAGCAATTTTTGGTGCTAATGTAAATGCCGCTGTCCTCCTGAATCAGGCGCTGTTTTTCTTTTGTTCCTGCACCTCTCCATTCCTGAGATATGGCCCTCTCTTTCCTGGGTTTAAACCTAGGCTTGTTAGTCAAAGGGGCAAGGCCTGTAAGAACACGCCCACAAAGAAGAGATGAAGATCACGCCCACTTGAATAACACAGCTAGATTTTCATAAAGTATAAATAAATGGCAATATCTCAGGAACGGAGAGGCACAGGGTCAAAAGAAAAATGTCGTCAGACTCAGGAGAACGGAGGCATTTACGCCAAATAAAAAATATTGCAGGTTCTCTTGAATTGTCCTATACAATGGCATTGGCCTGCAATGTATGTTAATGAATTGAGCATCATTTCCTGTCTGATGATTCGTACTGTAGGTACCTGTCAGTGCTTTGTGGTATAAGACAATGATACAGGGGCAGGTGTGGTGGGAGAAGGTCATAAAGAAATCATTGCAATTGTTGCTGAAAATTGGAAAGGATGTTTGACCAGTAATGGACTATTGTGAGCCAATGCTGATTCCAACAAACCCTGAAGTTACCAGATCAATGCAATTAACTTAGTGCTAATTAGTGGTATTGCTTGCAGAGCTCACAGTGCAAAGAGTGTACACATTACTTGTATGGGTTAAACTGACTGTATCAATGTCAGAAGGTCCTCAATCTGGCCAAATAATCCAATATATCTCACGCTAAGGAGACGGATATAGACGGCAAGACAGAAGATGCAAAATCTGATTATTTTGAATATGTATTTTCAGATACAACCATTACCTAAAGGGGTTGTCCAATCTTGGAGACATTTTTTTTTTTTTTTTTTTTTTTTTTTTTACCTAAAGGGGTTGTCTGGTCTAAAACAACAAGTCTGCATTTATTCTATGTGACCGCAGACTTGTGACTGCGCGCTTTGTGGATTCTCCAGTATCAGCGATGGAAACAGCAATCACATGTCCGGGAGTATTCGATATGCAAACTCCCAGCCAGAATCAGACTAGACCACTTCCAGCGTGCTCAATACAAGTGTATTGCGTGAGGCCACGAATGTATTTTAGGCTAAGGCCGAGGTCACACTGGCGAGGAATACGGCCGAGTGAGAGGCGCTAAAAGCCCGCGTTACACACGGACCAATGATTCTCTATGGGGTCCCTCGCACCAGGCGTATATTTCTCATCCGCATTCTACGCTCCGTGCCACTCGCAGCATGCTGCGATTGTCAGCGTACTACGCCCGTAATACGCCAATGCAAGTCTATGGGTGCGCAAAAAATACGGATTACACACGGAGCACACATGTGACCTGTGAGAAATACGCACCCGGTGTCTTTTAGCAAAGCCGGCAATTCAGTGCACGATACAGTAAAATCACACTGACAGGTTTAATAAAGAAAGAAAGAATAGATATATACACATAGAATACACACACACACATATATATATGCATTCTATGTGTCTATATCTATTCTCTGGTTTCTGTTAGAAACCCTGTCAAAAGCTCCATTATATGTCCATTTTGCAAGGCGGCGAGAAAATCTCGCCATACGGATGCTTACATGCGCAAAATTCGCGACCACACCTTGATTACGGATGACATACGGAGCACTGTTTAGTGGCCATTCATCCGTATTACGCATGTAAAATACTGACCGTATTTTGCGTCGGTTAGTGTGACCCCGGCCTTAAAGTTATTTTTGCAATCTGGTTTATATATATATATAGTGCACGGCTTGCCTTCTATAGCCTCTGTGCTGTACTGTGTAATGCTGGCTGCTGAACGAGTTAACTGAGATTCCATCAGTGATCTTGGTCTTCTCCAAGGGTTTGTAACTTTTTTTCCAAGTTGAAAGTGCAAAGAGACAAGAGTCAATAAAAGTTAAGCATTATCCTGTTTTTATTATTACCCCCCCCCCCATATCACTAAGGTCTGTTCCTTTCCTATAGTAAAATAAACATAACGCAGGATTGAAACAGCTAACATAGAAAAAATTAAAAAAAACTCACACAACAAGATATAGCCTTCCCAAAACCCTGTCTGATGACAAATGCACATATAGCAGGATGCAGCGGGCCCCCACTAATAAAGGCAAGGGGCAGTTCAGGTGCAAACTACTGATAAGAAGAACCACCCCACACCTACCAGACCATGGTGGGGTTGGCTGCCTAGTAGGAAAAATGCACATAGATAAGGCTTGTATAGGACGTCAGTCACACATATAAGAGTGATGCAAAGTGCCTGGCTTGCAACCTATTAATGACGCCCATAGTATTATCAGGCGGGCTGCTACAGCACTATAATATGCAACACACAGTGACAGACGCCCCAATAGACCCAGCCAACAGAATGAGGCCCGGCCTATGCAAGCCTTATCTATGTGCATTTTTCCTACTAGGCAGCCAACCCCACCATGGTTTGTTAGGTGTGGGGTGGTTGTTTTTATCAGTAGTTTGCACCTGAGCTGCCTCTTGCCTTTATAAGTGGAGGCCCGCTGAATCCTGCTATATGTGCATTTGTCATCAGACAGGGTTTTGGTAAGGCCATATCTTGTGGTATGAGTTTTTTTTTTTTTAATTTTTTCTATGTTAGCTGTTTTGACATTAGTGTTAGGGACCTGCAATATTATGAGGAGCCTTGACGTTGGCTTGCAGGCTCTATCTATTTTGGCCAAAATATTAACCAATACCTCATTTAATGTACTCATTGTATGCATTAATTTTTTGCACTTATCATGTCATTTTTTGCAGGATGCAGCCGGGCCTCTTTCTGTTGGCTTGGTCTACTGGGGCGTCTGTCACTGTGTGTTGCATATTATAGTGCTGGAGCAGCCCGCCTGATAATACTATGGGCGTCATTAATAGGTTGCAAGCCAGGCACTTTGCATCACACTTACATGTGTGACTGACGTCCTATGCAAGCCTTATCTATGTGCATTTTTTCTACTAGGCAGCTAACGCAGGATTGCCAACCTTCCTGAAATTCCAGGACAATAGATCACTTTTTTGCTTTATGCTTAAAAAAAATGAAGGTATCTATGATTATTTTTGAAGTTGAGGAAACTTATATGGATTATTTTGACTGTAATGATCATTTTACAGTGAATGCAGCTGATGTCTTTATATCAGAATTCTAATCTTCAGACGCGGATCACTTATAATCAGAATTATTTACCGTATCTGTGATTTTTGTTTGTTTTTTTAGATATACAAGCTGTCGAGAAAAAAAAGTTAAGTTTGTATCTCCGACATAAGGCCTCATTCAGACTTCTGTGAAACACAGGCCGAGTATTGACAGGGGTGTTTGGACTGGCCGTCGGTCTCCTGACCTGAACTTGCAAAAATATGAAATCTGTATAGTGATTGGTTGCTATAGGCAGAATGATTTGATAAATGGGAACCAGCTTTTCCATGATAATAGCTGTTTGTTCTTGGGATGCGTTTTTAGTTGGATTTACCCCATTGACTTCAAATGGGAGAGGAGGAAGCATGATTTTCCTCCAAACAATGTAGTTTTCCGTAGACATTCCGAATTAAGTGAAAATCTGGCCTTGTTTTTTCCTAACAACCAATCATAGCTCACCTTACATTTCTTGACCTGCTGTGGACAAATAAAAGCTTTCCTGTGATTGGTTGCTATAGGCGACAAGGCCTATACAATGGCTTCGTAAACATGGCCATAGGCCAAAAGCTGCCTCACGTCTTAGAAAGGCTTCTACTTTTCTATCACTCGTCATTGCCACACTGGTTGCCATCACCGTGTCTTTCTCAGGTTCTCGCTCATCACACATTTGTCCCATTTGTACAAGCATTAAACAAATGGCCAATTTCTCTGACAAAATGGAAGCCAGGAACCTGTAGCTAAAATATAGTGTGCCTCCTCTGCAGCCCCCGCCATGTGTTATGTGTTTTGTATCAGACAGCAAAAGTGTCAAATGGGTAGGAGGTGACACAATTTGCCCCTTTGCTCAGTTTGCTGTGCAGGTTTGGTTGCTAACACCCCCCACAGAGCTAATGCAATTTCGAGGATCCGTGCTAATTTCATCAGTATGATGCTAATTTACACCGCAAAATTGGGTTTTAAATGAATCGTTACCCTAAATTTTATTGAGGCTACATTACATGCCACAAAAAATCACTATAGTCACCAGGAGTTCAAGTGTTCTGAATGATCAAGGCCTCTTTATATACTTTGTAGCAGTCCTATAATACAGCACTAATAATACTGCCGCATCTACGTCGCCATCTTTTTTAGTTAATTTGTTTATTAAATTACATAAAAGATAACATAGACCAAAGACACTGAAAGATATGGAGAGGGAGCAGTGTGAAATATGGGCACAATATGGAGAGTGGTTAGCCTGGCGGGGTGTAAGAGAGAACAGTGGAGAGGGGACAGCCATGGAGTAGGCCGTGGTTAATAAGGGCAGACAGTGTAGCGGTTATAGCTCGTAAGGGCAGACAGTGTGGTGGGTGTCGCTCATTAAGGCAGACAGCGTGGATGTCAGATACCATACGAGGATTATTTAGGGT
Source organism: Dendrobates tinctorius (assembly GCF_039654945.1). Lineage (NCBI taxonomy): Eukaryota > Metazoa > Chordata > Amphibia > Anura > Dendrobatidae > Dendrobates > Dendrobates tinctorius. Next base: position 21,633,565 of record NW_027361788.1, on the reverse strand, counting down.
AGAGTATGGACATATATTTTTATATAGAGGGCATTTTAATAGCACTTCTCTTTTTCAGGGCACTGTGTCAGGATGTGCTGCAGAAGAGTGAGGTCTGAAGAGACGAGCTGTGGAAGTGAAAAGTCATCATGGCATTTAATTGTAAAGTGCTGCGGAATATGTTGGCGCTATATAAATAAAAATTATTATTATTATTATGGCATCTAGACAAGATGGAGATTAATAGAAAGAAATTAGTCAGAGAAGATGTCAGCTATAAACTACCTACCGGGATGTAAATGTTTACTTGTTGATAATGACTACGTCGTCTCCTCCGTACTGTGTACTGTGATTCCTGTATGGTCTGCTGTCTGATAATGGCTGATAACAACAACTCCCAGCATCTCCTTACCATTGTTAAAAACATACTGAGAGTTGTAGGTTCAAGTGTATATGCGCCTGACTTAACATTACACCGGATTGCCGTACTATGGTTGGTGATGTAGTCATGTTCTTATAGTGGTTCTGCTGATTTATTCATGTACTGATGGTGGTTCTGCTGATTTATTCATGTACTGATGATGGTACTGCTGTTGTATTTATTTACTGCATGTGGTTCTCGTGATGTATTCATGTACTGATTATGGTTCTGGTGATACATTCATGTACTGATGGAGGTTCTTGTGACATTAACCCCTTAGTGACAGAGCCAATTTGCTACTTAATGCCCAGGCCAATTTTTACAATTCTGACCACTGTCACTTTATGAGGTTATAACTCTGGAACGCTTTAACGGATCCCTCTGATTCTGAGAATGTTTTTTCGTGACATATTGTACTTCATGTTAGTGGTAAAATTTCTTTGATATGACTTGTTTATTTATAAAAAAAGAAAACAGAAATATGGTGAAAATGTTGCAATTTTCAAACTTTTAATTTTTATGCCCTTAAATCAGAGAGATATGTTACACAAAATACTTAATAAATAACATTTCCGACATGCCTACTTTACGTAAGCACAATTTTGGAAACAATTTTTTTTGTTGTTATGAAGTTATAAGGGTTAAAAGCTGACCAGCGATTTCTCATTTTTACAACAAAATTTACAAAACCATTTTTTTAGGGACCACATCACTTTTGAAGTCACTTTGAGGGGTCTATATGACAGAAAATACCTAAATGACACCATTCTAAAAACTGCACCCGTCAAGGTGCTCAAACTCACATTCAGGAAGTTTATTAATGCTTTATGTGCTTCACAGGAAATTAAGCAATGTGGAAGGAAAAAATGAACATTTAACTTTTTTCACAAACATTTTACTTCAGAACCAATTTTTTTATTTTCACAAGTGTAAAAAGAGAAAATGAACCAAAAAATTTGTTGTGCAATTTCTCCTGAATACGCTGATACCTCATATATGGAGGTAAATCACTGTTTTGGCGCACGGCAAGGCTCGGAAGGGTAGGAGCACTGATGACTTTTTCAATGCAGACTTGGCTGGAATTGAGATTGGACACCATGTCGCGTTTGGAGAGCCCCTGATGTGCCTAAACAGTGGAAACCCCCACAAGTGACCCCATTTTCAAAACTAGACCCCCCCCCAAGGATCTTATATAGATGTGTAGTGAGCACTTTGAACCCTCAAGTGCTTCACAAAAGTTTATAACGTAGAGCTGTGAAAATAAAAAATCATATTTTTTCCACAAAAATTATCTTTTCGCCGCCTAATTTTTATTTTCCCAAGAGTAACAGGAGAAATTAGACCCCCAAAGTTGTTGTGCAATCTGTCCTGTGTATGCCAATACCCATATGTGGGGGTAAACCACTGTTTGGACGCACGGCAGAGCTCGGAAGGGAAGGAGCGCTGTTTGACTTTTTCAATGCAGAATTGGCTGGAATTGAGATCGGACGCGATGTCGCGTTTGGAGAGCCCCTGATGTGCCTAAACAGTGGAAACCCCCCCCACAAGTGACCCCATTTTGGATACTAGACCCCCCAAGGAAATTAACTAGATGTGTTGTGAGAACTTTGAACGCCCAAGTGTTTCGCTACAGTTTATAACCCAGAGCAGTGAAAATAACAAATCATTTTTTTTTCGCATAAATGATTTTTTAGTCCCCAATTTTTTATTTTCACAAGCGTAACAGTTGAATTTGGACCCCAAAAGTTATTGCCCAATTTGTCCTGAGTATGCTGTTACCCCAAATATGGGTGGAACCACTGCTTGGGTGCATGGCAGAGCTCGGAAGGGAAGGAGCGCCGTTTGGGAATGAAGACTATGATGGAATGGTCTGCAGACGTCATGTTGCATTTGCAGAGCCCCTGATGTGTCTAAACAGTAGAAACCCCCCACCAGTGACCCCATTTTGGAAACTAGACCCCCCCAAGGAACTTATCTAGATGTGTTGTGAGAACTTTGAACCCCCAAGTGTTTCACTAAAGATTATAGCGCAGAGCCGTGAAAATAAAAAAACTTTTTTTTTACAAAAATTATTTTTTAGCCCCCAATTTTTTTATTTTCACAAAGGTAGCAAGAGAAATTGGACCCCAAAAGATGTTGTCCAATTTGTCCTGAGTACGCTGGTACCCCATATGTGGGAGAAAACTACTGTTTGGGCACGCGTCGGGGCTCGGAAGGGAAGTAGTGACGTTTTGCAATGCCGACTTTGATGGAATGGTCTACGGGTGTCATGTTGCGTTTACAGAGCCCCTGATGTGCCTAAACAGTAGAAACTGCCCCACAAGTGACCCCATTTTGGAAACTAGACCCCCAAGGAACTTATCTAGATGTGTGGTGAGCACTTTGAACCCCCAAGTGCGTCACAGAATTTTATAACGTAGAGTCGTGAAAATAAAAAAAATCATATTTTTTCCACAAAAAAGAATTTTCGTCCCAAAATTTTTATTTTCCCGAGGGTGACAGGAGAATTTAGACCCCCCAAAGTTGTTATGCAATTTGTCCTGAGTACGCCGATTCCCCATATGTGGGGGTAAACCACTGTTTGGTCGCACAGCGGAGTTCAGAAGGGAAGGAGCACCGTTTGACTTTTCAACGCAGAATTGGCTGGAATTGAGGTCAGACACCATGTTGTGTTTAGAGAACCCCTGATGTGCTTACACAGTGGAAACCCCCCATTTATAACTCCAACCCTAACCCCAACACACCCTAACCCTAATCCCAACCCTAAGCGTAATCCCAACTCTAGCCCCAACCATTAACCCAAACTTTAGCCCCAACCCTAACCCTAACTTTAGCCTAACTGACTTTATTCCAACTCTAACCCTAATGAGTAAATGGAAATAAGTGCATTTATTTTTATTTTTCCCTAGCTAAGGGGGTGATAAAGGGGGGTTTGATTTACTATTTTCTTTTATTCTGATCACTGTGTAGGGTCTATCACAGTGACCAAAGTGAACCAATGGGAAAAATCAGCCGGCAAATCTCGGCAGGCGCACTGCACATGCGCCTGCCATTTTCTTCCCAGAAGAAGACGCTGGCGCCCGTGGGGGGGAAGCAGGAGGGGTTGTTTTTGCGGTCGCCGTTATACCGTTAATAACGGTGATGGTAACACAGGGGTTGGTAAAAACCTACCCAAATCATGTTCTCTGGGGTCTCGGCTACCCCCGGCAGCCAAAACCCTGGAGAAATTCTGACTCTGGGGGATGCTATACACTTTTTCCTCGCCATGAATTAACGGCGCTGTGGTTTAAGTATCCTGAACTGCCGCCATTAAAAGGCGTATCTGTGGTCGTTAAGGGGTTAATATACTGTTGGTGGTTCTGGTGATGCAATTATCTACTGATGGCTCTAGTGACCTATTTATTTACTGATTACTGATAATGGTTCTGGAGTTGTATGTACGTACTATTGATGTTTCTGGTGTTCTATTTATGTACTGATGATGATTTTGGTTTTGTATTCATGTACTGATGATGTTTCTGGTGATGATTATATCACTAGAACAATCATTACTTTATGAATACGTCAAAAGAACCTACATCCATACATGAATACACAACCAGAACCACTATCTCTACAGGAATATAGCACCAGAACCACCATCAGTTTTGCTGCAAACTGTATTTGTTGCATGATGGGCGTAAAAACCATTAGCTGTATCCCTTTATCTATAATAGGGTCTGTTTAGTTTCCATTAGGATAGCTGCCAAATGCTGGACACCTTCATTGAAACCAAATGACCCCCATTATAGTTAAGCTATATTAGGTTCCATGAATGTCCTTGGGTCTGAAATTTAAAATATAGGAATGAATATCGCTACATGTCCCTTGTATTGCGTAAATGGTCGGTAAACAATGAATGATTCTATATCTAACTTTAAAAACACACCCCCTGTTGAGCCTCACCCCTAAAATAAACCATTTTTTTTTTAACTTTTGCTGGCTATTTTTGGGAGAAAAAGGTAATAATTCTAGTGTAAATGGTCGTCATAGAGGGAGTAGAGTGGCGTTACGGGACCTGTTACCTTAGTCTTTTGAACCATTCCTTTACTTGAGGGGCTGAGGGTTCAGATCGGACATTCAGCGTCTATTGGTGTCCCCCCAAGGTTCAGTTCTGGGACCCCTGCTCTCTTCCATCTACACCTTCGGCCTGGGACAGCTCACGGCTTTCAGTGTCATTTCTATGCTGATGACACAGATCTTCCTATCTGAACCCAATATCACCTCCTTACTAACCAGAATCCCACAGTGCCTGTCGGCTATTTCATCTTTCTTCTTTGCTAGATTTCTAAAACTTAACATGGACAAAACAAAATTCATCATCTTTCTCCCATCTCACTCAACCCCCTGAACAGGCCTATCCATTAAAATAAATGGCTTCTCACTCTCCCCAGACCCCGCCAGGTCGCTGCCATGGAGTAATCCTTGACTCTGATCTCTCCTTCAAACCACATATCCAAGCCACTTCCTGCCACCTCCAGCTCAAAAATATTTCCCATATCTGTACATTCCTTTGTCAAGATTCTGCAAAAACACTAGTGCATGCCCTCATCTCCCGCTTCAACTACTGCAACCTCCTGCTTTGTGGCCTCCCGTCTAACAATATCGCACCCCTCCAATCTATCCTAAACGCCGCTGCCCGACTAATCCACCTGTCCCCCCACTATTCCCCGGCCTCTCCTCTCTGTCAATCCAAGCACTGGCTCCCCATTACCCAGAGACTCCAGTTCAAAACTCTAACCATGGCATACAAAGCCATCCACAACTTGTGTCCTCCATACATCTGTGACCTCGTCTCCCGGTACTTACCTGCACGCAACCTCCAATCCTCACAGGATCTCCTTCTCTACTCCCCTCTTAACTTCTCTTCCCATAATCGCATACAAGATTTCTCCCACGCATCCCCCCTACTCTGGAACTCTCTACCACAACATATCAAATTCTCGCCTACCATGGAAACCTTCAAAAAGAACCTGAAGACCTACCTCTTCCGACAAGCCTACAACCTGTAGTAACTCTCGTTCCACCATACCGCTGCACAACCAGCTCTACCCTCGCCTACTGTATCCTCACCCATCCCTTGTAGATTGTGAGCCCTCACGGGCAGGGTCCTCTCTCCTTCTGTACCAGTCGGGGACTTCTATGGTTTAAGATGACTGTACTCGTTTTTGTTATGTATACCCCTTTTCACATGTCTTATTGCATCAACTAGAGATCTGTCATGATAGGGCAACTTATAAAAAATAGGATTGCAGAAATCTATGGCAACCATTCAGGCCTGTTCACAAAGGTGATGCTCAAGAGCGATATCTATCACATAGGAGGCCTTATCAACAGGCTATATTAAAGGGATGAAGTGTAAGCACCAAATGCCTCCAGTTCAAAAGGATTAGAGGTGTCAACCAGTCCCAGATGGAGGGGGTAATTTAATTTCATTACTATTGGACTCCCTTTCCTCTGTGCACAGCCATGTGAGAGTGCATACAGTGCAGATTATGATGGGCGGTCATTTTCCAGCCTTGCTAATGCAATTTCTATTCTTGAAGTGTTAACTCCAACAAAAACAAGCAGAAATATACAACATTACCAAACCAAAGCCATGGAAATGCAGAATGGAATGACTCCGCTGGACAAACAAACCCATGTCCTGATTTGCATGATTGAAGGGACAAGTCTGGCATCAGTTAATGAGTTGGCAGGGGGCAGAGGGGGCTTCCTGCTCTTGTGATATCACTGGAGATGAAACAGACCCTTATGGCCCCTTTACATTTAGCGATGCACCAGCGATCCCGACAACGATACGACCCGGTCAGGATCGCTGGTGCATCGCTAAGTGGTCGCTAGTGAGCTGCCAAACAGGCAGATCTCACAACGATGCAGCAGCGATCTAGCGGACGATTCTTACCTGTCAGACGCGGCGATCCTGACGTCCTCCCGCCCGCGTCCACGCGTCGCTCGTCGGCGCCAGCAGGAAGTCCAGCAGGAAGCGCCCGACGAGAAATAGAGCTGCGTGATCAGCGACAGACAGCAGGGGAGCCGGTCGGAGGCAAGTATCACACATAGCGATATCGCTGCTGCGTCACAAAATCGGTGATGCTTTAGCGATATTGCTATGTGTAAAACCCCCTTTATTCATGCCATCTTGGAATAATGACGATTCACATTCAATATGTAGAACCTAAAAATAGGGAAATCTGTAATGATTGGGTTTTAGATTCTCATTGGATTTGCTGGCTATAATGAAAACTGAGATTTTCTTACAATTCTGGAAATTCTCAGTTGACCTTTCCATACAGCTGAAGGTCTGTTCACATGGCATTTGGGATACACACAAGCCCGGATATGTGCAGAGCCACGGTTCAAAAAGACGTTCTGATAGAAAATTTATATTGTGATCCCCAGAGAAGAAGATGTGAAATATGTTGGTTCTATATACAGTGGGGAAAATAAGTATTTGATACATTGTTGATTTTGCACGTTTTCCCACCTAAAAAGAATGGAGAGGTCTGTAATTTTAAGCGTAGGTGCACTTCACCTGTGAAAGACAGCATCTAAAAATAAAAACCAGAAAATATAATTTTTATATGATTAACTTGCATTTTATTGCATGAAATAAGCATTTGATACAATAGAAAAAAACAGAACATAACCCCTTAACGACCAGGGGTATTTCCATTTTTGCGTTTGTTTTTTGCTCCCCTTCAAGTTTTACTTTTGAACAAAACCATTTATTTTACCATATCGTGTACTGGAAAATTGGAAAAGAATTCTAAGTGCGGTGAAATAGTATATTTGTATAATTTTTTTTTTTTTTTTACTTGATTCAATATTATTTATTATTATTATTATTTATTGTTATAGCGCCATTTATTCCATGGCGCTTTACATGTAAGGAGGGGTATACATAATAAAAACAAGTACAATAATGTTAAACAATACAAGTCATAACTGGTACAGGAGGAGAGAGGACCCTGCCCACGAAGACTCACAATCTACAAGGGATGGGTGAGAATACAGTAGGCGAGGGTAGAGCTGGTCATGCAGCGGTTTAGTAATAGTCTCCATGGGAGACTAGAGGCTGCGATCATCTGATTTTGTGTGTTACACATAGCAGGCCTTTGAGCACTGATCACCAGGCAGCGCTCGTAGCAGTTTTGCAATGACAACCGTCAACCCATCGGCGCCCCGCGATCATGTGAGAGGGGGCGCCGATGGGAGGAGCTAAGATGCGCATCTGGTAAACAAGGTAAATGCCGTTGTCAGAGATTCCCAGTGGCATTTAACTGGGTAACAGCCACGAGTGGATCACGATTACACCCATGGCTATTTGGGGCACATGACAGCTGATCAGATCAGCTGTCATGTACCAGAAAAGATGCTGGCTCAGCGCTGAAACCTGCACCAAAGAGGGGGAGGCGACCTATGACGGATATAAACATCACATGTCACTAAGGGGTTAATATTTGTATACAAAACTTTGTTTGCAATTACAAAGGTCAGACTTCCCTGTAGTATTTGACCAAGTTTGCACACACTGCAGCAGGGATTTTGGCCCACTCCTCCATACAGATCTTCTCCAGATCTTTCAGGTTTCGGGGCTGTCGCTGGCGATATTTCAGCTCCCTCCAAAGATTTTCTTTTGGGTTTAGGTCTGGAGACTGGCTAGGCTACCCCAGGACCTTGAAATTCTTCTTACGGAGCCACTCCTTATTTGCCCTGGCTGTGTGTTTCAGGTCATTGGCATCCTGGAAGACCCAGTCATGACCCATCTTCAATGCTCTTACTGATGGAAGAAGGTTGTTGGTCAAAATCATGCAACAGATGACCCCATCCATCCTCCCTCCAATACGGTGCACTTTACAGAAAAGCACCCCCAAAGTATGATGTTTCCCCCACCATGCTTCACGTCTGGGATGGTGTTCTTGGTGTTGTGTTCATCCTTCTTCCTCCAAACACGGTGAGTAGAGTTGATACCAAAAAGTTCTATTTTGGTCTCATCTGACCACATGACCTTCTCCCATGCCTCCTCTGGATTATTCAGATGGTTATTGGTAAACGTTAAATGGGCCTGAACATGTGCTGGCGTGAGCAGAGGGACCTTGCGTGTACTGTAGGATTTTAATCCATGATGACGTAGTGTGTTAGTAATGGTAATGTGTGAGACTGTGGTCCCAGCTCTCTTCAGGTCATTGATCAAGTCCTCCCGTGTAGTTCTGGGCTGATTCCTGACCTTTCTCATAATCATGCTTACCCCACGAGGCGAGACCTTGTGTGGAGCCTCAGACTGAGGAAGATTGACAGTCATCTTGTGTTTCTTCCATTTTCAATTAATTGTGGCAACAATTGTTTCCTTCTCACCAAGCAACTTGCCTATTGTCCTGTAGCCCATCCCATTCTCGTGCAGGTCTACAATTTTGTCTCTGGTGTTCTTAGACAGCACTTTGGTCTTAGGGTCCCGTTTCATATAGCGACGCACCAGCGATCCCGACAACGATACAACCTGGTAAGGATCGCTGGTGCGTTGTCACACAGCAGCTATTCTGAACGATTTCAGCCTGCGTCGCCAATGAGGTTGAAGAAATGGCCCAGGACATTTGAGCACGATCAGCGATATCCAGCGGGGGGGGGGCGGTCGCCGCTATGTGTCCCATGTAGCGAAATCTCTGTTGCGTCACAAAATCGCCTTTAGCCTATGGCCTTTAGCCATAGTGGAGAGGTTGGAGTGTGATTGTGTGTGTGGACAGGTGTCTTTTATACAGGTAAGGAGTTCATACAGGTGGCATTAGTACAGGTAATGAGTGCAGAGTAGGAGGCTTCTTAAAGAAAAATTATCAGGTCTGTGAGAGCCAGAATTCTTGCTGGTTGTTCGGTTATCAAATACTTATTTCATGCAATAAAATGGAAATTAATTATGTAAAAATCACACAATGTGTTTTTCTGGATTTTATTTTTAGATTCAGTCTCTCACAGGTGAAGTGTACCTACTATAAAAATTACAGACCTCTCTATTCTTTGTTGGTGGGAAAACTGCAAAATTGTCAGAGTATCAAATACATATTTTCCCCACGGTAAACAAATATAATAATAATTTTTGGGGTGGCAGTAACTTTGTGTGTGTTCATATTTTCAAGAACTAGGGTCAATATATGCAAGTAATTACTCATACCCAAACGCTGGCACTAATGCCACCAAAAAATGCACGTTTTATGGTATGTGGTTGGTAAAGGATTTATATGGATGAGAAAACAATGCCACCAATTTCAAAGACTAACAATGACCTTTCTTGTATTTGGACCACAAGTGAATTATCAAGAAATGTCAAAGCGACAAATATCAAGAAATATGATGAGGCTCTCAGCCTTTCACCACTCCAATACCAGTCAAAATGAGCAGATACAGAGGAGACATTACATAACTCTACCATTATTACACAGATCCTATGGTCTGGAGTCGTTCTTTTTAGCCCTTACCCATACATTCGTCTGACTCTCTCGTACACAGGAGTCTCTATGTCTTTAGTGGTGGCTTATCTCTTTGAGAAAAAAAGAAATGGCAGTCCGAAATCAGACATGCCGGATCCATAGAAAAATTGAAAAAACATCCAGCTCCCACGATCCATTAAAATTGAGAGAGTTTTATTGAATACGACACTGGTGTAGAAATGCAACGCGTTTCGGATCACTTATGGTCCTTCTTCATAGCATGAAGCACACACAATTACATTTAAATATATATACAGGTTCCTTAGCTCCTCCAATGTTACTTGTCGGGGCACACACACAGACAAGGTTGTATATTGGATAGAGAACACTATGTGTATATTGCAATTGTAGTACGCTGCGGTTCTTCCACCCAGATTTGTATACGCCCCATGTGAACATACCCTAAAGAGAGCTCTCCATCCACTGTCTTTCTGTCAATGGAAATCTCTATGGAATGGTAGATAAAGCAGCCAAACCCATGCCCTGGTACCATGGGTAGACACCAATGTTTTAATAGTGCATTAATAAAGGGACACATAAGGGTCACCCCAAAAATTGGGGTTGACTCTTATTAGCTCAAGAGAGTAACAGACAATAATATTCTCAGGTTTAAAGCCACCTCCATTCAGAAAACACATTTACACATATGTGGGGGTTCCATAATTAGGGCCCCGTCACACATAGCGACGCACCAGCGATCCCGACAACGATATGACCTTGTCAGGATCGCTGGTGTGTCGCTACATGATCGCTGGTGAGCTGCCAAACAGGCAGCTTCACCAACGATCAGCACCAGCGACACGCGGGTAACAAGCGACGCACGTCTCTTAGTTACCCACTGTGTACCTTAGTTACCAGCGCGCAGGTGCAGGGAGCTGGTAACCAAGGTACACATCGGGTTTCTAAGCGGCGCGCGGCACTTAGAAACCCGATGTGTACCTTGGTTACCAGCTCCCTGCACCAGCGCGCTGGTAACTAAGGTACACATCGGGTTTCTAAGCGCTGCGCGCTGTTTAGAAACCTGATGTGTACCTTAGTTACCAGCGCCAGCTCGCTGATCGCTGGTCTCCCGCCTGCCACACGCAGCGATCAAAAAAATGTCCTGGCCATTCCAGGACGATCAGCGATACCCGGCAGGGGGGCTGGTCGCTGAGAAGTGTCACACACAGCGATCTCGCTGGTGAGATCGCTGTTGCGTCACAAAACTTGTGACTCAGCAGCAATCTCGCTAGCGATCTTGCTGTGTGTGACAGGGGCATTAGTGTAGTGTGGCAGCAAAGTGTCTCTCTCTTTGTAGAGATCCCATTGGGGGTTGCTTAGAGGGTCTGGTGTGGGCTTAGTTAGTGTTGTGATAATAGGAGCTACTTTTGATTCCAATGCTTCAAAAGGATTGGGGGCACGCTCTGCACAAATAGAAGGGGAGCATATGTTAAAAATCAAAACCTGTCTACCTGCTGTAGTTTGTTTAAAAAACAAACAAACAAACTGTGCTTTACTCACCCTCCCAGTGTCTAGCACTGACTTTCTGCCATTGTCCACTGTCTGCAGCGCTGATGTCAAGTTGACAACGCTGCAGCTAATCAATGAGCTCAGCAGGTCATGACGAAGAGTCGCTGAGCTCAGTTATGTGTCATCAGTGCTGCAGATGCTAAAAGACAACGGGAGGAGTGATGGAGAATCAGCATTGTACCTGGGGAGGGTGAGTAAAGGACAATTAAAAAGAAAAAATACTTCTACCGGAGAAGAGGATTTTTCTGAAACCGGTAAACTCCTTACAATAAAATGTACAATTTCTGATATAAACTTCTTAAAAAGTAGGCAAGTAAGCTAGTCATGTGATGGTGTCACTGAAGGTTTGGGCTGTGTGGTTGTACATTTTATAGATGGCCATGGGAGGTTCACTTGATGTTTGATCTCTGTTCTCAGTCCATAGTGAAGGTATGGCTGAAGATCCAAGACCCATCACCTTCTCATGTCATACACTAGCCCAGTTGGCTCATTAAGTCACACTTGCTGCATTTGATCCTTGGATACACATGGGTGAGAGTTTGGCAGCAGATGGGTTTGGGGAAGTGATGGCTTTCACACCTTGCCTTTGCTGACTGCTGCAGATTGTGGCCTCCAGAAGGATCTGATCTGGATGTTATTAGTGAGGCGGCTCCTCCAGATGTTCCCAATTCTCCTTATCTCCAGCCTGGCATGTGTGTGTCCAACTAACAAATGCCAGAGAACCCTGAGCAGATGTGGCTTACAAACCTGACAGTTACATATCTTACATATCCATCACCCATTGATAAGAGCGACAGACGATCTGCAGGGTCCATCACAAGCCTGTTTTGTTAAACTGGCCAAGCAAATGGCGGCCAGAGACAAGGAGATTATCTGAAGGATAACACAGAATTACAGCCCAGCACAATGATATATCAGCCAGACCTCCAAGAAGTTACCATCACTTCAATAAGATAGGCTGAGGTCCTGAAACCATATGCCATAACAGGGCTTACGAATGTCAAAGATTGAGGGTCAAAAGCCCATCATACACTAAAGGCCCTTTTACATTTAGCGATGCACCAGCGATCCGACCAGCGATATGACCCGGTCAGGATCGCTGGTGCATCGCTAAATGATCGCTAGTGAGCTTTCATACAGAAAGATCTCACAGCGATGCAGCAGCGACGCAGCGCTGCTCACCTTTCACACACAGCGATCCAGACGTCCTCCCGCCCGCGTCCAGCGTCGCTCGTCGTCTCAGCAGGAAGCGCCCGACGAGAAATGGAGCTGGACATTCTCGCGCGATCAGCGATGGACAGCGGGGGAGCTGGTCGCTGGTAAGTATCACACATAGCGATATCGCTAGCAATATCGCTATAACGTCACAAAACCAGTGACGTTTTAGCGATATTGCTAGCGATATCGCTTAGTGTAAAACCCCCTTTAGTATGGCTGTCCACTGAAAGACGGTTTGTTGTATGGAACACCTCACACATTGCTGGAGCAGATTTTAGTTGATCGATAGGGGGTGCCAAGTGTCATCAAGTGTTAAGTCGTGGACAACCCCTTTTACCTGGTTATAGGAGCAAAAGTTTTGCAATGTGTGAGGTGCTCCATACAACAAACCATCTATCTGTGGACAGCCATACTTGGTGTATGGTGGGCTTTTGACTCTCCATCTTCGACGTTCATAAGCTCTGTTATGGCACATATGTCTATATACAGTTGTGGCCAAAAGTATTGACACCCTTGCAATTCTGTCAGATAATACTCAGTTTCTTCCTGAAAATGATTGCAAACACAAATTCTTTGGTACTATTATCTTCATTTAATTTGTCTTAAATGAAAAAAACACAAAAGAGAATGAAGCAAAAAGCAAAACATTGAGCATTTCACACAAAACTCCAAAAATGGGCCTGTCAAAACTATTGGCACCCTCAGCCTAATACTTGGTTGCACAACGTTTAGCCAAAATAACTGCGACCAACCGCTTCCGGTAACCATCAATGAGTTTCTTACAATGCTCTGCTGGAATTTTAGACCATTCATCTTTGGCAAACTGCTCCAGGTCCCTGATATTTGAAGGGTGCCTTCTCCAAACTGCCATTTTTAGATCTCTCCACAGGTGTTCTATGGGATTCAGGTCTGGACTCATTGCTGGCCACCTTAGAAGTCTCCAGTGCTTTCTCTCAAACCATTTTCTAGTGCTTTTTGAAGTATGTTTTGTGTCATTGTCCTGCTGGAAGACCCATGACCTCTGAGGGAGACCCAGCTTTCTCATACTGGGCCCTACATTATGCTGCAAAATTTGTTGGTAGTGGGGGGCGTGGCTAGGCCGTGAAAGGGAGAGGACACTGATGAAGAGAGCTCCTCATCATCCTGATAAATCCTGGTGCATGAACCCCATCTGGCGACTTACTTGTAGCTGCCTGGACACCAGGACCCCCTGTGGCAGGTTGGAGGACAGCTTCTGGGAGCGGGCGGCGGGGAGATAGGAGCGGGCGGCAGGTTCCCCCCACGAGGCGGTGGCCATCTTGGGCGCGCAGCTCAGCTACTGAGAGCTACAGCGCCGACCTCTGTTGCTGCACCGCCGCCGGGCAGTGAAGAAAACCGGCTGTTACATTGAGGGAGCGCGCGGTGAGTGCCCTGGAAAAACGGGCCCCACGTGGTAACCCTCTCCACCTACCCGTTCACTGTGCCGGCTGGCGCCATCATTAGGGGAGGCTCTGTGCACCCTCCCCCCACTGCAGCTGCCTCTGCGGGACCCCCCCCCCCTCCCTCCCCAGGCCATAAAGATCTTGACTCTACCTGGCTGCCCTCCTTGTCATCACGCAGGCATCTCTCTGTAACTAGCCTCATAATTAACTATTGCCTGACCCGCCGTGACCCCCACCTGTAGTGGGTAATACCTGGACCACACGCTTCAATTTCTTCATCAGAACGCACCCCAGACAATCATGAGCCGACTTAAAGGGTCGGGAGCGGCGGAAAAATTGAAAGAGTTCGCTAGACCTGACCCCCCTGAAAATGCGCGGCATAATAGGAGCACAACCTCTCAAGTTCAGCGCAAAAATCGCCCTTCTGGGTGTGAGGAGGAGATGGAACAGGAGGAATTGACTCTTAAACAAGCATCTGAGAGGTTGATGCAGGCTATTTCATTGACCAGGGCATCTCTGACGGAGAAAATCGAGGATGTTAATACGGAGGTGGGGAGACTCCGTCAGGATCTGCAGGCCATGAAGGGGCGCATTACGGAGGTGGAGACGAGGGTGTCCAAGGTGGAGGATACCATTGTACCTATGGAGGCTAAATTAATGAAGGTGGCGGGCTCCATAAACGCTTGGAAGCAGAAGGCGGATGATCTAGAAAACAATGCGCCAAAATAATATCCGTATTGTTGGACTGCCTGAGCGCTCGGAAGGTCAGCATCCTGAGCAGTTTCTGGAGGATTGGCTTAAGACCTCCCTGGGGGACGAATTCTCCTCGATGTTCACCGTTGAGAGAGCTCACAGGGTACCTGCAAGACCCCTGCCTCCGGGGGCCCCGCCTCGACCATTCCTGGCATGCCTGCTCAGCTCCAAGGACAGAGATACCACTTTGCGTCTTGCACACCTGAAAAGTCCTATTAAATTCAACAATGCTGTAGTTTCCATCTTTCCGGATTTCTCCGTGGAGCTGCAGAAACAGCGGGCGCAGTTCTTCGAGGTCAAGAGGCGACTCAGAGACAGGAACATTGTATATTCGATGATATATCCGGCCCGGCTCAGAGTTGTCCATGAGGGTTCCTCCGTATTTTTTACAGATCCGGCGGAGGCGACTGAATGGCTGCGGTCCCATGGGGGATCCCCTTCAAAGGAGTCCTAATGTGACGGCTGTTACCTCAGATCCTTTCAATCAATGGTCTAATTGGAGCTCTCCCGGCGAGTTCCCACCAGCTATACCGGACGCTGTACTCAGTGATGGAATCCACTTGTTTATTTTTTGATGAGGGCGTAAGACTGTACGCCTATGTTACTAGGTTCCTGTTTTTCTTTTTCAAAAGTTTTAATTCTTATAGTTGTTTAGATAGAGGCCGCAGCCGACGCCAAATTCTGTTATATATGTGGACTCTCTGCACCTGGTTTGGGCGCCACTATGCACCATATCTTGACAGACCGGAATGGGTTCTGAGCTGATTTGTATGACCTGGAATGTGAGAGGCATAAAAACCCCTCGAAAGAAAATTAAGGTGTTCTCACAAATTAGACACTACCGTCCTCACATTGTTGCTCTGGTAGAGACACACCTGATCAGAGATACGGTTCGGTGGGTAGAGAAACCGTGGGTGCAATGGTTTGTACATGCTTTTCACACTAGCTACTCAAGGGTAGTTTCTCTATTAATTCATAAGGATGTTCGGTGGGAGGTCCGGAAGGACCCCGAGGGACGATTTGTGTTCGTGCGTGCGCTGATTAACTCTCAGAAATATGTCATTCTTTCTATTTATAATCCCCCTCCGGTCACTATGTCAATTATTCAGAAGGCAATGAGCTTTGCTTTAAATTACCCGGACGCACATGTCATCTGTATGGGAGATTTTAATATGGTCATGAATAGCCATCTTGATAGATTGAGATTGGGCGATGGAATACAGGGTGGAGTCCCCCCTGGGCACATCCCAACTGTCACAATTCATAGCGGGTAGTGGGTGGCTGGATCTATGGAGGGTGCGCCATCCAGAGACGAGGGAATATACTTGTCACTCCTCCACTAAACGCTCTCTGTCTCGCATAGACAACATTTTTGGGTCTGGCAGTCTGGCGGCGTGGGTGGATGATATTAAACATGGAGGCAGGGGGATTTCGGATCATAGCCCAATTATCCTTTAACTTAAATATGGGCCATCGACTAATAGAATGGCATGGAGGCTGAACCCTTTTTGGCTGAAGTTGATAACACCCCCTGATAGAACAATAGATCAGTTACGCTGCTTCGTCTCGTCCCACCCCGAACCCCGAAATATCAATATATTTTGGGATGCTCTTAAAGCCTATTTACGGGGTTGTCTATCCTCCACGATTTCTCACATTAAACGGGTGACATCGGAGGAGGATGGCGAGATGGAGAGGCGTCTGAAGGACTCAGAGGCAGCCTATATATCGGATCAAACTAATAGTAATAGGGTAGAATGGCTGACCGCTCAAAGGTTATATGCTCAGTACACTGACACCAAAACGAAACGTAAATTATTTTTTGCCCGGCATTCTTATTTTGAAATGGGGAATCAGGCGAGTAAGTTTCTGGCCTACTTAGTACAACAGCATAACATAACTAATACAATTCTACAGGTCCGTGATTCGGGTGGTACTATGGTTTCCTCAACTGAGGAGATACTAAAATGCTTTTCTGATTATTATAGTTCATTGTATAATTCTAAGACGGATGTCGATGGACTGGAGTGTTTAAATTATTTGCTAGACATAGAGTTTCCTGCACTAAGTCCTACCCAACAGGCCTTTATGGATGCTGAGTTCACTCTGGAGGAGGTAGAGGACGACATAAAAGACATGGCCTACGGGAGGGCCCCTGGGCCGGATGGGTTCCCTGTGGAGTTATGTAGGAAATATCAGCATATACTGGCGCCCCTTTTGTTGACTGTGTTTCGCAGGATTTGGGAGGGGGGATGTATGCCGGAGTCCTTTTATGAGGCCAATATTATAGTTCTTAAGAAGGAGGGGAAGGACCCTTTAGATTGTGGATCTTACAGGCCTATATCACTAGTAAATGTAGATTATAAAATTTTTACAAAAATTCTGGCCAAGAGAGTAAATTCAGTTATATTAGATCTTGTACACCCTGATCAGACAGGTTTTATGCCAGGTAAGAGCACTTCCATAAATATCAGACATGTCCAGTCAGTGGTCCAATATAGCTCTCTGTTACCGGATAATGAATGGGCATTGGCATCGTTGGATGCGGCCAAGGCCTTTGACTCGCTTGAATGGCCTTTTCTCCGTGCATGTTTGCAGAGATACAGATTTGGTGATAGATTCCAAAAATGGGTCAGTGTTTTATACATGAAGCCCAAGGCCCGGGTCATAGTAAATAATTCCATATCTGAATCATTTTCACTGCATAGGGGAACTCGTCTGGGGTGTCCCCTTTCCCCGGCCCTTTTTGCTCTTGCTATTGAGGCACTGGCAATTCGTATAAGATCCTCCCCTGACATTGCTGGTGTGGAAGTAGCAGGTCGGACAGATACCATAGGCCTCTATGCTGATGATATGGTGGTATTTATGGACAAAGCAGAGGAGACCCTACCAAGAGTGATTGCTACCATAAATAAATTCAGTAAATACTCTGGCCTATACATAAATTGGGAGAAATCTGCTTTGATGCCTCTTTCCCATGCTCCAATGCCACGACTTGAGACTCTCTCCTTACTACCCATTGTAACTAGTTTTAAATATTTGGGGGTTCATATCTCTAAGGGCAGTAAATTTGATTTACAACTCAATATACAACCATTGCTGGAGATGGTCAAAGGTAAATTCGCGATTTGGGGTAAACTTCCACTGTCTGTAGCTGGACGTATTAATTTAATTAAGATGATATTACTCCCCAAGCTCAGTTACTTTCTTCAACATAGTGCGGTGGTGGTACCCAAATCCTTTTTTGCTAATCTAAATTCCCACATCACATACTTTATTTGGGGGAAAACCAGGCCTAAACTTAAATTAACCACTTTACAAAGGCCCAAGAGGGGAGGAGGGGCAGCGTTACCCGATTTTCTTTTTATATTATCTAGCTGGAGAGGTCAGGGCCATAAGCACATGGATGCCTGGAGGTCATCTCCCGAATTCTGAGAGTCATCTTCTTCATGCTGCAGGGACTAGTTGCCCACTGGGTTTTTTAGAAATGAGGAAGATAAATGTGTCGGGACTGTTACCTTTGCTTCGTCTGGCAAGATTGATATGGAGACAGATTAAGGGGGTGGTTAGATTTAGGGATATTATAGCTGAAATGCCCCTGTGGAATAATGACTACCTCCCGGTGCTATGTGAACATCCATCCGCCGAATTCTGGGTTCATTATAGTGTCTCTACAATAGGTGATCTATACGATCTTGGAACTTTGGTGTCCTTTGAGCAATTACAGGTTAATCGCAATGTTTCGAGATCCCAGTTTTTCCGTTATTTGCAACTAAGATCGGCCATTCAAGCGCACGTGAGATGAATGGGTATAAACTGATCATTATATAGAAGTAGGCTGCGGAATAGTTTATGTTTTGGTAGATGTAGGTAGGGTTTAGAAGCCAGGCAGGTTTTATTACTGGTACAATAACACAACACTACTGCGATTCAATTGATATTATGTTTGCTTTATTTACACACAATTGATGTACATATTTTGCCACGCGTCTTCATGCTGTCTGGACATATGTATGTTTTGTATCAAGCTTAACACCTTGTACTATATGTGTGTGTTGTAAAACTGCCTGTGGTTTAATAAACGAATTAAAAAAAAAAAATTGTTGGTAGTCTTCAGACTTCATAATGCCATGCACACGGTCAAGCAGTCCAGGCAGCAAAGCAACCCCAAAACATCAGGGAACCTCTTCCATGTTTGACTGTAGGGACCGTGTTCTTTTCTTTGAATGCCTCTTTTTTTCTCCTGTAAACTCTATGTTGATGCCTTTGGCCAAAAAGCTCTACTTTTGTCTCATCTGACCAGAGAACATTCTTCCAAAATGTTTTAGGCTTTTTCAGGTAAGTTTTGGCAAACTCCAGCCTGGCTTTTTTATGTCTCAGGGTAAGAAGTGGGGTCTTCCTGGGTCTCCTACCATACAGTCCCTTTTCATTCAGACGCCGACGGATAGTACGGGTTGACACTGTTGTACCCTCGGACTGCAGGGCAGCTTGAACTTGTTTGGATGTTAGTCGAGGTTCTTTATCCAACATCCGCACAATCTTGCGTTGAAATCTGTTGTCAATTTTTCTTTTCTGTCCACATCTAGGGAGGTTAGCCACAGTGCCATGGGCTTTAAACTTCTTGATGACACTGCGCACGGTAGACACAGGAATATTCAGGTCTTTGGAGATGGACTTGTAGCCTTGAGATTGCTCATGCTTCCTCACAATTTGGTTTCTCAAGTCCTCAGACAGTTCTTTGGTCTTCTTTCTTTTCTCCATGCTCAATGTGGTACACACAAGGACACAGGACAGAGGTTGAGTCAGCTTTAATCCATGTCAACTGGCTGCAAGTGTGATTTAGTTATTGCCAACACCTGTTAGGTGCCACAGGTAAGTTACAGGTGCTGTTAATTACACAAATTAGAGAAGCATCACATGATTTTTCGAACAGTTCCAATACTTTTGTCCACCCTCTTTTTTATGTTTGGTGGGGAATTATATCCAATTTTGCTTTAGGACAATTCTTTTTGTGTTTTTTTCATTTAAGACAAATTAAATGAAGATAATAATACCAAAGAATTTCTGTTTGCAATCATTTTCAGGAAGAAACTGAGTATTATCTGACAGAATTGCAGGGGTGTCAATACTTTTGGCCACAACTGTACATACAGTGGGGAAAATATCTACTTTGTACACTGCCGATTTTGCAAGTTTTTCCACCTTCAAAGAATGGAGAGGTCTGTAATTTTTATTGTAGGTACACTTCGACTGTGAGAGACAGAATCTAAGAATTAAAAAACAAACAAACACAAAATCACATTGAATTTTCTTTAAATAATGAAATTGCATTTTATTTAATGAAATAAGTATTTGATCACCTACCAACCAGCAAGAATTCTGGCTCTCACAGACTTGTTAGTTTTTCTTTAAGAAGCCCTCCTGCTCTGCACGCATTACCTGTATTAATTACACCGGTTTGAAGTCATTACCTGTATAAAAGACACCTGTCCACACACTCAGTAACAATCCAACTTCTCCACCATGGCCAAGACCAAAGAGTTGTCTAAGGACACTAGGGACAAAAGTATTAAGTTACGTACCGGTAACGGTATTTTTCGGAAGTCCATGACAGCACCACGAGAGAGGGGATCCGCCCTTCAGGAACAGGAAACCTGCAGATACAAAAGGGCGGCACCTCTCCCACGCATCGAGCTTGAGAGGCTACCATGGTTAGTACATGGCATATAATATATAAAACCTATCTATCCTATTTACCAAAAAATTTTTAGACCATCTCCCACATAAGGTAAATTCGTGAACAATCTTCTAAAGGAGTGCACCCCTATATGTGAACAAGGGAGGGAACTAAGGGTGCTGTCATGGGCTTCCGAAAAATACCGTTACCGGTACGTAACTTAATACTTTATTCGGACTCCCATGGCAGCACCACGAGAGAATTACAGAGATGTAAACTAACTTAGGGAGGGACTACAGCCTGCAGCACCCTTAGCCCAAAGGTGAGATCTGAGGAGGCACCCATGTCTAACCGATAGTGGTTAAAAAAGGTGGAAGGAGATGACCAGGTGGCCGCCTTACATATCTGGTCAATTGACACTCCAGATCTCTCTGCCCAAGATGATGCCATGGCACGCGTGGAATGCGCCCTCAAATTCTGTGGAGCCGGACCTCCACCTGCTGTGTAGGCAAGAGAGAGAGCCTCCCTAATCCACTTTGCTAACGTGCGTTTTGATACTCTACATCCTTTCCTGGGACCTTGGAAGGATAGGAATAATGCATTCTCCTTCTTCCAAGGATCCGTGGCTGATAAATATTTAAGTAAGCATCTCTTAACACCTAATGCCTGAAGTTTTTGTTCCTTAGGATTGGTCGGATTAGGGAGGAAAGAAGGCAGAACTATCTCTTGTGTCCTGTGAAAGTGTGATGCTACTTTGGGAAGCTATGCCGGGTCCGGCCTTAGGATTACTCTATCCTGTAAGAATTCTGTATAAGGGGGCAATCTGGAAAGTGCCTGTATGTCGCTCATTCTACGTGCGGATGTTAACGCTACCAGAAAGTCTACCTTAAGTGACCTTTAATGAGGCCGAATCTAGAGGTTCAAATGGTCCTTCTGTCATGGCTGTAAGGACTAAATTTAAGTCCCAAGGTACACATCTGTCTTTGTGTATGGGTCTCGAATTAGCCACTGCTTTGATGAACCTTGCTACCCAATAGTTATTGGCAATATCACATGCAAACAGGGCCCCTAAGGCTGAAAGCTGTACTTTTAATGTACTTGTGGAGAGACCCAATTCGAGACCCCTCTGGAGGAATTCCAGAATTTGTTTCGTGGGAATTCCGTCCCTGACATCAAACTGAAAGGTGGACAGGAATCGCCTCCAGGTTCTAGCATAGATATTTGTGGTAGTTTGTTTTCTGCTTTTCAGGAGGGTATCAATTAAATTTTTGGAGAACCCTCTATCCGTTAATAGTGTCCTCTCAAACACCATGCCGTCAAATGGAGTCCCGCTACCTGTGGGTGGCTGACTGGCCCCTGGTAGAGGCGATCCGGAAGGTTCGGCAGTACTCAGGGATCGCATACAGACATGGTCCTTAATCATGCGAACCAGGTCCTCCTGGGCCAGAAGGGGGCAATTAATATGACCCTTGCCCGATCTTCCCTGATCTTCCTTACTACCAGAGGTAGGAGGTTTAATGGCGGAAAGGCATATGCTAGAGAGAAGTTCCCTCTTATCAGGAGGATTTTCCCTGGGATTCAGAGAGCAGAACGATTTTTCTTTCCTGTTTTCTCTGGTAGCAAAGAGGTCTACTTCCGGCTGACCCCACTTGCGGACAATCTGGTTGTAAATATCCGTGTTTAAAGCCCATTCTCCTTGCTTTAGGGCCCTG
This sequence comes from Dendrobates tinctorius, assembly GCF_039654945.1. NCBI lineage: Eukaryota > Metazoa > Chordata > Amphibia > Anura > Dendrobatidae > Dendrobates > Dendrobates tinctorius. The sequence goes on along the minus strand of NW_027361788.1, from coordinate 21,611,354 downwards.
CGGCTTAGAAAGTCTGCCTTCATGTTGTCTTTTCCTCTGATGTGGAGCGCAGTTAAAGATTGAAATTTTTTCTTGACTATCTGAAGGAGACGTTCCGTTATCCGCATCAGGGCGTTGGAGCGAGTTCCACCTTGGTGGTTGACATAGGCTACTGCTACCTGGTTGCCGGAGAGTATCCTCACATGATGGCCCTGTAGGTACATAATGAGTTCTTTAACTGCCAACTCAATCGCCAACAGCTCCCTCTGGTTAGATGAGGTCTCAGCATCGGAGTCCCAATGTCCCTGTACCACTATGTCCCCCATATGGGCCCCGCAACCCAAAGGACTAGCATCTGTGGTTATTATGCAGGTTATCTGCTTCACCCAGGGCACCCCCGAAGCTAAGTTTCCGTCATCGAGCCACCACCTAAGAGATGTAAGAGTCGAGGGGCTTAGTAATACCTGACCCTGTAGGGAGCCCTCTAAGGCCCTGCTATTAACTAGGACGTCTTTCTGAAGGGCCCTAGTATGGAATTGTGCCCACTTGACTGCTGGGATACATGATGTTAGAGAGCCTAACAGAGACATGGCCTGCCTGAGCGTCATGGAGGGTTTATCAATTGCCCGAAGAACCTGCTGCTGTATCTGTTGTAATTTATCTAATGGTAACAGACACTGCTGAGTTTCTGAATTTAACAGCAAGCCTAGAAACTTCTGGACCCTTAAGGGCGGAAATCGGGATTTCTCGTAATTTATTATCCATCCGAAGTTCTCTAATCTGGATTTAGCTTTCTCTATCTGGGATAGATAATGGCCGCCAAATTTCCCACAATCAAAAAATCATCTAAGTATGGGACAATTAAGATATCAACTTCCCGTAAATGAGCCATAACTTCGGCCACTATCTTTGTAAATACCCGGGGTGCTGCTGAGAGACCAAAGGGAAGGGCTCTATACTGATGACGACGGACTATACCGTCTATTGAAACCGCTACTCTCAGGAACTGCTAGAAATCTGCGTGGATAGGTACATGATAGTACACATCTTTCAAGTCCACGACTGCCATAAAACACCCTTCAAACAGCATTTTTATTGTTGAATTGATGGATTCCATTTTAAAGGTGCGATTAACCAAAAACTCATTAAGGAAACGTAAATTAATAATCGTTCTAAATGTTTTATCCAGTTTCTGGATTAGGAATAAGGGAGAGTAGAAACCTCTACCTCTCTCAGATTCCGGAACCTCAACCAGGACGTTTTTCATGCACAGGCTCAAGACCTCCGCTTCTAAAGCAGCTTGTTCGAGGGGTGAAAATCTTAAGGGGGTTGGTTTAAAGGTATCCCGTGGAACCTGACTGAACTCCAACCTGAGCCCAGTGGATATTACATTCCGCACCCAGTCACTATTGGTGATCTGTAACCATGCTGGGAGGAAGGATGACAGTCTATCCCCCACAGGAATTGCTAGTCATTGGTTCGGTCTCTTCCGTTCTCTCGACGAACGCCTGAACATGAAGCCCGTACCTCTTCTTCTTCTATCCTCCCATCTGGGACGGTCTCTATTAGGTGAAGGATTATGCCTTCTCCCCTGACCGAATCTCCTTCTATTAAATGGACGACGGTAGGATGCGGACCAAAGATTTGGGAATTTTTTCTTATCGTCCCCGGCTTTCTCAAGCAGTTCGTCCAGGACTGCTCCGAACAAATATTCCCCCTCACACAGGATAGTACAGAGTTTTGCTCTGTATTGAATATCTCCCTGCCAGCACTTTAACCACAGGGCTCTACGAGCCGCATTAGAGAGTCCTGCTGCCCTGGCGGCCATTCTTACTGCATCAGCCGAGGCATCCGCTAGGAAGGCTGCGCCCTCCTGGATTATTGGTAGGGCCCCAAGAATTGTCTGTCTAGACGTTCCCTGTTTTAACTGCGACTCTAACTGTTCCAACCAGACCATCATGGACCTGGCCGTGCATGTTGATGCTACTGCTGGTCTTAAGGAATCGGCTGCCATCTCCCAGGTACTTTTAAGGAAGGTATCTGCCTTCCTATCTAAAGGATCTTTAAGGGACCCCATGTCCTCAAAGGGTAGTGAGGATCTTTTTGACGCCTTTGCAATTGCCGCATCTAATTTGGGGGCCTTGTCACGTGTTCACCGTCAGATCATCGAAGGGGTATCTACGCTTGAGGGCTGGTGGTAGCGACCCTCTTTTATCTGTTTTTTTCCTCTCTCTGCAGATCAGATCCTGAATTTTTTCGTTCAATGGGAAGACTCTTCCCTTCCTCTGCTCCAGCCCCCCGAACATGACATCCTGTATGGATAACTGAGGCTAAAGGCCCCGTCACACTAAGCGACTTACCAGCGATCCCGACACCGATATGAAGGTGTCAGGATCGCTGGTAAATCGCTATGTGATCGCTGGTGAGCTGTCACACAGACAGCTTCACCAGCGATCAGCACAGCGATGCCGAGCGCCCGGCATCGCTGGCCATCCTGTAAAAAATAGAATCAAAATTAAAAATATAGTTATTCTCACCTTCCGTCGTCCTGTTCAGCCATCCCGCCTCTCTCCACGCTCCGGTCCCAGTGATCCTTTGCACGAATGACCGCGAGATGTCACAGTCTCGCGGGATAACAAAGTCTCGCGGTCATTCGTGCAAAGGATCACTGGGACCGAAGCGTGGAGAGAGGCGGGATGGCTGAACGCGACGTCGGAAGGTGAGAATAACTATATTTTTTATTTTTTTTATTATTTTTTACACCTGATCGCTGGTCTCCCGCCTGTCACACACAGCGATGCGTGCTGGCCAGCGGGAGACCAGCGACCAAAGAAATGTCCAGAGATTTCTTGCAGCGATCAGCGATACCGGCAGGGGGGTCGCTCGCTGATCGCTGTCACACATAGCGATCTCGCTGGTGAGATCGCTGTTATGTCACAAAAGTTGTGACTCAGCAGCGATCTCGCTACCGAGATTGCTTAGTGAGACGGAGCCTTTAGGCTCCTCCACTTCCATTGTCCCTCTGACTGCTTTTACTAGCTTGTCTACTCGGTCAAGCGGCAGACAAAACCGACCAGAGTCCTCTTCTTCTGAGGAGGACGAGGGAGATGAAACATGGGAGCCCTTACTTCTCCTCCATTCTGCCGAGGAATCGGACTCCACCGGGTCCCCACCCCTTAAGCTTTCTGGTTGGGACAGGGATTTTAGGGTTTCCTTCATCTCTGTCCTGACTATGTCCCTTAAACTCGCAGCTACCACGGGCGACTCCTCCGCCACTGTCTGCTGGATACAGGGGGGGACACAACCTTTTGGGGCATGAGTCTGGTAACGGGCATGCACATAGTGCGCATTCCCTGTGTTTGGTTTTACTCGTAGCTTTCTTCCCCTAGAATAAAACACAGAAGGAGGCCCCGTCACTGAGTGAACATTCACGAAGATCACTTACCAGTGCCACAATTAAGTACCGGAGAATGAGGGGGATTTTTCTCAGTCGATGCTCCTGTCCGCCTAGAGGAGCCTTTATGACTGGATTGGTCACTTCGTCCCACACGCTCCTTACTGTCACGGGACTCTTTCTTCTTTTGTTTGACCTGCCGAAGGTCATCCAGGGGCGGCAGTGATGATTGTCGCTGCTGCCACCGTTGCTGCTGCCGCTGCTGCCGCAGCTGCTCCTGATCGCTCTCCATTACTGTGCGCAATAATGTGGCCAAGGCATGGCACCCATCTAGGGTCCTGCCTATATACCCCTCCTCCGGACAGCAGATTCCCTCCTGCTGCGCCCTCCCCCCTAATAGGGCCACCCTCCCCAGCTGGCGCCACTTCTGGCAGGTGAACCAGCGCTTACCGGCGTCTCTCCGATGGGCGCCACCATCTTGGGTCCTCGCGCCTGCGCAGTGGCGCCGCCGACCCGGAAGCGCCCCCAGGCTCCGCCCCCTGATGTCACTGCGACTCCGACGTGACCGGAAGTCATGCAGGAAGCCTGGGCGCTCCAGTATGCAGCACTCCCCGGCCTCAGCACCCTGCAGCCGCGCCAGCCCCCCTGACCACCGCGATCGTGCCGCCGGAGCTGGGAGCCCCCAGGAGGCATACATACCGGCAGCGGCTTCTTCTATGGAGACGAACCCCCTCCGGACCCCGCTCCCTGCTGCACACGCCACCGCCGTGCCACCCATCCTGGGCCACCGTGGCGTCCTCCAGGAGCTCCGCATAAGGCCGAGGTAGGAGACCCCCTCGCTACCTGCAGCAGCCGGCCGGCCTGGGATCCAGTCTTCTGTATGATTCCGTCCCCTCAGGAACAGGAAACCAACTGATGCGTGGGAGAGGTGCCGCCCTTTTGTATCTGTAGGTTTCCTGTTCCTGAAGGGCGGATCCCCTCTCTCGTGGTGCTGTCATGGGAGTCCGAATAAATTGTAGATTTTTCAACAACGGTCATCAGTATGTCATCCATACTTCTGGTTTTTACATCCATATGGCATACATTTTTATAGATCATCAATTTAAAATATAATAAAAGGCCAAATATTTTGTATGTTAATAATTGCAACGTAAACGTAAAAAGCAGAAGGCATATACATGGTAGCCGTTTGGTATCTGTTCTTTTCATGCACCAATTGAGCTGAATGGGTGAATCTGATCTGAAAAGAAAAGATCACAGTAGCGTGTGCTGTTATTTATTTATTTATTTAAATGCAGACCATCGATCTGGGGTATAAACCTTCATGTGAACGGCACCACTGTCTTGCATCGGTCTGTGTGCTGTACGTATGCGGTCTCTGGTGCATAAGGATATAATCTGCTTGTCTGAATGAGCCCAATAAAGCAGAGAGGTTGATAGGAGCTAAAGGGGCACGCAGTGATCATTGACGTTTTTGTTCTAGCAAATATTGGGCCCCTTTACATGACGTGTGAACAATTCTTTGGAGCAGGAGTTTGGGGTATACAGTATACCTATAGGGGGTACCACACATAGGACATCAGTACGTGGGTGCCCTGTTATAGACGCAGCGTTGGGGCTCCATTAACTAATGCCCTCCTATCTTAAGGTACTGTCACACTAAGGCCGGTTTCACATTCGCGCTTTTGAGCGCAGCGACGGCCTGCGCACGGCCGCCGCTAAGCCCCGCCCCCTGCCCCGCCTCCACCGGTATCTCCGCCTCCGGGCGCATGACGTTGCATGCGTCGTGCGTCCCCTATCTTCATCACAGAGGGCGCAGGCCGTGCGCAGTCTGCGCACAGTCTGCGTTTGGCGGCGCATGCGTCCTTTTGACGGTGCGCCGAGCAGCGCCAAACGCAACCTGTTGCATTTTGGTTGTGCTCATTTTGCCTGCGCACGGCCGTCGCTGCGCTCAAAAGCGCGAATGTGAAACCGGCCTTAGCGATGCACCAGCGATTCCGACCAGCGATATGACGCGGTCAGGATCGCTGGTGCATCGCTAAGTGGTCGCTAGTGAGCTGCCACACAGGCAGATCTCACCAGCTACATCGCAGGGGACGGGGGTTGCTACTTACCTGTCAGACGAGGCGATCCTGACGTCCTCCCGCCCGCGTCCTCCCGTCGCTCGTCGGCGCCACAGGAAGCCCACCAGGAAGCTGACGACGAGACACGGCCCAGGCCGTTCTCGCACGATCAGCAATAATCAGCGGGGGAGCCGGTCGGAGGTAAGTATCAGACATCGCGATATCGCTAGCAATATCGCTGCTACGTCACAAAAACCAGTGATGTTATAGTGATATTGCTAGCGATATTGCTTAGTGTGACAGGCCCTTTAATGAAGAAGACCTGGCATCGGCATGGACATGATTTGCCGAATTTTGCTGTAATTAGTTTTTTCTTAGATTTATGCAGTAGTGTTAGATAGTTGCAAGTAATGAGGATCTAGGGGATTTTTTATCTCCAGCTGGGGATTTTCTTTGAACTCAGAATGTCTAGAAACTACTTCAAAGTACCCAGCATGTTCTCCTTCAGCAGGGGAGATCTGGAGCTGTGACTTGAGATACTGGAAATGCATTAATTACCAGATAAGAGATCCTGGACTCATCTCTTATCTGCCTTGGTTGCTGTCTGAGCAGCAATGGTCCCAGAGATCAGCCATGGTGGGCAGTTTATAGGAGTTTTTAGCATATGGCTTTCAGGTTTTAGCAGTTTGCCTTGTACTCCACAGTATCCTCTAAAGAAGACATTATAGAGTTTTGCAACTTTAAGTATAAAATAGCAACGTTTTGCCAATTTTAGGTTACAAGGTTGTTCTGCAAGTAATGATTGTGGGCGCATTGCAACACAACAGTTTGCAGAAATCCAAACTTTCTGTATTTCAGTGTGACCACAATCATTTTCATTTGTTGTCATTTTAGCAATTAGAAATGATCGAATTTTTATTGTTTCATATTTGCCAGCCTTGGTGATATTTTCCCCACAATTTTAATAACACATTTGCTGCAAACTGCTCCGAAAAGGTGTGTGTAAAGCGGGAGTCACACATAGCAATCTCGATCGCTGTGTGTGTGACAGCGATCAGCGACCGGCCCTCCTGCCGGTATCACTGATCGCTGCAAGAAACCTCTGGACATTTTTTTGGTCGCTGGTCTCCCGCTGGCTGCGTGTGACAGGCGGGAGACCAGCGATCAGCTGTAAAATAATAAAAAAAAATAAAAAGTATTGTTATTCTCACCTTCCGACGTCCCGCGCAGCCATCCCACCTCTCTCCACGCTCCCGGTCCCAGTGATCCATTGCACGAATGACAGCGAGATCTTGTGATCCCGTGAGACCGTGACATTCTCGCGGTCATTCTCGTAATGGATCACTGGGACCGGGAGCGTGGAGAGAGGGAGGATGGCTGCGCGGGACGTCGGAAGGTGAGAATAAACAATATTTTTTATTTTAATTCTTCCGACAGGTATGTTCATCCACCCAGCTCTCCTGCTCTCCTGCTGTCTGTCTATGAAGAGCACATAGTCCATCACCCAGCTTTGCACATAGACTTGCCTCTGCACCTAGCATTCACATGGTATGCCTTTCAGCTAACCCCAGCTTACCCCAGAGTTATTTATGACCTTGTTTACTCTGGTTTGATCATATGCATCTGGTCCACTCTTAATGGTGCGACCAAGATGAGCAGAGACCACTCCTCTCTGCTTCACACCTGACTGCACTTAGTTGTACATATATTGCATAGCTCAAGTCTGCATAGACTTCAGTCTGCAGTGATTCCTATAAGTGTGTCCTAGAAGTGTGAAGATAAATTTTAGAATTAAAACCAGAATTGAACCAGAAGGGAACTGAAGGTAACTGTACACAGTCATTGTAAACAATGTTTCTGTTTGTTTTCACTTTCACCCCAATAATCCTTCACTTTCTGCTAATTCCCCTAATCCCTACTCCTAGTAAGGAACTGTTCATCTCTTCTTCCATCCTCCCCATCCACCTCGCCTCCTCCTCAAAACTGTTCCTTAACATACAATCCTCTGTCTCCAAACACAGACAGCCCCCTCATGCCCTCTCCTGCTCCCACCTGCTAACACTTTCTCTGCTCCTTCTCACTGCTGGTGATATCTCTCCAAATCCTGGTCCTCCTCACCACATTCCCACAGTCATTTCTACCTCCCATCCACGCTCTATCACAACCTTCCGTAACCACTCCAACCTTATACCCATTCACCCAGCCCCCGCTTCCCCAGTCCCACTAACAGGAGCTCTGTGGAACGCTCGCTCTGTCTGCAACAAGCTCTCCTACATCCATGATCTTTTTGTTACTACCAAACTTTCCTTCCTCGCCATCACCGAAACCTGGCTCACCCCTTCTGACACAGCCTCTCCTGCTGCACTCTCATATGGTGGCTTCCACCTTTCTCACACCCCCCGCCCCACCAGCAAACATGGCGGAGGAGTTGGTCTTCTCCTGTCAGATACCTGCTCCTTCACCCCAATCCCACTGCCACCCTCTGTTACCCTCCCTCCCTTTGAGGTGCACTCTGTGCGCATGTACTCCCCCTCCAACCTCCAACTGGCTGTCATCTACCGGCCCCCAGGGCCTGCCTCCACCTTCTTTGACCACTTCACCACCTGGCTACTTCATTTCCTTTCCGCGGACATCCCTACTATCATCATGGGCGACTTCAACATCACCATTGACACTTCCCTCTCAGCTTCCACTAAACTTCTATCTCTCACTTCCTCCTTCGGCCTCACTCAATGGTCTTCTACAGCCACCCACAAAGATGGCCACACACTGGACCTCATCTTCACCCGCCTCTGCTCCCTATCTAACCTCTCTAACTCACCTCTTCCTCTCTCTGACCACAACCTTCTCACATTCTCTTCCCTCTCCACTCCATGTCTACAATCCCCACCCCACAAACTTTCACACCCTCGCAGAAATCTTAAACACCTTGACCTACACTCATTCTCTGAATCCCTCCTCCCTCTCACAGATATAAGTTCCTTACACAATGCGGATGACGCTGCTGCTCTATATAACACCACAATAGCTGTAGCTTTGGAATCTGCTGCCCCACTTACACATACCAAAGCTCGCAAAATCAACAGACAGCCCTGGCACACCAGCCTGACCAAAGAACTGAGGCGAGCTTCCAGGGCTGCTGAGCGCAGATGGAAAAGATCCCACTCCAACGAGCACTTCATCACATTCAAACAGTCTCTCACTACTTTCAAGACCACACTCGCCACAGCAAAACAAACCTACTTCTCATCGCTCATATCCGCCCTGTCTCACAACCCTAAACAGTTATTCAACACCTTCAATTCTCTCCTCCGTCCCCCAGCACCTCCTCCCTCCCGACTCATCTCAGCTGAAGACTTTGCCTCATTTTTCAAGCAGAAGATTGATAACATCAGAGACAGTTTTGGTCAACAACCGCCAGAGCCCCTTCTCCCGACTTCCCAGCCCTCCACCTCCAAAACCAACTTCTCCACCATTACAGAAGATCGACTCTCCACTCTACTCTCAAGATCACATCTCACCACTTGTGCACTTGACCCGATCCCTTCCCACTTCATCCCAAACCTCACCACAGTCTTCATCCCAACCCTAACCCATCTCTTCAACCTATCACTAACAACTGGTGTTTTCCCCTCAAGCTTTAAACATGCCTCAATCACACCTATCCTCAAAAAGCCCTCTCTTGACCCATCCTCTGTATCTAGCTATCGCCCTATATCACTTCTCCCCTATGCCTCCAAGCTACTGGAACAACACGTCTACCTTGAACTGTCCTCCCATCTCTCTTCTTGCTCCCTCTTCGACCGCTTACAATCTGGCTTCCGGTCACACCACTCCACCGAAACTGCCCTTACTAAGGTCACCAATGACCTCTTAACCGCCAAGAGCAAGCAACACTACTCTGTCCTCCTCCTCCTGGACCTGTTGGCTGCCTTTGACACAGTGGACCATTCCCTACTATTACAGACCCTCTCATGCCTTGGCATCACAGACTTGGCCTTGTCCTGGATCTCATCATACCTAACAGACCGGACATTCAGCGTCTCCCACTCACACACCACCTCCTCACCTCACCCCCTATCTGTCGGAGTCCCACAAGGTTCAGTCCTAGGACCCCTGCTCTTCTCCATTTACACCTTTGGCCTGGGACAGCTTATAGAATCTCATGGCTTCCAGTATCATCTCTATGCTGATGACACACAGATCTACATCTCTGGACCAGATATCACCTCCCTGCTAACCAGAATCCCTCAATGTCTGTCCACTATTTCATCCTTCTTCTCTACCAGATTTCTGAAACTTAACATGGACAAAACAGAATTCATCATCTTTCCCCCATCTCACGTGACCCCCCAACGAACCTATCCATTACAGTAAATGACTGCCCACTCTCCCCAGTCCCACAAGCCCGCTGCCTCGGGGTAATCCTTGATGCTGATCTCTCCTTCAAACCACATATCCAAGCCCTTTCCACTTCCTGCCGACTTCAACTCAAAAATATTTCACGAATCCGTTCATTCCTCAACCAAGAATCTGCAAAAACCCTAGTCCATGCCCTCATTATCTCTCGCCTTGACTACTGCAACCTCCTGCTCAGTGGCCTCCCCTCGAACACTCTCGCACCCCTCCAATCTATTCTAAACTCCGCTGCCTGACTAATACACCTGTCCCCCCGCTATTCCCCAGCTTCTCCCCTCTGTCAATCCCTTCACTGGCTCCCCATTGCCCAGAGACTCCAGTACAAAACCCTAACCATGACATACAAAGCCATCCACAACCTGTCTCCTCCATACATCTGTGACCTTGTCTCCCGGTACTTTCCTGCACGCAACCTCCGATCCTCACAAGATCTCCTTCTCTACTCCCCTCTTATCTCCTCTTCCCACAATCGCATACAAGATTTCTCTCACGCATCACCCCTACTCTGGAACTCTCTACCACAACACATCAGACTCTCACCTACCATCGAAACCTTCAAAAAGAGCCTGAAGACCCACCCCTTCCGACAAGCCTATAACCTGCAGTAACCACCGATCGACCAAACCGCTGCATGACCAGCTCTACCCTCGCCTACTGTATTTTCACCCATCCCTTGTAGATTGTGAGCCTTCGCGGGCAGGGTCCTCTCTCCTCCTGTACCAGTTATGACTTGTATTGTTCAACATTATTGTACTTGTTTTTATGTATACCCCTCCCTACATGTAAAGCGCCATGGAATAAATGGCGCTATAACAATAAATAATAATAATAATAATAATAATTTTAATTCTATTTTTTTACAGGGATGGCATCAGCACTAACGAACACAGCGATGCCGGGCGCTCGGCATCGCTGTGCTAATCGCTGGTGAAGCTGTCTATTTGACAGCTCACCAGCGATCACATAGCGACTTACCAGCGATCCTGACACGTTGATATCGTTGTCGGGATCGCTGGTAAGTCGCTATGTGTGACTCCAGCTTAACACTCTGAGATCCTCTAGGACTGTTTCCAACCCATTTCAAGCTCTTTAATGCAAACACAGTCTCAGTAAAATCAAAGTAACCTCCACCTACTGTATGCAGCTCTGTTTTATCAGACATACAATATCAATACAGTATTTTCAAGTTTTTTTCCTATTTCTATTGCTAAGTCCATTATGTTCTCTTACTAAACAGATTGCAGCGCTGCATTCCCTGCCTCCAGCTTTTATATAGGCTATGATAGGCTGTGCTATACTATATGATTAGATAGCTGAAACACAACAAGAGAACACAAAATGACAAATTTGCAAAAATACTCTGCAGTAAAAAACATGACAGGAATCAGCAAGTGCTGTATAACAAATACAGGCTATTTAGTCAATACGTTTTTTGCAAAAAATGTATACCAAGCCGCTTCACCACATCACGGTAACCCTTCACGAAGCAGTCCCTATCTAATGTATTTAAAACCTGAACATGTGAACAGTGTCTAAATGAACAGGATACAGACAGGGGCCTCCTATTATATGGGTTTGTGGTGTAAGACAGCTCATTTATGTGCATGTCACACAGGAGAGGGGTGGGGTCTCCCAAACCATGCTGAGCAAGGAAAAAACAGATTAAAAACATATGTGACATGCACAAGTGTGAACAAGTCGGTCAGACAATGCTCACACCACCCAATGGCTGAAACACAAGAGAACACAAAATGACAAATTTGCAAAAATACTCTGCAGTAAAAAACATGACAGTAATCAGCAAGTGCTGTATAACAAATACAGGGTATTTAGTCAATACGTTTTTTGCAAAAAATGTATACCAAGTCGCTTCACCACGTCACGGTAACCCTTCACGAAGCAGTCCCTATCTAATGTATTTAAAACCTGAACATGTGAACAGTGTCTAAATGAACAGGATACAGACAGGGGCCTCCTAGTATATGGGCTTGTGGTGTAAGACAGCTCATTTATGTGCATGTCACACAGGAGAGGGGTGGGGTCTCCCAAACCATGATTAGATAGCTGCAAGGGATTATGGGAAAGCTCACCCAGCTGAGCCCTCAGTCATGTGAACCTTCTCTTGCTGAAGCAATCCTCTACATCGGGCATTTTTGTTGAATCGCAAATTTGGCGAATTTACCAACATTCTACACAAATTCAATTCGCATTAAAACAATTCGCTCATCCCTAGTTGTGATCTCAAGGAGGTTTGAAGAAATTTTCTGAAATCTGCCAATATGCCAGAGTTATAAAACATGGATTTTTGTGAGTACTCACCGTAAAATCCTTTTCTCCGAAACGCTCATTGGGGGACAAAGGTACTGTGGGTGTATGCTACTGCCGTCTGGAGGCTGACACTAAGTATACAAAAAAAAGTTAGCTTCTCCGCCGCATACACCCTCGCCCCGATTGCGGGTGGAAACCAGTTTAGTGCAATAGCAGTAGGAGAACACAAAAAGCAATCTAGCCTTCAAGCAGAATACCATATGTTTGAAAAAGGACCACCCTAATTTTAAAAAGGAAACATATTAATTAAATAAACAAGAGCCAACTGGCTATCAGGGTGGGTGCTGTGTCCCCCAATGAGCGTCTCGGAGAAAAGGATTTTACGGTGAGTACTCACAAAAATCCATCTTGGAGAATTCTTCTACCCAGGCTCGCATCTGACGAAGCCTGAGTATGCACATTGTAATGCTTAGAAAAAGTGTGCAGGCTGGACCAGGTTGCTGCTTTGCATACCTGCTCTGCCGAAGCCTGGTGCCGAAGCGCCCAAGACGCGCCTACTGCCAGAGTAGAGTGTGCTCTTATCCCTGCCGGAATTGGTGCGCCTCTAATCCGGTAAGCCTCTTGAATAGTTAGACGGATCCATCTGGCTATGGTCGATTTTGAGGCTGCGAGTCCCTTCCTGAGCACTTCGGGGATAACAAACAAAGAGTCTGTCTGGCGAAATGGTGCCGTCCGTGACACATACCTTCTGAGCGCTCTCACTAGGTCCAATGTGTGGAGCGCCTTTTCTACCTGATGTACTGGCGCTGGACAAAATGAAGGCAGGGCAATGTCCTCATTAATGTGAAAAGAGGACACGACCTTCGACAGAAAGGGGGGAGCTGGTCTAAGAACTACCTTATCCTTGTAGAAGGTAAGAAACGGTTCTCTACAAGATAGGGCTGCCAACTCCGAGACCCGCCTAATGGAAGTTATGGCTACCAAGAATACGACTTTCCTCGAAAGGTACGACAACGAAATTTCTCGTAACGGCTCAAAAGGAGCTTCCTGCAGGACACTTAGGACCAGGTTAAGGTCCCAGGAGTCCAGGGGCACTCTATAGGGGGGTACTAAATGTGAGACCTCTTGAATGAATGTCTTGACCTGCATGTTGGTAGCGATTCTTCGCTGGAAAAGGACAGACAGGGCCAATATCTGTCTCTTAAGGGAGTTCGGGGCTAGCCCTGAGTCTAGGCCTGACTGAAGAAAAGCCAGGATGTTGGTAATCGAAAAAGACAGTGGAGCAACCTCGTGCTCTCGACACCAACCAAAGAAAACCTTCCAAGTGTGATGGTAAATTCTCGCCGAGGTAGGCTTCCGGGCGCTAACCATTGTAGCAACCACTTCACGCCCAAACCCCGCTTGGGTCAGGATCCAAGATTCAATGGCCATGCCGTCAAACACAGGGCCCCTGAGTTCGGGTGGCAGATCGGCCCCTGAGACAGTAAGTCTGGTCGTTCTGGCAGCCGCTAAGGAACGTCCGCGAGGAGCTGCACTAGATCCGCGTACCATACCCGACGGGACCAGTCTGGGGCCAGCAGAATTGCCGGAACCCCCTCTGTTTTGATCTTCCTAATGACCCTCGGAAGCAGTGGCAGCGGGGGAAACAGGTATGGGAGGCGGAACTGGTTCCATGGTAGAACCAACGCATCCACTGCAATCGCTCGCGGGTCTTGAGACCGAGCGACAAACACGGCCACTTTGGCGTTTACCCTGGAGGCCATCAGAACCATGTCCGGTGTCCCCCACCGTTGGCAAATCTGCTGGAAGACCTCGGGGTGCAGGGACCATTCCCCGGACATGACACCCTGCCGGCTTAGGAAGTCCGCCGCCCAAATTTTCCACGCCTGGTATGTGGACTGCCGAAATCACCGAGTGGTTCCCCTCGGCCGAACGTAGTACATGCTCTATCTCGCGCATGGTTGTCCTGCTAGAAAGTGCTGGAAATGTTGCAGTGCCAACCACTCGAATCTCCAACAAGTTGATCGGGAGGCATGCCTCCTGTTGCGACCACCGCCCCTGAGTCGTGTGATGGCGGAAAACCGCCCCCCAACCGAGGAGGCTCGCATCGGTTGTGATCACCAACCATTGATCTGGGGGAAAGGGCTTGCCCTGAAGAAGAGAGGAGTCGCGCGTCCACCACTGTAGTGACCGTTTGACTTGAGAGGACAACCTGCACTGATGCTCGAGCGTGAATGGACTCTTGTCCCAGGATGCCAAGAGAGCATGCTGCAGGGGACAAAGATGAAATTGCTTTCATTGCCGCCACCATCCTCCCTAGGACCCTCATCCCGAACCGAATGGTGTGATGGCCTGGTTGTTGAAGTTTCCGAACTCCTCTAAGCGCTAGGGCCTTGTCCTGAGGGAGAACTACCAACCCTCGGGAGGTATCAAAAATCATCCCTAGGAACAAAATCCTCTGAGTTGGGACAATGGATGACTTCTTCCCGTTGACCAACCAACCTAGGCGGGATGGGGTATCCAGCGTGATGTTGACATTTTCCTCGCATGCCCGAAAAGACGGACCTTTCACCAAAAGGTCGTCTAAGTACGGCAAGACCACTATGCCCCGAGAGTGTAGAATGGCCATGACGACCGCCATTACCTTTGTGAACACTCTGGGGACAGTGGCCAACCCGAAAGGCAGAGCTGCAAATTGGAAATGCCGACCATCGATTGCGAACCGCAGGAACCTCTGATGCGGAGGAAAAATAGGGACGTGCAGGTAAGCATCCTGGACGTCGATCGAAGCCAAGTATTCTCCCTGCTCCATGGCCAATGTAACTGAACGGAGGGATTCCATTCGAAAGTGTCTGATTCTGATGAGCCTGTTCAGGAGCTTTAGGTCCAAAACCGGCCTTACTGTCCCGTCCTTCTTGGAGGACCGCGAACAGGTTGGAATAAAAACCCTGAGTTCTCTCGCACTCTGGTACAGGGACAATGACCCCATTGCGCTGAAGTACCTCGATGGCCCCTAGCAATGCCTCTGCCCGGAATTCCGCTTTGGGAAGCCGGGAAAGAAAAAATCGTCTTGGAGGATAACTGACGAATTCTATTTTGTACCCGGACGACACTAATTCCGCCACCCATGCGTCGCGTGCTACCGCGACTCAGACGTGGCAGAACTGGAGTAGACGGCCGCCCACTCTGCCGTCTTCGGGTAACGGATGCCCCGAGTCATTTAGCTGAGGGTTTCTGGGACCTGGCCCCCCTTGACCTGGGCAGGCGGCCTCGCATTCTGCCCAGCGAGTTGGCTCTATACGTGACCTGACGATCCTTGTCTTGGTTGTAGCGAGCTGGGGCAGAAGAACTGGCCGCTGCCATCCACCCGGGGCTGCGAAATGCCCAAAAGCGTGCCTGAGGCTGACGAAATGGCAGCTTAACTTTCTGCTGTGGGAGAAAACTGCTTTTTCCCCTGTAGCATCTGAGATGAGCTTGTCTAACTTCTCCCCAAATAGGCGGCTACCCTGATAAGGCAGGGAAGTGAAGGATTTCTTGGAAATCGACTCAGCCCGCCATAGCCTTAACCACAGGGCTCTCCTAATGGCGATTGCATTCGCCGCTGCTAGTGCTGCGCAATTAGCCGCATCTAAGGATGCATTGATTAAATAGTCACCCGCCATTGCGATCTGACCTGCTATTTCAGACACTTCCGTCGGCAGGTCTCTATCCTGCAGGACCTTATTTAAAGAATATGACCATGACATCATGGCCTTGGCTACCCATGATGCCGCAAAAGAAGGAGAGAGTGCTGATCCTGATGCTTCATATACCGAGAGGGCCAAGCTCTCTATGAGGCGATCCGTGGGGTCCTTAATGGAAGAAACACTAGGCACTGATAACAGTCTTTGAAGCCAGGCGTGACACTGGGGGATCCACAACCGGAGATTCCGCCCATCTCTTACAGAGCTCTGGTGCAAACGGATATCTCGTTTCTAGCGTTTTCTGGCCCGAAAAACGCTTGTCTGGACGTTCCCTGTGACGCTGCACTATGTCCTCGATCTCTGGGTGAGTGCCAAACACTCTATGCGGTCGCCTGGCCTTCTTAAAGGATACTTTATGACCTGAGCTTAGAGAGATGTCCTCCTCAATACCCAAAGTCTGATTACCAGCTTCAGTGAGACTGTCTACAGTCTCCAGGCACCCCGGGCTATCCAGGTCCAGGTATTCCTCCACGTCATAATCTGAACTCTGCTCACTCCCGGAAAATGGTGACGGTGAACGAGACGTCGCACTCACGGATGCCGAAGCACCGGAGGGGCCTGGAGACGCAGTGTGGGCTCTCTTCCTATGTGTCTGCCTAGAGAGAGTGCGGCCCCTGCAGGCCGGAGGCTCTTGTGAGGCGGATGAACCCTCCCAGACAGGCGAGCCGTCGTCTCTGCCCCTATCCGGGGCCTGAAGGGTCTCGATCGCCTTCGTAAGCGAAGCCATGGACCGCGAGAGTGATAACGCCCATTCCGGGGGGTCCAGACTCCTGGGCTCTGTCGCAGGGGAGGTCTCCTGGGCGCGTTCGGAGTCACAGGCTTCACATAACTTAACAGTCTGCGCTCGTGGGAACATAACCCCACAGGAGACGCATGCGGCATAAAGGAATGTGTGCGTCTTTACTTTCCCGGACATATTGCTGCTTGGGCCCAATCTATGAGATTCTGAGGGGAAAGGAGGAGGAGGGTAACCTTTTATTGCACGTAGCGTGGCACCAGGGACGGGGTCGCACTTACCCTGCTCCTGCGTCCCTCCCGTGCTTCTGCCCTGCCTCTGCTGCGCTCCTTCACCTCTGGGTAGGCGGCGATGATGCTCTCCTGGTCGCGGCCTACCCCTTACTGAAGCCAGGGCCTCAATTTGTCCGGTGCCCGCCCTAGCCACGGGGGGCGGCGCTGGATGTGACGTCACGCCGGGGGGTGGAACTTCCACCTGCAGCCTAGCTGAAGCCGCGGGCTAGATTAGACACTGCCCGCCTGTGCACTGGCGGCCGTTATCCCGGCGATCCCGCCGGCACCTCCCTGCCGCTCTCCTTCACCAGCGCTGGGTGTCTTTCCCATCCGCGGCCTCCGTGTACAGGTATAGGGAGGGAGGAGAAGAGGATGGGGAGGAGAAGAGGAGGGGGAGGGGGGAGAAGAGGGGAGGGAGTGGAATGGAGACTGCTGGATTACAGCCCTAGCCCCCAAAAAAACTACTGCCCGAGTAGAGTCCTGACAATCCTTGTCGCTGACCTGGAGCCTCTCCTGCCCAGGGCCCTCCCCAGCCATCCATACCTGCTCCATTCAGTAGAGCCATGAGGTAATCCATTTTGGACAGTGCAGGCACCCTAGCTCCGTCCGCCTTGCTCAGTCCCGAGGAGAGGGACCGTCCGCCGCCATGCAGCACCTCCGTCTTGCGTTGGTGGAGCAGTGGGGGCCGCACAGACTAGTCTTGTGCCTCTGTGCAAGCCCATGGTTTCAATACCTAGGGGTGGACAGGGCTAAGTCTGGCATAATGTCCCACGGTGCGGGAAAGGATACGTGGAGGGACACTCGCACGTGCTCGCCCGTTGATGGTTTGGGGAAATCGGATCCTTTCAATAGGATGCGTTGCCCCTGTCTTATCTTCATTAAATAAGATAGATGTCCGGGGAAAAGTCCCAGAGATGTCCCTCGGTGTGGGAAAGGATACGCGGAGACGATACTCAACGCGTGCTCGCCCGTTGATGGTTTGGGGAGATCGGACCGTTTCAATAGGGTCCGTCGCCCCTGTCTTATCTTCATGGGAAACAAACAAAAAAAAAACAGTCTAGAGAAACCCAGACATGTGTGCCTCCAAAGACAATAAGCAAAAAACTGGTTTCCGCCCGTAATCGGGGCAAGGGTGTATGCGGCGGAGGAGGAGCTAACTTTTTTTTGTATACTTAGTGTCAGCCTCCAGATGGCAGTAGCATACACCCACAGTACCTGTGTCCCCCAATGAGACGAAGGAGAAATAGACAGAACTCACGTTTTGAATCCTCTCCGGTGATCCCTGCCAGTCCTGCACACATCACTTACCAATCACTGACCACCACAGTCATGTGTCGTACATGGTCGTATCATAAGAAGACCCCAGTAGTGTAGTACTTAGTAAGCGTGGGCCCAGGTAAAGATGTGGCCAGAAACTACATCTTGATCTCATGACCCAGATCATATTGCAGTAAAAGTCCTTTAATCCACCATCAATGGCACATAATGGGTGCAGGATAACCAAATATTAATAAATTCAATAGTGATATAAAAGTGAAAAGAAACGCTAGATATAAAGATTATAACTCAACTTATTATACAAATGAAACAGGTCAATGAAAATATAGAAATTATACAGATTTATTCATTTGCATACTATATTAAATGTACGTCAGTATTGGAAACGGTGGCATGTGGTATCACTGGTAATTAATTGGTGGCTCCTGGCAATGCTTTTTCACCAGGTCCCGATATGTCGACTTTTCTCCTCTCTTCTAACCTCTAGAACCAAACGTATCCGGCTATACTGTACAGTATATACAATAACTAGCTATGGAAGAGGAGGACTAAGTGCTAACAAGCCACTCAGCATTGCTGCAACCAATACACTCAACTTAAATCACCAAAACCTTACCCTACTTGCCAAATATCCCGATATTGCCTGACACTTTGGGGACATTCCCACAGGTGAGGCTTAAATATACCTATTGTGTGCTTTAAAGTGTTGCTAAGTATGTTTTAACTTCCAGTATGATGTCCATCATATGTACCCAAACTTTGTAATCTGATATCAATCAAGACAAGAAATGTATTCAAATTTTTGTAAATACACACAATTTCCATGCTCGTTCGTCAATATTTTTCTAAACCGCTCGAATCTTCATTTCTACATGCTTGTATGAGTAGTTATGCCCTTTTGCAGTAAACCAGTTGATGCCATCCGCATTAGAAGTGTGTGCTCCTAGGTGATATAATCCATTGAGGTTTGCCCCGTGACAGTTGCTATACCACCAGCCCCCTTTATAGAGTAGTGAACAACTACCCTCATAAATGTCGTTGTCCTCATCTTTAGTACTAAACTTGATGTTGCTTAGACCTCCGAAGGAATCTCCTGCAAAATGGCAGAGACCAACATGTCAAATATTAGAATGGCTTGTCATATACTAAACGATCATCCTTATACAAGCAGTGACATTCATGGAAGTGTGAGGACTCCATAGCAAAAGTCAAAATGTCCCACCTGCCCTAAGGACAGAAGGACTTTTCTTTTGCTTGGTCCATCACACCTGCAGTACAATTCTCAACCCGCCAATTTATTAATTCCTTTGGAAAGTTCAGTTTTACATGGAGTTAAACCAATTTTCATAAAGGACATTTTGGCCAAATTGCTTCTCACCTGCAGTTCCTTCCTTAAAGGCTCCAATTAATAACTCATATTTTTTAGATTCATCCAAAACTTTGAAGCTTGCATACTTGGCAAACACCTTTTTGCCTTCAAAATCTTGTAGATCAACGCGTAATTCCCATGTTCCTTTATAGAGAAAGATACTTTAGAAACTGGAAGCTAAAAATACAAAGCAATGAAGAAATTGTCCAATACCAAACCCATTCAGAAAATGCAGAGGAGACCATAAAAAGTGAACCATTCTAGGCAACGTTACCAGGAGCAGAGATCTGGTGTCTTCATAAGAATAGGTACCTATACTCAGGTCAGCCTATCTGTTTCTGGTCTTAGGACTAGAATTGACCTGAAAGATTTACATCACAGGAGGGGGGTCAAAGGTAATATAATTTAGTGGTGCAGCAAAAGCTGTGCATGGAACTCTTAGGCCTTCATAGTTTTTAAATGTGACCTAGAAGAGGTGGCGAGGGATCTTCAGAATAGTGAGGTGATTTTATAATAAGTCCAACTTTGGCTGGATGTTGACCACCAAGACTCTTCTCTAGCTTTTTTCCTTAAAGTTTTTTCTTAGAATCAGGGACAGATGATGGAGCACTGCTTTCAAATAAAGAAGGACCAGGCCAACTAGTTCATGACAAACCATTATCAATCACTTATAGACCCTTTAACCTTCAATGCACAGTACTAGTCGAAAAATCAATAAGGAGATGATCCACAGGTTTCTCGTTACCTGTTGAGGTTACATGATGAATATTTTCATTCCCAAGCCAAAATTCATTCAGCCGGCTTCCAAACCCTTTCTTATAAGCATCCCAAGTACGGAAGAAGTCCACCGATCCATCCCAACGTCTTTGTATGACCTGAAGCAAGAAAAAGACCAAATTATTCGGCCAGGACTTCTGTTTCCGGACATATTATAGATCATAATACATCTAGTCTAGACAATATAGTTTACAAAAGGCTATACTTTTTTTTAGAAACAAGGATCCTTGCCCGCCAAAAAAAATCTCCTATAGGAGAATTACAAAGGCGTCAATTGAGTGGAGTAACTTCAAGCTCTTGGGGCCTAATGCAAAACTTGTAACAGGGTCGCCACTTGTCCTAAACCATTTATTATACTGTTGTCTTCTTATATGGTAGAGGGCACTTTTGGTTCTTTTAGACTTAAGGACCAATGTTTGACTGAATCCATAATATTCCAACTAAAGGAAAGGATATGTTTACAATGGATCTGGATTTTCCAGAAAAACCTTCTGATTGTGGCTTCCATTAACGCTGTAAATACTTACAATCCATCCCCCTTCATCTGTGTCCATATCGCACAGGACCTTCAGAGGCTGGCTGCCATCTGGGTATATGGTGTACCAATCACTGAGTACTGCCCCCTGATTCTGCACTTCTTTGCAGCTTCTGGCAGCTGCAAGACACATATAAATAAAAATACAACTTAATTCAAAGGTGTTTAGTAAAATCCTCTTCAAACACCCCTTTAGGGCATTTTGAGTTATGGAAGTACTAGAGTTAATTATGAATCATCATCTGTTAGTCTAAATAAAGTGTTATAAAGTGCACTTGGGAGGACCCTGGGTGTCCATGCACATAAGCAAACATGAGTTTTTGGGACATGTGTAATACTTCATTTTCCCTGCGGGGTGCTGTAGAAAAACTGCACACTTGCTGAAAGGTTCCATCACAAATTGCTTTGTGATCAACCTAAAACAGACAATACTTTTTAATCCTAGAAATCATTGTCACAACACCAAATCAGCCTGATGTGGTTTAGTAATTAAAGGATTATTTTCAGGACAGACATATCCACAGATGAGGGTAGCTTGCCCATTACTACAATCTCTCGAAGACTATACTTTAGAATTTTCTTGTTCTTATTGATGTAATTTGATTGTTTAATTTGCGGACTAGCATTTTGGAAACTACAGACTTTAGACTGATGGGGGTGAAGTAGAAGTTAAGTTCTCGCTCAGACATCTAACTCACCGTATATTGGTTCAGCAACACCACTTTCTCCTTTCTCTCCTATAAGAAAAATATATATCAGAGCAGCTGTCACTGCATCCCCCACAGGACCCATTTGCCAGAGCATAAAATATACTTTTCCTAAACTTTGTGTAGATGTTCTAGAGGATTGAAAATACCCCCTGGAAAAAAATCATGTACATTTTTACATAATTGAAGATTTTTCAAGACCTACTAAAACATTGCCCAAAGTTAGATATGTATTGAAATATCAAAGCCACTTGTTCTATTACTATGCACCACTCTTCCTTCCTCCTTTTGTGATTGATTCCATGATATTGCCTTCTACAGCAGCCATATTAGCAGCTTTGGGGTCATCATTTTGTCACAGAGTCACCAGGCTTCATAGAAATGCTGTTTCTCTGCGCTTTCCTTCTTATTTTGTTATGCATCATGTACTCTGCAGAGCCATGTGCTGATGCTGTATGGTGCCCAAGGAGCACATGAGGACTATTTCAGAACTGTAGACCCTCTTTGCGGACAACGTATAAAAGGTCAATACAAGTTCTGACTGATGTAAATCAGTCTCCAATGACTCAATTTTTTATATTAGAAGCTGGGATATGTGGAGATGTCATGGACTCCTTAAAATAAAGAGCTGCATCAACTACCCATGGGCCATACCAAACAGCTACTCACAGCTAAGCCTCCTTCAAAAATGCCACATAAATTGGAACAAAGTGGTCTGATGCTTGGGTAAAACCGCATTACCAAGATTAAGAATCCATGGTGAGAAGTCCTTGAAATTGATCAGTGGAATTAAAATGTGACCCATGTCATGCTCCAAATTACCCAAACAGGATGGATTCTCTGAATTCCACATTGCATTATTCACACTTTTGTTCTTACATACATCATAAGTTCTTTACTAACCCTTTTGGCCTTGAGGTCCAACCTTCCCTGATCCGCCTGCAAATCCTTTTTGTCCTGGAGACAAATAGCAAAACATTAATATAGCCTGATGTACATGGAGATCAAGGGCCTCTTTTAGGTTCTACTTGACACCACCAGCACCATTCTGCTTGATAAACTGCTGATCGCTATGGGTCCAACTGCCAGGTCCCTCACCGCCTCCAAGAAATGTGCTCTGAATGCCCTATTAGAATGTAATGGTGATCACACATGCATCATCAGCGCATTATTCATTCTCTATGGGACTGGACAGAGATAGCCAAGCACTGTACCCTGCTGTCTTGGGAAGTCCTATAAAAATGAATGAACTGGTACCATGCATGCTGGTCCACTGCTTCATTCTAACAGGACATTTTATAGCTCTATTCTCGGGACTTTGGTCCCAGTGTTCGAAATCCCAGGGATCAAGAAGTTATGACCTCTGCTATGAAAGTAAAACTTGCCAAATTTTGAATAACCTTTTAATCCCAATAGAACCCACAATGGCTACCTCTAAAATACATATGTTCATTTATTGTAAACGTAGTTGAATGCTTTCATTGATTCATGATCAAACAAATGCCAATATTTTATTAATACTTACTGGAGGCTACAATATAGGGCCTACCAGTGGCAGACATAGGCAGAAGAATGCTCTTGTGCTAGAACAGTATATAAGACCCTCTTTGTGTCATTGACAAAAGTTGCTTAATGCTGTGGAGGTGGAAGTGGCCCCCTTACCTCTTGGGACCCTGTGCGACTGCATAGGTTTCACCAATGGTGTGTCCTCTCCGTCGGTCTACCCTGTATAACCCATAGACTTTCATCGATATTCGCTTTGCACTAACCTTTCTCTCCTGGTGCCCCAACATCTCCTTTTTGACCTGGAAGTCCAGGATGACCAGGGCAGCCTCGAAGAATTGACAATTTATCCGAATCCCCAAACCCTAAAATTTTCACTTCTGTCGGTAAAAAAACACGTTACATAAATGTATATTATTAAACTAAACAATGCTTACATGTAATAGTCATGGGAACATATATAAAATGAAGACCAATCATCCATGCAAGTCAATGCACGGTGGCTCAGTGGTTAGCGCTGCAACCTTGCAGCGCTGGGGTCCTGGGTTCGAATCCCACCAAGGACAACATCTGCAAGGAGTTTGTATGTTCTCCCCGTGTTTGTGTGGGTTTCCTCCGGGCACTCCGGTTTCCTCCCACACTCCAAAGACATACTGATAGGGAATTCAGATTGTGAGCCCCATCGGGGACAGTGATGAAATGTGTGCAAACTGTAAAGCGCTGCGGAATATGTTAGCGCTATATAAAAATAAAGATTATTAAATAAAGATTATTATTAATGACCAGGAACCACCCAACTGCCTAAGGAGTAATGATGAACACAGCCTAAGGAGAAATGATGAACACAGCCTATAGGAAAGATATATATCTATGTACCGTGTTAGCCAGTAGATAGAAGAATAAAGGTACTGTCACACTTAGCGATGTACCAGCGATCCCGACCAGCGATATGACGCGGTCAGGATCGCTGGTGCATCGCTAAGTGGTCGCTAGTGAGCTGACACACAGGCAGATCTCACCAGCGACATCGCTGGGGATGGGGGTCGCTACTTACCTGTCACACTAGGCGATCCTGCGTCCTCCCGCCTGGCTCCACTCGTCGCTCGTCATCACAGCAGCAAGCGCCGCAGGAAGCTGACGAAGAGAAACAGCCCAGGACGTTCTCGCGCGATCAGCGATAAGCAGCGGGGGAGCGGGTTGTAGGTAAGTATCACACACAGCAATATCGCTAGCAATATCGCTATAACGTCACTAGTTATAGCGATATTGCTAGCGATATCACTTAGTGTGACAGTACCTTAAGTTTAGCCTGATCAAGAGACCTGAGTAGTCCCAAAAGATTGTAATTTGTTACCATCTTTTCAGTTAGCCATTAAAAGGTATCAACCACTGAGAACTCTCAATTCTAAATATTCTTCTGAACACAGCCTAAGGAGAAATGATGAACACAGCCTAAGGAGATATGATGAACACAGTCTAAGGAGTAATGATGAACACAGCCTAAGGAGTAATGACGGACACTGGCTAAGTAGTAATGATGAACACAACCTAAAGCCCCCGTTACACTAAATGATGTCCCAGCGATCCCATCAACGATCCGACATGATGGGATCGCTGGGACATTGTTAGGCTGATCGCTGGAGAGCTGTCACATAGACAGCCCCAGCGATCAGGACCAGTGACGATGGACGCTGGTTTCTAATGTAAAACATTGGGTATCCAGGAGCAGCGCGACTCCTGGATACCCGCTGTTTACCTTGGAAACCGGCGTACACGCTGGTTTCCAAGGTAAACATCGGGTATCTAGGAGCCGCGCGACTCCTGGATACCCGACATTTACCTTGGAAACCAGCGTGTACGCCGGTTTCCAAGGTAAACAGCGGGTATCCAGGAGCTGCCCTGCTCCTGGATACCCGACGTTTACATTAGAAACCAGCGTCCAGCATCGCTGATTGCTGGTTTCTCGTTGCCACACGCAGCGATGCGTGCTGGGCAGCGGGAGACCAGCAATCGAAAAACGGCCCAGGGCGCTCGAGCACGATCAGCGATAACCGGCAGGTGGGCCGGTCGCTGATCCCCGTAACACACAGCGATCTCGCTGGCGAGATCGCTGATGTGTCACAAAATGAGCGCTCTCACTAGCGAGATCGCTGTGTGTGACGGGACCCTAAGGAGTAATGATGAACACAGCTTGAGGAAAAATGTTGAACACAGCCGAAGTAAAAATGATGAACACAGCCTAAGCAGCAATGATGAACTGTTCATTATCACTGTCAGCTAAAAATATATATAAATGTATAAGAAGTACAGTACTCACCAGGACACGTCTGATCACTCCTACAGATTTCAAAAAAGAGTCCAAGCAAAAGCAGTACTGCCATACACATGACTGATTCAAGAAGTGTACACTGGTCTTCTGGATGGCACAGGTACTTCTAAATAAATTTGTAGACATCATGTTTATACACATACCTCGTGACCCCTACTGTTAATTCTAAGGGAGCTGTACTGGACCTGTTAAATATTTCCTTAGAGACTGGATGGGCCTTAATTATTTACTTAACAAATTAACTCATTCTCTCCAGTAGTTGAGTGTTCAAGCAGAATTAGTTGATAATTTACAGCAATCAGCAGGGTAAGTCCA
Source organism: Dendrobates tinctorius (assembly GCF_039654945.1). Taxonomy (NCBI): domain Eukaryota; kingdom Metazoa; phylum Chordata; class Amphibia; order Anura; family Dendrobatidae; genus Dendrobates; species Dendrobates tinctorius. The sequence goes on along the minus strand of NW_027361788.1, from coordinate 21,585,667 downwards.
AACAAAAACATCTTGTGATCACAGTGGAGGCTGAATGGTGGTGACTATCCTATAATTTTAGGAAAAATTGGCCCCAAGTGCAATCCAACAAAACATAAGATTGCACTCAGACAAACGTCAACCAGTTCGATACGACATAAAGATCGCACTTGGCCATGCAAGTCTGTGAGTCCGTGTAAATCATTGGACTGCACTCAGAATACATCTGAGTTCGGTCTGATTTCCACGGACTTACACACGGGAGAAGATAGAGACATTTTTTTCTCCATCTTCTTGTCAAAAGAATATCAGAGCACACTCTGATCAGAGTTTGATCACAGCGCAATTTGCATAATGAACCCAACTCTCTCGGATGTGAGAAACACAGTGGTGTGATCCCAGTCTAATGATAAGCAATATTCTGCATCAGCTTTGTAGGATGGAGCATTGTTATGAACCAATATTTTAAATTTTCAATCAGATTAAGGTCCGCATGAATGCTGGGCCACTGTGGTTGCATCAAAAGGTCTCTGGCAAGCTATGTCTAGGAGAACCAAATGCATAGGCCACTATTTACAAGGACTACAAACAGAAGGTCTATGTCAAGGGTGTTACTATGGGCCTTCTGGTGGGACACCAGGCACTGGATGCCAGGAAGTGCCAATAAGCCACTCTGCTTTAACCAGGGTATTTAGATACAGGGCTGGAGCAGAAAAACTAATATTTTTGTCCCAAATGAAGGAAAGCCTATTGCCAGAAACCAATATACCATACTCTGCTGGTCTACCACACCCATACCTAAAGGGTTATTTAGCAACATACAAATAGAAAATTAATTTGAAATAACAAAAATTACTAATCTAATAATTTTGCATATTATACCATGTTGTCTTGCAGATTGACAGCTTTCAGCAGAATCATCAGTAGTCAGAAAATTCTGTAAAGCTGAAAATATGGAACAGGTTGTGTTCCAGACTACAGTCCATGATCTCTCTGCTTTGTTTTGTCTTCTTTCTCCTGTAATCCTCCATGTTGCATCGATGAAGATCATGTTCACTCTATGTGCCAAATAAAACAGTTCACTCTCCCACAATGTCAGAATGCTGATGATTCTGCTGAAAGCTAAAAAGATATGTTCTTAACTATATTGTATGACCTCTCTGGTTTGTTTAGTCTTGCTCTTCCTGTAATCTTCCATGTTGTGATGGTGCAGGTAATGGTTTACCTTGGTTTCTCCCAGAATGTCTGAGTGCTGATGATTCTGCTGAAAGCAGAAATTTGCAACAGGCTCAATGTCAGATTCCCTCATTAAGCATCACTTACTCTTTCATTCCAAGACAGACAGAGCGCTTCCTCCTATTCTCCGTCAATGATGTTCTTGAAGGAGACAGCTAGGAGAAGGGACTAGATTTGCTAATGAACGTCAGATACACAAGCAAGAAATGATTCTACATAAATTAAGAAAGCAAAGCAGAAAAATCCTATAAAATATAACTTTTATTCCTATAATTAAGAACAACATGCAAGTTTAGTGAAGGATAAAAAGTATATATGCTATAAAGAAGCGGGATTGGGACCTGCGATTGGATTTTTAATATATCCCTAAAAACCAAGATGAGTATACAGAGATGGTTGAGGGATTGCTCACATTTACATTACCTTTGCTATGTGTTTTGGTACCTATCTAAACTTTTAAAAAATCCATACAAATATTTGGAAATTCACAAATTTTAGGGTCAGAACCTCAGTGATTCTTTCAAATTGCCCTGATCTTCATTTCTGAATGCTTGAAGGAGTACTTAGATCCTCTTGCAGTAGTCCAGATAATACCCATCGCATTGGATGTCTGTGCTCCTATGTGGTATAACCCATTAAGGTTTGCATTGTGACAGTTGTTATACCACCAGCCACCTTTAAAGAGTTCAGAACAACTGATCCCATAAATGTCATTGTCTTGATCTTTAGTACTGAACTTCATGTTGTTTAGATCTCCCATTGAATCACCTGCAAAACAACAGAGACATTGGCTTGTTATACGCTAATTACTCAGGTTTTACAGCTACTGACTTTCTACTATGGAAACTTTACTATATACAGTTAGTGACCTACATAGAAGAAAGAGGGACCCATAACAAAAGTCAAAATGTCCCCTATTCCCTAATTATGGTTTTGCCATCAATAACATAAGGGTTTTGTCACTCGGTGCTGGGACTCTGCACCTGACGTCACCACTTCCGGTGCCGCGGCCGCTCCGGGGACCTCGTCGGGTGCGCACGCGCACCTCTCGCACTTAATCCTATGGCTGCACAGCGTTGCTAAGCGCGCATGCGGGCTCCTCTCTGCCCTGACTGTAGCCACGCCATCGCTATGGTCCTGGAGGACTAACCCGGAAGTCTCAGCGCTCTTGCCCTATATCAGGCTGCCTCTTCCTATGGGAGGCGCCTGATTATTATTGTGCTTCCTTGCCAGACCGGCTTGGGCGCCCTCCGTACTCAGGTCCCCTGCACTGTGCTCTGCCGTGCTTCCTAGCACACGCTCTGTTCCTGTACTGTGCTCTGTTGTGCTTCCTAGCACACGCTCTGCTTCTGCCTTGTGCTCTGCCGTGCTTCCTAGCACACGCTCTGCTTCTGTCCTGTGCACCGCCGTGCTTCTTAGCATATGCTCTGCTCTTGCACTGTGTTCTGTCGTGCTTCTTAGCACACGTTCTGCCCTTGCACTGTGTACTGTCGTGCTTCTTTGCACACGCTCTGCTTTAGCACTGTATCCTGTCGTGCTTCTTAGCACATGCTCCGCTCCTGCCCTATGCTCTGCCATGCTTCTTAGCACACCCTCTGCTTTGCATCCAGGCATGCTTCCCAGCATACGCCCTGCCTAGCCCTGTACTCGGGTGTGCTTCCCAGCATGCACTCTGCCTAGCCTTGTACTCAGGTGTGCTAACCTGCATGCGCTCTGGTTTGCCCGTACCCGGGCAAGCTTGTCAGTGCACGCCACACGCGCTCCTGTACCCAGCGTGCTCCCGTGTACTCACGTTCTCTCATGTGAGAGTTTTCTATTGATAATTTTTGTTCTTGATAACCAATACAGATAAAGATAAAATTAAAGTATTTTCTAATGATTACATTTCTATTTGTGACAGTGTCACATATTGTACTTTTTCCTGGGAACATCCTCCAGCTTGGGTATTTTTGAACATCATGAACCTTGTGTCCATAACCACTTTCCCCAGGAACGTCTGTGTTGGGGGTTCCTTGGGAATTTGTTGTCTTTAATTTTAACTTCCTTAACTTGAGTTTAACATGGGACCTTGGATATTTTATCTGTTCCATAGATGATATACTCTCTTTTGGGCATATCATGGACAGTTTGGACATACTTACCTCTGCGCTATGAGGGAAATATATATATATCCTGTATATCTAGACACTTAGAAAATAGCCAGTTTATTATGTTTCTATACTTTTATCATCTTTTACATATATGATAATGCCCAGTATCAGAGAACGAGACAAGGCGGTGACCATGGTCCAAAAACGCCTTGTGCATGGATTACCACTCCATATGCTAATCTTAAAAAGGAGAAAACGGAGTAACGGATCCAAAATATATGCAAAAGTATAAATTTTATTAGTACTCACATCAAGTGCTGACAAGTATACAAGTTGACTAAAATAGGGGGGATAAGCCCCAATGATACAACAATCAGGACAGACAAGGACAGGGTAAATAAAATGATACCAGTGCTCGAAATCTACATGGCACAACGTTCAGTCAGCCCATGGGCATTGCACATAACAGACATATGTCTAATGGTAAAAGATAGTCAAATATGGCATACTCAATTAAATGTGTATTGTACATAGTTATTATTATTATTATTATTATTATTATTTATTGTTATAGCGCCATTTATTCCATGGCGCTTTACATGTGAGGGGGGTATACATAAAAACAAGTACAATAATCTTAAACAATACAAGTCATAACTGGTACAGGAGGAGAGAGGACCCTGCCCGCGAGGGCTCACAATCTTCAAGGGATGGGTGATAATACAGTAGGCGAGGGTAGAGCTGGTCGTGCAGCGGTTTGGTCGATCGGTGGTTACTGCAGGTTATAGGCTTGTCGGAAGAGGTGGGTCTTCAGGCTCTTTTTGAAGGTTTCGATGGTAGGTGAGAGTCTGATATGTTGTGGTAGAGAGTTCCAGAGTAGGGGTGATGCGCGAGAGAAATCTTGTATGCGATTGTGGGAAGAGGAGATAAGAGGGGAGTAGAGAAGGAGATCTTGTGAGGATCGGAGGTTGCGTGCAGGAAAGTACCGGGAGACGAGGTCACAGATGTATGGAGGAGACAAGTTGTGGATGGCTTTCTATGTCATGGTTAGGGTTTTGTAATGGAGTCTCTGGGCAATTGGGAGCCAGTGAAGGGATTGACAGAGGGGAGAAGCTGGGGAATAGCGGGGGGACAGGTGGATTAGTCGGGCAGCAGAGTTTAGAATAGATTGGAGGGGTGCGAGAGTGTTTGAGGGGAGGCCGCAGAGCATGAGGTTGCAGTAGTCAAGGCGAGAGATGATGAGGGCATGGACTAGGGTTTTTGCAGATTCTTGGGTGAGGAATGAACGGATGCGTGAAATATTTTTGAGTTGAAGTCGGCAGGAAGTGGAAAGGGTTTGGATATGTGGTTTGAAGGAGAGATCAGCATCAAGGATTACTCCGAGGCAGCGAGCTTGTGGGACTGGGGAGAGTGGGCAGTCATTTACTGTAATTGATAGGTTCGTAGGGGGGGTCACGTGAGATGGGGGAAAGATGATGAATTCTGTTTTGTCCATGTTGAGTTTCAGATATCTAGTGGAGAAGAAGGATGAAATAGTGGACAGACATTGAGGGATTCTGGTTAGTAGGGAGGTGATATCTGGTCCAGAGATGTAGATCTGTGTGTCATCAGCATAAAGATGATACTGAAAGCCATGAGATTCTATGAGCTGTCCCAGGCCAAAGGTGTACATGTCTAGAGCGCCAAAAAAAAAAAAAAAAAAAAAAACCATCCAGAGGGGTCAATGTGCAAGTCCAATGGACACTGAACATAAATGAATCAATGACATGTGAAAGGATTCTTAAATAGTTAATAACATATGTATCAGCATATCAAAACTGCGCAATTGTGCCAGAGAGAACCCGGGAGACGACCCGCCCAGCGGTCCAAATGACCGAAGTGTGGAAACAAGTAAAGGCAGGCTGCTTACCGGGGAGCAGAGGAGGTGAAGGCCCATGCAACGACCCCCGACGTACGTTTCGCGCCCGCCACAGGCGCTTTATCAAGGGAGTGTTGACTGAGGTGAACCACCATGTTTTTATGCAGAAAGACCTCCCACTTGAAAGCGGTCACATGGGGCAGGTCTACCAACCAAAGGCAGCGGACAGAGCATGCGCAGTGCAGCTCACTCAAACCAGGAAGTGATCAATAGTATGGTCACAAAAAAAAAAAAAAAAAAGGCGGGACAAAACCGCACTCATATGAAAAACTAGATAGCATCGTTACCCTAGACGCCTGCGCAGTGTATTGCGTTGACAAAAAGTGTCAGAGCTCAATGAATGATAAAGATGTAATCAGACCATAATAGCGGCGCCTACTCAGTGCAACACCTCAGTCCTCCAGGAAATGGGGCAGGCGTCACGCGTCAGGGAAAACACAGAGGGAAATTGACCCCGTGTATAACCTGAGGCGGGCAGACGCCCAAACCCATATCGGAGCAACGGGTGAGCGCAGGTATGCGCACTAAGGTCACAGCATAAAGAATCAGGAGAAGAAAATTAAAAAATTTAAAAAAAATAAAATAAATAAAAAATAAAAAATAAATAATAAACCAAGGTCACGAAGACAGACCATGGAGGAAATACAGTAAAGATAGTGACATCAATCATAATTGGGGCAAACAATATAAACACATTATATGATAGTGTGTGCTACCAAAAATCCAGAGCACCAGTAAGGATTGTAAAGGCACACAATAAGATTGATGCAACAGTCCAGAGAAACTTTTTTTTTTTTTTTTATATAGTAATAGATGAGTGACCCGAACACGATGGAGTGTCCGCATTCTCCATAATATCAATATGCCGTGAAACGATGATGAAGGTAGATATTCTTTCCAGATCCAACAGATAATAAACGCAGGCGTGGGTACGGACATCCAGAATAGAGGGGTCCACACCACACAATGGTACCAGTGAGTCCACATGTAGCCAACACAGAAAACACAGGGAAACTAAAAAAAAATATTAAAAGACAAAAAGTTAAAATCATACAAACCGAACGTTGATAGGGCCTAAAAAATAAAACAGTGGTGAGTGCAGCGGAGACAGCAGAAGCTACAAAAATGAGGAGAAACTCAGAGATTCGTTAAGTCCTTTGGGGGTCATGGTATCCAGAGCGACGATCCACTTAGCCTCTCTCTGGGCCAACGCCTTTTTGTAATTTCCAGCTCGGATTCCCAAGTGTACACATTCAATACCTCTTACCATGAAGGACCCCGGGTCACAATCATGGGAGGATCTGAAGTGACGTGGGATGGTCTTAAGGGTAGTAGGATCGACCACTGTCTTGGCCGCCCGAATGTCCCTAACATGCTCACGAACTCTCACACGTAATTCTCTTGATGTGAGGCCCACATATATCAGTGGGCACCCACATGTCGCGTAGTATATGACATTAGTACTACTGCAGGAAATGTGTTGTTTGATGTGAAAATCTTTTTCACCATCGGAGGACTGAAAGGAGGAGCAGCGAAGGACATTCGGGCAGGCAACCCAGTGGCCGCAGGGAAAACACCCCCGAGTTGGACCAGTAGATCCAAAGGGGTTCGTTGTCGTCGCGATGTAATGGCTCTTGACCAAAAAATCCCTCAAGTTTCTACATCTTCTTGAAGTCATCAGAGGACGATCACCGATAACCTGGCCCAAAGATGGCTCCGAGCCAAGAATTGCCCAGTGTTTGGCCAAAATGCTCCTCATGTGTTCCCATTCATGATTGAAGGTAGAGATGAAACGTATTGGGGCAGATCCACCTGACTTAGCAGATCTCCCAGTATTATCACGCCTCGGATAAAACAAGTCCCTACGGGCAGTAGCCCTGGCTCTACTGTAACCCTTTCGTATGCTCCTGTTACTATATCCCCGGTTGCGAAAACGAGTCTGTAGGTCCCTAGCTTGCCTTTCAAAACCATCCTCGGTGGAGCAGATCCGCCTCATCCTGAGGAACTGACCGACAGGAACGGCCCTGATGGTAGAGGTGTTATGTGCGGACTCGGCATGGAGTAAAGAGTTGACAGAAGTGGGCTTCCTGTACACGTCAGTCTGGATCCGGCGTGTATCGTCGATCTCCAGTGTGACGTCCAGGAAGTCAATAGTTTTAAGATCATATTTAAATGTCAATCTAATGTTAAAAGTATTAACATTGAGCCATGCCATGAAGTCCCCGAGCTGCTGCAGCGTCCCGTCCCAAAAAAATAAAACATCATCGATATAGCGGTGCCAGCACAGCACATGGGAAGCGGCCGGCACGCCCTCATCGCCAAAGATGGATCTCTCCCAGGTACCCAAGAAGAGATTAGCGTACGAGGGCGCACAGGCCGCGCCCATCGCCGTGCCGCACCGCTGAAGATAGAATTGATCTTTGAATACAAAAAAATTGTGGGTAAGGACAAACTGCAGCAGCTCAAGGAGTAGTCCACACATCGGGCCGTCCAGGTCGGACATCCCCATGAAGAGGCGGACCGCATCCAAACCGAGGGTATGGTCAATACATGTATAAAGGGACTCTACGTCCGCGGTCACCAAAAAGGTATGACCGTCCACAAGGACGCCGTCAACCCGCGTGAGGACGTCCGTTGTGTCTTTAATGTAAGATGGTAATAATTCAACCAGTGGTTTGAGGTAGAAGTCAAGAAATTTACATACTGGGTCACAGAGCCCTTCAATACCAGACACAATCGGACGGCCAGGCGGCTCGACGGCGTCCTTGTGGATCTTAGGCAAGAGATAGAAGGTGGGTGTCTTTGGGGTTCGGACCATCAGCCCCTCAAAGACCGTTTTGGTTATAATACCCCCCTCCAAAGCTCGAACAAGAATACGCTGAAGGGAGAGTGAGAAGGAGGCAGTCGGGTTATAGGATAACCTTTCGTAAGTATTACGGTTTCTCAATTGCCTATGTGCCTCACGTTCATACATATGTGTAGGCCATACCACGACATTCCCCCCCTTGTCAGCAGGTTTGAAAACCACCCCCGAAAGTGATTGTAATTCGGAGATAGCGTTCCGCTGTCTCCATGTGAGGTTGTCAAATTTACGTCTAGATGGTAATTTTCTGAAATCCTCTGCGACTAGTTTTGTGAAAATGTCGATGGCGGGACTGAGAGACAGGGGGGGGAATCTCGTGGATTTCGGCAAAACGTGTGGAGGAAACTTACTCCTACTTGGTGGTGTCTGCTCATCGAGAAGATCCTCCAAAACTCGAAGTGCCTCCATCTCACTCTCCGTCAACGACTCCTGAGAGATATTCTTATGGTGTAGCTTGCGTAATAGTAGCTTTCTGGAGAACAGGTGAAGATCCTTCAGTGCTACAAAAAAGTTAAAAGGATTAGTGGGGGAGAAAGTCAGTCCACGACTCAAAACCTCCAACTGGGGTTGTGTAAGAGCATGTGTTGAGAGGTTAACTACCTGAAGGCCACCAGCTGAGTAATCAGTAAAATTGCGTCCGGTGTATGTCTTCTTTCTGGCAGATTGCCGTGTAACCACACGTTTAGTTACGGGGTCAGAGCTGGAGCTGAGGGTACCACCTGGATGAGACAGCTGCACCGATGCCTCGTCGTCAACAGAAACAGTGGATTTAATAGATGTAGATCTAGATCGAGAACGTGACATACTCCTATGTAACTGTCTGGATCTATCAGGAGGATGGCGCCATCTGTACACATGGGGCGTTAATTTATCCTGTATATCTCGTTTGAGTTTCTTCGTCTTGGTTGCTTGTGTTTCTTGGGCCCATTTTTGGAGGTCAACATCAAGTTCATCGTTAAACTTTTTGAGTGATTCCCCAGTTAAGCCTTTTTGTAAATCCAATTGAATAATTTCGATCTCACTCTCAAGAAGAGTAAGCGTTTTTTTATTTTGTGTTTTCAATAGGTCCAAAAAACCCATAGAACATACATTGGCCAACTCCTCCCACTTGGCTTTGAAATCATCATCCTGAATGGGGAAAGAGGGGAAGACCTGGATACGCAGACCCCTAGGGATAAGATTATTCTGAATATATTTGTCAAGAAATTCATGGTTCCACCATATGCGTGTGCGTTTCCTGAGCAGATCTCTGAATTTTAACATAGCTGCTTGCATATCACCGCTGCAACCACCAGTGTCCCCGCCACTACTGTCCTGGAAAGCATCATTAAGCTGCGCACGCCACGTCGTGTCGCGTGCACGAAAATCCATATTTGGGCAGGAAAATTCTGTGAAAAACACAGATACAATCAATACATATATGATAATGCCCAGTATCAGAGAACGAGACAAGGCGGTGACCATGGTCCAAAAACGCCTTGTGCATGGATTACCACTCCATATGCTAATCTTAAAAAGGAGAAAACGGAGTAACGGATACAAAATATATGCAAAAGTATAAATTTTATTAGTACTCACATCAAGTGCTGACAAGTATACAAGTTGACTAAAATAGGGGGGATAAGCCCCAATGATACAACAATCAGGACAGACAAGGACAGGGTAAATAACCAGTGCTCGAAATCTACATGGCACAACGTTCAGTCAGCCCATGGGCATTGCACATAACAGACATATGTCTAATGGTAAAAGATAGTCAAATATGGCATACTCAATTAAATGTGTATTGTACATAGTTGTACATGTCTAGAGCGCCAAAAAAAAACAAAACAAAAAAAAAAAAAAACATCCAGAGGGGTCAATGTGCAAGTCCAATCGACACTGAACATAAATGAATCAATGACATGTGAAAGGATTCTTAAATAGTTAATAACATATGTATCAGCATATCAAAAACTGCGCAATTGTGCCAGAGAGAACCCGGGAGACGACCCGCCCAGCGGTCCAAATGACCGAAGTGTGGAAACAAGTAAAGGCAGGCTGCTTACCGGGGAGCAGAGGAGGTGAAGGCCCATGCAACGACCCCCGACGTACGTTTCGCGCCCGCCACAGGCGCTTTATCAAGGGAGTGTTGACTGAGGTGAACCACCATGTTTTTATGCAGAAAGACCTCCCACTTGAAAGCGGTCACATGGGGCAGGTCTACCAACCAAAGGCAGCGGACAGAGCATGCGCAGTGCAGCTCACTCAAACCAGGAAGTGATCAATAGTATGGTCACAAAAAAAAAAAAAAAAGGCGGGACAAAACCGCACTCATATGAAAAACTAGATAGCATCGTTACCCTAGACGCCTGCGCAGTGTATTGCGTTGACAAAAAGTGTCAGAGCTCAATGAATGATAAAGATGTAATCAGACCATAATAGCGGCGCCTACTCAGTGCAACACCTCAGTCCTCCAGGAAATGGGGCAGGCGTCACGCGTCAGGGAAAACACAGAGGGAAATTGACCCCGTGTATAACCTGAGGCGGGCAGACGCCCAAACCCATATCGGAGCAACGGGTGAGCGCAGGTATGCGCACTAAGGTCACAGCATAAAGAATCAGGAGAAGAAAATTAAAAAATAAAAAAAAAAATATAAAAAAAAAAAAAAAATTTTTAAAAAAATAAAATAAATAAAAAATAAATAATAAACCAAGGTCACGAAGACAGACCATGGAGGAAATACAGTAAAGATAGTGACATCAATCATAATTGGGGCAAACAATATAAACACATTATATGATAGTGTGTGCTACCAAAAATCCAGAGCACCAGTAAGGATTGTAAAGGCACACAATAAGATTGATGCAACAGTCCAGAGAAACTTTTTTTTTTTTATATAGTAATAGATGAGTGACCCGAACACGATGGAGTGTCCGCATTCTCCATAATATCAATATGCTGTGAAACGATGATGAAGGTAGATATTCTTTCCAGATCCAACAGATAATAAACGCAGGCGTGGGTACGGACATCCAGAATAGAGGGGTCCACACCACACAATGGTACCAGTGAGTCCACATGTAGCCAACACAGAAAACACAGGGAAACTAAAAAAAATATAAAAAGACAAAAAGTTAAAATCATACAAACCGAACGTTGATAGGGCCTAAAAAATAAAACTATGTACAATACACATTTAATTGAGTATGCCATATTTGACTATCTTTTACCATTAGACATATGTCTGTTATGTGCAATGCCCATGGGCTGACTGAACGTTGTGCCATGTAGATTTCGAGCACTGGTATCATTTTATTTACCCTGTCCTTGTCTGTCCTGATTGTTGTATCATTGGGGCTTATCCCCCCTATTTTAGTCAACTTGTATACTTGTCAGCACTTGATGTGAGTACTAATAAAATTTATACTTTTGCATATATTTTGGATCCGTCACTCCGTTTTCTCCTTTTTAAAATTTTATTATCTTTTGTTGTAGGAATGGTAGTTTTTGCGTTACACATGTGTATATACAGTATCTGTGGTTCCTGGGTTTATCGAGTATATATCTCATAATGGGACATTGTGTTCGCAATCTTTCACTTCCACTTGCACCATGTGAGCATACTAGTGATCTATATTTTTTGTCCTGCTTTTGTGACTAGACATCTCTAACATACTTGCGTTATTTTTCCCACGTTAAACATATGCGTGGTAATGAATTTATCAAACACAGCTTACCCCAATTTAAAATTGTGTATCGCATGTTTCATGCCTTGCACACGGGTATGCTTTATTCGAAGATATATATATATATGTAGTAAGTGTCTAATATTTTATAAATATATCCTGCTTGTTCCATGTGTGACATACTCATTAAGAATAGTGCGGCATTTTCTATGCCTCTACTCTTGTGTAATGAGAGAAATAAATATGGCTATGTGCATTTTTTTACTCTTTTTAGAGAGTTCATGTTCAACTTGAGTGCACGTGCGCTGCAGCATTTCTATGCGTCATAAGGATACTAGGCGTGCATATCTTATGAATGAATGACGTGCGCATATTTGTTCATTGGTATTTAATATGACCAGATGAGTCCATCTGTCATTTACTCATGCGCAGGGGCTTCTCTGTTCTCACAGACAGCTCTCAATGCATTGTACCGCCTGGTTATATCCCACACATGCGCAATAGTGAAATTTTTGAATCCTTGAATGATTCATTTATAATCTGTAACAAATGATTTTGACGCACCTACATTATTACCTCATGTCTACATGTACGCAGCTCTCTCTAACTGCACCTTGTATCTGTAATGTTTACTATAAACGCGTGTATATATACAGTTATTGGGTATCTAATAGGGAGGTGTCTACAAATACGTCATGTCCAGCGCATGCACAGCTGATTGTGTCTGCATTTGGTCTCTGAAACGTTCACTATGTCCTTGACATTCTGCGCATGCGCAGAACACATTTTCAATCGAACTTTATTCACTTTATGCATAGACATTGACAAGATGGCCGCGTCCATACCTCTCCTTGCGGCGTCTCGTGGTCTCCATTTGTACAAGTGAATAACATATTCTAATTATACATGTGTGTATATATACTGTACTTCACAAACGCTAAGAAGAGCATGCTATTTTTTCCATGAGGAAGCCACAATTGTGGCGATACGCGTGGGAACCTATCCCACACCTTCTTTCTCTGGCTTAGATTCTGGGTTCCACATTTACCTTGATGTGTGAAGCGCACTTCAGCCTGGGAATGCGTTTGTTGTTATTATTATTATTATTATGCATTTATATAGCGCCATTTATTCCGTTGCGCTTTACATGTGAAAAGGGGAAATATAGACAAGTATAGTAAACATGTGTAAGACAAGGGACACACAAGTACATAAGGAGAGGGGACCCTGCCCGCGAGGGCTCACAGTCTACAGGGATGGGTGAAGATACAGTAGGAGAGGGTAGAGCAGGTCATGCGGTGGTTCAGTAGACCGAGGATCATTGCAGGCTGTAGGCTTGTCAGAACAGGTGGGTCTTCAGGTTCTTCTTGAAGGTTTCTGTTGATGGTGAGAGTCTGATGTGTTGCAGCAGAGAGTTCCAGAGTATGGGGGAAGCACGGGAGAAGTCTTGTATGCGGTTGTGGGAAGAAGAGATAATGGGGGAGTAGAGAAGGAGATCTTGAGATGATCGAAGGTTGCGTGCGGGCAGGTACCTAGAGACCATGTCACAGATGTATGGAGGAGACAGGTTGTGGATGGCTTTGTATGTCATGGTTAGGGTTTTGAATTGGAGCCTCTGGGCGATAGGAAGCCAGTGAAGGGCCTGGCATAGGGGGAGGCTGGGGAATAGCGGGGAGACAGGTGGATTAGTCGGGCAGCAGAGTGTAGGATGGACTGAAGCGGAGCCAGAGTGCTAGAGGGGAGTCCAGAGAGTAGGAGGTTGCAGTAGTCGAGGCGGGAGATAAGAGCATGCACTAGTGTTTTTGTGGTTTTGTGGTTGAGGAATGAGCGGATCCAGGAAATATTTTTGAGTTTGAGGTGGCAGGAGGAGGCGAGGGCTTGGATATGTGGTTTGAAAGAGAGCGCAGAGTCGAGGATCACGCCAAGGCACCGAGCGTACGGGACTGGGGAAAAAAAGCAGCCGTTGACATTGATGGTGGAGGGGTAGAGTGAGATGGGGGAAAGATGATGAATTCTGTTTTGTCCATGTTCAGTTTGAGAAAGCGAGCAGAGAAGAAGGCTGAGATAGCAGACAGACATTGTGGGATTTCAGTCAGTAAGGAGGCGAGGTCGGGTCCAGATAGGTAGATCTGCGTGTCATCGGCATAGAGGTGATACTGCAAACCGTGGGATTCTATGAGCTGTCCCAAGCCGAAGGTATAGATGGAGAATAGTAGGGGTCCTAGGACAGAGCCTTGGGGAACACTGACAGACAGGGGGTGAGGTGAGGAGGTGGTGTGTGAGAGGGAGACACTAAATGTTCGGTCTGTTAGGTATGATGAGATCCACGATAGGGCCAGGTCTGTGATGCCAAGAGATGAGAGAGTCTGTAGCAGGAGGGAATGGTCTACGGTGTCGAAGGCAGAGGACAGGTCCAGGAGAAGGAGGACAGAGTAGTGTCGCTTGCTCTTGGCGGTTAGTAAGTCGTTAGTGACTTTAGCTAGGGCAGTTTCAGTTGAGTGATGCGGTCGGAAGCCAGATTGTAACCGGTCAAAGAGGGAACAGGAGGAGAGGTGGGAGGACAGTTCTTGTTTAAATCTATGCGCTACCAGTTTATCTTTGGCCATTGTTGAGGGACCTGTATTTAACAGGCTTACTATTTTCCCCTCACATATTGCCTTTCTGTGTGTTTCTCTGGGCCCATATGGTACTACTTTTATGCATTCCATTGAGCTATCTGTCATCTTAATTTAAAAACCTGGGCAATTCCAGTTCTCACTCTAAGCCATTATGGGGGACCTGTATTTTACAGGCTAATCACTCTCCTCTTCATGTCTTGTGGTTTTCTGGGCTCATATGACAGTATTCACATGCACTTTATAGCTATTGATCAACTTTCTGATGTTGTCATATGTATGATATATATATGCTCTCTCTATCTATGTAGAAGTTATCTATAACATTCAGTCTGTTTGTGCAATACTATTGATGGTGGCTTTTATGCATTTCACTTTGTGTCATTTTGTGTTTTTTTGGGAGACTATTAGGTGTGGAAAATCATTGCTTTCATAAAAAGGCATGATTTATCATAGGTCCTTTTTCTATTTTAAATGTTTTTAATGTGAATTGTGTGTTTTTGCTGTTTCTACTATCATTGCTCAATAAAGTGTCTATTATTTTTTGAATATAATTGAGGTGCTCCTTGTTATATGGGCATGATCTTTTTCTTGCTCTCTTATATCATGTTGTTTTCAGGCCCTTAGTGAGCCCTATTGTTTGAGATCCATAAGTGGTGCCCTCTATTTCCTTCATGTTTATCTCTCGTGTACTCACCTTGCACTGTCCAGTACGCAGCGTGCCCCCTGCGTACACACCCTGTATTGTCCTGAACCCAGCGTGGCCCTGTGTCCACGCTTTGCACACTTTTGTATCCTGCGTGTTCCCTCCTGCACCTTGCTAGACACACTCTCTCGCGTCTTCTGTGAGCCGGCCACCTGGTTCCAGCAGTCTTGGTACCTTACCCCCCCAGGGTCTGCCAACTGACGCTACCTGTATAGGGGGTGGTCCTGTCATGATCCAGTGTTGGATCTGGCGGTATTAAATGCATTAAGTGAACTTTTTTTCCTTTGGTTCCAAAGTGTGTCGTGATAGCTCCCGGTGGCCATTAGAATTATCACACGTGGTGTCGTTCATTCTAAGTTGCCCGGTGGTGGGGAATGGTATCGCACCTTAGGTTTAGGTTAATGTTCACTTAATTATGGATCAGGTGTGACACCCTATAAAGGTGTGCTCAGGGTATGCAATCATTGTTGGTGATAGTTGTTCATTTGCAACCAACCTTGGTGGTGGAAGGAGCTGGAGAGATTGCTCAGCTCAATCTGAGTCCTGGTGTGGAAGGAGTCACGGAAGGGAGTTCTTTGCAGCGCTGACTGAACTTGGTGGCAGCTATTCAGGAGGAAGGCTGCAGTCGGTTGCTGGACTCTGTGCTGGAGCATTTGCACAGAGAGAGCTAAGTTCTATTTCCCCTGTTTGTGACTTTCCTTATGTGTGATCTAGTGCAGTGGTGGGATTAGTTTCCGCACCGGCCAATGCCCTAGCGAGGGACTAGGTTCAGGTTGAGTCAGGGCATAAGGTTCGCGTGCGGCGACAGGTGCGGAGCCTGTATAGGGAACGTAAGGAGTGCAGGGACGCTGCCTCAGGGGAGCTCAGGAGGTCTCCATGTCCCTATTCCCTATTACAGGGCCCACCACTGTAATTTTTCCTGTGTTTCCCCTTATTATTTAAATTTGCCAGCTGGAGGCGGGGTATCCAGTTTTACGTGTACTTTTTAAATTCGCCAGCTGGAGGCGGTGTATCCGGCTGCACGTCCCGGTATTATTTAAATTCGCCCCGCTGGAGGCGCTGTATCCAGGGTCACGTGTGTCATAAATTCACCCTGCTGGAGGCGCTGTGTCCAGTCCCACGTTGACCGTTACATTATCACCAACCGTAACATTTTTTCTTTTCTGCTGAGCTATGGACCTAATGCAAACCTTTACCCAGGTACTGCAGACCTTTACTGAAGAGATTAGGGGGCTGCGCGGTGAGATGGTGCAGCAACTGCAGCTGTTGGTGGGATTTGGAGGTTTGATTCAGGCACAGGCTCAGCCAGAACCCAAGATATCTCTCCCAGACCGGTTTTCTGGAGGGAGAGATCAATTCTTGGTTTTTCAGCAGGCCTGTAAATTATATTTCAGGCTGCGCCCTCGTTCTTCAGGGAGCGAAGAGTAACGGTTGGGAATCATTATGTCCCTTTTGAAGGGTGATCCCCAATTCTGGGCCTTCTCCCTGCCGGATGATTCACCATCTTTAGAGTCCGTGGACGAGTTTTTTGCGGCTTTGGCGCTTGTGTATGGGGATCCTGATGGCGTCTCTCTGGCGGAATCCCGACTCCGTAGGTGTAAACAGGGAGCCCGGATTGCTGAGGAGTACTGCTCTGAGTTTAGGAGATGGGCCACTAACACTCAGTGGAATGACCCTGCACTTAGGAGTCAATTTGTGCAGGGTCTGTCTCCTAAGTTGCAGGACACTCTGGTGCAGTACGCCGCCCCCAGGTCGCTGGAGGCCGCCATGTCCCTCGCCATCCGGGTGGATAGACGCCTTAGGGAAAGACATACACAAAATGTGCCCCCTGTAGTCCTCTCCGGGGGTGAGGACCCCCCGGTACGGTTGGTGGAACCCAGGCAGCCCGGTGTTGTTGGTACAAATAGGGGGTTGCCTGGGGTTCGCCGTGGTGGGGGGGTATGCTTTTCCTGTGGGAAGCCGGGCCATTTCATGGGAATCTGCCCAGGGCGTGCCAAGTCTCCGGACGAACCTATGCAAGTAGGAGGTGTTGGGTTGTGTTCAGGCCTGCCTATGGTTCAGGGAGTGGGGTTGGCATGTTTTTCCTGTGGGCAGACTGGTCATTTCCTTAAGGCGTGCCCATTACGTGCCAAAATATCTGTGTCATCTCAGAAGCCGCAGACCCCTGGTCGTTTGGAGGGAGGCAACCAGGGAGTGTACATTTCCTCCATTTTGCCCTCCCAAGGTATTATGTCAGCAGAAGTGTTAGCTGGCGGGGTACCGGAGGTGGTACCGGTGCTTGTGGACAGCGGAGCAGGAGTCAGTCTGGTGGATGCTCGTTTTGTCCAGACTCATGGCCTGAAGTGTAGGACGCTGGCCCAACCTATAAGCGTCCAGGCCATTAACTCTGTTCCACTGAGTCAGGGGAGCCTTACTCAAGTCGTAGAAAACATCCATCTGCGTATAGGACATCATGAGGAGTCCTTGTCATGCTACGTCTTGGAGGGAATGCCATTACCTATCGTTTTAGGCTTCCCTTGGCTGAAAAAACACAACCCGGGGATAGATTGGCGAGCTAGGGAAGTAGTCAGCTGGGGGCAGTCGTGTGGGGGCTGCTGCCTTGAGACCACTGTCTCTGCCGTCTCTCTTCAGGGGACCCCTTCCTCTCCAGTGAGAGCAGCGATTGTGCGGCGGGGGAGTAGGGGCAAGTTCCAGCCCTCGCCGCTAGCAAACCCTGTGAGGGGCAGACCTCGTGGTGGAAAGGGTTGGAGAGTGGTGTACCCTATGGTGTAATGCGGGGGTGTGAGTGTGGTGACACAGGGGGACGCCTCTGTTATCAGGTCCAGAATGAGTTCACCAAGTTTTATGACAAACGAATGTGTGCAATAAACGTTCAGGTCCGGACCTGTGTGTGAACGAGCGTGTATGGGTGCCACCAAAAAACATCTTGTGGAAGTGTGTTGTGCAGCCTGATCAGCTCATAACAAACAAACATACACATACATAAACTCGTTCCCCAGGTCGGCGCTGTGAAGATGAGTGGTGCCTCCAAAATTAACTTTATTGCAATTACCAGCTGCGTGTTTGTCAT
Source organism: Dendrobates tinctorius (assembly GCF_039654945.1). Classification (NCBI taxonomy): domain Eukaryota; kingdom Metazoa; phylum Chordata; class Amphibia; order Anura; family Dendrobatidae; genus Dendrobates; species Dendrobates tinctorius. Next base: position 21,567,521 of record NW_027361788.1, on the reverse strand, counting down.
AAATTTGAATTCAGGTGAGGGTGGGGTGAACTCAGGGTCTGGGCGTCCCCGCTGTAGGGGTTTCCCTAAGGAGGGGCTGTCTTGAGGGTCCAGAGGCCCCTCATTAAGGAGGGGGTACTGTCATGATCCAGTGTTGGATCTGGCGGTATTAAATGCATTAAGTGAACTTTTTTTCCTTTGGTTCCAAAGTGTGTCGTGATAGCCCCCGGTGGCCATTAGAATTATCACACGTGGTGTCGTTCATTCTAAGTTGCCCGGTGGTGGGGAATGGTATCGCACCTTAGGTTTAGGTTAATGTTCACTTAATTATGGATCAGGTGTGACACCCTATAAAGGTGTGCTCAGGGTATGCAATCATTGTTGGTGATAGTTGTTCATTTGCAACCAACCTTGGTGGTGGAAGGAGCTGGAGAGATTGCTCAGCTCAATCTGAGTCCTGGTGTGGAAGGAGTCACAGAAGGGAGTTCTTTGCAGCGCTGACTGAACTTGGTGGCAGCTATTCAGGAGGAAGGCTGCAGTCGGTTGCTGGACTCTGTGCTGGAGCATTTGCACAGAGAGAGCTAAGTTCTATTTCCCCTGTTTGTGACTTTCCTTATGTGTGATTTAGTGCAGTGGTGGGATTAGTTTCCGCACCGGCCAATGCCCTAGCGAGGGATTAGGTTCAGGGCGAGTCAGGGCATAAGGTTCGCGTGCGGCGACAGGTTCGGAGCCTGTATAGGGAACGTAAGGAGTGCAGGGACGCTGCCTCAGGGGAGCTCAGGAGGTCTCCATGTCCCTATTCCCTATTACAGGGCCCACCACTGTAATTGTTCCTGTGTTTCCCCTTATTATTTAAATTCGCCAGCTGGAGGCGGGGTATCCAGTTTTACGTGTACTTTTTAAATTCGCCAGCTGGAGGCGGTGTATCCGGCTGCACGTCCCGGTATTATTTAAATTCGCCCCGCTGGAGGCACTGTATCCAGGGTCACGTGTGTCATAAATTCGCCCTGCTGGAGGCGCTGTGTCCAGTCCCACGTTGACCGTTACAGGTCCCCACTAGGTCAGCTCGCCCTGGGTGGGTTGCAGGGGCGTAACTAGAACTGATTGGGCCCCATAGCAAACTTTTAAACGTGGCCCCCTCAAAGACACACCCCCTCAAAGACACACACCCTTCAAGACATTCCCAGAAGTCCATGCGGCAGGCAGCACTGCAGAGAGCTAATAGACAGCGAGGGCTCAGGGAAGGAGCGGGACTGAACTAGTCTGAATCAATACACTCTGTGACTGGCTGCAGGCAGGGAGGCGGGCCCAATATGTGCTTCGCTCCGCACAGCAGGCACAGAAATGCAGCGTAGGCTGCAAAATCATAGTGCACATAGTGCCACATACGCATACATGTATATATATTACATAGTCTCCTTTATTATGTATATTGCTGTCCCTTACACAGTGCCCTCTTATGTACAGTACCGTCCCTTACATATTGAATTATATAGAGCCCTGTTTTTTATTACATACCGTCCAGTCTTGTTAGCTGTATAATGCAATAATGGCTGATGGAGCATGGGAAAGCTTCCTTTCTAATGGAGGAGCTGATGGACTGGTAGTTTGGTCACCGTCTGCTCCATCAGCAGTCATTTTATATCTAACAAGAGAGGGGACTATGTAATAAAAGAGGGCGCTGTGAATAACAAAATTAACAAGAATACACTATGTAAGAGACAGCATTATACATAACAGCAGAGGAAGCTATATAATAAGGGACGGCACCATATATAACTAGAGAACATGGTACGTAATAAGGGATGGTGTTATACATAACAAAAGAGGAAACTATGCAACTACGGGTGGTGTTATACAGAATTAGTGAGTCCACTATATACTAAGGGACTGTGTTAGACATAGTGAGTACATTATATACTAAGGGACTGTGTTAGACATAATAAGCGATAACGTCTTTCTCCACCTCCCCCTGTTCCTAAGGCCATTATAAGTCCCCCTTCCTAACATCCCAATCCCCCACACCCCTCATTGTCGTCCTCCCCTCGCATCCCATTATTGTCATCTCCCCCACCCCATCATTGCCCTCTTCACCACCTCCATCATTTTCTTCTCCCCACCCCTATCTTTGCTTTCTCCCCCACCACTCCCATCATTGCCCATTCCACCACCTCCATCATTTCCTCCTCCTCCATCACCCCCATTATTGCCCTTTCCACCACCACCAGTGCATTCTCCCCCACCACCCCATCATTTCTTTTTCCCCCACCACCCCATCATTGCCCTCTCAATCACCCCCATCATTGCCTTCTCTCCATCACCCCCATCATTGCCTTCTCCCCATCACTCCCATCATTGCCTTCTCCATCATCCCATCACTGCCTTCTCCCCATCACTCCCATCATTGCCTGCTCCATCACCACATTACTCCCATCATTGCCTTCCCCCATCATTGCCTTCTCCATCACCCCATCACTGCCTTCTCCCCATCACTCCTATCATTGCCTTCTCCCTGTTAGGAATCTGGGTTCTATGCTGCCTATGCGGGAATCCAGATTCTCACATTTGTCTCCAGAGGCTAAGTCCTTTTTTCCAACTTCTGAGCATGCCCACGGGATGAGCTCCCATTGGAGTTCCGGAGTCAGGTGCTCAGGTCTTGCTCCTGATTCCATTGGCTTAGTTCAGGGCTCTGGAGATTTCTGGCAGGTCCCGTACGCTATAAAAAATGCACTTGGCCGCAATGCCATGCGCTAGTATTTCATACTGCTGCTGTATGTATGGTGACGGATGTTTGGACTGGTGACTGACTTATTAAGAAACCCCTTCCCTCTGATAATACGATTGTGTGAGTGATTGGGCAGCCACCAGTAGCAGCGCCAGCGCTCCAGCTATTCCTGTCTCAGCAGCTAGCGTCCTGCACCGCGCCAGCGATATTGCGGTATCTCCTCTGAGGCTCCGTTCACACCGCGCTGCGACTGCAGTTTCTCGAGCGTTCGCAGTTGCGACGTCTCGCACCACTTTTCACGGTCAGTCTTGTCGGAGTAGTTCTGACATTTAAGGCTGCTCCTGTGACCCTTTTATACCGTGTCGCTGTTGTTTTGTGACTTAAACAGACACAGCGTTTTTGTGTGCTTTAAGTTTGCGGCTCTGTGTCCTTAACAGAGCTTGCTTCAGTGCACTCTGGGTGCAGCTAACCCAGTGCACATTAATGCCATAGTGCTCTGCCTCTCTAGCAGCGGTCATATCACCTGCCGCACGGTGGACCCCGAGTGGCGAAGGCACTTTAATTATTTATTTTTTTTAGTGTCTTCCGCCACTCCTAACATAATACTAGCGCCAGGGTCTGGCTGGAGATGGCAGATCAGCAGCAACTGTTGCAGTGCGTGCGACAGTTTGAGACTCGCTTGGCTACCCTTGAACGAGCTCTCGCAGCTTCGCAGGCCACAGATGCTGCTGTCCAAGCACTCACGGACGCGGTAAGGTGTATGTTCATGTCCGCCCTTACGCCGACAGTTACCCGCCTCCCGTTACCCGAAAAATATTCTGGGGATGGCGGCGCCTCCTGTAGAGGTTTTATCAGCCAGTGCTCGATCCACCTGGAGCTGCTGGCTGCGCAATTCCCTACAGAGCGGGCCAAGGTAGCCTTTATTATATCCCTACTGTCGGGCAAGGCGCTGGAATGGGCTACGCCACTATGGGAGCGTGGTGACCCGAATATCCGGACCGCAACTAATCTGCTAACTGCTATCAAGCAGGTGTTTCTTGGTCCGAGGGTTACACACGATACCTCTCTCCAACTGCTCTCCTTGTCTCAAGGATCACAGTCAGTCAATATGCCGTCCGTTTTCGGACACTGGCGTCCGAGTTGGAGTGGTCCGACAAGGCTCTGATTCCTGTCTTCTGGAAGGGATTAGCGGAGCATGTAAAGGATGCTCTCTCCACAAGAGAAATTCCTACCAGTCTCGAGGAGTTAATATCAATCTCCTCGCGGATTGACCTCCGATTTTCGGAGCGTGGTTTGGAGCGAGTTCACTCCAAATGGAGAGGTACTCCGGCTCCCAAATTTTTTGAATCTCTGGATCCGCCCGAGCCAGAGCTTCCGCTACCCAAGCCCATGGAAGTGTCTCGCGCCATATCTGAGACATGTCCGGCTCAAGAGTCCATATGCGGTTGTTTTCATCCACCCGCTGCTTCTCCGGAAGACAGCGCCCCGCAGTGGTCTGACCATGAGTCGGTAGGCGTGGCTTTTGTTCCTCCTTGCCAGCGGTCTAAAGTCCACGCGTGGGCACACGCGCCCAATGCGGACGGCCATCGTGGCTATATGCAGACCACAAAGTCTCTGGCCGGTTCGTATTGGTGGCCGCACAGGGCTTGGAACGTAAAAAAGTTTATTCAGGCATGCACCCTGTGTGCTCGGGGATAGCCTTCCCGAACGGAGTGTGGCTACGCCCGCCGTTACACGGCGGCCTCCTCCTAAAACTCCCACTCCTATTGTCTCCCGGGTGTTCCTCCTGAGACCTTGCGAGCTCGTCTCCCCTGATCGGAAGGTTCAGGGAGGAGGGGGCCCTAGGAGGGGGGGTAATGTTTAGGAATCTGGGTTCTATGCTGCCTATGCAAGAATCCAGATTCTCACATTTGTCTCCAGAGGCTGTCTTTTTTTCCAACTTCTGAGCATGCCCACGGGACGAGCTCCCATTGGAGTTCAGGAGTCAGGTGCTCAGGTCCTGCTCCTGATTCCATTGGCTTAGCTCAGGGCTCTGGAGATTTCTGGCAGGTCCCGTACGCTATAAAAGTGCGCATGGCGGCTATGCCATGCGCTAGTATTTCATACTGCTGCTGTATGTTTGGTGACAGATGTTTGGACTGGTGACTGACTTATTAAGAAACCCCTTCCCTCTGATAATACGATTGTGTGAGTGATTGGGCAGCCGCCAGTAGCAGCGCCAGCGCGCTCCAGCTATTCCTGTCTCAGCAGCTAGCGTCCTGCACCGCGCCAGCGATATTGCGGTGTCTCCTCTGAGGCTCCGTTCACACCGCGCTGCGACTGCAGTTTCTCGAGCGTTCGCAGTTGCGACGTCTCGCACCTCTTTTCATGGTAGGTCTTGTCAGAGTAGTTCTGACATTGAAGGCTGCTCCTGTGACCCTTTTATACCGTGTCGCTGTTGTTCTGTGACTTAAACAGACACAGCGTTTTAGTGTGCTTTAAGTTTGTGGCTCTGTGTCCTTAACAGAGCTTGCTTCAGTGCACTCTGGGTGCAGCTAACCCCGTGCACATTAAGGCTATGTGCACACGTAGCGTTTTAAAACGCTTACTAAAAACCGGACTCCTTCCCAGAAATCGCGCGTTTTTTTCCGCGCGATTTCACCGCGATTTCACCGCGATTTTACCGCGATTATGATCGCGATTTTGCCGCGGTTTTCGCGTGCGATATTCAAGCACTTTCCAAGCGATTTGAAGCATCGCTTGGAAAGTGATTGACAGGTTGGTCACACTCGTCAAACATAGTGTTTGACGAGTGTGACCAGGTTTTTACTATTGAGGCCGCCTATGCAGCATCAATAGTAAAAGATAGAATGTTAAAATGCTAAAAAAAATAAAAAATCGGGGTATATTTACCTTCCGGCGTCCCGCGCTGCATTCCCGGACCTCAGCGTTCCCAGTAATGCCTTGCGAGACCTGTGATGACGTAGTCTCGCGTTGCTATAGCGATCTCGCGAGACCACGTCATCACAGGACCTTGCCGCAAGGCATTACTGGGAACGCTTAGGCCGGGAATGCAGCGCGGGACACCGGAAGGTAAATATACCCCGATTTTTTATTTTTTATTCTTTTTTTTACAGGGGTATGGTACCCAGGGCCTGGAGGACAGTCTCCTCTCCTCCACACCGTGGGTACCAACCGCACATGAGACGCTTAACTTCCCGCATGGTGGGCATAGCCACATGCGGGAAGTAAGCGATTCTCGTGCATTCCTATGGATGCGGAATCGCGGCAATTCTTTGCGATTCCGCACAAAGAATGAGCATGCTGCGATTTTTTCCGCGATGCGATTCCGCCGCGGAAAAAAGTGCAGCATTAGCACAGCATGTGCGGAATGCCATAGGAATGCATGGGGGCGTTCTGTACACGATTTTTAAGCGTTTTTGCAGCGTTTTCGCGCCGAAAATCGCGGCAAAAACGCTTAAAAATCGCTACGTGTGCACACAGCCTAATGCCATAGCTCTCTGCCTCTCTAGCAGCGGTCATATCACCTGCCGCACGGTGGACCCCGAGTGACGAAGGCACTTTAATTATTTTTTTTTTTTAGTGCCTTCCGCCACTCCTAACACTCCCCATCACTTCCATCATTGCCTGCTCCATCACCCCATTACTCCCATCATTGCCTTCTTCCCATCATTGCCTGCTCCATCACCCCCTTCTCTCCATCACTCCCATCATTGCCTTCTCCCCATCAATGCCTTCTTTCCATCACCCCCCATGGCCTTCTCCCATTACCCCTCATGGCCTTCTCCCATCACCCCGGGCATCATGGCCTTCTCTCCTCATCACAGTCTTCTCATGTCCGCATCTCCTCCAGGGCCAGGCTAACCTACACACGCACACACAGACACACACACACACATACATATTATACACAGACATACATACATACACACACACACAGACATACACACAGACAGACATACACACACAGACATACATACACACACAAACACACACATACTTACATACACACACACCCATACACACAGGCACAGACATACACACAGACACACATACATATAGACACACAGACATACACACATACATACATACATACATACATACATAAAGTACACACACATACACAAACATACATACACACACACACACACAGACATACAGACACAGACATACATACACACACAGACAGACATACACACATACACACTGACACACATACATACATACAGACACACATGCATACACACACATACAAACATACACACATACACAAACATACACACACATACATACACACAGACACACACACACAGACATACATCATACACACACACACACAAGTGACTGACTGACCTGCGGCTGCAGCCACCGGCCGGCCAGCGCCACAGGTACAGTGAGTGAGACAGTCTGTCTCCTCCTCTCCTCCCCCACAGCAGCAGCGCAGCACAGCGTGACTGACGCTGATATCATCTCACCTCAGGGCTGGCTCCTTTCCTCCTTGTGCCTGGCGCTCCACATGGCTAATTTGAATAATTAGCCATGCGGTGCTGGAGGAGCCCCCTCTCCCCTGGGTAGGTCCGCCCCTGGGGTAGCGCCGATCGGAGTCGGGTCCCAGGCCCTAAAGCAACCGCTTCGGCTGCTACCCCGGTAGTTACGCCAGTGGTGGGTTGGTATCACGACCCAGAGGGTCCACTCCAGGAGTCATCACAGGTTTTTCCTTCATTTAGACCACTACACCCTTCCATGAATCTCAATTCTCTAGTTATTCCTCCGGAGAGTCCAGCACAGGTTCTCACCTCACCACCTGTATGCATACTACTTGCAGAAAGCCAGCATACTGGAAGTAATTTTGGATTTGGAGTTAGGGCCCCGTCACAGATAGCGACGCACCAGCGATCCCGACAATGATATGACCTTGTTAGGATCGCTGGTGAGTCGCTACATGATTACTGGTGAGCTGCCAAACAGGCAGCTTCACCAGCGATCAGCACCAACGACACGCAGGTAACAAGCGATGCACGTCACTTAGTTACCCACTGTGTACCTTAGTAACCAACGCGCTGGTGCAGGGAGCTGGTAACCAAGGTACACATCGGGTTTCAAAGCGGCGCGCGACATTTAGAAACCCGATGTGTACCTTGGTTACCAGCTCCCTGCACCAGCGCGCTGGTAACTAAGGTACACATCGGATTTCTAAGCGCTGATTGCTGGTCTCCAGCCTGTCACACGCAGCGATGAGCGGGAGACCAGCGATCAAAAAAATGTCCCGGCCATTCCAGGACGATCAGTGATACCCGGGCAGGGGGGCCAGTCGCTGGTAAGTATCACACACAGCGATCTCGCTGGTGAGATCGCTGTTGCGTCACAAAACTTGTGACTCAGCAGCGATCTCGCTAGCGAGATCGCTGTGAGTGACGGGGGCTTTAAACCAAAATGAAGGACATTTTGCACGTATTGATTCTCACCTGCAGTTCCTTCCTTAAAGGCTCCAATTAATAACTCATATTTCTTAGACTCATCCAAGACTTTGAAGCTTGCATACTTGGCAAACACCTTTTTACTTTCAAAATCTTGAAGGTCAACACGTAATTCCCACGTTCCTTTAGAAAGTAAGATATACACAAGAACTTTAGAAAATGGAAGGTAATATGGCTAAAAAACTCTTAGCAATAAACTTGTCCAAAAGTGGTATCTTGAGATGGGCATATGTCACAGCATTTGGGCTAGTTCTTCTGTTCCTTCTTATGACCCATAATTGACTTGAGAAGTATATACCACAACTTAAGGAGATGTTGAAACAGATAACTGTCAGCCCGACAAAGGGTTTGGCCATTAGCTATCTTATGTGTATTGTAGCAATGCTACTCACTTGATCTGAGATATCAGAGGAACCATTTCTATTTAAAGTCCAACTGGTTTATTTCAGTCCTCATAAACCACATCACAGGAAGACTTAAATACAGCCTTTGTCCAGCACAAAGTGAAACATAAAGTAGCAAGTCCATACAATAGTGCTGGTTGGCCTGCCTGGCTTAGAGTCCAGCTTCTTAGTCCTTTAGCAAAGGCACTCAGTCCAGGAGATCTGCACACCTCCATACACACTGACATCTTTGAGACAAATATGTCTCATTTTACAAAGAAAACCACACCCAAGGGTGGAGAGATGGTGAGCATCCGTTTCTCCCAACTCTTCAGCTATCCACAATCAACCTGTCAAGGCAGATTAATCCCTTTTAGTCCTATATGTACTAAATCATTACTTCAGGTTTATTTGCCATGCACTAGGTGTCCGACAATCACCTTACACTATGTTCCACTTCTGCACTAGATAGTTATTAGGTCTGACTTACAAGAGATGGTGACTCTCCACAAAAGAATGTCTATAACAAAAATCCAAAATTGGGTGTATAGAGACAACTAAAACTTAGAGTACCTAAACCTTTTTTCCATGATTGATCAGCCTTTTCAAAGCTGTGAATCTGAGTAATATACTCCATTACCTTATTTTGCTTCCTACACTCTCAAACACCATGCTAAAAGTGCTGTTTTACCTGCCTAGTTCATGTTTTTTTAGAAGCTGATTTGAACTGCTGCTCTATCAAGAATTCACACTTGAACATTATCTACAAACACTCTTTATGTCTGAGCATGGGGAGCAGAGAAGGCTGCGAAGGGAGAGTGTTAGTAAAGAGTGTTTGAGTGGCGTCTTCAAGAGCATGAAGAAGGCAGTTAATATAGCACTTTCATCATCAAGTTTGAGAGTGAGGGAAGCAAAATAAGGTAAGGGAGTATATTACAAAAAATCATAACTTTGCAAGGGCTGATCGATGAATCAATAAAATCGAAGAGTTACTAGTTAGGTTTAAGCTCTACTTTCCCATTCAACGAAGCATGGACAGATGATAGAGCACTATCCATAAATAACAGAGGACCAGATAAACTAGTCCAGCCTCTTACGGACCCTTTCACTTTAGATGCACAAAACAGTTCAGGCAATAACCAAGAAATCATCATTACTTGAGGAAGTTATTTGATGAATATTTTCATTTCCCAGCCAAAATTCATTCAATCGATTTCCAAACCCTTTTTTATAATCATCCCATGTGCGGAAAAAATCCACTGATCCATCCCAACGTCTCTATCACCTAAAACAGTAAAAAGAACAGAAATGTTTGAGTCATGCAAACTTATTGGGGGCAAGTAGGAACAGACCTTGTCTAGACTATAAAGTCCATAAAAAGGCTGCCACTATCCTAAAAACTAAACAGGGCCCTATAACAAAAACATATTCTCCGACACAAAGGAAAACATAGAGCTGCAAGGGCCTGGGTATAACTGCTACTTCTGCACCCAATATAGCTACACCCCTGCTACCATTCAATAGGAAAGGATACTATTGAGATGGGTCCAAAGTTTCCGGAAAAACCTTCTCATTGCGATGCCGTATACTTACAATCCATCCTCCTCCATCTGTGTCCATATCGCACAGGACCTTCAGAGGCTGGCTGCCATCTGGGTATATGGTGTACCAGTCGCTGAACTCTGCTTCCTGATTCTGTACTTCTTTGCAGTTCCTGGCAGCTATGAAACATATATAACAATAAAACTTCATTTAAAGGTGCTGTCTGGTTTAGAAAATTATTTTCCAACAATCTTTAGGGCATTTTGAGTTAATAGAGGGTTAGGGTTCTGAATGCCGGATTGTCTATAAGTCAAAGAGAAAAAAAAAAGGGTACAAATAATACTCAGGAGGACCCCACATCTGTGAACACACAGACAAAGGATAAAATAAAATAAGCCCTGAGTGCAGTACTTCAATTCCCCTGTGGGGGGGAGTAGAACACATGCTGAGAGATTTCTTTGCTGTGTGATCAACTTAAAGCCCCCGTCACACATAGCGATCTCGCTAGCAGACCACAAGTTTTGTGACGCAACAGCGATCTCACCAGCAAGATCGCTGTGTGTGACACTGACCAGCGACCAGCCCCACTGCCGGGTATTGCTGATCGTCCTGGAATAGCCAGGAACATTTTTTTGATCGCTGGTCTCCCGCTGGCCAGTACGCATCGCTGCATGTGACAGGCGGGAGACCAGCGATCAGCGCGCTGGTAACTAAGGTAAACGCAGGGTTTCTAAGCACTGGGCGGTGCTTAGAAGCACGATGTGTACCTTAGTTACCAGCGCGCTGATGCAGGGAGCTGGTAGCCAAGGTACACATCGGGTTTCTAAGTGACGCACGTCGCTTAGAAACCCGATGTGTACCTTAGTTACCAGCTCCCTGCATCAGCGCGCTGGTAACTAACGTACACAGCGACGCCGCGCGCTCGGCGTCACTGGTGCTGATCGCTGGTGAAGCTGTCTGTTTGACAGCTCACCAGCGATCATGTAGCGACTCACCAGCGATCCTGACACGTTGATATCGTCGGGATCGCTGGTGAGTCGCTATGTGTGACGGGGCCCTAAGACCCCATCACACATAACGATGTCACATTGATCCCACCAACGATCCGACATGATGGGATCGCTGTCACATAGACAGCCCCAGAGATCAGGACCAGCAGACAATTTTTTTTTTTTAAATTCCATGTATAAAGGTACTTTCACACTTAGCGATGTACCAGCGATCCCGACCAGCGATATGACGCGGTCAGGATCGCTGGTACATCGCTAAGTGGTCGCTAGTGAGCTGCCACACAGGCAGATCTCACCAGCGACATCGCTGGGGACGGGGATCGCTACTTACCTGTCAGACGCTGCGATCCTGCGTCCTCCCGCCCGGCTCCACGTGTCGCTCGTCTCTCCACAGGAAGCGCCGCAGGAAGCTGACGACGAGAAACAGTCCTGGACGTTCTCGCGCGATCAGCGATAATCAGCGGGGGAGCCGGTCGTAGGTAAGTATCAGACACAGCGATATCGCTAGCAATATCGCTATAACGTCACAAGTTATAGCGATATTGCTAGCGATATCGCTTAGTGTGACAGGCCCTTAACTTTGTGAAGAATAGACCAGTGATTTATGTTAGTTGCTTCACAGCTTTTGAAGCCTAAAACAGTTAAACGAAGTGACAAAAGAAGGAACATGTGTACAGTAGGTCCTTTTTGACATTGATGTGCATGTGTTTATTCTTTTTTCTACATATTTTTAGCTCTTTTTCAGTTGGGCTCCAGGAGGGATCTGCCTAAAAAAAAAAGATGTTGTGTGCTCATACCCTAAATTTTGAGGCACTAATATATGGTCAACTTGGGGAATCCTACAATGTTAAGGGCCTGTCACACTAAGAGATATCGCTAGCAATATCGCTATAACTTGTGACGTTATAGCGATATTGCTAGCGATATCGCTGTGTCTGATACTTACCTCCGACCGACTCCCCCGCTGGTTATCGCTGATCGCGCGAGAACGTCCTGGGCTGTTTCTCATCGTCAGCTTCCTGTGGCGCTTCCTGCTGTGAGGACGAGCGACGCGTGGAGCCGGGCGGGAGGACACAGGATCGCCTGGTCTGACAGGTAAGTAGCGATCCCCGTCCCCAGCGATGTCGCTAGTGAGATCTGCCTGTGTGGCAGCTCACTAGTGACCACTTAGCGATGCACCAGCGATCCTGACCGCGTCATATCGCTGGTCGGGATCGCTGGTACATCTCTAAGTGTGACAGTACCTTTAGAGTTGGAAGGGACCTCCAGGGGCATCGTGTCCAATGCAGGAGTCACTAAATCATCCCAGACAGATGTCTGTCCAGCTTATGTTTGAAGATTTCCATTGAAGGAGAACTCGCCACCTCTCGTGGCACTATGGGGCTAAAGAGAGGATTTTGTCTTTTGTTGTTCCTTTTAATGGTTTTATTGTTTTATTCTGTTGTTGCTTAGTGACTAGTATTTTGGACAATTTAGATCTAGAACAGATTGTGGAGCAGCAGAAGACTTTCCGTTCTCATTTAGACATTTAACTTACTGTATACTGGCTCAATAACACCACTTTCCCCTTTCTCTCCTAAAAGAAAAATATATAAATGCATAAGAAACTTTATAAGAGCAGTTTTTTGCTACATCCCCAACAGCTTTAGAGGTTTGCTACAACAGTGCCTATAAATTAGATGTTTGCTGAAATATCTCTGTGCACCATCCTTCATCCTTTATTGACTATGTCCACATGAGGGCAGCCATGTTAGCAGCTATGGGGTCATGATTTTGTCACAGTCACCCAGGCTTCATCGCAATGCTGATTCTCTAATTGTTCCTTCCCTTTTTTTTCCTGGTAGTCTTTTATTAGGCCTCATGTACCCAACAGAGACATGTACCAATGCGGTATGGAGGCACAGAGTTCTTGACTCACCTGTTTTTCCTGGAAGTCCAACGATTCCTGGTGTCCCTTGAGGTCCCATTTGTCCTGGAAAATAAAAAAACAATAGATTTCTACACTGTGAAGCAGGTCCCCATAGCCAAGATTAAATTTTAGCCCATTTATAGTTTTTGCATGACGGCATCACATCCCTGTGAAGGGTCTAGCCCGTCATTAAAAAGGGGAGAAGACCAATCTCGGGCCCGGTGGAAGCCACATGGACTCTCTCAATGGCAGGTATGCACATATATAGTAAATTTAAAGGGTCTTGAATGATCAAACATTTGGAAATATTCAATAGATATTCATTGGAAACTACAATGTAAGGACTAACCTACACAACCCATAAACTGTAATAGTAATTCTCTATGTACCAACCTTTTTCTCCTGGTGTCCCAACATCTCCTTTCTGACCCGGAAGACCAGGATGACCATGGCAACCTCGAAGAATTGACAACTTATCCAACTCACCAATCCCTAAAACTTTCACTTCTGTTAGAAAAAATTTTTGTTACAAAAGATATATAGACAATAGTAATGCAAATATGTAATAGACATGTTATGCGTGAGGTTACAGCTGTGTTCTGTTTGCAGTTTTTCTTCTATGATTTGGCAAAAAGTGCTGCATTTTTTTCTTTTAACCATTTTGGAATGATTTATTTCCCAAATATCATACAATTATAATGTGTAGATACGGCATTAAAAGTAATGATAAAATAAAACCTATGGTCATTAAAAAAAATAAAATAAAAATAAAAAATATAAATATATATAAATATAAAAATCTCACCCGGACAGGACTGATCGCTGCTACAGAGCCCCGAAACTATTCCAAGCAAAAGTAGTACCGAGACACACATGACGGCCTCAAGAGGTTAGATCCGTCTTCCAGAACTCCACCAAAACTTTCAGAATAAATTTGTAGCCAAGACCCTTCACTTTTATATATTTCGTCTGACCCCTCATGCTCTTCCCCAGGGAGATGTACTCTCCCAGCTGTGTCCTTATGAAATATTTCCCAAATATGGTACACGAGCCTCAGTCCTTACATGATAAATCTAACGCACACCCTCCAATGATTATTTTAGTAGAAATTCTTGACCACATACCAGGATCACAGAAACAAGTCTAACCAAAAGCATTTTCACGTGGTCACATTGGTGGAGTCTGTAATGCTGGTGATATCTCTGGGCCCTGAGTATATAGATTTGGTAGTCTCATAATTTAGTAAATTGGTGGATGTCGGAATATTTTAGATAGATTATTAAGTGGTTTTTCCCTTTAAAGGAAATCTGTTGGCAGGTTTTTTGTTATGTAATCCAAGAGCAGCATGATGTAGGGGTCAGAGATCCTGATTCCAGTTAGGTGTCCCTTACTGGCTGTGTTTTGATGTTTCAATAAAATTAGTGTTTTATCAGCTGGAGATGATCACTGCCAGACTAGGTGTCTCATAAGTCCTGGTCCAACCCAGCCTCCACCACTGAGGAGCAGCTCAGTTCCTATACAGTGTACACAGAAAGCAGCCTATCAGTGGTGTGATTGGGGTTTTGCACAGAAAGCTCCCAATCAGTGGTGTGGGTGGGGTTATACAGAACTCAGCATTCTGAGCTCTGCTAGATCTGCAGCAGAGAACTGTGATTGTATCACAACTGCTGCACCCAGTATAAACTAAGTGACACATCTCTGGAATCAGGGTCTCTGCCTCTACATCATTCTGCTGTCATGTTACATAGAAAAAACTGCTGACGGATTGCCTTTAAAACAGCCAACTAGAGTCTTGGTCCTCTGCTGCTTGAAGTACCTGTTCACACTTCTGCACTGGCTTTCTCTTGTACTTTGGTTTTGCTCTAATTTTGGCTTCTTTTTTATTCTAGTAGCGGGAAACTATTGGCAGATTTCTCTCTTGTTGCTATTTTGGGCTTTTTTATGTCATCATGGAAAAATAGTCCAAATTCTTTCCATGACCCGGATTGCTGAATAATTCAGAAACTTCTTCCATATAACATATGAACAAATGTTAGACACAGAATTATTTTTCTTTTGGGAAAATATATCTGCTTCCTTTGTTCAGATTGTACATCCACAGAACTAAGAAACTTCAATAACCAGGACCCCAAGAAACTATTAAAGGGCTGTTTCTTTCTTGTTTCCTGCCTGTTGACCAACGCTCAGAATCTACGGCCGTTCTTTCTCCCAAGACCCTCCATTCCTCCTATGCATCCTGGCGGGTGCCATCCCCTGGAGCAGTGCATGCCTGCTGTTGGTGGTGTCACCCATGTCTGCTCCTGGATTGGAGTATTGGAGGGGCATCCTGAGCCCATAAGGCCCTAAAAATAATTTAAGGAGAAACCAGGGCTGTGGAGTTGGTAAGCCAAACCTGCGACTCCGACTCCTCAATTTCCCTTACACCGACTCCACGACTCCGACTCCCACATATATTGCTTATATTTAAGTGAAAAATTTATTGTAGTACAATGTGAACATCAGACATTTAATCATTTCTATGATCAATAATCAAGATATTTAGATAGAACATAATATCTATTTATTGGAATACAACTTTAGAACACAAACTGTAATAAATTGTAAATATGTAATACACTATGTAATATCGATTACATATATACAGTACAGACCAAAAGTTTGGACACACCTTCTCATTCAAAGAGTTTTCTTTATTTTCATGACTATGAAAATTGTAGATTCATTCTGAAGGCATCAAAACTATGAATTAACACATGTGGAATTATATAATTAAAGTGTGAAACAACTGAAACTATGTCTTATATTCTAGGTTCTTCAAAGTAACCACCTTTTGCTTTGATTACTGCTTTGCACACTCTTAGCATTCTCTTGATGAGCTTCAAGAGGCAGTCACTGGAAATGGTCTTCCAACAGTCTTGAAGGAGTTCCCAGAGATGCTTAGCACTTGTTGGCCCTTTTGCCTTCACTCTGCGGTCCAGCTCACCCCAAACCATCTCGATTGGGTTCAGGTCTGGTGACTGTGGAGGCCAGGTCATCTGGCGTAGCACCTCATCACTCTCCTTCTTGGTCAAATAGCCCTTACACAACCTGGACGTGTGTTTGAGGTCATTGTCCTGTTGAAAAATAACTGATGGCCAACTAAACGCAAACCGGATGGAATAGCATGCCGCTGCAAGATGCTATGGTCGCCATGCTGGTTCAGTATGCCTGCAATTTTGAATAAATCCCCAACAGTGTCACCAGCAAAGCATCCCCACACCATCACACCTCCTCCTCCATGCTTCACAGTGGGAACCAGGCATGTAGAGTCCATCCATTCACCTTTTCTGCATCGCACAAAGACACGGTGGTTGGAACCAAAGATCTCAAATTTGGACTCATCAGACCAAAGCACAGATTTCCACTGGTCTAATGTCCATTCCTTGTGTTCTTTAGCCCAAACAAGTCTCTTCTGCTTGTTGCCTGTCCTTAGCAGTGGTTTCCTAGCAGCTATTTTACCATGAAGTCCTGCTGCACAAAGTCTCCTCTTAACAGTTGTTGTAGAGATGTGTCTGCTGCTAGAACTCTGTGTGGCATTGACCTGGTCTCTAATCTGAGCTGCTGTTAACCTGCGATTTCTGAGGCTGGTGACTCGGATGAACTTATCCTCCGCAGCAGAGGTGACTCTTGGTCCTTTCCTGGGGCGGTCCTCATGTGAGCCAGTTTCTTTGTAGCGCTTGATGGTTTTTGCCAATGCACTTGGGGACACTTTCAAAGTTTTCCCAATTTTTCGGACTGACTGACCTTCATTTCCTAAAGTAATGATGGCCACTCGTTTTTCTTTACTCAGCTGCTTTTTTCTTGCCATAATACAAATTCTAACAGTCTATTCAGTAGGACTATCAGCTGTGTATCCACCAGACTTCTGCACAACACAACTGATGGTCCCAACCTCATTTATAAGGCAAGAAATCCCACTTATTAAACCTGACAGGGCACACCTGTGAAGTGAAAACCATTTCCGGTGACTACCTCTTGAAGCTCATCAAGAGAATGCCAAGAGTGTGCAAAGCAGAAATCAAAGCAAAAGGTGGCTAACTTTGAAGAACCTAGAATATAAGACATACAGTATTTTCAGTTGTTTCACACTTTTTTGTTAATTATATGATTCCACATGTTAATTCATAGTTTTGATGCCTTCAGAGTGAATCTACAATTTTCATAGTCCTGAAAATAAGGAAAACGCTTTGATTGAGGTGTGTCCAAACTTTTGGTCTGTACTGTGTATATATATATATATATATATACACACACACACACACATACACACACACTATGACTTATCTCGGCTAAGATAAAGCCTAGATCCTCAGGCTACATTCACACTATGGGCGTAGCCAGGATCAAACCTGGGGGGGGCAGAATCTCATACTGTACACCTCAGCTGCTGCAGAACCTCATACTGCACACCCCTACACTTGAAAATAAAGCCTGCACCTTAAGAGGGCTGCATGCATTATGCGCACCCTATCTAGGCCGTGCGCAACTATGAATATAGTGTGCGCTGCGCATTTTTGGAGGTGCGCCGTGCGTGCCGAACGCAGCATGTTGCATTTTGGCGCGCACGGCGCACATTCAAAAATGCGCAGCGCACGCTATATTCATAGTTGCGCACGGCCTGCGCACCCTATGCTAAAGATAGGGTGCGCATAACGCATGCAGCCCTCTGCGCTCGGAGGAGGCGATAACAGGAAGGGGCGGGCAGGGAGCCGGCAGGGGGCGTGGCTTAGCGGCGCCGTGCGCGCGTCGTTTAAACGCTAGTGTGAAACTAGCCTAAGAACGTTGGATATCACCTTTGGGGTGTACAGAGGTGGTCACTCATTCATACGCAATCGGGTATACAGAGGTGGTCACTCATTCATATGCAATCAGGAAGGGAAAAAAACAAAAAAAAAAACACACCAATTGTGTGATGTTCCATCGCATTCTGTGCTATGGAGGTATAAGGGGGTGCATGTTGAGTGTCTGCGGGTTCAGATCATACCCACTTGGGCCTGTGTTGGCTGTAAAATGGTTAAAATGCCACCTAATTATTTGGTTCTGGCCCAATAATACAACGTTAACAAATTCCAATAATTCAAAGTCAAATGTATTCATTTATTTTTTTTAAACACGAAACTGTATTTTTTGCCTTGTCCTTCATGTACAATCTCAGGCTACAATCACGGACAGATCTTCTTCCAGGTCTTTAGAAGAACATCCTGGACACGTTCCTGGCATCACAGACCGCTCGGGGGCATTACTGCAGTCTATTAGGACATCCCCCCGCTGCTCCTGTGTAACCGAAGCACTGACGGCGCACGGTAAGGACGGGGTTAGGAGCTAAGTCTTCTCCTGCATGGTGCCCACGTCATCAAGGCTGCATACGGAGGGCACCATCCAGACGTACCACTTCTCCATTCAGCATGGGGTTCTCTACAATGCTCTGTACCAGGTGGGCATACTCATCAGGGTCACCCAGCCTGCTTGGGAAAGGCACTTGCTTAGCCAGGAATTCTCTTGCCTTTTCAGGAAGCCCGAGGAGGAGAGGGGTGGCAAACAAGCCTAAAAAAAAAAAGGAACAGATTCAGGTTATTGTGCATTGTCACTGATTGTCAGTAGGAGACCATCACACTATTATCAGTGTCTAAGGACATAATAGAACACCGGTCAAAATATGCTGCAGACACCAAGAGAGGCGACAGGCTGCGCCTGTGCAGGGGCGTGCGTGTCACAGGCAGCGTGGAAACTTCAGTGCAAGGAAGGGTAGAGAGGACTGGTGTGCAATGGCAGCCTGGGGAGATGGGAGTCATAGAAGAATACACCGGGATATATGACGTGTAACTACCCCCTAGAGACAGGAGATTAATAAGGAAGGTACCAGGGGCAATGGTCACCACTCTGATCCCAAGCGGCGCCAGATCTCGAGCGATGGGGAGAGTCATTCCTACGATTCCTCCTTTGGAAGCAGAGTACGCCGCTTGTCCAACCTAGGAATGAAAAAAGAAATATATAATTAGACAACACATTTATCTACATAGAATCGGTATAAATAAAACTGTATTTATTTTGCTTACTTATATAGCACTGTCGTATGCTACAGCGCTGTACAGACAATATCATGGTCTCTGTACTTGCAGACAATGTCTCATTCAATAGGTAATGTGATATATTAAGCATTTAATATATATAATATAGAGAGTTATTTGCAAATTGTGCATTTAAAAATTATGTTGTCTAAAGGGGGTTTTACACTAAGTGATATCGCTAGCAATATCGCTAAAACGTCACCGGTTTTGTGACATTATAGCGATATTGCTAGCGATATCGCTATGTGTGATACTTACCAACGACCGGCTCCCCCGCTGTACATCACTCATCGCCCGAGATCGGCCGGCTCCATTTCTCGTCGTCTGCTTCCTGCTGGGCTTCCTGCTGTGACGACGAGCGACGCGTGGACGCGGGCGGGAGGATGTCAGGATCGCTGTGTGTGAAAGGTGAGTATCGTGCGCTGCGTCGCTGCTGCATCGCTGTGAGATCTGCCTGTGTGAAAGCTCACTAGCGATCATTTAGAGATGCACCAGCGATCCTGACCGGGTCGGATCACTGGTCGGATCGCTGGTGCATCGCTAAATGTAAAAGGGCCTTTACACCTGAAATATCACTAGGTGGCAGCAGAAAGCACTAAAATGGATGATGGGAAGTGGGGGCAGGGCTTTGTCTCTGCACTCCTATCAGACTGCATACAGGAAGAAGAGAGGTGGGCATTCAATTCAAGGCAGGTAAGTCATTGGAGAATAGTAGGAGTATAGTGTGCAGGGAACTGAGGGAATGGAAGTTCCAGCACCTATAGTGCTGACAGAATGAGGAGCACTAATAAGATAAACCACTTACTGAAAATGAGTGGACAGCAAGTTACCGATCATAAGAATCAGCACATATTCTGTACATATTAGACTGGCAGGTGCACCTAAAGCTATTTGAACTTGTAAGATACCGGGGCAACAAGACCGTGCGCTTCTACTGGTTGTATGTAAAAAGGTTGACTTTAAAGGGAATCCGTCACCTACTTTTGGCGGGCTATTTAAATGAGGTCTGTCCGGTCCGATGTTTCCGATCTTTGCCGCCTCCCCATCCTTGGCTGCCGTCCGCAGTTTTTTCATGAATAGGAGTAGGTGTCCGCTATCTTTCGCGCGTGCGCTAAGCATTCTTGGCTCGTGCACGCGCAGTATGCTTTGCCCAACTGCGGGCAAAGCTGAAAAGCCTTACTTCGCATGCGCCGGTTAACTAGGCCCCGGAGCACAGCAAAATACTTCCGGGGCTTAGTTAACCGGCACATGCACAGTAAGGCTTTTCGGCTTTGCCCGCAGTTGGGTAAA
The DNA here is from genome assembly GCF_039654945.1 of Dendrobates tinctorius. Taxonomy (NCBI): domain Eukaryota; kingdom Metazoa; phylum Chordata; class Amphibia; order Anura; family Dendrobatidae; genus Dendrobates; species Dendrobates tinctorius. Next base: position 21,547,099 of record NW_027361788.1, on the reverse strand, counting down.
CCATACTGCGCGTGCGCGATCCAAGAATCCTTAGCGCACGCGTGAAAGATGGCGGACACCTACTCCTATTCATGGAAAAACTGCGGACGGTGGCCAAGGATGGGGAGGCGGCAAAGATCGGAAACACCGCCCATCGGACCGGACCAACCTCATTTAAATAGCCCGCCAAAAGTAGGTGACAGATTCCCTTTAAACATCAGGACTGATAGCAAAGTTGCTTCAGTTATGTTAGATGCATTGGCGTTATAAAGATTGGTTGCAAAAGTATACAGACCCCCCCAAACCCCCAAAACTTTATATTGTGTATGAAAGCCTAATGCATGGAGGCGCTAACATTTTCTGATTAGGGTCCTGACCTGCCCATCAAACGCGGCAATGCTGGCTGTGTTCACTATGACTCCTCTGTGCCCATCCTTGTCTGGCTCGTTCTTCATCATTTCTCCTGTCGCCAGACGAATAACATTGAACGTGCCGGCGATGTTCACCTGAGACAGAGAAATGCAGACTATCATTTTATAAATAAAGCTGTTTTGTTTTTGTTTTTTATTAGTGGGTCCCCTCCAAAAAAAAGCTGATCAGTGGAGATTCCACTGCTGTGACTTCAATGGATCAGGTGTAATCTGTGGGAAAACTTAACATCAAGTGTTTATAGATCCTGCAGCACCCCCACAGGGGAGAGATAGCATTACAGATAGAAATCAAAGAGGGATCCACTTAATGCACACAGACCAGGGCAGGCTGGGAGTTGTAGTTTTTCAGGCTATTATTCTTGGCTTACATTGATGACTTTCTGGAACTCCTCCAGGTTGTGCGGCTTCTGTTTACTTTTGTTGTAGGTTTTCATAGCGACGGCGATCCCGGCACAGTTCACCACGACATTGACTCCGCCAAACTTTGAGCGCGCCAATTCCAGGGCGTTGTTCACGTCCGCCTCGGAGGTCACCTACGTTCAACCATGAAGGAAACAGTCAGGAGAGTGCAGGATGTAATTTACTGTTCTCAGCCACTTCTAGGGAAGAAGAGCAACACTTGCCCCCCTGATCGTTATCAGCAGAGCTGTGAGCTGGGGGAAGAGTGAGGAGGAGTATTAGCAAGGAGGGTCCAAAAATTAGCCACAGTATTCGGATAGAAGGCTTCAGGGGCGAACTAGATAACTGATGGGTTATTTTCGCCTGCATAAGACACCCCCATTGCTGCCATATTAGTAGCCTAGGCCGTGTTTTTAGGAGATCGGTACTAGGACAATATACTGCAGTAATAAAACCATCACAGCTTCAAGACCCCAGGGGGACAAAAAAAAAAATAGTAACCAGTAAACAAATGTTCAATTCACCCCCTTTTCCACGCCAAAAATAAATAAATTCAAAAATAAAATAAAAATAATATTCAATATTGCCACAGCTATAAAAGTATAGGGGGTCCTGTTGCCTGTCACTCGTCATCCTGCTCACAGCAGCGTCACCTGCCCAGAAACCTGTATAGGACATAACTCTATGCCAGGCGACACCTGATGACCTGTAGATTGGAGGGGTCCTGGTAAGCGTGACTTGGAGGATGGGATAGGAGCCACCTCCCTTTGATATTGCCCAAGGTCGTGGTTCCAGGACCAGATCCCCACCTGTTCCTAGAATGAAGGATCCAGACCCCATTTATCACCTGCAGAGACCTCCAGCACAGACCTATAGCAGTGACGGTGTGGATCTGAGCTGGACGGTGCGGAGTGCAGGGGGATCATTGTTATCCAGACCCACTTACATCTGTAGGAGCAAAGTCACACTTCTCTCCAAGAGACTGGGCAACGTTTTTCCCATCAGAGGTGGGTAAATCTAGAATGACGGCACTGGCTCCTTGTCGGATTAACCGTTCCACCGTGGCCCGGCCAAGACCCGAGGCTCCACCGGTGACAACGCCAACCAGACCCTGTATGGGAGGAAAAATAAGTACTTAAAGGGGTTGTTCACTTAATTTTTGGTGTTTTCATAGAAATGAATAGAAAGCGCAGGAATCAGAGTCCTGTTATCAAGATAGATAGGGGTCTGAGTGATGAAAAGTAATATCCCACCAATGCCATAAATGTCCCCAAGAGCATTATGGCATCTAAAACAATGTTACAGGTCATGTTTTCAGTAAATGTTAGCCTTGACAGTTGGCAAAGTCAGTCATGTTTGACAATTGTGAAGGATCTGTATGGTGCTCCTTCAATACCCCCCCAGCTTCCTTCACTAACCCCCCCCAGCCTCCTTCACTAGCCTCCCCCCCAGCTTCCTTCACTAGCCTCCCCCCCAGCTTCCTTCACTAGCCTCCCCCCCAGCTTCCTTCACTAGCCTCCCCCCCAGCTTCCTTCACTAACCCCCCCCAGCCTCCTTCACTAGCCTCCCCCCCAGCTTCCTTCAATAGCCTCCCCCCCAGCTTCCTTCAATAGCCTCCCCCCCAGCTTCCTTCAATAGCCTCCCCCCCAGCTTCCTTCAATAGCCTCCCCCCCAGCTTCCTTCAATAGCCTCCCCCCAGCTTCCTTCAATAGCCTCCCCCCAGCTTCCTTCAATAGCCTCCCCCCCACAGCTTCCTTCACTAGCCTCCCACAGCTTCCTTCACTAGCCTCCCCCACAGCTTCCTTCACTAGCCTCCCCCCATAGCTTCCTTCACGAGCCTCCCCCCATAGCTTCCTTCACGAGCCTCCCCCACCATAGCTTCCTTCACTAGCCTCCCCCCATAGCTTCCTTCACTAGCCTCCCCCCATAGCTTCCTTCACTAGCCTCCCCCCCCATAAATAAATAAATCTTTATTTTTATATAGCGCTAACATATTCCGCAGCGCTTTACAGTTTGCACACATCATCATCACTGTCCCCGATGGGGCTCACAATCTAAATTCCCTATTAGTATGTGTTTAGAATGTGGTAGGAAACCGGAGTGCCCGGAGGAAACCCACGCAAACACGGGGAGAACATACAAACTCCTTGCAGATGTTGTCCTTGATGGGATTCGAACCCAAGACCCCAGTGCTGCAAGGCTGCAGTGCTAACCACTGAGCCACCATAGCTTCCTTCACTGCCCTCCCCCCATAGCTCCCTTCACTAGCCTCCCCCCCATAGCTTCCTTCACTAGCCTCCCCCCCATAGCTTCCTTCACTAGCCTCCCCCCCCATAGCTTCCTTCACTAGCCTCCCCCCCCATAGCTTCCTTCACTAGCCTCCCCCCCCATAGCTTCCTTCACTAGCCTCCCCCCCATAGCTTCCTTCACTAGCCTCCCCCCCATAGCTTCCTTCACTAGCCTCCCTCCCATAGCTTCCTTCACTAGCCTCCCCCCCATAGCTTCCTTCACTAGCCTCCCCCCCATAGCTTCCTTCACTAGCCTCCCCCCCATAGCTTCCTTCACTGGCTTCCCCCCATAGCTTCCTTCACTAGCCTCCCCCCATAGCTTCCTTCACTAGCCTCCCCCCATAGCTTCCTTCACTGGCTTCCCCCCATAGCTTCCTTCACTGGCTTCCCCCCATAGCTTCCTTCACTAGCCTCCCCCCATAGCTTCCTTCACTAGCCTCCCCCCCATAGCTTCCTTCACTAGCCTCCCCCCCATAGCTTCCTTCACTAGCCTCCCCCCCATAGCTTCCTTCACTAGCCTCCCCCCATAGCTTCCTTCACTAGCCTCCCCCCATAGCTTCCTTCACTAGCCTCCCCCCATAGCTTCCTTCACTAGCCTCCCCCCATAGCTTCCTTCACTAGCCTCCCCCCCAGCTTCCTTCACTAGCCTCCCCCCATAGCTTCCTTCACTAGCCTCCCCCCATAGCTTCCTTCACTAGCCTCCCCCCCCAGCTTCCTCCCCCCAGCTATGGAGATACCGATGCCTACACAGTAGTAGAGGCCACTACATCCTCTCTGCAGAGGGCGCCCTACGGAGGGAGGCAGCGTCTAGTACCCAGTGATCCCCCAACCCCAAGGGGCAGCAATGTGACCTGACAGGTGGGGTACACAGCCTCCTTACACGGTTGACACAGACCCTCAATTGGGTTAGTTATCTAACCCCTTAGATGTTACCTCTAATAGTGTGATGTAGCATTAAAGGGGTTTTTCACTAAGGCCAACTCAAGTCCACACACCCCACCTATTATGGGCAGTAAGACCACCTGCTTTGGAGGACGCGATGTGATCCTCTGTGGTCCCTGTCTGGCTTTACTGATGGGACGTAATCTCAGCACATTGGGGGGCAGTGGTGTTACGTGGGCACAGGGAAGATTGCCCAGGAATTACAATTTTTAGGATACAAAAGGTAATAAAAATATGTTAGTGAACCCATTAGCCGGATGCCCTGGATCCTCGGGTGAGCGACACGTGTCAGTATAACGCCAATACCGGGGTATCCTGTGGCAGAACGGGAGCCAAGATGTCCCCGTCCGATGCAGGCAGCACAATGACACCCCTACAGGGGGAGGAGAGGACAGTCCCTCAGATTAGCTATTACCTTTACTGTCTGCAGGGGGCACTATGACTTTTGGAGGGTTCAGCATTATCTAAGGGACTATTAATATGTTATTAAAGGGGGCACTCAGAGGGCAATGCTGCCAGATTGGGGGCAGGTGACCTATGGAGGGCAGAGCACTAGGTCTGGAGGCTCCTGGCTCCATCACCACCTATTACCTACACGGTAGCTATGGCCTCTGCCTGCTGCAGCTCAGCCTGTGCACCTATGACCCGGCCACACGTGCTGCACAGCATCGGTCTGCAGCCTGTGGCTCGGTGCATGCTGGGAGTTGTAGTCGTGCCTGTGCACGCTATCTCACCCGTCACCTTCCACCTGCCACTGACCCACCTTCAAGCTCCTCAAATTCGCCATGATGCCCCGAAACCCTGAGCAGTCAGCACTCAGCCAATCACCTATCAGCAGACTGTAAAACTTCACCAATCAGAATGGCGAGTTACACAGAGGGCGTGAACTTCTCATCCAGTGATATCGGCGGTGTAGTAGGAAGTCAGCCAATAGCAGGGAAGCTCTCCTGCAGCGAACCGTTAAAGGCATAACATTACCTTTTAGGCGAGTTATTAAACTTGTACGGTCTTAAAGGCAAAGCGGATGTAATGGAGAAGAGCTCTGACTACACGGTGCATGCGCAGTGCAGCTCAGGCTACAGAGCAAAAGGGAACGGGATATGCGTCTGAGCTGCCAACACTGCCACACTTTACTGTGCAGCAGTTTGGATTCATCTCCATGATATCACTTGGCCACTGTGTGGCGCTAATAACGCGGTGGTATTCTCTGGGCATGGTATGGTACCTATACAACCAGTGCATTATTATTTTGGCAGTGTATAACACCAATACCGATGCAATAAGTGGCGGTATAATCTGGACACTATATGGCGGTGATATAACCCATGTGTTGGTGTTATTTGGGCGTGGCATGTACCCACTAATACCTATACACTAAGTGACAGTATTATATTGGCACCATATCTCCATCTAAACCTTCAGCCTGGTAAGTTCAGCACCTCCTCACCTCACCCCCTAGCTGTCGGTGTCCCTCAAGATTCAATTCTAGGGCCCCTGCTCCTCTCCATTTACACCTTTGGCCTGGGACAGCTCATAGAATCTCATGGCTTTCAGTATCACCTCTATGCTGATGACACACAGATCTACATCTCTGGACCAGATATCACCTCCCTACTAACCAGAATCCCAAAATGTCTGTCTGCTATTTCAGCCTTCTTCTCCGCTAGATTTCTAAAACTTAATATGGACAAAACAGAATTAATCATCTTTCCCCATCTCACATGACCCCCCCAACGGACCAATCCATTACAGTAAATGGCTGCCCACTCTCTCCAGTCCCACAAGCTCGCTGCCTCGGGGTAATCCTTGACGCTGAGCTCTCCTTCAAACCACATATCCAAGCCCTTTCCACTTCCTGCCGACTTCAACTCAAAAATATTTCACGGATCCGTACATTCCTCAACCAAGAATCTGCAAAAACCCTAGTCCATGCCCTCATCATCTCCCGCCTTGACTACTGCAACCTCCTGCTCTGTTGCCTCCCCTCTAACACTCTTGCACCCCTTCAATCTATTCTAAACTCTGCTGCCCGACTAATCCACCTGTCCCCCCGCTATTCCCCGGCCTCTCCCCTCTGTCAATCCCTGCACTGGCTCCCCATTACCCAAAGACTCCAGTTCAAAACCCTAACCATGACATACAAAGCCATCCACAACCTGAGTCCTCCATACATCTGTGACCTCATCTCCCGGTACTTACCTGCACGAAACCTCCGATCCTCACAAGATCTCCTTCTGTACTACCCTCTTAGCTCCTCTTCCCACAATCGCATACAAGACTTCTCCCGCGCATCCCCCCTACTCTGGAACTCTCTACCACAACATATCAAGTTCTTGCCTACCATGGAAACCTTCAAAAAGAACCTGAAGACCTACCTCTTCCGACAAGCCTACAACCTGCAGTAACCACTGATCCACCAAACCGCTGCATGACCAGCTCTACCCTCACCTATTGTATCCTCACCCATCCCGTTGTAGATTGTGAGCCCTCGCGGGCAGGGTCCTTTCTCATCCTGTACGAGTCGTGACTTGTATTGTTTAAGATTACTGTACTTGTTTTTATTATGTATACCCCTTTTCACATTTAAAGCACCATGGAAAAAAATAGTGCTATAATAATAAATAATATTATCTATACACCATGTGGCAGTATTATTTGTGCATCTCTGTACACACATGGCTCTGCTCTGTGCACCTTGTACACACACAGCTCTGCTCCGTGCACTTGTACACACATGGCTCTGCTCCGTGCACCTTGTACACACACCTCTGCTCCGTGCACCTTGTACACACATGGCTCCGCTCCGTACACCCTGTACACACGCTGCTCTGCTCTGTGCACCTTGTACACACACAGCTCTGCTCCATGCACCTTGTACACACTGCTCTGCTCCGTGCACCTTGTACATACACGGCTCTGCTCCGTGCACCTTGTACATACACGGCTCTGCTCCGTGCACCTTGTACATACACGGCTCTGCTTCGTGCACCTTATACACACGCAGCTCTGCTCCGTGCACCTTGTACACACGGGGCTCTGCTCCGTGCATCTTGTACACATGCGGCTCTGCTCCGTGCACCTTGTACACACGCACGGCTATGCTCCGTGCACCTTGTACACAAGCACGGCTCTGCTCCGTGCACCTTGTACACAAGCACGGCTCTGCTCCGTGCACCTTGTACACAAGCACGGCTCTGCTCCGTGCACCTTGTACACAAGCACGGCTCTGCTCCGTGCACCTTGTACACACACGGCTCTGCTCCGTGCACCTTGTACACATACGGCTCTGCTCCGTGCACCTTGTACACAGACGCTCTGCTACATACACCCCGTACACACACAGCTCTGCTCCGTACACCCCATACACACATGGCTCCGCTTCGTGCACCCTGTACACACGCACTCTGCTCTGTGCACCTTGTACACACGGGGCTATGCTCTGTGCACCTTGTACACATGCAGCTCTGCTCCTTGCACCTTGTACACACGGGGCTCTGCTCTGTGCACCTTGTACACACACGGCTCTGCTCCGTGCACCTTATACACACACCTCTGCTCCATGCACCTTGTACACACATGGCTCCGCTCCGTACACCCCGTACACACACGGCTCCGCTCCGTACACCCCATACACACATGGCTCCGCTTCGTGCACCTTGTACACACGCTGCTCTGCTCTGTGCACCTTGTACACACACGGCTCTGCTCCATGCACCTTGTACACACACTGCTCTGCTCCGTGCACCTTGTACATACACAGCTCTGCTCCATGCACCTTGTACATACACGGCTCTGCTCCGTACACCCCGTACACACATGGCTCCGCTTCGTGCACCTTATACACACGCAGCTCTGCTCCGTGCACCTTGTACACATGCGGCTCTGCTCCGTGCACCTTGTACACACGCACGGCTCTGCTCCATGCACCTTGTACACAAGCACGGCTCTGCTCTGTGCACCTTGTACACAAGCACGGCTCTGCTCCGTGTGCACCTTGTACACACACGGCTCTGCTCTGTGCACCTTGTACACACACGGCTCTGCTCTGTGCACCTTGTACACACACGGCTCTGCTACGTACACCCCGTACACACACAGCTCTGCTCCGTACACCCCGTACACACACAGCTCTGCTCCGTACACCCCATACACACATGGCTCGGCTTCGTGCAACTTGTACACACGCACTCTGCTCTGTGCACCTTGTACACACACGGCTCTGCTCCATGCACCTTGTACACACACTGCTCTGCTCCGTGCACCTTGTACATACACAGCTCTGCTCCATGCACCTTGTACATACACGGCTCTGCTCCGTACACCCCGTACACACATGGCTCCGCTTCGTGCACCTTATACACACGCAGCTCTGCTCCGTGCACCTTGTACACATGCGGCTCTGCTCCGTGCACCTTGTACACACGCACGGCTATGCTCCATGCACCTTGTACACAAGCACGGCTCTGCTCTGTGCACCTTGTACACAAGCACGGCTCTGCTCCGTGTGCACCTTGTACACACACGGCTCTGCTCTGTGCACCTTGTACACACACGGCTCTGCTCTGTGCACCTTGTACACACACGGCTCTGCTACGTACACCCCGTACACACACAGCTCTGCTCCGTACACCCCGTACACACACAGCTCTGCTCCGTACACCCCATACACACATGGCTCGGCTTCGTGCAACTTGTACACACGCACTCTGCTCTGTGCACCTTGTACACACGGGGCTATGCTCTGTGCACCTTGTACACACGCAGCTCTGCTCCTTGCACCTTGTACACATGGGGCTCTGCTCTCTGCACCTTGTACACACACGGCTCTGCTCCGTGCACCTTGTACACACACGCTCTGCTCCGTGCGCCTTGTACACATACGGCTCCGCTCCATACACCCCGTACACACACGGCTCCACTCCGTACACCCCATACACACATGGATCCGTGTTATGAAAAGGGTCGCCGAGGAGGAAATAAAAAACAACCCAAGCTAAGTCTCAGAAAACCAAAGAGGTTGGTAACTATGCAGACTGTAGACCCCTGATCCTAACACACAACTAGCAGCAGTCGTGGAGCGTTCCTACGGTGGTCCTAAACGCCTCGTCACAACCGGAGAGCTAAATAAGCCTAAAGCAGGAAAAGAGGAAAACTAACTGCCCCAGAGCAGACCACAAAGGAAAGACAGCCCCCCACATGTATTGACGGTGAAACACGATGAAAACACAAACAAAGGCAGGAAAATAGGCTGAGCAAACGATGGGGCCAAACTAACTAGAAAGGACAGGAAAGGAAAGACACTGTCTGCAATCTGCCAAAAACCCTACCAAAATGTCCAACACAACTGATAGCAAAATTAACCCTGAAGTCACTAGACTTCTCCCACTATACGAGCACTCTGAAATATTCTGAGACAGAGCAAAAAGAGGCCAATCTAATAAGGGACAAAAAAAGGCAATTTAGCAAACACAGATAAATAAGAGTGGAAATTCAGCACAGCCCAGCCGGGCTGGCTGACCACACAAAAAACTGAATTGACCAACAAGAGCAAGTGTGAACATTAGCAAAAACAAACTTAACTTGAGAAGACTGGAACAGAGCTGAGTCCAAGACCTGAGAAGCAGACTGAATCACCAGCACCAGGATAAAGCGTCGGCTGTCTTATATCCAGTCTGATACTCTAGAGATCCAATCGTTATCTTCCTCACCAGGTGGCAGATCACTACCAATTAAACCAACCTCACTACCTCCTGTCACCACCAGAGGGAGAACGGAAGGAGAACTCTCAACTGGTGGAGCAGAAAATGAGCTCATAACAGATCCGCTTTGTGCACCTTGTACACATGCGTCTCTGCTCCGTGAACCTTGTACACACACGGCTCTGCTCCGTGCACCTTGTACACACATGCTCCGCTCCACCGTACACATCATACATGCATATCTCTGCTCCGTACACCTTCTACACACATGGCTCTGCTCCTCCGTACACCTCATACATGCATATCTCTGCTCCGTACACCTTCTACACACACGGCTCCACTCTGTACACCTCATACACACACAGCTCTGCTACATCCACCCTGTAAACCCCTCCTGACCCCATACAGAAACTTCACCTCATCCAGCCAGCACCATGAGAACCAGCACAGCAGAGTCCTGCAGCCACTGAAGCCCCTGATCATGTGACCCAGGCCCGGATTGGCAATATAACCAACCGGGCATTTTCCCGCTGGGCCGCTGTCACGTGGGCCGCGGGCGGCAGCGCCCGATCATCTGGCCGCTTGCCAGCTGCTGCGGCCACTGTTGCTCCTGCCGCCGGCCCTCTGCAGCACGGCGGTGATAGTTTCAAGTTCCTCCCGCACTGCAGGGAGATAAGCCACCACGCCCCCCCCCCCCCCACGCACCCCATCCTCGCCTTAGCATGAGACCCCCTCCCCCCCGCAGCCACTCACAGCATCGCACTCGCTTGCCTGCTCGCTCTGTTCTCAGGACCTGTGATGAGGTCACAGGAGGGGAGGAGTCAGGGGGTCACATGATCAGGAGCCTTTGTCCAGACCCCCGATCATGTCACCCCTGACTCCGCCCCTCCTGTGACCTCATCACAGGTCCTGTGCGCTCAGCCTTGCCTCTACCGTCTGCAAGACTCTGCTTTGCTGTTGTCATGGTGCTGGTTGAGGTAAGTATGTGTGGGGTCAGGATTTACAGTGTGGATGTAGCAGAGCTGTGTGTGTATGAGGTGTACGGAGCGGAGCCGTGTGTACGAGGTGTACGGAGCGGAGCCGTGTGTGTACGAGGTGTATGGAGCGGAGCTGCGTGTACGGAGAGGTGCCGCGCGTGTACGAGGTGTACGGAGAGGAGCCATGCGTGTACGAGGTGTACGGAGAGGAGCCGTGTGCGTATGGAGTGGAGCCATATGTGTACGGGATGTACGGAGCGGAGCCAAGTGTGTACAAAGCATAGAAAGCGGGCTATTCCCACGGACACAGGAGTACACGGCGGAGCCCCGAGGAGCATTTTAAAACACACACATGACGTTCCACCTGAAGTGATGTGCTGGAAGCTGACCGGAAATGAGATAATTTCTTGAGGAGATTGTGACGGAACCAGGAATGCTTCAGATCCATCACCGTGTCCTCCTCCGACAGCGCAGACAGCAGGATCGCCTTGGAATCGGGGATGCCGGCCATGTGAGCGGATCATGATAGGTCCTGCACCGGGAGGCTCAGGTGGGCACTACAATGGGAGCCGGGCTGCTATAGTATCTTTGTAGAATCTTTCTTTATTTCTTTCTCTCTTTTTCTTTCTTTCTCTGTTCTTTCATTCTCTGTTCTGTCTTTCCCTCATTTTCTTTCTCTCTCTGTTCTTTCTTTCTCTCTCTAATCTTTCTTTTTTCTCTCTCTGTTCTTTCTTCCCTCTTTCTCTGTTCTTTCTTTCTTTTCTTTACTTCTTTCTTTCTCTCTCTCTCTGTTCTTTCTCTGTCTCTCTCTGTTCTTTCTTTCCCCTCTTTCTTTCTCTCTCTGTTCTTTCTCTGTCTCTCACTGTTCTTTCTTTGTCTCTCACTGTTCTTTCTTTCCCCTTTCTTTCTCGCTGTTTTCTTTTTTCTCTCTCTCTGTTTTCTCTCTTCCTTAGTGCCAGTCAGTGTGCCCATAATGCCAGCCACTGTGCCCTCAGTACCAGTCAGTGTGATCAGCAGTGCTAAATGGGTGTGATTTGGTGTGGACATGGGTGTGACTAGTTGTGAAATGGGTGTGGCTGGGCATGGCCAAAATTTGCAGCGGCGCGCGCAGCGCGCCACAGTCTTTGTCCATTTTTCCCTTCTTCAAAAGTTGGGAGGTATGATAGGGGCGGCTATGACCAGGGGGTCTGGTTGCCCAATAGAGAGCAGTTCTGCCAGGAATTCTGTCACCGTGCATACAAAAGGGGACAGAGCTTTGGGAGGAGTACTGTACCTAAAAGCAATAAATAGGACTGAGCTGAAATACTGGGCACAGCTGTGGCTACATGTTATATAGTTGTGTTAATCTCCTTTCACTTCTTGTAAACTACAAGTGTACAAAGATATTATATAGTCACCATGTGACTAGGGCCTGTGTAACTTCAAATGCAAGGGCTGAATTTTAGTCCCAGTCCGGCCCTGATGTGACCCCTGACTACGCCCCTCCTGTGACCTCATCACAGGTCCTGTGCGCACAGAATACCCCAGGACGACATTGCTGGCTGAGAGGTGGGGGGCCCACTGATTGCACTGGGGCCCCCCACCGCCTTCTCAGGGGCCCATAGTGGCCGGGCAGCAGAGTAAGGAGTAAGGATATCGATTCTCCCTGCTCTTCCGCAGAATAGTGGTGTAGTGTAGTGTAGCTCCGGTGGGCCCCCTCAGAGCGCGGGCCTGGGGCCTCCGCCCCCCCCGTCCCCCCGGTAGCTAAGCTACTGGTGAGAACAACTACTTTGAATTTGATCCTATGATGAATGGGCAGCTAATGTAAGGACTGGTGAAGAGTGAACGTGTCCGAGTACCGATTAGCCAGATGGATGACCCTGGCTGTTGCATTAAGTATGGACTGGAGAGGGGATAGTCGAGTAATGGGGAGGCCAATTAATACAGCATTGCAGTAGTCCAGGCGGGAGTGGATCAATGCTACAGTGAGGGTTTTTGTTGTTTCCATGGTGAGAAAAGGGCAGATTCTAGAATGTTCTTTAGGTGTAAGCGGCAAGAGCGGGCAAGAGATTGTATATGGGATGTGAAGGAGAGATTGGTGTCAAACATAACACCCAGACAGCGCGCCTGCTGCCGGGGTGTTATTGTGGTACCACCCACGCACAGGGCCGGCCCGAGAGATTACAGCGCCCTAGGCAAAACTATTTTGTTGCGCCCCTACTATTCTTGGCAGTAGATGAAAACTTGGGATATAAATTTAGGAGCAAAATAAACCACAACAACAATGATTAATTAACTCTCTCCTAACTCTTTAATCTTCTGAGAAGTTGTATAGGACAAATATATACAAAGTAATCAATAACACAAAACAAAAACGACCATAGGTAATTAAAATTTTTGTTTCCTTGCCTTTTTTTTTTAAAAGGATGACACTAAGTCACCGAGATTAATTTGTTTAGCAACTTCAGATTCTATCGAAATTGTTGCCAACCCAACCAACCTCTCTTGTGTCATATTTGCCCTTAAATATGTACACTTTTCTTTCCATCCCTAAAACTTTTTGCCTTTTGAAAAGATTTTTTATAATTTTTTCTATTTTTTCTCTGGCGCCCCCTTTGGGTCGGCGCCCTAGGCGGCCGCCTAGTTCGCCTATACGTTCGGGCCGGCCCTGCCCACGGAGAGGGAAATGTCATATTTAGGGAGGTTAGTAGACGGCGGGAGCAAAAGAAGTTCATTTTTGGAGAGGTTGAGTTTCAGATAGAGAGCGGACATGATGTTGGAGACTGCGGTCAGTCACTGGCTGTAACGGCTCCAGCCCCAGCCCCCACTTACCGCGCTGCGCGCGCCCCTCGGCGCGCTCCTGCTTCTTGGCGCATCCCCGCGCCCGGCCTCCGGTTCCCTTCTCGTCGGGCACCTGCACACTGCGTGACTCCCGGCGCGCAGCCTCCTGGGTAGCGTGACGCGCTGGCCCCGCCTCCAACATGGCGGTGCCCACCTCTACATATGTCCGGTGTCTGGACAGGTAAGACGCCTGTCTATCAAATGCGTTAGAGCTGTCTCGTGCGGCGTGCTCTGTGTTTCCAGGCCCCTTCACCCTTGCCTCTGTCAGCGCTGCGCTGTGTCTCTGGGGCTCTCTGCCTGCGCTGTCTCTGCCTGTTCGTGCCTCCGTGCTTCTCCCTCCGTCTCTGTCCTGCCGCCTCTCGTCCAACCCTGTTACCTTCCTTGTTGTTGCCTACCCTCCTGCCTAGTGTATCTTTGTGCTTCCTCTCTTTTGCAGCCTCCCGTCCCGGACGCCCCTGGCTCTCCGGTCCTGTGCTCAGCTTAAGTCTCTGTGTTCTCTGGTGTCCTCCTGTACGGATACGTCAGTGCCTCCTTCTAGTCTATTGCCCCAGTCGTCCCTTTGGTTCCGGCTGTCGCGGTTCTATCCCCTGGGGGTCTGTCCCTAACACTCCCTGTATAGGGGGTGGTCCTCACCTGGGTGCTCGCCCTCGGGGGCTCTGGAACCGTGACCCAGAGGGTCCACTCTCTGGTACCTTTTGCTTTCCTCTTTTGCAATAGCGAACCGCAACACTGGCGTTCTGTAGTACAGCGGGGGTAAGGTCGGGGAATGTTGTATATAGTTGTGTGTCATCAGCATAAAGATGGTACTGAAAGCCAAATCTGCTGATGGTCTGTCCAATTGGGGCTGTGTAGAGAGAGAAGGGAAGGGGGCCAAGGACTGAGCCCTGAGGTACCCCAACAGCGAGAGGAAGAGGAGATGATGTAGAGCCAGAGAACAAAACACTGAAGGAGCGGTCAGAAAGATAGGAAGAGAACCAGGAGAGAGCAGTGTCCTTAATGCCTAGTGACTGGAGCCTAGAGAGTAGGAGATGGTGGTCAACAGTGTCGAAAGCTGCAGATAGGTCAAGAAGAATGAGCAGAGTGTTCACCGCTACGTTTTGCTGTCAGGTCATTAGTCACTTTGATGAGTGCAGTTTCAGTTGAATGTAGGGGGAGGGAGCCGGACTGTGAAGGGTCTAGATGGGGGAGAGGTAACGGGTAAGGCGGGAGTAAACTAAGCGCTCCAAAAGTTTAGAGATGAAGGGGAGATTGGAGACTGGTCTGTAGTTGTTTGTGCAGGATGGGTCGAGAGCGGGTTTCTTTAGTAATGGAGTAACGATGGTGTGTTTGAAGGAGGATGGGAAAATGCCCGACAAGAGGAAGAGATTAAAGATTGTAGTTAGGTGAGTTGTGACGACTGGAGAGAGAGACTGGAGATGTGAGAGAATGGGGTCGGTAGTGCATGTGGTCGGACGAGAGGAGTCTGGAGACTTCTTCTTCTGTGATGGGATCAAATGTGGAAAGAGAGCCAGGGGAGATGTAGGAAGGGATGGGAGTCACAGCACTTGGTGGTTGGGAGCAGATTTCCTGACGGATAGTATCTATTTTTTCTATAAAGTGGGAGGCCAGGTCATCAGCACAAATGTCTGTGATAAGGGCTTGTGCTTTTGGCCTGAGGAGTTAGTGAAAAGTGTCAAAAAGTTACTTGAGGTTGTTGGCTAGTGAGGAGATCAGGGTGGTGAAGTAGGTCTGTTTGGCGAGGTGAAGGGCAGCGTTATAGGTTCTTAACATAAATTTGAAGTGGAAGAAGTCTTCTGGTGTGTGGGTTTTTCTCCATAGGCGTTCAGCACTCCCAGAGCATTGCTGGAGAAGGAGCTGTCTCCTGGATTCCCTCTGACATTGGATGGAAAGGTCTCACGTCTGGCTGCTGCTCAATGCAAACTTCCCTCACTGAATAAACACAGTGAGATCCTAGTAATCAGTGCTGATCCAAATTCTGCATCTTCCAGTTCCCTCTGGATTATTCTCACCCTGGTAGCCATCTACATGTAATATATCACACATGGCATGTAGGGCAGAGCAATGGTTTTTCTGTGATGTCACTTGGGGTCTAGAGTGACTTCATGGTCTCATACCTTCTATTAGAGGTGAGCCCCCCCTAGTGGTGATGAGGAACTGACGCCCAGCTCCTATTGAAGTGAGTGCTGCTTGGCTCTGTGCCCTTTTTACATTCATCCCCCACAGGAGCTGAAAATAGTTGATCAGAGGGGGTGCTTGGTGTCAGACCCCCCCAAGGATTTGATGTTGACCTCCAATCCTAAAGTCCCCCCATACACATTGTTAGTATGGGGTACAGGACAGAAGACATTATTAAAAGCTGGGAGCCACAATGAGGGACATTAGCACAGGATGGGGGCAAGGTCTTCTTTGTGAGGAGTCTGGCTGTGTCTGACAGCCAGCTCCCTGCCCCTACAACTGCACAATTTTCTGCAAGATGCTTACTTTGTATTGACATTTGAGAACGTCAATGCAGAGTACAGTGTGGCCCTGGATGTTTAAAGTTTATGGGCAGTCGAAAAATCGTTAAGACCGCACCAAAATGTGCCAATATTTATTTAGAGGCATTTTAAGCCAAAACAAAAGAGTTTAAAGGTCGCCATACACATTAGACAAGTCATCCGAACTCGCCCATATCAGCAGCAGTTGATAGCTTAATGTATGTGGGGGTCTCCTAACTCTTATACCTCCTGTTAGAGGAGGTAAAGAAGGATTTCCAATGGCCAATTTTTTTTTTTTTCTGTTCAGAGATAAGCCACGGCCAGAGGAGTGTGGCAGCAGCTTGTGGAGTCCATATGTCAAGCCGAGTGTATGGATATGTCAGGAGGGATAGGCTTCAGCCCAACGATCATTCGATCAACAACTATCCAGGACGGGCATATGAAAACATTTGACTTCTATGTGGAAGCTCTGTAAGCATGCTCTGTGATGTATCTAGAGGTCAATGTGCAGGGAGGGTGGAGGAGGTGATCATCCTCCTGACTGTCAGTGGCAGCTTAAAGTTATAGATTACATGTAGGAGTCTATTCACACTGAATACAAACGCGAGACTCTGTCCACAGTGGTCTTTATTAATAAATGATAGTGGTCTGCTATACACTGGATCTTCGCTATATAAATGCTTCCCTGAGGTCAGGAGACAGTCAGCGGCTGACAGTGTTGAACTGACTGTGGTAGTGAGCAGTGGGGTTGTTGGTGTAAACCACATTATCCAGATACTCTTGGCTTGAAAAGAAGAAGAAAAAATTAGATAAATTGTACATGTGCACTTTTTATGCTTTATATGTACAGGTGCGTCTCACAAAATTAGAATATCATCAAAAAGTAAATTTATTTCAGTTCTTCAATACAAAAAGTGAAACTCATATTATATAGAGTCATTGCAGAGTGATCTATTTCAACTGTTTATATCTGTTAATGTTGATGATTATGGCTTACAGCCAATGAAAACCCAAAAGTCAATATCTCAGTAAATTAGAATACTTTATAACACCAGCTTGAAAAATGATTTTAAAATCTGAAATGTTGGCCTACTGATACGTATGTTCAGTAAGTGCACTCAATACTTGTTTGGGGCTCCTTTGGCATCAATTACTACATCAACGCGGCGTGGCATGGAGGCGATCAGCCTGTGGCACTGCTGAGATGTTATGGAAGCCCAGGTTGCTTTGATAGCAGCCTTCAGCTCACCTGCATTGTTGGGTCTGGTGTCTCTCATTTTTCTCCTGACAATACTCCATAGATTCTCTATGGGGTTAAGGTCAGGTGAGTTTGCTGGCCAATCAAGCACAGTGATACTGTTGTTTGTAAACCAGGTATTGCTATTTTTGGCAGTGTGGACAGGTGCCAAGTCCTGCTGGATAATGAAATTTATATCTCCAAAAAGCTTGTCGGCAGAGGGAAGCATGTAGTGCTCTAAAATTTCCTGGTAGATGGCTGCGCTGACTTTGTTCTTGATTCCAATCAACTTTCCATTAATATACTTGGACAGCACTCTGTGAACAGCCAGCTTCTTTAGCTATGACCTTTTGTGGCTTACCCTCCTTGTGCAGTGTGTCAGTGACTGCCTTCTGGACAAGTCAGCAGTCTTCCCCATGATTGTGGAGCTACTGAAACAAACTAAGGGACCTTTTTAGACGCTTAGGAAGCCTTTGCAGGTGTTTCTGTTAATTATTCTAATTTACTGAAATAATGACTGTTGGGTTTTCATTGGCTGTAAGCCATAATCAACATTAACAGAAATAAACACTGGAAATAGATCACTCTGTTTGTAATGACTCTATATAATATATGAGATTCACTTTTTGTATTAAAGAACTGAAATAAATTCACTTTTTGATGATATTCTAATTTTGTGAGAAGCACCTGTATATCAGTGGAAATCCTCTATACATTGATAGAAAGCTGACAATCAGTAGTGGGGTCGTGGTTGGACTAGAAGGAAAGAGACACCTAGTCCTGTGGTGATAATCTCCTGCTGATAAAACACTGATTGTATTGACAGCAAAACACAGCCTAGTGACACATTGCTGGAACCAGGGTCTCAGCCCCTACATCATACTGCTCTCAGATTACAAAATAAAACCCTGCTGAGATACTCACTGTGCCCTCTGCTCTCGGCTCAGCTGCTGGTTATACCCGTCCAGCCGTTTCCTCATTTCTCTGCTGAATTCCTGTTCTTGCTGTTCCAAGTTCATGGCGGCACGAGCTGCCAGTGTTCGCTGCCTGTCCCACTCTGTGTTCAGCTGTTTCTCCTCTTCCTTCAGCCTCTGAGAACAGCAAAATGAGATTACAGTAAAGCAGTATTAGGATCCATCTGCAGCATGAGGGGATATTCCCATGGCAGATACTTGGTGATTTCCAGAACCCTATAGAAGTGAGTGGAGGGAGGCCAGCATGTGTGGTCGCCTCTTCCTTCCTGGCAGTAAAAGACGGGGTGACGTTCTCAAGAAAGATGTAGGTCCCGAAGTCAGGACCTGCATCTATCAGACATCTGTGGGATACAATGTGGACTACTGGGATGGAGGAACACTGCTCAGGATTTCGGACGTTACCTGCTTCTCTTGGCATTGCTGCTTCTGAATATCTAAGATGGCTTTGAGCTGCTCCGGACTCATGCCCTTCCAACGATCGGGCACAACACGATGCGGCCCGAAGACGCTGACGGCCACGGCAGGATTCTCCGTCAGTATGTCTCCACTCAGGTGGTTGTAAATCTCTGCTAGGTTGTTATCTTCCTCCTGCTGCTTGTGCCGTCTCCTTTGCTCTATCACTTCCAGGGCCTGGACCAAGAGGAAAGGGTCACGGGCACAACAGAATGACACTGCCCACGAGGAGCCTCCGCGCCACTCACCAAGGCCTGATTGAAGCTTTCGGTGGCCATGTTCACTGCCTTCCGACACTCATCCTCCATCCTGCTGAGGTGTTCAGCCCTCTCGTCCAGCTCCACGCGTTTTCTGTCGTGTAGATTATCTGCAGCAAAGAATGAAAATGTCAGCCCAAAAGCTAGAGATCTTATTAGATTGTGGAACGGCATAAATAGCAATGCTTCAGTACAGCAAATATCGTTGTCTCCTACAAAGAGCCGCCTGCAGCTGTAAGAGTGGGGTAGCCCCATCGTCCCCTGGACATGGAATACCCCTCTAACCTGCATACGCTTGCTGCACTTCCCTCCTCTTCCTCTCGTCCATCTGCCCCGTCAGCCATTTTTTTGTCATATCCGTCTGCATCTCTCTCCGCTTCTTTTCGCTCAGGTCTTCTCCAGCAAACCTCTGCATGCTGGCGGCTCCACATCTGGGGTCGTCGTCGCTGACTCGGGCCGGCCTGTCCTTCTTTAGGGCGTCTGGATTGTTCAGGTCAAATTCCCTCCGGGTTTCGGGCTTCTGATTTTGCTCCCTGTAATTCTGGACGGCCCGGTTCAGATCACGGGACAGTTTGTGCTCGCCCTGCTCCAGCATCAGAGCCACTTTATCTTCACGTTCTCTGTCTGCATCTGTGGGGCCAGGAAGATAAAAAAAAAAAAACAAAGGATCCGTTCCCGTGTTTCTTCTGGAAACAGCGCCACTTTTCTCCATAGGTGGTGTCTGGTACTAAAGCGTGGCTATATTCACGTCAATGGGGCTGAGCCCATAGAGATCCTACATTGGGGCCTCAGTAATATTTACCGCACGCCTCCTCCCGAGCCTTCTCCGTCCTCTCCATCATCTTCCTCTCCTCCACCTGCTTCTCCAGAGCGTCCACATCCACCTACACACGGAGGGCGTCACATGTAAGGGCAGACCATGACTGGAGACCCTACCAGGACCCCTGCACGCCGCACTCACCCCAATGCTCCGGAACTTGGCATTGAAGATTCGGCTCTGCCGTTGCTGTTCCTTGTTTCTTCTCCTTTCAATGGCGGCGACTTCCTTCACGTCTAAGGGGAGATCCAGCTTATACATGGCTGCCGGGAGAACCTGCCGAGATGGGGAGAATAGGAAATGTCACCGTACACTACTGAACAATGGGGAACTACAAGGCCCAGCAAAGCCAGACAACAATGGAAGTCTCCGAAGGCCGACTGCAACTGATATGGAACTACAAGGGTCACCCTATGGAGGGGAACCACAAGCCTTAGTATGCCTATTCCATACCTGATTGGTAACTACAAGTCTCAGCATGCCTACTTCCTAACTGAGGAACCATATGTCTCAGCATGCCTACTTCCTAACTGAGGAACCATATGTCTCAGCATGCCTACTTCCTAACTGAGGAACCATATGTCTCAGCATGCCTACTTCATAACTGAAGAACTATAAGTCTCAGCATGCCTTCTTCATAACTAAAGGACTATAAGTCTCAGCATGCCTACTTCATAACTGACTGGGAACTACAAGTCTCAGCATGCCTTCGTAACTGAAGAACTATATGTCTCAGCATGCCTTCTACACACCCAATGAAGAACTACAGGTCTCAGCATACTGATACACCTGTCGAGGAACTACAAGTCTCACTAAATTCCTGTTGGAAACTACAAGTCTCAGCATATCTACTACACACCTTGTGAAGAACTACAAGTCTCAGTATACCTACTACATACCTGATATGGGACTACGAGTCTCAGCCAGTTACTTATAGATTGTATGCTATCAGGCTGCAGTGCATGTCCTGGAGGACATAAGTCACCAGCAACATTCGTTGCCATAGCAACGGACCGTACCACTATTCTCCACAGGTAAGTAAGCAAAGTAAATGGAGGGAGGTAGGTGTGATAGTTACTGGATTTCTGAACAGGATATTTCTATTTTACAGATATAATTTTGGCCCCGTGCTCATGTTCTTTGGCAGTGACCTCCTCCATCCCCCCCTTTCCAAAGACTAATGGAATATTCCTCTGTCCTGGAGCTGCTTGTCACGTGACCCGTGGAAACTGATGCACTGTAACTATAGCAACGAAAAGTAACCATCTCCACTCCCCCAACACCCAGTATCACGATATGATGTGATGTAATATCCCCCTGGTGTAATGAACACAACACCGAGCCCTCCATACATCACTACGCTGGCATTCTCTATTACACGGTCTGTTCCCGTCCTGGAGCCGCCATGAGCCGTAGTTTTTATTGGCACCATTTTGGGGCACATACGCTGTTGTCTGCAGGGAGTCGCTGCACACACCTGACAGGACACAATGTGTATGGTACCTAAGGGAGCTACCGTCCTACAATGGACCGATATGACATTGCTGTCCTAGTTCTGCATTAAGAGGCTGATAAGTAATCTGTTAGGGGGTAAATGATATAAAGAGCCAGCGCTTTGTGATTTGTGAAGTCCAGTTTTGGAGACACCCCCTGCAGTGTGTATCCCCAGAATGATCTTCAGGCCGGAGTCACACTTGCGAGAAACTCGCATGAGTCTGGCATCCAGGGCCGCCATCACGTCATTACTGCCCTGACTGGCGTATGGGGCCCGGAGAGCAGAGGGAGCAGGTCCCGCCTCTTCTGCTCACGGGCCCCAGCGGTAGGATTATGCTGGTGCCTGGGGTGGACATACCGCCGATGCAACTGCACTGGGGCCTGAAGGTTGAGGGGGGTCCCTGCAGGCAGGGCCATACTGCCCATAGCGGCAGAGTATGCAGCTGCTATGGGGCAACTGAGTTAAGATTGCGGGGGAGGTAAGAGGGGCCCGGTGTCATGCATCGGGCCGCTCTCACTCCGTCCCATAGTCATGCAAATGTCTAGAGCTGGGTGGGGAGAGAGCGGTGCAGAGTGCAGGAGTTCATAAAGGGGGCGTGTCATGCAGGGAAAGACGCTGGCCAATTAACACTTTCCCCACCAGAGTGATGAGAGCGCTCACTGGCTGCAGTCTCTGTTCTCCAGCATGGTGCGTCCCAATGGTGACTGGTGAGTCACCTGTAGTCAGGGGCCTGGGCCGCACAGCACACAGGGGACAGCAGTGGAGGAAATGCAGGACTTACAGGGGGTCTTCTGCTCCCTTCACTGTTCTATTCCCAGTAGGCTGCAGCATCTCACAGAGAAGAGGTCGGGGGAGGAGGCTCACTGCACGGGACAGCACAGCAGCAGGGGGCTGATATAAGTGCTCTTTGCTGTGTCCTCATCCCCCACAGTGAGTTCTGCAGTCCTCCCCAGCTGATCTCTGCACTATGTGGCTGACCTCAATGGCTATCTGAAAACCTGAGGACATAAATTAGTGTGTGTATATGTACAATATATGTATATATGTATGTACTGGATATGTATATGTACAGTGGGTTCAAAACGTATGCAGACCTGTTGTGAGTTCATTTTCCCCTTCACTACTGAGGCCCGAGGAACTCCCTCTTCTGGTGAAGAAAGGTAGTGAGCCTGATTGTCAAACACCTGGGGCTGATGATGATGACTGGCTGAGTGGAGTTAATGACTGGATATAAGGCTGCCGACGCCCTTCTGGCCTGCGGGTGATTTCTCTGTGGACTTCTAGGAAACCAGTCTGATTCCTGCTCATCTAAGGCTAAGATTTCTGCTTTGCCTTTTTGCATTAGTGTTTTGTTCTCCTTGCTTTTCTGTATTCTGCCATTCCCTGCTGGGGTGAGCTGAATCTCCTTTTGCCTGTTGCTCTGTCTTCAGAATATTCCTGAGTACTGACATAGCTTTTCTGAAGCCTAGCGTCTTCAGGGCCTTTTTTACTGTCAGTTTGTTGGCTCTTATTTTCATAGGGGTTTTCACGGATTGCAGACAGCAGCCTTCCTGTCCTTTCCTATCTAAGCTAGCGTGGGCCCCATCTTTGCTCAGTCTATCTTTCTGTCTGTGTTTTGTTCTTCTTGCTTCACCATCATTATATGTGGGGGGCTGCCTTTTACTTTGAGGTCTGCTCTGGGGCAGTTTAGATTTCCCTTTCTGTCTTTAGGCTATGTAGTCCTCCGGCTGTGTTCGAGGGGCCTAGGGCATCGTAGGAGCCCCCCACGGCTACTGCTAGTTGTGTTGATAGGTTCAGGGGTCTGCAATCCGATAGCTGCCAACTTCTCTGGTTTTCTGGACTTAGCTAGCATTTCTATTTTTGCCTCCTACGGTGACTCAATCATAACAGAATCACCCGCCATACCGCAGATTCTAGGGTACTCAATAGCAGGAAAGAATTGTAAAAAAAAAAAAAAAAAAAAGGGTGTGTATATTTTTTCCTCTATATCTCTGAGGCCGTAGGGGGAATTTTTTTTTTTTTCTCTTAATGGAGATAAAGCAATTGTCTGATCGTGTGGAGCAGCTCGCTGCGGAAGTGTGAGGAATTTCGCCTACCTTGCTCATTCACATGCTGCTGAACCAAAGATTCCTACACCTGATGTATTTTTTGGGGATCGGTCTAAATTTTTGAATTTCAAAATAATTGTAAATTATTTTTTGCCTTGAAGCCTAACTCAACAGGGAGCTCCGCGCAGCAGGTTAAAATTGTCATCTCTTTGCTGCGTGGCGATCCCCAGGATTGGGCGTTTTCTTTGAAACCAGATGATCCTATTCTGACTAATGTGAACGCATTTTTTCAGGCCTTGGGGTTGTTGTATGACGAACCTAATGCCATTGATCAGGCTGAAAAGACCCTGCTGGCATTGAACCAGGGTCGTGATTCTGCAGAATTGTACTGTCAAAAATTCCGAAAGTGGGCA
The DNA here is from genome assembly GCF_039654945.1 of Dendrobates tinctorius. Classification (NCBI taxonomy): domain Eukaryota; kingdom Metazoa; phylum Chordata; class Amphibia; order Anura; family Dendrobatidae; genus Dendrobates; species Dendrobates tinctorius. Next base: position 21,523,393 of record NW_027361788.1, on the reverse strand, counting down.
GTACTTACTACCTGGAATGATAATGCCTTGGCTGCTCTCTTTCGGAAGGGGTTGTCAGAAGCCGTAAAAGATACTATGGTGGGATTTCCTGTTCCCTCTGGTCTTGACGATTCTATGTCTTTATCCATTCAGGTTGATCGGCGTTTACGCGAACGCAGAGCTGCATGAGAGGTGTTGCCACCTGTTGAACAGATGTCTGAACCTATGCAATGTGATAGAGTTTTTTCCAGAGAGCAGCGTCAGGGGTTCAGAAGGCTTAATAAGTTGTGTTTTTTCTGTGGAGATGCCTCGCATATTATTTCTGTCTGTCCTAAACGCGAGAAACGCTTTGCACACACGTTTTCTGTTGGTGGTGTTCAACCTAAGTTTCTTCTGGCTATTACTCTGATCTGCTCCCTGTCCACATTTTCCGCCAAGGCTTTTGTGGATTCGGGAGCAGCTCTAAACCTAATGGACTTGGATTTTGCTAAACGTTGTGGATTTCCGATGACACCTCTGCAGACGCCTATCCCTTTGAGGGGGATTGATGCTACTCCTTTGGCTAAAAACAAACCTCAGTTTTGGACCCAGGTGGTAATGCGGGTCGCCCCAGACCATCAAGAAAATTGCAGGTTTTTGGTGTTACATAATCTGCATGATACTATTGTTCTGGGGTTTCCCTGGTTACAAATTCATAATCCAGTTTTGGATTGGAAATCTGTGTCTGTGGTGAGTTGGGGATGTCGGTGTGCCTTTAGTGAGGCTCCGGTGTTTTCCACCTCTCCTCAGTCGCATGATGTTCCTGATTATTTGGCGGACTTTTATGATGTATTTAGTGAGAATGAGTCTGCGTCTCTGCCTCCTCATAGGAGTTATGACTGTGCTATTGAACTGAGCCCGGGGTGTAAATTTCCCAAGGGTCGGCTCTTCAATTTATCTGTACCCGAGCACGAGGCTATGCGATCCTATATTAAGGAGGCGTTGGAGAAGGGTCATATTAGACCATCCTCGTCACCCTTAGGTGCCGTTTTTTTTTTTGTAGCCAAAAAGGATGGATCATTAAGACCTTGTATTGATTATCGTGCTCTCAACAAAATTACTGTTAAATATCAGTATCCGTTACCCCTGATTTCTGATCTATTCTCCAGAGTTAAAGGTGCTTGCTGGTTTACCAAGCTTGACCTCAGGGGGGCGTATAATCTTATTCGCATTAAGCATGGGGATGAATGGAAGACGGCGTTTAATACTCCGGAGGGACATTTTGAGTACCTGGTGATGCCTTTTGGGCTCACTAATGCCCCTTCTGTCTTCCAGTGCTTCATGAACGATATTTTCCGAGATTTTGTCGATAAATTTTTGATTATCTATCTGGATGATATTTTGATCTTCTCCAAGGATTGGGATTCTCATGTGGAACATATTCGGACTGTGTTCCGGATCTTGAGGGAGAATTCCCTGTATGTCAAAGGATCTAAATGCCTTTTTGGAGTACAGAGGATTTCTTTTTTGGGATTTATTTTGTCCCCGTCAACTATTGAAATGGACCCGGCCAAGGTACAGGCCATTTACGATTGGGTTCAGCCCACTTCTTTGAAGGCCCTCCAGAAGTTTTTGGGTTTTGCTAATTTTTATCAGAAATTTATAGCAAAATTTTCTAGTATTGCCAAGCCATTGACTGATTTGACTAAGAAGGGTGCTGATGTGTTAAATTGGTCTCCAGAGGCTGTTTCTTCCTTTCAGGAGCTGAAGCGAAGATTCACCTCCGCCCCGGTTTTGCGGCAACCTGATGTCTCACTTCCGTTCCAGGTAGAGGTGGATGCTTCTGAGATTGGTGCAGGAGCTGTTTTGTCCCAAAAGGATCCTGTAACATCTAAAATGAATCCCTGTGCTTTCTTTTCCCGAAAGTTCTCTCCATCTGAACGTAACTATGATGTGGGGAATCGGGAACTGTTAGCCATGAAATGGGCATTTGAGGAGTGGAGACATTGGTTGGAGGGAGCTAAGCATCAAGTCGTGGTCCTCACTGACCACAAGAATTTGATTTACCTAGAGTCGGCTAAGCGCTTGAACCCTAGACAGGCTAGGTGGGCCTTGTTTTTTACACGTTTTGATTTTGTGGTTTCTTTTCTTCCTGGAACTAAGAATGTCAAGGCTGACGCCCTCTCTAGGAGCTTCTTTGCTGATTCTCCTGTGGTGACCAAGCCTGCTCCCATCTTAGGCGAAGGGGTTGTTCTTTCTGCCATCTCGCCCGATTTGAGACATGCTCTGGAAGAGTTCCAGGAGGACAAACCTGAGCGTTGTCCCAGTGGAAAGTTGTATGTTCCTGACCAGTGGAAGAAGAGAGTGATGTCTGAAGTTCATTGCTCTGCTTTGGCTGGTCATCCAGGTATTTTTGGTACTAGAGATCTGGTGAGTCGGTCTTTTTGGTGGCCCTCCTTGTCTCGTGATGTCAGGTATTTTGTGCAGTCCTGTGGGACGTGCTCCCGGTCTAAATCGTGTTCTCGCTCTAGTGGGTTGTTGATGCCTTTGCCTGTCCCCAAGAGGCCATGGACCCATATTTCAATGGATTTAATCTCTGATATGCCTGTCTCTCAAAGGATGACTGTTATTTGGGTGATTTGTGATAGGTTCTCTAAGATGGTTCATCTTGTACCACTCCCTAAGTTGCAGTCTTCCTCTGAATTGGTGCCCCTGTTTTTACAACAGGTGGTACGCTTGCACGGGATTCCTGAGAACATTGTATCTGACAGAGGAGTCCAGTTTGTGTCTAGATTTTGGAGAACTTTCTGTTCCAAGCTGGGAATTCAGTTGTCATTCTCCTCTGCTTTTCACCCTCAGACCAATGGGCAGACAGAGAGAACAAACCAGACCTTGGAGTCATATTTGAGATGTTTTATTTCTGCTGATCAGGATGATTGGGTTTCATTTTTGCCCTTGGCCGAACTTGCTTTAAATAATAGAGCTAGTTCTGCCACTTTGATGTCTCCTTTTTTTTGTAACTTTGGGTTTCATCCTCGATTTTCTTCAGGGCAGGTGGAGCCCTCCGCCTGCCCAGGGGTTGACACTGTGGTGGAGAGAATGCACCAGATCTGGGACCAAGTGGTGGATAAGTTATCTCTCTCCCAGGAAAAGGCCCAGCGGTTTTCCAACCGACATAGGACCATTGGTCCCCAATTTAAGGTTGGTGATATGGTGTGGTTATCATAAAAAAATATTGCTATGAAGGTGGCTTCTCCTAAGTTTAAGCCTAGATTTATTGGACCTTACAAGATTTTGGAGATTATTAATCCGGTCTCTTTTCGTTTGGCTCTTCCTGTCACATTTAAAATCCATAATGTGTTCCATAAATCTTTGTTGAAGAGGTTTGTTGAACCTGTTGTTCCGGGGGTTGCACCTCCAGACCCTGTATTGGTTGAAGGTAACATGGAATATGAGGTAGAGAAAGTACTGGATTCCCGTCTGGCTAGACGGAGACTCCAGTATTTGGTTAAGTGGGAGGGTCAGGAGGATAATTCCTGGGTCTCTGCCTCTGATATTCATGCCAAAAGATTGGTGCGTGCCTTTCATCGGGCTCACCCTGATCGCCCTGGTGGCGTGGTTGAGGGTTCGGTGACCCCTCCTCAAGGGGGAGGTACTGTTGTGAGTTCATTTTCCCCTTCACTACTGAGGCCCGAGGAACTCCCTCTTCTGGTGAAGAAAGGTAGTGAGCCTGATTGTCAAACACCTGGGGCTGATGATGATGACTGGCTGAGTGGAGTTAATGACTGGATATAAGGCTGCCGACGCCCTTCTGGCCTGCGGGTGATTTCTCTGTGGACTTCTAGGAAACCAGTCTGATTCCTGCTCATCTAAGGCTAAGATTTCTGCTTTGCCTTTTTGCATTAGTGTTTTGTTTTCCTTGCTTTTCTGGATTCTGCCATTCCCTGCTGGGGTGAGCTGAATCTCCTTTTGCCTGTTGCTCTGTCTTCAGAATATTCCTGAGTACTGACATAGCTTTTTTGAAGCCTAGCATCTTCAGGGCCTTTTTTACTGTCAGTTTGTTGGCTCTTATTTTCATAGGGGTTTTCACGGATTGCAGACAGCAGCCTTCCTGTCCTTTCCTATCTAAGCTAGCGTGGGCCCCATCTTTGCTCAGTCTATCTTTCTGTCTGTGTTTTGTTCTTTCTTCTTGCTTCACCGTCATTATATGTGGGGGGCTGCCTTCTACTTTGGGGTCTGCTCTGGGGCAGTTTAGATTTCCCTTTCTGTCTTTAGGCTATGTAGTCCTCCGGCTGTGTTCGAGGGGCCTAGGGCATCGTAGGAGCCCCCCACGGCTACTGCTAGTTGTGTTGATAGGTTCAGGGGTCTGCAATCCGATAGCTGCCAACTTCTCTGGTTTTCTGGACTTAGCTAGCATTTCTATTTTTGCCTCCTACGGTGACTCAATCATAACACAGACCCCTTTAAGTTTTTAACTCTAGGTTTCATTGTGGCCATTTGGTAAATTCAAAAAAGTTATTTTTTTTCTGATTAATGTACGCTCTGCACCCCATCTTGACTGAAGAAAAACAGAAATGTAGAAATCGTGAACCTTTGGCCAAGTCTGAGGTCCAGAGCACTCTGGAAGAGGTTTTCATCCAGGATATCTCTGTACTTGGCCGTATTCATGTTTCCTTCAATTGCAACCAGTCGTCCTGTCCCTGCCGCTGAAAAACACCCCCATAGCATGATGCTGCCACCACCATGTTTCATTGTTGGGATTGTATTGGGCAGGTGATAAGCAGTACCTGGTTTTCTCCACACATGCCGCTTATAATTATCACCAAAAAGTTCTGTCTTCGTCTCATCAGAGCTGAGAATCTTATTTCTCATAGTCTGGGAGTCCTTCATGTGTTTTTTAGCAAACTCTATGCTGGCTTTCATATGTCTGGCACTGAGGAAAGGCTTTCGTCGTGCCACTCTGCCATAAAGGCCCGACTGGTGGAGGGTCGCAGTGATAGTTGACTGTGGAATTTTCTCGCATCTCCCTACTGCATCTGTGGAGCTCAGCCACAGTGATCTTGGGGTTCTTCTTTATCTCTCTCACCAAGGCTCTTCTCCCACGATTGCTCAGTTTGGCTGGACGGCCAGATCTAGGAAGACTTCTGCTGGTCCCAAACTTCTATTTAAGGATTTTGGAGGCCATTGTGCTCTTAGGAACCTTGAGTACTGCAGAAATTCTTTTGTAACCTTGGCCGGTTCTATGCCTTGCCACAATTCTGTCTCTGAGCTCCTTGGTCAGTTCCTTTGACCTCACAATTCTCATTTGGTCTGACATGCACTGATAGCTGTGAGGTCTTATATAGGTGTGTGCCTTTCCAAATCAAGTCCTATCAGTTTAATTAAACACAGCTGGACTCCAGTGAACGAGTAGAACCATCTCAAGGAGGATCACAAGGAAATGGACAGCATGTGACTTAAATATGAGTGTCTGAGCAAAGGGTCTGAATACTTATGACCATGTGATATTTCAGTTTTCTTTTTTTAATAAATTTGCAAAAATTTCTACATTTCTGGGTTTTTTTTGTCAATCAAGATGGGGTGCAGAGTGTACATTAAATGAGAAAAAAAATGAACTTTTTTGAATTTACCAAATGGTTGCAATGAAACAAAGAGTGACATTTTTTAAAGGGGTCTGAATACTTTCCGCACCCACTGTATGCATATGTGGTATCTATGTGTGTATGTATGTGTCTGTACATCTGTGTATGTATATATGGTAAATGTGTACTTATATTTGTGTACGGTATGTGTATACTATATGTGTATATGTGTGTGGATGTATGTAGGGTAAATGTATGTACGGTGTATGTGTATGCATGTACAGCACACAGTATGTATGTACGGTGTATGTATGTGTATCTGTATGTACGGTGTATGTGTATGTATGTACAGTATATGTATGTACGGTGTATGTATGTTCGGTATATGTATGTGTATCTGTGTGTATTTACGGTGTATGTGTGTATGTACGGTATATGTATGTACAGCATATGTAGAGCAGATACCAGATGATGCAGACACCAGACATTATAATGAAATATAATATATGCATGCTCGGCCTCTGCTCTCTCCATTATCTATAGAGCTGCTGACGGCTGCACTCGGCTATTTCCATCAGTTCCATAGACAATGCATAGAGCAGATACCCGATGATACAGGTACCAGACATATAATTTAATATATACATGGTCGGGCTCTGCCCCTTCCAGCAGTTATCACGTAACCATGAGGAGGTGCTCTGCATACTTGCTGTCATGTGCCAATTAGTGTCAGCCGCGTCTGCAGTGTTTATTCACTGACAGCGGACACTAGTGGTCACCTGACTGCAAGTCTGACTGCTCTGGAACTAGCAGAACCGAATGCCAATGGATATATATATATATATATATTTATGTATTACACACACAAACATTATACGGTATATTTCCATCTCAGTGAAAATATATAAATACTAGCTGAAGAGCCCGGCGTTGCCTGGGCATAGTAACCAACTGTGGTTAGTTATAACAAATTATAATGATTATATTGCACATAAAAACATTTCACATCATATATTCAACACTACAGATTTGCAACACAAATTAACTAAACGATTACCCAAGTATTGATAGTATTTTATTTTCAACTCATTCAAGAGCCTTTTGAAAAACAACATTTTTAATTTATCCTTTCGGTGCAAAGATGAACAGATTTTTGGCAGTTCCAACTCTTGAACAGACCACGTAAAGTTGACCATGAGAAAAGCATGGAGATTGCAAATCGATCCCTACTACTTTCAAGGACTGTCCCTGAGCATTTTTAATGGACATTGCAAATAGCAGTTGAACTGGAAACTGGAGGCGTTTAAAATCAAAAAACAAATCAGATGGAATGAGTGGAATTCTTGGAATGAAAATGTCCTCTCCTTTGGCACATCCTGTTTCTGAGCTGTGTATCTAACCCTATCCTGTGTGATAATGTCTGCTGAGCTGTGGACCTAATCCTCTCCTGTGTGATACTTTATGCTGAGCTGTGTATCTAATCCTATCATGTGTTACTGACTACTCAGCCGTGTATCTAATCCTATCCTGTGTGATACTGTCTGCTGAGCCGTGTATCTATCCCTATCCTGTGTGATACTGACTGCTGAGCCGTGTACCTAATCCTATCATGTGTATTACTGACTGCTCAGCCGTGTATTTAATCCTATCCTGTGTGATACTGACTGCTGAGCCGTGTATCTAATCCTATTGTGATGATCCATGCTGGATCAGGACTGATAAAAAGCACAGGTAACCTTTTTTTTCCCTAAGCTGTGCTTAAGGTTGGTTTTTGCCCCCGGTGGCCATTAGGATTATTGCCCTGTGGTGTCGTTTGTTCTAAGTTTGCCCCCGGTGGTGGTGAGCGTCATTGCACTCTTGTTTCTTTAGTTAAGTGCACATGATTATAATACAGATGTGTTTGCTGGCTCTGCTATACAAGAGTCACAGGTGTTGCAATCAGTGTTGGTGATAGTGTTCATTTCAACCATCCTTGGTGGAGGAAGGAGCTGGAGAGCGTTCCTTGTAGCACTGTCTTAGCCCTGGTGTGGAAGGAGTCATAGGGGATTTCCTTGTAGCTCTGACAGATCTTGGTGGCAGCGACTCAGGAGGAGAGCTGCATGCTGGTGGTGGACTCTGTTGCCAGGAGCAAGTGCAACAGAGTAAAGCTAAGTTGTGTTTCCCCGTTTGTGTTTTTTCCTTAGTGTGTATTAGTACAGCGGTGGAGCCAGTGCCTGCGCCACCCAGCTCCCTAGCAAGGGATAGGTGTAGGGTGTGCTATGGCGACAGGTTCCTGATCGGCGCCCGGTGCGGAACCGACATAGGGAATGTTAGGAGCGTTAGGGACAATGACTCAGGGGAGTGCAGGAGGTCTCCACGTCCCCTTTCCCTATCGCAGGGCCCACCGTTGTAACTGTTTCCCTACCCCTTGTCTTGTTGTTTTAGTTACCGACCTGTGAGCCGTGTCACACAGGACAGTATCACGTGCCGCGTCCTGTTGTTTTAGTTACCGGCCTGCTGGTCGCGTCACACAGGACGGGTTCACGTGACATTATCACCAACCGCAACTTTTTTTTCTGATGAGCCGTGGACCAAGTTCAGCCCTTTGCCCAATTGCTGCAGACCCTTACTAATGAGATTAGGGGGCTGCGCGGAGGGTTGGTGCGGCAGCTGCGGCTGTTGGTGGGCTCTGGGGGCTTGGTTCAGGAACAGGCTCAGCCAGAACCCAAGATATCCCTCCCTGACAGATTTTCTGGAGGGAGAGATCAATTCTTGGTGTTTCAACAAGCCTGTAAATTGTATTTCAGGCTGCGCCCTTGTTCATCAGGGAATGAAGATCAACGGATGGGAATCATTATGTCCCTTCTTAAAGGGGATCCCCTATCCTGGGCCTTCTCCCTACCGGACGATTCTCCATCTGTAGAGTCCGTGGACAAGTTCTTTGCGGCTTTGGCGCTTGTGTATGGGGATCCTGATGGCGTCGCCCTGGCGGAATCCTGAATCCGTAAGTCTAAACAGGGAGTCCGGGTCGCTGAGGATTACTGCTCAGAGTTTAGGAGATGGGCCACTAATACTCAGTGGAATGACCCTGCACTTAGGAGTCAATTTGTGCAGGGTTTGTCTCCTAAGTTGCAGGATACTCTGGTGCAGTACGCCGCCCCCAGGTCGCTGGAGGCCGCGATGTCCCTTGCCATCCGGGTGGATAGACGCCTTAGGGAAAGACATATACAAAAAGTGCCCCCTGATGTCCTCGCTAGGTAGGAGGACCCACCAGTGCGGACGGAGGAACCCAGACAGCCCGGTGTTGTTGATACAAAAAAGGGAGTGTCTGCCGCTTGTCGTGGTGGGGGGGGTATGCTTTTCCTGTGGGAAGCCTGGCCAATTTATGAGAGCCTGCCCAGTTCATGCCAAGTCTCCTGATGAACTCATGCAAGTAGGAGGAGCTAGTTTGTTTTTGGAGTTGCCTACGGTTCGGGGAGTGGTGTCGGCATGTTTGTTCTGTAAGCAGACTGGTCATGTCCTGAAGGCTTGCCCATTGCGCGCCAAATTATCTGTGCCATCTGAGAAGCCGCATTCCCCTGGTCACTTGGAGGGAGGCGACCAGGGAGTATACATTTCCTCCATTTTGCCCTCCCTAAGTACCATGTCAGCAGAGGTCTTGGCTGGCGGGGTACCGGAGGTGATACCGGTGTTTGTGGACAGCGGAGCAGGAGTCGGTCTGGTGGATGCTCGCTTTGTCCAGACTCATGGTCTGAGGTGTAGGACGCTAGCCCAGCCTATAAGCGTCCAGGCCAGAAACTCTGTTCCACTGAGCCAGGGGAGCTTGACCAAGGTCGTAGAGAATATCCATCTGCGCATAGGACATCATGAGGAGTCCTTGTCATGCTACGTCTTGGAGGGGATGCCAGTGCCTATTGTTTTGGGCCTCCCTTGGCTGAAGAGACACAACCCGGTAATAGATTGGCGGGCGAGGGAAGTGGTCAGCTGGGGGCACTCGTGTGAGGACTGCTGCCTAGGAACTACTGTCTCTGCCATCTCTCTTCAACAGACCCCTTCCTCTCTGGTGAGGGCAGCAGATGTGCTGCAGGAGAGTAGGGGCAAGTCTCAACCCTCGCCATTGGCCAACCCTGGGAGGAGCAGACCTTGTGGTGGAAGGGGTTGGAGGGTGGTGTACCCCTTGGTGAGGTGCGGGGGTGTGAGTGTGGTGACACAGGGGGACGCCTCTGTTGTCATCCCAGAAAGAGTTCCCCAAGTGGTGACAAACGAGCGAGTGGCAATAAACGTTCAGGTCCGGACCTGTGTGTGAACGAGCGTGTATGGGTGGCCACCAAAAAACATCCAGTGGAAGTGTGTTGTGGAGTGTTACCAGTTCATACCAAACATACACATACACATCCTGTTCCCCAGGTCAGCGCTTCGGAGATGTGTGTTGCCTCCAGAACATACGTTGCCAATACCAGCGGGCTCGTTTCTCATCAACCTGACATGCAGGTAGTTGCTGGGGTGAACTCTGGGTCTGGGCGTCCCCGCTGTAGGTGGTTCCTTGATGGGGAGCGGTCTTGAGGGTCCAGAGGCCCCTCATTAAGGGGAGGGTACTGTCATGATCCATGCTGGATCAGGACTGATAAAAAGCACAGGTAACCTTTTTTTTCTCCAAGCTGTGCTTAAGGTTGGTTTTTGCCCCCGGTGGCCATTAGGATTATTGCACTGTGGTGTTGTTTGTTCTAAGTTTGCCCCCGGTGGTGGTGAGCGTCATTGCACTCTTGTTTCTTTAGTTAAGTGCACATGATTATAATACAGGTGTGTTTGCTGGCTCTGCTATAAAAGAGTCACAGGTGTTGCAATCAGTGTTGGTGATAGTGTTCATTTCAACCATCCTTGGTGGAGGAAGGAGCTGGAGAGCGTTCCTTGCAGCACTGTCTTAGCCCTGGTGTGGAAGGAGTCATAGGGGATTTCTGACAGAGCTTGGTGGCAGCGATTCAGGAGGAGAGCTGCATGCTGGTGGTGGACTCTGTTGCCAGGAGCAAGTGCAACAGAGTAAAGCTAAGTGGTGTTTCCCTGTTTGTGTTTTTCCTTAGTGTGTATTAGTACAGCGGTGGGGCCAATGCCTGCGCCACCCAGCTCCCTAGCAAGGGATAGGTGTAGGGTGTGCTATGGCGACAGGTTCCTGATCGGCGCCCGGTGTGGAACCGGCATAGGGAACGTTAGGAGCGTTAGGGACACTGACTCGGAGTGCAGGAGGTCTCCACGTCCCCTTTCCCTATCGCAGGGCCCACCGTTGTAACTTTCCCTACCCCTTGTCTTGTTGTTTTAGTTACCGGCCTGCGAGTCGTGTCACACAGGACAGTATCACGTGCCGCGTCCTGTTGTTTTAGTTACCGGCCTGCTGGTCGCGTCACACAGGACGGGTCCACGTGACACCTATCCTGTGTGATACTGACTGCTGAGCCGTCTATCTAATACTATTCTGTGTGATACTGTGTGCTGAGCTGTGTATCTAATCCTATCCTGTGTGATACTGTCTGCTGAGCCGTGTATCTATTCCTATCCTGTGTGATACTGACTGCTGAGCCGTGTATCTAATCCAATCTTGTGTGATACTGGGCTCCCCCTGCAGTCTGTGTCAGAGGGTGGTCTGGGTTGGCATGGTAATAAATTGTGTTATTTCCAGCTTTACAGAAGGACGATAACACCATAGAAATGATAAGAATAATAGGCAAAATTGTTTGGTGGATTGGAAAGCGCAGGGATAAAATTTCACCTCACAACATAGCCTATGACGCTCTCAGGGTCCAGACGTGTGACTGTGCAAAATGTTGTGGCTGTAGTTGCGATGGTGCACATGCCAATCCCGGACATCCACACATGCATACACTTTTTCCCATTACGTATCTAGGGGCAAAATTGGTGAATTGGAACGCACGGGGATAAAATTTCACCTCATAGCATAGCCTATGACACTCTCGGGGTCCAGACGTGTGACTGTGCAAAATTTTGTGGCTGTAGCTGCGACGGTGCAGATGCCAATCCCTGATATACACACATACAAACATGCACACACACACACACACACATTGAGCTTTATATATTAGATATATATATTTTTTAAAGGTCTGGGGGCCCAAATAGAACTTTTTCTATGTGGTCCTATGATTTCTGTATATGCCCCTGCATGCAGGGCAGTAGTAATGAGGGCGATCTGGCTTGTTGTTCATAGCCTGAGGCTTTAGGGGTCCAACAACCAGATTGCCCTCTTCATAAGCAGCATACCAGGCTGGGAGAGGGGCCCAGACTCATTTCTTGCACAGGGGCCCCAAGCAGTCAGTGTCCACCCCTGGCCGGTGCAGTAACTGAACCTGCGTTTGAGGCAAGATGGAGACAGATAGGGCAGGATGGCGACACATGGGGCAGTATGGAGACAGATGGGGCAGGATGGACACACATGGTGCAGGATCATGGGGCAGGATGTGGAGAGGTGGGGCAGGATGGAGGCACATGTTGCAGCATCATGGGGCAGGATAGAGACAGATGGGGCAGGATGGAGACACATGGGGCATGATCATGGGACAGATGGGGCATGATCATGGGACAGATGGGGCATGATCATGGGACAGATGGGGCATGATCATGGGACAGATGGGGCATGATCATGGGACAGAGGATCATAGGACAGATGGGGCAGGATCTCTTGTGTATAACTGCACTTATGGTGATATTAGTATTGTGGGTTTTTTTATTAATGATCAGTATTGTAGCATTCGGTCACTATGTGGTGGTAATATGTGGTCCGGCCATGGTGACTGAAGAGAGAGAGGAAAGGAATAGGCCACACAATGGGGATCACCCAGTATAAGATTTAGCAAAAATTGTAACAATCTTTATTTAGACACAAACAACTAAACACCCAATTGTTAAAAACATTAAAAAATTAGTCACACATGTGACTTAAACATCTAGGTTCACAATAGAACCAAACCCTCATAACTTCACCTCCACATAAAAACATCTCAATAACAGACCAAATATGTATGTAGATAGCATACCACAGTATAAAAGGTTTTGCATGTAAACTGGCTCACATTCATGAATAAATGCACACACCAAAAATACCAATATTGGCAATTGATAGCAGAAAAATAAACAATATTAAAGCCACATATGCTATATACACAGGAAGAGATAGTATAAACCATATATCAGCCAATTATAATAAATATATACACGTATGATCTAATTTACCTGTAAGAAGTTACACAAAAAGCCCACAAACAGTATCTGGCCTATATAACATGCTAATGCAATGTTATTGATCAAATCCCTTAAAAGTGCATATATTTCCCTAACAACCACTCGCCCATGTGCTAAGATAGACTGTATTTACAGACTATGTGGAGTGAGTGATGTACGCACGTATGAATGTCTCTGGTGACTGACTCATTAAGAAACCCCTACCCTTGGTACGCATGTGTTGTGCAGCCTAGCCTACTAGCGCCCAGACTTAGGCATAGGTAGGTCTGAGGTTGAGTCAGGCATCTGGCCTCACCAGGGACTCGGCACGCCTCAGTGCACGTGCTTCCACAGCCAGCGTCTATAGCGGCGCTCGCGGCAGCGACGCCGCACGTTCAATGGGCCAAGAAGGACTCTAACCCCGTGTCCTTGGGGTAGAGTTTTGTGGCCGTACACCGTGCGCTCTTTTGGCCGGGCTCTGTGAGCTAAACAGGCTCCGGCATCTACGTTCAGCGGTGGTGCGGCTCTGTGCAGTAACAGAGTTCGCCCTGTTCACATTGGGTGACGTAACCCACGTGTGGCTGGTTTCACACCGCTTAATTCTTCCGCCATTACTTAGCAGCAGTGTACCACCTCTGCACGGTGGACCCCGGGCTGCGAACGCACCTACTATTATTTTATAATTTGGTGCGTTCCGCCAGACCTAACATTATCCTAGCGCCAGGGTCTGGCTAGTAATGGCGGATGAACAGTGACTGCTGCAGTATATCCGGCAGCTGCAGTGCAGGTTGGCGGCTCTCGAGCGTTCAGCCTCAGCTGCGGATGTTACTGCGGTCGCTGTTCAGGCAGCCACAGAGGCTGTCTCCCGTGTGACCACAGCCATCCCTGCCCCGACTTTGTCCCACCTCTCGCTGTCCGAGAAGTTCTCGGGTGATAGTGCTTCTTGTAGGGGTTTCGTAAGCCAGTGCTCTATACAGCTGGAGCTGCTGGCCGCACGATTCCCCTCTGAGCGGGGTAAAGTGGGATTTATTATTTCCCTCTTGTCGGGCAGGGCTTTGGAGTGGGCCACACCACTGTGGGAGCGTGGTGATCATGTGGTGCAGAGTGTCTCGCGGTTCTTGGACACTCTGAAGCAGGTCTTCCTGGGACCACGAGTCACCCATGACACCGCGCTCCGGCTGCTGGCATTGTCACAGGGCTCGTCCATAGTCAGCCACTTTGCCATCCAGTTCCGGACGCTGGCCTCAGAGTTAGAGTGGCCAGATATGGTCCTCATTCCGGCATCCTGGAGAGGTTTGGCTGGCCATGTGAAGGACGCTCTGGCCACCAGGGAGATTCCCGCTACATTGGAGGAGTTTATCACTGTCTCCACCCGTATAGATCTTCGCTTCGCCGAGCGAAGGTTGGAGTGGAACCAGTGTAGGCAGAGGTTTAGGTTGGCACCTAGTTTTACTAAACCTCTGGAATCTTCTGATTGGGCGTCCGAGCGTCAGGGGGCTTCCCATGAGGGATCCAGGCCCCGGTCCGCTCGAGCTCCTGTGAGCTGTCATGTTTGCCGGCAGTCCGGTCACCTTGCCAACCGGTGCCCACAGCAGCTGGGAGAACGCTCGCGCCTAGTGGCCGTAGGAGGAGGCGCACTAGAATCAGCGACGTTTTCCTCCAAGCTGTCCTTTAAGGGGATACTTGAGTTTGATTCTTCCACTCTGGCGGTGGAGGTTTGCGTGGATTCCGGGGCAGAGGGCAATTTTATGTCGTCACTCGTCAGCCTTCGCTCAACGGCACGCTATACCTCTGGTCATGATGTCTACACCAGTCACTGTCAGAGTGGTGAACGGCGCCACTCTACCCTCACAGATAATCCACCAGACTGTCCCCTTGTTACTCTCAGTGGCTCCATCTCATCAGGAGACGATATCCCTCCTCGTCATGCCCGAGGGTATTGACCAGGTACTTCTAGGGGTCCCCTGGCTGCGGTACCACTCCCCCCATATAGAGTGGTCCTCAGGGAGGATTATTGGGTGGAGTAAATCATGTGAGGGTAGATGTCTGAGGGAGTGTGTTCAGGTTGCCTCCACCGAGGTTCCCGCTGATCTCTCCTCACTCTCCAAACACTATCGACAGTATGCGGATGTTTTCTCCAAATACGTCCGCATACTGTCGATAGTGTTTGGAGAGTGAGGAGAGATCAGCGGGAACCTCGGTGGAGGCAACCTGAACTGTTATGAATGAGTCATCGGAGGAGGAAAAAACAAAAATACAAGCTAAGTCCAGAAAACCGGAGAGGTTGGTAGCTAGCGGATTGCAGACCCCTGATCCTATTCACAACAACTAACAGTAGCCGTGGGGTGTTCCTATGGTGGTCCTAGACACCTCGTTCACAGCCGGAGAACTAAATAAACCTAAAGAAAGAAAGGGGAAATCTAAACTGCCCCAGAGCAGACCCCAAAGCAATAGACAGCCCCCAACATGTATTGACGGTGAAAACAGATGAAAACACAAACACAGACAGAAAGACAGGCTGAGCAAATGATGGGGCCCTCACTAACTAAATAGGACAGGAAAGAAAAGCAACTGTATGCAATCACGCAAAAACCCTGCCAAAAAATAATGTCCAACGCATCTGATAGAAAAAGCCCTGAAGTCACTAGACTTCAAAATCACTATATCAGCACTCAGGTATATTCTGAAAACAGAGCAAAGAGATCAACTGATCAGAGACAAAAATGGAGTTCAGCCAGTCCCAACCAGGGCTGGCTGAACACAAACACTAAGTAAACCAGACAAAATCTCATGGAACAATAGCAGAGCAAAAATTTAGCTTTAGTAGACAGGACTAAACTGGAGGCCAGAGCTCAGAGCAGAGAGGATCACCAGCAACCCAGCAGGGCGTCGGCGGCCTTATATCCACTCAGAGATTCCGGATGTCCAATCACACTCCACCTGTTCAGATGACAGGTTTTTCCCATCCAAATCAATTTCACTACCTCCTTTCACCAGCAGAGGGAGTTCATCGGACATCAAAGGTGAAGGAGAAAAAGAGCTCATAACACTGAACGCACTGCCCCTATGACTATCCTATTGACCTCTTGCCTGGTGCTGAGCCTCCCCAGGGTCGAGTCTATCCCCTATCTCTCCCGGAGACAGAGGCCATGTCTCAATACATCAGGGAGAATCTGGCAAGAGGATTCATTAGGAAGTCAGTGTCACCAGCGGGGGCGGGATTCTTCTTCGTCCAGAAGAAGAGTCGGGAACTACGTCCTTGCATTGATTACAGGGGTCTTAACGCCATCACCGTTAAGAATAAGTATCCTCTGCCCCTGATATCAGAGCTGTTTGATAGGCTACGGGGAGCGAGGGTGTTTTCCAAACTTGATCTGCGGGGGGCTTACAACCCGATTCACATCCGTGATGGGGACGAATGGAAGACAGCATTTAACACCAGGGATGGGCACTATGAATACCTGGTGATGCCCTTCGGCCTCTGTAATACCCCGGCTGCCTTCCAAGACTTTGTGAACGATATCTTCCGGCATATGCTTACCACCTCAGTTGTAGTCTATCTGGATGATATTCTCATCTACTCTCCAGATATTGACTCCCACCGGAGAGATGTTTGCAAAGTTTTCGATCGCCTGCGGGCAAACTCCCTCTATGCCAAGTTGGAAAAGTGTGTGTTTGAGCAGGAGTCCTTGCCTTTCCTGGGCTATATCATCTCCGCCCGGGGACTGGCCATGGATCCTGCCAAGCTACAGGCGGTGATGGATTGGCAGGAACCTCATTCTCTCAAAGCGGTGCAGCGCTTTATGTAGCACCCTTGGTAGCCCTCACCAAGAAGGGTGCAAATCCCAAGTTGTGGTCGGAACCGGTCTCCAAGGCCTTCTCCTCCATTAAGTCCCATTTCGCTAGCGCTCCCATTCTACATCGCCCCTATGTAGATAAGCCCTTCATTCTGGAAGTGGATGCCTCTTCCGTCGGTGCTGGAGCGGTCCTGTTTCAGAAGGACACGCAAGGTCGGACGCACCCATGCTTCTTTTTCTCCAAGACCTTCACACCGGCGGAGAGGAATTATGCCATTGGGGACAGGGAGTTGCTAGCGATGAAGTTGGCCTTCTCGAAGTGGAGACACCTCCTGGAGGGGGCTCGCCACCCTTTCCAGGTGTTCACCGACCACAAAAACTTGGTGTATTTGCAAACATCCCAGCGGCTAAACTCTCGCCAGGCCAGATGGTCTTTGTTCTTTTCCCGGTTCCACTTCACCCTCCATTTTCTCTCCGGGGAGAAGAACGTCCGGGCCGATGCTCTCTCCCGCTCCGTGGGGTCATCGGAGGAAGAGGAGGAGGAGCCTCGGCTGATCGTCCCATCCGAGAGCCTGAGGACTGTGGCTCTGGTTGCCCTTGAGTCAGTACCTCCGGGCAAGACATTTGTCCCTGCCCATCTGCGACCGGAGGTCCTCTCTTGGGCTCATTCGTCCAGGGTGGGTGGACATTTCGGGACAAAACGGACCTCTGAGCTTTTGGCGAGGACGTACTGGTGGCCGCATATGGCCCGTGACGTCAGGGATTATATTCAGGCTTGCGTCTCTTGCGCCCAGAATAGGTCCTCTCGGCAGCGGCCCGCTGGGCTTCTTTTTCCTCTGCCGGTAGCGGACAGGCCCTGGGATATGGTCGGTATGGACTTTGTGGTCGGGCTCCCCAAGTCCAGTGGCAGCACGGACATTTGGGTTGTCACTGACCATTTCTCTAAGATGGTGCACTTGGTACCTCTCTTCCGGTTACCTTCTGCGCGGGGCCTGGCAGTGTTGTTCATTAAGCACGTTTTCCGCCTGCATGGCATGCCGGACAAGATTGTGAGTGACCGAGGTCCTCAGTTTGCGTTACGGTTTTGGAGAGCTTTGTTCCCTGCTCAGCATTGAGCTGAATCTCTCTTCGGCCTATCATCCCGAGACGAACGGGTTGGTAGAGAGAGCCAACCAGACCCTGATCACATATCTTCGACATTTTGTCTCGGTCAGGCAGGACGACTGGGCATCCTTGCTGCCGTGGGCAGAGTTCGCTTTGAACAACGCTGTGGCCGACTCCACTTGTCAGATCCCATTCCTCCTAAATTACGGTCAGCATCCGTGCGTCCCTGTGCCCATGCCCGTGTCATCCACCGACTCCAGGGTGGCAGACTGGGCGGTGGAGGCACACGACATTTGGGATCGCACCCAGGATGCTATCTGGGCTTCCAAGGAGAGAATGAGGACCTCCGCTGATGCACACCGGTGCCCTGCTCCGACTTTTGCCCCTGGCGACTTGGTGTGGCTCTCCGCCCGAAACATCAGGCTGCGGGTAGAGTCCGCACTGCGCTACATTGGCCCCTTCAAGGTCCTCGAGCAGATCAGCTCTGTGGTCTACCGTCTGGCCCTTCCACCACACTTGGCTATCTCTGATACATTCCACGTGTCCCTCCTTAAGCCTGTTCACTTGTCCCGGTTCTCCGAGTCATCTGCCGGGACGTCAGACTTGTCTTCGGACGAATTTGAGGTCAATGCCATCGTGGGATGCAAGGTGATGCGGGGCAAAAAGTTTTATTTGGTGGATTGGAAGGGTCATGGTCCAGAGGCTCGGACCTGGGAGCCAATGGAGAACATCCACGCTCCGCTCCTCATTGCGGCGTTTGAGCGTAGCGGGGCTCAGAGGGGAGGGGCGGTAATGTTAGGCGTCGGGTTCCTGCCACTGCACAGCAGGAATCCAGAGCCTTGCACACAGCGGTCTCCCATTCTTCTTCAGCCGCAGTGGAGCCAGCTCAGCAGATTCGTCAGTCCCGGCGCTCTGCCCAGTTCAACTCCGTGGGTTTGCTTGCTGCTGCCACCTCTGGCACAGCTATGACAATGCATGCTGCTCAGCAGGGAGATTCTCCAGGGACTAAGTCCTCATGTAGGGCTACTGAGCATGCCCGTGGAGTGATCTCCCACTGGAGATCGAGGGTCACGTGCTCAGGTCCTGCTCGTGTTCAGATTGGCCCATCCGAGAAACCAGGAAGGTCCCGGACGTCCGTGGCTATAAAAGGTTCGCATGGCCGCTTGCCCATGCGCTAAGATAGTCTGTAAATACAGTCTATGTGGAGTGAGTGATGTACGCACGTATGAATGTCTCTGGTGAATGACTCATTAAGAAACCCCTACCCTTGGTACGCATGTGTTGTGCAGCCTAGCCTGCTAGCACCCAGGCTTAGGCGTAGGTAGGTCTGAGGTTGAGTCAGGCATCAGGCCTCACCAGGGACTCGGCACGCCTCAGTGCACGTGCTCCACAGCCAGCGTCTATAGCGGCGCTCGCGGCAGCGACGCCGCGCGTTCAGTGGGCCTAGAAGGACTCTAACTCCGTGTCCTTGGGGTAGAGTTTTGTGGCCGCACACTGTGCACTCTTTTGGCCGGGCTCTGTGAGCTAAACAGGCTCCGGCATCTACGTTTAGCGGTGGTGCGGCTCTGTGCAGTAACAGAGTTCGCCCTGTTCACATTGGGTGACGTAACCCACATGTGACTGGTTTCACACTGCTTAATTCTTCCGCCATTACTTAGCAACAGTGTACCACCTCTGCACGGTGGACCCCGGGCTGCGAAAGCACCTACTATTATTTTATAATTTGGTGCATTCCGCCAGCCCTAACAATTTAAAAATTGAAAAATAAATAAAAATATACCTAAATTGTATTGGATATTTTAACAAATATTTAATAAGTTACAGTAGAATAGAGCCTGGCCAAAAGAATCTACCTTGTTGTGGTGGCGGAATAAAAAATCTTTTGGCCAAAATAAAAGTTACTGGTTATGTGTGTGATCTGGAGATGGGAACTGTTGCTAAGTGCACACGTTGCAGAAAATTTCTGCACAAAAACCTGAATCCCTTCCCAGAAACCGCACCTATTTTTCCGCGGCGGTTTTTGATGCGTTTTTTACCGCAGCGGTTTCTAAAAGCATGGGAGAAGCCTAAACCACGGAAAAAACCACAAAATTAATGTGCATGCTGCGGTTTTTACCGCGATGCGGTTTTTTCGCGGTAAAAAACGCATCAATGTGCACAAAAAGTGCAAAATGCATAGAAATGACTGTGCACCTTATTTTTAGCGGTTTTATAGCGGTTTTATAGTAAAAACTGCTAAAAAAATGCTGTGTGTGAACACAGCCTAATGTTTGATTGGTGAGGATGTGGTGCAGAAATTGAGTTTTTCCAAGAGAGGGCGGTGGGACTGTGGAAGGTTCAAGGGGTGAAGTCTGGGCGGAGTGTCAAGGGGGCCCTGAAAAAGTAGCCAGTATGGGGCCCCAAAATTCCTAGTAGCAGCCCTGCATACGATACAACTAAGACCTTGGTCCAGCAGCCACTTCAGTAGTCCATGGCTGCCGCTGGAGAGGTTCCTCCTACCTGCAGCCTCCTCGGCCCTGCGTGACATCATACCTGGGTTGATGACTTCACACCGAGCTGACCAATCACATCAGGCGCTGGGGGAGCCGGCAGGAAAGAGGAGGCTCACAGACTCCGGCGCG
This sequence comes from Dendrobates tinctorius, assembly GCF_039654945.1. Taxonomy (NCBI): domain Eukaryota; kingdom Metazoa; phylum Chordata; class Amphibia; order Anura; family Dendrobatidae; genus Dendrobates; species Dendrobates tinctorius. The sequence goes on along the minus strand of NW_027361788.1, from coordinate 21,503,125 downwards.
GCAGCCATGGACCACCGAGTCTTGCAGAGCCTTTCTTCAGCCCTGCAGACATTTCATTGATTTTAATTACATTTTACGGAGAGACGCGGTGACTGAAAATGCTTTATTGGCTTTTACCTTATGGGTTAAATAATTTTATATTTCCAAACCAAAAATGCTTATATGTTTACATTTTATCTGTACATTTATTGTTGGATGGGAAACAGGCGGCGATTAGAACTTTTATGTTTGTTGGATTTTTTTATTATGTTTTTTAAAACTTTTTTCATTACTATTCATATTTGGGAGGGTCGCTCTTACCATATATACATTCAGTACTACAGTATATTGGGACAATCTCAGGTTCCCATGGAGTCCACGCTGTGGTCAGGCTTCACCGCAGTGATTAGATGGCAATGACAGAGGTCTTCAGTCAACCTCTGAGGGTATAGCAACCTTTTGGCACCCATGGAGGGAACAATGAGCACCTGAACAAACATGGCCACTGAAAAGCTCCTGTCCGAGATTGACACTGTAAGTAGCTAAACAGCAGTGACTGGAGATAGGTGAAATCACTGCTGGAGGCAGAGATACCGGCCCCGTGCGCAGAGATACAGCCGGCACCGGCCCCGTGCACAGAGATATAGCTGGCACCTGCTGTGTGCAGAGATCCAGCCGGCACCGGGTCCGTGTGCAGAGATCCAGCCGGCACCGGCGCTGTGCAGCTCTCACATCAGCGCCATACTCCAGCATTTGCTCCATCCTGAAGAAACAACTACAGATAGCAAAAGTCTGTGGCTCCATCATGTCCCAGTAATTTTACTAGATCAGGGGCTGCCACTATATCCAGGTCACCTGTGTTGTTCACCACAGCCAGTTCCCCCAGGCAGTCACCGGACCTCCGCCACTCTCTGGGCCCAACACATCCGGGGAATGTGCGGTAAATGAGGTGCTAACAGGTGGCATAAAAGTAATGGCAGCTAACTCATTCCACCACCAATACCAAGCTCCCCAAGGAGGGCACAGCACCACGATCCAGCCTCATATTCATCTGTAAATACAAAAACGGGAAGGTTGGTGGGATTTCATAATGCTTCCTGTGGCACCTTTTTCTACCCCAATTGCACCTATTTACTTCCGGCCTACCCCATTTCACTTTTCTATCTCTCATCCTATCTTTATACCTCCCATGTGGTACCCATCACGCCTTTCTACCTCCAGTGGTACCTATAGTCACACCTTTCCACCACCACACCTACCTCTCATGACTTCTAGCTCCCATTGATGGAACTATCTTTTCCCACCTACCTTCCCCTCATTCATCCCAGCTTTGAGGAGATAGTCCCAATTTGAGGGCTTGGTCCTGCATCCCGTCACAGCTTTTCTCCTATACTCACCTCTATGACGTCTTCGTAGCACCTCCTTATGGGATTGCTGTCTGTAATACGATCTTTTTCCTGTGATTAGGTCTCCCCAGAACATGAACTCACATCTCCATACTCGCAAGGTGGTTCTCTACCACTATTATGTAGGTAGGATAATTTGGTAATCTTGACCTCTGTAGCAGGCAATGAATCTGGAAGCAGCTTATACAAGTCCATAGAGTTACATTGTGTATAACAATGTATTTTATGGTCTCTGTATACTGGGTTGAAGAACAAGATTTTTTTTTAGTTCCTCTAAAAATAGTAACAATAATAAGCAATTACAAAAATGTACGGTCACAAACCCATAACCTTACAGAGAGGTTCTTTAAGTTGCTGAGCCACAAGCCCTGATGATAATGAGGAGACTTTTGTGTACTTGATCTGTATTCCAGGCTCTGACTACAGGCAGATTATACTGACAGAAATACACTGCTGTGTACAATGGATGGATTTTTATTATAGAGGGGGAATAAGAGATTTTTTCATCTTATAACATGACTAAAAATAATAATAATGAAAAACACTTGATAATGAAAACAACAATGTAAGTTTTAATATGTTTTTTTTAAAAATAATAAACACCACAAATCGGCAAATAACATGGACATATTTGGTGTAACGACCTGCACATCACAGCGATCAGTTAAAAAATGGCGTGATTGATATTTTTTTCAATTAAACCCATAAAAAATGTAATCAAAATGTATTTCTCCTGTCAGGGGAGAAAGAAATCGTAAATAGGCGTGGATTGGGGGTGAGACCAAAACTTTGCTGCTTGCTGCATTATCTGTCTCTCTGTTCTTCAAAAATTGGAAGGTATGCTCACAGGTAAGACTATAGGTCACCTGTCAGCCCACCTAGACCAGGGTTCCCCAACTCCAGTCCTCAAGGCCCACCAACAGGTCATGTTTTCAGGATTTCCCTTGTATTGCACAGGGGATGGAATTATCACCTGGGCAATACTAAGGAAATCCTGAAAACATGACCTGTTGGTGGGCCTTGAGGACTGGAGTTGGGGAACCCTGACCTAGAGTATTCGGGGACCCCCTACAAAGCGGATTCTCCCTAAATCTATCCTATTCACTCTATATAGTCAGCTCCCCCTCATAAGTGGACTAATTTTTTTTTTTTTAATCACCTCCAAAATGAAGACAAAGCTCCCGAATTGGCCATGTTTCTCTTTCCTCATTTTTATAACAACCCTCCCTGACCCCGACACAAGAACGCTTCCGAGATTATCTTTTTAGATGCACTTTTAACAGCCACCAGCAGAGGGCAGCAGACTAATCCTTTTCAACATATCAGCGATAAGGCCTCCACTGACTGGACGGAGATGTCTCTCTATACTGATCGCTCCTTCTCTATTGTACATCCTCCCGCCAGTACCTAAGATGGCGGCGGGCGCGCTGCAGTTGTATCCTTCTACATGGTGTACAGATTGAGGGGTGATATTACAGTGTTGGGGGCGCTGCTAGTGGGGTCTTATTTTCTGTACTAGACCCTTACATTACAGAGTGAAGGGAGGGACATTTGTTTGCTTGCAAAACTATATTCAACCGGGAGAATTTGATAGGTGCGATAGACCGCCAATCAGGTGGCTGCTTTCATTTTGCAAAGCATACTTGAGAAATGAGAGCAGGAGTCTGGTTGCCGTAGTAACTGCTCCAGTTTTTGGGGCAGTACATAGTGCAGTCCACATACACACCTCTTGACGCCGGACCCCTCGTCTTTTCGGGTTCATACCATGGGGCCAAACCTAGAGCCCCTGGGGTTCAAGTGAACCGCATGCAGGATAATGTAAAGCTCGTCCTGGTCAGCCAGACCTGGGGGACAACTGCTTAAAGGGTTATTCCCACTTGGATGCCTTGTGTAACACCGTGTTTGCCCAGCTGTTTTGAGACTACGACTCCCAGCATGCAGGACTGCCAATGACTGTCTGGGCCTGCTGGGAGTTGTAGTTTAAGAACAGCTATAGAGCGACAGGTTGGAGACCACTGTCCCCCTAATCTGTACACAGTGATAATGGTAGTGATGAAGGAAGCCGCCCTGGCTGACCGGTATGTCTGTAACTGGGCTCCCTGGCCACGTTATTGTGCCACATTCACATTGTCAGGATTTGGTCAGTTTTTTACCTCAGTATTTGTAGCCAGAACCAGGAAAGGAACAATCAGGGGAAAAGTATAATAGAAACATGTCACCAATTCTGTATTTATCACTCACTCCTGGTTTTGGCTACAAATACTGATGTAAAATACTGACCAAATACTGGATGTGAACATGTTCTCAGCAATTAGTGGCTGCTCATCGGCCGCAGCCTACACATTCTGTCCGAGTGGAAGATGCCGGCTTGAATGTGAAAACTGTAGCCGATCAGTGGCCACGAGACTGTCGGGGAGCTCCATAGTGACTGCGGAGGACACCAGTGCGGGAGGTGAGACACAGTAATGAGTGTGAAGGACGAGCGCTGGTCCGGGAGGTGTGAGAAGTAGTGTGACTTTTTTTTTTTCTCTTTTTTTAAGTGGTTCTCTTACAATATGGGAATTTTGGGATGAGTGTGTTTTTCTCCAGGAGCAAGGCCATTCTTATTTATTGGCTGCAGTTCATACTGTGGCCTGGTTTAGATCGGGGCAGTGTCTTTTCCCTAACCACAATACAGCCGGCTTCATGTGCCCTTCCCCTGCTCCAGAGAAGCCCAGATCGCCCACGATTCATTGAGCCCAGATGCCGAACCAAGAAAGGGAGGAGTGAGCAAGACCCTGAGCGTCGCAGACAACGTCCTCCACGTGTAAGTCGTTTCCCGGACGTGGTCCTGCGGCCGTCAGTCAAGACTCCACAAGTGTCACCATAAACCCATTCTTCCAATTTTCATTATTGCACTTTTAATTTCTTTTTTTCCTGTTCCTTTCAAAAGCCATAACTATTAGTGGTGAGCGAACGTGCTGGGATGTGTTATCTGAGCATGCTCGGGTGCTAACCAAGCGTCTTCAGTGTGCTTGAAAAATATGTTTGAGTCCCCGCGGCTGCATGTCTCTCAGCTGTTCGACAGCCGCAACACAGGCAGGGATTGCCTGTTTATTAGGCATGTGTTGCGTCTGTCTAACAGCTGTGAATCATGCAGCCGCGGGGACTCGAACATGCCCGAGCTATTCGGATAACACCCGAACAGGTTCATTAATTACTATTTCTATAGGTGACTTTTCCACGATACAATTGCGGCCTTATCAGATTGGTATAGTCGTCTTAATCAATGGCTTGGAAAAAAAATTGGTTTGTGTAAGGCCTCTTTCACACTTCAGTTTTTTGCATCAGTTATAATCCGCCAAAAAGGCGGACAAGCGGATCCGTTGTCAACTGATGTGAACGGATGGCACAGGATCCGTTTTCAGACGGATCCTGAAAATGAAGAAATTTAAAGGAATCGCTGGCCGGGGAGAGAGAGAGAGAATTTTTTTTCTTGTTTTGTCCGGCACCCAGAAAGAATTTCGGGTTAAATGAGTGTCTGGAGGATCCGCCAGAGAAAAAAACGTTACAAGCTCCGTTTTGAAATTTTTGAGGATGGTGACGGACAGCAACTTTTGGCGGATCCTCAAAAAAAACGGATGCAACGGACACCAATCCGTCACAATCCGCCATTAATGCAAGTCAATGGGAAAAAAACGGATCCTCAAAAGAAAATTGAGGATCCGTTTTTTTTTCAAAACCTGGCGGATTGTGACTGATTGTAAAAAACGGAAGTGTGAAAGAGGTCTTACCATTTTCCAAGACAATTATTTTTGCGTTGATGTGGATGTATGAAGGCTTATTATTGTTTTGTTTTTTTTTATTGGGCAGTGTGCCAATTTGGGTTCCCATTTATTGGCTGGAACATAAAAAAAAAAAATTCTGCCATTTCAATTTTTTTTTCACCATCCACAGTATGATATGAATATTCTGGTATTCCATTCATTTTTTTAAATTATATTTAACTAATGGGTTTATTAATGTTATTTGGCGATACAGTGGACATTTACAGGGAAGGCAGTACTGAGTATGCTTATTTCGTTTTAATAATTTCTTTATTTTTTAACTGAATAAAGAGCAGTGATTGAAATGTTTGATATTTGCCATTGATCCGACAATTGAGCTGCAGGACCAGATGCAGACATGGACAACTCTGTGTCTGGTGTTTATCACAACCACCAGTTACATTATCGCATCCAGCTATGTTTGGCACCAGAGGGGGCGCTGTCCTGCCTGTCACGTTCTGACTTTATACACTACTCAAAAGACTAAAGGGAACACTAAAATCCCACATCTTAGATATCATTTAATGAAATATTACAGCTGCAGATTTTTATTCATTACATTGTGGAATGCATTGAGAATAATGAAACATAAAAATAATCAATGTAAATCAAAATTAATATCCCATGGAGGTCTGGATATGGAATGATTCTCAAAATCAAAGTGAAAAATCAAATTACACACTGATCCAACTTCAGCAGAAATGCCTCAAGACGAGGAAATGATGCTCAGTAGTGTATGACCTCTCTACAACGCCTGGGCATGGTCCTGAGGGATCTCCTCCCAGACCTGGATTAAAGCATCAAGTCAACTCCTGGATAGTCTGTGGTGCAACGTGGAGTTGATGGATGGAACGAGACATGATGTCCTTGATTGGATTGGATTCAGGTCTGGGAAACAGGCAGGCCAGACCATAGCATCAATGCCTTCATCATGCAGGAAGTGCTTACACACTTCAGTCACTAAGCCTAGCATTGTCATGCATCAGAGGGAACCCACTGCACCATGTGGTCTCACAGTGGGTCTGAAGATCTCATCCCAGTACCTAATGGCAGTCAGGATACCTCTGGCTAGCAGATGGAGGGCTATCTGGCCCGCCAAAGAAATGCCTCTCCACACCATTACTGACCCACTACTAAACCGGTCATGTTAGAGGATGTTGCAGGCAGCAGAACGTTCTCCATGGCGTCTCCAGACTCTGTCGCGTCTGCTCAGTGAACCTGTTCTCATCTGTGAAGAGCACAGAGCGCCAATGTCAAATCTGCCACTCTTGGTGTTCTCTGGCAAATGACAATCACCCTGCACGGTGTGGGCTGTAAGCGCAAAACCCACTTGTGGACGTCGGGCCCTCATGCCACTCTCATGGAGTCTGTTTCCGACAGTTTAAGCAGACATGGATGTTAGTGGCCTGCTGGAGGTCATTTTGCAGGGTTCTGGCACTGTTCTTCACGTTTTTCCTTGCAAAAAGGAGGTAGCGGTCCTGCTGTTGGGTTGTTGCCCTCCTACGGCCCCCTTCACATTTCCTGGTGTACTGGCCTGTTTCCTGGTATATGCTCCACGCTCCGGACACTGTGCTGACAGAAACAGCTTCTCTTCTTGCCACAACTCATATTGATGTGCCATCCTGGATGAGCTGCACTACCTGAGAAACTTCTGTGGGTTGTAGACGCCGCCTCATGCTACTGTACAGTACCTCTAGGGATGACAGCAATGACGAAATGCAAAAGTGACCAAAACCACAGCCAAAAAGGATGAGAACAGTTAAATGGACTGTGGTCACCCCCTGCAGAACCACTGCTTTATAGGAGTTTACCTATCATTTCTACCTGTTGTCTGTTTTATTTGCACAGAGAAGAAACAGCAGCACTCAAAATTGTGATTTTTCTTATGCAAAAAGTAGATAAGTTTATTTATAGTCACTACAGCAACTAAATAGTGTAACCTCGTTACACTATTTCGTTGCTTTGGTAACTATAAACTCATCTACTTTTTGCATAAGAAAAATCACAATTTTGAGTGTCGCTGTTTCTTCTTCTCTATGATTCCTCTGGACTTGTTCCAGGTTCAGCCTGCACCTACCATATATTTTACAGAGTGCACGTCATTTACTTCTACTGTTTTATTTGCACAACAGCAGGAGAAATTGATTCACAATCGGTGTTGTTTCATAACTGGACAGGTTCATGTCACAGAAGTGTGATTGACTGGTGTTACATTGTGTTGATTCAGTGTTGTTTTTGAGCAGTGTATATACCCATTTGTCTATTACAGACTAACCACTCCCATTTTATTCCTGCAGACACTGGACAGCAGATGAAGCCCGTATCCTCCGAGTGTCCGTCAGCTCTTTTCTGGAACATCTCTCCCTCGTGGTGCAGACAATGGACAGATTTGGACCTGCGCAGCCCGACTCCTCCTAATCCGCTGCAGAGAAAAGACTTTACATTCTCCTGTTGGATAGGTAACCCCTGCAAACTGGACTGGGACCATGTATACTGCATTGTATGTGTGAACAATGATTTTATACAAAATAAATGTCTTACAGACACTAGATAGCAAACGGCATACTATAATTAGACCTGTAAAGGGGCACCCTGGACAAAAGTGGTGCACTGTATGAAGCAGGGCCTAAAGTTAGGGGCTGGAGCACGAGACTGGGATTCAAAAAGCGTGCCTTTTTCATGCTCCGCTGTTTGGAAATGCACTAGGTGGTGCAAAAATTTTCTTTGTGTTTTTTTTTTTCCTTTTCTAGTAGGTTTGCTCCACATAATAATGGCAAACTCAACGGACTCATGTCATGTCAAATCTGCAATGCACGGACTGGCTGTAGGTCTCCTGACTGCCGCATAGAAATACATGACTGTGTCACTCTCCGGTCAGCAGACCCGCGGCCAGACCCTGCATTAGCAGTCCATTCTAATTATTAATGTACTAGATGGAGGGCGGTAATGTCACGATGTGGGCAGGCTTTGCAGCATTGAGAATTCCCCCCCAGATGTGCTCACCCACCTATCCACTCTCTCTTTCCCCATGTGCTGACTTCTTCCGTCTGTGTTCTCTTCTTTGACCTGTCTACCCCATGTGTTATCCCCCTTGTCTGCTGTTCTCCCCTCATGTGCTGTCCCGTTTGATCTGTCTCCCCCCTGTGCACTTTCTCCCGCGGTCACATTAAAATTGCGCATGCGCTCCTTCTGCCGCCGGGATCAGTTGAATGATTCAGTGCGCCCGCGTGGAATTCGTGCAGGCGCAGTAAATCAGACCGCCGCCATCTTTGTGCAGACAGCGGCGGTCACATTAAATCTGCGCATGTGCTCCTGTACAAAGATGGCGGCGGTCAGTGAATCATTCGGCTGATCCCGGCGGCGGCTTGTTCGCCCTAGTGTTCCGCGTGTGGTACCGAGCAAGAGGCTGGGTATGGCATATGCAGTGTGTGTGTTTTTGGTGTGTACGGCGTATAGTGTGTGTGTGTGTGTGTGGTGCATACGGCATATACAATGTCTTTGTGTGTGGTGCGTACGGTGTATACAGAGTGTGTGTATATGGCGTATACAGTGTGTGTGTGTTGTTTGCGTACGTCGTGTACAGTGTGTGTGTGTGGTGCGACGGTGTTCCGCTGGTGGTACTGCACAAGAGGCTGGTACTACCAGCAGTTTCCATGTTGAGACACCCATCACTTGGGGTGTCCTAATATGGTGGTTGGTGAACTTCCGCCGCTTGGAATTCTGGGATCCGGACACATCTGGACAGAACAGGATGTGAAGACATTACAAGGTAAGTATATATTAGATAGAAGTTTCCAGAGATTTGGCCTACAATAGTAAGTGACAGGGAACAGCCCTGTAGTCTCTTATGGATCACTGAAGCAGAGACCCGAGCACTGAACTTCCTTGTACCTGCCGGCTTCCTCACCACTTTGTCTGATTAGCAGGCCTCTCTATGTCGTTATCCAAGAAGTATCGTTTCTCCTTGCGGAGAACGACACGTTAAGCATGCCGAGACTTAAATCCGCAATGCTCCTCTGGGAATTATGCAAATTGTCTCTTCAGAGAGGAAGAGGACTAATGTTGTGACGCACATCATCACAGCAGTGGATGGGCACGTGTGCTGCTTCCCCGTTTAAACTCTATGGGACTCTCAGAACAGCAGTGACACCCTAAAATCTAAGCAACAAGATGGTGGCCTCCCTTCTGTCACTAGCCCTACTGCTATGCAATTAGTGATATGAACATTGGACGGATCAACAATGCAAAGAAGGAATCGCTATACTGGTAAATGGAGAAAGGGTAGATAATTATTTCGGGCAAATATCAAACTGAATTAGAACCTTGATGCCCAACCTCTGACCATTGGTACTCAGGCTTCAAGCAGTAAAAGGCAATTCTAGGTTTTGGTTGTAAAAAAAACAAGAAAATTAGCTATTGGCTGCAGTGGTCACGTGCGGTGTAGTAATGACATCAAGACAGACCAACAGCAGTGGATGAGTATAGCTGTTATATTTACCCTCCCCAAGCCTACAGAAAAAAACAAACTTAGAGATACTCATATCTTTATACATATGTATTGAAAATACAAGCAATTTACCACTTATTAAAATTTGCAGCTGTATGAGTTACTAACACTTTTCTTTGGTTTACCTAGGAGACTGACCACCGTTGCTGTCTAGCTTGCAAGCACTGCGCTGCTATAGCCAGATTAGGTGGAAACAGCGCACTCTTGTGATCCTGTTCAGCTTAAATAATGCTTACAAGCTTTCTTTTTACCTATTGAGCTTGTAAGCGCTGCTTATGTTTTGGTTTCTAACAGTGGTGGTTGGTCTCCAAGGCACTGAACTTTATAAACATTTTAGTAAGCAGTAAATTGCTTGCTTTTACAAGGTCTGTCCAGTTATGAAGATGGGAATGGCCCTTTAATAAATAAGAGTTGTGATTCCTGGGGACAGTGTGATGTTAGAGGCATATATTCCTTAGTGCTACATACATTTATTACCATAGTCTGTGTATCGCTGGGGTTACATACAATAACTTACAACCTATGTACAATAATACTACAGCATTCGCCTCCCATAGCCCCTATACACAGGGGCTGACCCCTCTGGGTATCCAGGCCGACTCCTTCTCCTTCAGCTCGCTTCAGGAGCAGCTTAAAAAATGTCATCATCGCAGATGTCCAAATATACGTCGAAGGCCTCGCGGTTACAATTCCCTTCCGGAGTGAAGACATATTTGTGAAACGTTCCATCCACACAGACGGCTGGGAGAGAAGAGTTTGGGTTAGATGTCGTCTTACTAGAGGTGAGGCTGGCTGACTGCGGGGGGTGCCAGAACAGACTCACCTATCACAGAGTTCACATTCTTCGAAGTGTTTCTGCCGAAGGCACAGATGCAGGCGGACTCTGCGGGCACAGTGAAACTGGCCAGACTCCACTGGGAATCTACGTACTGACCGATCATGGGACCGACTTTACCAACTCGTGCCAACCTGAATCAGAAGGAGATTGCAATAATAACTAAACAGTGCTCGTATTCATTGCAGAACTGCGACCTATACTGTAGAGAGGCACATCTGTCCACAGGGGAGCAAAACACTCTATAAAATGAAAGGGACTCAAACTGGTGCATCATGGTGGGGCCAAACATTTAAGTGCACCTTCACACCTGCTCGTTTTCCTCACTACATCTCCACCCCCTTGTTATTTTGATTGACAGCTCTGGCTTCATAGGGCAAGAGAAGGGAGGACATAGATGGAAACCAAGCAGGTGGGAAGGTGTATTTTTAGTCCCTCCATGAAGTACAGAGTGCCTGTGCTTGTTTTGAGCAGTCATTCTGTGCTGACAAAATTCCTTTAAGGGTAAGTGCACATGTTGTGGATTTTGCAAAATCCGCAGGTCAAAAGACCTGTGGTTTATCTGCGGATTAGGCCGGTTTCACATTTGCGCTTTATGGCGCAGCGACGGCCTGCGCACGGCAACCGCTAAGCCCCGCCCCCTGCCAGCTCCCTGCCTGCCCCATCCGGTCATCGCCGCCTACTAGCGCACATGGACGCTTGCGATCTGCGCACCCTATCTTTAGCATAGGGTGCGCAGATCGTGCGCTAGCAGGATTTTGCCGTGCGCTGCGCACTTTTGAAGGTGCGCCGAACGCAGCATGTTGCATTTCGGCGTGCACGGCGCACCTTCAAAAGTGCGCAGCGCACGGCAAAATCCTGCTAGCGCGCGGCCAGCGCACCCTATGCCAAAGATAGGGTGCGCAGATCACAAGCGTCCATGTGCGCTAGTAGGCGGCGATGACCGGATGGGGCAGGCAGGGAGCCGGCAGGGGGCGGGGTTTAGCGGCGGCCGTGCGCAGGCCGTCGCTGCGCCATAAAGCGCAAATGTGAAACCGGCCATAGCCTGCGGTTTTGCCCTGCGGTTTGACACCTATCATGGAGCAGATGTCAAAAAGCTGCGGAATCCGCACAAATAATTGACATGCTGCGGATTAGAAACCGAGGAAAAATCCGCAGCGTATGCACAGCGTTTTTTGTTTTTCATTGATTTTAATGGTACTGTAGGGCCGCAGGGCCAAATCCGCAGTGGATCCGCGGCAGAATCCGCAGCGTGTGCACATAGCCTAATTTTCATGCAATGCAGATGAATCCAAATGTGTATTGGCCCCCTTAGTGACCAGACCAATTTGTTTTTTTAATCTGACTTGTCACTTTGTGGCAATAACTCTGTCCCAGTGATTTTTTTTGTGTGACCCATTATATTTTATGATAATGGTAAATTTAGATCAATATTTTTATAAATAAAACAAAAGATATCAAATTTGACCAATAGATCTAAAAACTAACAATTTTCACACATTCAATGATTATCCCTTTAATCCAGACAGACATACCATATGAAATAATTAATAACCCTTCCTTCGTGTCTTCTTTACATCTGTAAAAACTGCAGCGTATTGTGGATGAAAATGATATAAATTCAATGCCCACTGCGCTGTTATGTGTATTTTTCCTGTGGTGCGATTGTCTGAATTCTGCGATATGTCAATTTCTCTTTCAGTTTATTTGCTTTTTTTTCTCCCCCATTGGCTTAGATGCGGGAAATCTCGCAGATAAATGCAGCACATGGGTATTTATTGCGTTTCTGCAGCAGAAAAAACAGTAAAAACTGATGTAACCACACCTATCAGTAAAAAAAATCAGGGATGTCTAATGATCCAGCACTTTGTCTCCAGGATTCTGGATTATTGGAATATCAGGATAAAGGTCAGTATAAGCCCGATACATACGCAGAACGACGATTCAGCTTTGTGTCCTTCAGAGCAAAGATGTGGACCGTTCCTTTATCACTGGAACTGCACAGAAAGGAGCTGTCATGGCTGAAGTTAATACTGGAGATAAAGGAAAGTCTGCACGTTAATAGGACGCCAATACGGGATTTCTATTGTTACGGCACCCATACCCATCCCGTATCCCATACAACACGTATCGGATATTTTACATCAACCTAAGACCTATACCGAGCCAAATAGGACCCAGGCTGAGTCTATGACCATCACAAGTGAAGAGAATCATGATAGTTCTCACTTATTACTGCCACATCCGGCGTAGGATGGATCACATACCAGTAGAGAGTGGCTGGGTCAGTACCACGCCGTAGTTCCACAAGTTGCTCCCTGGTCTGGGTGTCGAAGAGCCGTATTAAGGTGCCTTTCCGTGAGGCTGAAGCCACCAGCGTCCCCTGCTGATTGACCGCTAGGCAGCCTAGTTCACTTTGGTGGGCGTTTATGGTGAATGGGGCGGATGAGCTGCTGGGTTTGGCATTACACAGATCCTGAAAACAGAGGAAGAGCATGGACAAGGAATACCACGATACTGACCGGTCCCCATACTCAGACTCACCACCAGCTGTAAGCTGCCACATTTGTGTCCTGGGAAGATTAACAACTGCTTCTCCATACTGGGGCAGAGATCGCACAGGCCTGCAGGAGGAGAGACCACTTGACAGTGATAAAGTCCCCAAAACAGAGATTACAACACAGTACAGAACAGTGTGCCGCCATATGGCGCTCTGTGCAGGAAAAGTAATGATAGTAATATGGCACCTGCTGAATGCAGGTGATTTGACTGAGCCTGTGAGACCACTGAAGAGCACCAAAATAGGTGCGCCATAGATAGAAATTTGAAGCAGTTTGTTTTAAAGGGAATCAGTCATCCCCCGTCTTACAGCAGCATGATGTAGGGGCGAAGACCCTGATTCCAGTGATTTGTCACTAGGCTGCATGGTGCAGTTTGGATACAATCCCTGTTTTCTCTGCTGAAGATTTAGTGGTCTGAGTGCTGAGCTCTATATAACTCCATTCACACCTCTCATTGTGGTACACTGCATAGGCAGAAAGATGGCAGTCTGTGGAGGGAGCACGGTTATACAGACCTCATAAATATCAAGGACTGAGGACAGAAAACCCCAGAGATATTATATCTACACAGTGTCCTTACCTTTAGGGTTGTCTCTTGTATCAAATTCAAAGAGTTTAGTTGGGTTGTCTGGGAAGGAGTAGACGTAAATTCGGTTTTTCACTACGATGACAATCCTGTAAAGTTGAGCGTTGTTAGTTCTAAACTTCTGCAGAGCTGAAGAAATTCTGCACTTGTTGACCTTAGTTTATTGTAATATTTCTTTAATTTTGGATTGGAGGAATAAAAATGAAAGCTGTAAAAGCCCACTACATACACGAGATACAGTATATACAGGACCGCTCGCTCAGGGGTCGTACACTTTGGTCATCTCCGCTTAGGCCAAACACAAAAGTCCAAGAAGCACTGTCTAAATACTGAATGTGCTGTCTAGACAGGCCGCGGGTGTCTCACCCCAAACTGAACAGTCATATATATGCCTTTGGGTTGTTGATTTATGGTGAGGAGGCCCTGCGCTCTGTCTGAGCTCAAACCGTGATTCCCAGACGTCTGAGTTTGGCCCAGAGGAGGCCATGTCAGTACCACAGTCCACCTAGAGGTGAGTCACCCCCATACAGTTAGAGATGCCTGGACTCACTTGTCGGCACGCAGTCGCACACTGAGCACGGGCTTGGTGAACGTGAACTCCAGCACCAGCTTATCTTTTCCGTCCCGCGAGTCGTCCCAGATCAGCACTGATGAAATAAAGGAAACCTAAGAATCCATCCTGAGTCGGGAACACGAGGAGTAAGAAGTAATTACCTGAGATATCGGAGAATTTGGGGTTACTCCCGCCGCCCACCAGTGCCAGCAGATTACATCTGTGTAGCATCTCCACCTGCCCGACGCTGCCCACCTGCTCCACGTCTGGATGGGAGGAACATAACGCCGGTCACGGACTGACCACTAGAAAGGTCACGTGTCATTAGGATCCCATTAACCCGTTGCCTCCAGCCTTACCCAAGTGTCCTTTCTCCATCAGAGGCTCAATGTTAAAGATTCTCACTCCAGTCTCCATCGCACAACAGAAGCAGCCTGTGCCGTACAGGAAAGAGACCAAGAATTAATAATGTTCTGACTCATACTCTGTCTCAATGACAGGATCACATGTGACCGCTGCAGCCAATCACAGCAGCACATGTCATGTCAGCGACGAGCAGAGAGACGGTGGCAAGTATTCTATGCTTTTGGTAAAAAAGTCCAGTGAGAGGACAGAAGTATCTGCTCACCTGCATTGTGCTAAATGCAGGCAGTGTCACCAGTCATGTGACTGATAATGTGATCACTGGTGCCCCCCTACTTAGCTGTCACCACAGGGGACCATTCTGCGTGACCTGAGCTACTATGGAAGCACAGCTGCAGCAGGAGACTCCATAACCCGGAGCAATGCCTGTATGTTTAGGGATCTGATCTACGACACTGTGGGAAGCGGTCGTGCACTTTTAGCTCGTGTCTGAATTACATTTCGTACAGAGTGGGCAGAGTATTTTTAATAATTTCCCATGACTCCGCTGCTGCCTCCCCTGTATAACATTGATCGCTACCTGTCCTGTAATATGTCTTTACTAGCACACACCTCTCTTATAAGAGGGAGAAGCAATAGATGAAAGTTGTCAGTGGCCGCCATCTTTAGAAGCTTCTCACCCCGCCCCCTGGTGACCACTGCGGGCAGCCCGTGACGTCACAGCTATAAGCCTTCACTACTCACTCTGGTCCTGGTTGAACCGCAGCCCGTTGACGCCGCGCTGCTGAGACATGGCCGTCCAGGGACACCCGCTGTAAGGAGACGGAGGTTACACGGTGACAGCGTCCCCCACAGAGCTGAGCCGGGCAGTCGCCTGCCTGTGTCTGCGAGCCGAGGACTGACCGCTGCTGTGTTCACACCGGCTCTTCCGTGTTTACATGTTACAAAGTCGCGGCAGGGCGGAAGTGACGTCACGAAGCTCAGACGGTCGGCGCCATCATTAGTGAGGGCAAATCAGCACAAGGAAGATGGAATGACAGGATATATGGGGGATGTTATAAGATAGTGACTAATACGCCTCCAATACTATGAGAAGAGCTCAGAAGGACTGGTGACACAGGAATTGGGAAAGGGAGAAATACTGCCTTATTGCTGTGAAAGGCTCTAAAGCAGGGGTGGGGAACCTCAGGCCCCAGGGCCATTTACGGCCCTCGATGACCTTTTATCAGGCTCCTGGGCAGATTTTCAGGGACCGCATTCTTGGGCAGGGAGCTGTATTTTGGTTACCACACACTCATTAATTTCTTCTTGCTCTGTTAGCGCACACACACGCTGTGCTCACTACTGAACACTGAAGGGCATGCAATGAAAGATTACGTCATGAAACCAGTGCCAGAGTCAGGATGTACTTTATGGGCGGAGTTTGTACGGCCCACGAAGGATGGTATAAATATCCAAAAGGCCCTTGGCAGAAAGAAGATTCCCCACACCTGCTTTAAAGGAAGATAGGCACATACAGTGGGTACGGAAAGTATTCAGACCCCTTTACAGTTTTTACTCTTTTTTTCATTGCAGCCATTTGGTAAATTCAAAAAAGTTCATTTTTTTTGTCATTAATGTACTCTCTGCACCCCTTCTTGACTGAAAAAAAAATAGAAATTTGTGCAAATTTATTTAAAAAGAAAAAAACGAAATATCACATGGTCATAAGTATTCAGACTCTTTGCTCAGACACTCATATTTAAGTCACATGCTGTCTATTTCCTTGTGATCTTCCTTGAGATGATTCTACTCCATTGGAGTCCAGCTGTGTTTAATTAAACTGATAGGATTTGATTTGTAAAGGCACACACCTGTCTATATAAGACCTCACAGCTCACAGTGCATGTCAGACCAAATGAGAATCATGAGGTCAAAGGAACTAGCCAAGGAGCTCAGAGACAGAATTGTGGCAAGGCACAGATCTGGCGAAGGTTACAAAAGAATTTCTGCAGTACTCAAGGCTCCTAAGAGCACCGTGGCCTCCATAATCCTTAAATGGAAGAAGTTTGGGACCACCAGAAGTCTTCCTAGACCTGTCCATCCAGCCAAACTGAGCAATCGTGGGAGAATCGCCTTTGTGAGAGAAGTAAAGAACAACCCCAAGATCACTGTGGCTGAGCTCCACAGATGCAGTAGGGAGATGAGAGAAAGTTCCACAAAGTCAGCCATCACTGCAGCCCTCCACCAGTCGGGCCTTTATGACAGAGTGGCCCAACGGAAGCCTCTCCTCAGTGCCAGACATATGAAAGCCCGCATAGAGTTTGCTAAAAAACACATGAAGGATTCTCAGACTATGAGAAACAAGATTCTCTGGTCTGATGAGAAGATAGAACTTTTTTTGGTGATAACTCTAAGTGGTATGTGTGGACAAAACCAGGCACTGCTCATCACCTGCCCAATACAATCCCAACAGTGAAACATGGTGGTGGCAGCATGATGATATAAAGGTGTTTTTCAGCTGCAGGGCGAGAACGACTGGTTGCAATTGAAGGAAACATGAATGCGGCCAAGTACAGAGCTATCCTGAGTGAAAACCTCTTCCAGAGTGCTCTGGACCTCAGACTTGGCCGAAGGTTCACCTTCCAACAAGACAATGACCCTAAGCACACAGTTAAAATAACAAAGGAGTGGCTTCAGAACAACTCTGTGACCATTCTTGACTGGCCCAGCCAGAGCCCTGATCTAAACCCAATTGAGCATCTCTGGAGAGACCTGAAAATGGCTGTCCACCAACGTTCACCATCCATCCTGAAGGAACTGGAGAGGATCTGCAAGGAAGAATGGCAGAGGATCCCCAAATCCAGGTCTGAAAAACTTGTTGCATCATTCCCAAGAAGACTCATGGCTGTACTAGCTCAAAAGGGTGCTTCTACTCAATACTGAGCAAAGGGTCTGAATACTTATGACCATGTGATATTTCAGTTTTCTTTTTTTAATAAATTTGCAAAAATTTCTACATGTTTTTTTTTCAGTCAAGATGGGGTGCAGAGTGTAAAAAAAAATCTTTTTTTAAGTTTGCCAAATGGCTGCAATGAAACAGAGTGAAAAATATAAAGGGATCTGAATACTTTCCGTACCCACTATAGTGATCAGTGGTCTGCCTGGTAGTGGTAAGGGGGGCTGTAATGTTTACGTATCGTAAGATATGATTTAGTAGAACATTCTAGAATCTCCCATTGCCAATCTACTGATGAGAAAATCAGCCTGTCACAGCTGCAGATGTGATTTTCCTTCCCCCCTCCCTAGCAGCTGTGTGTATGTGTCCCCTCTGCCTGCTGGTAATAGGACACCGGCCATTTCCTGTCCATTCCCTGGACAGCTAAGGAATGTGGATTAACTACGTGAAAGGAATCTATGTCCTGGCCATGCGGCCAATCCATTTATGGGAAATATTAAAAGAAGTCACATCGCAAGAACCATATGTGACAGAGATATAAAAACCACATCTCTGCGTAGGGCACAAACCCAGTATTCTGATCCCTAGTTTTCACGGTTCTAACACACCCAGAAACTGAGATATGGATTACTCCCAAATGGTGTGTCCGAACTACTGCATGTTTGGTTTTGTTTTATTGTATTCGATAAACGTGGAAAAATGATACCACTGCGTGTTTGTGCGAACTTCCCTCTTCGAGATATAGTTATAATAAGTTTTGTAGTTTGATTCTAAATCCAAGAGTAGGGGGCTGAACCTCCCCAGCCTGCCCCTTCTGTGATGTCACACAGCAGAGGCCATAAGGCATTCCCTTGAACAAACCAGGCAGTTAAGCTGCAGAGTCCGTGCTGACAAGAACCCCAGATGCAGGGGGACGTCTGGCTCCGCCTTCTTTCCCCACATGGTTTGCCTAATACTAACTAAGCACATGTAAGTCTTAATCTCTGTTTTTTAATCCTTGTTATTTTATATTTGCAATGTACATATTTAATGTCTCAACTTTGTAACAACTTTTATCTGTGTAATCACTGCCCACCTTTTGGGAATAAATGATACATTTATTAGTTTGTCTTCATGCTCTAGAAACGAACCCGTGCCTTTAAGATAATTACGCTACCGATTGGGTTGGCTTCGAACCCCTCTATTACATCTATAACTTAAGCAGAGAAATCTGGAACTGGTGGCAGCGTGGTGTGTTTTGGCTGGTTGGGCTAGCTGGCAGTGACGGAAGGGTTTTATATTCTGATTGGGTGGCTGTGGCCAGAGCATTGATAAATCCCTCACTGCAGCAGCCTGACCGCCCATGCACAACAAGCAGCCCATCCAGCAACTAATTATCCTAGGTTTAGTTCCCTGACTGACCTGAGGGTAAGGGGGGTGCCGGAGAGCTGCGAGTTCCAAAGTGAAACTGAGAAAGTGTGATATACATAAATCCCTGCAGTTCTTGGAAGGTTGTTAGCAGTGGTGGGGCATCCAAAATAAACCCCCTGTGATAAAATGTTAGGGCAAGACTAGCTTGCTGTATTTTTGTCATATGGTGACAGTGGTGGGACGACTAAGATAAGCCCCCACTGTGCCTGTGTTTGCCATGTGCTGGCAGTGCGTCGCATTCCCTCCGTCCACTGACCTACCCGTGTCAGCGGTGGCTTCGTGACATATTGGTGGCAGCGGTGGGATAATCATAGAGCATTAGTGATTTGGTTTGAGCGATCATGCCTCTCACTAAAAACCTGCACGGTTCCTGCGGGAATCCTGCATCATAGGTTTTGGATAACAGACTCAGTGTTTACTAGTCCCTGAGACATTTTTGTGTGCATGCGAGTATTCCCCTGCCTTCTCTTTGTTTTTCTTTTCTATCTTTTATTTGGCAACCATGGCTACGATGGGAGCAGAGTGGTATAAGCAGCATAACAAGGCCGCTCTTTTTGCCCTCTGCAGGGTGTGGCGGATCGACACCACGAACAAAAACAAAGCCCAACTGATCGTGGCTCTGGTGCAACGGGAAAACGACCAGAGCGCAGCGAACGCAGAAGCTGGCCCAAGCGACAATGGTGCTGCAGCAGAGGCTCCACTCCGGAGCGCTGGCTCCACATACAATCTGGACAGATTGGACCCCTACCTGCAAGCGGCCTTGAACGAACTCCCCGCCTAAGACAGTGAGGGACGGGTGAGGCTGATCCAGCAATATCGGCGGGAGGCCCGAGCCGAAAGAGAAGCCCAGAGAGCCCATGAACTTGAGATGCTCCGGCAGTGGGGAACATCTTCCATAGCCCGAAGCAGTGAGCCCAGCAGCGACCAGAGTCCTAAACCCCGGCCAGAGCATTTTCCCGTGATGGAAAAGGGCAGGGACTTGGACATGTTTCTGCAAGCCTTTGCGAAAGCCTGCAGACAGTACCGGCTGGATAAGGACCAATGGGCCAGGTACTTGACCCCAGGGCTAAAAGGCAAAGCCCTGGAGGCGTTTGCTTCTCTCCTGCAAGCGCACGATGGCGACTATGATGCCATAAAGCAGGCTCTGATCGCCAAATACCGGCTGACACCCGAGGTGTACCGAAAGAAGTTCCGGAACCTCCAATGTGGCCCACACGACAGTTATAGCGATGTGGTGCAAGGACTCAGGACCCACTTTGACCAGTGGATCCATGGACTGTCAGTTGATTCCTTTGAGCTGCTACGGGACCTGATGATCAAAGACCAGTTCCTGCATCTCTGCCCAGCTGAGGTCCGACAGTTCATCCTGGACCGAGAACCAACGAATGCGGACAGAGCGGCGCAGATCGGCGACAACTATGAGGCCAACCGGAAGCCAGAGACACGGAGGCCAGTCACCACCAGCTGGAGAGGGGGTAAGCCTGCAACCTACCCCAGTGCCCCTGCCAGCCGTCCCTCCGGAGGCCCTGTCCCTGTTGCCAACACCAGGCCTACTACTGACAGTCACAAGTGTTTCAACTGCGATCGGACTGGTCACATCAGTGTCACCTGTCCAGAAAGGCTGAAGAACCCCCCCAGCCAAGGCCTCTGGGCGCAACGCCTCTGTTCTTTTGGTGGTCGGTGTGGTTGGGAGGATTGATGACAACGTTCAACCCGTCCAGGTGGGAGCCCATTGTGCTACGGGCCTCAAGGACACCGGGGCTGAACGAACCCTCATCCATCCTGGACTGGCGGCCCCTGAAGAGTTTATTGAGGGGAAAACCCTGACTGTCACCGGGATCGGGGGTACCCCCTGTCCCTTGCCAGTGGCTCGGGTATTTCTTGATTGGGGTGCTGGTAGCGGGGTGAGGGAAGTGGTAGTGTCCGAAAACCTGCCCATTGATGTTTTATTGGGGACTGACTTGGGGAGGATGGTTGCATACTACGTCCCTGACACCCCTCCCCAATCTGATAATAAGGGTAACATTAATCCTGATGATGATGATGATGATTATGGGGAACTGAATGTGTTACCTGCTAATGCCTTGATGAGTAATGATGCAACTAATAACCATTCTCCCCCCAGGACTGATGGTGATGTAACTGTACCAAAGAAATCTGATAACCATTCTTTTCCTAGGAATGATGATGATGATGTATCTGTGCCGACTGAACCTGTTAACCATTTCTTTGAAACGGTAGATGTGTTCACAGGTACCAAAGTGCTCAGCCCCGTCACTCTGCGGAGTGAGACGGCTGAGGAACCCCTGGCAGGAGCAAGCAGCGGTGCTCAAGGAAATGGGGAGGTGCATGGGGACCATGAGGAAGGTAATGCCATGCAACTGACCAGTGCCACTGAGGAAGGTAACTGGCCCATAAGTAGCACTGCTCCTGAAGTGTTGGGGATGGATGGGGAGGTAGAGCCCATGGCAGCGCCGGCTGGTGGGTCTGTAGAAATCCCTGGGGATACAGCATACATAGCAGCTGTCATGCGCAGTCAGAGTGCCCAGATGGCAGGTAGCGCCCTGCCCTCTGGACCCTCTTCTGCTACAAGAGAGAATGAACCAGAGGTGAACCCAGAGCAGGTTCCAGAGGGTCCCAGTAAGGAAGGAACCCTGACGTCACTTCTGGCTGCCTCTAGCCAGGAGTTCCAGGCTGCTCTGCACTCAGATGCGAGTCTGGAGAAATTGAGAGATCTCGCCGAGACACCCACCTCCAAGTCTCATAAGGAGCGGGTGTTCTGGGAACGAGGAAGGTTGTACCAGGAGACAGTACCCGGAGAATCCCAAAAGGAATGGTTGAGGGAAAGAGAGCTGGACGTCCCCTATCAGTTCAGAACTGAGTTGTTGCGGATCGCCCATGAGATTCCACTCGCTGGACACTTGGGGATAAGCAAAACAAAGGCACGGCTGTCTCAACACTTCTATTGGCCCAAGATGGGGACAGATGTAACACAATACTGCCGCTCCTGTGACACCTGTCAAAAAGTGGGTAAGGCGGGGCCTGCTCTTAAGGCTCCCCTTATCCCGTTGCCAGTGATAGAGGAGCCTTTCCAGAGAATCGCGGTGGACATTGTAGGGCCGCTGGCCATCCCCAGCAGCTCCGGAAAGCAATACATTCTCACCGTGGTAGACTACGCTACCCGGTACCCAGAGGCAGTAGCTCTGTCTTCAACCAGGGCAGATAAGGTGGCTGACACACTGGTGACCATCTTTTCAAGGGTAGGATTTCCCAGGGAGATGCTTACCGATCAAGGGACCCAATTCATGTCTCGCCTAATGGAGACTCTCTGTAAGAAAATGCAGGTGCAGCACCTGGTATCGAGTGCGTATCACCCACAGACCAATGGTTTGTGTGAACGCTTCAACGGTACCCACAAACAGATGCTCCGCATGCTGGTTGAGACCCAAGGGCGCGACTGGGAGCGGTACCTCCCACACCTGCTGTTCGCTTACAGAGAAGTTCCGCAGGCCTCGACGGGGTTCTCCCCCTTCGAACTGCTGTATGGCAGGCGAGTCCGGGGACCCCTTGGGTTGATAAAAGAATCCTGGGAAGATGAGCCAAACCCCACAGAAGTGTCCATCGTGGATTATGTCATGCGCTGCAGACCTTGACGCAGTTGGTACATGACAACATGGTGCAGGCTCAGGCTGATCAGAAGCCACTGGTACGACCAGAACGCCCGGGAGCGGACCTACCAGGTGGGTCAAAAGGTGTGGGTGCTGTTCCCCGTACCAACGGATAAGCTTCAAGCAGCCTGGGAAGGCCCATACGTCATTCACCAACAGCTCAACCCGGTCACCTACGTGGTCACGCTTGACCATGCTCGGGGTAGGCGCAAGGCCTTTCACGTCAATATGCTGAAGGCTCACCACGAACGTGAAGCTTGCGTCCTATCTGTCTGCAACCTTCCCGAGGATAGGGAGGAAGATCCCCTCCTGGACATGCTGGCCCAAGCCAAGGCCAATGGGTCCATTGAGGACATGGAGATAAGTGATTTATTAACCGTACCCCAGCGGTCGCAGTTGGCCACCCTGGAACCCTTCCGGGTCGTGTTCACCAACCGACCTGGGAGGACGGAGTTAGCGGTTCATGAGGTGGACACCGGGAATCACGCCCCACTACGGCGAACACCTTATCGGATCTCTGAGGCGGTGCAACAGGTCATGCGCCAAGAGATCAATGAGATGTTACAGCTAGGAGTGATTCGACGGTCAAAAAGCGCGTGGGCCACGCCTGTTGTCCTCGTGCCTTAAAAGGATCGAACCTCCCGGTTCTGCGTGGTCTACAGGGGGTTCAACGCCATCACAACCTCTGATGCACACCCGATGCCGCGCATCGAGGATCTGCTTGAGCGGTTTGCAAAAGCAAAATACTTATCCATCATGGATTTGAGTCGGGGATACTGGCAGATTCCCCTGAGCCCTGAGGCGCAGGAGTAATCCGCCTTTATCACCCCCTTTGGACTGTATGAGTCCACAGTCATGCCCTTCGGCATGAAAAATGCCCCTGCCACTTTCCAGCGGATGGTCAACCACTTGCTCCGGGGACTGGAGGACTACACGGTTGCGTACTTGGATGACATTGCCATCTTCAATTCCACCTGGGAGGAACACCTTCAGCATCTCCAGGAGGTGCTCAAGCGTCTTCACAAGGGAGGCCTGACTATCAAGCCGGGAAACTGCCAGATGGGCATGAGTGAGGTCCACCACCTGGGGCACCGGGTAGGCGGGGGTTCCATGAGTCCGGAGCCGGAGAAAGTGGACGCAATTGTGTCCTGGCCCACCCCCAGGACCAAGAAACAGGTGAAGTCCTTCTTGGGCACCGCAGGGTACTATAGGCGGTTTGTACAAGACTATAGCGCCCTTGCAAAACCCTTGACCGACCTCACCAAGCAGAGGCTACCCCAAACAGTCAACTGGACAGATGACTGTGAGGCGGCCTTCCAAGCTTTGAAAACAGCCCTGTGTAACTCTCCAGTGTTGAAAGCAGTCGACAGCAGTCGCCCGTTCCTGGTACAGACCGACGCCAGCGAGTTTGGCCTCGGTGCTGTGCTCAGCAGCTTGACTGTCGTAACGCGTCGGGCATTTCTCCTGAGCCCCTGCCTTCTCTCCCCATGCCTCTCCACTCACTGCATGAGTATCCTTGGTCTTTATTTATCCATGCAGGCATTTGCCTTTGTGACACAGGTTGTATACGGTGTTTTGCCCCCCTCCATTCTAGGGTAATCTCTCATTTCATTTTAACAGCAGAATAGCACCTGCTGCATTCATTATTTAGTCTCTGCAGTGTTTGGTTTTATGGGAATTAGGCTGTATACTTTAAGTACACTTATATTGTGGTATATTGTGCACCACTTTAATCCTGTTATTTGTTGATCTGTACAAAATATTGTGTATGTGGGGTCATTGCAGGGGCTTAACCCTCATGGGTTATGGGATAAACATGATTGCATTTTTGCAGTTTTAATTGCTTTTAATGTTTTTTGTGTGTTCGGGTGTTCCAATAAAGAATTATCTGTTATTATTTCTTCAGTGATCCCTGCTATGTACATGCCTCTTTTTCTCTACATGGTTTCGTGCTCAGCCAGGTCGACTTGGGGAACCAGGAGCACCCCGTGTTGTACTTGAGCCGGAAAGTTTTGCCGAGGGAAGTGGCATACTCCACCATCGAGAAGGAGTGCCTGGCCATGGTGTGGGCACTGCAGCGTTTGCAGCCCTACCTGTAAGGGCGCACCTTCACGCTGGTAACCGACCACAACCCTCTGAGCTGGCTGCACACAGTGTCCGGAACCAACGGAAGGTTGCTCCGCTGGAGCCTTGCCCTTCAACAGTACGACTTTACCGTACAACACAAAAAGGGCAGCGAGCATGGTAATGCCGATGGGTTGTCCCGCCGGGGCGAACCCGCTGAGGTGCGCATGGCGGATTACTGTCAGGTTATGCCTCCGTAGCGCACTCTAAAAGGGGGAGGTGTAATGTTTAAGTATCGTATGATACGATTTTGCAGAACATTCTAGAATCTCCCATTGCCAATCTATTGATGAGAAAATCAGCCTGTCACAGCTGCAGATGTGATTTTCCTCCCCCCCCTCCCTAGCAGCTGTGTGTATGTGTCCCCTCTGCCCGCTGGTAATAGGAAACCGGCCATTTCCTGTCCATTCTCTGGACAGCTAAGGAATGTGGATTAGCTACGTGAAAGGAATCTCTTTGTCCTGGCCATGCGGCCAATCCACTTATGGGAAATATTAAAAGAAGTCACATCGCAAGAACCATATGTGACAGAGATATAAAAAACACATCTCTGCGTAGGGCACAAACCCAGTATTCTGATCCCTAGTTTTCACGGTTCTAACACACCCAGAAACTGAAATATGGATTACTCCCAAATGGTGTGTCCGAACTACTGCATGTTTGGTTTTGTTTTATTGTATTCGATAAACGTGGAAAAATGATACCACTGCGTGTTTGTGCGAACTTCCCTCTACTAGATATAGTTATAATAAGTTTTGTAGTTTGATTCTAAATCCAAGAGTAGGGGGCTGAACCTCCCCAGCCTGCCCCTTCTGTGATGTCACACAGCAGAGGCCATAAGGCATTCCCTTGAACAAACCAGGCAGCTAAGCTGCTGAGTCCGTGCTGACAAGAATCCCAGATGCAGGGGGACGTCTGGCTCCGCCTTCTTTCCCCACATGGTTTGCCTAATACCAACTAAGCACATGTATGTGTTAATCTCTGTTTTTTAATCCTTGTTATTTTATATTTGTAATGTACATATTTAATGTCTCAACTTGGTAACAACTTTTATCTGTGTAATCACTGCCCACCTTTTGGGAATAAATGATAAATTTATTAGTTTGTCTTCATGCTCTAGAAATGAACCCGTGCCTTTAAGATAATTACGCTACCGATTGGGTTGGCTTCGAACCCCTCTATTAAGTCTATAACTTAAGCAGAGAAATCTGGAGCTGGTGTCAGCGTGGTGTGTTTTGGCTGGTTGGGCTAGCTGGCAATGACGGAAGGGTTTTATAAGCTGATTAGGTGGCTGTGGCCAGAGCAGTGATAAATCCCTCACTGCAGCGGCCTGACCGCCCGTGCACAACAAGCAGCCCGTCCGGCGACTAGTTATCCTAGGTGTAGTTCCCTGACTGACCTGAGGGTAAGGAGGGCACCGGAGAGCTGCGAGTTCCAAAGTGGAACTGAGAAAGTGGGATATACATAAATCCCCGCAGATCTTGGAAGGTTGTTAGCAGTGGTGGGGCATCCAAAATAACCCCCCTGCGATAAATTGTTAGGGCAAGACTAGCTTGCTGTATTTTTGTCATATGGTGCCAGTGGTGGGATGACTAAGATAAGCCCCCACTGTGCCTGTGATAGCCGTGTGCCGGCACTGCGTAGCATTCCCCATCAGTGACATACCGGTGTCAGCGGTGGGATCGTGACAGGGGCTCTAGAGGCACATGGTGCTCTGTTCACCTGGAAGTGATGTGGGGAGCTCTGCAGGCAAATAGTGATCAGTGATCTTCCTGGTCGTGGTGTCTGTGGAGGGCATATAGTGATCTGTCTGGTAGTGGTGTGGGGGGGCTCTGGAGGCACATAGATGTCTGTGGTTTGCCTGGTAGTGTTGTCTGTGGGGGGTATATAGTGAGCTGCCTGGTAGTGTTGTAGTTGCTGGAGGCACATAGTGATCAGTGGTCTGCCTGGTAGTGGTGTGGGGGATCTGAAAGAACATAGTGATCAGTGGTTGGCCTGGTATTGGTGCGGGGGGGCTCTGGAGGCACATAAGTGATCAGTGGTCTGTTAGTGGTGTTTGTGGAGGCACATAGTAATCTGTCTATTAGTGGTGTGGGGGACACTCGAAGCACATGGTGATCAGTGATCTGCCTGGTAGTGGTGTGGTGGGCTTTGGAAGTAAATGATGATCAGTCGCATAGCTCCCAACCATCCCGATTCTCGCAGAACAGTCCCGTTTTTGACACCCCCACCCGCGTCCCGCCCAGGACTCTATTTTTCCTGCACTGCACTGAGCCGCCACGTCCCTCCATGCACCGACCCCATCCTCGCCCTCCCAGAGACCCACCGCAGCCTGCAATGACATCATAGGCTGTTCTGTGGCTGTGTGCTAGTGATGTGTCATTTGTGAACGAACCGAGACAAAGAGCCGGCTCTTTCATGTGACCGACGGGAGTCGGCTCACCACTGGGAGCTGAGCCAAATTTTTTTTTTTCCCCTGCTGTTTGTGTAGCTTCTTCCTGCCTGGCTGGGGGCTGGGAGGAGACTTAGAGCAGTGAATACAAGTGGGGAGTGACTGGCAAGGCTTTGACTTGCGACTGGGCTCCTCCCACATGAACACATAGCTGTACTGTGATTGGCTGCTCAGTGTAGTGAGTGCACACACATGATCTGTGACAGATCACAATCTGCAGTCACACAGACTGTCAGTGTCACTGACATAACAGTGGATGTTCAGCAGACAGAGTGGCGCACCCCCCACGAGATCACGGTAGACACATTCCCCCCAGGAGATCGCAGTATGCGTAAGCACTGAACGCATACCGCGATCTCTGACAACACCTTACCGATTCGGTGTTGCCGCGTGGTCTTGCGTCTGGCGGTGATGACAGGAGAGGGCGGGTTGTTGGGCCGGAATCGGCACATGCGCAGTCCGCTCTTTCTGGAGCCATTTTGTGGAAGACACACTGCAGTGTGTCTTCAAGAAAATGGCGCCAGAAAGAGAGGAATGTGCAGGCGCCAATTCCGGCCCAACAACCCGCCCTCTCCTCACATCATGGCACAAAAGATTACCGATTGGGTATTCACCGTGAAGTCAGTAGAGGGCGGGTTGTGGCGCCATGCATACCAGGATAGGTGGGTTAGAGGACCATGCATACCAGGATAGGGGGTTGAGAGGACCATGCATACCAGGACAGGGGGTGAGGAGACCATGTATACCAGGATAGGGGGGTGAGGGGACCATGCATACCAGGATAGAGGGGGTGAGAGGACCATGCATACCAGGATAGGGGGGGTGGGAGGACCATGCATACCAGGATAGGGGGGTGAGGGGACCATGCATACCAGGATAGAGGGGGTGAGAGGACCATGCATACCAGGATAGGGGGGTGAGAGGACCATGCATACCAGGAAAGGGGGGTGAGGGGACTGTTGTGAGTTCATTTTCCCCTTCACTACTGAGGCCCGAGGAACTCCCTATTCTGGTGAAGAATAGATAGATTTTCTGTGGGATCCTTGGAGACCAGTCTGAATTCCTGCTCTTCTAAAGCTAAGTTTTCTGCTCGGCCTTTTGCATTTGTGCTTTGACTTTGTTTTGCTTTGTTTTTCTGGATTTCTGCCATTCCCTGCTGGGGTGAGCTGAATTCCTTTAGCTCTGTCTTCTGAAAATACCTGAGTGCTGATTTAGTTTTTGAAGCCTAGCTGCTTCAGGGTCTTATTCCATATCAGCTTGTTGGCTTATGTCTTTGATAGGGTTTTGGCAGATTGCAGACAGCAACCTTCCTTTCCTGTTCTGTTTAGTTAGCTTGGGCCCCATCGTTTGCTCAGCCTATCTTTCTATCTGTGTGAGTGTTTTTTCATCTTGCTTCACCGTCATTATATGTTGGGGGCTGCCTTTTTACTTTGGGGTCTGCTCTGGGGCAGTTTAGATTTCCTTTTCTGTCTTTAGGCTATTTAGCTCTCCGGCTGTGATCGAGGGGTCTAGGGCACCGTAGGAACCCCCCACGGCTACTGCTAGTTGTGTTGATAGGTTCAGGGGTCTGCAATCTGATAGTTGCCAACTTCTCTGGTTTTCTGGACATAGCTTCTATTTTTGTGTCTGCCTCCTACGGTGACTCAATCATAACAGAATCACCCGCCATACCGCAAATCCTAGGGTACTCAATAGCAGGAAAGAATTGTAAAAAAAAAAAAAAAAAAAAGTGTGTATATTTTTTCCTCTATATCTCTGAGGCCGTAGGGGGAATTTTTTTTTCTCTCAATGGAGATAAAGCAATTGTCTGATCGTGTGGAGCAGCTCGCTGCGGAAGTGCGGGGAATTTCCGCCTACCTTGCTCATTCACATGCTGC
Organism: Dendrobates tinctorius; assembly: GCF_039654945.1. NCBI lineage: Eukaryota > Metazoa > Chordata > Amphibia > Anura > Dendrobatidae > Dendrobates > Dendrobates tinctorius. The sequence goes on along the minus strand of NW_027361788.1, from coordinate 21,474,060 downwards.
TGAACCAAAGATTCCTACACCTGATGTATTTTTTGGGGATCGGTCTAAATTTTTGAATTTCAAAAATAATTGTAAATTATTTTTTGCCTTGAAGCCTAACTCGTCAGGGAGCTCCACGCAGCAGGTTAAAATTGTCATCTCTTTGCTGCATGGCGATCCCCAGGATTGGGCGTTTTCTTTGAAACCAGATGATCCTATTCTGACTAATGTGAACGCATTTTTTCAGGCCTTGGGGTTGTTGTATGACGAACCTAATGCCATTGATCAGGCTGAAAAGACCCTGCTGGCATTGAACCAGGGTCGAGATTCTGCAGAATTGTACTGTAAAAAATTCCGAAAGTGGGCAGTACTTACTACCTGGAATGATAATGCCTTGGCAGCTCTCTTTCGGAAGGGGTTGTCAGAAGCCGTAAAAGATACTATGGTGGGATTTCCAGTTCCCTCTGGTCTTAACGATTCTATGTCATTAGCCATTCAGGTTGATCGGCGTTTGCGTGAACGCAAAGCTGCACGAGAGGTGTTGCCACCTGTTGAACAAATGTCTGAACCTATGCAATGTGATAGAGTTTTGTCCAGAGAGCAGCGTCAGGAGTTCAGAAGGCGTAATAAGTTGTGTTTTTTCTGTGGAGATGCCTCGCATATTAATTCTGTCTGTCCTAAACGAGAGAAACGCTTTGCACACACGTTTTCTGTTGGTGGTGTTCAACCTAAGTTTCTTCTGGCTATTACGCTGATCTGCTCCCTGTCCACATTTTCCGCCAAGGCTTTTGTGGATTCGGGAGCAGCCCTAAACCTAATGGACTTGGATTTTGCTAAACGTTGTGGATTTCCGATGACACCTCTGCAGACGCCTATCCCTTTGAGGGGGATTGATGCTACTCCTTTGGCTAAAAATAAACCTCAGTTTTGGACCCAGGTGGTAATGCGGGTCGCCCCAGACCATCAAGAAAATTGCAGATTTTTGGTGTTGCATAATCTGCATGATACTATTGTTCTGGGGTTTCCCTGGCTACAAATTCATAATCCAGTTTTAGATTGGAAATCTGTGTCTGTGGTGAGTTGGGGTTGTCGGAGTGCCTTTAGTGAGGCTCCGGTGTTTTCCACCTCTCCTCAGTCGCATGATGTTCCTGATTATTTGGCGGACTTTTATGATGTATTTAGTGAGAATGAGTCTGCGTCCTTGCCTCCTCATAGGAGTTATGACTGTGCAATTGAACTGAGCCCGGGGTGTAAATTTCCCAAGGGTCGGCTCTTCAATTTATCTGTACCAGAGCACGAGGCTATGCGATCCTATATTAAGGAGGCGTTGGAGAAGGGTCATATTAGACCATCCTCGTCACCCTTAGGTGCCGTTTTTTTTTTTGTAGCCGAAAAGGATGGATCATTAAGACCTTGTATTGATTATCGTGCCCTCAACAAAATTACTGTTAAATATCAGTATCCGTTACCCCTGATTTCTGATCTATTCTCCAGAGTTAAAGGTGCTTGCTGGTTTACCAAGCTTGACCTCAGGGGGGCGTATAATCTTATTCGCATTAAGCATGGGGATGAATGGAAGACGGCGTTTAATACTCCGGAGGGACATTTTGAGTACCTGGTGATGCCTTTTGGGCTCACTAATGCCCCTTCTGTCTTCCAGTGCTTCATGAACGATATTTTCCGAGATTTTGTCGATAAATTTTTGATTATCTATCTGGATGATATTTTGATCTTCTCCAAGGATTGGGATTCTCATGTGGAACATATTCGGACTGTGTTCCGGATCTTGAGGGAGAATTCCCTGTATGTCAAAGGATCTAAATACCTTTTTGGAGTACAGAGGATTTCTTTTTTGGGATTTATTTTGTCCCCGTCAACTATTGAAATGGACCCGGCCAAGGTACAGGCCATTTACGATTGGGTTCAGCCCACTTCCTTGAAGGCCCTCCAGAAGTTTTTGGGTTTTGCTAATTTTTATCGGAAATTTATAGCAAAATTTTCTAGTATTGCCAAGCCATTGACTGATTTGACTAAGAAGGGTGCTGATGTGTTAAATTGGTCTCCGGAGGCTGTTTCTTCCTTTCAGGAGCTGAAGCGAAGATTCACCTCCACCCCGGTTTTGCGGCAACCTGATGTCTCACTTCCGTTCCAGGTAGAGGTGGATGCTTCTGAGATTGGTGCAGGAGCTGTTTTGTCCCAAAAGGATCCTGTAACATCTAAAATGAATCCCTGTGCTTTCTTTTCCCGAAAGTTCTCTCCATCTGAACGTAACTATGATGTGGGGAATCGGGAACTGTTGGCCATGAAATGGGCATTTGAGGAGTGGAGACATTGGTTGGAGGGAGCTAAGCATCAAGTCGTGGTCCTCACTGACCACAAGAATTTGATTTACCTAGAGTCGGCTAAGCACTTGAACCCTAGACAGGCTAGGTGGGCCTTGTTTTTTACACGTTTTGATTTTGTGGTTTCTTTTCTTCCTGGAACTAAGAATGTCAAGGCAGACGCCCTCTCTAGGAGCTTCTTTGCTGATTCTCCTGTGGTGATCAAGCCTGCTACCATCTTAGGCGAAGGGGTAGTTCTTTCTGCCATCTCGCCCGATTTGAGACGTGCTCTGGAAGAGTTCCATGAGGACAAACCTGAGCGTTGTCCCAGTGGAAAGTTGTATGTTCCTGACCAGTGGAAGAAGAGAGTGATGTCTGAAGTTCATTGCTCTGCTTTGGCTGGTCATCCAGGTATTTTTGGTACTAGAGATCTGGTGAGTCGGTCTTTTTGGTGGCCCTCCATGTCTCGTGATGCCAGGAATTTTGTGCAGTCCTGTGGGACGTGCTCCCGGTCTAAATCGTGTTCTCGCTCTAGTGGGTTGTTGATGCCTTTGCCTGTCCCCAAGAGGCCATGGACCCATATTTCAATGGATTTCATCTCTGATATGCCTGTCTCTCAAAGGATGACTGTTATTTGGGTGATTTGTGATAGGTTCTCTAAGATGGTTCATCTTGTACCACTCCCTAAGTTGCCGTCTTCCTCTGAGTTGGTGCCCCTGTTTTTGCAACAGGTGGTTCGCTTGCACGGGGTTCCTGAGAACATTGTATCCGACAGAGGAGTCCAGTTTGTGTCTAGATTTTGGAGAACTTTCTGTTCCAAGCTGGGAATTCAGTTGTCCTTCTCCTCTGCTTGTCACCCTCAGACCAATGGGCAGACAGAGAGAGCAAACCAGACCTTGGAGTCATATTTGAGATGTTTTATTTCTGCTGATCAGGATGATTGGGTTTCATTTTTGCCCTTGGCCGAATTTGCTTTAAATAATAGAGCTAGTTCTGCCACTTTGATGTCACCTTTTTTTTGTAACTTTGGGTTTCATCCTCGATTTTCTTCAGGGCAGGTGGAGCCCTCTGGCTGCCCAGATGTTGACACTGTGGTGGAGAGAATGCACCAGATCTGGGACCAAGTGGTGGATAAGTTATCTCTCTCCCAGGAAAAGGCCCAGCGGTTTTCCAACCGACATAGAACCATTGGTCCCCAGTTTAAGATTGGTGATATGGTGTGGTTATCATCAAAAAATATTGCTATGAAGGTGGCTTCTCCTAAGTTTAAGCCTAGATTTATTGGACCTTACAAGATTTTGGAGATTATTAGTCCGGTCTCTTTTCGTTTGGCTCTTCCTGTCACATTTAAAATCCATAATGTGTTCCATAAATCTTTGTTGAAGAGGTTTGTTGAACCTGTTGTTCCGGGGGTGGCACCTCCAGACCCTGTATTGGTTGAAGGTAACATGGAATATGAGGTAGAGAAAGTACTGGATTCCCGTCTGGCTAGACGGAGACTCCAGTATTTGGTTAAGTGGAAGGGTTATGGTCAGGAGGATAATTCCTGGGTCTCTGCCTCTGATATTCATGCCAAAAGATTGGTGCGTGCCTTTCATCGGGCTCACCCGGATCGCCCTGGTGGCATGGATGAGGGTTCGGTGACCCCTCCTCAAGGGGGAGGTACTGTTGTGAGTTCATTTTCCCCTTCACTACTGAGGCCCGAGGAACTCCCTCTTCTGGTGAAGAAAGGTAGTGAGCCTGATTATCAAACACCTGAGCCTGATGATGATGACTGGCTGAGTGGAGTTACTGACTGGATATAAGGCTGCCGACGCCCTTCTGCCCTGAGGGTGATTTCTCTGTGGAATCCTTGGAGACTGAATTCCTGCTCTTCTAAAGCTAAGTTTTCTGCTCGGCCTTTTGCATTTGTGCTTTGACTTTGTTTTGCTTTGTTTTTCTGGATTTCTGCCATTCCCTGCTGGGGTGAGCTGAATTCCTTTAGCTCTGTCTTCTGAAAATACCTGAGTGCTGATTTAGTTTTTGAAGCCTAGCTGCTTCAGGGTCTTTTTCCATATCAGCTTGTTGGCTTATGTCTTTGATAGGGTTTTGGCAGATTGAAGACAGCAACCTTCCTTTCCTGTTCTGTTTAGTTAGATTGGGCCCCATCGTTTGCTCAGCCTATCTTTCTATCTGAGTGTTTTTTCATCTTGCTTCACCGTCATTATATGTTGGGGGCTGCCTTTTTACTTTGGGGTCTGCTCTGGGGCAGTTTAGATTTCCTTTTCTGTCTTTAGGCTATTTAGCTCTCCGGCTGTGATCGAGGGGTCTAGGGCACCGTAGGAACCCCCCACGGCTACTGCTAGTTGTGTTGATAGGTTCAGGGGTCTGCAATCTGATAGTTGCCAACTTCTCTGGTTTTCTGGACGTAGCTTCTATTTTTGTGTCTGCCTCCTACGGTGACTCAATCATAACAGGGGACCATGCATACCAGGATGGGGGGGTGAGAGGACCATGCATACCAGGAAAGGGGGGTGAGGGGACCATACATATCAGGAAAGGGGGGTGAGGGAACCATGCATACCAAGATAGGGGGGTGAGAGGACCATGCATACCAGGATAGGGGGTGAGAAGACCATGCATGCCAGGATTGGGGGGTGAGGGGACCATGCATACCAGGATTGGGGGGTGAAGGGACCATGCATACCAGGATTAGGGGGTGAGGGGACCATGCATACCAGGATAGGGGGTTGAGAGGACCATGCATACCAGGATAGGGGGTGAGGACACCATGTATACCAGGATAGGGGGGTGAGGGGACCATGCATACCAGGATAGAGGGGGTGAGAGGACCATGCATACCAGGATAGGGGTGGTGGTAGGACCATGCATACCAGGATAGGGGGGTGAGAGGACCATGCATACCAGGAAAGGGGGGTGAGGGGACCATGCATACCAGGATAGGGGGGTGAGAGGACCATGCATACCAGGAAAGGGGGGTGAGGGGACCATGCATACCAGGATAGGGGGGGGTGAGAGGACCATGCATACCAGGAAAGGGGGGTGAGGGGACCATACATTCCAGGAAAGGGGGGTGAGGGGACCATGCATACCAAGATAGGGGGGGGTGAGAGGACCATGCATACCAGGATAGGGGGTGAGGAGACCATGCATACCAGGATTGGGGGGTTAGGGGACCATGCATACCAGGATTGGGGGGGTGAAGGGACCATGCATACCAGGATTGGGGGGTGAGGGGACCATGCATACCAGGATAAGGGGTTGAGAGGACCATGCATACCAGGATAGGGGGTGAGGAGACCATGTATACCAGGATAGGGGGGTGAGGGGACCATGCATACCAGGATAGAGGGGGTGAGAGGACCATGCATACCAGGATAGGGGTGGTGGTAAGACCATGCATACCAGGAAAGGGGGGTGAGGGGACCATGCATACCAGGATAGGGGGGTGAGAGGACCATGCATACCAGGAAAGGGGGGTGAGGGGACCATGCATACCAAGATAGGGGAGGTGAGAGGACCATGCATACCAGGATAGGGGGTGAGGAGACCATGCATACCAGGATTGGGGGGTGAGGGGACCATGCATACTAGGATTGGGGGGTGAAGGGACCAGGCATACCAGGATTGGGGGGTGAGGGGACCATGCATACCAGGATAGGGGGTTGAGAGGACCATGCATACCAGGATAGGGGGTGAGGAGACCATGTATACCAGGATAGGGGGGTGAAGGGACCATGCATACCAGGATAGAGGGGGCGAGAGGACCATACATACCAGGATAGGGGTGGTGGTAGGACCATGCATACCAGGATAGGGGGGGTGAGAGGACCATGCATACCAGGAAAGGGGGGTGAGGGGACCATGCATACCAGGATAGGGGGGTGAGAGGAACATGCATACCAGGAACGGGGGGTGAGGGGACCATGCATACCAAGATAGGGGGGGTGAGAGGACCATGCATACCAGGATAGGGGGTGAGGAGACCATGCATACCAGGATTGGGGGGTGAGGGGACCATGCATATCAGGATAGGGGGGTGAGGGGACCATGTATACCAGGTTAGGGGGGTGATGGGACAATGCATATCAGGATAGGGGGTGATGGGACAATGCATACCAGGAAAGGGGGGTGAGGGGACCATGTATACCAGGATAGGGGGGTGAGGGGACCATGCATACCAGGATAGGGGGGTGAGGGGACCATGCATACCAGGAAAGGGGGGGTGAGGGGACCATGCATACGAGGATAGGGGGGTGAGAGGACCATGCATACCAAGATAGGGGGTGAGAGGACCATGCATACCAGGATTGGGGGGTGAGGGGGCCATGCATACCAGGATTGGGGGGTGAGGGGACCATGCATACCAGGATTGGGGGGTGAGGTGACCATGCATACCAGGATTGGGGATGAGGGGACCATGCATACCAGAATTGGTAGGTAAGGGGTGCCATGTATGGTGCAGATATCAGAGTTACTCTGTAAGAACCTGGAACATGTCTCCAAGGATTTACTTATAAGGGTATGTGCACATGTTGCGGATTGCTGTGTGGAATTTTCTGTGCGGAATCTGCATCTCTTGGCAGAATCCGCAGGTCTAAATCCGTGTGGTTTTTATACAGATTTATTGTGGATTTTGTGCGGATTTCCCCTGCGTTTTTACACCTGCGGATTCCTATAATGGAATGGGTGTAAAAACGCTGCGGAATCCGCACAAAGTATTAACATGCTGCAGAAAATAAACTGCTGCGTTTCCGCGTGGATTTTTCCGCAGCATGTGCACAGCGTTTTTTTCCCCCATAGAATAGCATTGTACTGTAAATCACTTGTGGATCCGCAGAAAATCCGCAACGTGTGCACATAGCCTTAGAATAATCAGTGCCGGCAGATGTCACAGCACTGACTAATGTAGAACACATGGACAAATATCAGATATTAGAGGATAACATAAAACAGCAATACGGACAGGAGTGAGGGCCTGATCCCAGGAGCTTACACTCTGAGAAAATGGCTAAAAGCCTTCACTAGACCCCTGTACAGCTGTATAATGAGGCCGAGGCTTTATAGTTAAGAGACAGGAGTGATAAAAGTGGGGAAAGTAGCATTTTTTGCAAGAAGAGCCGCTTTTTGAGCCAAAAAGAGCCAGCTCTTGTTGGTGAGCGGAGCCAAGTGAGCCAGATCACCAAAAAGAGCCGGACTGCCCATCACTACTGTGTGCCCAGGACCTGTGATGTGTGCACAGGACCTGGGATGAGGTCACAGGAGGGGAGGAGTCAGAGGACTCTGCTGTGCTGGTTGTCATGGTGCTGGATGAAGTGAAGTTTCTCTGTGCGGTCAGGAGGGGTTTACAGTGTGGATGTAGCAGAGCTACGCGTGTACGAGGTGTACGGAGCAGAGCTGTGTGTGTACGAGGTGTACGGAGCAGAGCCGCGCGTGTACGACGTGTATGGACCGGAGCCGTGCATGTACGAGGTGTACGGAGTGGAGCTACGTGTGTACGAGGTGTACGGAGCGGAGCTGTGTGTGTACGAGGTGTGCGGAGCAGAGCTGTGTGTGTACGAGGTGTACGGAGCGGAGCCGCGCATGTACGACGTGTATGGACCGGAGCCGCGCATGTACGAGGTGTACGGAGCAGAGCCACATGTATGAGGTTACGGAGCGGAGCCACATGTGTATGAGATGTACGGTGTGGAGCCACGCGTGTACGAGAAGTACGGAGCCACGAGTGTATGAGGTGTACGGAGCGGAACCGCCTGTGTACAAGGTGTACGGAGCCACGTGTGTATGAGGTGTACGAGAAGTACGGAGCCACGAGTGTATGAGGTGTACGGAGCGGAGCCGCCTGTGTACAAGGTGAATGGAGCCACGTGGGCATGAGATGTACAGAGCGGAGCCGCATGTGTACGAGGTGTACAGAGCGGAGCCGCATGTGTACGAGGTGTACAGAGCGGAGCCGCACGTTGCGAGGTGTACGTAGCAGAGCCACACGTGTACTAGGTGTATGGAGCGGAGCCACGCGTGTATGAGGTGTACAGAGCGGAGCCGCATGTGTACGAGGTGTACAGAGCGGAGCCGCATGTTACGAGGTGTACGTAGCAGAGCCGCACGTGTACTAGGTGTATGGAGCGGAGCCACGCGTGTATGAGGTGTAAGGAGCGGAGTCGTGTGTGTACTTGGTGTATGGTGTGGAGCCGCATGTGTATGGGGTATGCGGAGCGGAGCCGTTTGTGTACGGAGTGGAGCCATGTGTGTGCAGGATGTACGGAGTGGAGCCAAGTTTGTACGAGGCATACAAAGCAGGCTTTTCCCATGGACACAGGAGTACACGGCAGAGCACCGAGGGGCACTTTAAAACTCGCACATGACGGTCCACCGGAAGTGGTGTGCTGGAAGCTGACCGGAAATGAGGTAATTTCATGGAGAGATTGTGACGGAACCATGGAGGCACTTCAGGGAATGCTTCAGATCCATCACCATGTCCCCCTCCGACAGCACAGACAGTGGGATCGCCTTGGACTCGGGGATGTTGTCCATGTGAGCGGATCATGATATGTCCTGCATCGGGAGGCTCAGGTGGGCATTACAATGGGAGCCGGGTTGCTATAGTATCTTTATAGAATCTTTCTTTCTCTCTCTCTCTCTGTTTCGTCTCTGTTCTTTCTTTCTTTCTCTCTGTTTCTTTCTCATTCTCTGTTCTGTCTTTCCCTTTTTCTTTCTCTCTCTCTGTTCTTTCTCTCTAATCTTTATTTTTTTCTTTCTCTCTGTTCTTTCTCTCTCTGTTCTTTCTTTCCCCTCTTTTTTTCTTTACTCTCTTTCTTTCTTTCTCTTTGTTCTTTCTCTTTCTTTCTCTCTCTGTTATTTCTATGTCTCTGTTCTTTCTTTCTTTCCCCTCTTTCTTTCTCTCTATCTCTCTGTTCTTTCTTTCCCCTCTTTCTTTCTCTGTTCTTTTTCTCTTTCTTTCTCTTTTTTTCGCTCTCTGTTCTTTCTTTCTCTATCGTTCTGTTCTTTCTTTCCCTTCTTTCTTTCTTTCTTTCTCTGTTCTTTTTCTTTACTTCTTTCGTTCTCTCTCTCTGTTCTTTCTTTTCCCTCTTTCTCTCTCCCTATGTTCTTTTTTTCTGTCCCCTCTTTCTTTCTCTCTCTGTTCTTTCCCCTCTTTTTTCTTTCTTTCTCTCTGTTCTTTCTTTCCCTTTTTTCTCTCTCTCTGTTCTTTCTTTTGCTCTCTGTTCTTTCATTCCCCTCTTTCTTTTTCTCTCTGTTTTTCCTTTCTCTTTCTCTCTGTTCTTTCTTTTTATCTGTTCTCTCTTTGTTCTTTCTTTCCCCTTTCTTTCTCTGTTCTTTCTTTCTCTCTCTCTGTTTTTTTCTGTCCCCTCTTTCTTTCTCTCTGTGTTCTTTCTTTCTTTCTCTTTCTTTTTCTCTGTTCTTTCTTTCTTTCCCCTCTTTATTTTTCTGTTATTTCTGTCTCTCTGATCTTTCTTTCGCTCTCTGTTCTTTCTTCTCCCTCTTTCTTTCTCTCTCTCTGTTCTTTCTTTTGCTCTCTGTTCTGTCTTTCCCCCCTTTCTCTCTGTTCTTTCTACATTCTCTCTCTGTTCTTTCTTCCCTCTCTGTTCTTTCTTTCTCTCTCTGTTTTCTTTCTCTCTGGTTTCTTTCTTTTCCTCAGTACCAGCCAGTGTGCCCACAGTACCAGCCACTGTGCCCATAATGCCAGCCACTTTGCCCTCAGTACCAGTCAGTGTGATCAGCAGTGCTAAATGGGTGCGGTTGGGTGTGGACATGGGTGTGTCTAGTTGTGAAATGGGTGTGGCTGTGGGTGTGGCCTATAATTTGCAGCCTTTGTCCCTCCTCAAAAGTTGGGAGGTATGCAGTCGTCTGCCTGCTAGTGGTGTGAGGGGCTCTACAGGCACATAGTGATCAGTGGTCTGTCAGCTGCCAGTGGAGTGGGGGACACTGGAGACACGTAGTGATTAGTGGTCTGCCTGGTAGTTATGTGGGGGTCTCTGGAGGAACATAGTGATCAGTGATCTACCTGGTAGTAGTGTGGGGGCTCTGTAGACACACAGTGATCAGTGGTGTGAGGGGCACTGGAGACACATGGTGATCTGTCTGATAGTGGTGTGGGGGGCTCTGCAGACACATAGTTATCAGTGATCTACATGGTAGTGGTGTGGGGGGCAGATAGTGGTCAGTGGTCTGCCTGGTAGTGGTGCCTGTGGGGTGGAGCACATAGTGATCTACCTGGTAGTTTTGTGTGGGGACTCTGGAGGAACATAGTGATCAGTGGGGGGCACACAGTGATCTGCCTGGTAGTAGTGTGGGGGATCTGGAGGCACATTGTGATAGATGCTCTGCCTGGTAGGGGTGTGTGGGGCTCTGGAGGCACATAGTGATCAGTGGTTTGCCTGGTAGTGGTGTGGTGGGCTCTGGGGGGCACATAGTGATCAGTGATGTGCCTGGTAGTATGTGTGTGGGGCTCTGGAAGCACATAGTGATCAGTGATCTGCCTGGTAGTGGTGTGGGGGGCACATAGTGATCAGTGATGTGACTGGTAGTGGTGTGGGGGGCTCTGGGGGGCACATAGTGATCAGTGATGTGGCTGGTAGTATGTGTGTGGGGCTCTGAAGGCACATAATAATCAGTGGTCTGCCTGGTAGTGGTGTTGTGGGCTGTGGGGGGCACATAGTGATCAGTGATGTGCCTGGTAGTATGTGTGGGGGGTTCTGGAGGCACACAGTGATAAGTGATCTGCCTGGTAGTGTGTGGGGGACTCTGCAGGAAGTTGGGAGGTTATAATGCTGGTTAGCGTTGGTCACACATGTGGAGCATCTTTATGTGGAGAAAGTTTCTGACATTTACAGTATGTGATTGCTGGCTGGTACTTAGTGGTTGGGGCCCCGTGATATTGCTTTGTTGTCTTCTTGCAGTGTGAAAGCATCTTCTCCATCATTATCGGACACTACTAGACCCCCCTGCAGAATTCCAGACTCCGCATTGCTGAGGAGAAGATCTGCTACCGAGACGTTTTGGAGACTGGAGGATGCAGAACGGCCATGAATAACTGAGACAATTAGAGGGTGTTGGATTCTGAGGTTCTCCTTTCTGGAAGGTGAGGTGTCACTTTGGCTGTTCATTATTTTGAGGGCGTCAATAGACGGATTGTGGTTTCCTCTTTGTCTTGGAGACCGCTGTAATGGCAGAATGCCCATCGAGCGCAGCCCACCTCTTCTAGCCAAACCCCAACGTCATCCACCAAAAAGGGGCAACTCCCCTCATCCATGTGTTAGGTATTTGACTGCTGTGAACCCCTCAGGATCCTCAGCTCCCTAATTAAAGACAAGAACCTGCAAATTCCAACATTGCCGGACAAAACTGCAGAATACTTCACCCCTTCCATTGAGCGATGAGTGATGGCTCCTGGCACATTGTTCCCTCTGCATTACGGAGGCCATGTGGATATTCTGTTATTAGGAGATGTAGTAATACAAAACATATTTTCCAAAGATCTGCCTCCTGGGAGGCCCCCCAGAGGTGACCGTCCATAATTGCATGTGGTGAAGAGAACAGCACGAGGGAGGGACGGCGACCCCAGAACTAATGGACAATTAGATGGTGCAGCTATCATTTTCTAACCTTTCAGATATAAATGGTGAACCGTATTTTGCTAGATCTCACAATGGTGATTCTTGCCATAGATGCCACCTCAGGTGTGCGCCTGCTCCATGAATTAGAAATGACCCATCTGGTTTCATATTGGAGGCAGTAGCTGTTATAACATGGCCTCCTGCCTCCTCTCCTGCCCATATTATGATCTGCCATTGGGTGCGATGCTCTGCGCAACTCTCTGGGGTGCTATGCTCTGCAGGAATCTCTGTGGGGTGCCGTGCTCTGTAGGGATATCTGTGGGGTGCCGTGCTCTGCAGGGATCTCTGTGGGATGCCATGCTCTGCAGGGATCTCTGTGGGGTGCCGTGCTCGGCAGGGAGCTCTGTGGGGTGTCGTGCTCTGCAGGGTTGTCTGTGGGGTGCCATGCTCTGCACGGAGCTCTGTGGGGTGCTGTGCTCGGCAGGGAGCTCTGTGGGGTGCCATGCTCTGTAGGGCGCTCTGTGGGGTGTCGTGCTCGGCAGGGAGCTCTGTGGGGTGCTGTGCTCTGCAGGGATGTCTGTGGGGTGCTGTGCTCTGCAGGGATGTCTGTGGGGTGCCATGCTCTGCAGGGAGCTCTGTGGGGTGCCGTGCTCGGCAGGGAGCTCTGTGGGGTGCTGTGCTCTTCAGGGATATCTGTGGGGTGCCATGCTCTGCGGGGTGCCGTGCTCTGCAGGGAGCTCTGTGGGGTGCCGTGCTCTGCAGGGATGTCTGTGGGGTGCCGTGCTCTGTATGGATGTCTGTGGGGTGCCGTGCTCTGTATGGATGTCTGTGGGGTGCCGTGCTCTGCAGGGATGTCTGTGGGGTGCCGTGCTCTGCAGAGATCTCTGTGGGGTGCCGTGCTCTACAGGGATATCTGTGGGGTGCCGTGCTCTGCAGGGAACTCTGTGGGGTGCCGTGCTCGGCAGAGAGCTCTGTGGGGTGCCGTGCTCGGTAGGGAGCTCTATGGGGTGCCGTGCTCAGCAGGGAACTCTGTGGGGTGCTGTGCTCTGTATGGATGTCTGTGGGGTGCCGTGCTCTGCAGGGATGTCTGTGGGGTGCCGTGCTCTGCAGAGATCTCTGTGGGGTGCCGTGCTCTACAGGGATGTCTGTGGGGTGCCGTGCTCTGCAGGGAGCTCTGTGGGGTGCCGTGCTCGACAGAGAGCTCTGTGGGGTGCTGTGCTCGGCAGGGAGCTCTGTGGGGTGCCATGCTCGGCAGGGATCTCTGTGGGGTGCCATGCTTGGCAGGGATTTCCGAGGTGTGATGTTTTGCAGATTAGTAGTTGTCCTGTTTCTTCTCTCTTTGCAGTGAGTCTGGTGGTCTGCAGAGCCGTCTGGTGCAGATTTTTACCCATAATCTTGCTTCCCTGCCCTCGTTCTGCCGTTTCCCTCGGGAATATTAAGCAGCGGCTCCGGGATCAAGTCGGTCCAATGGATTTTCGGTTGTGATTGATGCTGTGTTGTGGGACTTATCTGCACTCGGCTTGTCCAGTCTGTGGTTACCACCAGCAGGGCGCTCACATGCTCACATGGTGAGGCTGGCACTGGTTGATGGGCACAAGCTGGCGTCCTGGCATTGCCTCGCTGATGTGACCGTATCCTGGAGCAGCTCCTGACGTTCTCCCCGTCCCGGAATGAGGATTCTGCTTGTGTTATGGACTTTCTGTATAAGGAAAACTTTTTGTCTAATATGTATATTATTATAAATCTGAGTTTCTTCTCTCCCGTCCACATGTAATTGTGAATAAAGTTCTGTTAGTGCCCCCCGAACCTTTGCTTCATGCGTAAATAAATGCTTCCTGTAAAGAAATTCTTCTAAACCTTTTAATTTTGGATTTTTCAAGATCTCTGCTGCTGTCAGTGATCGGGAGCGTTGGAAAAAGCAATCAGCTGATTTTTTAATACATTGATTATATTTAATAAAAATAGACAGATGTACAATAACAAATTATTATTGTGTTTTCAAAAAAAACTGATGTGAACACTTCTATACCCAACGATGACAAAGTTTTTGGAATGATATCTGTATTGGCTAAGCAGAACATAACATATATTTGCAGCTTTCTGAGCACAGAGGCTCCTTCATCAGGCTAATTACAAATGAATTAATAAGACAAAAGGCACAACATTTAGGAGATATTACAGGACATTTGTTAATGAGGTGCCAGAGGTGATGCCTCCTAAAGATAAGACAAGGAAATCAGATTAGGCGTTTTCTTACAGATGGAGAGGCAGTGGGAATGATGTTCTTAGCTATCTGGAGTCCCTTTGGTGGAGGTGTGAGTTGTGTCCATGTAGTGAGTCATAAATCCAGGTGCTAAATTGAGTCAAAGAATTGAACACCTTTATCAGTTTGAATTCCCAAGTTCTCCCCCCCCCCCCCCCCCCCGCTACCTTTTAGTATTAAGACTTAAGTCAGTCATACAGTGTCCAAGTCCAGAGAGATGTGTCCATCTGATTCCTGATTGTGTGTCTGTGTAGATTCATCCTTGTTCACAGTCTTTGCATGGTTTCGCCAAACCCTCTGGGGCACCTTGAACATGAGAAGAAACCTGTGACCTTATAGTCCTGATTTGTGTTTGGTATGCAGCCTGTATTTGTGGGTAATGAAACAATTATTATTATGCATTTATATAGCGCCATTTATTCCATGGTGCTTTACATGTGAAAAGGGGAAATATAGACAAGTATAATAAACATGTGGAAGACAAGGCACACACAAGTACAGAAGGAGAGAGGACCCTGCCCGCGAGGGCTCACAGTCTACAGGGATGGGTGAGGATACACTAGGAGAGGGTAGATAAAAAAAAATGCAAAACTTGTACCCACATATCACCATCAGTGACAGGCACATTCCCATGAGAAGACACTTCTGACCAGGAATAAGTTATGGGGCTGTTCGTAGGAGAGAAGTGGTAGTTCTGGGAATATTTCTTTTAGTCTGTGGTCTCTGTGGAATATGGGTTGGAGATCAGCACCATTTTCCTTAGGATGCACATGTGGGTTTGTATGTGACCACTATAGATGCCCTATTGTTGTCCTCCCTCAGTCTGTAATCCCAGGAGGCTGCTTCTTGGGATCCTTGTAGCTCTGTGGATCTGTTCATCTATCACCAGTGGATGGTATCCTTGTACGACTGTGTTCCTCAGTGATAGCAGCTGTAGTCTGAACAGATCTGAATGTTCTTCGGAGCCTGACTGTAGATGATGGATTTTTTTGTGTGTCTTGGATGAAGGCTGTTCCATCTAAGATACAACGGAGGTCCTGTGGGCTTATGGAAAACTGATGATTGTATTGTGTTCTTGATATATATGGTCGGGTCCAGAAAATGTATTTTGGACTTTGAGACGTTGAGGGTGAGCTTGATGGTGGAATGTGCTGAAGTCATCATGGAAGAGCGTGTCCAATTATTAGCAGATCATCGATGTAGCGGAAGTACTCTAGAGCAGGGTTCCCTAACTCAAGGCCCACCAACAGGTCATGCTTTCAGGATTTCCTTAGTATTACCCAGGTGATAATTACATCACCTGTACAATACAAGGGAAATCCTGAAAACATGATCTGTTGGTGGGCCTTGAGGACTGGAGTTGGGGAACCCTGCTCTAGAGGTTTAATAGATGACCACATAGCCATAAGTAGGTCAGCATATTGTGGGAACATTTTCCTTCCCATGGCGCTGCACATACACTGGTGGTATAAATTGTTCCTAAAGGGAAAATAGTCGTGAAGAAGCACAAACCTGATAAATGTATCAGTCTGGAACCCACTGAAATGCAGGAGCATTCCCTCAGGATAATGGAAGAATTATAATGGTGTTGTCCTCTTGTATACAGCAGATGAGTGGCGCCACTATACAGTACATCCACTATTGGTAGGCCGTCTCAGTACCGACAGTAGCCCCTAGTGGGAACAAGTGAGGTCATTGTTCTCCAGCCTTTGTAATGGACCTATATAAATGTTCAGTTGCGCCACCTGCTGGTTACCATTGATACTGCAGATTATAAATACCTGAGACCTAGCGACAAGTTGCAGCAACGCTTGCATGAAAATTCTGTTACCACATACATTAATGTCCACATATCTGCACGTTACTGTTGCAGTTTAGGGGCCCCTGGCCTACGCATTTGAATCTTCTCCAGGATGTAAAAGTTTCAGTATAGAAGAAACGAGGTTCCCATATTTAAAGGGAACCTGTGCCGTTGAACTTCGAGTCTGATCTGTGGGGAGCACAGTATAGAGGAGAAGCTGAGCAGAATGATATACAGGTTTGTAGGGAAATATTCAGTATAACTTGAGTTTTATGCAGAGTCCACTGGGCGGGCCACTCAGTGATTGACCCTTCCTTATCTGCCCCCTTTAAGGAGACGGAGACCTCACAGGGTGGAAATGTCTTGTGTCTCTATAGAGGAGACTTTAGCATCAGCCATAACCCTTCCACATGGTTAAAAAAAAAGGCAAGGTTATTTCTTTTTTTTTTATTTTCACTGATTTTGGTGCAATCTGGTGATTTTCACTGAATCCATCTGATTCAAATTAGTGTGAGCGAATTTTGCTGAATTCACAGGAAAAGCAGAAAGGTCTCGGTTTTTTTTCTGAATTTCCTGTGGAATCAGCAGAATTTAGTCATGTTGATAGAAATCAGGTGAATTCAGTGAAAATCCATGAAAATCACCAGATTGCACCAAAATAAGTGAAAATAAAGAAAAAAACATCAGCAGAAATTGATGCAAAATAAATCATCCAGATTATGAGGATTACTCCAGCAGCAATATTTAACCCTTTATGTTCTGATCCATCAGCTATAACAGGACAAACCTGCGACGTCTTGCTTAGGAAAAAAGGGAGAAGTGAAGAGATTATAACAACAAAAACTAAAGGCCTTTCAGCTTGGCATGTGGCCCAGCGGTCAAGAATCCAGCCGCTAACTGAAACATTACAGGTTCAATCCCAGTATATGACCATCAGTTTTATAGCTGATGGATCAGAACGTAAAGGGTTAAATATTGCTGCTGGGGTAGTCCTTATAACCTGGATGATTTATTTTATTTTCACTGATTTTGGTGCAATCTGGTGATTTTCACGGATTTTGTTGCAATCTGGTGATTTTCATAGATTTTCACTGAATTCGCCTGATTTTAATCAATGTGACTAAATCTTGCTAATTCCACAGGAAATTTAAAAAAAAAACCCAAACCTTTCTGCTTTTCCTGTAAAATCAGCAAAATTCACTCACACTAATTTGAATCAGATGGATTCAGTGAAAATCCGTGAAAATCACCAGATTGCACCAACATCCGTGAAAATCACCAGATTGCACCAAAATCAGTGAAAAAAAAGAGGAAATTTATGTAAATTAAAAACCATCTAGATTATGAGGATTACTCCAGGAGCAATATTTAACCCTTTGTGCTCTGATCCATCAGCTATAAATTGATGGTCACATACTGGGATTGAACCTGAGACATCTTAGTTAGTTGCTGGATTCTTGACCGCTGGGCCAAACCCTGAGCTGAGAGTTCTCTTGTTTTTGTTGTTATAATCTTCACTTCTCCTTTTTTTCCTATCAAACTTTTTCATGACCAGTGCAATGAGAAACAGGCTACCATAATCCGGCTGGAGTAGGCACAGCATGTTCATCATCACTAGCTGTCGGAGACCAGGGCTCGATCACCAGAGGGCTGCCGGAGACCAGGGCTCGATCACCAGAGGGCTGCCGGAAACCAGGGCTCGATCACCAGAGGGCTGCCGGAGACCAGGGCTCGATCACCAGAGGGCTGCCGGAGACCAGGGCTCGATCACCAGAGGGCTGCCGGAGACCAGGGCTCGATCACCAGAGGGCTGCCGGAGACCAGGGCTCGATCACCAGAGGGCTGCCGGAGACCAGGGCTCGATCACCAGAGGGCTGCCGGAGACCAGGGCTCGATCACCAGAGGGCTGCCGGAGACCAGGGCTCGATCACCAGAGGGCTGCCGGAGACCAGGGCTCGATCACCAGGGGGCTGCCGGAGACCAGGGCTCGATCACCAGAGGGCTGCTGGAGACCAGGGCTTGATCCTCAGCTCGATTCACCAGATGGCTGATAGCACCTGGACTTAAAATGAGAACAGAGGTCAGTTTAACAGCAACTGGAAAACCTGTTTTCTTGTCTTGTGTCCTACTCCAGTCACTTCCAGAGCTGCAATAACATTTCTGCTTCATCTCCTATTTTGCAATAACACATGAGCAAATCTCCCAGAAATAGAAATACTCAGCTTCAGCTGAGGTTTAAGAGGAAGTCTCTGCCGGACCCGTTTGACCCCCTCAAGTCCCCCTTCAAATTTCTGTTCCCCCCCGCAGCTTTCTGCTCTCCTACAGACATCTCTGTCCCCATTCATACCCTTTCATTCTTTACAGACTCCTTTGTCCCTTCTAAAAGCTAAGCCCCATCCAGGGCCAACTTGTCCCTGCAGACAGTTATTTGTGGCCACTTTTTGGTCATGGTAAAATCATGGATTTCTATGACTTTCTTGCAATCTTGTGTCTTCCTAGGTGGAAAAACAAAATTAATTGGCGATACATGACAAATTCAAAATGTCAGATACGTCATGTTTAATTGCTGCGGAAAAAAAAGAAAATGCTAAAAATTAAAAAAAAATAAGTTATTAACCCCCAGCGGTGTGGTTGGACCAGGAGGCATGAGACACCTAGTCCTGTAGTGATAATCTCCTGCTGATAAAACACTGATTTTATTGAAACCGCAGCACACAGCCCAGTAAGTGAAATATTGCTGGAATAAGGGTCTCTGCCCCTACATCATGCTGCTCTCAGATTATATAACAAAAATCTTCCCACAGATTCCCTTCAAGGACCAGATCCATGTGGAACATAGGAAATAGCAAAACCACTGAGAAGGAAAATTCGTCTATCCTGTACGTGACCACTAGGGGGCAAAAAGTCCCTCCTAGTGACCGGTATAGGTTGCTGCTGCAGAACTGATTATTTCCTATCACTGAAGACGGCTCCTTCTGGGATATGGAGTTTACAAAAAAGTTTTCACCCCGTCGGGCTGCGTCCACACATTACTGTCAAGATGTTTGTTTACCAGCAAAAAAAAAAAACAGTGCACCATTTTGCTGTTAGGTTATGATAGTCGGCTGCTGTCACCATGTGTACACACAGAAGACAGTTCTCCAACTTCTAATAATCTGTAACCTGACTTTGTAAATACTTTACTGATATTGCATTGGTCTTAATAATCTCTAGAGCTGCATTCACAATTCTGCAGGCTTAAGGCTGAGTTCACACGTGGAGTTTTTTTCGCGTTTCCGCGGCGGTTTTAACCGCGCGATTTTGCCGCGAAAATGCGAAAAATAAGCATCCCATGATTCCTATGGGATTCCGCAATGCTGTACTAATGCTGCGGTTTTTACCGCGGCGGAATCGCTTCGCGGTAAAAACCGCAGCATGCTCATTAATTTGCAGAATCGCGGCGATCCCGCACCCATAGGAATGCATTGTTCCGCTTACTTCCCGCAAGTGGCTGTGCACACCATGCGGAAAGTAAGCAGAACATTTGCGGATGGTACCCACGGTCCGGAGGAGAGGAGACTGTCCTCCGGGCTTTGGGTACCATATCCCTGTAAAAAATAGAATTTAAAAATAAAAAATATTGTTATTCTTACCTTCCGGCGTCCCGCGCAGTCTTCCTGCTTCTCTTCACGCTCTCGTTCCCAGTAGTCCTTTGCGAAAATGCCCGCGATGGCGTCCGTTCTCGCGGGATCGCGAAGTCTCGCGGTCATTCGCGCGACGTCATCGCGAATTACCGCGAGACGTCGCGATCCCGCGAGAACTGATGTCATCGCGGGCATTTTCGCAAAGGATTACTGGGAACGCCTGCGCGGGACGTCGGAGGGTAAGAATAACACTATTTTTTATTTTTTTTTACAATCTATCTTTTACTATTGATGCCGCATAGGCGGCCTCAGTAGTAAAAAGTTGGTCACACTCGTCAAACACTATGTTTGACGAGTGTGACCAACCTGTCAATCAGTTCTCCAAGCGATGCTACAGATCGCTTGGAGAACGCTAGCATTTTGCAAGCTAATTACGCTTGCAAAATGCTAGTTTTTCCGCGGGAAAATCGCGGGAATTTAAAATGCGATTTTCCCGCGGACTGGAATTCCGGAATTCTCGCGGTAATTTCCGCGAGAGTTCCGGTATGTGTGCACTTAGCCTAAGAGCTGAACTCTACCGATGATGATCTGCTATATTTTTATTTTGTGCAGTTTTGTACTCCATCTTTCTGTAGTAATGCTCGGCCTTCTGTCTTGTTCGTAAGCAATTGCTGGAGAAGCTTGTGATCAAACATCATTGAATGAAGAGACCGGCACAGAGGGGGCAGCTGATGTGTGTGGACCCCTATATCGGCAGACAAGAGCAGCGTTCAGGCGCGTGCAACTGATTGGCCGCAGTGGTCCCATGCTGACAGTATCAAAATAAACACAAGCAGGAGCACCAGAGGTCTATACAGGTCTGATGGGGGAGGGGAGGCGTTATTTTTTAGGACATTGTCCTGCATTTTCTTTTCCAATTTCTTTAAGTAAAGTTTATGCAAGTTTTTTTTTTTAACCCCGATCTCGTAAGGGTTAATTGTATCTGCAAAATGGATGGGAAAATACGTGGTTGTGAGAATCGCAACAACAGGATTTTTGGGTTGCTTATCATAAAATCTGTTCCTCGGAGCCTTCATTGGAGGACACAGAGACCATGAGTGTATGCTGCTGCCATGAGGAGGCTGACACTATGCACAAAAAAAGGTTAGCTCCTCCTCCGCAGTATACACCCCACCGACCGGCAGGAAATTCCTGTTAGTGAGAAAGCAGTAGAAGTAACAGAATAGATTGAAAACAGAACAAACAACTCAACTGTAAACAACCAACAATCATAAGAGCAGGAGTTGTAGAACATGGGAGGGTGCTGTGTCCCCCAATGAAGGCTCCGAGAAACAGATTTTACGGTAAGCAACCCAAAAATCCTGTTTTCTCTTTCGCCTCATTGGGGGACACAGAGACCATGGGACGTCCCAAAGCAGTCCCTGGGGTGGGAAAAACAAACTTCCATCAGGCCAGCGGACTCACTACCGCAGCCTGCAGGATCCTTCTACCTAGGCTGGTGTCCGCCGAAGCATAGGTGTGGACCTTGTAGAATTTCACAAACGTGTGAACCGATGACCAGGTTGCAGCTTTGCAAAGCTGCAGCGCAGAAGCTCTGTGACGTACCGCCCAGGAGGCACCCACTGCCCGGGTAGAGTGCGCTCTAATGCCCGGAGGGGCCACTCGATGTTTGACCCGGTAGGCCTCCAAAATTGCCGATCTGATCCAGCGAGCAATAGTAGCTTTGGAGGCCGGGTGACCTTTCCGCGCCCCATCTGGAATGATGAAGAGAGAATCTGTCTTCCGCAAAGAAGTCGTCCTAGTTAGGTAGACCTTCATCGCCCTGACCAAGTCCAGCTTGTTCCAAGATCGCTCCTGAGGATGAGTTAGACTCGGACAAAAGGACGGGAGAACAATATCCTCATTGAGCTGGAAAGTGGACACCACCTTAGGAAGGAAAGTGGGCGGAGGCCGCAGAACTACCTTCTCCTGGTGGAGTACCAAGAAAGGGGAGCGGCAAGAAAGAGCCGCCAATTCCGACACGCGCCGGATGGAGGTGATGGCTACCAGAAAGGCTACTTTCCACGAAAGGAGAGAAATGGAAACATCCCTGAGAGGTTCAAAGGGAGGACCTTGCAGAACCTCGAGAACCAAATTAAGATCCCATGGATCTACGGGCGCTCGGTACGGAGGAGCCGTGTGAGCCACACCTTGAAGGAAGGTTTTGACCTGAGGACGGGATGCCAGCATCTTCTGAAATAAAATGGACAGCGCCGACACTTGACCCTTTAAAGAGCTGAGGGCAAGACCCGCATCCAGCCCCACTTGAAGGAACGCCAGGACAGAAGGGAGCGAAAAACACATGGGCGGAATGTCATTGGTCTCGCACCAAGTGAAATAGGCTTTCCAAGTACGGTAATAAATTTTGGAAGACGATGGCTTCCTGGCTCGGATCATGGTATGAATAACTCGATCGGAAAATCCTGATCGTTTCAAAACCTCGGTCTCAACAGCCACGCCGTTAAATTGAGCGGCCGAGAATTGGGGTGGCAAATCGGACCTTGAGACAGCAGATCTGCTCTGTCTGGAAGCTTCCAGGGGGCGTCCGCGAACCAAGACCTTCTGGGCCAATTCAGGGCGATGAGGATGACTGGAATTCCTTCCGCCTTGATTTTCTTCAACAGCCTGGGAAGAAGAGGCAGGGGAGGGAACAGGTAGGGGAGCTCGAACTGCGACCAAGGAATGGCCAGAGCGTTGGCACCCACTGCGAGAGGATCTCGAGCCCTGGATACAAACTGTGGGACTTTCCTGTTGAGGCGAGAAGCTAGCAGATCTACGTCCAGGGTTCCCCAACGACGGCAAAGCTGAAGAAATACCTCCGAATGTAGGGACCACTCTCCTGCCGCGAGACCCTCGCGACTGAGAAAATCGGCGGCCCAGTTGTCCACGCCGGGAATGTGCACCGCGGATATTGCCAGGACTGAAACCTCTGCCCAATGAAGAATCTTGGACACTTCTGCCAGGGCTGAGACACTCCGTGTCCCCCCCCTGGCGGTTGATATGCCACCGCTGTGGCATTGTCTGTCTGAATCCGGATAGGCAGGCCCCTGAGAAGTGTCTCCCAGTGAACGAGAGACAGATAAATCGCTCATATCTCGAGGACGTTGATCGGCAGGGTGACTCCTGAGTCGACCATCGACCCTGAACAGTGTGATTGCAGAACACTGCTCCCCAGCCGAGGAGGCTGGCATCCGTTGTCACAATCTGCCAGTGAATGGGGAGGAATGACCGTCCCAGGGAGAGGAGACGTCAGCCACCAAATGAAGGACTGCTTGACCAGGTATAAAAGACGAAATGGACGGTCCAGGGAAAGAACAGACATGTTCCACCGAGACAGGATGGCGTGTTGGAGAGGTCTGGAGTGAAATTGGGCAAAGGGAAACGCCTCTGTCGCCACCACCATCTTTCCCAGGACTTTCATTGTTGTCCGGAGAGATGGAAGTCGTATGATCTGCAGTGATTGTACATCCCGCTGCAGGGAACAAATCTTTTCTTGTGGTAGAAAAACCCTCGATCGACGACTGTCGAACAATAGACCCAGAAACACAAGACGTTGTGTCGGAACAAGGCAGGACTTCTTTTTGTTGATGAGCCACCCGAAATTGGACAGGGTGTCGAGGAGGATGGTAAGACTTTGGCAAGCTTGATGAAAGGATGGAGCTTTGATCAGAATGTCGTCGAGGTATGGAAAAAGAACAAGACCTCTGATTCTCAACAAGGCCATCAACGCCGCCATGATCTTTGTAAATACTCTGGGTGCGGTGGCGAGACCGAACGGCAGAGCAACAAACTGGTAATGTTCCTGGCGAAACGCAGGAATTTCTGATGGCCGGAGAATATGGGAACATGTAGATAGGCATCTTGAATGTCTATTGAACACATGAACTCCTGCGTCTCCATGGAAGCGATTACCGAGACTCCATTCGGAAATGACACAGTCGACTCTCTTGTTGAGTAACTTGAGGCCCAAGATGGGGCGAACTGTACCGCCTTTTTTCGACACCACAAACAGGTTTCAATAAAACCCTGTGAAACGTTCTGATTCGGGAACGGGCACAATCACTCCGGAACTGAGGAGTGAGGCGATAGACGCAAAGAACCCCGGAACTAAGGCAGGGTCTTTTGGAGGTCGGGACTCGAAGAAACGATCCCAGGGACGAGAAACGAACTCTATCTTGTATCCTGAAGATAGAACTTCCCTGACCCAACCGTCCTCTACTGAGGCTAGCCAAACATCCTTGAAGAAAAGGAGTCGACCTCCCAATTGGGAGGGACCCTCGGGAGTTCGTTGATAGTCATGCTGATGTGGACCGTCCAGATCTAGACCTGGAGGGTCTGCCCTGGGAGGAGATTGCCAGGAGGGAGTGGGTCTGAAGGACACCTTTCTATCCTGGCGTGCCTGCGGTCTTTGTTGGTTAGAGAAGTTCTCTGCCGTATTGAAACAGCGGAAAGCTCGAAAGGGCCGAAACTGACGCCTTAGCGGGGGTCTGCGAGGCTTGGACTGAGGGAGGAGGGAACTCGTGCCTCCAGTGGCGTCCTTAATAATCTGGTCCAGCTGGGATCCAAAGAGACACGCTCCCTGAAAAGGCAGATTGGTAAGAGACTTTTTAGAAGACAAGTCCGCCTGCCAAGCCTTAAGCCAAATTGTACGTCGGATTGCTACCACGTTGCTTGACGCCTGAACAGCGTACGACGCGGCATCCAAGGAAGCAGAAAGCAGATAATCCCCTGCATGGGAAATCTGGTTGGCCAGATCGGCCAATTGCTCCGGTTGGGCCTTATCTAGGATGCCCTTACGGAGATCCTCTGCCCAAGTGGCTATGGCCTTTGCTACCCAAGAAGAGGCAAAGACTGGACATAGCGCCGCTGCAGCCGCTTCGAATGCTGACTTTGCCAAGGATTCTATAATTCTATCATTAGAATCCTTTAGTGACGCCACACCTGAAAGCGGGAGAACCGTGTTATTAGAAAGTCTGGACACGGGTGTGTCCACCTAGGGGGAAGCAGACCAGTTGTCAGTGAGCTCTTTAGCAAACGGATACAGCACGCCGAGGCGCTTCCCTCTTTGAAATCGCCTGGTCAGATTTTCTTTCCCTGGCAAGAATCTTGCCAAACTCAGAGTGGGAAGCGAATACCCTGGAAGGTGTTTCTGCCCGTCTGAACGAAACCTCCTGATCTGAGGATTTCACAGGGGAGTCAGATATTTCGAAGGTGTGGTTAATTGCCGCAATGAGGTTCTGTACTGTAACCTTCATGTCCGCGTCTAAAATCCCTTCAGAAGACATATCCGAGAACGCTTCACCTGACTCGGGTGAGGAGGCACGGGAGGGCGACTGCTGGGAAGGACTAGGTGGAGATGAGAGGCCAGGAGAGGATTCCGGCCGGAAATCCTGCCTGGGCCTTTTGTGGCTTCTGCTAGCTGGCTCAGATGGAACATCTTGCGACCTGCTGGACCCTGCAGAGGCGTCCAGGGGCAACTTATCAAGAACGGCCACTAGGGACTGAGTGAGACACCCTGGTGGTTTGCCACAGATTGTGAGAGACGAGGCCCAGCCAGGAATGGGGGGGTTCGATTTCACGTGGCGCAGTAGCTGGCTCCTGGATGGCATCATGCTGAATGGGATTGCTGCAGTCCAGGCAGAGGGGAGTAGGCTGTCCTGAGGGAAGTTTGCGATTGCAAGAGGAGCATGCGAAGAACTGGACTAGGGTGCCCGCGGGGGCCGGCGGACAGCTACGTTCAGGCTTAGAATTAGACATGGTGAAGGAAGAAAAGAAGAAACCTGCGGAAATGCCGGAAGGTTGGGGGACAGAAAGGCAGAGTAGGGTGTCAGTCTGCAGTTGCAATACTACTCACGGTCCGGTGTCCCCAACAGAGACGTATTAGGCTCTTGTAAAAGGCAGGGGTCCAGTAGGGAGCGCTGGCATCTGCTTTGTGTCAGGCTGTAAAGATGGCGGCAGCCTGATGTGAAGAAAAACGCGGTTTCAGGGGTAAGAAGGGCAGAGCTAGACGCCTGCACCAGAAGGAAAACCGCCCCCTCCCCTTCCCAGCCACAAGACTAGAGGCGGTGGGAGGGCTTAGGCACGGGCGGGAGCGAAGCCGGCCTATGAAAATGAACGGGGGGCGTGGTCGCGATGGGCACAAAGGCCCGAACTGAAGCCGGGGACTAAATTTGAGACGGCGGCCACCTGTCGGCACGGAAGAACTGCGGCGCAGCCGCGTCCGCCCCTAAAGAAGATACCGCCAGAACCCTGCTCCCAGACGCAACCCGCGCAATACCGGCAGTGGGGTGAAGAAGACCCGCACCGCAGCCAGACCTAAAAGGAATGCGGCGACCGTCGGGAGGCGCGCAAGCATCTGCGGCGCTACATTGGCGCCGCTCCCAGGCATTTTGCAGTTTCTTGCTCTGGTGCTCCAATAAAGGTACCTTCTTCATCCCACGCTGTCTGTTCATCTTTTACACATTCGCGCCTCGTCCAACCGACAGGCTCTGGTGGGCGAGTGGGTGGAACGCGGGGGGCAAGGACCATCCGTTTTCACTGGCCGTCACCTGTGCTGAGCCTGCGGTCCGCCCGGAGGACTATGAGGATACGGGGTGACAGTACACGCCGTACTCATAGCCTCTTGTGGGAGTACAGTTTTGACTGTTCACACTGTATCCCTCCGGAAACCTGAAAAGGAACGACGCACATCGAGGCAGATATGGGTCCAATGAAAGACCCATGTCCACCTCCTACTGACACTAAGCTAAACAAAGGAATTTCCTGCTGGTCGGTGGGGTGTACACTGCGTAGGAGGAGCTAACCTTTTTTTTGTGCATAGTGTCAGCCTCCTAATGGCAGCAGCATACACCCATGGTCTCTGTGTCCCCCAATGAGGTGAAAGAGATATATGAATTTATGGATATAAATATGGAGATCTCTATACACACATGAGCCAATGCAGTTCCCAGGTTAAAGGGATAGTCTGTGATGCACGCCTTTAAGGGAGATTATAATCTCATATTAGGGCTGCAGAAATTGTACAAAAAGTTTATTTACAGGTATTAAATAAAAAAAAAGACAAATGTACAAAATGTTGTGTCTTCGTTGGTTCCAGCGGAAGTCAGTCCTCTCGCATGGCGGTGTAGTGGCATATGACGTCATAGCTGAAGGTGACGGCATCATCGATGTCCCCCTCTAGCTGCACAAGCGCTCGGTTCTTCTGCCGCTCTCTATGTAGGATCTTCCCCACCTAGGAAAGAGAAAGTGTGGCGAGTTAGTGGATACATACGACCCCTTCTGTCTCTAGCTGTCAGGACACGATGGGAGTTGTAGTGTTGTAGAGCCTCAGCTCATCGCCAGTCTCTATGTAATGAGCACAATCTGAGCTGTAACATCTCCGCATCCGCTGCGGTCGGCGTCCAACACCGGATTTGCGTGCAGCGTCATTTGCATGTAAGAGTCGGATGTCAAACACAGCTGCAGCCACAGAAACACAAAGCACATTGTGAACTCTGGATGTTGGGTGTAGTAGTCTCAAAGTACGATGGTGGCCATCACTGAGAATGGAAGGGTCCTTATGGATGGTCCTGGAAGGAAGCCTGAAGATCCTGGGGACCAGCCTCACATTAATCGTCCGTGTCCCGGACAGTTTTCCCGAGTTTGTCCTCCATGAAACTCTACATTATTTCATGGTAAGACACATTGGGCGGCACACACACAGCGTCTGTCATGGTTTGGGTGGCGCACACACAGCGCCTGTCATGGTTCGAGCGGGGCACACACAGCGTCTGTCATGGTTCAGCCGGCTCACACACACAGCGTCTGTCATGGTTAGGGTGGCGCACACACACACAGCGTCTGTCATGGTTCGGCCGGCACGCACACACAGCGTCTGTCATGGTTCGGCCGGCACGCACACACAGCGTCTGTCATGGTTCGGCCGGCACGCACACACAGCGTCTGTCATGGTTCGGCCGGCACGCACACACAGCGTCTGTCATGGTTCGGCCGGCACACACACACAGCGTCTGTCATGGTTCGGCCGGCACGCACACACAGCGTCTGTCATGGTTCGGCCGGCACGCACACACAGCGTCTGTCATGGTTCGGCCGGCACGCACACACAGCGTCTGTCATGGTTCGGCCGGCACGCACACACAGCGTCTGTCATGGTTCGGCCGGCACGCACACACAGCGTCTGTCATGGTTCGGCCGGCACGCACACACAGCGTCTGTCATGGTTCGGCCGGCACGCACACACAGCGTCTGTCATGGTTCGGCCGGCACGCACACACAGCGTCTGTCATGGTTCGGCCGGCACGCACACACAGCGTCTGTCATGGTTCGGCCGGCGCACACACAGCGTCTGTCATGGTTAGGGTGGCACACACACACAGCGCCTGTCATGGTTCGGGCAACATGAAAGGTCCTTTTAAAAATTATATCTGAGGCTGGGGGGGCTTGTTAAAATGTGAAATTCTATCCTCCTGTATCCGAAGCTGCGGCTGTAGCTCCAGTTGGCGTTCTCACTGAATGCAGAAGGATATATTCTGAGACTTATCTACTTGCCTGCCCGCGATGTTTTCCCAACACCACCATCACATGTTCTCCCTCCTCTTTGGGGATCACAGTCTCCAACATGTCCTGCTTTATATCTGTGGGAAAGAGAATATGAATGTGGATTCGGCACCAGAGGGGCAATCCCTGGATGCTGTTTTGGGGCTTGTATTTACCTTCCAAGATATGTCCAGTTTCTGTCCGACACACGCAGGTCGTGGGGCTCAAAACATCTTCTACCACCATCTGCACAAAGAAAAAGAAAAAAGGATGGATGAGGATTGTTATCTTACTCGATGCCCCTCATGTCTGAAAGGACAGAGGCCGAGTGTGAAAACCATGAAACCGACACAAGAAATGAGCAGCGAGGTGACCGTTCTTACATCTGCCCTCTGATCAGCGTCAACAACACATCAACCTCGGTTTTGATTTTTTGGTGACTTTTTGTAATTAGGTTTCATTAAAATTTTTGCACCTTTTGCAGCCTCTTTTGTATCATTGCACACTGCTGCCTGCAGAAAGAGTTAAATAAGAATCGTTCAGTGAGCTTGGGGATTTTGCAATGCTTTTTTTTTTTTTATCTGTCTATAAAGTGATTTGGAAGATACATAATAAAGCTGTGTCTCTGTGCCATTTAGGGCCATAAAGAAGCCACAAGACTACTGCACAAAAATATCCCTCAGCGCCAGCGTATGTGACCACCCCTCCCCCACACACGCAGGACCGGCCTGTGTACCAGCGAATGCCAGGCTCCTTTATCTGCCCCACTGAGAAACGAGGTCAGCCCAGCTGGGCTGGTGAAGTGTGGGGAGCGCAGACTGCAGCTTCACAAGTAGGCGCTCTGGATCCATGTCGGGGGCTCAGGAATAGAAGAAGCTATAGAGGCCGGCTCTTATCATTGCTTGGATTTAGTTAGACTCAAGTTTCATATAAAACCAATTCAAAGGCATTAAAACCAATCCCTTACCCCCTCTCCCCGACATGGCCAAGTTCGGGGGGGGGGGGGGGGGGGTTACGTGTAATTTTTTCCTCCCTGTCTTTTTTTTTTGGATACTAGAACCATGGCAGTGCACTGTTAATGTCGGTGTCTGAAAGTGACAGCAGCATGTACCAGGTTAACAGTGTCGGTGTCACAGCCATTATCTACGGGCTACTTGGGAGTGTGGAATAATGGAGGCGCCCCAATTTTCCCCTGTGGATCCCGCAGCATCTCCTTCAGCAGGCATTACCTTGGAGTTGTAGTATTTTCCTCCTTTGTAACGTTTGTCAATAAATCGAACTTTCAGGTCGCGATGTAACCAACTGGGAAAAAGAGAAAAGATCAACAAAGACGAAAGAATAGTAACTATAAAAAAGAAAAATGTCCACTTTTCTCCAAAAACAGCCTTACACGTATCTATGGCTTGTGTCTGGCGCTGCACAGCGGCTCCACTGAAGAGGCGGCGGCTGAAATGCAGTACCACATACAGCCTTTGACCTGGTGAGGCATGATTTGTGGAAGAAAGCCGCTCAAGTTCAGAAAAACATGGATATTTATTAACAGCAGAAAGCACAGGACATAAGAGACTAGGGCATCATTCATAAAAGGTGAAGTGCAGACGATCAGGACGTCCCTGTGTGGTTATATCGACCTCTGGCTTCAGTGATATTATCACAGAGGAAACAGAATGTGGAAATATCACATCCTGCAACCGACCAGATATCCGGACACTGCCCCGAGCAGCTTCTCGCCCCCTTGTCTGAGTGTCTACCTGGGTTCCTCCCGTTTTTGCTTTTTCTTCTCTTTCTCTCTGTCCGGGCTTTTCGCTCGATGTCTCTTGTCTCGGCTGCCGGAGTGTGCATGTCTTTTCTGATCTCTGGTCTCCTCCTCATCATCTCGCTTTCTTTGCCCCCTGTCTGGGGAGCGTTCCCGTCGTTGCTCTCCTTTACCATGGCGCTGCTCCTTCTCCTGCTCTGCTTTATTTAACCGACCTGAAAAACAATTAGAATTGATGATGTTGATTTGTAGAGTAAAAGATAGCCTCTCTAGTCAGCGCCAATATCCGGGGATCACCATCAGCCAGATACAAGGGCTTTCCAACAGAAGACGTTAACAACATTGGTGTACTATACTTACATACGGTGCATCTGCAGACATTTCTGAAACTATCCCTTACATCGGAAATGGGCTTGCAGGATTTAATGCACATGTGCTTGGACTTTCAAGGCTAATGTCCCAGGCATCTTTCATACACAAGCTGTAAGAAAGTGATCGCGAACCTTCTAGAGACTGTGCCCAAACTGCAGCCCAAAACTGACTTATCTACTCACATAGTGCCAACACAGCAATTTAACCTGAATACTGAGGTTTTTGGCCTCATTCTGGTATAATGCTCCCCAATCCTGGTATAAAGCCGCACCATCCTGGCATAAAGATCCACCCCCATCCTGGTGTAAAGCCTCCGTCCCCCCCATCCTGGTATAACGCCACCCCCACCCCACTCCATCCATCCTGGTATAACAATCCCTCCCCCTTCGTCCTGGTTTAACAACCCTCCCATCCTGGTATAATGCCACGCGGGCCACAGAGAGGGATCCGAGTGCCCCCTCTGCGTGCCATAGGTTCGCCACTACTGTTTTAGTGTATTGAAGCACGCCTGTGTATATAGATATACATCTCATTACTAGTGTATATAGAGGGTCATTAGAAAAGCTTACACCCCAGCTCCAGCCCCGAGTGCTGCCGGCTGCAGTGTCACACCTCCTGCATTGTGAAGGACGTATGAGCCACATGTCAGCCTGTGTGCCAGAGTTATCTCTCGCAGATTACGGCTCACGTGACAGTTGTCTCATGACATCGTTGAAACCCAGTGGAAAATAAATAAATAAAATAAATGCAGTGTGCTGGATCCAATGTTTTGTCTGTGTCCCCGGTTCTACTATCAGTATCATCTGTGTACTGTTTTTTATTTTTTCACAAACCAATTGATTAGTATGGAATAGTTCGATCTGCCACCACCAAAACCAGCCTCCTCCATCTACACAACAGCTAAGACAGGCTCAAAGAACTACATCCCATGTCGAACATCAAACACAGGACTTGGGTCTGGAGCGCTGCTCGACACGTTACCCCGAATGAATACACAAGAAGGATGTACGACCCCTCATATCCCACTAGAGCTCAGGTCACAGACTTTCCCAGAATAAAGGGCATGTCACACTAAGCGATATCGCTAGCAATATCGCTATAACTTGTGACGTTATAGCGATATTGCTAGCGATATCGCTGTGTCTGATACTTACCTACGACCGGCTCCCCCGCTGGTTATCGCTGATCGCGCGAGAACGTCCTGGACCGATTCTCGTCATCTGCTTCCTGCTGGGCTTCCTGCTGTGACGACGAGCGACGCTTGGAGCCGGGCGGGAGGATGCAGGATCGCCTGGTGTGACAGGTAAGTAGCGATCCCCGTCTCCAGCGATGTCGCTGGTGAGATCTGCCTGTGTGGCAGCTCACTAGCGACCACTTAGCGATGTACCAGCGATCCTGACCGCGTCATATCGCTGGTCGGGATCGCTGGTACATCGCTAAGTGTGACAGTACCTTAAGTGTAAAATGATGGCAGGAATATACAGCGGGCCGAACGAGTCAATCAGTAACCTTTGTGCAAATACATATCCTGGTAACTAAATAATTAGTCCTTTCTCCTCTTTCTGCAGGATAAAGAACTGCAAAGAGTCGGAGAAGCTGAAATTTACTTTACAAGATCTGATCCCGGACATTGTGTGGTGATAAGAGCCATATGAGGCTGCAGACTGTGACCTTACAGCAGTGGTACACCCGTCATGTGAGCTTACATTGTGTGGGTGCGACGTGGTGCAGTAAATCAGAAAGGGCGTCACAGGGCGCGTCTGTCTTATGTCGCTTCCAATCATCACAAATGAGTGGAGAATAATCACCGTCTTGTACTTACTGAGATCCTTCGCGTATTTGTTGTATTCTGCTCTGCTGACCAATCGCAATGTAAACTGGGAGACGGTGACAACTTTTCCACCGATCGCCAGCTTCACCATTGCTCGGCAGTTGTCTGCGTCCAGGCCCTCCACCTACACAGAGACCAGCTAATGGTGATCGGGGTAATGACAACACGGTATGTGGCTCCATATACAGGAATAATCACTAACCGCACCTTCCCATACAGCTCTTTGTGGGCACCACTCTGTATTAACACTGCGCTGCCCGGGCCAAGGCCTTTTGCTTCTTCATCTTCTGGTTTGTCTCCTGGTTTCAAGGGCCTGCGCAGTTTCTGGGGCTCAAGGTCATTGATAGCAGACCGGTCAGCTCCGAGTCCTAGCCCCTTGGGACGGAGCTTTTGCTCTAAAGGCTTCACATCCCTATGTAGAAAGGAAACAATGACTGAGATTGAGTCAACTATATGTTTTTGGAGATTTCCTTTTTTTTCTTTTGCAGTGGTTGGTTGAGACACAAATCTAATTAGCCTTTACAATACTGCTTTCTATAAAGCCATATTAACCCAAAAAGGTAGCAAATTGTCCCCCAATGTGACCATAGCCAAGGAAACATAACATTTCCCTTCCAGCAATTGTTAAAGGAACTAACTTGGACTTTTATACTGAAGGTTTATGCTAAGAATTGGTCATCAGTATCAGATACATGTGGGTCCGACACCCAGTCCCAAGATGGCTGGTGTATACACCCGTGTACGGAGCCAAAATACCACCAAATAGGAAGTCAGTTCACAATCAAGTGATGCTTTTCGAGATATCAATTTTTGTCCCATAAAAGATCTTTAAAACATAAACCTACATTCTAGGAATAGGATAGTCCAATAATGTTTGCTGGCCATATATCATACGCACTGTTTGAAGGTCTTTCCAATGCCTTCTCCCTCTTTCCAGCCCATTCCTCTCAGCATTGCCATCCCATATTGCTCCACAGGGACCACTTCATAGTCTGCAGCCTCCGCCTGTGGAATAAAAACCTGATCTCAGGGTGGTCTAAAGTATCACTGCACCAGAGCCACGTCATTGTCCAGCAGTGCAGAGGGAAGGAGTTACAGGATCTGGTTAATACGGGTAAAGAATGGCACGGACCAGCAGAGACACTAGTAACCACAACATCAATTACTACAATGTGTGGACAACAGATTGTGTCAGCTCTGAAATCGATCTGAAAGTCAGCACAGATCCTTATTAGTAATGAGCGAGCGTACTGGGATAAGGCGTTATCTGAGCATGCTCAGGTGCTAACCAAATGTCTTCAGTGTGCTTGAAAAATATGTTCGAGTCCCCGCGGGTGCATGTCTCGTAGCTGTTCGACAGCCGCAAAACATGCAGGGATTTCTTGTTTGTTAGGCAATCCCTGCATGTGTTGCAGCTGTTGAACAGCAGCGAAACATGCAGCCGCGGAGACGCAAACGTATTTTTAGAGCACACCGAAATCACTCGGTTAGCACCCGAGCATGCTCGGATAACACCTTATTCAAGCGTGTTCGCTCATCACTAATCCACATGCGTAAGAGAAGCCAGATCATTATATTTAAAAGGATTGTCTCACGAACAAAAGTGCCATCTAAATGATAGATAATACACTGGGTGCAGAATTATTAGGCAAATGAGTATTTTGATCACATCATCTTTTTTTTTTTTTTTTTTACACATGTCCTACTCCAAGCTGTATAGGCTTGAAAGCCAACTGCCAATTATGTAAATCAGGTGATTTGCATCTCTGTAATGAGGAGGGGTGTGGTCTAATGACATCAACACCCTATATAAGGTGTGCTTAATTATTAGGTAACTTCCTTTCCTTTGGCAAAATGGGTCAGAAGAGAGATTTGGCGGACTCTGAAAAGTCAAAAATTGTGCAATGTCTTGCAGAGGGATGCAGCAGTCTTGAAATTGCCAAACTTTTGAAGCGTGATCACCGAACAATCAAGCGTTTCATGGCAAATAGACAACAGGGTCGCAAGAAGCGTGTTGATAAAAAAAGGCGCAAAATAACGGCCCATGAATTGAGGAAAATCAAGCGTGAAGCTGCCAAGATGCCATTTGCCACCAGTTTTGCCATATTTCAGAGCTGCAATGTTACTGGAGTATCAAAAAGCACAAGGTGTGCCATACTCAGGGACATAGCCAAGGTAAGGAAGGCTGGAAAATGACCACCTTTCAACAAGAAACATAAGATAAAACGTCAAGACTGGGCCAAGAAATATCTTAAGACTGATTTTTCTACGGTTTTATGGACTGATGAAACGAGAGCGACTCTTGATTGGCCAGATGGATGGGCCTAAGGCTGGATCAGTAAAGGGCAGAGAGCTCCACTCCAACTCAGACGCCAGCAAGGTGGAGGTGGAGTACTGGTATGGGCTGGTATCATCAAAGATGAGCGTGTGGGACCTTTTCAGGTTGAGGATGGAGAGAAGCTCAACTCCCAGACCTACTGGCAGTTTCTGGAAGACACCGTCTTCAAGCAGTGGTACAGGAAGAAGTCGGTATCGTTCAAGAAAAACATGATTTTCATGCAGGACAATGCTCCATCACATGCATCCAAATACTCCACAGCGTGGCTGCCCAGTAAAGGTCTAAAAGAAGAAAAAATAATGACATGGCCCCCTTGTTCACCTGATCTGAACCCCATAGAGAACTTGTGGTCCCTCATAAAATGTGAGAGCTACAGGGAGTGAAAACATTACACCTCTCCGAACAGTGTCTGGGAGGCTGTGGTGGCTGCGGCACGCAATGTTGACCGTAAACAGATCAAGCAACTGACAGAATCTATGGACGGAAGGCTTTTGAGTGTCATCGTAAAGGAAGGTGGCTATATTGGACACTGATTTTTTTTTGTTTTGTTTTTGAATGTCAGAAATGTTTATTTCTAAATTTTGTGTTGCTCTATTGGTTTATCTGGTGAAAATAAGCAAGTGAGATGAGCATATATTTGGTTTTTATTAAGTTGCCCAATAAATCTGCACATTAATAGTTACCTGCACAAACACATATCCTCCTAAGGCTAGTTTCACACTAGCGCTTTGGAGCGCAGCGACGGCCTGCGCACGGCCGCCACTAAGCCCCGCCCCCTGCCGCGCCTCCGCCGGTAGCTCCGCCTAGATAGGGGGACGCAGGATGCATGCAGCGTCATGCGCCGGTAGGCGGAGCTACCGGCGGAGGTGCGACAGGGGACGGGGCTTAGCGGCGGCCGTGCGCAGGCCGTCGCTGCGCTCCAAAGCGCTAGTGTGAAACTAGCCTAAGATAGCCAAATCTAAAAAAAACCCACTCCAACTTCCAAAAATATTTTAATATTTATGAGTCTTTTGGGTTGATTGAGAACATAGTTGTTGTTCAATAATAAAAAGAATCCTCTCAAATACAACTTGCCTAATAATTCTGCACATGGTGTAGAAAATTAAGCATTTTCACAATTGGATGGCTTTTTTAAATAAAGTTGCTGTGCAGAGATAAACTGATGATGGTGCACGCGCCAAGTCCAATGTAACGGTTTGTGCCCGACCACGTGGAGGACATTTACCTGCTGGTCGGCATCTGCTGTTTGCAATAATCGCATAGAAGTGAAGGTAAGTCGATATTCTCTGCTGATGACGCTGGCAGGGGCTATCCCATGTAAGTGACATTACTCCCCCGACATCATCTAAGTAGTGATGGTAGGTTGGTAGGTGCTATAGCAGATGAGTTTTGAGCTCAGTGGCTGGACATATAAACTGTGAAAAAACATAGTATACATGTCCGGCCACTGAGCACTTTGTACTTCCCAGGGGTGATTTATTGAGATGAGTCAAAGCTCCACTGCTAAAGCACATACCATGCTACTTAGATGAAAGGAAGCTGCATGGAGCCAATGCCAGCGCCTCAGACAATATTCACTTATCCTCCTCCTGATGGAATAATACAACCAGCAGCTAAAGCTCATCTATGTTGTCGAGCCCAGGCCGTGACACAGGGTCCATCAGGCATCATTATCAGGTTATCTCTGCAAAGCAACATTATCCAATAGATAGAAATTCAAGCATTTTTTTCTATCGATTAGACATTGATTTTGTTAGTGTGATAATCCCTTTAAAAATCCGTTCCAAGAGTTTCATTCCTCCAAAGCCATCACAACACTTTATAAATATGGGCATGGCTCCACGTAGTGTACTTTGATATTGATTCCAGACAGATTCCCTTTAAATAGACAAGAGGGCGGGGTGATGACTTACAGACTCCGGCCGCAGGCTCACGTTTACTTTGTCTCCGTCTTCGTAGCCATTGGGTACTTTGTTTTGCATTAGTAGGGGGATGCTGATCGTCTGGTTGCCCTCAGAATCATCCTGATCTTTTTTCCGAGACTCTTTTGAAAATTAAAATGAAATGTAAAGTAGTGGGAACAAATCAATACATGGAGAGTTATCTGCTCTGACTGCGCAATTAGGTGGTCTTAGTGAGGATATAGTTTTAGACCCGTCCCCTTCCTCCTAGGCATCCACCAAGACCTGTCTTAACCAAAATTCTACATTACCGGGACAGATATATCATCCTTAACAACATAAGACGTACTATGTCCACCATAAGTCTTCTCCCTGCAGCCAATCCCGCATCTTTCCCGGCAGATGATGGCTGTGATATTCCGCCATCATCTGCCTCTACCAGCCACTGCTGGTGTGGACCTCCACCCGTGGCTGTTAATCTTTTAAATGTCAATTTGAAGACCCCCGTGCCTGTCATCATGTTATTCCTGTAAAGGCCAGCAAGTAGCTGGCATTCATAGGAGAATGCGATTTACACTGTACACAACAGTATTATAGCGCTACTGTGTATAGTACAAATGATCAGATGATTGCCGGTTCAAGTCCGGAAGAGGACAAACAAAAGTTTAAAAAACAAAGTTTTAAACAATATGGAAAAAAGTTAAAATCACCTCCCCCACATTAACAAAATAAATAAATAAAAAATACACATGTGGTATACCTGCGTTCATAAAAGTCTGATCTATCGAAATATAAAATGCATTAATCCAATTGATAAACTGTGTAGGGAGGAAAAAAATCAAAATGCCAGAACTGCATTTTTTTGGCCACCAGAACACAAAAAAATGCAATAAGGGGTTTTCAAAAAATTGTATGAACCCCAAAATTATATTAATGAAAACATCAGCTCGGCTAATTAAAAAAAAAAAGAAGTCCTCACTCAGCTCATTATTCAGAAAATTGAAAACGTTACGGCTCTTGGAAAATGGCGACACAAACAAAAAAATGTTTTCTTTACAAGTTTTAGAAAAAAAATTTAACAACTTAAATAAAACCATTTTGATCTTTTGAGTGTGGTATCGGTCTAATCACGTTTTGTATGAAAAGTCTGCAGAAATGCCATTGGTGTCACTAATAGAAATGCATTTTCTATTTTTCTCCGGGTGCATAATTTCTGATCCAATCTGACACTAGAAGGGTGAAGGGCCACAATCAGTAATAATACCATACCGTCAATAAGCTCCTGTACGGCCTGCGAGAGCACCGGGTCCAGCTCTGTCTGTGTGCCACCATTTTCAGTTCTCACTTTACTCAGCTGGGACCACCGGTTCTTCTGTATTAGTGGTATCACGAGAGGTTTGGCCTCCTGAACGGGTTTAGTGCTGCAAGAGTAAAATAAATAAATAAATAAATAAATGGTTAAGAACATTTTATTACACAATTTAAAAAAAACAACAAAAGACGCAGAGTCCTTCCTATACCTCTTCTACTATTCTGCTGCTCCAGCACTGTATTTCATGCATCCCACCAATGAGCAAAGAGATCAGGATGAACAAAAGCCTT
Organism: Dendrobates tinctorius; assembly: GCF_039654945.1. NCBI lineage: Eukaryota > Metazoa > Chordata > Amphibia > Anura > Dendrobatidae > Dendrobates > Dendrobates tinctorius. Next base: position 21,436,121 of record NW_027361788.1, on the reverse strand, counting down.
TTCTCTAGTGCCCATCTAATCAGTACACACAAGCGAATGAGGCAAGATAGCGGGAACGTTTAAAGGGCCTGTCACACTAAGAGATATCGCTAGCAATATCGCTATAACTAGTGACGTTATAGCGATATTGCTAGCGATATCTCTGTGTCTGATACTTACCTACGACCCGCTCCCCCGCTGGTTATCGCTGATCACGCGAGAACGTTCAGGACAGTTTCTCGTCGTCAGCTTCCTGCGGCACTTCCTGCTGTGAAGACGAGCGACGCGTGGAGCCGGGCGGGAGGACGCAGGATCGCCTAGTGTGACAGGTAAGTAGCGACCCCCGTCCCCAGCGATGTCGCTGGTGAGATCTGCCTATGTGGCAGCTCACTAGCGACCACTTAGCGATGTACCAGCGATCCTGACCGTGTCATATCGCTGGTCGGGATCGCTGGTACATCGCTAAGTGTGACAGTACCTTTAGAGACTGGAGGGGTGCATTACTGAGGCGTGAGGGGCTACTGGCCACAAGTAGAGGATCGTTGCAGTCACACTCAGGTGTGTTTAGACATACTGATAGAAAATTTAGATTGTGAGCCCCAACGGGGATAGTGCCGAAAATGCGTGTGAAGCGCCATGTAATTAATGGTGCTACATAAGTGAGTAAAAAAATAAACACTCAAAAAAAAAAATTAACCCATATGCATAGGACAGGAAAAACCTTGCTGATTGATGGGGTTTCAAAGGTCGGACCCCTAGCAGAGACTTTACAGCCCCGTCTCGCACGGAGCAGAGATGAACCTGGTCAACCTTTGCTCCATTCATTGATTATTGGACTGTCGGAAGAAGCAGAACGCGGTGTCCAGCTATTTCTGCCATCCCATTAACAGTGAATGAAGTGGAGGATGAGGACACACAACCGCCACATCGTTACAGATGGGGCTGTACAGCCTCTTTTTCGAGTGTCACAGATACCCAATCTTGAGAATCGCTACGGATGCATATAGGGCCTAACTTGAATGTTGGGAAATAATCCTTTAAAAGGAAATCCATCAGCAGTAATTTCTACCCCATCTGAGAACAGTATGATGTAGGGGCAGAGACCCTGATTCCAGAAATGTGTCACTTACTGGGCTGTGTGCTGCTGTTTGAAGAAATTCATAGGTTTATCTGTTGTAGATCTTGCAGAGCTCTGAATACTGAGCCCTTTATAATTCCGCCCACACCTCTGATTGGCAACAGTGTACAAACGGGAAGCTGCCAATCAGTGATGGGGATGGGGTTATACAGAGCTCATCAATATAGAGGACTACATGGCAGCATGTTTACGCTAGTCGTCTAGAGATTTAATTACAGTTTTATCACAAAAAGATCAAAACTTCAAGCAAGCAGCCCGCTAAGTGACACATCGCTGGAATAAAGGTCTCTGTCCCTACATTATGCTGCTCTCAGCTTTGGTTGACAAAACCTGGTGACAGATTCTCTTTAAAGGTTTGTCTATCCCAAAGATAGGCAACCACTTGCAAACCAGTGGGGGCCTAAAAGCTGGAACCCCCACTGATCATGAGAATTTGGCTCTGAAGTGACTGATCAGACTAAATTCATTAACTATGCATGTCAGTGTAGTCTGCAATCACTGGCAGTCCCATAGAGAATAAGTGTAGGATGTCAGGGTCCCGTTCTCGGGATCAGCAGTAGGACCCCCACTGATCCACAAGATGTCGACTCTTCTTTTCATAGGTAAGAGATGGAGTGCTAGTTTCCTGTTGTGACACATCTGTAACACACCTCAGGTCTCATCACAATGAATCCCAGGAGGAGCGCACAAGTCGTCTCACGCGTTAATAGCCCCCGGCTTATACTGATGAGTAACAGGAACATTTTCCAAAACGAATGGAAAAATAGAGGACATGAATTTTCCATCACTGAATTCTGCTGACAGCGGCGTCTCTGCCTTACACATCACCTAACCTTGTTTCTTCTGCGTTCCTCGCTCCTTGTGTGCCAGAGTGACATCATCAGGGGGTTGGATGATGTCCCCAGAGAACTGCCATGTAAGCGTGCTGGCCAGTGTTTGGCGACTGCCGATGACACGTGATCATGCACCAAGAGACACACGGAGCAGCGGGAGTGCAGAAGACAAGCGGTGACCAAACATAAAAGGGCAGCTCTGGATTAGAGCTGCATTTCCAAGAGCCGTCGACATTTTAGGGAGTTTTTTGTGGGAAGATTTATAGTTAGGAATGACATTCATTTTACCATATAACGTACTGAAAAATAGTGGAAAAAAAAGTTGTTTGTTGTGCGGGAAAAAATTACCTGACATGATTCTCGGTATCGGTGCGAGTATGGTAATATCAGACTTGAGTAGTTTGTTTACTTGTGTTACCATTTTCAGCACTCTAAAGGCCCCCACCACTGCCATCTTGGTACTTCTATGGAGCCCGCCCTGTGGAAGGAACCTTCTGTAGACCCTCAGCTGCTATGACAACCCATCAGCACTCCACAAAAAGCGTCTCGCAGGGGAAGGACGCCCCGTTCAGACGCTGCGGTCACCGATTCAGGGTGCCATTTAAATAAACAGCAGTAAAAGGAGCCTGGTCTGGTCGCTGCTGTGTAACACACAGCCCGATCCCCCCGCATCTTTGGTGACCCTACACCGGTCCAGTGTTGCCAGTGATTGTCTGCAGCGGTCACATGATGACAGACGAGGTCGACGCTGCAGGGCAGTAACATGGACTGTATTTCCACATGGTAAATCCGATGGGATTCTACCAGAACGAAAAAAAATCTGACTGATCCTTCAGAAATATCCGCCGTGTGAACACGCACTTACAGGACGACAGGGATAGAAGGCGACAGTAGTGAGGACTACGACCACTACTACTCCCAGCCTCCTGAAAGTAAGGCTGACACCAGGCACAGGTAATAGAGACATGTCTGCCCACTGCTCTCACCTCAGCAGCTCCTTCCCCTCCGCCGCCAGCACATACTCCTTCTCCTCCCCATCTCCCGCCTCATTATGGCCGCTAGTAACAAGCTTCGGTCTGGAGACGCGACTGAACCCGAAAGATACCGGAGCCTGAGAAGAACCGGAGGCCGCCATCATTATTTCCCTATTCACCGCGCGCACTGCACGTTGGGAAGCGCCCGTGTACCGCGCGGCATGCCGGGTAGCGTAGTTCTTTGTTGAGGCACAGTTCAGTCACCCGAGCTGTCAGAAAACTACGACTCCCAGCAGGTCACGCTAGACTTCCTTTCTCACTTTAGTTAAGAGTTGTAGTATGACCAGCAGAAGCTGGTAACTCCGTTCATGACAGTAAAATGGCAGCTTCCTTAGTGGGAATCTTATTCATGTACACAAGCATTGTAGGAGGACAAGCCAATCAGGGCTCGCCTTTCATTTTTCCAAAGCAGTTTACAGGATAAAAGCTGAGCTCTGATTGGTTGCTTTCAGTAATGGTTTTTATTTTTGCAGTAAAATATAAAAAATTCCACAGTCGGACAAAGTCTCCGCATTATTATATACATCATATTATTACTGTGCAGAGAAATCAGAGGTTACACTGCCCCCAAGAGCTAAAGGGTGAATGCAGCGGTGCCCTCAGCAAGGTGACCATACAGGGAGACATTGGCATTTCCCATAAGGCTGTGGCAGTCTGAAGTCAGCACCCAGTAATCCAACAATGGCTGAGGCCTACGGCACCTGGGGGCCACACTGCCTCGGTTCCTATTGGCGCCATTTGTTACATATCCGTATGGCACGGTCCCAGGAGCTGTGTCGTACAGCCGCGCCTTCGTCGCAGTAGTTTACCCGCTTATGTGCCACGTTCTTGATTGACAGCGGCTTTTAAGAGGTTGAAAATGGAGGAAGGTGGCTCTTTTTTAATTGCCCCCTGAACATGATTGCAGGGTGCAGATGGTCACCGTCATGGCAGCCGGATGTACTACTGAAGCCCCCGGTGTCTGCCGTGTGTGTACCCCTATAAATCCTGGGGTTGGGCTTCTTAGGTAATCGGAAATTTTACGGTACACTACAATATTACAGAATTAACTATGTATTGTACAAGTGATCTAAGGGACCGATGAAAAATGTGAAAATAAACATATCTATACATTTATTAAGTCATATTTCTATATAGGTTGTAAGGATTCTACTCTTTGGTTGAGGTGGGCACAGGCAGCAAAGTTCTTAGTCATATAGGAAGATTTATTTAGCTTCATCAATCTTCAAATTAACACAAACTACTTTTCACCAGCAAAATGGTCTAACATGAAATAAAACAGATGCACGTGATCATCCGTTTACAACAGTCTCCATCCTTAGGGTGTGTGCACATGCTGCGGATTCTGCTGCAGAATTTTCCGCGCGGACTTTGCAAAATCCGCAGGTAAGTCCGCATGTCAAAAGACCTGCGGATTAACCTGCGGTTTTCCCCTGCGGTTTGACACCTCTACAATGGAGCAGGTGTAAAACCGCTGCGGATTCCACACGAAGAAGTGACATGCTGCGGATTTGAAACCGCAGCAAATCCACACGGAAAAATCCGCACCGTGTGTACTGCTGTTTTTGATTTCCATAGAATATAAAGGTACTGTACACCGCAGCAAAAACTGCTGCGGATACGCAGCAGAATCCGCGGCGTGTGCACACACCCTTAGTAAGTCTTAACTGCAACTGACCAATACAACAGAGGTATTTCCACCTCTATTCCCAGACAGTAACTGAGGCAGCTGACCAACCTTAAATAACCCCTCTAATCCTAGAGGTCAAGATATGGGAAAGGCCAGTCCCACCCAACTTTTGTGGCCGTTCCCAAAACCTGAAACCAAAATCCGGACCTATTAAAAAAAACCTCTCAGCACTAATGGTGCAGGAGCTTGCTCTTCCCGGATCACATCACCAAGGTTAACTACCTCAGTGACACATATCTCCATCCAGAACCTGTACAGCTGGCACCTTACATACCCCCCTCTTCCAAAAGCCAGGGAAGTTGGGCACCTTCTACCGACATACAATGCACTTTTGACAGGGCATCCTCATTCCTGTGCTGTTTCCCAGGTCTATGTGCTACCCGAAAGCTAAAGTCTTGAGGGGCTAGGAACCACTGTGTCACCCGGGCATTGTTCCCCTTCTCTTGCATCCATCATTTGGAGCATGGTCAGACGCTAATCTAAATGTACTTCCCAGCAAGTAGTATCTAAGAGCGTCCAATGTCCACTTGATGGCTAAATATTCTTTCTCCACTATGGCGTAATTCTTGTTGCAGGTGGACAGCTCCTGACTTAGGTATATCACAGGGGGCTCCTCTCCGTTAACCTACTCTGACAAGACTGCACGCAGCCCAAAATCCATCACATCCATTTGGACAATGAACTCCTTTGAAAAGTTCGGCACTATTAGCACTGCCTGCCTACAGAGGGCTAACGTTAGTTCCTAAAATGCCCCCTCGGCCTCCGGTGACCACTTAGCCAACTACCCTTCCGGAGGTCCATCAAAGGAGCTGCAATCAAGGCGAAGTTAGGGAGGAAGAAGTTCAGAGAGTAAAACAATGTACACTAGGGTGACCGCAAAAAATCGATGTCGGAATTTTGTCCGTCTGGACCCCACAAAACAATTCCCCTTTCCAGATATTGAGATAGCCAAAATTTGAGCTCGATCAAACAACGTTAACCCGTGCCGCTCGTCGCTCAAAGTTTGAAAAAATCCAAATTGAGGTTTTTTAAGATTTAGGTATTTTGCATAGTCTGTTAGACTATAAAGAATGTGACAACAACATTGCAGAAATAGCCCTGACCAAATTTTCGACCCATTTGTGGTATTTGAATGCAGAGTTGGTGGGATTATCGTTTTTTGATCCCACCATTACAGACAATGAAAAGTTGTTAATGGCTAATAAATTGCTCAGTAGCACAGATGAACCATCAGAGCACGCTAGGGTTGTAAAGCCAAAAGTTAGGAAAGAAAAATTAAAAGAGGTAGGAAGTAACCGACTTTAACGACCTTCTGACAAAAGATGAAGAACAAAAGCAATATGTCCTGCAAGTTGTAAGCAAATGCCGAGCATTATATTCTGACTTTTCAAAAACTACTTTAACAAAAGCTCTAGAATAGATTAGATAACTATGTAAAATTATCAACTCATGTAGGTTAGCGTGCTCTGATGGTTCATCTGTGCTACTGAGCAATTTATTAGCCATTAACAACTTTTCATTGTCTGTAATGGTGGGATCAAAAAACGATAATCCCACCAACTCTGCATTCAAATACCACAAATGGTTCGAAAATTTGGTCAGGGCTATTTCTGCAATGTTGTTGTCACATTCTTTATAGTCTAACAGACTATGCAAAATACCTAAATCTTAAAATACCTCAATTTGGATTTTTTCAAATTTTGAGTGACGAGCGGCACGGGTTAACGTCGTTTGATCGAGCTCAAATTTTGGCTATCTCAATATCTGGAAAGGGGAATCGTTTTGTGGGGTCCAGTCGGACAAGATTCCAACATTTTTTCCCCCCCATATGAGATCCGGTCACCCTAATGTACACAAGCTGCTGTCCATGCCGCTCCATCAGTCTTCTGTTTTCAATGCTCCTGATTGGAGAGGGAGAGAAATCAGAGCTGCAGCATTTATTGTGTCACAACCACAACCAGTGTTCAGCGCAGCGCACAGAGCTGTGTGTGCAATATTCTAATGTCTGCCTGAAGCAATCTTACCTCTGCTGTGTAGTTATTACATGCATGAACCTTTGTTCGCAAAACTTGGAATACATTAAGCAGAGCTGTGCTGGCGATCTGTACACTAAAAAACTGTATAGGAAGCAGAAGTGTGTGTAAGCTGTGCATAGCAGAGCTACGTGCGACCAATGTGGCGTTAGCAGTAAGGCACGTCTGCCTGTATAAGAAGCAGATAGTGGGACTGTGTATAGGGACAGCGGAGCTGTGAGTCTAATATACAGGCAGCAAAGTAAAAAACATATTTTGTGGCAGTGAGGGGCATCATCTGCGAGGGTCGATGTGTATCCCCCAGGATGCGGACGGAGTCCTGTTAGACCCGCTGGAGTGCCTTGTGGTCACAGCAGGATGCCTGTGAGTCACAAGGCAAAGTAAAAGTAAGTGTGGACCTGGTCAAGTTATTTGGCCAAGGAAATGTTCAGGAAAACCCAGCATGGGCTTTTATTTTTGGAGCGGACAGTGGCAGTCCTAAACAGCGCATGGTAGGGGGTATGTTAAGAGGTGTTCTTTGAAGCAACGGGTGGAGAGGTGCTTGACTGGACCTGTTCCGAGCTTAGTGCCTTGGCCTCTTTAGATAGGTTGATCCAGGCCAGTAAAGGAGTTGTCCAGGTTTTTAATGCAAGCCTGCAGTCACTCTATGTGATTGCAGACTTGTGAATCCTCACATTGAACACAGTACACTGTAAGGATTCTCCAGTGCTGGCGGTGAGACCGAGCAGTCATGTGACTGCAAATATGCTATATGTGTGGCGCCCCTGAGGGTTCAGTCGCCACAGAGGTACTGTACATCACCCAGAGATGTGGTATCCCATTTCCCAGGTAAGGTGGAGGCACCTGACCACACTCGTACACCTACATCCAACACTCACTTATAGCAGCAGGGCACCCTGAATGGACCCTAAAGGAGGATGATCTCATCTCTGCTGGATAGGAAAGGGTGTTGGAAGGTGGGTGGGAGAACTGAAAGGATCCGGAACTGTCGGGGCTGTCATATCTGTTGCATGGTGGAAAGGTAAAGGCCCCGGACCGTCTTTTGCACCCGGCGATAGGGGGCGTAACTAAGCTAAAAAGGCAGCAACGTGTGGGAAACAGGTCAGACGTGGCAGGAGCGCACAGCTGGACAGTGTGAATGCTCTGACTTCAGAGCATCGCGTCGGAGCAGTCCCATGCCTGAAGGGCAGCAGCATCACTACCAGAGACACTTGCATCGTGTCCGCCGACTCCGCTGTTACCGCTGACACCATTGACGTCGCTGACAGATCTGACAGTGAGTCATAAGGCCCGTGGGAGGAGCGTAGACATGCACCCGTACCGGCAGGAAAGCCAGATGCCCCGTTTTGAACTGTGCCTTGATAAGTCCGTATATATTTGCCGTGCAGTGACTAACACTACCCTGGATAGAGACTTTATCCTCTCCGTTCCCTCATCTTCCGGGCCCAAGACCATCCCCAGGACCACGAGGAATCACCGCCGTCAACAGGATCCAGGACGCCACCTTCTCCAAGACCACGCCGGACCCCATATGCACCACGTCCTTGGCACCAATGTTTACACCCAGGACTCCAACTGCGGAAGTTGCTGGTTTGATAAGTTTAACACTTCTTAATTTCTTGCCTTATTTGCCTAAAACTGTTTTCTCCCTAGTTATAATATCCCTGCCGAAGTAGGCCTTTTCCCTCACTTCTCCCTGGGTGGTGTATCCTCTGTATTATTAAACCCCCTTTAACCCTTGCTCTGCCTCTAGTCCGTTATTGCATCCCGCGTTCCTGCTGTTTCCTATAGGCTATACAGGTCCGCAGTACAACCCACAAATCATTGTACGCTGCAGACCAATAGTTAGACTATCTAGAGAGAAAAATTACAGAACTTACAAGAAGTGGGCATGTGTTCTTGAAAATGGCAGGGCTGAGTTTGAGTCCCAGTCCGGCACAACCTTATTTTTCTGCGGTTTGATCTGTCCCCTGCCTACAACATAGGGAAAGTACTTGGCTTCCTTCATCCCCATGGCACATTTTTTCGGGTTGATGGCAAATCCCACCTTCTGTAGAGCATCAAGTATCACATGGACTTTGCTCAGTTGACTCCCCCAATCCCAGCTGAATATTACAATGTCATCCAGGTCGGCTGCTGCATACTTTTTGTGAGGGGGTATTGGACCCAATTCATGGCCCTCTAAAATGTGGCTGGAGCCACGTGCAACACAAAAAGGCATCCTGACGTAATGCTAACATCAGTCTGTTGTCAAGAAGACTTCTGGGATCTGATGAGGCTTCAGGTTGACTTGATCATGAGGCTCCGTGAGACCCTCATGTTCTATGACCTGAGTGAGACCTTGTATCTCTGAGAATACATGTCTGTTTGGTACTTTTAGGAACAAAACAAAATATCTGCCACCTTGACATCTTCCATGTTGGCGTCAGACTTGGCCACCAAGCCACTAGTTCCCTATCCTGACAAGGTTTGATCAAGTTAATATGGTAAACCTGGTAGGGCTGTCTGTTCCCTGGTTGGTGAACTTTAGAGTTGACCTCACCAACCCTTTCCATGACTTCATATAGTCCCTGCCACTTGGTCAGGAACTTGCTCTTCACCGTCTGTTCCAGCACAAGTACCTACCTGATCCCCAGGGTTTAACTGTCTCATTCAAGCCGACGTATTATACACCCTGGACTGTGCCGATTGTGCTTTGAGGAGATGCTCTTTCAAAATGGGCATCACATCAGCGATCCTGTGTTGCCACATGCTCTACCACGCTTCTGTAGGGTGTGGTCTCAGCTTCCTTTGCTACATCGAGGTGTCAACTGTACAACATTTCAAACAGGAGAAACCTGTAGAGGCTCCTGGTACTTCCCTGATGTACAACAACAGATAAGGTAGAAGACAGTCCAAGTCTTGGCTGTCCTTCTCTACCACCTTCTTCAACACGGCCTTTAAGTCTACTCCCAAACAGTAACTGAGGCAGCTTAACTGCCTTAAATAGCCCTTTTAGTCCTGGAGGTGGATATATGGGAACAGCCAGCCCCATCCAGTTCTTGTACCTGTTCCTATAACCCAAACCCAAAATACGAGTCCACTGAAGAAAACTCTCAACAATACCTGTGCTGGAGACTGCTCTTCTGGGCTCACATCACCGAGGTTAACCATCTTGGTGACACATATCTCCTGTCCAGTTGCCACCTTATATATTTATTTATTTTACTCGCTCATATATTAATTCCACAGCGATTTAGACATATATAAGTTAATATCACCCCTTTCCCAAAACAGAAATAAAATCTAAAAAATGTCCGAATTAATAAAGTATCACATTATTTATAAATCTACAATGAATGCCAAAAAGAAAAGAAGAAAAAAAAAACGGTGAAATTATAGAATCAATTTTTTTTTTCCGGCTAATTGACCTTAAAAATGGAATAAAAACAAAATCAAGAAGTTATATAGATCCCCAAATGTTTATGATAAAATCTACAGTTCGTACCACAAAAAAAGAAAGCTCTGATCAACTCTATCAACCAAAATATGAAAAAAGTTTGCAGCTTTTAAAAGGCGAAGAGGAAAAATGGAAATAGAGGAAGGGCCTGCTGGGACTGTGCAGACCAAGGGCTCCATAAATCTGGGTTTTGGAGCACTGTGATGTAAAAAGTGTGGACAAGATGGAGAAAGAAGTTGGGGTGTATTGTGGTGGTACGGACTATGATAGCGCTATATAAATAAGCATACTAAATACTGATCAGCAAAGTGACATTTATTGCAATGTATCTGCCAAGAATATGATTTTTCCTGTTCATTAGGCTGGGGACAGACATGTTAGGCTCAGATCGCATCACCTTTGAACTTTTCGTTGGGGGGAAACAAACATTCAATTGGGTGTGAAAAAAATGTCAGTAGCAATATATTCCACAGTTGTCAGTTGGTAGTAATATTTACCAGAAAAAGTAAACTTAAAAGTATCTAAAAAGTTGCAGTTTTTATAGCTGTAACGATAAGGAAACTAACCTGTACTTTACACTAAAGCCAAACAGTCAGGGCCGGCCCGAACGTATAGGCGAACTAGGCGGCCGCCTAGGGCGCCGACCCAAAGGGGGTGCCAGAGAAAAAATAGAAAAAATTATAAAAAATCTTTTTAAAAGGCAAAAAGTTTTAGGGATGGAAAGAAAAGTGTACATATTTAAGGGCAAATATGACACAAGAGAGGTTGGTTGGGTTGGCAACAATTTCGATAGAATCTGAAGTTGCTAAACAAATTAATCTCGGTGACTTAGTGTCATCCTTTTCAAAAAAAAGGCAAGGAAACAAAAATTTTAATTACCTATGGTCGTTTTTGTTTTGTGTTATTGATTACTTTGTATATATTTGTCCTATACAACTTCTCAGAAGATTAAAGAGTTAGGAGAGAGTTAATTAATCATTGTTGTTGTGGTTTATTTTGCTCCTAAATTTATATCCCAAGTTTTCATCTACTGCCAAGAATAGTAGGGGCGCAACAAAATAGTTTCGCCTAGGGCGCCGTAATCTCTCGGGCCGGCCCTGCAAACACTTGGGCTCTGTTCTGGTCACACAGTGTTTTCTGAAGAGTCACTGACGAAAAAACGAAACAATCAATTGCAAATCATTACACTGTACACAGATAGAGCAAAGGGCCACAAGGAGGGGGCCACGAGGGCCATCCGGCACCTGTACCCTGCCGCTTTACTAGCTTGTTAATGAGTGCCATTTACACCAGCTTATGTTTCTACCATTTCCTCTTGTGGTCAATGGGAGGAAACTGTAAACATGTGAGTGAGCGTCTGATACAAAGCAGCAGAGGGAATTGCTTATTAAAATGTCACCTCTGAATTTTGAGGATTCAGGCCCTGACATTGTACTGCCTTTATACTAATGGTGATATCCTTTATTTTTAGAAAGAATTCTATCAGTCTGATAATCCGCCGTGGATCATCAGACTTTATATATTAAAAAAAAAACGCTCATCGCTGAAGGTTCCCGTCTCATGTTTGTCCTCAGTTTGTCTTTCCCTTTCGATAAACGGCTCATTATACAGCAGATAACAAGTTTACTAGAGACGTCTAAACTAAAATATTCGGCCTGTCTGAGGCCCCTACACATATCTCCTATGGTCTCCATAAGGGACAGTAATATCTTTCTGACTGCTGGGAATGGCCCAGCTAAAATTCCAGGTTTATTTTTACTTTTCTGTGCTCTCAGAATTCCAGGATCACATTACAGCAGAGGGGGAAAAAAAACTCATTTTAAAAATACAACTATTTTTTTTTGTTTCTACTGCAATGTACAGTGTGTATCATTCAGAAAAATGACCTAAGTTTGAGTAAAAGAAAAAAAAGTTTTCACAAGTCATAGTTTTTATAGATGGGGGTCACCACCCATTGATAAAAGGAAGGAGTAGTAGTTCTGGTGGTGTTCTCCTCCAAGCCTGGAGAGGCGCTCCACAGAAAGTCTTGGAGTGTCTTCTGACATGAGCTGACGGCATCAGCTCCAGAGCCACTTACATTGTGGGGCTACACGGATCCAGGGGCAAAAAAACACTTTAGGCCTACTTCACACGTCAGTATTTGATCAGTATTTGTATGCCAAGACCAGGAGTGTCTCCAAAACAGAGAACATGTGTCAGTCTTTCAGTTATAGTTTTTTTCTGTAAGTTCCACTCCTGGTTTTGGTATACAAACACTGATGCAAAAATACTGACGTGTGAATGAGGCCTTAATGTTATCTACACTATGGGTTGGTAGCTCACTCATTATTTTTATTAAACCCCTCCTGCTATGCTGAACTCTCGTCTTATCTGATCTACAAGCAATGCTGAGCGTTTCTGCAGCTTTGATTAAGTGGGATGCCACTGATCAAAACTTTAGTACCTTTCCTGTTTTCTGCAGCATATTAGCAGCTTTGCTGTATAGATTGGGACTGAGCCAGCACAGTAATCTCGGAATGATAGAAAATGTAACAAATGCCCAAATGTACTAAATAAAACTGGGGAAACAATACTGTACACATAGATAAGAATCTATTGCACTATTATGGATGCCACATCTCCTAAAACTAGAATAGGCCACCAATTTTTGATCGGTTGAACGTTTGACCTCTCGGACACCGGCTGATCCTGAGAAAGAAGGTAACACCACACGGTCCCCTTGAATATTTTCTCTGCACAGCAGTACTCCACACAAACCAAATATTGCAAGGAACTTCAACCCTATAGTGGGATGGTGGGGTGAATATTCCTACAACCCTCATCTGGCGGTGAGCTCAGCTATGATGGGACTGCTCGTTGTCCTGTAGGGCGCTTCTCTCTCCGCGTCCCCATCTATAAATGGCTGTGTTTATGTGCAGATTGCAGGACTAGCATCATGCCCAAGGGAAGGCGGAGGGAGGAGAAAAGAGCCTTGTAATGTTTTCCCATGGAACCTTTCAACAAGCTACTACTTGTCAGACTTTGGCTTCAGTTGCCAACGTAATAGGGAGCGGTTAGTGTAAGGATCCTCTGGTGAAGAGGTCTAAATGACGCTGCCCCCCAACAGCGCCCACCACATTCCTACAGATGACGACCGCTGACCTTTCCCCAATTACCTGACGATTTTTACAGTAAAGTGTCACCGAGCCAGGGGCGGAGAACAAGAGGGGGGCATACTCGAATCCAAATTTTTTACCAGGTGAAGACTATGGATATGAAAATTTCTTTAATCTGGTATCAGTGGGACCCAATATGTGCCGGATTATCAAATGTTCTGGACTATCAGAAAAGTGTATAGAAAAAAAAGTGAATAGAAAAGAAGAAAGAACCTATTATTACTTTGTATCTTATTGACAGTTTTCGTAAGTTGTGTCCACAAATGATGGATTTTGTTTCTGCCAGAAATCTGCTGCCAGTTTACCAACAGAATGTAATTTTCAGATCCTGGCTATAAAAAAAAAGGGCTAAAAACATTGCAGAAAGTTGTAGGTTTCTAATCTTCATTAAAGTAATCTCTTTCAAATGTGTAGGACACAAAGCAAATGTCTGCAACAGAAAATAACGTGCCGGCAACAGTGCGGAAAAAATGCCGCGCGTGGACGAGATTTGCTGGCTGTTGTAACCTGCTGCGTGTTATTACCGGCGCAAAACCAGTTTATCCTTCCCGCGTGGACTTAATTCTCTGTCTTTGCTCAGTCTCAAAACTACTTTCTTGGGGTGTCGGCCTTTCTAGATTATCGGATGCTGGATTAAAGAAACGTTACGGTATGTGCACACGTTGCGGATTCGTCTGCGGATCCGCTGCATCTTCGCTAGTGATGTACAGTACTATGTACTATTCTTTGTGCAGATTCCATTCTAGAAATCCGCAGGTGTAAAAACGCAGGCCCAATCCGCAGGAAAAATACAGGTATTCTGACCTGCGGGTTCTGCAGATTCCGTGCGGAAAAATTCACACACGAATCGGCAGCATGTGCACATAGCCTTAATGTATCATCCATTCTTAGCAATGAAAACTGACCGGTCAGAGAGTGTCATAATCAGGGATCAATGATAATGATATACATATTCTGTAGCCTCTGGCGATCAGGTCGGACTAATGGAAATCTATTCCAATAACCCAGAATATCATTTAGCTCTATCAGGCTGGCATGTAAGGGGTTAACAAGCCACACCTATGAAGAATAGGCAGTGGCCCAAAAAAAGGTGTTGTGTGGCCAGGTGCATGCAGGAGGCGAGCGGCAGGGACAGGGTTAATCAGTCGTGACTATGTAGTACAGGATGCTGGCACAGAAGGGGTTAAGCTAAAATAATAAAATAGAAAAACTTGTCTGAAAGCATATTTGCATTTCTATATGTTGTAACCCCTTCTGCGCCAGTGTAACCCCTTCCTGCCCTCCGCCCACATGCTGATGGCCACAGACCCCCCATTCTTCACTGGCATGGCCCGTTAACCCCTCACAGCCCGGCCTGGCTGTACCCTCCCTCTCCTGTGCCCCTCACCCTATTAACCCCTCCCGTGCCTGCCTTGCCCCCTGTGCTGCAGGGTAACGATCGCTTCACACTTGTTGCACAGAGAAATTCTGCAAGCTTTCGCCCATAAACACACAGAGATTCCTGCCAGAAGGCGCAGCCTCCGTCTCCTTACACGGAGCCCCGGACTCTGCACACACCCAGCGCCGGCCCCCGGGAGTGCCCGGTACCCGCCCAGTGACGGCTCCCACAGCTCCATCCGTGCCCGGGTGCCAGCATGTCGGAGTCCGGAGCCGAGCAGAGTGCCAGCTGTATGAGCCTGGTCTCAGCCTATGCCCGCACCAGGAAGGGGGCGATCCTGGCAGCCGAGGCGGTAAGTGCTGGCAGCATGGCAGCCCCTGTCCCCTGCACCATGGGGGCATTCTCCTCCTGTCCCCTGCACCATGGGGGCATTCTCCTCCTGTCCCCTCCACCATGGGGGCATTCTCCTCCTGTCCCCTCCACCATGGGGGCATTCTCCTCCTGTCCCCTGCACCATGGGGGCATTCTCCTCCTGTCCCCTCCACCATGGGGGCATTCTCCTCCTGTCCCCTCCACCATGGGGGCATTCTCCTCCTGTCCCCTCCACCATGGGGGCATTCTCCTCCTGTTCCCTCCACCATGGGGGCATTCTCCTCCTGTTCCCTCCACCATGGGGGCATTCTCCTCCTGTCCCCTGCACCATGGGGGCATTCTCCTCCTGTCCCCTCCACCATGGGGGCATTCTCCTCCTGTCCCCTCCACCATGGGGGCATTCTCCTCCTGTCCCCTCCACCATGGGGGCATTCTCCTCCTGTTCCCTCCACCATGGGGGCATTCTCCTCCTGTCCCCTGCACCATGGGGGCATTCTCCTCCTGTCCCCTCCACCATGGGGGCATTCTCCTCCTGTCCCCTGCACCATGGGGGCATTCTCCTCCTGTCCCCTCCACCATGGGGGCATTCTCCTCCTGTCCCCTGCACCATGGGGGCATTCTCCTCCTGTCCCCTCCACCATGGGGGCATTCTCCTCCTGTCCCCTCCACCATGGGGGCATTCTCCTCCTGTCCCCTCCACCATGGGGGCATTCTCCTCCTGTTCCCTCCACCATGGGGGCATTCTCCTCCTGTCCCCTCCACCATGGGGGCATTCTCCTCCTGTCCCCTCCACCATGGGGGCATTCTCCTCCTGTCCCCTGCACCATGGGGGCATTCTCCTCCTGCCCCCTGCACCATGGGGGCATTCTCCTCCTGTCCCCTGCTCCATGGGGGCATTCTCCTCCTGTCCCCTCCACCATGGGGGCATTCTCCTCCTGTCCCCTGCACCATGGGGGCATTCTCCTCCTGCCCCCTGCACCATGGGGGCATTCTCCTCCTGTCCCCTGCTCCATGGGGGCATTCTCCTCCTGCCCCCTGCACCATGGGGGCATTCTCCTCCTGTCCCCTGCTCCATGGGGGCATTCTCCTCCTGTCCCCTGCACCATGGGGGCATTCTCCTCCTGTCCCCTGCACCATGGGGGCATTCTCCTCCTGTCCCCTCCACCATGGGGGCATTCTCCTCCTGCCCCCTGCACCATGGGGGCATTCTCCTCCTGTCCCCTGCTCCATGGGGGCATTCTCCTCCTGTCCCCTGCACCATGGGGGCATTCTCCTCCTGTCCCCTCCACCATGGGGGCATTCTCCTCCTGTCCCCTGCTCCATGGGGGCATTCTCCTCCTGTCCCCTCCACCATGGGGGCATTCTCCTCCTGTCCCCTGCACCATGGGGGCATTCTCCTCCTGCCCCCTGCACCATGGGGGCATTCTCCTCCTGTCCCCTGCTCCATGGGGGCATTCTCCTCCTGCCCCCTGCACCATGGGGGCATTCTCCTCCTGTCCCCTGCTCCATGGGGGCATTCTCCTCCTGTCCCCTGCACCATGGGGGCATTCTCCTCCTGTCCCCTGCACCATGGGGGCATTCTGCTCCTGTCCCCTCCACCATGGGGGCATTCTCCTCCTGCCCCCTGCACCATGGGGGCATTCTCCTCCTGTCCCCTGCTCCATGGGGGCATTCTCCTCCTGCCCCCTGCACCATGGGGGCATTCTCCTCCTGTCCCCTGCACCATGGGGGCATTCTCCTCCTGTCCCCTGCACCATGGGGGCATTCTCCTCCTGTCCCCTGCTCCATGGGGGCATTCTCCTCCTGCCCCCTGCACCATGGGGGCATTCTCCTCCTGTCCCCTGCTCCATGGGGGCATTCTCCTCCTGTCCCCTGCACCATGGGGGCATTCTCCTCCTGTCCCCTGCTCCATGGGGGCATTCTCCTCCTGTCCCCTGCTCCATGGGGGCATTCTCCTCCTGCCCCCTGCACCATGGGGGCATTCTCCTCCTGTCCCCTGCTCCATGGGGGCATTCTCCTCCTGTCCCCTGCACCATGGGGGCATTCTCCTCCTGTCCCCTGCACCATGGGGGCATTCTCCTCCTGTCCCCTCCACCATGAGGGCATTCTCCTCCTGTCCCCTGCACCATGGGGGCATTCTCCTCCTGTCCCCTGCACCATGGGGGCATTCTCCTCCTGTCCCCTGCTCCATGGGGGCATTCTCCTCCTGCCCCCTGCACCATGGGGGCATTCTCCTCCTGTCCCCTGCTCCATGGGGGCATTCTCCTCCTGTCCCCTGCACCATGGGGGCATTCTCCTCCTGTCCCCTGCTCCATGGGGGCATTCTCCTCCTGTCCCCTGCTCCATGGGGGCATTCTCCTCCTGCCCCCTGCACCATGGGGGCATTCTCCTCCTGTCCCCTGCTCCATGGGGGCATTCTCCTCCTGTCCCCTGCACCATGGGGGCATTCTCCTCCTGTCCCCTGCACCATGGGGGCATTCTCCTCCTGTCCCCTCCACCATGGGGGCATTCTCCTCCTGCCCCCTGCACCATGGGGGCATTCTCCTCCTGTCCCCTGCACCATGGGGGCATTCTCCTCCTGTCCCCTGCATCATGAGGGCATTCTCCTCCAGTCCCTCCTGCACCTTTCCTCTGGTGCCCAGCTTTCCCTCCTAATTCTGTTCACTCCCTCTTATAATGCGGTGAGTTGTCGCATCAGGAGGGTGGAGGGCAGACTGCTGTGGACCTGGGCAGGGGGGTGCCACCTGTTAGGAGTGGGCAGTTCTACGTGGTGCCCAGATGGCGGCATTGACCGGCGCACATTTCTAGGTGTCGCTGGGAAGAGGCAGATGACAACTCTTCTGATTTCTTTGCATTTTTTTTCCACTGTTGTATTCTAGAAATATAGAACTTTTATGTTTTTTTAATGTTTCTGCAGAAGAGTCTGTCTGCGAATAAGTTGTCCAGGTTGGCATCTGGCTGGGTACTCAGCAGCGCCAGGGTATGCCAGCACATGGGTGCCATAATCCAAGTGGACCCGTCTTCCATCGCGCTGCATCCTTCTCACCTTCCATGATCTATCACCTTTTCTATTTTGCGGTCGATGTATCAGTACTTGGGTTTTTTTTTTTTTTGTATGACCCATCATTTTTATTGGGGTCCATGCGACTTTCTGATCTTATTTTATTCCTTTTTTTCAGAGGCAAAGTGCCCCAAAAAATTCAAATTTTTCTATTTTGGTGATGTGAAATGTTATTTATTTCTATATTTTCAATTTATGAACTTTGATGTGTTTTTCAGTTTTTTAATAGCTTATATTTTTTTTACACTTTTGTTGGTCGTCCTAAGGGACTGGAACCAGGGATCATGGGATGGGATCATTTGTAAAATACAGCGCCATACTCCGGGTTGGACTGGCTCACCAGAGAACCGTAGAATCATCCGGTGGGCCCTGACTTCTCCTTCAGGAGAGTTCATAGTGCAAACCTTGCAGTTGCTAATGGGCTCTTCAGTGGGGGAGAAAGGTGGACCCTCAGAATCAAATTCTCCAGTGGGCTCAATGTACTTCAGTCTGACACTGGCCATATGTCATATTGAGAAACTGGGTCTGAGCTGAAAAAGTAAATTAATGCGTATGCAAAATGTAAATGCATATAAACATGACCTTTCCATGTGTTCCATGCACTTACATTGTGCATACACATTAATTTACTTTTTCAGCTCAGACCCAGTTTTTTATTCATTTCATTGTGCATTCTGTGCATATATGGGTGTGACCGCCCTGTTTCTGAGTTTGGAAAACCATCCTGTCTGGCCTAAGCTTTTACTGGTGGTTCAGTCCCTCTGTCCTTGTTCACATTTACGTCACTTGACAAGTGCTTTAAATACAAGAGTTAGGACTGTCCCACAAGGGTTGCCTTGACGTGACTGCTTGTACATTCTTTTGATAAAAATTATGTTTACTAAATACCCTTATTATTATTACTACCTTCATGCAATTTTTGCAATTTATTTTTTACTTTTTTATTTTAGGAGTTTTGTTTTTGGTTTCCCCATACTGTGATATTGCAGTGTATTGTAGCATTAGCGACCTCCTATGAAGCCCATGTGGCTGGGCTTCACAGGTGTGCAAACATGGCAGACACCTTCATCAGGCGTCGATTCAGGTCGGAAGTACTTTTTCTCCCCATTTTAAATCTTTCAAAATGGCATGTAAGAAGTCATTATGCTCCGATCATAGCAGTATAAGACTCGGGTGCCAGCGAGTTATCAGCCAGTGCCTGTGCGGTATGGAGCGGGCTCAGCTCCTCAGCCTGCTCCATATATACAGCGCGCACATCCACTCTACATGCACAGCTTGTTGTAAAATTAAAACCTGAGCAGAGTGGCTGCCCCATGGGCACCAGCACTTTCCCGGTCTGATGCCGGCCTTGGGGCTGAGCTTAAGTCTTTGCTTCAAGTGAAGGAAAGCCTAGCTGCACTTCAGGTCTTCATTATTAGACATAAGTGGGGGCGTATAGTAGGTGCAGTGGTTGCAATCGCTCCCAAACCCTGGAGCCTCAAAGGTCCCAAAAGGTCCCTTTGGCCCAGATGAGAAGACATTTGATAGTTGAGGTCCCCGTCGGAGATTTTGCATTGGGGTCCGCAAGCTTCAAGTTACGCCACTGCACAGATGGTGTCCCAGTATAAAGGGAATCATGCGTAATTCTGTCAGTGGCTATCAGGAAAGTACAGGGTTGTCCGCGCAGCTCCGGTGAGATGGGGAATGGAAAGTATTTCAGAAACTGGGACATTTGTTAGCAATTTCCAGCCTCACAGCAAAAGTCCATATCGGGGTCTCTCCTGGATGTGCCCCTACATGAATACTGCTGTGATGTCCAGATCAGGATTAAAGTGGGCCATTCGTTTATAAAAAATACAATATAAACAATTACATATAATAAAAGGAATAACAAAAGAACATTTCTAAACCTTGTTCAGAGGTTAGTGGAGGAATTTACTCCACAGAACCCACAGCAAGCTGTACCTTGCAGGACCGAACAGGTCTGTACCTTCCAGGAGATGAAACATGGCATGGATAGCATCATCCATAATAATGCAGATGAATGGTTTCACCTTGCAACCTCAGGGGTAGCGCAACTGCGTTTGAGCACGTCGCAAATGTCAGACCCAGTCGGATTTTTTTGCAACTTGCTTGTCGTAGTCACAGGATGACTCCATTCACCTGCACTACATTGCAGTGATCTTTGGCCATAGTCGCCCAGGATTATCATAGATAGGGGGCATGAAATTCGCAGTGTTTGTCATTTGTACCTGTCAAGACAATTTAGTCTCCACACAAAGAAAACAGCATGAAAAACTATATAGTTATTTGTAAAACCTTAAAAAACACCTTTAAGTTCTATCTAATTTAACCACAAGTTGTAATTGGAGAGTTGGGGTATGTGCACACAACGGCTTTTTCAGGTGGGTATGCATCCTAATTCACCTGTAAGGCTATGTGCACACGCTAGCGTTTTTAAACGCTCAGGAAAAGGATCCCCTTCCCAGAAAACACACGTCTTTTTCCGCGATTTTTGACTCGTTTTTTGACACGCGATTTCTGGGATCATTGGGGATGGCTAAAAATGCTCAGCAATGCGGGAATTAATGAGCATGCTGCGTTTTTAGCCGCTAAGCAATTCCTAAGCGGTTAAAAACGCATGCATTGGCACAAAAAGCCAAAAACGCATGCTAATTAATTTGATGCATCTTTTAAGCGTTTCTGCAGCGTCTGATCCGGCTCAAACGCTGCGGAAACGCTTAACAAAATGCATCGTGGGCACACAGCCTTAATGCTAAGTCTTTGCAGCTTCTTTTAAAAGGGTTGTCCATGTTTGGGATCTTGTCAGTGTGACTGCAGACTTGTGACTCCTCACAGCGCGGGCAGTGTACGCTGTCAAGACTCTCCAGTGTCGGCGTTGAGAGCAGGTCATGTATGTAATTTGCATATATGTGGTCACCTGCCGACTAAAATGTACAAGGCTGAGCATGTCTAGTCGTAATGTGGCCAGAACTATGCAAATCGTATACTTCCGGTCATGTAAACGCCCGCTCTTGCTGCTGGCACTGGAGAATCCTAACAGCACGCGCTGCCCGCGGTGCGAGGAATCACAAGTCTGCGGTCACATAGACCTGATCACAAACCTGGATAACCCTTTTAACCACTTAACGCTTGTAAAGACGTGATGCGGCTAATATAAGTGACCTGACCATTCTTCAAATGGCTTGTAAAAATGTATTTTAAGTATACAAGTAAAAAAAACCGCCAGCGGCGAAGAGCGACGGCCATGACGCCAGAAAACATCGGCCGGTGTTTTCCTGAAGCTTCTTTTGCACTTACCCCTGGTGAGTTTCTGCTTGAAAAAAAAAAAAAAACAGCTAAACAACCACAGTCTACTTGGGCAGAAACTCTCCAAAGCCTTCTTCAAAAATGCAAAACTTCGCAAAAATTTGGAGTTTCCGCTCCAAACTCTCAGCACAAGTGTCCATTCGGATAGATCACAAGCTTCCTGAGTCTCTCGATGACTAATCTGTTACAATCTGCAGTGACCACAGCCGCTTACTGTGTAGTGATTGCTGTAAGTTGTACTCACTGCTCCTTTTGGGGAAGGAATGAGTAATACACATGGAGGGTAAATGTTTCCTGAGCCGCCCAGCACATGTTTTACCTAGAAACGGAGAACGCCAGAACTTTCCAGTGATTACGCCTGGGGTCCTTATGGCAGCACCTACATATTTTTTATCTAAGAATTAAACATTATTTCAGTTTGCACAAAATTTTGCAAACAATTTCCATTCAAAGATTCTTCTGCCGGCTCCTGTTCATTTCCTCTAACTGGGCAAAATTATCTGATCTGTACTTAGCATCTATTCCAAGTTCTGCATTTTTGCAGCAATTTTCATCCATTCAAATGAATGGGGGAAAAACGCAAGTGAAAATACTGCAAAAAAAAACGAACACAAAAATGTGTTCGGGGGATCGGCAGCCTGTTTACACTTCCCGATGATCAGGAAATGAAAATTCCTCGGATCGCTCATTCTTGAGAATCGGCCACAGTAAATGCTTCTTAAGGTCTCATTCACATGTCATTTTTGCGTTCTGTCTTGTCTGAACGAGGCCTGGGAGTTGGATAACACGGTCCGGCGGCAGCACAGGCAGCGCTCTACCCACCCGCGGCAGACGTTACATAGTGCTAATGGCGCCTTTAGACGAGCCAATCCAGTTCATACAAACCAATCAGCCCCCATTTACCGCCCTGTTTACAGTCTGCAAGTAAAACGGTTGTATGCGGTGGAATAACATGTGTAGCACCAGCACGTTCTCTGATTGCACGGGGCAATTTCTTGCAGGTAACCATGATTTTCATGCCAGCATAAAACTCATTACCCCCGACCAACGTACGTTGGGTGATCGGCTACCTGATTACACGTCAGTAATAGATGGCTGGGAACGAGCGTTCCTGGAAACAATTATTAGCTCGTCCGAACGGGCGTATCTCATTCATCAATGTGTCGCTGCCCCAGTGACATTCTGTATGAGCCTCCCCGCGCCTGCGCTTTGAAACTGAACGATCATCGTTCCTACAAATGCTTGTTTCACGATAACCGTGCAGTGTAAACAGGTTGCCGATCATCTGACGAACAAGCGAAACGCTCGTTGGTCGGGTGAGATAATCTCTTAATTTGCACAAAAGATCATTGTTCTCGGCAGCTCATAAATGTGCTGCTGAGAACAATGACAGCATATCCGCACTGAAAATCTATTACAGATTGTTCAGTACTCATCTGCAGCAGGAGCTGCCAAGTATTTTTTTTTATAGTTTTCTTACATATACATATATTTCCTCTGTCTACATTCATAGACTCGGTTGTTAGTATAAACTTTTACGTCTTTCTGAATTGTTTCACTTTTTACTAGTCACGATGGTTTGTTCAAGTCTTTTTATGGGTTACTTAGGAATCATGAATTATTTTCCATTGTCCGCACTGTTTTCCTTGTTTTAGTATTGAATTCAACAATTTGAGAAAATGTAATCCCATCCCTAAACAAAAATGATGAATGTTGGTAGGATTTTTTTCTTTACCCCAAGATTATGTTCACACGTGGCATTTTTGCAGCAGTTTTTTGGCTGCATTTTACCATACTAATAAAATGAACGAGATTTTAAAAATCTCATGCACATGCTGTTTGTTTTTCCTTCACGTTTTTCTTTTGACAAGCTGTGCGTTTTTTTAAAATCCACAGCACGCCGATTCTTTCAGTGTTTTTGCAGTGTTTTTCACCCATTCTAATATTAGGGGGAAAAAAATCCAAGTAAAATAGCATCAAGACTGCTCATGTTTTACATAAAAAGTGCTGCAAAAACATGCACCCAAAATCTGCAAGGAAAAAGTAAGCTGGAACTGTAAGGCTGTTTTTTTTTAACAAGCCCTTAGATTATGGGTCTTTCTGCTAAGTTTCCAGAGCGGAAACTCCAAATTTTTGAGGAGGATTAGGAGAGTTTACTCACTTTCCATTACAAAAACTCTACAACTCTGCAACAAGACTCTGTGTGAACATACCCCAATGCTATGTGCGCACAGAGTTTTTCAAGGAGTCTTTTCGAGCTCGTCCTCACTAAACAAAAAAAAATAAAAAAAGCTTTAAAGACCCTTCCTCTTCATTTCTGTTATAAAGCCTTTTTTTCTGCTCATATGTTCAGTCTTTTGAAAGTTGTATCTTCTGCTCCAGGTTTCGAGGTCACTTCTGTGACGCATCTCCTAATGTAAAGTTCTCAAACAAAAACTCCAAGGAAAAAAAAAAGCTCTTCCAAAATATTGAAAGAACTTTTCAAAACTGCTTAAGGAAACGATAAACTTTTCCAAAAGCTCCCAAAAATAAAGTTTCCTGAAGTGGTCTGCAGTAGAAAACTTGTTGTTTCTGACTGCATCCAAAAATTCTTTATTAACATATTTGCTGCTGCTCCTTCCTCGTTTAGTGACGCCCCCAGTGCACTGTCAGACTGATTTGCATGTATCTTTGACTAGATTTCTGATGACTGGCACATCAGATCTCTGTATAAATGGTCTAATTTTTATAGTGACTCTTCATTGGAAATGTATAGTCACATATAATATTCGGGGTTCGCTTTAACTCCTTCAAGACATATGACCAGGGTTGGACTGGCCCACCGGAGGACCGGAGGATTCTTCGGCGGGCCCATGTGCTAGCATTTTCTGCAGCTGCAGGCACAGGGGTGATAAAATGTTGGCTGATTGGAACAGTGTTCCGTTCAGTACACAGCATGAGGGCAGTTTCACACGTCCAGATAATTCCAGTACCGGAAAAACCTGTACCGGAGCTATCCGTGTCCGTGTGCATACGTATGCCATCCGTGTGCTATCCGTATGTCCGTGTGTACCATCCGTGTGCTGTCCGTATGCTGTCCGTGTGTCCGTGTCTGTGTTTTTGAAAAATTATTTTCAATGTTAACCCTTTGACTTTTAAAAACGCACATGGATCTCACACGGACAGCACACAGACAGCATCCGTGTGCGGTACGTGTTTACACGGACCCATTGACTTGTATGGGTCTGTGTGATCCATGCTGTTGCACAAAAACGGACATGTCAGCGTGTTTTGCACACGGGCAGCACGGTGGCTCAGTGGTTAGCCTGGGCTCGAATCCCACCAAGGACAACATGTGCAAGGAGTTTGTATGTTCTCCCCGTGTTTGCGTGGGTTTCCTCCGGGTTCTCCGGTTTCCTCCCACATTCTAAAGATATACTAATAGGGAATTTAGATTGTGAGCCCCATTGGGGACAGTGATGATAATGTGTGCAAACTGTAAAGCACTGCGGAATATGTTAGCGCTATATAAAAATAAAGATTATTATTATTATCTGCATAGACACATTCATTCGAATGTGTTGTGTCAGTGTCTCAGGTACGTGAGAAAACTGTCACTACACGTTCCGGAGATACTGACGTGTGAAACTGCCCTGAGCTGCAGTGTGGAGCAGCAGAGAGAGTCCCCGACACGTACACCATTCCAGGTGCGGTAGAGCAGTGATAAGGATCCAGCAGATGTCGTACATTTACGTAATTTATCGTGTCTCTGACCGATTGGTGTTACCGTGACGTGATCGTGGGGCGCTGATGGGTTGCCAAAATAGCTGGGGGTCTGCTGAAGACCCCTGTACCTGTCATTGAGATACTCCTATTAACGCCAGCTGGTGGCTGGCGTTAATAGGAGATGGTAATTTTCTCTATACGTTTCATGCACTGCTGTGTACATCATATGCGATCACACAACCGCATCTTCAAGTCCCCAAAGGGGACTAGCAAATATAGTGAGAAATAATAATTTTTTTCATTTTTAAAAACCTAAAACAACACCCCTTTTAACATAAAACAGTAAATATAAAAAAATACACATATTTGGTATTGCTGCATTCGGAAAACTCCAATCTATAAAAATATCAAATAAATTATCAATAAATAACGTAAACAGAAAAAAAATCGAAACAGCAGAATTACATTATTTTTGGGTGACAGCAACATTGCAATAAAAGGCAAAAAGAGGCGATTCAAACATCTTACCTCTCTCATATCTAGCCCGTAATGGTATCAATAAAATCATCAGCTAAGGGCTCAAAAAATAAGCCCTAACGCAGCCCCAGATCCCAAAAATGAAAACGTTACTGGTCTCGAAAAATGGCGACACAAGCAAGTTTTTATTTATTTATTTTTTTTTATGAATTTCAAATTTTTCTTTTATCGCTTAAATAAAATTAAAAAAACTGAAAGTTTGGTATCTGTGTACTCGTACTGACCTGGAGAATCATATTACCAGGTCAGTTTTACCGTACAGTGAAAAACGTAAATAAAAACCCAAAAAACAATTGTGGAATTGCAATTTTTTTTGCGATTTCACTGCATTTGCAATTATTTTCCCGCTTTCCAGAGCATCACATGATAAAATTAATGGCGTCATTCAAAAGTACAACTCGTCCTGAAAAAAACAAACAAAAAAAGAGCCCTTATACGGCTATGGGGACGGAAAAATAAAAAAGTTATAGCTCTTGGAAGAAGAGGAAGAAGCATCTTATTATGTAGACCATGCAGGTTTTTATGGGCCTCACATTGAGAGAATTTGCAGGATTTTCCTGGCGGAAAACCATATAGTGTGAAAACTAATTAACTGCACAGAAGGCGCTAAAGACTTTATGTAGGAGGCAGCTAAAATTCCTCCAAGAATGAGAATAATTCTACATCCTACGTGGAGGCCGTCATGAACACCAGAAGAATGAATCTTGATCTTAAAGGCCAGAGGACGGAGCGGTCGGCCGAGGATTTGGCTTCATACAGAACAATGAGTGAAATCTGCTCATGGATCAGCATGACGACACGGCCACATACTGTGCAATATACAAGAGTCTCCTCCAGCCTTCAAATAGATCAGAAGTCAATGGGTGCCTCTCAAGTTCCTTCCATCACATGGAATTTACAGACAGCTGCCGCCTGCCGGTCCTCAGGCTACCAACAAGGAAGGCAATAAATGGCGGATCATGTTGCCTGCCCATTGCCTCCCCGACCTCAAGACTATCAAACTTAGACATAACCATGAATTGGTCACATCGTTCTCTAGTGCTGGCCACCAACTGTAGAGATTGGCTACATTTAAAGGGATTCTCCACTTTCCCTGTATTTTTCTATTTTAAACTGAGCACCTCCTCCAACGGCTCCACTGATTCTGGAACAGTTTTTCTTTTTCTTCTGTGCCCCTTCGTTCCAAAGTTATGCCTCCAAAAATTAAGATGTCAATTTCTTTTTCAACTAAGTAGGCGTGTCCTGTTGTTGAAGGCAAAAATTTGTATGTTTATTACCAAGGGGCATAGCTTTGGAACAGAGGGGCACAGAAGAAAAAGAAAAACTGTTGTAAAATCAGCAGAGAAGTGGCAAGTGGAGGAGATACTCAGCTGAAATAAAAAAAATTAGTGAAAGGTCCCCTTTAAAGAAGTGTCTCCATGCTGGAACCCTAGTGATCGTCTGCAATCAGTAGTGTTAGGGTACGTGCACACGCTGCGGAATGCTCTGTAAAATCCGCAGGTAAATCTGTAGGTCAAAAGACCTGCGGTTTTGCCCTGCGGTTTATCACCTCTACAATGGAGGAGATGGTAAACTGCAGCGGAATCCGCAGAAAGAATTGACATGTCAATTCTTTCTGCGGTTTAGAAACCGCAGCAAATCCGCGTGGAAAAATTTGCACCGTCTGCACTGCGGTTTTTGATATCCATAGGATATTATGGTACTGTACACCGCAGCAGAAACTGCTGCAGATCCGCAGCGGCAGAATCCGCAGCGTGTGCACACACCCTTATACTTTCAGCAGCACAAGTAGAGGAGAAATTAAGCTTTTTATTTATACTGTGTACATTCCCATCGGTCTATGTAATACAGGTCAGGATGGTTCCTACAGAGCGAGAGACACCGAAGCTGCTCTCCACGGTCACAAGATGAGAATCATGAACAGAGGGCTGCCCTGTATTAATTCATATTTTGTGTTTCCTAACGTACTATCCCTTTAAGTGACTGCGGATTAGTTTCTGCCATTGGCGAGTTTAGATAACCCACCTGTAATATGTATAGAAGTGTACGGCAACTTAGCTCCTATTCAAGCCATAGCAATAATATATAATACCAAACAACTGCGCCTACATAGTTCAGCCATACAGTGCTCAAAAAACAGTGATATATGAGGTTGTCCTAGAACGGATATCGATGGCAGATTTCCTTTCTGGGGGTTTTTTGGCCGTATTTTTATTTTATACTCTTACTATATTGTAGTCGTTATGGCGCAGTGTGTCATTTCAGCTGTGCATGGTTATGGCGGCTCTATATATCATATAGTTTATGCTATTATGGCCGTATAGTGTGCTGCACTTTTGCTTTAGGTTTCGCCCCAGTACCGGCCGTGGCAATGCTGACTTGCGCTAATTCTGCGTCTTTTGTCTCCGCAGGCCATCTGTCTCGTGGTCCTGATTTGTTACGCGGCCTCAAACACTCCTGGATACCTCGGCGTGGCAATTACTGAGCTCATATTCTCCGTCCTCTTCTTCTTCCTCTTCGCAGCCCACTATGACCAACAGATTTCATTCATCCATTGGGGCTGGACCGTAAGTACCGACCAATTCTGCAGAAATATCATGTCACGGGCGTAAAAAAGAGTCGTCGGCCACGATCAGTACCCCAAATACTCCGGCGACAGGAAGTCTGCCACATGTACCTATAGCAGGGGTGGAGGGGGCGGCCACGGCGTGGGCCATGAAAATGACACGTGGCCGGTATAAATGTTCCCTCTGTAGGAATCACATGTTCAGGCTTTTCTCTCTGATGTCCTGAGCTTGCGATAAGAATAATCAGGTAAACTGATCTGCAGCATCAATGGCGGCTCTGATAACTTGTAAGAAGTTCAGAGCAGTGACCCTTTAAAGCAGGGGTGGGGAATCTTTTTTCAGCCAAGGGCCATTTGGCCCACAAAGTACATCCTGACTCTGGCACTGGTGTCATGACTTAATCTTTCATTGCATGCCCTTCAGTGTTCAGTAGTGAGCACAGCGTGTGTGTGCTCACAGAGCAAGAAGAAATTAATGAGCTTGTGGCAATCAAAATACAGCTCCCTGCCTAAGAATGCTGTCCCTGAGAATCTGCCCGGGGGCCTGATAAAAGGTCATCGAGGGCCGTAAATGGCCCTGGGGCCTGAGGTTCCCCATCCCTGCTTTAAAGGGAATGTGTCATCAGAAAATGACTTATCGTTTAAAGAGTGTATTCGGCTTTAAGCCGGTTATCCACTGGATATCTGGGTCAGTGGGGGTCTCACCGATCACCGTAACAGGGGGCTTGTGACCTGCAATTCCACTGTGCAGACGAGAGACTTCAGGAACCGTATGGCTGATAACAAAATGTGGACAGAATAATCATTTATGATTTCGTCTGATTTGTTTCCCGCGTATATGATTAAGGCTCTGATCACATCTGCACTATGGCTTCCGTTCCCAGCACATGTCATAGCAGTGTGGCTGATCCGTCTAGCGGCCATATACAGTGGGATCAGTCTGGATCCCGTTGGGTTTCCCACGATTTTGCATCATTCTCCATTTCTAGCGATGAGATTTCATCCTTACAGCAGGATACTCCAGATATAGGATTGTTGCGCCCCCTAGTGTCACGTTGATTACACTGCAAGTCGAAACACATGGCTGTCACCAGTGTTTCCCAATATTTTTGGTCTTAAGGGGTAGTAATAGTAATGTTAATAAAGGAAAAAAAAAATTACTTCAGAGCACCCCTACGAAATAATTTTTTTTTGTATTTACAAAATTTAAATTGTATCCACATTTTAAAGCTATCGTCAGAAAATGGCATTTTTTTTAAATCAGGTTTTTGCGTTACATGTACTTAAACCCTTCATGAATGTCAATTTTTCATTTTTTTTTTTTTTTCGTTTCTTTGCTCCCCTTATTCAAATAGCCATAAGTCTAAGTGCGGTGAAGTAGCAAGAAACACAACCACAATTCCACAGTGGTTTTTTGGTTTTTTTATTTACAATGTTTGTTATATGGTGTAACTAACCTGCCGTTATTATTCTCCAGGTTATTACGATTACACAGATACCAAACATGAGTAGGTTTTTATTTTATTTAAGTGGTGATAAAAATTCAGAACTTTGTAGAAAAAAAAAAAAAAAAATACCGTATATATTTTTCTTGTGGCGCCATTTTCCAAGAGCCGTAATGGTTCAAGTTTTCGGGATATAGACATGTGTGAGGGCTTGTTCTTTACACCCTGAGTCAGTGTTTTTATTGACCACCTGTAATAAATCTTCTTTTGTTGTTGCGGCACCTGAAGAAGCGCAGTTCTGCGGTTGATTTTTTTTTCTCGTTACGCTGTTTTCTGATCAGATTAATTTATTTTATAGTTTGATAGATCTGACTTTTATGAACGCAGCGATACCAAATATGTTTATTTTTCTTGCATTCTTTTATTTATTAATTTTGAATACAGGAAAAGGGGGGTGATTTGAACTTTAGTAGATTTTTTTAATTTAAAAAAAATATTTTTTTTTATCTTTTTTTTAAACTTTTCATCATATGTGTTAGTCCCCTTAGGGGACTTGGAGTTGCGATCTTGCGGTCACTTGTGCTATGGATAATGGCGCATCAGCTCTGCTAATATGAACCCCCGCCATGGACTAGTTTTCACAGGAGTACCGTCATCACAGGCACAGGGGTGTTCAGCAGACACCTGGCTGTCACGGCAACCCATCGGCACCATGCGATCACATCATGGACGTGCCGATGGGAGTGTGGAATGACGCTCCTGCAGCCGGCGTATGTTAGAGATTTACAGCGGCATTTATCATCCCAATAGCTATGGCCGGCGCTCCGCTTCACCCGCGGCTGTTGGAGGCACATGATGGTTGAATAACACAGCCATCATCTGCTAGGAAAGATGCGGACTCACTGTTTCTCAAGCCTTGTCTATGGGGATCAGACAATATATTCTTGGCATGTTTTACTGATATATATTCCTTTTTCTAGGACTTCCTTCGTGCTGCCATTGGTGGTGGCCTTTTCATAATCCTCTCCTTAGTATGTCTGATCCGCGGGGGTGATGGCCCTGGCATTGCCGGATCGGTGAGTAACAAACTGTGAGATTTTAAGCATTATTACTTCTTTTGATTTTCCATAAATACGGAAATCCTAGTCATATGCATGAGATACCAGACCATAGAGATTTTTGGGCTGCGTTCACATGACTTTACTTTCTCAAATGGGAAATCCTGACCCTAGATCTCACATTAAGGCCACACTCACACATCCAGGTGACACCGTCACAGTACGGCCTGTGATTCCTGGACCGCTCCTGAGTCTTCTGAGCAGAACTCGACAGCCTCATAGGCATAAATGGGGTTGTCGCGTTCAGGTCAGGAGACTTTTAGCCTCTCCTTGAATCTATGAGGAGTCAGGCCGGCCTTGGAGAAAAATCCAGCTTTATGGGTAACATGAATACTTTTCTCTAAAATTTGTAAGACTCAATGGAGGAGGTATTAACGGTCGAAAAGGAAAAAGAAAATCTTTGTTGCCCATAGCAACCAATGACAGAGCAGCACTTGTTTTGTATTCTGCTCAGGAAAAAAGTAAGCTGCGCTGTGATTGGTTGATATGGGCAACAACAAGTTTGGGGTTTTTTTAAGACACTTTTAAGAATCTGCCCCAATGCTTCATGACTCGGTCCCAAAAATGTCTGTTCTCTTTTATTTGCAGGTCTTTGGGCTTCTGGCAGGGATCCTGTTTGCTTATGATGCTTTTATCACATTTCCTAAACTAAGAAAAACACACACACAAGCCGCGACCGGTAAGTAAGAAAATCTCTGTTCCGGTTACCATCACTAATGGGTCAGTCTTCCAGTGGCAGCCATACAGCACTGTATTCTCATTGCTTCCCAGTTTCAGAAACTGGTCACTAGTGGTTTTTTTATTATTAATATTAATAATTATTTTATTATTTTTCTGCATGTGAGCTACATGGCGCATTGTGAAAAGTAGAGCAGGAAACGGCTTCATGTCTTTTATGCCGCATTTTTTTTTTTCTTTTTAGAAATGTGTGTCAGAACATTGGATTTTACCTGCTTATTTCTGCAGATAAAATATAGGGGCAGGAAAATCTTACAAATGTTTGGGAAGTATCCCTTATGAAGTGGGCAACCACTTTACTTGCAGACAGCCCAAAGTCTTAGGCTGTGTGCCCATGTTGCGTCTTTTTAAGCGTTTTTGATACGTTTTTCGGGGTCAAACCGCATCAAAAACGCTTAAAAGAAGCATCCCATTCATTTTAATGCATTTTGGCCTTTTTGTGCCAATGGATGCGTTTTTTACCGCTAAGGAAACGCTTAGCGGTAAAAAACGCAGCATGTTCATTAATTTCCGCTTAGGTCCGAGTTTTGGGCTATTTCCTATAGTCCAAAAGACGCACGGAAAAAAAAACACGCATTTTCTGCGCAAAAATCGCAGCAAAAAACGCGCGTTTTCTGGGAAGACCCGTTTCCTGAGGGTTTAAAAATGCTACTGTGGGCACATAGCCTTAAAATGTCTGGATGGCTTGCATATCAATTTGCAAGTCTTGGAAAGTCAGCAGCTGCACAAGATCTTGCAGGAGCAAGGAGCCGGGATGTCAAAGACAGCTGCACAAGATCTTGCAGGAGCGAGGAGCCGGGATGTCAGAGACAGCTGCACTAGATCGTGCAGGAGCGAGGAGCCGGGATGTCAGAGACAGCTGCACTAGATCGTGCAGGATCGAGGAGCCGGGATGTCAAAGACAGCTGCACAAGATCTTGCAGGAGCGAGGAGCCGGGATGTCAGAGACAGCTGCACTAGATCGTGCAGGAGCGAGGAGCCGGGATGTCAGAGACAGCTGCACTAGATCGTGCAGGAGCGAGGAGCCGGGATGTCAGAGACAGCTGCACTAGATCGTGCAGGATCGAGGAGCCGGGATGTCAAAGACAGCTGCACAAGATCTTGCAGGAGCGAGGAGCCGGGATGTCAAAGACAGCTGCACTAGATCGTGCAGGAGCGAGGAGCCGGGATGTCAGAGACAGCTGCACTAGATCATGCAGGAGCGAGGAGCTGGGATGTCAGAGACAGCTGCACAAGATCTTGCAGGAGCAAGGAGCCGGGATGTCAAAGACAGCTGCACAAGATAGTGCAGCACTGGGGTGCTGGGATGTCAGAGATAGCTGCACAAGATCGTACAGGATCGAGGAGCAGGGATGTCAGAGACAGCTGCACAAGATCGTACAGAAGCGAGGAGCCGGGATGTCAGAGACAGCTGCATAAGATCGTGCAGGATCGAGGAGCCGGGATGTCAGAGACAGCTGCACTAGATTGTGCAGAAGCGAGGAGCTGGGATGTCAGAGACAGCTGCACTAGATTGTGCAGGAGCGAGGAGCTGGGATGTCAGAGACAGCTGCACTAGATCGTGCAGGAGCGAGGAGCTGGGATGTCAGAGACAGCTGCACTAGATTGTGCAGAAGCGAGGAGCTGGGATGTCAGAGACAGCTGCACTAGATTGTGCAGAAGCGAGGAGCCGGGATGTCAGAGACAGCTGCACTAGATTGTGCAGAAGCGAGGAGCTGGGATGTCAGAGACAGCTGCACTAGATTGTGCAGAAGCGAGGAGCTGGGATGTCAGAGACAGCTGCATAAGATCATGTGGTACATTCGACAGAAAAACACCAATATTAAACAGTGAGTGCCAATGAATGGTGCTACATCTAACAGTGTGTGGTCAATTGTATATGAAAGAATAATAATACAGTCTATAAACAATAAAAGATTACCCTAAATGCTCACATATTGCACCATGACACTCAAACATTTCGGTTGTATTTACATGCGAGAGTTCAGGCCATTCAATGAGCGTGAATGACAGTATTCAAGTCGTTCCACACGTGTTTCCCGGCCTCTTAAGGGCCTGTCACACTAAGAGATATCGCTAGCAATATCGCTATAACTAGTGACGTTATAGCGATATTACTAGCGATATCGCTGTGTCTGATACTTACCTCCGACCGACTCCCCCGCTGGTTATCGCTGATCGCGCGAGAACGTTCAGGACTGTTTCTCGTCGTCAGCTTCCTGCGGCGCTTCCTGCTGTGAGGACGAGCGACGCGTGGAGCCGGGCGGGAGGACGCAGGATCGCCTCGTCTGACAGGTAAGTAGCGATCCCCATCCCCAGCGATGTCGCTAGTGAGATCTGCCTGTGTGTCAGCTCACTAGCGACCACCTAGCGATGTACCAGCGATCCTGACCGCGTCATATCGCTGGCACATCGCTAAGTGTGACAGTACCTTTACAACGGCTGAGAAAGAATGATTGGGACAGAACTATCACTAATAGATCAATCTGTCCCCATACAGTATCATGTTAGCAGCAGCAGGGCTGTCGAGTTGGAGTATGTCTATTTTGGTGGAGTCGGTATGAAATGGACAGACTCCGGCTCCTTAAATACAGTATATAATATATTGCGGTCAGGATGTGCTGTAAATGTTTTCATAAGAATTTGGGAAAGTTGTGAAATGTTGTAGAAATGTCTGTTTTGTTCCTGATCTGGGCTTTTAGATGAGATGAATATGTGCTGCACTTTATGTACATGCTCAGTAATGAGGCATGTATGAGGAAGTTGAGGAGTTACGTGTGCACACAGCCTAAGCGTGTTTTTCACATTTTTACTGGCAAAACCGCTTAAAAACGCTTACAAGAAGCATCCCATTCATTTTAATGAATTCGACTTTTTGTGCATATTGATGCGTTTTTTTTTTCCGCAAAAAAAATGCATCGCGTTAAAAAACGCAGCATGCTCATTAATTTTGTGGAAAAATCCGCATTTCTAGCTATTTTCTATGACACTGGGGACGCGCATAAAAAACTTGCGTTTTTTGCGCAAAAAACGCGCTGGAAAAAAATGCACGGTTTCTGGGAAGGAGTCCAGTTTTCATGCAGAAATTTTCTGCATACGTGTGCACATGCTGCGGTGACGTTATAGCGATATCGCTATGTGTAAAACCCCCCCTTAGAGTCGCAGGTTTGGCTTACCGACTCCACAGCCCTGATCAGCAACATATCTGCAGTTTACACTGGTGATTTGCTGCCGAGAACAAATCAGGTTGGTAGGAGTCGGCCTTCTCTAGCTCTCCCTTCCCTTCAGAGGCGCCTTGCAGAACAGGAGCACTGGCCTATGAGCTCTTCTATCACTCTGATGGGGGGAGGTTCAGTGGCCGCTTCTCTTGTCCTTCTGGTCCTCAACCAGTCTTTACATGGAAGCTTCACTGATAATAGCATTATCAGTAAAGATTCTGCTGTAGACTCTGGGGGCCCTAGACAGCTGCCTAGTCTGCCCTGCCCTAATGCCGGTCCTCTGTACTAGTTTATCATATATTAATTCACAAACCTAAAGATAGCTAATGTTAACATATACTGACTGGAGTCATATAAGGGGTTAATGAAATACATATCCTAGATGACATGCTTATGTCTATAATATCATGATATATTATCATGCATGTCATAATTGTAACCTGCATCAAGTGTATGTCACAGAAGTGAAGGCATTGTGGTGACTTCAGCAAGAAACCAAAGTGCCCCAGAAAAGACCCTCAACTCAAACAATTAGCATCAGTCAGGATAGAAAACATATTGTGCCAATCAAGTGTCAGCAGGCAGAGTTGCATAGAGCCTGGTAATCAATTTTTGGAAAGCCATATGCAGATGTTACCTAGTAAGCAGTCCCTGGTCCAACTGCAGCACATACCCCGACGCGCGTTACGTAAGAAAACCTTGGTCACCTCCTGAGAGAGAGAGGGATAAAGAGAGGAAGAAAGACAGAAAGAGATAAGGAAAGGAAGAGAGATATAAAGAAAAAGAATGAAAGAGAGGAAGAGAGAGATAAGACAGAGTGAAAGTGGGAGGACAATCTGAGAAATAAGGAAAAATAATGACTGAAAATGAGATTGAAAGAGAGATGAAGAGAAGGAAAAAGAGGGAAAAGAGATAAAGAAAGGAAGAGAAAAAGTGAATGAGAGGTAAAGATAGAAGGAGAGAAAGAAAGAGGTAAAGATAGAGGGAGAGAGAGGGGAAGAGAAATAAAGACAGTAACCGCCGGACTGAACCCGTTTCGATTCTGGATGAAATAAAAACACACATTTGTCTGATAGATTTCTGGTCTTAAATAATAATAAAAAATGGTTTCTTTTTCCGAACATTTTTTAATTACAGAATAATTAGACTCCACGTCTCAGGAGTAAAAGAGGCCAAAACAATTTGATGAATAAACAAGAACATTTCTTAGAGTCCTTAAAATTGCACTTACAGGAAAAAATAATAATGTGCCTGGTCATGAAAGGGGGGAAAATGGCTGGATCTTGAGCTGGTCGATGAAATGAGGGATTTCTAATACATTACTAGGTGGCAATACAGGTGACTGCCCAGAAGGCCAAGTTCCCCCGGTTGGTGTTGTCTGTTATTCCAGTGGACCCCTGATAAAGCCTCACATCCCCCACAGCGTGACTGCAGGGTCAGTGAGCACCTATAATTGTGTGGCATCTCCTTATCTGATAACCCCATTCTTTTCTTTTCCCAGAGTCTCCTGACAACATCTAACATTCGCTTTGTACCAGTGAGAGACAGGATAGTGTCCGACGCAGGCCACGAGTCACCCCCATGGCATGGACCACCCAGTGAAGATGTCGTTGGTGCCAAGGACTCTGGTGGCATTGGGAATATAGCCCTGCAGGGGGCACCACCTCTGGGCACACGCTGTGTACATATACGTTTATACACACGTCTGCATTACACCAGTGGGTGATGGCAGAACACGTTTGTTAGTTACGATGTGTCCGCTTTATGGGGGTTGTTGTTTTACATGTAAGAATAAGCTTTTTTTTAATACATTAATAAATGTAACTGTAATTGTGTCTGTAGATTTGGAATAAATGGTGACAGTCAATAGACAAGAGAGGATGATGTGAAAGCTGGAACAAGTCAGATCTTTCTTCAAAAGAATGGAGCGGAGCTGCAATACCTGACAACCCATAGAGGGGCGCTGTTTCTGTGCTATAGACTTCGGGTGTCTTTAGTGAGCAGACCTCTGTGTTTTTCGTTACAGAACTCCATATCCCCTGCATAATAGAGTTGCGTGAAAAGATCTGCGCTACCTTGGCCTGTAGAAAGCAACCTGCTATAGCCCCCCGTCCAGGCACTCACAGTTGAGACCCTCACCGATCTAGAAGTTATTGCCTATCGGCACTAAATTTAGATAATAGAAATGTGTGTGGTTTTTTATGCCCACAAAAGGACCACAGAAATATATTTGAAATTTAGTTCCCCCTTTCCATAATATTATATATCAGACATGTTTGTTTTCTAAAGGGGGGCTAGTATCAGTGATTCGCATTGGCCTCAGCTTATTTCTTCTTGCTTTTTACTTATTTTCCATTCATATAAACATAGTGCCCCCCATAAAGACCTTTGGGGGAATATTTACATACTTTTAAAAAAAAAAAAAAAAAAAATCTAATTTCCCCTGTAACTGGGGCTAGTATACCAGTTACAGAGGAAGTTAGATAAATAAAAAGTAGTTAAATGATAAATTGTCACCCCAAACATCTTTTCAACCTCTTTGCTGCATAGCAAGCAGCTTCTACTACCTCACTCGCTAGATCAGAAGGAAGCACCTTTAGCGCTTCCTATTACTGTATGGACAGCAGTAATAAACCATCTCTGCCTTCTCTATGAAGAGTCCGGCTGTGTCTGACAGCCAGCTTTCCACTCCTTCAGTTGCAGGATGTCTTGCACTTGCTCTACTACAGTGGCATTTTAGAACGTCACTGCAGAGTACAACCCAGACCGCCCGGATGTTTGGGCTACGTTTCCACTATGAGTTTTTGGTGATTTTTTTTTACGCTGTGTATATAATAAATTCAAGTAACCCATTTTACTTAATGAGCAGAAAAAAGCTGCAACATCAAAGTCTATGGCCGGTTCTTGAGTAGTCAAAGGGGTCTTTAGCAAAACTTTCAAGTTATCCCCTATCCTTAGGATAGGGAATAACTGGACGATTGCTGAGGGTTCGACCACTGGAACCCCCAGTGATCTTGAGAACAGGAACTTTTTAGAATAAGGTGGTGGTGTGCATGCTCGGCCTCCCCTACTTCCATTGACAATGGGACTACCAGGAATAGCAGAACTCTGCTTTTTCCGGCAGAATCATGGTGAATGAATTGAGGGAGGCCGACTCTGTAGAGCCCAGTTCTCAGGAGCGCTATTTTGGGGAAAACCCTTATAAGTGTATAGGCAAATGCAATTCTAGGATGTATTAACAGAAGCATACAGTCTAGATCACG
This sequence comes from Dendrobates tinctorius, assembly GCF_039654945.1. NCBI lineage: Eukaryota > Metazoa > Chordata > Amphibia > Anura > Dendrobatidae > Dendrobates > Dendrobates tinctorius. Next base: position 21,398,110 of record NW_027361788.1, on the reverse strand, counting down.
TGAAGTCATTATTTCCCTCTACTCCTCTTTGGTCAGACCTCATCTGGAATATTGTGTCCAGTTTTGGGCACCACATTTTAAAAAAGACATCAACAAACTGGAGCAAGTTCAGAAAAGAGCGACCAGAATGGTGACCGGTCTGCAAACCCTGTCTTATGAGGAAAGGTTGCAGGATTTGGGAATGTTTAGTTTGCAAAAGAGAAGACTGAGAGGAGACTTAATAGCTGTCTACAAATATCTAAAGGGCTGTCACATTGTAGAAGGATCAACTTTATTCACATTTGCACAAGGAAAGACTAGAAGCAATGGGATGAAACTGAATGGGAGGAGACACAGATTAGATATTAGAAAAAACTTTTTGACAGTTAGAGTGATCAATGAGTGGAACAGGCTGCCACGAGAAGTGGTGAGTTCTCCTTCAATGGAAGTCTTCAAACAGAGGCTGGACAAACATCTGACTGGGATGATTTAGCGAATCCTGCTTAAAGCAGGGGGTTGGACCAGATGGCCCAGGAGGTCCATTCCAACTCTACGATTCTTTGATTCTAAGTGTAACTCTAGTTATAACGTCTTAATCGGAAATTGTCGATCGAGACACTACCCTAATGATCACTAGACAGTAGGGGCCACAGCACTTTTCCCTCTTGGCTCCCATCATCTGCACTTGGGTGAGAGTCCATTTAAGGGAATCTGCCACCAAGTTTATGCTCCTCAGGGCAGCAAAAAAATAGCAGCAGAGACCCTGATTCCTGCAGTCACTTACTGAGATTCTTGCTGTAGTTTTGCAAACACTATCTTCTGCAGCTCTGCTAGTCCCCTCAGTGATAAGCTCTGTATAAACTTATGCATAGTAAGAAAGCTGCCAATCAGTGATGGAGGGTGGAAAGAGCCATTACTCATCAGAAGACTAGCAGAGCTGCAGCAGATAAAACAGCAGTTTTGTCAGAACTGCACAAAGAATCCCAGTGAGCAACACATTGCTGGAATAAGGATCTTTGCCCTGTCTATATGATGCATCAAAACCCTGTTGACAGATTCCCCATAAACCTGACAGCCGCCCCTTCAGTTCTATCAAAACCATTGGGGGCGCTGCTCACAGACATTCATGGATGACGAGGGACAGATCCACATGTTCTTTGTCAGCAATCAATCTGTTGTCGGCCATCGGAAGAGATCACTCATGCAGAATTTGCAAAATGACCATATGATCAAAATTGACAACTTTTATTTTTTTAACTGCATTTCCATTCTAAAAAAACTACATTGAAAAGATGCCATGTTTGGGGGATTCCGGAGTATAAGGATTTTTGGATCATGGGTTGTACATATAGAGGAAGGCGGCTGTGGTGACAGGGTTACCTTGTTACGCACCCATGACAGTTGTGACGGGCTTATGGCTGAATCTATTATTATCCAGATAGCTCCTTCCTGCATCGGCCCTTCAGGCTATACGGGCAAAGCTGCCAAATCCTATTATCCCGTGACTAGCCACAAAGGTGAATGACTTGGCAGCCAAGCCGGGATCTCGGTGCGCTTAGTTCCTCCCACCAGTAAATACCTGGTGAAGGTTGTAGGTGGCTGTAAAACCATATAATGACGTCCTGTACATATCAGTGTTCAAAGGGCACGTTCAAGCCATGCATGGTTTGTAACATCACATTGACTTGTCTTTAGGCAATCTGATAATGCAGAGATGCAATACCAGACACAGCCTATGGAAAAGAGTGGTGCTCTTTCTGTAAAGTTTCATTAGCTCTTAATACATGAAAAAAAAAAAAGTTAACCAGTCACTAGAAATGAGCCAATTGATTTCTAGTTGCTTACTAAGTTCTACTACGTCATGATATCACGGGATCTATTAAGTGCCAGAGGCGACCAGGGTGCAAAAATGGAGAATGGCTGCCACCCAGGACCCGATTAGATGCAGGATCTGTATTTGGGGGGGGGGGGGGTTCATATAAACCACTTTATTTTTTTTTTCTATAGTGGTGGTAAAAATGTAGTTTTTCCTCTTGTTTTTTAACCATTTATATTTCACCAAATAACTTGTTAATTCCTCAGTGGTCGTTATGCATGTTGACCATTGTGACCAAACAGCCGGAGTCAGGGGTGCCTCCGATCCCATCCGCTGGAAAGGGGCACAGGTGCCTCCGATCCTAGCTGTTAGAAAGGGTCAGACGTGCCTCAGATCCTAGCCGTTAGAAAGGGTCTGAGGGCCAGGGTTAGAGGTGCCTCCGATTCTAGCCGTCAGGGTCAGACAGTCGGGGTCAGAGGTGCCTCCGATCCTAGCCGTTAAAGGGGCCAAGGGCCAGGGTTAGAGGTGCCTCCTATTATAGCCGTCAGGGTCAGAGGCGCCTCCGATCCTAGCCGTTAAAGGGTCCGAGGGCCAGGGTTAGAGGTGCCTCCGATTTTAGCCGTTAAAGGGTCAGAGCGCCAGGGTTAGAGGTGCCTCAGATCCTAGCGGTTAGAAAGGGTCAGCGGGCCAGGGTTAGAGGTGCCTCCGATTCTAGTCGTTAAAGGGTCAGCAGGCCAGGGTTAGAGGTGGCTCCGATCCTAGCCTTTAGGTTCAGATGGCCAGGGTCAGAGGTGCTTCCAATCACGACTTAAGAGCAGCAGATAGCCATGCAGCCATTGGGCACTTGTACTTCGCTGAAAATACACATTGCTCTTAAACAGGGCACGTTCAGACGACCACATCTGTTTATGCGGACACAAAAAAGGTGATAAAAAATGGCTGAAGGCACATTACACGTGTGTGTGACTGAACTCTGTACCAAATCCCTCATATCCACTGGTTGCTTCTGGCCGCCTCTTCTAATCCCCCCTCTTCTAATTCCCTCTCCCGGCCCCATTCGCACAATACTGTTCACTGGATATCCATTTACTATCATCCTAAGAGCTAAGGAAGTGAGGGAGAAGCCGATCAGATCAATAATGAGTGTTCATGACCGTGATAACATTAAGAGCCGGATAATGTGGTCATAATGCGGCCGGACAGCTTCTGACTGGAACTCTAATCAAAGATTCATGACATAATGGCGATTTCCGTAACTTGGAAGTGAATCATGAGAGCGATTCAGGCTCAACCTGTACAAACAAGCAGACAGCGGTAATAAGAGGCGGACCGTTCCCTCTTGCAAAATAATCTGGCGGCACCGGACCTTAAAAACATAATTTGACATTACCCCGTGTAAGAAAGGCAGTGTGCACTCACAGCATCGATCACGCACAGTACCAATGATCGCCCCTTGCAGACAGATCTAAATGATTACCAATCTAGCATCTGTATCAGCAATCGATGCATCGTGATTGTCAGGTTACAAAAGGGCGGTGAGGGAGAAACGGCTTAGATCTGGTGAACAGAGATCCCCAAAATCAACAGTTTGAGGGACTGGGGAAAAAAAAAAAAAAAAAAATACTTAGAGCCCATTAGAGGATCACTCCAGACAAAACGTGTGCATTGTTGTATCCAACACACGTACACCAGAGGGGACGCATGACGTGGGGATTCCTGAAATACCAGACAATCCCAGTGTGATGCGTTGCCTCCCTGTACTGAAAGCACAAGATCTACTCTACCTAAGACGAATAAAAGGGGTATTATGGGTTAAAAAATAGGAAAGGCGATGTTTAGATGAGGGGGGGGCCCCCCGACAGCCGAGACCCCCATTTATAGTCACAATAGACACTATTGGCCTCAAGTCTTCACATAAAGGCACCGAATCTTCAGACTAAAGCCCCCGTCTCACATAGCGAGGTTGCTAGCGAGATCGCTGTTGCATCACCGAATTTGTGACGCAACAGCGATCTCGCTACGTGTGACACATAGCGGCGATCAGGCCCCTGCTGCGATGTCGCTGATCATGCTCGAATGCCCTGGGCCATTTTTTGAATGCTGGTGTCCCGCTGGCCAGCATGCATCGTTGTGTTTGACAGGGACAACGACGAACGACCTCAATACTACAGGTCTGAGAGACAGGGTCCCAACGACTGTCGTATCATTCCGTATCATTGCTGCGTCACTGTTGAGATCTGATTGACATCTCCCCAGCGACCTCGTAGCAACGCACCAGCGATCCCGACAACGATGCAACCTGGGAGCTCTGGTGCGTCGCTACGAGGTCGCTGGTGAGATGTCAGTCAGATCTCAACAGTGACGCAGCAACGATACGACGGTCGTCGGGGCCCTGTCTCTCAGACCTGTAGCATTGAGGTCGTTCGTCGTTGTCCCTAACACAGCGATGCATGCTGGCCAGCAGGACACCAGCAATAAAAAAAATGGCCCAGGACATTCGAGCACGATGAGCGACATCGCAGCAGGGGCCCGATCGCCACTATGTGTCACATGAGCGAGATCGCTGTTGCGTCACAAAATTGGTGACGCACTAGCGATCTCGCTATGTGAGACAGGGGCTTAACTTGATTTAGCCTTTAAAGGAGAACTCCGGACAAAATGGATATAGCCTTAGATCTAGTGCAGTGTTATAAGAGGACAGAGCATGACAAATATTCTGTAATTATTGTGTAAACTACACTGCCTCAGCAAGCCAAGCACAGCATATGTGCTTTGCCCGGAGTGTTTCTTTACGATGAGCACATAAATTCTTAAAAGTTATTGCCAAAAATCACATTATCCCCTTTCAATAGGATAGGGAATAACTTACAAGAATCCCAAGATCGGGACTCTGGACCTCAAAATTTGGGCTCTGCAGCCTTGATTGGAGTGAAGCAGAGGTGTGCATACTCCAGCTCCGCTCATTCATTGTGGATGGGACTGCTGTTTTTCCAGAAGTCCCATACACAAGGCTGCAGAGACACAATATCTGACACCCAGGGATCAGCAACTTACCTCCTATCCTATTGACCCTTTAAAAGTTTCTCAAATTAAGGGTAAAATTCAAGATAAAGTCTGTGCTGGAATATTTCTGCACAAATACTGCAAATTAGCAATAAATCATGTGTGGATTTGTTAAAAAATGTTCCCGCAGGTTCTGGGACACACTGCACCGTAAGGATGAGAACTGTTAAAATTTTCTACTAGATTTTGGGAATCAAGATGGAAAATCTGCATCCTCTCTCCATGCACAAAGTAAGATCAGGCGGATGAGAGAAGAGCTGCACATCCTTTAGGAACCCCCAGAACTTTCCACATGCCCCTTTAAGGAGCAAGTTAGCTACCATTGATCTAGATATTGGACACACATCACATTCTTATACCCACACACAACACATTATGGTTTCAACTTTTAATTTTTTTCAGTACCAAGAAAAGAAAAAAAATGGTAGTACCCTGCTTACATTACAAAACATTGTATAAAAAATAGCCATCTCCCCACCCCCCAAGCGCACTGAACACAGAGCTTTGGCTTTTGAGGATAGTGAAGGAGTGGCGACATAGTAAAGGGTTAACCATAGCAAGATTATCTATCCGTAGGCACAGTTTTTTTTTTCTTTTTTTGGGGAGTATAAGCCTGTCAGTCTGAGGTCACGGAATATCATGAAGACGTATTAACTAAATGGAATGTCTGAAATGGAAGATTTGTGGCACCCTGCGCGCCGGGGCGGTGGCAAAATGTTAGGCAATCTAGAAGGTGGGTGTATAGATAATGAAACCTTTGCAGCATGTAAACTTTTGGGAGACCCCATTGACAAGACTTTTTGGCACCTCAGGTGTTGTCTTTAAACTTTCTGTAGGCAAAGTGTAACAGGACCAGAAGTAACATTTCTGAGGTGCCGCTTAGGGCCACCAAAAAAGGTGCCTGAGATGAGAGATCGGCTTCAGCCCGTTGGAATGAGAGCTGAAGAACGGCCAAGGCTAGAAGACTGTTCTGCACCCCAACTTCAATGCTGACCGTCCGACGCTGGGCAATGGGTATCTTCAACAAGTACGCCAGCACATACCCAGTGGTAAGACCTACCAGTGGCACGCTGACCCCTGCTACAATCAGTATGGGGGGCACCTGGCTCAGCAGGGATGAGCCCATCTGATAAGCCATGAAGAGACCCCCCACCATAAGCACAACACTAAAAGGCTTTATCACTAGGAGGAGAAGCTTGGACACTTGCGGAAAGCGCCACTTTATCACCATCCCAGTTGAAATTGGCACAGCAATGAACAGCAATGTGGCAAAGATCTTTAGAAAAGGAATGTGCAATGTGTGGTGGACCCCCAAGAACAGTCCATACAGGGAGGAGGAGACTGGCATCAAGCCCACAGCCGCCACCGTGGACACCAGCGTCATTGATATCGCCAACGTAACGTCTCCGCCTAGCAAGAGGCTGTATAGGTATCCACCGCCGCCACCGGGCGAAGAGCAGGTAACCACCAGTCCTAGCGCCAAGGGCTGAGAAAGTCCCAAAACCAAGGAGAGCAGGTAGGCATAAAGTGGCATCAGAACAAATTGGCCTACAATGCCGAGCAGGACTGGGTAGGGGCGCTTGATTAGGCTTTTCAGTATCTCCAGGTCCACTTTACATCCAAAGGCACATTTATTGATGAAGAGGAGGGGCAGAAGCGCGTACAGCAGTGGGCTTTCCGAGAAGTGACTGGCGGAAAATCCTCCATTATCCGGAGAGTCGGCATTGGCCACCACGCGGATGGAGAAGTCGTCTCGTTCTTCTAGTATGGATTCGAGAAGCTTCAGCTTTAGTTGGAGCGGAGCCGTCCCAGGCATCGCCGAGCGGATGTGTGCCAGGAACTTATCCGGCAGTCCCTTGGGAGTACGACTCACATTAAGGATCTGTAGGACCGTGGGGTCCAGGGAGTAGACGCTGAGCTGGGCGCTGAGGGCAGCCGGGCCCACACTGATCACGATCACTCCTGTGCTGTGTTCTGGAAAGTCAAACTGGAGGCAACACCCGTCACCAATCTGTAGATAAGCCGGGGAAGATAAGAAGGGCGGAGCGGGCGAGGAGGCGAGGTGTTGGCCAAGAGGGCGACTGTCCGGCGGTGCACCGGACTCGTTCAGCGGCTGCGGTGACGCAATGGACCAGACGTAAAGCAACAGCAGGAGCAGGGAATACGGCATGGTCTCAGTCCTTGCTGGCACACGCCATGTATGTGCCCACAGTCAGCACCGGCTCCGGTAGGTGTGTGCCCCCAGCGATGGCACCATGGCGGCACCGTGCCCACCAGGCAATATTATGGGGTCACTGCTGCCCTGTAACTGGATGTATCCTCTGGTGCCAGCTTCACCCTCACTGGTGCCAGCACTGCCTCCTCTGCGCACTCCCGTGCAGCTTTATCAGTGTCCCCCTCTGCTTGCTGGCAGTGAATGTCCTCCTCGGTGTTCTCAGCAGGGTCTCTCCACCACTCTCAGCGCTGCAGACCTCCCGTTCTCCCTCCTCGTCGTCTCCCGGTATCCCTGAGGCTCCATAGACCCGCACGATCTCCGCCCAAACTGTCACTGACTGCGCACCGACCACAGAGAGAGCAGCGGCTCTTCTTCCTGGATACCACGTGACCACTCGGGGAGCGACGCCTGTGGTTGTGACGTCACAGGAAGGGCGGGGCCTCATCTTCCAGTACAGGACTGAGGGGCCCAATATGGCTTTGGGAAAAGGGGAAGGGGCTGGGGGTCTGTACACAGGACTCAGTGTGAGCTGTCTGAGAGTGTATTCAGGGGGCAAAGGCACATGGGTGATGTTAGTGCATGGGTGTGTGTTGGAGGGTTGCACAGAGAAGGAGCCGCTGCTACTTGTATGGGCCTGCTTATTGGGAGCAGGGTCGAGAAGGAGGTGATGTTATTTGCGTGGGGCTGCATGGGTAAAGGGGGGATGCTGCATGCAGGGGTCTGCACCGGAAGGGGATGATGCATGTTGGGGGGCTGCGTGGGAAGGAGATGATTATGCGTGTTGGGGGCTGCGTGGGAAGGAGATGATTATGCGTGTTGGGGGCCGCGTGGGAAGGAGATGATTATGCGTGCTGGGGGGCCGCGTGGGAAGGAGATGATTATGCGTGCTGGGGGCCGCGTGGGAAGGAGATGATTATGCGTGTTGGGGGCCGCGTGGGAAGGAGATGATTATGCGTGTTGGGGAGCTGCACAAAGATGATGTGGGAAGGAGATGATTATGATTGTTGGGGGCCGCGTGGGAAGGAGATGAATATGCGTGTTGGGGGCCGCGTGGGAAGGAGATGATTATGCGTGTTGGGGGCCGCGTGGGAAGGAGATGATTATGCGTGCTGGGGGGCTGCGTGGGAAGGAGATGATTATGCGTGTTGGGGGCCGCGTGGGAAGGAGATGATTATGCGTGTTGGGGGCCGCGTGGGAAGGAGATGATTATGCGTGCTGGGGGGCTGCGTGGAAAGGAGATGATTATGCGTGTTGGGGGCCGCGTGGGAAGGAGATGATTATGCGTGCTGGGGGGCTGCGTGGGAAGGAGATGATTATGCGTGTTGGGGGCCGCGTGGGAAGGAGATGATTATGCGTGTTGGGGGCCGCGTGGGAAGGAGATGAATATGCGTGTTGGGGGCCGCGTGGGAAGGAGATGATTATGCGTGTTGGGGGCCGCGTGGGAAGGAGATGATTATGCGTGCTGGGGGGCTGCGTGGGAAGGAGATGATTATGCGTGTTGGGGGCCGCGTGGGAAGGAGATGATTATGCGTGTTGGGGGCCGCGTGGGAAGGAGATGATTATGCGTGCTGGGGGGCTGCGTGGAAAGGAGATGATTATGCGTGTTGGGGGCCGCGTGGGAAGGAGATGATTATGCGTGCTGGGGGGCTGCGTGGGAAGGAGATGATTATGCGTGTTGGGGGCCGCGTGGGAAGGAGATGATTATGCGTGTTGGGGGCCGCGTGGGAAGGAGATGATTATGCGTGCTGGGGGGCTGCGTGGGAAGGAGATGATTATGCGTGTTGGGGGCCGCGTGGGAAGGAGATGATTATGCGTGTTGGGGGCCGCGTGGGAAGGAGATGATTATGCGTGTTGGGGGCCGCGTGGGAAGGAGATGATTATGCGTGTTGGGGGCCGCGTGGGAAGGAGATGATTATGCGTGCTGGGGGGCCGCGTGGGAAGGAGATGATTATGCGTGCTGGGGGGCCGCGTGGGAAGGAGATGATAATGCGTGCTGGGGGGCTGCGTGGGAAGGAGATGATTATGCGTGTTGGGGGCCGCGTGGGAAGGAGATGATTATGCGTGTTGGGGAGCTGCACAAAGATGATGTGGGAAGGAGATGATTATGCGTGTTGGGGGCCGCGTGGGAAGGAGATGATTATGCGTGTTGGGGGCCGTGTGGGAAGGAGATGATTATGCGTGCTGGGGGGCTGCGTGGGAAGGAGATGATTATGCGTGTTGGGGGCCGCGAGGGAAGGAGATGATTATGCGTGCTGGGGGGCTGCGTGGGAAGGAGATGATTATGCGTGTTGGGGGCCGCGTGGGAAGGAGATGATTATGCGTGTTGGGGGCCGCGTGGGAAGGAGATGATTATGCGTGTTGGGGAGCTGCACAAAGATGATGTGGGAAGGAGATGATTATGCGTGTTGGGGGCCGCGTGGGAAGGAGATGATTATGCGTGTTGGGGGCCGCGTGGGAAGATGATTATGCGTGCTGGGGGGCTGCGTGGGAAGGAGATGATTATGCGTGCTGGGGGGCTGCGTGGGAAGGAGATGATTATGCGTGCTGGGGGGCCGCGTGGGAAGGAGATGATTATGCGTGCTGGGGGGCTGCATGGGAAGGAGATGATTATGCGTGTTGGGGGCCGCGTGGGAAGGAGATGATTATGCGTGTTGGGGAGCTGCACAAAGATGATGTGGGAAGGAGATGATTATGCGTGTTGGGGGCCGCGTGGGAAGGAGATGATTATGCGTGTTGGGGGCCGCGTGGGAAGGAGATGATTATGCGTGCTGGGGGGCTGCGTGGGAAGGAGATGATTATGCGTGTTGGGGGCCGCGTGGGAAGGAGATGATTATGCGTGTTGGGGGCCGCGTGGGAAGGAGATGATTATGCGTGTTGGGGGCCGCGTGGGAAGGAGATGATTATGCGTGTTGGGGGCCGCGTGGGAAGGAGATGATTATGCGTGCTGGGGGGCTGCGTGGAAAGGAGATGATTATGCGTGTTGGGGGCCGCGTGGGAAGGAGATGATTATGCGTGCTGGGGGGCTGCGTGGGAAGGAGATGATTATGCGTGTTGGGGGCCGCGTGGGAAGGAGATGATTATGCGTGTTGGGGGCCGCGTGGGAAGGAGATGATTATGCGTGTTGGGGGCCGCGTGGGAAGGAGATGATTATGCGTGCTGGGGGGCTGCGTGGGAAGGAGATGATTATGCGTGTTGGGGGCCGCGTGGGAAGGAGATGATTATGCGTGTTGGGGGCCGCGTGGGAAGGAGATGATTATGCGTGTTGGGGGCCGCGTGGGAAGGAGATGATTATGCGTGTTGGGGGCCGCGTGGGAAGGAGATGATTATGCGTGCTGGGGGGCTGCGTGGAAAGGAGATGATTATGCGTGTTGGGGGCCGCGTGGGAAGGAGATGATTATGCGTGCTGGGGGGCTGCGTGGGAAGGAGATGATTATGCGTGTTGGGGGCCGCGTGGGAAGGAGATGATTATGCGTGTTGGGGGCCGCGTGGGAAGGAGATGATTATGCGTGCTGGGGGGCTGCGTGGGAAGGAGATGATTATGCGTGTTGGGGGCCGCGTGGGAAGGAGATGATTATGCGTGTTGGGGGCCGCGTGGGAAGGAGATGATTATGCGTGTTGGGGGCCGCGTGGGAAGGAGATGATTATGCGTGCTGGGGGGCCGCGTGGGAAGATGATTATGCGTGTTGGGGGCCGCGTGGGAAGGAGATGATTATGCGTGTTGGGGGCCGCGTGGGAAGGAGATGATTATGCGTGCTGGGGGGCCGCGTGGGAAGGAGATGATTATGCGTGCTGGGGGGCCGCGTGGGAAGGAGATGATAATGCGTGCTGGGGGGCTGCGTGGGAAGGAGATGATTATGCGTGTTGGGGGCCGCGTGGGAAGGAGATGATTATGCGTGTTGGGGAGCTGCACAAAGATGATGTGGGAAGGAGATGATTATGCGTGTTGGGGGCCGCGTGGGAAGGAGATGATTATGCGTGTTGGGGGCCGTGTGGGAAGGAGATGATTATGCGTGCTGGGGGGCTGCGTGGGAAGGAGATGATTATGCGTGTTGGGGGCCGCGAGGGAAGGAGATGATTATGCGTGCTGGGGGGCTGCGTGGGAAGGAGATGATTATGCGTGTTGGGGGCCGCGTGGGAAGGAGATGATTATGCGTGTTGGGGGCCGCGTGGGAAGGAGATGATTATGCGTGTTGGGGAGCTGCACAAAGATGATGTGGGAAGGAGATGATTATGCGTGTTGGGGGCCGCGTGGGAAGGAGATGATTATGCGTGTTGGGGGCCGCGTGGGAAGATGATTATGCGTGCTGGGGGGCTGCGTGGGAAGGAGATGATTATGCGTGCTGGGGGGCTGCGTGGGAAGGAGATGATTATGCGTGCTGGGGGGCCGCGTGGGAAGGAGATGATTATGCGTGCTGGGGGGCTGCATGGGAAGGAGATGATTATGCGTGTTGGGGGCCGCGTGGGAAGGAGATGATTATGCGTGTTGGGGAGCTGCACAAAGATGATGTGGGAAGGAGATGATTATGCGTGTTGGGGGCCGCGTGGGAAGGAGATGATTATGCGTGTTGGGGGCCGCGTGGGAAGGAGATGATTATGCGTGCTGGGGGGCTGCGTGGGAAGGAGATGATTATGCGTGTTGGGGGCCGCGTGGGAAGGAGATGATTATGCGTGCTGGGGGGCTGCGTGGGAAGGAGATGATTATGCGTGTTGGGGGCCGCGTGGGAAGGAGATGATTATGCGTGTTGGGGGCCGCGTGGGAAGGAGATGATTATGCGTGCTGGGGGGCTGCGTGGGAAGGAGATGATTATGCGTGTTGGGGGCCGCGTGGGAAGGAGATGATTATGCGTGCTGGGGGGCCGCGTGGGAAGGAGATGATTATGCGTGCTGGGGGGCTGCGTGGGAAGGAGATGATTATGCGTGTTGGGGGCCGCGTGGGAAGGAGATGATTATGCGTGTTGGGGAGCTGCACAAAGATGATGTGGGAAGGAGATGATTATGCGTGTTGGGGGCCGCGTGGGAAGGAGATGATTATGCGTGTTGGGGGCCGCGTGGGAAGGAGATGATTATGCGTGCTGGGGGGCTGCGTGGGAAGGAGATGATTATGCGTGTTGGGGGCCGCGTGGGAAGGAGATGATTATGCGTGCTGGAGGGCTGCGTGGGAAGGAGATGATTATGCGTGTTGGGGGCCGCGTGGGAAGGAGATGATTATGCGTGTTGGGGGCCGCGTGGGAAGGAGATGATTATGCGTGTTGGGGAGCTGCACAAAGATGATGTGGGAAGGAGATGATTATGCGTGTTGGGGGCCGCGTGGGAAGGAGATGATTATGCGTGCTGGGGGGCTGCGTGGGAAGGAGATGATTATGCGTGCTGGGGGGCTGCGTGGGAAGGAGATGATTATGCGTGCTGGGGGGCCGCGTGGGAAGGAGATGATTATGCGTGCTGGGGGGCTGCGTGGGAAGGAGATGATTATGCGTGTTGGGGGCCGCGTGGGAAGGAGATGATTATGCGTGTTGGGGAGCTGCACAAAGATGATGTGGGAAAGAGATGATTATGCGTGTTGGGGGCCGCGTGGGAAGGAGATGATTATGCGTGCTGGGGGGCTGCGTGGGAAGGAGATGATTATGCGTGTTGGGGGCCGCGTGGGAAGGAGATGATTATGCGTGCTGGGGGGCTGCGTGGGAAGGAGATGATTATGCGTGTTGGGGGCCGCGTGGGAAGGAGATGATTATGCGTGTTGGGGGCCGCGTGGGAAGGAGATGATTATGCGTGCTGGGGGGCTGCGTGGGAAGGAGATGATTATGCGTGCTGGGGGGCTGCGTGGGAAGATGATTATGCGTGTTGGGGGCCGCGTGGGAAGGAGATGATTATGCGTGTTGGGGAGCTGCACAAAGATGATGTGGGAAGGAGATGATTATGCGTGTTGGGGGCCGCGTGGGAAGGAGATGATTATGCGTGTTGGGGGCCGCGTGGGAAGGAGATGATTATGCGTGCTGGGGGGCTGCGTGGGAAGGAGATGATTATGCGTGTTGGGGGCCGCGTGGGAAGGAGATGATTATGCGTGCTGGGGGGCTGCGTGGGAAGGAGATGATTATGCGTGTTGGGGGCTGCGTGGGAAGGAGATGATTATGCGTGTTGGGGGCCGCGTGGGAAGGAGATGATTATGCGTGCTGGGGGGCCGCGTGGGAAGGAGATGATTATGCGTGCTGGGGGGCTGCGTGGGAAGGAGATGATTATGCGTGTTGGGGGCCGCGTGGGAAGGAGATGATTATGCGTGTTGGGGAGCTGCACAAAGATGATGTGGGAAAGAGATGATTATGCGTGTTGGGGGCCGCGTGGGAAGGAGATGATTATGCGTGTTGGGGGCCGCGTGGGAAGGAGATGATTATGCGTGCTGGGGGGCTGCGTGGGAAGGAGATGATTATGCGTGTTGGGGGCCGCGTGGGAAGGAGATGATTATGCGTGCTGGGGGGCTGCGTGGGAAGGAGATGATTATGCGTGTTGGGGGCCGCGTGGGAAGGAGATGATTATGCGTGTTGGGGGCCGCGTGGGAAGGAGATGATTATGCGTGCTGGGGGGCTGCGTGGGAAGGAGATGATTATGCGTGTTGGGGGCCGCGTGGGAAGGAGATGATTATGCGTGCTGGGGGGCCGCGTGGGAAGGAGATGATTATGCGTGCTGGGGGGCTGCGTGGGAAGGAGATGATTATGCGTGTTGGGGGCCGCGTGGGAAGGAGATGATTATGCGTGTTGGGGAGCTGCACAAAGATGATGTGGGAAGGAGATGATTATGCGTGTTGGGGGCCGCGTGGGAAGGAGATGATTATGCGTGTTGGGGGCCGCGTGGGAAGGAGATGATTATGCGTGCTGGGGGGCTGCGTGGGAAGGAGATGATTATGCGTGTTGGGGGCCGCGTGGGAAGGAGATGATTATGCGTGCTGGGGGGCTGCGTGGGAAGGAGATGATTATGCGTGTTGGGGGCCGCGTGGGAAGGAGATGATTATGCGTGTTGGGGGCCGCGTGGGAAGGAGATGATTATGCGTGTTGGGGAGCTGCACAAAGATGATGTGGGAAGGAGATGATTATGCGTGTTGGGGGCCGCGTGGGAAGGAGATGATTATGCGTGTTGGGGGCCGCGTGGGAAGGAGATGATTATGCGTGCTGGGGGGCTGCGTGGGAAGGAGATGATTATGCGTGTTGGGGGCCGCGTGGGAAGGAGATGATTATGCGTGTTGGGGGCCGCGTGGGAAGGAGATGATTATGCGTGCTGGGGGGCTGCGTGGGAAGGAGATGATTATGCGTGTTGGGGGCCGCGTGGGAAGGAGATGATTATGCGTGTTGGGGGCCGCGTGGGAAGGAGATGATTATGCGTGCTGGGGGCCGCGTGGGAAGGAGATAATTATGCGTGCTGGGGGCCGCGTGGGAAGGAGATGATTATGCGTGTTGGGGGCTGCGTGGGAAGGAGATGATTATGCGTGTTGGGGAGCTGCACAAAGATGATGTGGGAAGGAGATGATTATGCGTGTTGGGGGCCGCGTGGGAAGGAGATGATTATGCGTGTTGGGGGCCGCGTGGGAAGGAGATGATTATGCGTGCTGGGGGCCGCGTGGGAAGGAGATGATTATGCGTGCTGGGGGCCGCGTGGGAAGGAGATGATTATGCGTGTTGGGGCTGCGTGGGAAGGAGATGATTATGCGTGTTGGGGAGCTGCACAAAGATGATGTGGGAAGGAGATGATTATGCGTGTTGGGGGCCGCGTGGGAAGGAGATGATTATGCGTGTTAGGGGCTGCGTGGGAAGGCGATGATTATGCGTGCTGGGGGGCTGCGTGGGAAGGAGATGATTATGCTTGTTGGGGGTCGCGTGGGAAAGAGATGATTATGCGTGTTGGGGGCCGCGTGGGAAGGAGATGATTATGCGTGCTGGGGGCCGCGTGGGAAGGAGATGATTATGCGTTCTGGGGGCCGCGTGGGAAGGAGATGATTATGCGTGCTGGGGGGCCGCGTGGGAAGGAGATGATTATGCGTGTTGGGGGCTGCGTGGGAAGGAGATGATTATGCGTGTTGGGGAGCTGCACAAAGATGATGTGGGAAGGAGATGATTATGCGTGTTGGGGGCCGCGTGGGAAGGAGATGATTATGCGTGTGGGGGGCCGCGTGGGAAGGAGATGATTATGCGTGCTGGGGGGCTGCGTGGGAAGGAGATGATTATGCGTGTTGGGCTGCGTGGGAAGGAGATGATTATGCGTGTTGGGGGGCTGCGTGGGAAGGAGATGATTATGCGTGTTGGGGGCCGCGTGGGAAGGAGATGATTATGCGTGTTGGGGGCCGCGTGGGAAGGAGATGATTATGCGTGTTGGGGGGCCGCGTGGGAAGGAGATGATTATGCGTGCTGGGGGGCTGCGTGGGAAGGAGATGATTATGCGTGTTGGGGGCTGCGTGGGAAGGAGGTGATTATGCGTGTTGGGGAGCTGCACAAAGATGATGTGGGAAGGAGATGATTATGCGTGTTGGGGGCCGCGTGGGAAGGAGATGATTATGCGTGTGGGGGGCCGCGTGGGAAGGAGACGATTATGCGTGCTGGGGGGCTGCGTGGGAAGGAGATGATTATGCGTGCTGGGGGGCTGCGTGGGAAGGAGATGATTATGCGTGCTGGGGGGCTGCGTGGGAAGGAGATGATTATGCGTGTTGGGGGCCGCGTGGGAAGGAGATGATTATGCGTGTTGGGGAGCTGCACAAAGATGATGTGGGAAGGAGATGATTATGCGTGTTGGGGGCCGCGTGGGAAGGAGATGATTATGCGTGTTGGGGGGCTGCGTGGGAAGGAGATGATTATGCGTGTTGGGGGCCGCGTGGGAAGGAGATGATTATGCGTGTTGGGGAGCTGCACAAAGATGATGTGGGAAGGAGATGATTATGCGTGTTGGGGGCCGCGTGGGAAGGAGATGATTATGCGTGTTGGGGGGCTGCGTGGGAAGGAGATGATTATGCGTGCTGGGGGGCTGCGTGGGAAGGAGATGATTATGCGTGTTGGGGGGCTGCGTGGGAAGGAGATGATTATGCGTGTTGGGGGCCGCGTGGGAAGGAGATGATTATGCGTGCTGGGGGCCGCGTGGGAAGGAGATAATTATGCGTGCTGGGGGCCGCGTGGGAAGGAGATGATTATGCGTGTTGGGGGCTGCGTGGGAAGGAGATGATTATGCGTGTTGGGGAGCTGCACAAAGATGATGTGGGAAGGAGATGATTATGCGTGTTGGGGGCCGCGTGGGAAGGAGATGATTATGCGTGTTGGGGGCCGCGTGGGAAGGAGATGATTATGCGTGCTGGGGGCCGCGTGGGAAGGAGATGATTATGCGTGCTGGGGGCCGCGTGGGAAGGAGATGATTATGCGTGTTGGGGCTGCGTGGGAAGGAGATGATTATGCGTGTTGGGGAGCTGCACAAAGATGATGTGGGAAGGAGATGATTATGCGTGTTGGGGGCCGCGTGGGAAGGAGATGATTATGCGTGTTAGGGGCTGCGTGGGAAGGCGATGATTATGCGTGCTGGGGGGCTGCGTGGGAAGGAGATGATTATGCTTGTTGGGGGTCGCGTGGGAAAGAGATGATTATGCGTGTTGGGGGCCGCGTGGGAAGGAGATGATTATGCGTGCTGGGGGCCGCGTGGGAAGGAGATGATTATGCGTTCTGGGGGCCGCGTGGGAAGGAGATGATTATGCGTGCTGGGGGGCCGCGTGGGAAGGAGATGATTATGCGTGTTGGGGGCTGCGTGGGAAGGAGATGATTATGCGTGTTGGGGAGCTGCACAAAGATGATGTGGGAAGGAGATGATTATGCGTGTTGGGGGCCGCGTGGGAAGGAGATGATTATGCGTGTGGGGGGCCGCGTGGGAAGGAGATGATTATGCGTGCTGGGGGGCTGCGTGGGAAGGAGATGATTATGCGTGTTGGGCTGCGTGGGAAGGAGATGATTATGCGTGTTGGGGGGCTGCGTGGGAAGGAGATGATTATGCGTGTTGGGGGCCGCGTGGGAAGGAGATGATTATGCGTGTTGGGGGCCGCGTGGGAAGGAGATGATTATGCGTGTTGGGGGGCCGCGTGGGAAGGAGATGATTATGCGTGCTGGGGGGCTGCGTGGGAAGGAGATGATTATGCGTGTTGGGGGCTGCGTGGGAAGGAGGTGATTATGCGTGTTGGGGAGCTGCACAAAGATGATGTGGGAAGGAGATGATTATGCGTGTTGGGGGCCGCGTGGGAAGGAGATGATTATGCGTGTGGGGGGCCGCGTGGGAAGGAGACGATTATGCGTGCTGGGGGGCTGCGTGGGAAGGAGATGATTATGCGTGCTGGGGGGCTGCGTGGGAAGGAGATGATTATGCGTGCTGGGGGGCTGCGTGGGAAGGAGATGATTATGCGTGTTGGGGGCCGCGTGGGAAGGAGATGATTATGCGTGTTGGGGAGCTGCACAAAGATGATGTGGGAAGGAGATGATTATGCGTGTTGGGGGCCGCGTGGGAAGGAGATGATTATGCGTGTTGGGGGGCTGCGTGGGAAGGAGATGATTATGCGTGTTGGGGGCCGCGTGGGAAGGAGATGATTATGCGTGTTGGGGAGCTGCACAAAGATGATGTGGGAAGGAGATGATTATGCGTGTTGGGGGCCGCGTGGGAAGGAGATGATTATGCGTGTTGGGGGGCTGCGTGGGAAGGAGATGATTATGCGTGCTGGGGGGCTGCGTGGGAAGGAGATGATTATGCGTGTTGGGGGGCTGCGTGGGAAGGAGATGATTATGCGTGTTGGGGGGCTGCGTGGGAAGGAGATGATTATGCGTGTTGGGGGCCGCGTGGGAAGGAGATGATTATGCGTGTTGGGGGCCGCGTGGGAAGATGATTATGCGTGTTGGGGGGCCGCGTGGGAAGGAGATGATTATGCGTGCTGGGGGGCTGCGTGGGAAGGAGATGAATATGCGTGTTGGGGGCTGCGTGGGAAGGAGATGATTATGCGTGTTGGGGAGCTGCACAAAGATGATGTGGGAAGGAGATGATTATGCGTGTTGGGGGGCCGCGTGGGAAGGAGATGATTATGCGTGCTGGGGGACTGCGTGGGAAGGAGATGATTATGCGTGTTGGGGGCTGCGTGGGAAGGAGATGATTATGCGTGTTGGGGAGCTGCACAAAGATGACGTGGGAAGGAGATGATTATGCGTGTTGGGGGCCGCGTGGGAAGGAGATGATTATGCGTGTGGGGGGCCGCGTGGGAAGGAGATGGTTATGCGTGCTGGGGGGCTGCGTGGGAAGATGATTATGCGTGTTGGGGGGCTGCGTGGGAAGGAGATGATTATGCGTGTTGGGGGCCGCGTGGGAAGGAGATGATTATGCGTGTTGGGGGCTGCGTGGGAAGGAGATGATTATGCGTGTTGGGGGCCGCGTGGGAAGGAGATGATTATGCGTGTTGGGGGCCGCGTGGGAAGGAGATGATTATGCGTGTTGGGGGGCTGCGTGGGAAGGAGATGATTATGCGTGCTGGGGGGCTGCGTGGGAAGATGATTATGCGTGTTGGGGGGCTGCGTGGGAAGGAGATGATTATGCATGTTGGGGGGCCGCGTGGGAAGGAGATGATTATGCATGTTGGGGGCCGCGTGGGAAGGAGATGATTATGCGTGTTGGGGGCCGTGTGGGAAGGAGATGATTATGCGTGTTGGGGGGCCGCGTGGGAAGGAGATGATTATGCGTGCTGGGGGGCTGCGTGGGAAGGAGATGATTATGCGTGCTGGGGGGCTGCGTGGGAAGGAGATGATTATGCGTGCTGGGGGGCTGCGTGGGAAGGAGATGATTATGCGTGTTGGGGGCTGCGTGGGAAGGAGATGATTATGCGTGTTGGGGGGCCGCGTGGGAAGGAGATGATTATGCGTGCTGGGGGGCTGCGTGGGAAGGAGATGATTATGCGTGTTGGGGGCTGCGTGGGAAGGAGATGATTATGCGTGTTGGGGAGCTGCACAAAGATGATGTGGGAAGGAGATGATTATGCGTGTTGGGGGGCCGCGTGGGAAGGAGATGATTATGCGTGCTGGGGGGCTGCGTGGGAAGGAGATGATTATGCGTGTTGGGGGCTGCGTGGGAAGGAGATGATTATGCGTGTTGGGGAGCTGCACAAAGATGATGTGGGAAGGAGATGATTATGCGTGTTGGGGGCCGCGTGGGAAGGAGATGATTATGCGTGTGGGGGGCCGCGTGGGAAGATGATTATGCGTGCTGGGGGGCTGCGTGGGAAGGAGATGATTATGCGTGCTGGGGGGCTGTGTGGGAAGGAGATGATTATGCGTGCTGGGGGGCTGCGTGGGAAGGGGGGATCTTGATGCTTGCTGGGGAGCTGCACAAAGATGATGTGGGAAGGGGATGATGTTTGTTATGTATGTCTGCTTGTTAGGGGGCTGTGCAGGGAAGGGGGGTGGTAGTAGCATGGGAAATGGGATGCTGGGGGACTGCATGGGGAACGGTGTGCTGTTACATGGGGCTGCATGCTGTGGGACAGTACAGGGAAGGGGGTGATACCTCTCACATGGGTTTATGTGGGATAGGGGGTAATGTGACTCGCCTGGGGCTGTATGTGGTGGGGTTGGCTTGCAGGTTTTTTGTTTTCGTCATTGTGGCTGAATTCTACGTATTGATTTGTACAGTTCTTATACATTTGTGTATATATATATATATATATATATATATATATATATATTGTAATGACTACTGTGTCCGCTAGGGGGAGCTGTGTGGAAGTCCCAAGAGAGCGGATGAGTGGCTGTTGTGTATCTCAAAGTGGGTGGCTTTGAGATGAAGGCTTGGTTATGTGCTGATCAGCACAGCTGATCTTTCGTGCCTATGTGTTAGGGAGAAGCCTTCAGGCAGCTGGAGAGATGGGCGGGTTCTGGTTACCTACAAACTCACCCAGGGGTGTGTCTGAAAACGCCTGTATCAAAAGGCTATGTGAGTGTGTGAAGGACCTGTGATGAGGTCATAGTCATGTGAGCCGGTGGGTGTGGCTATGGACCATATAATGTGGCTAGGGTAGGTCACATGTGGTGAATGCAGGGACTTGGTTGGTCCAGAGCAGAAGGTCCCGTGCGCAGGATTGTCTCCTGGCTAACAGCCTGTGTGTGTAATGGCTGCCAGAGCTTGAGAGTTCCCTGGAGGGATATGGACGTCTGGAGCCTGAATGAAGGAACCATGTGGAGACCCTGATGTGGGTGAGATAAATGAGGCTAGAAAGCCTCCTAAACATAACCTGTATGATCACAGGCTTAACAGAGGGAAGCTCTGGAATGGACGCTATGCTGTGAACTTTATGTTATATTGCTGTGGTTTATGATGACAAATAAACCTCATGGACTGTTATGGCTTATGAAAATCCGAGCTGGATCTGATTGTGTGGCTGCCAAGCGAGTGTCCCCCAACCTTGAATGACAGCGTTACCTCACTATATATATATATATATATATATATATATATATATATATGTATGTATATAATCTTTCTCCTTTTGTTAAGACTTAATTATATGCATTTTAATAAAACTATTTAAGAACTATGGGTTGAATTTTTATTTCTATAATTATAAAGCTTGGGGTGACATTACTGAAAAGCAACTACCAGTTGGATCTTTAAAGGGAACCTGTCACCCCCCCCCCCCCCCCAGGCGTTTTTAAGTAAAAGAGCCACCTTGTGCAGCACTAATGCTGCATTCTGTCAAGGTGGCTCTGTTACTTAGCTTCTGTTCCACCGCAGAAATAATCATTTTTAAAATTGTTCAAAAATACCTGAATTTTGACGGGGGCAGGTCTTTCCCCCTCTGACAGACGCCTCGCATCCATCACTCATGTTGTATTTGGTGCCGCCTGCTCAGTTTTCTTTTGAAATGCTGGCGCCTGCGCTGTACTATAGTTTCGTGGGCATGAGCACTTAGCGCTGTCCGACGTGCCCGCGCTCTCAGATCACATCCAGGCCTTCATATCGCGCGGCCACAGATCTCGCCCCGCAGTCGCTTATGATTTATTCACACTGCGGGGCTGGGAATCTTGGGCATGCACAGTAGTTCTCTGCGGCTCTCATGCCCAAGATTCCCAGCCCCGCAGTGTGAATAAATCATAAGCGACTGCGGGGCGAGATCTGTGGCCGCACGATATGAAGGCCGAGATGTGATCTGAGAGCACGGGCACGTCGGGCAGCGCTAAGTGCTCATGCCCACGAAACTATAGTACAGCGCAGGCGCAAGCATTTCAAAAGAAAACTGAGCAGGCGGCGCCAAATACGAAATAAGTGATGGATGTGAGGCGTCTGTCAGAGGGGGAAAGACCTGCCCCCTGTCAAAATTCAGGTATTTTTGAACAATTTTATAAGCGATTATTTCTGCGGTGGAACGGAAGCTAAATAACAGAGCCACCTGGACAGAATGCAGCATTAGTGCTGCACAAGGAGGCTCTTTTACTTAAAAACGCCTGGCGGGGGTGACAGGTTCCCTTTAAAGGGCCATCAGTTGCTGGGGGTCTGACTGCTAGTGCCCCCACTGCTCCATAGGACAGGCTCTGCTGGAGGTCGCACAACATATTTTTTCAGTAGGGTAAAAATATTTTTCTTAACAATTTTTGAGTATTTTCAGCCAAAGAAGAGGACATATTTTACAGTAACTCAAATTTATAGTGCATAGATGGATACAGCTACATACAGAAATACAGACCTGGGCAAAGTGCGGCCCTATGGCTAGTCCTGCCTGGCTCGTCGACCAAGTGATCCAAAGCACATGAAACACTGGCCCACAGGCTGCACGATGTGGCTACCCTCCCACCCCTGAAAATTTGAGACGTTTGTGATTTTTTTTTTCCTGCTCGAGTCATGATACTTATACAAATTATTTGGCTGTAATTATCATAATTTTACAGTGAATGCAGCTGATGTGTTATCAGAAAAGCGGGTGAAGTATTTTATATATGTGTGGGGGCTCATACTGTATGTAGAGGTGGGCTGTTTGTGGGGTCTCCTATTGTATGGTGACCATCATACTGTATGTGGGATCATATTGTCTATAGGGAACTAGAGATGAGCGACTTTGCCTTTTTTAGGGTCGAGTCGGGTTTCATGACACCCGACTTTTTCAAAAGACGAGTTGAACGAAATTGGCCGACTATCGGGAAAAGTCGGAGGTCCGACTGAAACACGAAACCCAATGCAAGTCAATGGGGAAGCAAAGTCGGCAGGGAGTGGAGGACAGTAAACACACCTACAGTGCCCATTTTAATGCCAACGACATCAATTCTTATTACTTAATCTTGGCAACCTTAATTTACTTTATAATACTAGTTACGCATTGAAAACTGGGTGTTATTTGGCTTAAGTTGTGGGGGGGGGGTAGGGCTGGCTCCAGGTTTTCGTGTGACACGGGCGAAAGAGTGTCAGTGCGCCCCTTTAACATACCACATTTCATGATGCTCCGATACGGCAGAGAAATAATGGTATAGTACAATGAAAAATACTTCACTTCTTACATCACATGACTGATATCCATTTTAAATTCTCCAATAGCTCCAAAAACGGACAGTATATTCCTCCATACAGTATTATGGCCACCACATAGTGCGCCATACAGAATAATGAGCCCCATATATTGCTCCATACAAAATAATTGGTCCCATATAATGTTCCATACAGTATATGATGGTCCCCATATAATGTGCCATACAGTATAGGATGGTCCCCATAGAGTAGAATGAGCCCCACATATTGCACCATACAGTATAATGAGTCGCATATAAAGCTCCATACAGTATATGATGGGCTCCATACAGAATAGGCCCCATATGTGCTCCATATAATTCTCCATACCCTTTATGATGCCTCAAATAATGAACCCCATATGATGCTCCAGTATATGATGGGCCCCATGGATGATGCTCCATTGTATGATGGGCCTATATAATGCTCCATATATAATGGGCCCCATATGATGCTTTAGTATATGATGGGCCCCATATGATGCTCTAGTATATGATGGGCCCCATATGATGCTCCAGTATATGATGGGCCCCATGGATGATGCTCCATTGTATGATGGGCCTATATAATGCTCCATATATAATGGGCCCCATATGATGCTGCAGTATATGATGGGCCCCATGGATGATGCTCCAGTGTATGATGGGCCTGTACACTGTGTGCAGAATTATAAGGCAAATGAGTATTTTGATCACGTCATCCTTTTCATACATGTTGTCGTACTCCAAGCTGTATAGGCTTGAAAGCCAACTGCCAATTATGTAAATCAGGTGATTTGCATCTCTGTAATGAGGAAGGGTGTGGTCTAATGACATAAACACCCTATATAAGGTGTGCTTAACTATTAGGTAACTTCCTTTCCTTTGGAAAAATGGGTCAGAAGAGAGAGTTGACGGACTCTGAAAAGTCAAAAATTGTGAGATGTCTTGCAGAGGGATGCAGCAGTCTTGAAATTGCCAAACTTAAAGCATGATCACCAAACAATCAAGCGTTTCATGGCAAATAGCCAACAGGGTCGCAAGAAGCGTGTTGATAAAAAAAGCGCAAAATAACGGCCCATGAATTGAGGAAAATCAAGCGTGAAGATGCCATTTGACACCAGTTTTGCCATATTTCAGAGCTGCAATGTTACTGGAGTATCAAAAAGCACAAGGTGTGCCATACTCAGGGACATGGCCAAGGTAAGGAAGGCTGAAAAACGACCACCTTTCAACAAGAAACATAAGGTAAAATGTCAAGACTGGGCCAAGAAATATGTTAAAGACATATTTTTGTAAGGTTTTATGGAGTGATGAAATGAGAGCGACTCTTGATGGGCCAGATGGATGGGCCCGAGGCTGGATCAGTAGAGGGCAGAAAGCTCCACTCCGACTCAGATGCCAGCAAGGTGGAGGTGGGGTACTGGTATGGGCTGGTATCATCAAAGATGAACTTGTGGGACCTTTTCGGGTTGAGGATGGAGTGAAGCTCAACTCCCACACCTACTGGCAGTTTCTGGAAGCAGTGGTAAAGGAAGAAGTCGGTGTCGTTCAAGAAAAGCATGATTTTCATGCAGGACAATGCTCCATCACATGCATCCAAATACTCCACATCGTGGCTGCCCAGTAAAGGTCTAAAAGAATAAAAAATAATGACATGGCCCCCTTGTTCACCTGATCTGAACCCCATAGAGAACCTGTGGTCCCTCATAAAATGTGAGATCTACAGGGAGTGAAAACATTACACCTCTGGGAACAGGGTCAGGGAGGCTGTAGTGGCTGCGGCACGCAATGTTGATCGTAAACAGATCAAGCAACTGACAGAATCTATGGATGGAAGGCTTTTGAGTGTCATCGTAAAGAAAGGTGGCTATGTTGGTCCCTTTTTTTTTTGGTTTTGAATGTCAGAAATGTTTATTTCTACATTTTGTGTTGTTATATTGGTTTACCTGTGAAAATAAACAAGTGAGATGGGTATATATTTGGTTTTTATTAAGTTGCCTAATAATTCTGCACAGTAATAGTTACCTGCACAAACAGATATCCTCCTAAGATAGCAAATCTAAAAAAAACCCACTCCAACTTCCAAAAATATTAGGCTTTGATATTTATGAGTCTTTTCGCTTGATTGAGAACATAGTTGTTGTTCAATAATAAAAATAATCCTCTCAAATACAACTTGCCTACTAATAATTATGCAAACAGTGTATAATGCTCCATATATAATGGACCCCATTAATAATGCTCCAATGTATAATGGGCCCCGTATATTATGCTCCATTGTATGATGGGCCACATTTATAATGCTCCAGTATATGATGGGCCCCATGGATGATGCTCCAGTGTATGATGGGCCCTATTTATAATGCTCCAGTGTATGATGGGCCCATATGATGCTCCAGTGTATAATGGGCCCTATCTATGATGCTCAAGTGTATGATGGGCCCCATATATAATTCTCCAGTGTATAATGCTCCCCATATATTGCTCCAAACATTAAAAAAAAATAAATACCTCTCCTGCTGGGCACTGCTCTAGTCTAGACTCCTCAGCGTCGCCATCTTCCAGCTCTCTGCACTTGGACTGTTCAGGCAGATGGCGTACAGACGTGACGTCATCGTGCTCTCTGATATGAATGTCACTGTCAGGAAACGCGGAAGAGGTCACAGCGGTGGAGCAGGGAGAGGTAAGTATTGCAAGTGCTGGTGCCCTGAGCAAGCAGGGGGGGGCCCACTCGTGGGCAATGGCAGTGGCACAGGGCCCCTCATAGTATGACGGTGTCTGTGACGGCGAGCGGGCCCCCCACCGTCAGAGACTTTTGCGTACTGTGAGGGGCCCTGGGCCAGTGCCGTCGCCCACGAGTGGGCCCCCCCACCTGCTCAGGGCCCCGGCACTTGCCCTGGGTGCACCAGGTGCTGACGCTGGCCCTGGGGGGGACAGCCCAGTTAGGGAGGTGGAAAAACTGGCATATGTTGAGGTGTAGACTGGATGTTCAGCAGCTGCAAATGGAGGAATTGCAGAAGTCGGAGGAAGAGGAGGACAAAGCGAGCCATTTTGCTGGCAACCTATGTGTCATCAGGGGAAGGTGGTACAAAATCCTTTGAAACCTAGGCATGGTTCATTTTAATGAAGGTGAGATTACCAACATTTTGGGTCGACAGCCGGGTCCTTCTTTCTGTCAGGATTGATCCAGCAGCACTGAAGACTCTTTCTGATAGCACACTACCAGCAGGGCAAGCGAGCTCCTGTAAGGTATATTGTGCCAATTCAGGCCAGGTGTCCAGTGTAGAGGCCCAGTATTCAAAGGGGAATGAACTGTGAGGGAGAACATCGATAGGGGAGGAGAGGTAATTTTAAACCATAGTTGACAACTGCTGTCTCCTGTCTGTTGCAATTGATTCAGTATTAACAGTCGTGTGAGCGGTCCTCGAGAAATCAGTACACAACCTGGTCATGAAACCCCTGTCTCCAACGCCAGTTCGGCTGTGTGCACCACGAACCCCTCTTCCATTTGGCCCAGTACGGCTTGTGGTAGAACCTGCACCACTGCTGTGTGCTGGGAATGCCTCTAACAAACGGTTCACCAGAGTTGTGTCACGTTCACGTGTGTCTGGACGCAGCGAGTACCGCAAGGCGAACCCATATGACACACGTGACCCTGGATACACCGCCTACAGTGGGGCGAATTTAAATAATAAACACGTGCAGCTGGATACACCGCCTCCAACTGGCGAATTTAGACATTACACGTATATACAAGTCTGGAAACCCCGCCTCCAGTAAGGCGAAATTAAAACAATAAGGGAAACCTGGGAAACATTAACAATGGTGGGCCCCTGCGATAGGGAATAGGGAAGTGGAGACCTCTTGAGCTCCCCTGAGCCAGTGTCCCTGCACTCCTAACGTTCCCTATGCCGGTTCCGCACCGGGCGCGCAACAGGAACCTAAAAAACCCTAGCTCGCCCTGTACCTAAACCCTCACTAGGGAATTGGTCGGTGCGGAAACTAATCCCACCACTGCACTAAAACAAACATGAGGAAAGATGACAAAACAGGGGAGGCACCACTTGCTCTGTTGCGTACGCTCCTAGCTTCAGAGCCCACCACCTGCGTGCATCTTCTCCACCCGGATCCATCACCATAACTGGATCCTTCACCATAGTGCAGCCTTGGAGCAGAGTCCACCACCAATTGCAGAAGTCCAGTAACAGAGTCCCAAAGATGAGTTCAGCTCCTGCCCAAAAAGTCAAGCATGCTTGAGTCCAGCTCTCAGCAACCAAGTCCCGCATGCTGAGTGCAACTCTCTCCATAGTCATCACTCCACCAAGCCATGCAAGCACTTGCTGCCAACACCATAAACTGTGACTCCACCACACCATGCCAGCCCTTCTTGCAGACCACCTAGCTGCCACTCGTCCTCTCTGGCTGGGCTGCGCAGGACTCATGTTCAGCTCCTTCATTCACCCAGGCCTCCTTTTGAATGACTAACACACAATCAATATCACCAACAGTGATTGAACCCACCTGGCTCCCTTTTATAGAGCCTAACACCTGATTTGTAATTGTGCGAATTAACCCTAAAACTAAGGTGCGATACCACTCACCACCACCGGGGCCACTTAGAATGAACGACACCACGTGTAATAATTCTAATGGCCACCGGGGGCAATTGCATCACTTTGGCACCTAGCCAAAGGAAAAAAAGTTCACTTATCCATTTAAACTGTCAGATCCACGCTGGATCATGACAAGTTGCTTGTCTGTTTTCCAATATTAGCTCTAGGTTCTTCTGTGGCATGATGTTCTGTAATTTTCCTTTATAGCGTGGATCGAGGATGCTGGCCAACCAGTAGTCGTCATCCTTCATAATTTTGACAATGCGGGGGTCACTTTTTAGGATCCGCAAGAGATAATCACACATGTGGGCCAATGTTCCAGGTGTCAATTATGCACTGACAGTGGTGGGTGGAGGAGCACTTTCTGCCAAATCCACATCCCTCCAGTCACGCACAAACCCTGTACCTGACCTTGGCAAGCCAACATTTTCTCTTGCCCCCCGAGAAGCATCCTCCTCCCAAAAATAATCATCCCCCTCATCCTCCTCTTCTTCCTCCACCTCATCCAGGACAGTTCCCTGAGCAGACAATGGCTGACTGTCATCAAGGCTTCCCTCCTCCTCCTTCTCAGACGCCTGATCCTTAATGTGCATCAAAGTTTGCATGAGAAGATGCATAAGTGGGATGCTCATGCTTATGATGGCGACGTCTGCGCTTACCAGCCGTGTGCATTCCTCAAAACACTGAAGGACTTTACAGAGGTATTTCAGCTTTGACCACTGCACACCCGACAACTCCATGTTTGCCCTCAAACTGCCTGCCCGTGTATCCTCCCACAAATGCATTACAGCCTGCCTCTGTTCGCACAGCCTCTCAACCATGTGCATGGTGGAGTTCCACCTTGTTGCAACGTCTATGATTAGGCGGTGCTTGGGGAGGTGGAGCAATCGCTGCAGCCTCTGCATACGACTGGAGTCTATGGGCGAGAGACGGATGTGCAAGCACAGTCTTCGCACCTTATGGAGCAGGGCTGTTAACTCTGGATAATTATTAGGAGCACTGCACCACCAGGTTCAAGGTGTGAGCCAGGCAAGGTATGTGCCTGAGTTTTGCAAGGGCTATGGCCGCCACAAAATTACGGCCGTTATCACTGACTACCTTGCCTGGCTCAAGATGTAGGCTGCCCAGCCATGACTCAGTTTCTTGCTGCAAGTAGTCAGCCCGTACCTCCACGGTGTGTCTGTTGTCGCCCAAAGACATCATCTTTAAAACAGCCTGCTGACGCTTACCACTAGCTGTTCGATAGTGGGACACCTCGTGTGCAATACTGGTAGCTGCAGATGGAGTGCTCGTGCGACTGTGCTCTGTCGACGAGCTTTCGCTTCTGGAGGAGGAGGAGAGTCGAACGCCTACAGCCAACTGTTTCCTATACCGTGGGCTAGGCAGCACTGTCCCACCGGCGCTGTCCCCTGTGGACCCTGCATCCACCACATTAACCCAGTGCGCATAGATGGACACATAACGGCCCTGGCCATGCCTACTGGCCCATGCATCTGTTGTGAGGTGCACCTTTCCACTCACTGATTGTTTGAGTGCATGGACAATGCGCTCTTTCACATGCAGGTGGAGGGCTTTTTTAGAAAAGAAGTGCCGACTGGGTAGGTCATAGCGTGGGACAGTGTAGGCCATGAGCTCTCGGAATGCTTCGCTTTCAACCAAACGGAAGGGCATCATCTCTAATGAGATCAGTTTGGCAATGTAGACGTTCAAAGCCAGTGTACGCGGCTGAGAGGATGAGTACTTTCTTGTCCTACTCAGAGTGTCAGGTAGGGTGAGCTGGACTTCAGAGCTGCATATGGGGGATCTAGCGGTGGACCTGACAGACTGACAGGGGGTTGGTAATGGTGGTGATGGCCTAGGTTCAGTCTTTTGTTGCAAAAACATTGTGATTCCCTAACTGCTTTGGCCTTGCGACGACATCTCAACATTTCTTGCTGGTGGTGTGCTTACCGGTGGGTTTACAGTGGGAAAAGCGATGGAGAGTTGCTGGCTACCTTCAGTCGGAGCAGGTGCACATGTGCTACCTGAGGTTTTGTAGTCTGTCCACGCTTGCAAGTGCATGGTGGTTAAATGTCTAAGCATGCAACTGGTATTCAAATTTCGGAGATCTTTCCCTTGGATAAAAGGTCCTTCCGCACTTCTTACAGATAACCTTTGCCTCATCAATAGGATTTTGGTCAAAAAAGTGCCACACTGCACTCTTCCTACTATGGTATAAATTTTCAGGGCTTGCACGCTGTGCTAATTTGACCGTCTGGCCAAGCTGTCCTGCAACTCTTTTTGCTTTTTTTTACCACGTTTTTGGACAGCTACGGGCCTGCCAGATAACCTCTGCTGCGATGATGATGCCTGCTGCAGATCCTTCTCCCCTTCTGAGCTATTGCCAGCGGCACGCTTTTCCCCCAATGGATGCCAAACTGGGTCATCCATCACCTCCTCTTCAATTTCATCTGCACCTTCCTCTGTGTCACCGTGTAAGGTGGTATAGTATGCGGGAAGGGGCACCTGAGTTTCATCAGGATCAGATTCTGGCTCAGTAGACTGCAGGGGAAATTTAGTGCTCTGGGTCAATGTACCAGCAGAATCATCTAGCAGTGGCTGTGCATCAGTGCACTCCATGTCAGATTCATCTTGGACTGGGGAATTCAGGATTTGACTTGATAACCCAGGCATGGTATGTGAAAAGAGCTCCATGGAGTAATCTGAAGTGTGGCCTGCCACATCCTTCACTTTTGGTGGGGGTGAAGGACACAAGGAAAGGTGTTGTTCCTGACCAGAAGCCTGCACTGACGACTCAGTGCTTGCAGTTTTTGAAACTACAGAAGAGGAGACGATAAGCCAAAACCTGTTCCTGATGCTCCGGCTTTAAAAGCGGTTTACCTACTCCCAGAAAAGGGAACCTTACAGGCCTTCTTGAGCCAGACGATGACGCTGGCTCAACATCTCCTGCTTTAGCTGCTATTGTGCTTTTGGCATAACCAGTAGATGCACCACCATCAGTACCAGCTGCCCCACCCGCCCACGTCCGCGGCCTTTTCCACCATCCTTCCTCATGTTTGGGAAAATGTACCAAAAATACCAGCAGATATATGGTACTATATGAGGAGCATACAGCTGTATAAGGTGTAATGAAAAATGTAAATCTCCGTATATATTTCCTTAGTCCCACTCTCCCAGTATGTATTTGACCATAATCCAACCAGCAGATATATGGTATTGTATCAGAAACATACAGCTGTATATGGTGTAAGGAAAAATTTAAATCTATGTAAATATTTCCTTAGTCACAGATGCTCTCCCAGTATGTATTTGACCGTAATCCAACCAGCAGATATACGGTACTGTATCAGAAGCGGACAGCTGAATACGGTGTAGGGGGAAATGTAAATCTCCGTATATTTATTTCCGGAGTCACACATACACTGCATGTATGTAAATTACCGGCACAAGAGATTCCTAACAGCGTTCAGTGAGCACTGTGAGAATTCAGAAGTCTGCAGTCACAAAGAATGACTGCAGACTCAGCACAAACCTGGAGAACCCCTTTAATACTCCTAATATAAATAAAAATATGAAAATTAGTCAGTATCACAAATAATATTTACATCCAGGTACCTTATAGATGACGTCGTCACTGGAGTCACACACACGCTGTCTCAGTATGGATTTGACCGTTATCCAAACAGCAGATATACGGTACTGTATCAAAAGCGGACAGCTCTATACGGTGTATGGGGAAATGTAAATCTCTGTATATTTATTTCCGGAGTCACACACACACGCTGTCTCAGTATGGATTTGACCGTTATCCAAACAGCAGATATACGGTACTGTAGCAGAAGTGGACAGCTCTATACGGTGTATGGAAAAATGTCAATCTGTATTTTTATTTCTGGAGTCACACACAGATAGCATGTATTTGTCCATGATACCAGCCGGTACACGGCAGTGTGTGAGGAGCGTACAGCTGTAGACGGGGTGGGAAAAAATGAATGCTCGGTAACTGTTCAGAAAAAAAGGATAAAAGTATGAGTGCTGTGTAAAAAGCAGTCTGGATTTCCTGTTCCGGCGCTGCCATGTGCAGACACATGTGAGGGAGCTCCTGCTGACCGCCGCAAATACTCTGCATTAACACAGAGCCCTGACTCACAAAAGGTACTGGGATAATCGTGAGACCATCCGGGACCATCCGCAACATGGATCGGTTTGTCACGAGAGGTGAAGGGAAGGAGCAGGGTGAGGAGGAGGTCGGAGGAGACCTGCAGAGTGGGAGCACAGTAATGGCGATGGAGACACAGGCACAAACAGGGCAAGCACATGAGGAGATAGAACAGGAGGAGGAAGCCCCAGAGAAAGAAGGAAATTTCAGCCAGGGGGAGTTGTTCTCCTTTTCTTCTTCTTGTCCAGACCCCATGATGAGTTTTCTCATCCACATCTCGTCTCGGCAGACTTCCATCTTCTCCGGTCTTCTGCATCAAATCTCCACACAATGCCCTTAAAGATAGAAGTGTCATTATAATGCTCCTGAATAAAAAATATCTGCAATATACTGTCGCCTCACACTATTCCCCTCCCTCCTCATACTGTCTCCTCTCACATCCCCCTGTTCATCATACCGTCTCCTCATATATTTACCCCCTCACTCTCTATACTGTCTGCTCACACATACCACTGACTCCCCACACTGTGTCTACACACATCCCATAACCCTCACTCCCCATACTGTGTCCACACACATTCACCCATTCGCTCCCCATACTATCTGCATCCATCCCATCCACTCACCATACTGTGTCTGCACCCATCCCCCATACTGTTTCCTCATACATGCCCTCACACATACATGCTCCTCATTTTGTGTCCTCAAATCCCCCCCCACATGTTAAGTACCCCCCATCCCCATGCCAAATCTCCCCACACACATTAAATAACCCCCAAATCCCCACTCCAAATCCCTCCACACACATTAAATAACCCCCATTCCCACTCCAAATCCATCCACACACATTAAATAACCCCCCCATCCCTGCTCCAAATCCCTCCACACACATTAAAAAAAACTCATCCCTGCTCCAAATCCCTCCACACACATTAATTAACCCCCTATCCCCACTCCAAATCCCCCACACAAAAAGTAATCCCCCCATCCCCACTCCAAATCCCCCCACATAAAGTAATCCCCGAACCCCACTCCAAATCCCACCGCATAAAGTAATCCCCCATCCCCACTACAATTCCCCCCATATAAAATAATCCCCCATCCCCACTCCAAATCCTCCCCACATAAAGTAATCCCCCCATCCCCACTCCAAATCCTCCCCACACATAAAGCAATCCCCCATCCTCATTCCAAATCCCTCCATACATATAGTAGTCCCCCCATCCCCACTCCAAATCTCCCCACACATATAGTAGTCCCCCCATCCCCACTCCAAATCTCCCCACACATAAAGCAATCCCCCCACACATTATGTCCCCCCCTTAATCTTTGGTGGTTTCTTCAGCTCCACAGTGGAGCACACTTACCACTGATGTTCCCCTTTCTGGGCACCAGCGAGTGACGTCAGCAGCGTGATCACATCACATGATCATGCTGCTGGTGTGGCGCCCCTGAGGCTCAGTCGCCACAGAGGTACTGCACCTCCTCCTGAGGTGTAGTATCCCACCATCCAGGTAAGGTGGAGACTCCTGACCACACTCCAACACCTGCACCCCACACCACAAAGTAGTGTAGCAAAGCACCTTCGGCGGCTCCCTACTTGGAGTATAGCAAAGCACCCATTGGTGGCTCCCTGCTTGGAACACGAAACGTGCTGGGAAGTTGGTGGAGTTAGTTTACATTACAAGGAGCGGGAAGAGTTTAGGATTAGAGGTCAGTTGGTTAGGGAGTTGGAGAGGAGAAGATCCCCGGAGAGAGGGATGGATGGATGGAGGTGCTGCAGCGGATCCCAGTGACCTGGGTCTGCTGGCACGGGAGAGGAAGAGAAAGAGCAACGTAGCCTGAAAGCCTGATTCTCCATAGAAGGAACGATTAGTACGGAAAGTGAGGAGTAAGAGAAAACAGAGGACGTGGGTTAGAAGAGCACCCTTCCTAGAAGTTCTAAGCGCAAGGCCGGGGCCCGGTCCCCGAAGTTGTATGGATACTAAAGGTCCTGCAGCAGACACCGGAGAAATAGAAGTAGTGACCACTTTATTCCCACACAATACTTGGGGGCACAACAGCAACTGGATAGTGAGCCGGGACTTAGTAGCAAGGAGTCCCCGAAGCAGGCTACAGCTGTCTGCCGTACAAGTAGAGTTCATAGGAACATCGGATAGGAGGAAATCCAGTGTAACTCAGTAGTAGGAGTACTTCACTTAAAGGCGCTATAAGAGGAGACGTTCAGAAAGGCACATATTGGCGGAGTGTTGGAAAGGAGTATTCCATCTGGCCTGGAGGTTGACTGAGTCCCTGACCCGGAGGACACGGCACGGAGGCAGGCACTTGTTTGTACAACAGACTGTGAGTAAAGCTTTGGAACTACATGCCCTGGTGTCCTCCACTCATTCCTGCGAGAACCTGCCCAGCACTGCTGCATCCTCTGCACCTGACACTACACCATTTGCATGTCACTTCACTTACACTGCCCTGGGACTACAGCCCTGCATGTGGAGGGCTATAACATCGCTGCTGCACCACACCATCTGTCCCAGAGGATCTGTCTGCAGCGTCGGCTTACATTTTCATTGCCGAACACCACAGGTGGCGTCACGAATCTCTGATAAACTTTCACTACCACAAGCACACTGAAACAACCCCCTTTTATAATGGGCGCCCAGGGCCACGGGCCGGGCCACAGCTGCAGTGACATCTCCCATTGAGGCTCATCGGGCCCGGTACCAAGTATCCCACAGCCCTGGGTGTGAGGGCGACCCACTGGCGTCGCTCTGACCCGGCGGTCAGAGCTTCAATTGTACTGGTGTCTGTATAGACGCCAGTACAATTGATCCCTGGGAGTCGGCACGCAGCAGCTTCTCTGCGCCGGCTGTCAGCTTGACAGCCGGCACAGAGAACCTCCGACTCCCAGTCCGGGGGGTGGCAGAATGCAGCCGCCAGGGGAGACACTGCGGACCACCGGATTAGGCGGCCTGACTTCGCCCCCCTGCCGGCTGCACCCCCCTAGATACGCCTCTGCCTTTCAGCACATATATACACCATAACATTAAGGTGTCTGTGAGCTGGTGAAATCTGTAGAGTTAGATATCAACATCAATGGATATCTGTTTATAGCTTGATTCAATTGTATCTACTCTACCATTATATAGTACTATCTAGGGACAATAAGGGACAGCCAACGTGGAGCAGGGGCGCCATTTTGCCATATTATAGGGAGCAAACCTCCGCTGGTAGTTAGGGTTTAGCAATATAGGTAGTCCTTTTTCCAGCACTATCAGTCCTCTGAATTCACTCTTTTTTTTATCAGTGATTGTTATATTTTCTCACTACATGATTTTTGGTATAACAGTCCTGTTGGGACATATGTGGTCCTCCTAGCTTCTTAATGCTATGCAATATTATTGGAATTTTTCTTGTCTATGATAGGGCACACTAGGGACTCCAGGGACAGCTACAGAGGAGCGGGAGCGACTTTGTCGATTGTAATTGGGTGCCAATCTCTGCTGTCAGGTAGAGGCTGAGAACAGGTGCCTGGTAGGGACGAGTTCGCAATATTTTCTCTTTCTTTTTGTTGTGCTATTTATGTGGGTGTTTTGTTGGTCTTTTACAGACAGGTGTCCTTTTTAATTTAATATCCAATAAAGTATATATTTTAGAGAGTTATATATGATATCTGATGGCATTGACACCTCCTTTTCCTATCATTATTTCAAATTGACAATCCAGTGGGGCCCAAGACATGAATATGTCTTCTTGGCCCTGAAGCTTGCACTGACGAATGCAACCATCCTGACGTATGCCGACTTCTCCCAACCCTTCAAGCTATATACAGACGGAATAGTTGAGGAAGTGGATAATCCTAGACCAGAAGCCCAGCAGAGAAGAGAGGGGGGCACTTTCAATCAATGCCCTGCAAATAGTAGTACAGTGGGAAAGGCTCTTCATGAAGAACGGCTTGCTATATAGATTGATACAGCTACGCCCGAGAATCTGGAACTGCATGTCAGGTGATGATTCCAGAAGGGATGGAGTGGAGATTGGCAAAGGAGGTGTCACATCACCGTCAGACGTGAGGCCTGCTGTTCCGCCCTCAGCCACTAGGAGGGGACGGACTGTCACGCCGCCCTTGGGCTCGGGGCATGCTGTCCAGGCTTCGGCCACCAGGAGGCACCGGATTGACACATCGCCGTCGAACTCGGGGCCTGCTGTTCCTGCCTCAGTCACTGGGAGGCGTCGTGGTTAACGCCCAAGTGATGGCGGCAACAGTGAAAGGGCTTCTGCGCAGACGTCTAGTGGACGCAGACTCCACTCCAATGTCAGTCATGAAGGGGTTGGTGCATCATCATCGGGTCTGGTCCTGGGGGCGGTCCTGATGACATCAGCAGGCCGGGAGCCTGTGAGAGATGACCTGATCCCTCAAATACTTTGGGACTGGGCTTGCAAGCCGCCGGATATATTCTTGGTTCCCCTGTGTGATTCTATAATTAACTCTGACCTCAGCCTGGATTCTGACTATTCGATTGCCTGCCGTTTTCGTACCTTTGCCTTACTCCCGACTACTGACGCTGACCTTGGCTTGGATTCCCTGACCTCTCTTCTGCCTGCTGATTCTGTACCTCTGCTATTCTCCCGGTTTGTGACCTTGGCCTGGATATTCGACACTGCTACCGCCTGCCGTTTTTGCACCTCTACCGCTCGCCTGGTTTCTGACTACGTTTTTGGCTCCCTTCCTGCTTTTCTATTGGCGACCGTCCTGCTCTGGCGCACTGCTCCTGTTTCGACAGCGCCTCCTAGGCTCTGCTGTAAATCCAGATCCCTGTATAGGGGTAAAGGGTATCGGGGTTACTCGGGGCGCTGTCTTTTCGCTGCCCCGACTTGCAGACGGACGTTACATTAGGCTCTCGAAAGGAGCGCACACTTCGGGGTAGAATGGACCTTTCAGTGGTTACAGAGGCTTGTGCATTGCCCCCACTACGTCGGGTGGTGGAGGAAGTTTGTCGAAGGTGCTGGCAGTGTGAACTGTCCAAGCCTCCAGAGCAAAGGGTCTTCACCAAAGTGATATGGATGTGGGTCGCCCTCCCAGGGCTGTGGGGTACTCGGTACCGGGCCGGTGTCAGGGGGATGTGTCACAGCAGCGATGACCCGGTCCGTGGCCCTGGGCGCCCAAGTAATGGGGAGATGTAGTTATTGGTAGAATAGTACATGACACCACCCGTGGTGTTTGGCAAATAAGATGTTGAGCCAACGCTGCATACAGATCCGCTGGGACTGATGGTATGTGCAGCTTAGATGGTAAAGCTCCCCACAGGTGGAGCTGTAGTCCCAGGGGAGTGTAGATGTAGCTGGCACGGGGATGTAGCAGTGCCGAAAGCGTAGGGAACAGACAAGACACAGCGGTTGTAGTTTCTGTACCTTTACTGAGCATATGCAGTTCAGAGTCCTGATTACTGGAGCAGGTTAGCCTGGAAGCAGATCCGGATTCTCTCTCAGCAGAAGGGCTGTGCAGTCTCCTTCCTAGCGCTTTGTAGTGTGAAGCACTCCAGTACTTAGTTACTCTGAAATGCCTCTCTTCAGATGTTCCTAGAACTTTACTTGTATGACAGACAGCTGTAGCCTCTCTCGGGGACTCCTCTCCTGAGTCCTGGCTCTCCATTCAATTGCTGTTGTGTCCCTAGTCTTTGGTGAGAGCAGGACATTTACAGCCTCCTACTCCTCTGGTATCTGTGGCAGGACCGTTAGTATCCGTACCACCGTGGAGACCAGGCTCCAGTCTTTGCACTCTAGCGGTGAGGGAGCTCTCCTCCCGGAGCTCAACCTTCACCCCACTCCACACGTCTGCACACATGGACCTCCTCACACTATCTGACTACTCCTTCCTCCTGACCCTCAGAGAGCACTCTCCTCCTCAATCCTGGTTCAGAGCTCCCCCTGCTGGCCCGGAGTGGAACTGTGTTGCATGCATTAGGTTAACTGCTGGAGAGACCCCTCACTGCTTCCAAGCCTGGCATTACCCTCCCCTGGAGGAAGGCAAAGCCAGTGTGGCGACCATACTCCTGGGGGCGCCACAGATGTCCACGGCGCTGGAGGTGTTGGTGGTCGACTACCTGATGATTGGTTTGTCTCTTAATGGTTACGAGTACTGCCTGGTAATGACCATCCATTTCACCAGATTCGAAGTTGTGATTCCAGCCAGAGACCAGACGACCACAGCGGCTGCCAGTGCGATATGCAGAGACTTTATCCATGTGTACGGGTGCCCGAAGAGGATCCATTTTGACCAAGGAGCCTGTTTTCAAAGGAAAGTCATGGAAGAATTACACTGACTCTATGGCATTGCCAACTTCTGAACAAGACGAAGTTACTACCCTCAAGGGAATGGGCCCTGTGAATGCTTTAACAGGATTTTATTGCAGGTGTTAAGAACACTGGAGAAGGATCTACAGATGAGGTGGCCTGAATTGGTCTTAGAGCTAGTTCATGTATACAATAAACAGGTCCATGCCACATTCACGCCATATATGCTGTTGTTTGGTCAGAATTGGCAAGAGAGATCACCAAACTGGAACTTGACCCAGAAGAGAATTGCACTAGAAGCAGCCCAAGTACTATGGTGCGAGAACATACTGTAGACATCGGTTACAAACACTGAGACGACTAGTGGAACTAAAGTTTAGAATATTTGACCATCTAGATGTAACCCATCACACAGTGACGGTCTTTGGTAAGGGAGAGGGGCCTCAAACTATCCCTGGAACTGGGACCCTAACTATCCTTGTCCTGCGGGTACTTTTGAAGGTAGAAAGGCCCAGGACTAATCCGTCCCCTCCCCTAGCCAATGAGGCATGGACAGAAATATAATCTAAAACAAGACAAAGGCAAAACAGGGATAACAGAAAACCTATCATACAAAAGCACTAACCAACAATAGGGAGGAGGATAGGAACAGGGAGGAACAAACTAAATGGGAACAAGGACCAGGAGATAAACACACATGTACTACAGCAAAGCACAGATGACTACTACAACAACTCAACTCCAACCACTTAGCTTTAGCATTCAGCACAGAAAGTCTAATTTTTCACCAGCAGGGACTAAACACTCAGAGCCAGTATATATATACAGGGTGTAAATGATAAGCAGTTGTAGTTGAGAACAACCAGGCTGTTTGGTCTCAGCCAGCATGGAGTCTTTAACCCTTTCAGCACTAAAGGAAAGGAGCTTAATTTAAAATAGGACATGAATCACACTGCCCTAAAGACCTCCTGTGATTCATTACCCAAAGTAACTATCTATCTCCAGGTGTTCGAGGGGGACTTGGCACACTTGTGACATAACCCCAGTACAAGAAACGCCACTCCAACCGGGAGATCGAGTCCTGGTGCGAGCTAAGCATCCTAAGAAAAAGTTGGATTATTATCGTTGGGAAGAGATTCCCCAGCGAGTGACGATAAGGGCCCATCCTGATAACCCAGTGTATTGAGTCTGATCTGTTGAAAGGAAGAGCCCCAGCCGGATATTACATTGGAACATGCTTTGCCCCTTCATGTCTGATGAAGAAGAGAAATGGGCTGGATCCCCGATGGAACAGCGGAATGCTGCATAGAGGATGAGTGGTTCACTGTACCCACGGAAAATTATGAGGTGGCGCTCCCGCCCTCAGCCGAATCAGAGAATGGACAGGCAACTGAACCTCCACATGAAGCACCCAAAATCCTGAGTGTCCCTGTGGAGTCTCCTCAAGAGGAGTTTCATATAACCGAGCATGCCAATGCTGGTATCCCACATACGAGATATGCACAAGACAAGTTCATATGGCAGTGCATCATACAAAAGACTCATAAGTGAGCTCCATTGCTGGCAACATTAGAATCATCCCCAAAGGGCATCAGGATGTGTGAAGGTTCCTCTCACCTGAGGACTGGCAAGCTAAAAGGAAGGAGGTATGAAAAGGAGTAGGGTACAGAAAATATCCATATTTAATGTTCCACGGCACTGACAATCAAATACCGCTATCTGCTGGCTGGACTGGGCAGACAGGAACTGAAGGAGGGAGGACTGTTCTCAGAGGGAAGAGACTGAAGGGGTTGCTGGGTCAGGTGACAGCTGTGGCACAATTGCTGACTATAAAAGGCCAGGGTCATGAATCGGGATTTCAGTTGACCCCGATACATGGGACGGTGAGGACGCGTAAACAGCAGGATGGATTTGTGGCCAACAAGGCAGTAGAGATTACTGAGGGTGATCTGACATCAGGGAAGGCCAGACTTCCTAGGTCAATCACCGTACACCAGACTTCAGTGGACAAGCCGCAAAGTCCAAACTTCGCCGATCAAGCCCTGAAGTCCAAGTTCCGTTGGTCAAACCCTGCCGTCCAGATTTCGCAGGTCAAACCCCAAAGACTTGAACTTGTCCTGAGGAAAGAGGAGTGCCTGTCATGTTTAAGAGTAGCTCCTGGGCCGTTACTTCCAGTGCAGATGTACAGTAGAGAGGGTGGGATGGAGCCGTGCTTGGAGACACAAAGACGGCCAGGGTGTATCACGTCACCCACATCTCTAAGACTTGCAGCCTAGCAGGAAATATTGGTGACCGCCGTTAGGGACAGAGTAACAAAACCAAAGCCACCTAAAAGGGAACGTTGAATATTGCATTTGATCCCATTGCTGTATTCTTATCAGGTTATAATATATTGTATAGCTCTCGTACCTGTTAATCCCAGTACTGGATGCATCTGTACTTGTATATAAATATATATACATATACAGTATATATACATACACTTGAGTAGTTTGCTCTTCTGTGCTAATCCAATACAACGTGTTTAAAATTGCTGACTCCTCATTGGTTATATGTGCTTTATGGGAACCTTATTCCAGGGTAGAATAGACATCTGATTGTTCTCAGAATTATCTTCACATTTCAGATTTCCTCCCTGAGTAGCTTTAGTTTTTTTCTCTTTTTTTAACCCAGCAGTAACTGAAAATGCATAACTATAAGTAGAGCAAGTATACAACAGGTCACAACACAAACCACGGCCCCAAGATACCTGCGATTAGAGTAAGGAATGATGTAACCGTCATGTAACTGCAGAGGTGAACGGCCCAGGATACATAGCCTCTTATTTCTAAAGTGATATCATCAGCGCTTTGTCCTCTCTACCAAGTTTTGGAGGCCAGAGCGATCAAACTGCACCTCCATAAACTTTACAAGGAGATCCACACATCAACTGTAAGCGGAGTGCTTAGAACTTAATGATACAATTATAGTCACTGGCAGCAGGCACTAGAGGGAGCTCCATACATATATATCTATACAGCCCCAATGTAAGGCAATCAGAGCAATATAAATGCATGTGCAGATTGCTCCCCCTAGTGGCAGTGTTTTGCAGGAGCTCTGCCCGCTTTCCTAGATTACTATGATTTGGGGCAATTTTGGAAAGCAGAATCCTTAAATGTAAGCAATTTAAATTAATGTAAGAAATAATCACAATCTAACTACGTAACTCAGATAAAACAAAAATTGTCTAATCATGATGTATGTATAGAACCTTTGAGCCCAAAATCATTGGACATTTAAAGGGGTTGTCCCACATTGGACATCTGTCACCAATCCATGCTGTGCAGGGACCCCACCTACAGCAAACAGAGCTTCTTATGCAGGAAAAAGAATTGAGGGGGGCTTGGTTCCCCATGCAGTGATTAGTGGTGGTCTGGATATACTAGAGTACACCCCCCAGATCTAAATAGAAAAAAAAAAAACAACAAATCAACATAAACCTCCTTTTTGGTCTTACTTGTAGGACAGATCATCAAAACAGCAGTGGGGGGATATAAATAAGTGATGGCATGGGGTTGGTGCTGCTCATCGGGGGCTTGTATTCATGGAAAAT
Source organism: Dendrobates tinctorius (assembly GCF_039654945.1). Classification (NCBI taxonomy): domain Eukaryota; kingdom Metazoa; phylum Chordata; class Amphibia; order Anura; family Dendrobatidae; genus Dendrobates; species Dendrobates tinctorius. Next base: position 21,356,873 of record NW_027361788.1, on the reverse strand, counting down.
AAATACTACACAAAAAAAAGTTTTATAAATTAAATCTGAGGACATTAGTGATCTACTGTATGTAGCAGCATTGTTCTTACTATCAGTCCACAGGTCTGCGTTGGTTTTTCTTGTAGGGCGTCTTAGCACAGGACAACTATAAAACCTCATAGTTTCCATTTTACAGCATTGTGGCGACTCCCAGGAGGGGTGAACACGTCCTTGGTCCTAAATATATCAGGCGCAGGCAGCGGAGTTATTGTAAACTTCCTGTAACTTATGTTCTGCAGGAATGGAGGATAGTTTGGGGTTTGTAAGGGAAGCAATAAGGCGTGGCGGTGTAAACGACATGTAGGAGAGATGTCAAACAATAGCATCACTGCTGGACCCTTATAAATCACTAGGAAGAAGGGTCCCCGCTTTCTTCTGAGCACCGAAACGTCAGATCATAGATGGCTATAGCATCACTGATCTATGCTGTGGAGTTCCCACTATCATGTCTCATCGTCCAGGATGACAGAGGACACCTATCTAACCACGTAGATGCTATAGTGAACAATGACCACAGCTTCTAAGTGGTTGAGCTGTTGCAATCAGAGCGAATGCCAATTGCAGCAGTGACCTACAGGTATCTGCATTGTAAGACAGCTGGCATCTACCAAACATGGAAGCGGGTAAGCATGCGAGCCCTATCTCTTGGTGCCAATGACAAAGAGTCCATGAGTAGAGTTGGTATTCACACGGACCCGGTCCATTAGCCACGTTGATAATCTGTGGCAGTCAGCCCCAAGAACTGCCTCTTACCTACAGGCACATGGTGCGATGGCACATGTGCACAATACTGCAACGATGTCATCACACCAAGCCAGCTAATCAAAAGGAGAGCTTCAGATGCTGGAAGATAAGAGGTGGCTCTCTGGGCTCCTTCCCAGTAGTCACAGATTAGGGAGTTGGATGCTGGGCCAGGTCGTAAGGATTAATTTACACCAACACTAGTGGTGACTAGAAATGGGCGGACCTGAGCAGTAAAGTTCGGCATCCGTACCAAACACTTCACCAGAAATTCTGCGTTGCTATTTGTGTTTGCCCCCCCCCCCCCGAACACTGGGTGTTTCTCGTACATTCATGTGCATGACAGTGCAACAAACACTGCTTCTGATCTGTGGTAAAATAATTACCGCCGGTCAGACAGCCGAGGTTCCCATGCGATCAAATGACAGCATGAGCCCGCAGCTATGATCGGAGATAAAATGTTTACCTCCGGTCACTGGTGCAAGCTGATAGGACTACTGCTCCCGTCAGCCTGCGCCTGCTGCTGCTAGTAACATTGAGAGCAGGAGCGGTTGATGAGAGTATTCATCAGCCTGTGCCTGTGCTCTAAATAATTAATTTTTAAAAAAAACAAACGAATTGGGTTCTCCTGTACTCTTGATGACCAGAAACACAAAACTCACTGCTTGGGACTGCAACTCTCAGTTGTCAGCAAATCTGATTATCAAGAATAGAGGGACCCCACACTTTTTTTTTTATTCCTATTTAAATTAGTAATTAAAAAAAACGGAGTGGGGTCCCTCACATTTTTTGACAACCAGCCAAGCTAAAGCAGAAAAGTTTTTAAATAATTAAAAAAAACAGTATGGGGATGGGTACCAATCTATTCTTGATAACCAACCTTGCTAACGCTAGCAGCTGAGGGTTGCAGTCCCCAGCTGTCAGTTTTTCCTGGCTGGTTATCAAAAATAGAAAGGAACCCACACTGTTTTGTTTTTTTTTTTAAAATTATTTATTTAGAGTGCAGGCGCTAGCTGATGAATACTCCCATCAGTCACTGCCTGCTCTTGCTGTTATTAGCGGCAGAAGGTGTAGGCTGATGGGAGCAGTAGTCCCCATCAGCCAACGCCAGTGACCGTAGGTAAACTTTTTACTTTCGATCATAGCTGTGGGCTCACGCTGTCATTTGACAAAGTGGGAATCGAGCCTGTCTGAGCAGCAGTAATGATTTTATCGCCAATCAGAAGCAGTGTTTGACACGCTGTCATGCACATGACAGCAGGGCAAACACTGGATGTTCAGGCACCCCATTCAAGTGAACGGGGGGTTTGGGTTCGAGTACTGTTCTGGTACCAGAACCCAAACTTTTTTTTTTAACTGTTCAGCCGAACCCGCTGGACTTGAACATCCAGGGGTCCACCCATCTCTAGTGGTGATATAGTCCCCTTAAAATGGAAAGAAAAGTGTCTACTTGTCCCAAGGCAGGAAAAAGGAACCAAAGTTATGTATGAATTCCTGATCATGCTTTTGTCAATTTGTTAGCAGGATATAGCCTAAGTGGTTACAAAATGTAGATCTAAAGCTGCCCATACATGCAAGAGAAAAGTTGGGCAAAAAGGCAGACTGCTAAAGAAAATTGTAAGCAAGTCATCGGGAGAAAGGAGTCATTTGGGGTCTCCAGCCACGGAGGACCTAGTAGCCTACTGATTTCAATAGGAACTGCATTAATCCTTTTTTCTCCTGTAGAAACACTGCAGGAAAACAATACTTGTGGTCAAGTTCATATACAATTTGCAGCCGATGACTGCGGTTTCCATTAATGGAAGAAAGAATGATCAGTTTATTTTCTTGCCGAAATTGTCTGTCTAAAGATTCAACCAAATTGATTGTACAGAATGTACAAACAGCCAATCAGGAGAACTTCACACTAGACCTCAAGCAGCTTGGATTGTGGCCTCTCCACTCTTCCTCCAGAATCTGGGACCTTAATTTCCAAATGAAATGCAAAATTTACTTTAATCTGAAAACAACACCTTGGACCACTGAGCAACAGTCCAGCTCTTTTTCTCCTTGGCCCAGGTAAGACGCTTCTGGAGTTGCCTATTGGTCATGAGTGGCTTGACACAAGGAATGTGACACTTGTAGCCCATGTCCTGGATGCGTCTGTGTGTGGTGGCTCTTGAAGCAATGACCCCAGCAGCAGTCCACTCCTTGTGAATCTCCCCCCAAATTTTTGAATGGCTTTTTCTTAACAATCCTTTCAAGGATGCGGTTATCCCGGTTGCTTGTGCACCTTTTTCTACCACACTTTTTCCTATCACTCAACTTTCCATTAATATGCTTGGATACAACACTCTGTGAGCAGCCAGCTTTTTTAGCAATGACCTCCTTGTGGAGTGTGTCATTGAATGCCTTCTGGACATTTGTCAAGTCACCAATCTTCCCCATGATTGTGGAGCTACTGAAAGACTACGGGACATTTTTAAACGCTTAGGAAGCCTTTGCAGGTGCTTTTTGTTAACTATTCTAATTTACTGAGATAATGACTTCTGGGCTTTCATTGGCTGTAAGCCATAATCATCAACATTAACAGAAATAAACACGTGAAATAGATCACTCTGTTTGTAATGACTCTATATGAGTTTCACTTTTTGTACTGAAGAACTGAAGTTAACTTTTTGATGATATTCTTATTTAGCGAGAAGCACTTGTATATACAATGCTCAAAAAATAAAGGGAAAACTAAAATCCCACATCCTAGATATCACTGAAAGAAAAATTCCACTTGAAAATCTTTATTCATTACATAGTGGAATGTGTTGAGAACAAAAAACATAAAAATGATCAATGTAAATAAAAATTAATATTCCATGGAGGTCTGGATTTGGAATGATACTCAGCGGCGGATGTTCTCCTGAGGGATCTCTTCCCAGACTTGAAATAAAGCATCAGTCAACTCCTGGACAGTCTGTGGTGCATCGTGACATTGGTGGATGGAACGAGACATGATGTCCCAGATGTGCTCGATTGTATTCAGGTCTGGGGAAGGGGCAGGCCAGTCCATAGCATCAATGCCTTCATCATGCAGGAACTGCTGACATACACACGTGGTCAAAGTTGGTACTTCTCATTTAATGACAGAAAAACACACAATGGTGACAGAAACAACTTGAATTTGACAAAAGTAATAAATCAAAAATCCATGAAAATGAAAGTCAGACATTGCTTTTCAACCATACTTCCACAGATTTTTTTTTTTTTTAAATAAAACTCATGAAATAGGCCTGGACAGAAATGATGGTACCCTTAACTTAATATTTTGTTGCACAACCTTTTGAGGCAATCACTGCAATCAAACGATTCCTGTAACTGTCAATGAGACTTCTGTACCTCTCAACAGGTATTTTTAAATTTTAAACTGCTCCAGTTGTTTGAAGGTTGCCTTTTTCAGACAGAAAAGGCATCAAATGGCCAAGTTCTGTAAAAATATGACATAGTGGTCATGGGAGATTTCAACTATCCAGACATTTGTTGGGAATCTCTCTCAGGCAAAACTAACAGGTCAAGGAAATTCTTATCCTCTCTTGCTGACAACTTTATCTTCCAAAAGGTAGGGGAGGAAACAAGGGGATCTGCTACCTTGGATCTAATCCTTATAAACAGAGAGGAAATGGTTGAGGAGGTAAAAGTGGCTGGGACCCTAGGAGGTAGCGACCATGCTATTTTAGAATTTTGGATAACTAGAGGCGGAAGACCTGTGAAGACTCAGACGTCAAGGTTAGATTTCAGAAAGGCAGATTTTAAGGGAATCAGAAAGAGAATTGGAGGGATCCAATGGCTGGATATCCTTAAGGACAAAAATGTCCCGGAAGGATGGGAAATCTTGGAAATTTAGATTCTCGAATCACAATCGTTAACAATTCCAAAAAGAGGGAAGAATACGAAGCATTTAACCCCTTCCCGACCTTTGACGCCACATAGGCGTCATGAAGTCATGCCAATACGACCCATGACGCCTATGTGGCGTCATGAATTGATTTCCCCCCTGTGGGTCGGGTGACCGGGGTCACTGAAAGGTCACCCAACCCGCACACAGAGGACCCTTCATAGTTAACCCCAGGGGGGCGTGGCTTAGCCCTCACATGCCTACGATCGCTCTGATTGGCTGTTAAAAGTGAAACTGATAATCAGAGCGATTGTAATATTTCATCAATGAAATTTGGTGAAATATTACAATCCAGCCAAGGCCGATGCTGAAATAGCATTGGACATGGCTGGAGACCGAGACCTGACCTCCCCACGACTGATGGCACCGATCGGCTGCCGCCACCGTCTGACGCCTTCCCTCTGCTCCCCCCGCCCTCCGATCACCCCCTCTCACCCTCCACGGTGGCTCTGAACTCCCTCTGTCCGTCCCGGTGTCCCGCCGTCCAGGATCATGGGCGCCACCATCTTGGAAAATGCACAGTGCGCCGAATCGAATTTGCAACGCTGCAGATTCATTCATTTATTTTGATCACTATGATAAACTTTCACAGTGATCAAAATAAAAATAAAAGTAAATCACCGTCCCCCTTATCACCCTCATAGGTAGGGACAAATAATAAAATAAAGAAAATATTTTTTTTTTATTTTTACGTTAGAGTTAGGGCTAGGGGTAGGGTTGAAATTAGGGTTAGAAATAGGGTTAGGGTTACAAATAGGGTTAGGGTTAGGATTAGGGTTGGGATTAGGGTTAGGGGTGGGTTGGTATTAGGGTTAGGGGTGGGTTGGGATTGGGATTACGGTTAGGCTTGTGGTTAGGGTTAGAGTTGGAATTAGGGTTAGGGGTGTGTTGGGGGTTAGGGTTGTGGTTAGGGTTATGATTAGGGTTGGTATTAGGGTTAGGGGTGTGTTGGGGTTAGGGTTGGAGATAGAATTGAGGGGGTTTCCACTGTTTAGGCACATCACGGGGTCTCTAAACGCGACATGGCGCCACCATTTATTCCAGCCAATTTTGCATTCAAAAAGTCAAACAGTGCTCCCTCCATTTCGAGCCCCGAAGTGTGCCCAAACAGTGGTTTACCCCCACATATGGGGTATCAGCGTACTCAGGAAAAATTGCACAACAACTTTGGGAGTCTAATTTCTCCTGTTACCCTTGGGAAAATAAAAAATTGGGGGCTAAAATAATTATTTTTGTGGAAAAAAAATATTTTTTATTTTCACGGCTCTGCGTTATAAACTTCTGTGAAGCACTTGGGGGTTCAAAGTGCTCACCTCACATCTAGATTAGTTCCTTGGGTGGTCTAGTTTCCAAAATGGGGTAATTTGTGGGGGGTTTCCACTGTTTAGGTACATCAGGGGCTCTGCAAACGTAACATGACGCCCACAGACCATTCCATCAAGTCGGCATTTCAATACGTCACTACTTCCCTTCCGATCCCCAACATATGCCCAAACAGTGGTCCCCCCCCCACATATGGGGTACCAGCGTACTCAGGACAAACTGGACAACAACTTTTGGGGTCCAATTTATCCTGTTACCATTGTGAAAATAAAAAATAGCAGGCTAAAAAAATCATTTTTGAGGAAAAAAAAAATATTTTTTTATTTTCATGGCTCTGCGTCTATAAACTTCTGTGAAGCACTTGGGGGTTCAGAGTGCTCACTACACATCTAGATAAGCTCCTTGGGGGTTTTAGTTTCCAAAATAGGGTCACTTGTGGGGGTTTCTACTATTTAGGCTCATCAGGGGCTCTGCAAACGCAACATGACGCCCGCAGAACATTCCATCAAAGTCTGCATTCCAAAATGGCGCTCCTTCCCTCCTGAGCTCTCCCATGCTCTCAACTAGTGGTTCCCCCCCCCCCACATATGGGGTATCGGTGTACTCAGGACAAATTGGACAACAACTTTTGTGGTTCAATTTCTCCTGTTAGGCTTGTGAAAATAAAAAATAGCGGGCTAAAAATAATTTTTGAGCAAAAAAAAATGATTTTTTATTTTCACTGCTCTGCGTTATAAACTTCTGTGAAGCACTTGAGGGTTCAAAGTGCTCACCACACATCTAGATAAATTCCTTCGGGGGTCTAATTTCCAAAATAGAGTAACTTGTGGGGGAGCTCCAATGTTTAGGCATACAGGAACTCTCCAAACGTGACATGGTGTCCGCTAACGACTGGAGCTAATTTTCCAGTCAAATGGCGCTCCTTCCCTTCTGGGCCATGCCGTGCGCGCAAACAGTGCTTTATGACCACATATGAGGTATCGATGTACTCAGGAGAAATTGCCCAACAAATTTTAGGATCCATTTTATCCTGTTGCCCATGTGAAAATGAAAAAATTGAGGCTAAATAAAATGTTTGTGAAAAAAAAGTACTTTTTTTTTTACGGATCAATTTGTGAAGCACCTGGGTGCTCACTATGCATCTAGATAAGTTCCTTGGAGGGTCTAGTTTCCAAAATGGGGTCACTTGTGGGGGAGCTCCAATGTTTAGGCACACAGGGGCTCTCCAAACGCAACATGGCAACCGCTAAATATTCAAGCATATTTTCCATTCAAAAAGTCAAATGGCACTCCTTCCCTTCTGAGCCCTGCCGTGTGCCCAAACAGTGGTTTATGACCACATATGAGGTATCAGTGTACTCAGGAGAAATTGCCCAACAAATTTTAGGATCCATTTTATCCTGTTACCCATGTGAAAATGAAAAAACTGAGGCTAAAAGAATATTTTTGTTGGAAAAATTAAAATGGCCATTTTTTCCTTCCATGTTGCTTTAGTTCCTGTGAAGCACCTGAAGAGTTAATAATCTTCGTGAATGTAGTTTTGAGTAGCTTGAGGGGTGCAGTTTTTAGAATGGTGTCACTTTTGGGTATTTTCTGCCATATAGACCCCTCAAAGTGACTTCAAATGTGAGGTGGTCCCTAAAATAAATGATTTTGTAAATTTTGATGTAAAAATGAGAAATCGCTTGTCAACTTTTAACCCTTATAACTTCCTAACAACAAAAAAAATTTGTTTCCAAAATTGTGCTGATGTAAAGTAAACATGTGGGAAATGTTATTTAGTAACTGTTTTGTGTCACATAACTCTCTGGTTTAACAGAATAAAAATTCAAAATTTGAAAATTGCAAAATTTTCACCAAATTTCCGTTTTTTTCACAAATAAACGCAAAAATTATCTACCTAAATTTACCACTAACATGAAGCCCAATATGTCACGAAAAAACAAACTCTGAATCGCTAGGATGCGTTGAAGCGTTCCTGAGTTATTACCTCATAAAGGGACATTGGTCAAAATTGCAAAAAATGGCCAGGTCATTAAGGTCAAAATAGGCTGGGTCATGAAGGGGTTAAGGAAACCAGGATGGATAAACATAGAACTTAAACACATGCTAAAAAGGAAGAAAGAAATGTTTATCAAATGGAAAGGAGGCATATCTAAAGAAGAATATAATGCTGTATGCAGAACCTGCAGGGCATGAATCAGATAATCTAAAGCTGACAATGAAGTAAGGCTTGCAAGAGACATCAAAAGCAATAAAAAAGGATTTTGGGGATATGGCAAAAGTAAAAGAAAAAAAAGTCAAAGAAGCTATAGGATTTTTACAGGATGAAAATGATGAAATGGTAAGAAAGGATGTTGAGAAGACCAAACTTTTAAATTCCTATTTTGCATCTGTTTTCTCTCAGAAAGGAAATGTAACATCAACTGATCCTCACTGTCCTATTAAAGAAAGAGAAGAATCCAGGAATAAACAGAATAAACAGAAATATAATGAAGAAACACTTAGCTAACATAAATGAATTCAAGTCTCCAGGTCCAGATGAATTATACCCCAGAGTACTGAAGGAGATAGCAGAAGAAATTTTTGAACCACTCTCCATAATCTTTGAAAATTCTTGGAGAACAGGAGGAAATCCCAGAAGACTAGAGAAGGTGGACCCAGGGAACTATAGGCCGGGTGAGTCTGACTTGTATACCATGAAAGATTTTTGAACAAATTATTAAACAACATGTATGTAAGTACCTGGATAAAAATGAAGTGATTAACCAGAGTCAGCATGGGTTTGTAAATAATAAGTCATGTCAGACTAACTTAATTTCCTTCTATGATAAAATCACTGGGTGGGATCAGTGAAATGCTGTAGATATAGTATATCTTGACTTCAGCAAAGCATTTGACAAAGTCTCTCATACAATCCTTATTGAAAAAATGACTAAGTATGGAATGGACAAGGAAACTGTTAGGTGGATTCATAACTGGCTTAGTGATCGGACCCAAAGAGTGGTTGTAAATGGCTGCACATCCATTTGGAAGAATGTCTCAAGTGGGGTACCACAGGGCTCTGTATTATTCAACATCTTTATCAATGATTCAGATGAAGGAATTGAGGGTACACTGCTTAAATTTGCTGATGACACAAAGCTAGTAAGGAAAGCTAATACTAGAGAAGAGAGGATTAAAAAAGATAAAAATAAACTGGATCAGTGGGCAGCAACTAACAGAATGGTTTTTAACAGGGGAAAAAGGCAAAGTACTACATCTGGGCAATAAAAATGAAAAAAAAAAATATGTACAGAATGGGAGGAATAGGACTAAGCAACAGTACTTGTGAAGACTTGGGTATACTAATAGATCATAAACTGAAGATGAGTCAACAGTGTGATGCAGCAGCAAAAAAGGCAAATGCAATTCTAGGATGTATTAACAGAAGCATACAGTCTAGATCACGTGAAGTCATTATTTCCCTCTATTCCTCTTTGGTCAGACCTCATCTGGAATACTGTGTCCAGTTTTGGGAACCACATTTAAAAAAAAAAAAAGACATCAACAAACTGGAGCAAGTTCAGAGAAGAGTGACCAGAATGGTGACCGGTCTGCAAACCATGCCCTATGAGGAACAGTTACAGGATTTGGGAATGTTTAGCTTGCAAAAAAGAAGACTGAGAGAAGACTAGCAGGGCTGTGGAGTTGGAGTCGGAGTTGTGGAGTCGGTGCTCATTTTGGTGGAGTCGAAGTCAGTATAAAATGGACCGACTCCGAGTCCTAAAATATATAATAAATTGGGTACAGTAGTTCTATGCAGAATGTGCTGAATATTTTTTTCATAGGAATTTGGGAAAGTTATGAAATGTCCTATAAATGGCTGTTCTATTCCTGATCTAAGGCTACATTCACACACAGCGTTTTTGCTGCGTTTTTTGAGGATACGTTTTTTCAGCTGCAAAAGCAGATCAGCTTTTTAAAAACCACATCACCTGAAAGGTTTTTGAGCTCATAGATAATGTTTTCAATAGCAAAAGCAGATTAGAAAAACGCCACACAAACTGACATGCTCATTCAGCCCAAAAGCGGATCCTCACAAAACAATGTGTCTGAATGTCATATCTTGAAACCCATTGACTTTGCTGGGATGCCCAGATTCACTGCATTTTACTGCAAAAAAACGGATCCACAAAAATGCTGTGTGAATCATGGCCATAACCAGCGAGGGGCAGGGGGGGCACGCACCTATCAAAACTCACTTGTATGCTGCAGTGCTCCCGTCCTGCACCGGCTCCAGACTGCAGGGGGCAATCTCCCCTCCTCTGTCCTGTCTTCTGCCGTCTTCACCAGAGAGAGGAGGGGGAGGGGTGCCTGCCCTGCACAGGATCCGATTCCTGGGCCCCGAGCTGGAGAAAGTGAGAAAGTTGTGCACACACTGCAGCTGGCACTAAGTGATAGTCTGCAAGAGGGACATGCTGGAAATCTGATTGGAAAAGTGAGGAAATTGGTTATTGCCGCCAGAACCCCTAAAATTGATTCCATCTTGAAGAGACATGCTGGGAAAGGGGCAATTGTCGATTAAGCCTCTCGGTGGGGCAGCATTTATTTAATGATTGATCGATTGCTTGAACTAAAACCGTTTCTTATAGATAACGCGAACCCTCAGGCAACCCTAAATGAAGGTCAAAGGACACAGGTTAATGAATTGAAGGAATTGCTTAATCACCCATTTACCGTGACTAAAAAATTACAAGCTGAGGATTTAACTCCTGGCATTTTCATAAGGGAGTGGAAGAACTTGCTATTTTGCCTGTCCCAAAGAGGAGGTTTAATCACAGATGGCATTTCTGCTTTAATGAAACGGAGAGAGACACAGCTATTGAAAAATAATTTTTTTCTGGCAGCTGTTTATGTGGACCCGAGTCATCGTATACTGCTTGATGATCAACAGCTTACTAAAGGAAAAGAAGCTCTGACTGAGGTAGCAGTTAGGAGTGGCCTACAGGAGGACTGCCAGGCACAAGAGGACTTGGGTCCTGACAGTGCTACTGCTGCCATATCTTCATCCTCATCAGATGAGGAGTTTGACTTTGACAAGTATTTGGATGACATGGAGCAGGCAAAGCGTTGCCGCAAGGAAAAAGATTTCACTGCTGTCTCCTATAGCAAGCAGATTGACCATATTTCAGCAAAATGTTTCACTTGCTCTCAAAGAAATAGAAAAATTCAACTGTTCATCAAAACTGACTGTGCATGAGGCAATTCCTTTATACCCGGAAATTGTTAGAGGTGTTGCCCATGTGGTTACGGCTTTGCCTCCAACCTAAGTTAGTGTAGAGAGGTTGTTCTCTGGCCTTAAAATTATTAGGTCAGATTTGAGGTCATCTATGAAGGAGGATCTGATGGAGGCAATTCTATTTCTTAGAACAAATTCATAGACTGCACAAATGTTATTTAGTATGTTTTTGTTGCCACTTACATAGTTTATTACTGGACCGTGAAGAAGGCGGGTTCTACCGCTGAAACGCGTAGTCCTATCTGCACGAGTTTCCTGCGTTATTGCTGTTTTGAACTGCTTGGACCATTGCATTTTAATGGATTTATGAATAAAAAGAAAAAAAATTTTAACAGCATCCTGGATTGCTCACGTTATTGCTGGACTTTGCTTTGTCGTTGTTCACATAGTGTTATATATATATATATATACACAATATATATATATGTAATCGATATTACATAGTGTATTACATATTTACCATTTATTAGTTTTTTGTGTTCTAAAGTTGTATTCCAATAAATATATATTATGTTCCATATAAATATCTTGATTATTGTATCATAAAAGTGAATAAATGTCTGATGTTCACATTGTACTACAATAAATTTTTCACTTAAATATAAGCAATATATGTGGGAGTCTGAGTCGGTGTAAGGGAAATTGAGGAGTCGGAGTTGCAGGTTTGGCTTACCGACTCCACAGCCCTGCTTACTAGCTGTCTACAAATATCTCCAGGGCTGTCACATTGTAGAAGGATCATCTTTATTCTCATTTGCACAAGGAAAGACTAGAAGCAATGGGATGAAACTGAATGGGAGGAGACACAGATTAGATATTAGAAAAAACTTTTTGACAGAGTGATCAATGAGTGGAACAGGCTGCCAGGAGAGGTGGTGAGTTCTCCTTCCATGGAAGTCTTCAAACAGAGGCTGGGCAGACATCTGTCTGGGATGATTTATTGAATCCTGTTTGAGCAGGGGGTTGGACCAGATGACTCAGGAGGTTACTTCCAACTCTACCATTCTATGATTCTATGTTTCAGCTGTTTCCAAAGATGCTCAATAGGATTAGGTCAGGGCTCATTGAAGGCCACTTCAGAATAGCACAATGTTTTCCTCTTAGCCATTCTTGGGTGTTTTTAGCTGTGTGTTTTGAGTCATTATCCTGTTGCAAGACCCATGATCTTTGACTGAGACCAAGCTTTCTGACACGGGGCAGCACATTTCTCTCTAGAATACCTTGATAGTCATGAGATTTCATTGCACCCGGCCCAGATTCTAGACACCCTGTGCCAGATACAGCACCCATGAAGGCCACTTTGGCTCATACAATGACGGATGACGCAATCTGACACTGATGTTCCTTGAGCTTGAAGATCACCTTTAATTTGTTTAGAAGTCTTTCTGGGCTCTTTTGTTACCATTCATATTATCCGTTGCTTTGATTTGTCATCAATTTTCCTACTGCCCCTGTAAAAAGATGGGTCGAGACGGAGTCAGCAGTGTGCGGTGCTCTTTAAGGCCGAAATTATTGGGGCTGTTACCACTGTTGGCGGGGGAGGTTTCCACAAAAAGGGAGAGACCTTTATGTCAGACAGCAGTGGGAATGTGGTATATAAGGAGATCTGAGCGCGGGAATGGGTCAGCCTTGGCGGGAAGGCGACAGGAGACTGTTGACTCCCTCTTCGCTGCTCGCGCTGACATCTCCACTTTTCCCATACCTCAGTGTGCTGACCTTAAGACTTCTCGTGATGCTATTAAGTTACCGTCTGTTCCCGCACTGTTGGATACCCCTGTTTTACCAGAGACACCGGATAGACTACTTAGAGACTACTCCGTAAGACAACGTGCTGTTGCTGCCTGTACACGTGCTCACGACCCATGTCCTGCGCCATTTCTGAGGAATCCACATAAAGGACTGTTTCCACATTTCGGCACACCCAAGTCAAGCAGAACTGAATCCATCAGCACTGTCGGGCGGCAGTGCTACTCGTATTTCCGTAGCAAAGCCAGAAACTTCATACATAAGTTGAGACGCCGCTGAGAGATTTTCCAGCCCTTCCTCAGCCAGAACTGCAACCGATAAGTTGTCTTGTTTTGTATATTCTTTTTCTGATTGTCTTTTCCTCCTTACGTGGAATACTACTTGTTATTGCCTGGTCAGTAAATTCTTGTTAACCCCCTTCTCTGTCTCCGGATACTCACTGCATCCCCACGAACTGATTATCCCTTACTCCCCCATGTGCAGGGAGGTTGGCTACAGTCCCATGGAGCTTATATTTCTGAATATGTGCTACTGTAGTCACAGGAATATCAAGCTGCTTGGAGCTGGACTTATAACTTTTACCTTTAACATGTTTGTTTGTAATTTTCTTTCTAATCTCCTGAGACAACTCTTTCCTTTGCTTCCTCTGGTCCATGTTGAGTGTGATACACACCATGTCCCCAAACAGCACAGTGAGTATCTGTAGCCCTCTATACAGGCCCACTCACTGATTCCAAGATTGTAGACACCTGTGATGCTAATTAGTGGACACACCGTGATTTAACATGTCCCTTTTGTCACATTATTTTCAGGGGTACCATCATTTCTGTCCAGGCCTATTTCATGAGTTTTATTTTTTTTTTTTTTAAATTCTGTGGTAGCATAGTGGAAAAGCAATGTCTGACTTTCATTTCTTCATTTTTGTAGATTTTTGATTTATTATTACTTTTGTCAGTTTCAAGTTATTTATGACCATTGTGGGTTTTTCTGTCATTAAACGAGGGGTACCAACAATTTTGACCACGTGTGTACATGAGGCCTAGCATTGTCATGCATCAGAAGGAACCCAGGGCCCACAGCACCTGCATATGGTTTTATAATGGGTCTGAGGATCTCATCCTTGTACTAATGGCGGTCAAGATACCTCTGGCTAGCACATGGAGGGCTGTACGACCCTCCAAAGAAATGCCTCCCCAATTCCTTACTGACTCACTGCCAAACCTGTCATGTTGGAGGATGTTGCAGGCAGCAGAAGGTTCTCCACAGCGATTTCAGACTGTTACATCTGCTCAGTGTGAACCTGCTCTCATCTGTGAAGAACACAGGGTGCCAATGACGTTCTGCCAATCTTAGCGTTCTCTGGCAAATACCATTCGCCCTGCACAGTGTTGGGCTGTAAGCACAACACTCACTTGTAGATGTCGGGCTGTCATACCACCATCATGGAGTCTGTTTCTGACAGTGTGAGAAGACACATGGATGTTAGTGGCCTGATGGAGGTCATTTTACAGGGCTATGCCACTGCTCCTCCTTGCAAAAATGAGAATGTAGCGGTCCTGTTGCTGTGTTGTTGCCCTTCTACGGCCTCCTCCACGTCTCCTGGTATCTGCTCCATGCTCAGAGAGCAACAGAAGAGCAAAGAGCAGCAGCACCAGGTGCAGCAGCAAGTACAGCAGGAGACAAATTTCTGATGCAGCAGATCCAACAGCAACAAAGGCAGATGGAACTCCTGGCAGGGGATGTCTGCAACAGAGAAACCACCCCTCCTCCAAGTCAAGGTGATGACCCATACATCGGGAAAGCGGTAAAACGAGAGATGCAAAAAATCACCCAGGGTTGATGATATGGAAGCTTTTTTGACTGTGAAAGGGTGGCAGAGAGAGAGAGAAGCTGCAGCCGGAGCAGTAGGCGGAGGTGCTGGTCCCCTATCTAACTAGTGAGCCCCAGAAGGCTTATTATGACCTGGCTTTACAAGACACCCAGGAATATGCCTAACAACTGAGATACTGGCACATTCAAGGGTGACCATGTTTCTCCAAGCTCAAAAAGGTCCACCACTGGGCGCATTGCAGTGATAAACCCCCTTGCTCCCAAATGTTCGATTTGTTGAATCTGGTACAAAAGTGGTTGCAGCCGGAGTCCTCCACCCCAGCCCAGATGGAAAAGCAGGTCAAAATGGACAGATTTATCCACGCCCTTCCCATGACGGTGCAGACCTGGGTAGCTCAGGGGGACCCCCGAAATGCGGACAACCTGGTTGGCCTAGTTGAAAGGTACAAGGTGGTCAAGAGGTCCTTAAGGAAGCCAGGTGGGGTTGATCTCCATACTGGGGTACCCAGAGGGATCCTGAATCCCAAAAGAGGGGTAGTAGAGCCACCACTGAGGGGAGTCCTAAGTCTCAAGGCGTCGCCAAAGGCTGATGGTAAAGACGTTCTATGTGGGAGATGCCACGGCCCTGCACACATAGCCGCCCGTTGCCCTATGTCCTCCAAGCAGATGGACTGCAGCCAAGGGAGGCACTGTTCATATTATTAATAAATCAACCAGTATGAACTAGAAAAGTAAATATAATCCAGAACACACATGAAAAAACCACGGAAGTACGGCGGCGTCTAAAAATCACTAAAATTGACAAATCCCTAGGCCCGGATGGGATACACCCCCGAGTACTGCAGGAATTAAGTACAGTCATAGATAGACCATTATTTTTAATCTTTAAAGATTCCATAATAACAGGGTCTACACCACAGGACTGGCGTATGGCAAATGTGGTGCCAATATTCAAAAAGGGGACAAAAACTGAACTTGGAAATTATAGGCCAGGAAGTTTAACCTCAACTGTGGGTAAAATCCTGGAGGGTTTTCTAAGAGATACTATACTGGAGTGTCTGAAGAAGAATAACCTCATGACCCAATATCAACATGGGTTTACAAGGGACCGTTCCTGTCAGACTAATCTGATAAGCTTTTATGAAGAGGTAAGTTCCGGACTGGACCAAGGATATGCAGTGGACGTAGTGTACATGGACTTTTCAAAAGCTTTTGATACGGTGCCGCACAAAAGGTTGGTACATAAAGTGAGAACAATGGGGATAGGAGAAAATATGTGTAAGTGGGTTAAGAGCTGGCTCAGGGATAGGAAACAAAGGATGGTTATTAATGGAGCACACTCGGACTGGGTCACGGTTAGCAGTGGGGTACCACAGGGGTCAGTATTGGACCCGCTTCTTTTTAACATATTAATGACCTTGTAGGGGGCATAGAGAGTAGAATTCCAATATTTGCGGATGACACTAAACTCTGCAGGGTAATCAATACAGAGGAGGGCAATTTTATATTACAGGAGGATTTATGTAAACTAGAAGCTTGGGCTGATAAATGACAAAAGTAAGGTCATGCACTTGGGTAGAACAAACAAGATGTATAGTTATGTGCTTAATTGTAAAATACTGGGCAAAACTGTCACTGAAAAAGACCTGGGTGTATGGGTGGACGACAAACTCACATTTAGTGGCCAGTGTCAGGCGGCCGCTGCAAAAGCAAATAAAATGATGGGATGTATTAAAAGAGGCATAGATGCTCATGAGGAGAACATAATTTTGCCTCTATATAAGTCACTAGTGCGACCACACTTAGAATACTGCATACAGTTCTGGCCTCTGGTGTATAAGAAAGACATAACTGAACTGGAGCGGGTGCAGAGGAGAGCGACCAAGGTTATTAGGGAACTGGGGGGTATGCAATACCAAGACATATTATTACACTTGGGGTTATTTAGTTTGGAGAATCGAAGGTTTAGGGGTGATCTTATTACAATGTATAAATATATGTGGGGACAGTACAAAGACCTTTCTAATGATCTTTTTACTCTTAGACCTGTGACGGGGACAAGGGGGCATCCTCTACGTCTGGAGGAAAGAAGGTTTAAGCATACTCACAGACGCAGATTCTTTACTGTAAGAGCAGTGAGACTATGGAACTCTCTGCCATATGATGTTGTAATGAGTGATTCCCTACTAAAATTTAAGAAGGGCCTGGATGCCTTTCTTGAAAAGTATAATATTACAGGTTATATACACTAGTTTCCTTAATATTGCGTTGATTCAGGGAGCTAGTCTGATTGCCGTATGTGGAGTTGGGAAGGAATTTTTTTCCCCAATGTGACGTTTACTGTTTGCCACATGGGGTTTTCTTGCCTTCCTCTGGATCAACATGTTAGGGCAAGTTAGGATAGGATATGGGTTGAAATAGATGGACTTAAAGTCTCCCTTCAACCTTAATAACTATGTTACTATGTTACTTAAGCAATTGTGTTCGTTTAAAAAATATTTATTTTTATTAATAAACATAAAAAATGAATGAACCAATTATAAAATAAATTATGCACAAGATGCCTCTAGATGAGGGAACGGAATTACCAGTGCACCGCAAATAATCATTGTGTAGCACAAATATTGAAAAAATAATAAGACAAGAGGGGCCAAATTAAGAATCAATTTCACCTAGGGCCAGAGACCCATATAAAGGCAAAAATTCAACAACAATAAAGCTATGTAGATGCCTTCCAAAACCATTAAGCATACTTATATGGGGAAAAGGTACAAGTGCCTAAGCAAATATTATACCCACAGTGCTGATTATTGGAATATAGTTTACATAGATTAGTACAAAGATATTTTGATTACCTATACAGGTGAAGATCCCATTGAGGTCCAATATAATGTTGCGGGCACTGGCAACGTTTCCCTCCATCCCAACGCACGTTTCGTTGCTTCTTCCTCAGGGGGCATGTAGACATCTTGTGCATGATTTTTTTTTTAATTGGTTAATTCATTTTTAATGTTTATTAATAAAATATTTTTTAAACGAACACAATTGCTTACGTGTTTTTTTCATGCGTGTTCTGGATTATATGGACTTTTCTAGTTCATACTGGTTGATTTATTGATCTTTATTGAACCACAATTTGTCTTGGACTTCATAACGTTGATATTTCGCTGTTCATATTATGCCTATCACACCATTAGTGAGGGGCCTCAGTCATGTCCCTTGACAATAAATCGCGTACTGGTGGCATGACTACTGGATTTGGGGAGCTTGGTAACCCTCATAAGGGCCACACTCCCTCACCAGTTGATTTCTGGAAAAAACGTGGATGTCTGTTGCATTTACAGAGACGCCAAGGTCTACCCTGTTGCCAGAGTGACTATAAAACCTAACTATGGGGCCAAGTCGCATAAGATCAGGGTGGTTAAGACCCTGCGACAGGCGGTTATAATACGGCAGGGTTTTAACCTGTTCTGAGACTTATTGAAGAAGGCAGGGGTACCATGTGACTCAGACAGGAGCCAATTCAACCATGATAAATCACCATCGCAGACAGAGGTTGACGAGTTTCGCCTGTGTCTCCTTGCTGGTGACTAGGTCGAGACGGTGACCAATGAGGCAGAGATTCCGGAGTTGAGGGTTTCTGGGGGGAATTTTGGAACTGCCCAAATGCAGGATCTTACTTTAAAAAGTCCATTTGACAACGTGACTGTGATAAATGGGGTTGCTCAAAAGTAGGGGGCAGAGACCAGGTTTCCATATTTCGCGTTAAATGAAGAGCTGCTTTTATCGGATCACTAAATCAAGAGGGGTCGTGATAGAGCAGCTGTTGGTATCGGGTCCCTATAGGAGTAGGGTATTAGAACTGGCCCCTTCTCATGGCTTCAGTGGACCTCTGGGAGTACACAAAATTTAAGAGCGGGTCCTTCACCAGAGGTTCTATTGGCCTGGCTGTCACGGACATTGTTAATGTCTGCCGATCCTGCTCTACCTGTTACATAACTGCTCCTGTATCCTATTTCCGCAGTCCCATAATGCCGATGCCCATTATAGAGGTCTCATTTGACAGGATTGCCATGGACCTTGTTGGGCCGTTCGTTAAGTCCACGAGGGGGTCACCAATACATCCTGGTGGCACTGGACTATGCAACACGGTACCCGGAGGTGGTATCATTGAGAAACTCCTCCGCAAGGAGTATAGCCCGAGTGCTAGTCCATATGTTCTCCCAGACGGGCCTACCAAAGGAGATAATGATGGACCAAGGGACTCCTTTTATGTCCAAAGTGATGAGAAAGTTGTGTAAGGTTCTCCAGATTACCTAACTCCGAACGTCGGGGTACCATCCGCAGACAGATGGCCTGGTGGAGAGGTTCAACAAGACCTTGAAATCTATGCTTAAGAAGGTGGTGGAGAAAGACTGGGATTGTCTACATCAGTACCTACTGTTTTCTATTAGATAAGTCCCACAGGCCTCTACGGTGTTCTCACCATTCGAGCTGCTATACGGATGGCACCCTCGGAGACTTATGGACATTTCAAAGAAGACCAGGGAAGCAGAGGTAACACCTCACCGAAGTGTCATCGAACATGTGGCCCTGACGCAGGATAGGATCACCAGAGTGATGCCGATTGTGAGGGAGAGCCTCCTTCAAACCCAAGAGGCCCATGCGAGGCTCTACAACCGTTCGGCAAGACAGCGTTTAGCCCTGGAGAAAGGGTGTTGGTGTTGATCCCCACGGTGGAAAATAAGTTTCTGGCCAAATAGCAAGGGCCATATAAGGTGGTCGAAAAGTTGAGTGATGCGTCAACTACAAGGTCGAACAACCAGGGAGAAGAAAGCCATACCAGGTGTACCACATTAACCTGTTCAAACCATGGCGAAACAGGGAACCGGTGGAAGCAATAGTAGTGTTCAAAATAATAGAAATGTCTTCAAAAACATGAGTTAAATCACAAAATCTTGATACTGGTTTTTATTTCCATGCATTGGGAAAATTGCACACTGTTTTCTAATTCAAAACATGAAGAGAAAGGTATATAATTAATTATTAAATACTTTACAGAAAATAACCAAAAATGAACATTGGGCTGTTTTAAAAAATAGCAGTGTCTGCATTTGTCTTTATAAACTCACAATATCACTTTTTTTGTGGATTTATCATTCCTGTGAATCACTAATAATAATCTTTAGAATAATCTTTATTTTTATATAGCGCTAATATAATCCACAGCACTTTATAGTTTTTTGCACACATTATTATTGCTGTCCCCGATAGGGAATTTAGATTGTGAGCCCTATCAGTATGTCTTTGGAATGTGGGAGGAAACCGGAGAATCCGGGAGGAAACCCACGTAAACACGGGGAGGACATACAAACTCCTTACACTAACCTAATATTTAGTTGTATGCCCACAGATTTTTTAGAAGTACTTCATATCTCTGTTGCCTAGAGCCAACAAACTTCTGGCCCCTGTCACCTGTAATTCCAGCCCAGGATGCTTGGACTACATCACATAATTGTCTGGCATTTGTTGGCTTTGCCTCTTAAACGGCATTTTTAAGGTCACCCCACAAGTGTTCTATCGGATTAAGGTCCGGAGATTGGGCTAGCCAGTCCATAACCTCAATTTTGTTGGACTGACACCAAGATTTTGTTCATTTACTGATGTGTTTAGGGTCATTGTCTTGCTGAAACACCCATTTCAAGGGCATATCCTCTTCAGCATAAGGTAACATGACCTCTTTAAGTATTTTAATACTGTATACACTAGAGTATAAGCCGACCCGAGTATAAGTCGAGGCACCTACTTTTGCCAAGAAAAACTTGGTGAGCTTATTGACTCGAGTATAAGCCAGGTATGCATTGTCCCCTCATCCCTAGGTGGTATTCAATTTCTCCCTTGTCCCTGTATGCATGGCTCCCCTATCCCCAGTCCCCGTCATTGTATGTATGGATGTATTGCTCCCCCGGTCCCTATCCTGTAGGCATGAGCTCCCCAGGTCCCTAGACTGTATGCATGGCTCCTTATCCCCTTTTCCCCTATGCATGTTTCCTGTAATAAAAAAAAAAAAATCCTATTTACCTGCCTGCACTCCCTCGGTGGCACTGCATCTGGTTCCAGCTTCCAGCGGCTCTCTTCCAGCCAAGCGGTCACGTGGTAGCGCTCATTAAAGTAATGAATACGCGCTCCACGCCTATGGGAGTGGAGACACGTGCATATTCATTACCTTAATGAGCAGTACCATGTGACTGCTCGGCTGGAAGAGAGCTGCTGGCGCCGGCACCTGGAACGAGATGCAGTGTCACAGACTCACCGAGGGCGCGTGAGTATGTGTGCTGGAAGCCGCCGGCTGCAGCTAGCACTGTGCACTACTATTACCGCAGCGGCACAGGCTTTAGCCACAGCCGCCGGCTCCTGGCTCTGTGCCCCACAGCTCCGCCGCTCCCCCACCGGCTCCTGCCTCTTACCCGCTGCTCCCCGTTGGCTCCTGTCTCTTACCCGCTGCTCCCCCTCCCCCACCGGCTTTCTGGGACCGTGACCTGTATAAGCCGAGGGGGGGCGTTTTCAGCACCAAAAAATGTGCTGAAGAGCTCGGCTTATACACGAATATATACGGTATATGGAAACTGGTCCATGATCCCTGGTATGTGGTAAATAGGTTCGGCACCATAGTAAGAGAAACAAGTCCATCATATCATGATGTTTGCATCACCATGCTTCACTGTCTTCAGAGTGTACTGTGGCTTGAATTTCAGAGTTTGGGGGTCGCCTGACGAACTGTCTGAGGCCCTTGGACCCAAAAAGAACAAATTTTACTTTCATCAGTCCATAAAATGTTTCTCCACTTCTCTTTAGGCCAGTTGATGTGTTCTTTGGCAAACTATATCCGTTTCAGAACAGTGGGACTTTGCGGGAGTTTCTTGTTAAGAGATCAGCATCACACAGGCATCTTCTAAAGGCCGGAGTCACACTTGCGTGAAACTCGCACAAATCTCACGTCAATACGCGGCGCTCGGGACCGGAGTGTGTATTTCTATGCAGCTGAGCGCTCCGGTCCGAGTTTCTCGTATCACACTCGCAAGTGTGACCCCAGACTAACTGTCTCAGTCCTCACAAGTAACTTGAGACTGTCTTTGATCATCCTGGAGCTGATCATTGGCTAAGCCTTTGCCATTCTGGCTATCCTTCCATCCATTCGTATGGTAGTCTTCCGTTTTCTTCCACATCTCTCTGGTTTAGCTTTCAATTTTAAAGCATTGGAGATAATTTTAGCTAAACAATATATCATTGTCTGGACTTCTTTATAAGTTTTTGCCCTCTCCAACCTTTTTAATCAAAGAACACTACTTCTGAACAAATGTCTCAAACGACCCATATTTCTCAGGCTTTCAAGGAGAAATGCATGTACAACATGTCCTGGCTTCACCCTTAAAGGGAACCTGTCACCTGTTATGGCCACTATAAGATGCAGCCCCTGCCTTTCAGGGCTTATCTACAGTATTCTATAATGCCCAGAAGCAACAATGCCGAGCTGCTGCACCGGAACCAGTTTTCAGAATTGCCAGTTTGTACGCAGGTCATGGAGCATGAAATCCTGACAGAACTGCATGCGAGGGTGAACCAAAAGCCGAATCAGACTCCAGAAGCTTGCCGCGAGGGGATCTCCAAGGACGTGAGGAGAATGGGGGCGTGGCGATGCTGTGGAGCTAGGAGAACACGCTCAGAGGATCCTGAACAAAATCCTGAGCTATTGTCATGCCCGCAATGTCCGTTATGCCTGTCATGCCCGCCATGTCTGTTGTGCCGCATGACCCCTGGAGCAGTGTGCACGTGCACTGAATTCTCATGCCCGTTGTGTCTCATGCTGCAAGATCCCTGGAAGCAGTGTGCACACGCACCTCGTGATTGTTGTGCTGCAAGATGCCTGGAGCAGTGTGCACGCGCGCCTTACCTTTTGGCTGCACGCCGTTGCTAGGTAACCATCCGTCTCTGCTCTGATTCTGCAATCCTCTCTGTATTCCTGGAGCCCCTGATCATGTGACCTTCTCTATGGTCCAGCCAGTCTGATCTAGCAACACTCTCTATGATCCTGGAGGATCTGAACCAGAAGTTCTCCCCTGGCCCTGACCCTGGCGTGCCCCTCTGCATGCGCAGGACTCTGCCTTGAACCCTGGCATGCCCCTCTGCACGCGCAGGACTCTGCCTTAAACCATGACCCTGGCGTGCCCCTCTGCACGCGCAGGACTCTGCCTTAAACCCTGACCCTGGCGTGTCCCTTGGCACGCGCAGGACCTTGCCTTAGAACCCTGGCGTGTCCCCTTCACACGCACTGTAATTTGCACGTTGAACCTGGTGTGTTCCCTACACATGCACCTTGTCTTAGACCCTGGTGTGCCCCTAGCACCCACCCTGCCTGGAATCTTGCCTTGGACCTCGGCGTGTTCCCTAACACGCCCCATGTCTGGAGATCTGTCGTGCCTCCTTGCCTGTACCCTGGTTTGCCTGCTGGATACCCGGAACCTGCCATCATTGCCAGAGATCGTAAGCATGATGACTGCGGCCTGATGTCCGGAGCTGATGTCCGCAGCCTGATGCCCTGATCCTGTCGATCGTTGCCAGTTGGCCGGAGTCCGATGCCATTGAGCCCTTGCCGGTAACCGGGCTTACTTTCTGGCACGTACCATGCCATGGACCTTGGCGTGCCACGCACCTTGCTGTGTTTTGCCTGGTTCACGTTTTGCACCTGTTGTTACCCTGAGTTTGCCTTAATGAAGATACCTTGAATTCACGTCTTGTCTTTTTTCCTGCACGTCCTTTGTTATCAGACACTCGTACTTAGTGTCTACCTGAGCCGGCCATCTAGTTCTGGCAGTCGTGGTGGTTCACCCCCTTGGTCTTGCCACTGACACTCCCTGTATAGGGGGTGGTTCCTCACAAGGTCAGCTCGCCCTAGGTGGGTGGGTGCCACGACCCAGAGGGTCCAAAAGAAAACGACTCAGAGTAAGCTGACCTCGTCACAGCTATATTGCCCTGAGCGATCTTTAACTGCGGGCAGCGTAATTCCCTGGAACCCGGGAGACATCCGATACCAGAGGGAGTGCGGTGCGTGGCTCCAGTGAGTCTGGCTTGGAGGAGACGCCGGCAAGACAGCGGGGCCTGTAGGGGACAGAGGCCATCTTACACTGTGCGTTCCGACAGGAAGGAGGCATGGAGCTATGGATCCCGGTCCTTGGGGAGCCGCTGGAGCAGCGCGACTTTATCCCGGAGGTATAGAAGAGGGAAGCACGGTGAGAGCTCTGAAAAATGAGCCCCACGCTCCCTCATTGACAATATAGCTAGCCCGTGGGCTCCTGCCATTTTAGGAGATCTCTGTTCTCCTACCGCTGCCCCTGCAGGCGCTGTGAGACATTACCTCATCTTGCTGCACAGGACCTGGGCAATAACCCTAAGTCTGCCGCAATAATCAGCATTTCACCCTATAATCTACTTGCACTTCCCCCATATTATTGAGTTAAAACAAGTACCTATATTCTTTTGTGGCAGTGCTTTTGCTTCTGGAATTGGAGGAAGGGGGACTTTATAATTGAACATATTCTCTAAATTTGCCATTCTACGTTACTAGTAACTATGAATCGCTCAAGAGGTTCAGGGGTGGCAAATTAAAAGAATTTGCAAGGATCAAGCCGTCTGATTGTTCCTGAGGGATCATGCACTGTTCATCGCAGGCTAAGGCTGGAGATCAGCGTAACGGTCGCTCTTCTGACATTAAGGAAGGCGGCGACCAGGAAGACCTAACTCTTAGACAGGCATCCGAGCAATTAATGCAGGCCATATCCCTAACTAGAACGTCCCTGACCGGGAAAATAGAGGAGGTACACTCAGAGGTGGGACGTGTCCGGCAGGACATGCAGGCCATGAGGGGGCGCATCATTGAAGTCGAATCAAGGGTGTCTCATTTAGAGGCCAATCTTGCACCTATGGAGGCCAAGCTAACAAAGGTGGCTGGCTCTGTAAATGCTTGGAGACAAAAGGAGGTGAGGAGAATGTTAAGCCTGGGCATCAGAGGGGTCAAAAAGCAGCTGGTCCATCCCCATTGTCCTTGTGACAAAACCAGATGGCGTTTGTGTAACGACTACAGGAAGCTAAATGAGGTGTCCAAGTCAGATGCACATCCGATGCCCCGGGTCGATGAGCTCATTGAGAATCTAGGGTCAGCCAGATACATCACTTCCCTGGACCTAACATAAAGGTACTGGTAAATTCTCCTGTCCCCAACTGCCAAGGAAAAGACGGCCTTTTCTACACCTGATGGGTGCTTTCAGTATACCAGGATGCCGTTCAGTCTGCAGGGAGCGCCAACTACCTATAGGAGGGCCATGAACTTGGTCCTAGCCCCTCACAAAAAGTATGCTGCAGCTCATATGGGAGGATATCGTGATCTTCAGCCTGGATTGGGAAAGTCACCTGCAGAAGGTCCAGGCGGTACTGGATGCACTAAGGCAGGCTTTACCATAATCAAAAAGAAGCGCACCATGGGGAAAGAAGCAAAATACTTGGGCTACATGGTCGGAAAGGGTGAAATAAAGCATCGATTAAATAAAATGGAGGCAATCCAAAATTGGAAGCAACCGGTTTCCAATAAACAGATTTGGTCGTTTCTGGGAATTGTCGGATACTATCGGCGAGTTATCCCAAATTTCACCATGATAACCACCCCATGACTGATCTTCTTACGAACGCAAAGATGCTGACGGCCAAATGGTCCTCAGAAGCAGAGACGGCATTCCAGGAGTTGAAGCTTGCCCTGTGTATGCAGCCAATCTTGATCACACCTGACTTCAGTAGGAAAGTTGTGGTCTGGACGGACGACTCAGAAGTGGGGTTGGGGACAGTGTTGTCCCAGGAAGTAAACGGGGAGGAACATCCCATCATATACTTAGGCAGAAAATTCTCTGCCTGTGAGAAAAACCTATGCCATTATTGAAGAAAAGAGACAGAGGGGGGGGTGCTTGGCCATCAAATGGGCAATTGACGCGCTGAGTTACCTGTGAAGCCAAAAGATCAGGTCAGTGTCAGACCATGCACTCCTGAGATGGATGAAGGAAAGGAATGGGAGGAATGCCTGGTTGGCTAGGTGGTTTCTGGCTCTCCAGGACTACAGCTTCCACATGGAGCATAGGCTAGGGAAACTACATAGCAATGCAGATGCCCTGTCCAGACTTCCCTGCATAGTGAGTAAAGATGCCAAAACCCACGGCTTTAAGCGGGGGCCGATACATGACAAAGTCACTGGCAAAGTGCTGGAGTGGAGGCACATTTCACTGAGGCCAATAGCTTCATTGATTTCAAACACAGAAGTTTTGCTAAAGTACACTGCGTTGAGAGGGGTTAATCGGCCATTTTAAGGGCTGAATTTTTGTGGCCATCCATAGAGCAAGTGGGAGGCTCTCCACCTTATCGCCACCCCCAGGGTGTGGTCTGGGGTTTAAATAGTCGTCCGTCTTAGACATTAAGTGTTCAGTGGGTCTGGAGCCGGAAGCTCCAGAAGTAGTTTTCTGTTCAACTGTACTGAGCCTGGTTGTTATACCTGAGCAGGCGGATCCCCACGGCTGCAGAGATTGTATACCATTTTGCTTCGTTTTCCTGCTTTGCCCGAAGGGCCTTATTTATTTTTTACTTCGCACTTGTTTATGCTGCCTGCATAATAAACCAGTGGATGATTTAAAGAGACAGTGCACCTGTGTCTACCTCCGAGTGCAGCCGAGTGAACCGAACTACCACAACTATACATCATAAGTGAATAAATCCACCTATTACATTTATTTTTAGGGCATCAAAATTGACGATCAAGAATAAACGCGTTTTCATGTTGATCCTTTTTACGTCAGCAATAACAAATTGCTACGCAATTAGCATATGATGATGATTGGCAAGTGCAAATGTGCCTTTGAGTAATTCGAGCTTGGTGCCTAGAGCAGCTCGAGCTATGAACAGGTCCTGCCTGCGAGATCCAAGTTATCTGATAGTACAGGAACCAAATAAATGAAGACACAAACTCCTGTATAAGAAAAAAAAAAAAAAAATCAATTTACTGGAAAGTACACCTGACATAGTTGTGTTAAATCCTCCGTTACAAAAATCATGAAGAAAGCATAGCTGTGCCTTCCCCTTCTGTCTGTCTCATCCACTCTCAGTCACGCACCCATTCCTGATAGAAGACAAGAGTCTTACTCAAGAGCAGCCATACACCACTCATTCTGAATCATGCCGTATATATGAAGCCTATGGGACCTCACCCAACATACTGGGTCATGGTGAGGGACTACTTTTTGGTGTTGCGGTGTAAAAAGAAAAAAAATAATAATAATCACTGCGATTTATCAACATCCCCCCCCACCCCAAACAGTTCAATATTAAAATAAATTACTTGTGGGAAGATTATATCCCGCGCTGCGACTGACCTATTAAAGTAGTGATAAGTGATCAGATCCGGTCCGCTCTGCCCAATAGAGAATCCGTGGCTACTGATTGTATAGGACAATAGGGAGTTCGGCTCGGATTCAGACCAAACATGAAAGTCTTGAAATGCAAAACCATTTCAGTCCTAATCTCCCCCGCCTAGAATGGCTTTAGATTACCCTGAGGCACGTTCTTGCTATCCGTCCATGCACGTCTGGGTGGAACACGCAGTTGTGCTTGCAGATTTTTTTTTTTTTTTTTTTTTTTTTTTTATAGCCCTAATGTTCACCTCCTGTTGCTCATGCAATGATACAATGGAGACATGCGTAAAAATGTACAATGATATGTTGCAGCTTTCCGGTGCCACTTCTTGATCAGAGCGAGTTTGGTAGTCATCTTTTTTTTTTTCTTGCCATGTAATAAACCTGTTAATAGTCCGCACCTCTCCGCTGTCAGTCTACTAAGTACATCCGAATGCACTTTGAGAGGATGGTAACAGGCCAGGCAGTAATGTCCAGATGAGGGGCAGTTACTGTCAGTAGCCAATGGCCAACGAGTTGGAAACAAAAAAGGGAAGAAATCAGAGAAGAACCAGTCCATCACCAGTGCACTCGCGGTTCTGCTTAGGTTGGGCCGTCTTCACCCTTCCTTTACTCAACTTCTAGTGTACGAGGGGGCACGCAGCCCTCCAACTCCACGGCTTCGGGCCATCCTTCATACTTGTTACTGCTTTTACTGTTCTGTATTAGCTAGGAAATACAGAGACATCTATTAGTACCGCACAGAGAAGTACACATACGAACGTCCTGCATGGGTCATCTCCGGAGATGGGCAGAACTAGAGGCTGCATCCAGCCTGCGATGTTATTCTGTGTGCCCCCAGGCATCTGGTCACTGACATGCTTGTTGCTATCTGGAGTGGGCTTACGTGTATTTTCCATGTTAATGAGGAGAGGAGAGCGCATAGGACGCACTTTGTGATCGTTACCATTAGTGATCAGTGAACGTGCTCCAATAAGGTGATAGACAAGCATGATTGGGTGCTAACCGAGTGACTTTGGCATGCTCGAAAAATACGTTCGAGTCCCAGTGACTGCATGTCTCACGGCTG
Organism: Dendrobates tinctorius; assembly: GCF_039654945.1. NCBI lineage: Eukaryota > Metazoa > Chordata > Amphibia > Anura > Dendrobatidae > Dendrobates > Dendrobates tinctorius. The sequence goes on along the minus strand of NW_027361788.1, from coordinate 21,328,428 downwards.
TTAGACACCCAAAACACATGCAGGGACTCCCTGCATGTGTTGCAGCTGTCGAACAGCCACGAGACATGCAGCCGCGGGGACTCAAACATTATTCTAGCATGTTGCAGACACTGTTAGCACCTGAGCATGCTCAGATAACACCTTATCCGAGTATGTTTTCTCATGACTAGTTACCATATATTGGTAAAATTAGGGTCTGTAGACCCAATAACAAATAAGTGGGGTGGCACTGCCCATGTGCTGCGCTTCCTTCAATACAGTTTTATGAGAGCAGTGAAACACATTTACTATCAGAGTCACATATATACACACAATCTGTACCCTTATCAGGTACAAACAACTAAGAACAGGGACCCCCATTCTTCAGATAAGTGGGAGTACCACTCCCACCGAGCAAATATTAACGGCACATACTTTTAACATGCCATAAATATCTTTATATTTCATTACAGCCCTCAAGGGGTTGGATCCAATCCTTTTCCATCGATGACCTATCCTTGTGGTAGGTCATCGATACAAAATAAGTAGGGGTCTGACATATGGCACAAGAAAAAGTTGTGCACCCCAGTTCTACATCTGAAGCTGTTGCACAATTTTTTTTTATACTGGTAGTATTGAATAAAGAATAATGCTTGGTATGCTAAAGGCATCACATCAGAAACACTCAATATTTCTGCTATTTAAGGGTTAAAAATATAATAAAATATGAAAAGTTACAGAGAACTATACCTGCTCAAATGGAGATTTATCCTGAACCCCTTTTGCTCCCACGAAGACCCAGCTGTCTCTGAATGCCACCTCCTTGGCAGAAGAGCTGCCCAGTTCGATGAACATCTTCCTGGCATCCTCATTCATTCTTGAAGGTGAGACAGAAGCAAGGAAAGAGTCACACTACAGTAAAGTTAGCTTTTGGGGAAAAAAAAAAAAACTTTGAAAAAAAAATAAATGCAAGTTACTTTGTGGCTGGATCGTCATAAGAAGCCAAAATCATCAGGGTTCCTTCATGGATGGGCCGCAGGAAGTTCAGTAGCTCAGATACGTCTGAAGACAAAAAAAACCAAAACACAACAAACATGATGACTAAGTGAGGTATAAACACATTTTACACAAGTTTTTCTAGGTGACAGATTTTCTGTTTTAGCATATAATGGTGGGATGAAATAAAGGCAATTCTGCCATTATTATCACTATAACCTAAAAATATATTTCAGTTTAAAAAAAAAATTTTTTTTGCTTCTCTACATTCTGAGATGTAAAGGAAAAGACACTTCACAGTTAAGGTCGCACTAACCGAACATGAAGATCATTGATCCAATAATTCACTGCTCAAAAAAATAAAGGGAACACTAAAATACCACATCGTAGGTGTCACTGAATGAACTATTCCAGTTATAAATCTGTATTCATTACATAATGGAATGCATTGAGAATGATAAAACAAAAATGATCAATGTAAATCAAAATTAATATCTCATGGAGGTCTCAAATTACAGGATGATCCAACTTCATAAAAATGCCTCAAGACAACGAAATGATGCTCAGTAGTGTGTGTGGCCTCTACATGCCTGTACAACCTCCTTTCAATGCTTGGGTATGGTCCTGATGAGGCAGCGGATGTTCTCCTGAGGGATCTCCTCCCAGACCTGGATTAAAGCAATAGTGAACTCCTGAACAGTCCATGGTGCACAGTGGCGTAGGTGGATGGAACGAGTCATAATGTCCCAGACGTGCTCAATTGGATTCAGGTCTGGGGAAAGGGCAGGCCAGTCCATAGCATCAATGACTTCATCATGCAGGAACTGCTGACACTTCAGCCACATGAGGTTTAGCATTGTCATGCATCAGAAGGAACCCTGCATGTGGTTTCAAAATGGGTCTGAGGATCTCATCCTGGTACCTAATGCAGCCAGGGTACCTCTGGCTAGCACATGGAGGGCTGTGGTGCCCTTCAAAGAAATGCCACCCCACACCATTACTGACCCACTGCCAAAACAGGCCTGCTGGAGGATGTTGCAAGCAGCAGAACATTCTCCACGGTGACTCCAGACTCTGTCATGTCTATCACAAGTGCTCAGTGTGAACCTGCTTTTATCTGTGAAGAGCACAGGGCATCAATGTCAAATTTGCCAAACACTGTTTTCTGTGGCAAATGCCAATCGTCCGACAAGGTGTTGGGCTGTGAGCACAACCCCAATCTGTGGACGTCGGCCACTCACACCATCCTCATGGAGTCGGTTTCTAACCGTTTGAGCAGACACATGCACATTTGTGGCCTGCTGGAGGTCATTTTGCAAGGCTCTGGTAGTGCTCCCCCTGTTCCTCCTTGCACAAAGGCTGAGGTAGCGGTCCTGCTGCTGGGTTGTTGCCCTCCTACGGCCCCCTCCACATCTCCTGGTGTACTGGCCTGTCTCCTGGTAGCGCCTCCAGCCTCTGGACACTACGCTGACAGGCACGGCAAACCTTGCCACAGCTCGCAATGTGCAGCTTATCCAGGATGGCACATCTACCTGAGCCACTTGTGTGGGTTGTAGAGTCCGTCTCATACTACTACAAGTGTGAAAGCACAACCAACATTCAAAAGTGACCAAAACATCAGCCAGAAAGCATTGGTACCGAGATGTGGTCTGTGATCCCCACCTGCAGAACCACTCCTTTATTGAGGGTGTCTTGATAATTGCCAATAATTTCCATCTGTTGTCTATTCCATTTGCACAACAGCATGTGAAACTGATTGTCAATCAATGTTGCTTCCTAAGTGGACAGTTTGATTTCACAGACGTTTGATTTACTTGGAGTTATATTCTGTTGTTTAAGTGTTCCCTTTATTTTTTTGAGCAGTGTATATAGAAGTGGTTTTATGCCACGACGCATTTTCACCTCGGACTGACATCTTTCTCAAGTGTAATAACCAACTGTACCAAGATTTGTAACTTTATGTTTTTGTCATGGACCTAAACCAATACTCATTTTTTGGCCCTTCAAACTTCGTTTTTTTACGCATACCATATTATGGTACACACAATGTTTTCATTACATTTTTTTTGTGGTGTGGTGTGAGCAAGTGCGTGTGTGCAGGCCGCTGGGGGGGGGGGGGTGCGCGCGCGCGCAGCCGCTGGGGTGTGCGCCCGCGCACGTTTGTGGCACAGCTGGGGTGTGTGTGTGCGCGCGTGTGTGTGTATGTTTGTGTGTACGTGTGGCCACTGGTGTGTACGTGCGGCCGCTGGTGTGTGCGTGCGGCCGCTGGTGTGGCCGCTGGTGTGTGTGTGTGGCCACTGGTGTGCAAGTGCGGCCGCTGGTGTGTGTGTCGCCGCTGGTGCGTGCGTGTGGCCACTGGTGTGTACGTGTGTGTTGAGTGTGGCCGCTGGTGTGTGTGAGTGTATATATGTACGTGTGTGGCCGCTGGTGTGTGCGAGTGTGTGTGTGGCCGCTGGTGTGTGCGAGTGTATATATGTGTGTGTGTGTGGCCGCTGGTGTGTGCGAGTGTATATATGTGTGGCCGCCGGTGTGTGTGTGTCGAGGGCCAATGATGCGAGTGATGGGGAGAGGGCCAGTGATGGGGAGAGGGCAATGATGGAGGTGGTGGAATGGGCAATTTCTACATTTCTGCATGAAGGGGATCATGGTGGAGCACATTTCTGCATGAAGGGGATCATGATGGGGCATATTTCTGCATGAAGGGGATCATGATGGGGCATATTTCTGCATGAAGGGGATCATGATGGGGCATATTTCTGCATGAAGGGGATCATGATGGGGCATATTTCTGCATGAAGGGGATCATGATGGGGCATATTTCTGCATGAAGGGGATCATGATGGGGCATATTTCTGCATGAAGGGGATCATGGTGGGGCATATTACTACAAGAAGGGAATCATGATGGGGCATTTGGCTCGTGTTGGCACTTCGTCATAAATAATTGGGTTTTAGGTTGCAGTTTGGGAAGTCGGTCTCAGAAAGATTCGCCTTCACTGTCCTATGACGTCCAACCAAGAGACTGGGCTTCAGAGGCATCCTAAGATGGTAGACACAGGGGTCTTCAGTACGACCCCGGCTGTCATGGCATGTGATCGATACCCTGGGATCAGAGCTGAGAAATAATGGCAGCCATGTTGGTTGCCTTTTAAATACAGTTGCCACAGCAGGATTTGGGTTAAGCTAATGTGATCGGGGCTAGCTAAGACCGCATCAGTTACTGTCCCGAGCCGGGCACAACACCACTGTGCCTGCTCCTTACGGTGATGGACACAGCTGCTGTACATCTTCAGCGGCCAATGTTAAGGTGTTAAATGGGTTCCTCCATCTGAGCAGGTGCTGTCATATTATTTGGAAAGAGCACTAAAGACCCAACGTCTGAAAATCTGCAAATGACTGGGTCCGAGGAAAGATGTCACCACCAGCCACTGCCTTATAATGGGGTCTGTTAGGCCCCACCATGAGACGCTAACAGAATTAAAATAAAAGAAGAAAATGAAAACTCAAAAACAGATGTTGCCACAGTCCAGCCCTGCTACAGCTCATGGCAACTCACCTCCGTCCCACATGTCAAACGTCTTGGCCTCTATCAGGTCTCCATTCACTCCTGGAATTCAGAATATAAATTTACATGTAGACCATGAAGGGGTAAAACTCAGAAATGTCCGCAGCTCCACAATATCACCTAGGTACCTTCAGATCTGCAGAACTACAGCGCCACGCACCGTGCTAACGACTAAGACTATGACGCTCTACAATCAGAACGATACAGGATGGACATTTCGTGCCACTGACCGTTAACGAGTGCGATGTTCAGCCCTCGACCGACGTTGTTCTGGACGCTGCTCATCAACCTGCGACAGAAAACAAGACGGCTACCACCAAAAGAAAAACGAGTAATCATATTTATACCTTTATCGCAATTTGTCATCGTGTTGCTATTGGCTCATGGCTCAACGACAGGTCACAGATTAAGGATTGCCTAGTGTGCACCCATCGATCGGGAGGAGGCGGGAGTGCTAATGGGATGAGTTGGCAGTAGGGGGCCTGTAGAGGGTCCCCCCCATCCCTGCCGTCTTAGTCTTCCTGCTAAGCCCAGCCCTTTGCTGGGCTTTACAAGAGATCATCTTCTATATATACACACATACAACAATATAATAATATTACAGTGCACAGAGAGAAAACAAGTGCAGGTTCAAGTTCCGTGGGAACGAGAAAATGGAAAAACCATAAAATTATTTTTAAAATATATTAAATGAACCCCATTTTCACAGTTTAAAAGTACCTAAATATAAAAACCACCATGTTTGGTATCTCTGCATCCAGGAAAAGTCTGATCTATCAAATGGAAAAATTAATCAAACAGTAAAAGCTGTAAAGAGAAGCAACATTAAAAAGACAGTTTTGACATTTTTTTCCTCAGTCGCTTCCCCTCCTTAGAAAAAAAAAAAAAACGCAATAAAAAGCGATCAAAACGTCATATGTACCCCAGAGCGGTATCAATATAAATGACAGCATGTCACACAAGAAATACAAAGGCACCTGAATAGCCATGGACAAGTAGCCAAACTGTATTCACATAGAAACAATGGTTCTCCAGCTCACCTATAAACTGAAGTCCTCCGGTAGTGCAGAGACATGAGGGCCTGTGTCGGCAGTAGGAAATGAAGACAACTTGGTAGGGAAGACATCCAGTAACAGATCCAGAGAGGTAAGTGTTAAAAACAACTATTTATTTAAAAAATAATGATTAAAACATTTTTTTTCCCAAAAAATATTTTGCATCAAACTGACACGTTTCAAACTACTTGTTCTTCGTCATAGTACAGTTCTTTCTAGGATTAAGAACTAGTTTGAAACGCGTCAGTCTGGCGCATGCCCAGTGATATGCAATTTTTACCAATATGACAATTTTTTATTTTTTTTTTAAATAGTTGATTTCAACACTTACCTCTCCGCATGTGTTGCTGGACATCTTTCCTACCAAGTTATAACCAAACTGCACCAACTTCAGGAAACAAGTTCCCATGTTACCTTTACCGCAAAAAGGCCATAAAAAAAATACAGAAGAGGAGATTTTGTTTCCCGAGATTTCACCGCACTTGGAATTTTTTATTTTTGTTTTATAGGACATTACAAGGAGAAAGGAAGGGGTCATTCAAAACTACAAAAAAAAAACAAAAAACACATGGCTTTTGGAAGAAGAGGTTAAAAAAAAAAAAAAAACTTGGATAGAATAAAAAGGAGACTTGGCCGAGGCAGGACGGGAATAAGGTTCCTGAATAGTAGACTCTCTTCTAATTGGCCGGATAGGTAGGAATTTGCCAATAATCAGACCAGGCCTTCCCAATGAGTAGAGCTGAGTGAATTTGTTCGGGTCCCTTCTTATTCAGCAAGTTATAGCGCTTACCGAATAAACTACAGCGGGAACCCGGATACATGGAGCGCGCTGGCTGTGTGTCACGGCTGGGTGACAGTCATAACACATGCATGGAGAGCCCAACACACAGGATCTCCATGCATGTGCTGTGACACAGCCGCGACACAGCAGCTGCGGTGCCGATCAGCCAGCGCGCTCCATGTATCCGGGTTCCCGCTGTAGTTTATTCGGTAAGCGATATAACTTGCCGAATAAGAAGGAACCCGAACATTCGCTCAGCTCTACCAGTGAGGTTACTGGTCATTAAATGGGTACACACAATAAGAAATCTGCCCATGGCGGACTGACTTTCCCCCGTCCCATCTTCCATGTGCATTGCTGTGTAGATATGGAGGCCGGTCTGCTTCCTACAGAGAGGTCGCCTCCCTTGTATTCGCAGACCGGACCCTGGATTACTGCACATTTGGTAGGACATTACCCAGAGTCTTGTGGGGCTTTTAGAACTCACATTTTATCTTCAAAGCAGATTTTCGGTCCAATGACGTTCGCTGCTCCGCTCACCACTCGGAAGGCAAAGTGCTTATCAGGGCAGGGCTGTGGTAATCCACATTTATATTTCCTGGGCCGCGGGTCTGCGAGGAAACACAGACGAGAGGTCACAGACGGCTAGGGGAGAGGCAGCGACATGAAAGCTTGATATGGCGAACCAGGATAATGCGGATTCAGTCTTAAGGGTCATTTACGAAAGTGGTCAAGCAGGACCATACAACAACTTCGGGGCACAGAGGTGACCCCAGCAATGAGAAGCTCAGCCCTTACAGATTTACAAAACATAGCATTTCCTCCAGTGGCCACTAGGAGGAGCTTGACTGCCTTAGAAGTATAAGGCCATAAGCAATGAGCTCCCCCTAGTGGTGGGTGAAGGGAATGCAGATAGGAGCTCTATAGGGCAGACATATCAATCAGATTTCTGGCATAAATAGAATAAAAAATATTAGCCTGCAGCCAGTGCCGCTAGTGAATGGATTCTAACAGATTTTAGCTCTAGCCCAACAGAGCAGAGGAGTAGAGCAGGTACATCTCCCAGTGACCACAGCCCCCCCATACTCTTCCGCCATTCAAGTAGTCATTTGTGTCTGTTTCGTAAATGATCCTTAGGTCTGCCCACTTCACCGCTGGAGGTGAAGAGCCATTTGTCATCCATGGTGACATGCAGACGCTATGACGATGTGCCAGCGTGATGTGTAATGAGAGCATTCGGGAATTAGAATAGTCACTAATCTCATGTTTTGGCACAAACCACAAGCACACGGCGGATCCGGGTATCGGCATCTCCGTGCACCGTATGGCGGAGAGGTGCCGATATCAGAGATTCTGCACTGATGGCGCCGTGCAGACAGGTGACAGCACCACATGTGAGATGATTGGTGGGTGTAGATTGGTTAGTGGGATAATTAGTCAAGGTGCCCAGTTAGCAGAGGTTAGTACGAGTGTGCCCAGGCTGTATGGAGACACTGGCACATATACTCACCAGCCGTACTCACCACATCCGAACCTGCAGATAATGAGCACAATTAAGACAACATGACAAAAAAAGAAGATACTGGGAGACTACACTGAGTGGCAGTGATCGGGGGACGCAGGGGGTGTACCAGGCTGCACTTACCCCCCATGATTTGCTGTAACCGGGGGAAGCCGTTCTGTGTTCCCAGGATAATTCCAGCTAATATCCATGTCAGGCCCACGGTGAGGAGTACCACAATAATACGCACAGGACCTGCCCGAACACAGAAAAGGCTCAGCGTGTCCAATCACATCGCAGATGACAGGACCTAATAATGGGGCATTCCCATCTCAGTGATGCCATTCATTTCATAATTTCCCAAAAATGAAGGGGTCTGCAGTGCTGATCTACTGCTGCGGCCCTGCCACAGTCTTGTACCGTAACGCTCCTGGCCTGCTGCTGTGTAGGAATACTGCCGCAGGCAACGAGGCGGAGTGAGGTCTCTGCACAGCAACTGGCCGGGGCGCTACTGTGCAAGGAAGAACAGTGCAGAATCAGTGACACGGCCCCTCCATTATTTGGATTCCTGCCTCCACCATTTAAAAAGTTATGGTATATCCTAGCCATACGCCATCACTTTATATGACGGGAACCATCCCTCAAAGAGGCAGCGAACTTACCTGCTAACCGCATAATTCACAGAAGAAGCACAAGTCCTGCCCTAGTGCACTGGGCGCCCCTCTTCTCCTGGCCGTACCTGCATAATTAAAAAAAACACATAAATGGTAAAGATGCACAGTGTGAAACCAATGCAAAATCAAGTCGGACATATCTTCACACATACTGTGAATGCGACTTTCTAAGGCCAGTTTCACGTTTGCGCTTCAGGGCGCAGCGACGGCCTACGCACGGCCGCCACTAAGCCCCGCCCCCTGCGGCGCCTCCGCCGGTAGCTCCGCCTCCGGGCGCATGACGCTGCATGCGTCCCCTATCTTTATCACTGAGGACGCAGGCCGTGCGCAGTATGCGTTTTTGCGGCGCCTGCGTCCTTTTGACGGTGCGCCGACCATCGCCAAACGCAACCTGTTGCAATTTGGTTGCGCTCGGCGCACCGTCAAAAGGACGCAGGCACCGCCAAACGCATACTGCGCACGGCCTGCGTCCTCAGTGCTAAAGATAGGGGATGCATGACGCATGCAGCGTCATGCGCCCGGAGGCGGAGCTACCGGCGGAGGTGCGGCAGGGGGCTGGGCTTAGCGGCGGCCGTATGCAGGCCGTCGCTGCGCCCTGAAGCGCAAATATGAAACCGGCCTAACCTAACCTGGTGGTTGGCGCTTATAGCAAGAGAGTATTTCTGATACATATAGCAGGGCTGCAGCCCTGCTCCATGTATCAGAGGCGATTGGGCAAGTGCAGCTTCTAGTCTCCGATGGAAACTATTGAAGAAAGCAAAAAAAAAAAAAAAAAGTTTTTAAAAATATTAAAAGTAGAAAAAAATATAAAAGTTCAAATCAACCCATTCAAAATAAAAAAAAAACAAAAAAAAAAAAAACACAAACCTACACATATTTGTATCGTCGCGTTCAGTATCGCCCAATCAATATAGAAAAAGAATAAACGGTGTATCGAGAAAAAAAAAAAAAAATCGAAACGCCAGAAATACGTTTTTTTGGTTGCTGCAATATTGCAACAAAATGCAATAACGGGTGATCAAAAGATAGTATCTGCACCAAAACAGTATCAATAAAAAAGGCAGCTTGGCGCACAAGAAATAAGCCCTCACCCAACCCCAGATCACGAAAAATGGAGACGCTATGGGTCTCGGAAAATGGCAATTTTTTTTTTTTTTTTTTTTTTTTTTTTTACAAACTTTGGATTTTTTTTCACCACTTAGATAAAAAAAAAAAAAAAAAAGAACCTAGACATGTTTGGTTTCTATGAACTCGTAATGACCTGGAGAATCATAATGGCAGGTCAGATTTAGCATTTAGTGAACCTAGTAAAAAAAAAAAAAAAAAGCCAAACAAAAAAACAAGTGTGGGATTGCCCTTTTTTTTTTGCAATTTCACTGCACTTGGAATTTTTTTTCCAGTTTTCTGTTAAACGACATGGAAAATCAATGGTGTCGTTCAAAAGTACAACTCATCCCGCAAAAAAAAGCCCTCATATGGCCATATTTATGGAAAAAAAAAAAAGTTATGGCTCTGGGAAGGGGAGCAAAAAACGAAAATGCAAAACGAAAAATACCCCTGGTCGTTAAGGGGTTAATTAAACTGATAGGACCTGACTTGTAAAGGTACACACCTGTCTATATATGACCTCACAGCTCACAGTGCATGTCAGACCAAATGAGAATCATGAGGTCAAAGGAACTGGCCAAGGAGCTCAGAGACAGAATTGTGGCAAGGCACAGATCTGGCCAAGGTTACAAAAGAATTTCTGCAGTACTCAAGGTTCATAAGAGCACAGTGGCCTCCATAATCCTTAACTGGAAGAAGTTTGGGACCACCAGAAGTCTTCCTAGATCTGTCAAACTGAGCAATCGTGGGAGAAGAGCCTTGGTGAGAGAGGAAAAGAAGAACCCCAAGATCACTGTGGCTGAGCTCCACAGATGCAGTAGGGAGATGGGAGAAAGTTCCACAAAGTCAACTATCACTGCAGCCCTCCACCAGTCGGGCCTTTATGGCAGTGTGGCCCGACGGAAACCTCTCCTCAGTGCCAGACATATGAAAGCCCGCATAGAGATTGCTAAAAACATATGAAGGACTCCCAGACTACAGATAATAATAATAATCTTTATTTTTATATAGCGCTAACATATTCCGCAGCGCTTTACAGACATTATCATCACTGTCCCCGATGGGACTCACAATCTAAATTCCCTATCGGTATGTCTTTGGAATGTGGGAGGAAACCGGAGTGCCCGGAGGAAACCCACGCAGACACGGGGAGAACATACAAACCTTGCAGATGTTGTCCTTGGTGGGATTTGAACCCAGGACTCCAGCGCTGCAATGCTAACCACTGAGCCACCATGCTGCTGTATATTGAAAGTCACTGGTAAGGTAATAGAGGGAAGATATGTGTCACTGCGCTTAATGGCATCAGCACTTGCATAATGTGCTGGTTTCATGTGGGACCCTCATAGAGCGGGTGGGAGGAGGTCCGCATTATCCCCACCTGCAGACCTGCCAGGACCTGTGATGTCATGATCATGTGGTCAGTCACATGATGGAAAGAGTCACATGGTCTGGGCTTCAAATAAATGGGCTCTACAGGCAGTCTGGTTTGAGCAACATTGGAGAGAGGAGTCTCCAGTGGTTTGGTGCCTTGTGGGGAAGAAAGACTGACCCTGTATTGCTCCAGAGCGGGGTGCCATCAGCAACGTATGGACTGTGTTGCAGCATTTTGCTCTCTTTGGTGTTTTCCTGTTTTATCCGGAAAGGCTGAGTTTATTTTTCCCCTCGTGGTGTTGGTGTATGCTGCCTTATAATAAACCAACGAGGATTTAAAGAGATAGTGTTCTCATTTTTTCTACCTCCGCATGAGCTGAACTACCACAATATACATGATGGAATGAGTATAGCAGGTCTTGTGGAAATAATTTGGTAACTTCACATTACCCCACTAGGTGTCAGTGCTGTTACGCTTTAGGGACCCTGGTGGTCTAGTGGTGTGCAACGTGGCATTGTACTATGTCCTGATGGCCATACAGAAAGCCATCTCTCCCAACTCCCTCCACACACAAGTGTTTGGTTACGCCGAGCATTTATATGTTCCCAACTGGGTGAGCAGAAATACCCCCGGTCAGAGAGGTGTAGTTTTGGCTTCTCTCCCCTGGAAACAACTGGGTGATAAAATTTCAAGTACCAGATCCTCATCTCCATTGACATCTGTCAGGGAGAATCACAAGACCCCCACATATACATCAGATCAGCCAGGCTCATCAAATTGACCAACTTTCATCTTTTGTGTATGGGGGCAGCCTTATGTGTTGCAACGACTTATTATATAACTCCCCCCCCCCCCCCTCAGCCGCCACCCACCAAAAAAAAAAAAAAAAATGCCCAAGACGCAGAAAATTAAATTTACACCCAAAATAAAACCAGATCAAAACCTTGGAGAAAAAAAATTGCACTTAAAATAAATTCCAAGCTCCTCACCTCTCCCAAGCAAGGGGGAAGGACAGATGTCTAGACCGGTTACCGGGGTTTGGATGCAGCCCCTCTTTCCCTGAATCTCCACACAATTCAGGTGGACTATGTATATATGGCTGTAATCTGCCGTCTCCATTCCCCAGGACTGGTCACCTCCATGTGAGCGATATCAGCAGATCCGCCAGTACCCTGCACCCAGCTGCAGACCTTGGATACATTTGGCCTAAAGCATTGGTCTCCAACCTGTAGGTCCCCAGCTGTTGCAGAACTACAACCCCCAGCATGTCCTGACGGCCGAGCACTCACGCAGTATTCGGTCACAACACCCAAGGGCCATCCTGTATATGCAGTCTGGTCCGGTTTCAGACATGGCTTCTGTCACTCCCATTCACTACAGTAGCCCCCCTATGTATGAGGCCAGGGGGCTGATGAACAAAATGCTGGGAGTTGTAGTCTTGCAACAGCTGGAGTCATGACATAATTGTTTTACTGAGAAGAGAGATTCCCCTTACAACTCGGCTTCGTGGAACAGCAGAGACGAGTCTGACCGGCCTCCTCTACCTGCAGGGAACGTCCCGATGCTGTCACGGGGCAGGGTCATCAGAGAAAGCGACTGTGGTGTCGGCTCAGGTGTGTGACGCATTGCCATAGGCAATCATGGTATATTATAAGACTGCTTGTAATGCCACACGCCGATTACAACGAGAGGCTTATAAGCCATAGCGCTCACGGCTGGCGTCTGGGTGCGGCGCACAATGAGCAGAACAGTGCAGAGAATGGGTTATTAAAAATGTCATACACACTTCCAGAAGAGCAGCAGAACAGTGAAATGAGGTGTACTCGCCTGCTCCCACCCCGTGCATTCAGAACCGGCCACTTTCCTCACAGACAGAAATGGAGGCCTGTTTTTTGGTTACCTGACCGCTGAGGGTTGATTGGCTGCAGTGGTCACAAGAGGAATACAAGACATCACTGCTGCAGCCAAGAATAAGCACTGACTGGGAGCCGACCTGTGAACGGGCTGCAGGCTGTCTCATGCTACCGGTACAGACAAGAACACGTTAAAAGGAAAACTGGAGAAGAATCTGTTGGGAAAGATTATGGGACCACCATTCCCATTTTGGGGGTCTCTCCGGTGCTCCTGTTCACAATCACTTCTACTTCCTAACTGGGTAGATCAATATCCCTGAAGTGTAAGGGACGCGGGTTTATACGGTGAGGTCGGGGTCACACATAGCGCTCCCCGTGTGCCCCACAGAGAGGTCGCTCATTGACCGGTAACGGCCGCGTGGTTTCGGCATTACCAATAGGCCGGACGTGAGGCATCCACTGCCAATGATGCAGAGCGGGGCCCCGGTGACACTCATCATCCATCCACACCGCAGGTTATAGTGATCGATCATTAACTGATAATCTCACCGTGGAAACAGGCTGCCCATCCCCCAACGAGAAAACCCACTTGATCGTCAGGTGAAACGATGCCTGTGTACATAGGCTCTCAGACGAGCGTCAGCATCACGCCCTGTATACATACCTATAGGAAACTGCTTCTACGCTATAAGCGACCCCACAGCCTAATCCTTCAAGGAATTGTCCACCTGTGAGGACCATTATTTGTTTTCTCAAAAGCATGTATTTTGGGCCTTAAAAAATATATTTTTTTCCAATTGGGCTTCACTAAAAATTTGGCAGTTTGGCTTTTACAGTCTCAGTTTCCCACCACAACGACCTTTGATGTGGTCTGTGGTCATAAATCATCTGAGAGGAGCTCAGAAAAAGACAGATAAAGGAAGAGTATCTAAAGCCCCAGCAGAATGAACTCACTGATGGATCTCAGTTTACTCAATCTGCAGCCAGCAACAGAGAGGCTACAGAAGGCAAATGGTGCAAACTTTTTAATGGTACCCATCTGCAAAAGTGATTTTTTTTTTCTTCTTTTAAACCTAAAAATAAAAATTATTTGTCTGCAAAAGGTGGAAAACCTCTTTAAGTGTTGCTTTAGTTTTTTTTGTGTGCAGTGTATACATCAAAACGGAGACCAAACACGTGATGAGTATAGGGTGCATTACATGAAAACTAGACAGAAGCAACCCTGGTTGCCAGGCAGCGCATCCATAGCGACAGGCCTCAGATTACTGAGATCAGCTCTGGTTACTAGGATGCACATCCATAGCAACCGGTCTCAAATTACCAAGATCAGCCATCCATCATCCATAGCGACCAGCCTAAGATTACTGAGATTAGCCCTGGTTCTTAGGCATCACATCTATAGTAGCGACCGACCTCAGATTACTGAGATGAGCCATTGGTACTATGCAGCAAATCCATAGCAACTGGTCTTAGACTTTTCAGATCCGCCCTAGTCATTTCCAGCACATCTATTGCGACAGGACTAAGATCACCGAGATCAGCCCTGGTTGCCAGAAGCTCATCAATAACTACCAGCCTCAGTTCAGCCCTGGTTGCTAGGCAACACATCCATGCCATCCAGTCTCAGATTATTCAGATAAACCTTGGTTGCTAGGCAGCAGATCCATACCATCCAGTCTCAGATTAATCCGATCAACCCTGGTTAAGAAGCAGCACGTCCATAACAGCTGGCCTCAGATTACTGAGATCAGCCCTGGTTACCAGGCAGCACTTCCATAGTAACCAGCCTCAGATTACTGAGATCAGCCCTGGTTACCAAGTAGCACTTCCATAGTAACCAGCCTCAGATTACTGAGATCAGCCCTGGTTACCAGGCAGCATATCTGTAGCAACTAGTCTTAGATCAGCCCAAACCTAACTTACCACTAATCAATGGAAGCCCGCCACCATCAGCCCCTCGTATACACCAGGTGTAGCCCACTCTAACTACTTGCTCACGCTACAAACAAATAGTTTATGTGCATGAATGTATATGGTTGCTATGGTAACAGGCTGCACCATAACCTCGTCCTGAAAAATTCGCCAAACTTACAAAAGTTTTCCAACCACATACACTGCCCCGGACAAGTGCCAGCACGTTTGTGCAGTACTTGGCGTGCTGGGACTTGTAGTACCACGACGGATTTTGGCCGCTTAGTACGGCACTTCCGCACTAGCTGCATACACGGCGCCTGTGCCGGGCACTCACCTGCGACCGCTAATGTCCCGCTATATCCCAGCAGCAGCTCCCGCTGCTAAGATAGTCGGAAGTGTGTGTCCACTCAGCGACCCCGGGAGGAGGAGGCGTGTACGCGAAAACTCCGAATATGATTGGTTGTGAAGAGCACGACTCGACATTGATTGGCCGTTCATTTAACCAATGGCAAAGCGCGTCCTTTTTTTCCCCACTACGGACACCGCGAGGAATCAAGGTGAGATTTCTTTTCCTGCGGCGGCCATATTGCTACACCCAAACTGCAGACGTTTTTATTCTTCGCTCTTTGAATGGAGGTCAATTGAGGCCAATTCCAGTGTTGTACTATTCCCTCATTGTGATGTTAGAGCTGCATCGTCCACGTCATAAGGAGATTTGTGAAGATTTAGACTTCATGAACTGAGCTCAGAAATGTCCTGAGAGCCAAATAAGAGCGCAGTGCCATGTGATACCGCTGTAACCAGACCTCCAACGCTGGAGGAGAGAAAGAGGGTCTCCTCTATCTACAGCGTCACCCACCACCCAGACAGAAATAGTGCCCTAACGATGGTCACTCGTGTTCCCACACAGTGCACGGTACGCCCTAAAGATGTGCCTCTTTACATAGTATTATGTCCCCACAGTGCCCCTTCCACACACAGTATGATGTCCACACAGTGCCCCTCCCACACACAGTACGATGTCCCCACAGTGCCCCTCCCACACAGTACGATGTCCCCACAGTGCCCCTCCCACACACAGTACGATGGCCCCACAGTGCCCCTCCCACACACAGTACGATGTCCCCACAGTGCCCCTCCCACACACAGTACGATGTCCCCACAGTGCCCCTCCCACACACGGTACGATGTCCCCACAGTGCCCCTCCCACGCACGGTACTATGTCCCCACAGTGCCCCTCCCACGCACGGTACTATGTCCCCACAGTGCCCCTCCCACGCACGGTACGATGTCCCCACAGTGCCCCTCCCACGCACGGTACGATGTCCACACAGTGCCCCTCCCACGCACGGTACGATGTCCCCACAGTGCCCCTCCCACGCACGGTACGATGTCCCCACAGTGCCCCTCCCACGCACGGTACGATGTCCCCACAGTGCCCCTCCCACGCACGGTACTATGTCCCCACAGTGCCCCTCCCACGCACGGTACGATGTCCCCACAGTGCCCCTCCCACGCACGGTACGATGTCCCCACAGTGCCCCTCCCACGCACGGTACGATGTCCCCACAGTGCCCCTCCCACGCACGGTACGATGTCCCCACAGTGCCCCTCCCACGCACGGTACGATGTCCCCACAGTGCCCCTCCCACGCACGGTACGATGTCCACACAGTGCCCCTCCCACGCACGGTACGATGTCCACACAGTGCCCCTCCCACGCACGGTACGATGTCCACACAGTGCCCCTCCCACGCACGGTACGATGTCCACACAGTGCCCCTCCCACGCACGGTACGATGTCCACACAGTGCCCCTCCCACGCACGGTAAGATGTCCACACAGTGCCCCTCCCACGCACGGTAAGATGTCCACACAGTGCCCCTCCCACGCACGGTACGATGTCCCCACAGTGCCCCTCCCACGCACGGTACGATGTCCCCACAGTGCCCCTCCCACGCACGGTACGATGTCCCCACAGTGCCCCTCCCACGCACGGTACGATGTCCCCACAGTGCCCCTCCCACGCACGGTACGATGTCCCCACAGTGCCCCTCCCACGCACGGTACTATGTCCCCACAGTGCCCCTCCCACGCACGGTACTATGTCCCCACAGTGCCCCTCCCACGCACGGTACGATGTCCCCACAGTGCCCCTCCCACGCACGGTACGATGTCCCCACAGTGCCCCTCCCACGCACGGTACGATGTCCCCACAGTGCCCCTCCCACGCACGGTACGATGTCCCCACAGTGCCCCTCCCACGCACGGTACGATGTCCCCACAGTGCCCCTCCCACGCACGGTACGATGTCCACACAGTGCCCCTCCCACGCACGGTACGATGTCCACACAGTGCCCCTCCCACGCACGGTACGATGTCCACACAGTGCCCCTCCCACGCACGGTACGATGTCCACACAGTGCCCCTCCCACGCACGGTACGATGTCCACACAGTGCCCCTCCCACGCACGGTACGATGTCCACACAGTGCCCCTCCCACGCACGGTACGATGTCCACACAGTGCCCCTCCCACGCACGGTACGATGTCCACACAGTGCCCCTCCCACGCACGGTACGATGTCCACACAGTGCCCCTCCCACGCACGGTACGATGACCACACAGTGCCCCTCCCACGCACGGTACGATGTCCACACATTGCCCCTCCCACGCACGGTACGATGTCCCCACAGTGCCCCTCCCACGCACGGTACGATGTCCCCACAGTGCCCCTCCCACGCACGGTACGATGTCCACACAGTGCCCCTCCCACGCACGGTACGATGTCCACACAGTGCCCCTCCCACGCACGGTACGATGTCCACACAGTGCCCCTCCCACGCACGGTACGATGTCCCCAAAGTGCCCCTCCCACGCACGGTACGATGTCCCCACAGTGCCCCTCCCACGCACGGTACGATGTCCCCCACAGTGCCCCTCCCACGCACGGTATGATGTCCCCCACAGTGCCTCTCCCACGCACGGTATGATGTCCCCACAGTGCCCTTCCCACGCACAGTATGATATCCCCACAGTGCCCCTCCTACACAGTATGATGTCCCCACAGTGCCCCCCATAAAGTATGATGTCCCCACAGTGCCCCCAATACAGTATGATGTCCCCACAGTGCCCCTCCCACGCACAGTATGATGTCCCCACAGTGCCCCTCCCACGCACAGTATGATGTCCCCACAGTGCCCTTCCCACGCACAGTATGATGTCCCCACAGTGCCCCTCCCACACAGTATGATGTCCCCACAGTGCCCCCATAAATTATGATGTCCCCACAGTGCCCCTCCCACACACAGTATGATGTCCCCACAGTGCCCCTCCCACGCACAGTATTATGTCCCCCACAGTGCCCCTCCCACGCACAGTATGTCTACACAGTGCCCCTCCCACACACATTGATGTCCCCACAGTGCCCCTCCTACACAGTATGATGTCCCCACAGTGCCCCCAATACAGTATGATGTCCCCACAGTGCCCCTCCCACGCACAGTATGATGTCCCCACAGTGCCCCTCCCACGCACAGTATGATGTCCCCACAGTGCCCTTCCCACGCACAGTATGATGTCCCCACAGTGCCCCTCCCACACAGTATGATGTCCCCACAGTGCCCCCATAAAGTATGATGTCCCCACAGTGCCCCTCCCACACACAGTATGATGTCCCCAAAGTGCCCCTCCCACGCACAGCATGATGTCCCCACAGTGCCCCTCCCACGCACAGTATGATGTCCCCACAGTGCCCCCATAAAGTATGATGTCCCCAAAGTGCCCCTCCCACACACAGTATGATGTCCCCACATTGCCCCTCCCACACACAGTATGATGTCCCCACAGTGCCCCTCCCACACACAGTATGATGTCTACACAGTGCCCCTCCCACACAGTATATCCCCACAGTGCCCCCATAAAGTATGATGTCCCCACAGTGCCCCCAATACAGTATGATGTCCCCAAAGTGCCCCTCCCACGCACATTATGATGTCCCCCACAGTGCCCCTCCCACGCACAGTATGATGTCCCCCACAGTGCCCCTCCCACGCACAGTATGATGTCTACACAGTGCCCCTCCCACACACATTATGATGTCTCCACAGTGCCCCTCCTACACAGTATGATGTCCCCACAGTGCCCCCATAAAGTATGATGTCCCCACAGTGCCCCCAATACAGTATGATGTCCCCAAAGTGCCCCTCCCACACACAGTATGATGTCCCCACAGTGCCCCTCCCACGCACAGTATGATGTCCCCCACAGTGCCCCTCCCACGCACAGTATGATGTCTACACAGTGCCCCTACCACACACATTATGATGTCCCCACAGTGCCCCTCCCACACAGTATGATGTCCCCACAGTGCCCCCATAAAGTATGATGTCCCCACAGTGCCCCCAATACAGTATGATGTCCCCACAGTGCCCCTCCCACGCACAGTATGATGTCCCCACAGTGCCCCTCCCACGCACAGTATGATTTCCCCACAGTGCCCTTCCCACGCACAGTATGTCCCCACAGTGCCCCTCCCACACAGTATGATGTCCCCACAGTGCCCCCATAGAGTATGTCCCCACAGTGCCCCTCCCACACACAGTATGATGTCCCCAAAGTGCCCCTCCCACGCACAGCATGATGTCCCCACAGTGCCCCTCCCACGCACAGTATGATGTCCCCAGTGTCCCTATAAAGTATGATGTCCCCAAAGTGCCCCTCCCACGCACAGTATGATGTCCCCACAGTGCCCCTCCCACACACAGTATGATGTCCCCCACAGTGCCCCTCCCACGCACAGTATGTCTACACAGTGCCCCTCCCACACAAATTATGATGTCCCCACAGTGCCCCTCCTACACAGTATGATGTCCCCACAGTGCCCCCATAAAGTATGATGTCCCCACAGTGCCCCCAATACAGTATGATGTCCCCACAGTGCCCCTCCCACGCACAGTATGATGTCCCCACAGTGCCCTTCCCACGCACAGTATGATGTCCCCACAGTGCCCCTCCCACACAGTATGATGTCCCCACAGTGCCCCCATAAAGTATGATGTCCCCACAGTGCCCCTCCCACACACAGTATGATGTCCCCAAAGTGCCCCTCCCACGCACAGCATGATGTCCCCACAGTGCCCCTCCCACGCACAGTATGATGTCCCCACAGTGCCCCCATAAAGTATGATGTCCCCAAAGTGCCCCTCCCACACACAGTATGATGTCCCCACATTGCCCCTCCCACACACAGTATAATGTCCCCACAGTGCCCCTCCCGCACACAGTATGATGTCTACACAGTGCCCCTCCCACACAGTATATCCCCACAGTGCCCCCATAAAGTATGATGTCCCCACAGTGCCCCCAATACAGTATGATGTCCCCAAAGTGCCCCTCCCACGCACATTATGATGTCCCCCACAGTGCCCCTCCCACGCACAGTATGATGTCCCCCACAGTGCCCCTCCCACGCACAGTATGATGTCTACACAGTGCCCCTCCCACACACATGATGTCTCCACAGTGCCCCTCCTACACAGTATGATGTCCCCACAGTGCCCCCATAAAGTATGATGTCCCCACAGTGCCCCCAATACAGTATGATGTCCCCAAAGTGCCCCTCCCACACACAGTATGATGTCCCCACAGTGCCCCTCCCACGCACAGTATGATGTCCCCCACAGTGCCCCTCCCACGCACAGTATGATGTCTACACAGTGCCCCTCCCACACACATTATGATGTCCCCACAGTGCCCCTCCCACACAGTATGATGTCCCCACAGTGCCCCCATAAAGTATGATGTCCCCACAGTGCCCCCAATACAGTATGATGTCCCCACAGTGCCCCTCCCACGCACAGTATGATGTCCCCACAGTGCCCCTCCCACGCACAGTATGATTTCCCCACAGTTCCCTTCCCACGCACAGTATGTCCCCACAGTGCCCCTCCCACACAGTATGATGTCCCCACAGTGCCCCCATAGAGTATGTCCCCACAGTGCCCCTCCCACACACAGTATGATGTCCCCAAAGTGCCCCTCCCACGCACAGCATGATGTCCCCACAGTGCCCCTCCCACGCACAGTATGATGTCCCCAGTGTCCCTATAAAGTATGATGTCCCCAAAGTGCCCCTCCCACACACAGTATGATGTCCCCACAGTGCCCCTCCCACACACAGTATGATGTCCCCCACAGTGCCCCTCCCACGCACAGTATGTCTACACAGTGCCCCTCCCACACAAATTATGATGTCCCCACAGTGCCCCTCCTACACAGTATGATGTCCCCACAGTGCCCCCATAAAGTATGATGTCCCCACAGTGCCCCCAATACAGTATGATGTCCCCACAGTGCCCCTCCCACGCACAGTATGATGTCCCCACAGTGCCCTTCCCACGCACAGTATGATGTCCCCACAGTGCCCCTCCCACACAGTATGTCCCCACAGTGCCCCCATAAAGTATGATGTCCCCACAGTGCCCCTCCCACACACAGTATGATGTCCCCAAAGTGCCCCTCCCACGCACGGTACGATGTCCACACAGTGCCCCTCCCACGCACGGTACGATGTCCACACAGTGCCCATCCCACGCACGGTACGATGTCCACACAGTGCCCCTCCCACGCACGGTACGATGTCCACACAGTGCCCCTCCCACGCACGGTACGATGTCCACACAGTGCCCCTCCCACGCACGGTACGATGTCCACACAGTGCCCCTCCCACGCACGGTATGATGACCACACAGTGCCCCTCCCACGCACGGTACGATGTCCACACATTGCCCCTCCCACGCACGGTACGATGTCCCCACAGTGCCCCTCCCACGCACGGTACGATGTCCCCACAGTGCCCCTCCCACGCACGGTACGATGTACACACAGTGCCCCTCCCACCCACGGTACGATGTCCACACAGTGCCCCTCCCACGCACGGTACGATGTCCACACAGTGCCCCTCCCACGCACGGTACGATGTCCCCAAAGTGCCCCTCCCACGCACGGTACGATGTCCCCACAGTGCCCCTCCCACGCACAGTATGATGTCCCCCACAGTGCCCCTCCCACGCACAGTATGATGTCCCCCACAGTGCCCCTCCCACGCACAGTATGATGTCCCCACAGTGCCCTTCCCACGCACAGTATGATATCCCCACAGTGCCCCTCCTACACAGTATGATGTCCCCACAGTGCCCCCATAAAGTATGATGTCCCCACAGTGCCCCCAATACAGTATGATGTCCCCACAGTGCCCCTCCCACGCACAGTATGATGTCCCCACAGTGCCCCTCCCACGCACAGTATGATGTCCCCACAGTGCCCTTCCCACGCACAGTATGATGTCCCCACAGTGCCCCTCCCACACAGTATGATGTCCCCACAGTGCCCCCAAAAAGTATGATGTCCCCACAGTGCCCCTCCCACACACAGTATGATGTCCCCACAGTGCCCCTCCCACGCACAGTATTATGTCCCCCACAGTGCCCCTCCCACGCACAGTATGTCTACACAGTGCCCCTCCCACACACATTGATGTCCCCACAGTGCCCCTCCTACAGAGTATGATGTCCCCACAGTGCCCCCAATACAGTATGATGTCCCCACAGTGCCCCTCCCACGCACAGTATGATGTCCCCACAGTGCCCCTCCCACGCACAGTATGATGTCCCCACAGTGCCCTTCCCACGCACAGTATGATGTCCCCACAGTGCCCCTCCCACACAGTATGATGTCCCCACAGTGCCCCCATAAAGTATGATGTCCCCACAGTGCCCCTCCCACACACAGTATGATGTCCCCAAAGTGCCCCTCCCACGCACAGCATGATGTCCCCACAGTGCCCCTCCCACGCACAGTATGATGTCCCCACAGTGCCCCCATAAAGTATGATGTCCCCAAAGTGCCCCTCCCACACACAGTATGATGTCCCCACATTGCCCCTCCCACACACAGTATGATGTCCCCACAGTGCCCCTCCCACACACAGTATGATGTCTACACAGTGCCCCTCCCACACAGTATATCCCCACAGTGCCCCCATAAAGTATGATGTCCCCACAGTGCCCCCAATACAGTATGATGTCCCCAAAGTGCCCCTCCCACGCACAGTATGATGTCCCCCACAGTGCCCCTCCCACGCACAGTATGATGTCCCCCACAGTGCCCCTCCCACGCACAGTATGATGTCTACACAGTGCCCCTCCCACACACATTATGATGTCTCCACAGTGCCCCTCCTACACAGTATGATGTCCCCACAGTGCCCCCATAAAGTATGATGTCCCCACAGTGCCCCCAATACAGTATGATGTCCCCAAAGTGCCCCTCCCACACACAGTATGATGTCCCCACAGTGCCCCTCCCACGCACAGTATGATGTCCCCCACAGTGCCCCTCCCACGCACAGTATGATGTCTACACAGTGCCCCTCCCACACACATTATGATGTCCCCACAGTGCCCCTCCCACACAGTATGATGTCCCCACAGTGCCCCCATAAAGTATGATGTCCCCACAGTGCCCCCAATACAGTATGATGTCCCCACAGTGCCCCTCCCACGCACAGTATGATGTCCCCACAGTGCCCCTCCCACGCACAGTATGATGTCCCCACAGTGCCCTTCCCACGCACAGTATGTCCCCACAGTGCCCCTCCCACACAGTATGATGTCCCCACAGTGCCCCCATAGAGTATGTCCCCACAGTGCCCCTCCCACACACAGTATGATGTCCCCAAAGTGCCCCTCCCACGCACAGCATGGTGTCCCCACAGTGCCCCTCCCACGCACAGTATGATGTCCCCAGTGTCCCTATAAAGTATGATGTCCCCAAAGTGCCCCTCCCACGCACAGTATGATGTCCCCACAGTGCCCCTCCCACACACAGTATGATGTCCCCCACAGTGCCCCTCCCACGCACAGTATGTCTACACAGTGCCCCTCCCACACAAATTATGATGTCCCCACAGTGCCCCTCCTACACAGTATGATGTCCCCACAGTGCCCCCATAAAGTATGATGTCCCCACAGTGCCCCCAATACAGTATGATGTCCCCACAGTGCCCCTCCCACGCACAGTATGATGTCCCCACAGTGCCCCTCCCACGCACAGTATGATGTCCCCACAGTGCCCTTCCCACGCACAGTATGATGTCCCCACAGTGCCCCTCCCACACAGTATGTCCCCACAGTGCCCCCATAAAGTATGATGTCCCCACAGTGCCCCTCCCACACACAGTATGATGTCCCCAAAGTGCCCCTCCCACGCACAGCATGATGTCCCCACAGTGCCCCTCCCACGCACAGTATGATGTCCCCACAGTGCCCCCATAAAGTATGATGTCCCCAAAGTGCCCCTCCCACGCACAGTATGATGTTCCCACAGTGCCCCTGCCACACAGTATGATGTCCCCACAGTGCCCCCAATACAGTATGATGTCCCCAAAGTGCCCCTCCCACACACACAGTATGATGTCCCCACATTGCCCCTCCCACACACAGTATGATGTCCCCACAGTGCCCCTCCCACACACAGTATGATGTCTACACAGTGCCCCTCCCACACAGTATATCCCCACAGTGCCCCCATAAAGTATGATGTCCCCACAGTGCCCCCAATACAGTATGATGTCCCCAAAGTGCCCCTCCCACGCACAGTATGATGTCCCCCACAGTGCCCCTCCGACGCACAGTATGATGTCCCCCACAGTGCCCCTCCCACGCACAGTATGATGTCTACACAGTGCCCCTCCCACACACATTATGATGTCTCCACAGTGCCCCTCCTACATAGTATGATGTCCCCACAGTGCCCCCATAAAGTATGATGTCCCCACAGTGCCCCCAATACAGTATGATGTCCCCAAAGTGCCCCTCCCACACACAGTATGATGTCCCCACAGTGCCCCTCCCACGCACAGTATGATGTCCCCCACAGTGCCCCTCCCACGCACAGTATGATGTCTACACAGTGCCCCTCCCACACACATTATGATGTCCCCACAGTGCCCCTCCTACACAGTATGATGTCCCCACAGTGCCCCCATAAAGTATGATGTCCCCACAGTGCCCCCAATACAGTATGATGTCCCCACAGTGCCCCTCCCACGCACAGTATGATGTCCCCACAGTGCCCTTCCCACGCACAGTATGATGTCCCCACAGTGCCCCTCCCACACAGTATGATGTCCCCACAGTGCCACCATAGAGTATGATGTCCCCACAGTGCCCCTCCCACACAGTATGATGTCCCCAAAGTGCCCCTCCCACGCACAGCATGATGTCCCCACAGTGCCCCTCCCACGCACAGTATGATGTCCCCACAGTGCCCCTATAAAGTATGATGTCCCCAAAGTGCCCCTCCCACGCACAGTATGATGTTCCCACAGTGCCCCTCCCACACAGTATGATGTCCCCACAGTGCCCCAATACAGTATGATGTCCCCAAAGTGCCCCTCCCACACACAGTATGATGTCCCCACATTGCCCCTCCCACACACAGTATGATGTCCCCACAGTGCCCCTCCCACACAGTATGATGTCTACACAGTGCCCCTCCCACACACAGTATGATGTCCCCAGAGTGCCCCTTCCACACACAGTATGATGTCCCCACAGTGCCCCTCCCACACACAGTATGATGTGCCCCTCCCACACACAGTATGATGTCCCCACAGTGCCCCTCCCACACACAGTATGATGTCCCCACAGTGCCCCCATAAAGTATGATGTCCCCACAGTGCCCCCAATACAGTATGATGTCCACACAGTGCCCCTCCCACGCACGGTACGATGTCCCCACAGTGCCCCTCCCACGCACGGTACGATGTCCCCACAGTGCCCCTCCCACGCACGGTACGATGTCCCCACAGTGCCCCTCCCACGCACGGCACGATGTCCCCACAGTGCCCCTCCCACGCACGGTACGATGTCCACACAGAGCCCCTCCCACGCACGGTATGATGTCCACACAGTGCCCCTCCCACGCACGGTACGATGTCCACACAGTGCCCCTCCCACGCACGGTACGATGTCCACACAGTGCCCCTCCCACGCACGGTACGATGTCCACACAGTGCCCCTCCCACGCACGGTACGATGTCCACACAGTGCCCCTCCCACGCACGGTACGATGTCCACACAGTGCCCCTCCCACGCACGGTACGATGTCCACACAGTGCCCCTCCCACGCACGGTACGATGTCCACACAGTGCCCCTCCCACGCACGGTACGATGTCCACACAGTGCCCCTCCCACGCACGGTACGATGTCCACACATTGCCCCTCCCACGCACGGTACGATGTCCCCACATTGCCCCTCCCACGCACGGTACGATGTCCCCACAGTGCCCCTCCCACGCACGGTACGATGTCCCCACAGTGCCCCTCCCACGCACGGTACGATGTCCCCACAGTGCCCCTCCCACGCACGGTACGATGTCCCCAGTCGGATGCGCCGGCTTTAGGTGGCCACATATGACCTATCTCCAAACGTATGGGACCCCATAGAGCCTGCACATCAGTGCACAGGATGTATGCCTCCATGCACAGGGCTCTGCCATGTGCATGGGGCTTAAGGGTGAGTTCACACGTTGGCATTAGATCATGTTCTTTGTTGTAATATATGCCAAGTCTTAGCGAGAGACGTGGCTTGTGGCCATTGATTCAGCCTGTTGTAAGGCAGAACTTGCAGATTTCTCCAGTAAGTACTCGCTAAACCGGTTTTGTAAAATGCAGCCTCACCTGCTGGTCAATTCCTTCTTGGCAATTCCCTAATCCCCATATATTTAGTTGGGGATTATGGGAAATGTGAAAGGCGAGGACGGTGTTTGGCGGTATATTTGGGTATGTGCCATAATTACTGATGACAACGATCTGCTCGTATCTTTTTATTTAGTCATATGTGTTAGTAACCTACTTTTATAAGCTGGTAACTCATGTATGCAGCAGCTGCAGCGGTCACGTGCAGGTAATCAGCACATTATCTCTGCAGAACCGCTGACAACAGTAGATTCACCAGGTACTCACCAGGTGATTTTTATCTTTTTTTTTCAAGCCCCCAGCTTTTTGGAAATCTTTTCTCCTAAGTCACATTGCAAGAGTCAATATTGACTTTTTGGATCGCTGCTTCCAATAGGTGGCGCTAGAGTTCTAGTCCTCTTCTTCTCTGAAGAGACAATTTACATAGGAAATCTTGTAAAAATCCCAAATAAAGATCCCTTTAAAGACGACCTTCCACCAAATCTTTCAAATTGAACTAAACAAACCATGTAATAGTAACTGCAGAGCAGAATAAAATGTTTTTTTTTATTTTGCTTTTCCATTGTGGAGATATCATCTATTAAATTATTAGCATCTAATAATTTAACTTTAGTTAAGTGCAAGTGGGTGTTCTTAGGTAGTTTTCACTGGGGGTGTGTACTTCTGCTCCTGTATGACGCTGACCAATTATAAGCAGGCAGCAACATAGAAGTGCAGAAGGACTTGTGATGATGTCACCATGGTCACATGACCTGAGCCCACAAGTTCCTGACAGCCAGAGTTGGCAGGCTAAATAAAAAGAAACTTTGCAGCTGTTCTGTTTTTACAATGTTTCTGGTAAATTTGTTTTAAGGCTCAGTACACTTACAGTCATTTATATTAATTTTTTTGTGGTTATAGTAGAGCAAGGTATTGTATAAGCTATGAAACCCATCCAGGTCTGAGATTTAAAGGTGTACTAACATTGGAGTAGTATCCAAAAAGACAAAAGAAGTTGAGCCAGAAAATATATTTTATTAAAGCACAATAGCCAAAGAATAAAAACACAATAAAAGGAAATATGAGTCCAATATCGCCAGACAAGGAAAGTATGTGTTGTGAGTTCATTTTCCCCTTCGTCACGGAGGTCTGGTGAACTCCCTATTCTGGTAAAGGAAGGTAATGAGCCTGATTATCAGGCACCTGAGCCTAATGAGGATGACTGGCTGAGTGGAGTCACGGACTGGATATAAGACTGCCGACGCCCTTCTGCCCTGCGGGTGATTTCTCTGTGGACTTCTAGGACACCAGTCTGATTCCTGCTCCTCCAAAGCTAAGTTTTCTGCTTTGCCTGTTAGCTTTAGTGTTTTGTTTTTGTTTTCCTTGCTTTTCTGGATTCTGCCATTCCCTGCTGGGGTGAGCTGAATCTCCTTTTGCCTGTAGCTCTGTCTTCAGAATATTCCTGAGTACTGACATGTTGGGGGCTGCCTATTGCTTTGGGGTCTGCTCTGGGGCAGTTTAGATTTCCTCCTTTCTTTCTTTAGGCCTATTTAATTCTCCGGCTGTGATCGAGGGGTCTAGGGCATCGTAGGAACCCCCCACGGCTACTGCTAGTTGCGTTGATAGGTTCAGGGGTCTGCAATCCGATAGCTGCCAACTTCTCTGGTTTTCTGGACTTAGCTAGCATTTCTGTTTTTGCCTCCTACGGTGACTCAATCATAACAGAATCACCCGCCATACCGCAGATCCTAGGGTACTCAATAGCAGGAAAGAATTGTGTTTAAAAAAAAAAAAGGTGTGTATATATTCTTTCCTCTTTATCTCTGAGGCCGTAGGGGGAATTTTTTTTTCTCAATGGAGATAAAGCAATTGTCTGATCGTGTGGAGCAGCTCGCTGCGGAAGTGCGGGGAATTTCCGCCTACCTTGCTCGTTCGCATGCTGTTGAACCAAAGATCCCTACACCTGATGTATTTTTTGGGGATCGATCTAAATTTTTGAGTTTCAAAAATAATTGTAAATTATTTTTTGCCTTGAAGCCTAACTCGTCAGGGAGCTCCGTGCAGCAGGTTAAAATTGTCATCTCTTTGCTGCGTGGCGATCCCCAGGATTGGGCGTTTTCTTTGAAACCAGATGATCCTATTCTGACTAATGTGAACGCATTCTTTCAAGCTTTGGGGTTGTTGTATGACGAACCTAATGCTATTGATCAGGCTGAAAAGACCCTGTTGGCATTGAACCAGGGTCGAGATTCTGCAGAGTTGTACTGTCAAAAGTTCCGAAAGTGGGCGGTCCTTACTACCTGGAATGATAATGCCTTGGCTGCTCTCTTTCGGAAGGGTTTGTCAGAAGCCGTAAAAGATACTATGGTGGGATTTCCTGTTCCCTCTGGTCTGGACGATTCTATGTCATTAGCCATTCAGGTTGATTGGCGTTTACGTGAACGCAGGATTGCACGAGAGGTGTTGCCACCGGTTGAACAGACGTCTGAACCTATGCAATGTGATAGAGTTTTGTCTAGGGCGCAACGTCAGGAGTTCAGAGGGCATAATGGGCTGTGTTTTTTCTGTGGAGATGCCTCGCATATTATTTCTGTTTGTCCTAAACGAGAGAAACGCTTTGCACACACGTTTTCTGTTGGTGGTGTTCAACCTAAGTTTCTTCTGGCAATTACTCTGATCTGCTCCCTGTCCACATTTTCCGCCAAGGCTTTTGTGGATTCGGGAGCAGCGCTAAACCTAATGGACTTGGATTTTGCTAAACGTTGTGGATTTCCGATGACACCTCTGCAGACTCCTATCCCTATGAGTGGGATTGATGCTACTCCTTTGGCTAAAAATAAACCTCAGTTTTGGACCCAGGTGGTCATGCGGGTCGCCCCAGACCATCAAGAAAATTGCAGATTTTTGGTGTTGCATGGTCTGCATGATGCCGCTGTTCTGGGGTTTCCCTGGTTGCAAATTCATAATCCAGTTTTGGATTGGAAATCTGTGTCTGTGGTGAGTTGGGGTTGTCGGTGTGCCTTTAGTGAGACTCCGTTTTTTTCCACCTCTCCTCAGTCGCATGATGTTCCTGACTATTTGGCGGACTTTTATGATGTATTTAGTGAGAATGAGTCTGCGTCCTTGCCTCCTCATAGGAGTTATGACTGTGCAATTGAACTAAGCCCGGGGTGTAAATTTCCCAAGGGTCGGCTCTTCAATTTATCTGTACCCGAGCACGAGGCTATGCGGTCCTATATTAAGGAGGCGTTGGAGAAGGGTCATATTAGACCATCCTCTTCACCCTTAGGTGCCGTTTTTTTTTTTTGTGGCCAAAAAGGATGGTTCTTTAAGGCCTTGTATTGATTATCGTGCCCTCAATAAAATTACTATTAAATATCAGTATCCGTTACCCCTGATTTCGGATCTATTCTCTAGAGTTAGAGGTGCTTGCTGGTTTACCAAGCTTGACCTCAGGGGGGCGTATAATCTTATCCGCATTAAGCAGGGGGATGAATGGAAGACGGCGTTTAATACTCCGGAGGGACATTTTGAGTACCTGGTGATGCCTTTTGGGCTCACTAATGCCCCTTCTGTCTTCCAGTGCTTCATGAACGATATTTTCCGAGACTTTGTCGATAAATTTTTGATTATCTATCTGGATGATATTTTGATCTTCTCCAAGGATTGGGATTCTCATGTGGAACATATTCGGACTGTGTTCCGGATCTTGATGGAGAATTCCCTGTATGTCAAAGGATCGAAATGCCTTTTTGGAGTACAGAGGATTTCATTTTTGGGATTTATTTTGTCTCCGTCAACTATTGAAATGGACCCGGCCAAGGTACAGGCCATTTATGATTGGGTTCAGCCCACTTCTTTGAAGGCCCTCCAGAAGTTTTTGGGTTTTGCTAATTTTTATCGGAAATTTATAGCAAAATTTTCTAGTATTGCCAAGCCATTGACTGATCTGACTAAGAAGGGTGCTGATGTGTTGAATTGGTCTCCGGAGGCTGTTGCTTCCTTTCAGGAGCTGAAGCGAAGATTTACCTCCGCCCCGGTTTTGCGGCAACCTGATGTCTCACTCCCGTTCCAGGTAGAGGTGGATGCTTCTGAGATTGGTGCAGGAGCTGTTTTGTCCCAAAAGGATCCTGTAACATCTAAAATTAATCCCTGTGCTTTCTTTTCCCGAAAGTTCTCTCCATCTGAACGTAACTATGATGTGGGGAATCGGGAACTGTTGGCCATGAAATGGGCATTTGAGGAGTGGAGACATTGGTTGGAGGGAGCTAAACATCAAGTTGTGGTCCTCACTGACCACAAGAATTTGATTTACCTAGAGTTGGCTAAACGCTTGAACCCTAGACAGGCTAGGTGGGCCTTGTTTTTTACACGTTTTGATTTTGTGGTCTCTCTTCTTCCTGGAACTAAGAATGTCAAGGCAGACGCCCTCTCTAGGAGTTTCTTTGCTGATTCTCCTGTGGTGACCAAGCCTGCTACCATCTTAGGCGAAGGGGTAGTTCTTTCTGCCATCTCGCCCGATTTGAGACTTGCTCTGCAAGAGTTCCAGGAGGACAAACCTGAGCGTTGTCCCAGTGGAAAGTTGTATGTTCCTGACCAGTGGAAGAAGAGAGTGATGTCTGAAGTTCATTGCTCTGCATTGGCTGGTCATCCAGGTATTTTTGGTACTAGAGATCTGGTGAGTCGCTCTTTTTGGTGGCCCACCTTGTCTCATGAGGTCAGGAATTTTGTGCAGTCCTGTGGGACTTTCTCCCGGTCTAAATCTTGTTCTCGCTCTAGTGGGTTGTTGATGCCTTTGCCGGTCCCCAGGAGGCCATGGACCCATATTTCAATGGATTTCATCTCTGATATGCCGGTCTCTCAAAGAATGACTGCTATTTGGGTGATTTGTGATAGGTTCTCTAAGATGGTTCATCTTGTACCACTCCCTAAGTTGCCATCTTCCTCTGAGTTGGTGCCCCTGTTTTTGCAACAGGTGGTTCGCTTACACGGGATTCCTGAGAACATTGTATCTGACAGAGGAGTTCAGTTTGTGTCTAGATTTTGGAGGACTTTCTGTTCCAAGCTGGGAATTCAGTTGTCCTTCTCCTCTGCTTTTCACCCTCAGACCAATGGGCAGACAGAGAGAACAAACCAGACCTTGGAGTCGTATTTGAGATGTTTTATTTCCGTTGATCAGGATGATTGGGTTTCATTTTTGCCCTTGGCCGAATTTGCTTTAAATAATAGAGCTAGTTCTGCCACTTTGATGTCACCTTTTTTTTGTAACTTTGGGTTTCATCCTCGATTTTCTTCAGGGCAGGTGGAGCCTTCTGCCTGCCCAGGTGTTGACACTGTGGTGGAGAGAATGCACCAGATCTGGGACCAAGTGGTGGATAAGTTATCTCTCTCCCAGGAAAAGGCCCAGCGGTTTTCCAATCGACATAGGACCATTGGTCCCCAGTTTAAGATTGGTGATATGGTGTGGTTATCATCAAAAAATATTGCTATGAAGGTGGCTTCTCCTAAGTTTAAGCCTAGATTTATTGGACCTTACAAGATTTTGGAGATTATTAATCCGGTCTCTTTTCGTTTGGCTCTTCCTGTCACATTTAAAATCCATAATGTGTTCCATAAGTCCTTGTTGAAGAGGTCTGTTGAACCAGTTGTTCCTGGGGTGGCACCTCCAGACCCTGTATTGGTTGAAGGTAACATGGAATATGAGGTAGAGAAAATACTGGATTCCCGTCTGGCTAGACGGAGACTCCAGTATTTGGTTAAGTGGAAGGGTTATGGTCAGGAGGATAATTCCTGGGTCTCTGCCTCTGATATTCATGCCAAAAGATTGGTGCTTGCCTTTCATCGGGCTCACCCTGATCGCCCTGGTGGCGTGGTTGAGGGTTCGGTGACCCCTCCTCAAGGGGGCGGTACTGTTGTGAGTTAATTTTCCCCTTCGTCACTGAGGTCTGGTGAACTACCTATTCTGGTAAAGGAAGGTAATGAGCCTGATTATCAGGCACCTGAGCCTAATGAGGATGACTGGCTGAGTGGAGTCACGGACTGGATATAAGGCTGCTGACGCCCTTCTGCCCTGCGGGTGATTTCTCTGTGGACTTCTAGGACACCAGTCTGATTCCTGCTCCTCTAAAGCTAAGTTTTCTGCTTTGCCTGTTAGCTTTAGTGTTTTGTTTTTGTTTTCCTTGCTTTTCTGGATTCTGCCATTCCCTGCTGGGGTGAGCTGAATCTCCTTTTGCCTGTTGCTCTGTCTTCAGAATATTCCTGAGTACTGACATAGCTTTATTGAAGCCTAGCGTCTTCGGGGCCTTTTTCACTGTCAGTCTGTTGGCTCTTATTTTCATAGGGTTTTTCACGGATTGCAGACAGCAGCCTTCCTGTCCTTTTCTATCTAGTTAGCTTGGGCCCCGTCTTTGCTCAGTCTATCTTTCTGCCTGTGTTAGTGTTTTCCTCTTGCTTCACCGTCATTATATGTTGGGGGCTGCCTATTGCTTTGGGGTCTGCTCTGGGGCAGTTTAGATTTCCCCCTTTCTTTCTTTAGGCCTATTTAATTCTCCGGCTGTGATCGAGGGGTCTAGGGCATCGTAGGAACCCCCCACGGCTACTGCTAGTTGTGTTGATAGGTTCAGGGGTCTGCAATCCGATAGCTGCCAACTTCTCTGGTTTTCTGGACTTAGCTAGCATTTCTGTTTTTGCCTCCTACGGTGACTCAATCATAACAGTATGTACACATACCTCACATATTAAAGTACCAGTAGAAAATACAGTAAATTTAAAGACTAGATATAGCAGCAAAGTGGCTCCTATGTAAGAACTACCTACATGGTACACTCTAATTCTGTATGCAAAAAAGTGCACTATATATCGCTACTAATATAAGCACAGTGTGAATATGATGTAAGTATGGCTAGCAGTATACTCAAGGGCCACACAGACTCTAACCTCACAAATAGTGATATAAAATAAATACCAATGTATATGTATAGCTGCCAACAGTGCATACAGGGGCCACAGTTTACACTAGCCAAACTGCAAATATAGTAATCCAAGCGGCCAACTAAGTACATGAAAAGGTGCAAAAGTGCATAGAGGAGACATACAACCTTGTAGGGCACAATCCCTACAAGGTTGTATGGATTACTATATTTGCAGTTTGCCTAGTGTAAACTGTGGCCCCTCTATGCACTGTTGACAGCTATACATATACATTGGTATTTATTTTATATCACTATTTGTGAGGTTAGAGTCTGTGTGGCCCTTGAGTATACTGCTAGCCATACTTACATCATATTCACACTGTGCTTATATTAGTAGCGGTATATAGTGCACTTTTTTGCATAGAGAATTAGAGTGTACCATGTAGGTAGTTCTTACATAGGAGCCACTTTAAATTTACTGTATTTTCTACTGGTACTTTAATATGTGAGATATGTGTACATACTTTCCTTGTCTGGCGATACAGGACTCATATTTCCTTTTATTGTGTTTTTATTCTTTGGCTATTGTGCTTTTATAAAATATAATATTTTATGGCTCAACTTCTTTTGTCTTTTTGGATATTGCTGTAATTCTGAAGTGCCATTATTGGTAGGCCTACTTTTTTGGATATATTGTAACATTGGAGAAGGCCTCTGGCGCCATTGCAGCCTGCGATCATTTTATGCTGGGCCACTTGGAAATTGAACACATGGCCGCCATATTTGTTATCCTTTAAATCCATTCATCAGTTACTTTTGGGTGCTTGCTGTATCCATACCGAATAGAGCGGGCTCAGGTGCTGAGCACACACAGCATTACCTATCTTGCCTCCGTAATCACAGCAGTACCTCCTCTTACCCCATGTAGTCACAGCAATTACTCAGACATTTCGATATGCTGTAATGGCACCCATTAGGTTTTGCTGCATGGTGACAAGTCAAAAATGGATCACATACATGTGAATAGATATTAAAGTTATAATAATATGTCAGGGCTTGACAGCTTATATTTCAAGGATTTTTATTTTTTGCTTTCGGGTTAAATGATTTTTCATAAAGGAATCTGGAATCTACAAATGGCTTAAATAGCAAAAAATTTTTGGCTGGGTGTAACTTGACTTTTCTGTTCTTGAAGATTTACTGTAAGGCTATGTGCCCACGCTAGCGTTTTTAAACGCTCAGGAATCGCATCCCTTTCCCAGAAAACGCGCGTCTTTTTCCGCGCGATTCTTGAGCGGTTTTTGCCAAAAAGCCGCACGTTTTTGACGCGTTTTTTGACACGCGTTTTCTGAGAACATTGGGGGAATGCTAAAAACGCTCAGCAATGCGGAAATTAATGAGCATGCTGCGTTTTTAGCCGCTAAGCGATTCCTGAGCGGTTAAAAACGCATGCATTGGCACAAAAAGCCAAACATGCATGCAAATTAATTGGAAGCATCTTGTAAGCGTTTCTGCAGCGTCTGAAACGGCACAAACGCTGCGGAAACGCTTACAAAAACGCAACGTGGGCACACAGCCTAAAGAGCATATTTAGGAAGGAAGTGTTCTACTTAAATTTTAGACTTTCCTGATTATTGCCGTTTTCAGATGTGATATGAAGTAGAAACATTCTCATAAGTCAGATCTATCAATGGCTGGAAAATATGCACACGGGCATATTTACAGGGGCTATGCATCCCACCATTGTTGTAAATGCATATTGTGGCAGCTGTAATCTGCGAGGACGTTAAGACCAAGTCTCCAGCGCCGCCTATAAATAAATGGACCACCCAATATAATGTATGTGTTCACAAAACTCAAGATAAAAAGCGGACGGCACCACTGTTACCGTGTGACTTCAAATGATGTGCGGCATACAGAAGCCCAGCAGCTGGGAATATCAGGTGCCAGACCTGGAAACAGTCAATCCTGGGAATCCATGCAAAGAGAAAAGGTCGCACTCATCGAGATGGAAGTTTCAATGATTTATTGACATATCATGAACATGTCAAGTCGGGGGAGTGACATAAGGAGTGCAAGAAAGGCTGACAATGGCCGTTTCGCGCTGCTCGAGTGCTTCAACGTTGAAGCGCTCGAGCAGCTCGAAACGGCCGTTGTCAGCCTTTCTTGCACTCCTTATGTCACTCCCCCGACTTGACATGTTCATGATATGTCAATAAATCATTGAAACTTCCATCTCGATGAGTGCGACCTTTTCTCTTTGCATGGATTCCCATAATGTATGTGTTACTCACCTGTCCTGACTCCAGCGTTGGGATTGGCATACTTATAAATATCAAAAGTTTGACCTTGAGCATCCAAACAGAAATCAGGTGTGTACAGGTACATACAAAGAGTAGCCATCTCCATACATAACTAACAAAATAAAGTAGCACTCTGTAGCGCTATAGCATGCAAACATGAAATATATGCAATATGAATTGCATTACTGCTCTAGAAAATACGAGAAATTGAGAATGCTTAGCACATAAATTGGCCAATTTATAGGCCAGCTCAGTTGGCTATCTGAATATTCAGGGAAATGGGCATCCATGCCGCCCCCTTACCTCACTGCTCTGCCACTGTGTGCTCAGGTCATTTCCATTTTTGCTACTCTGACATTGTCACACATCACCACTAAACAAACCCAGTTCTGCTATTAGTAGTTGGCTTTGCTGTTCCATGGTGCCTGCCTGCATACTCCGTTGTGCTGCACCTAGGTGACTTTCTGTAAACTCAGCTGTGTTATTACAAGTTGACTGTCTACATGCTCAGATTTACTATTCCAAGGTGCCTGTCTGCTTACACACCTCTGCTGTTTCAAGGTGCCTGTCTGCTTACACACCTCTGCTGTTTCAAGGTGCCTGTCTGCATACAAGGCTCTTCTGTTCCAAGGTGCCTGTCTAAATACTTGGCTCTGCTGTTTCAAGGTGCTTGCCTGCATACACAGCTCTGCTGTTCCAATGTGCCTGTCTGCATACATGGTTCTGCTATTCCAAAGTCCTTGTCTGCATACACGGATCTGCTGTTTCAAGATGCCTGTCTACATACTGAACTCTGGTGTTCCATGTTCAAGCTGCTGCCCTACTGCATTTCTAAAGCTCTGCTGTTATAAATTTTGATGCTGCCCACACACTCAGCTCTGCTGTTCTTCACTGTTCCAAATGCCATCTAGCACACCCAGCGCCAATGAACTATGCTGCACCAACGCCTCTATTCCGTGCTGCAAATCCAGACCTACGACTTAGGGAATACACTATAACAATATGGATGTTATGAGTCATTCAGAGTGATAATTACTTTTGCTACTAGATAGGTATCCAAAAGCCTGGATGCACCTTCTATGAGCTCAGAATATTCTAAGCCAGATCATTATGTCAATCATTATATAAAATTCACACAAGTCAGAATATATTCATGAGTGACGCTTGCTCGGTCTGGGTGTTGGTAGACTGAACAAGCCTCCCAGCCTTCAGGGACTGTTGTATGATATCACTATGTAATATGCTATTACCCTCAGGATATTCCAGATTCTTAAACTACATTTTAAAATGTTCATGGATGGCTAAATATGCTAAATGTGGCAGCTCATAACAAGGGCTCAGCTTCCAAGTACATCTTGGCACCATTATTTGTGGATTTAAGTCCCTTGCGTTTGCTTTGTAGACTGAATACTGGAAATCCAAGTGTGATTCTCAGACGTTCGGTATATGGCTCCATAGCTCTTACCATTCATAGAGGCTACTGTGTATCTTTATAACCACCATCCCTTAATATGTAGGGCCCATCATGGGCAAATGGGCGGGGCTGCGGAGCTTCTATTATATGTATAAACCTCAGTATTGAACCTTATTGCTTACATTTGGTGGGGATCTGAGGTCAGTAGCTTTACTTGTGAAGCAGAGAGAACCACTGAATTGGAAATTAATTGAAATTATGATCTTTAAGCAGTCAGTTATCATGTGGTAAGTGGAGAACGAAGATGCTAATTGGGGCCTGTGTACTGATGCTTTTGTGAAATTAAAGAGGACCTGTAACCTGGTGAAATGTGGCCACCATAAGGTTCCAGAGATATTAATCTTTGCAATTAGAGGGTGTGGCTAACTAGTTCCTCCTGGGCGTGTCTTTAGGCTGTTCTGCATAATTATCCTGTGAGCACCTCCCTCTTCGTAAAAACCTTAAAAATTTGCACTAAATAAAAAAGCCTTTATAACTGATAAAAAAAGAAATGGCGGCATACTCAAGGGAGCAGTGGGAATAAAATAGGAGCAGAAAATGGCCTCTGTTAACCTGGTGACAGCTCCTCTTTAAGGTATCCCCAGTTCCTCTTCACTACATGACCTTGTAGAGGAAGACTTTTTAAGTAGCAGCAGTGCTCATTATCCAAGATCTATGGGTGTGACGGCGCTAGCAAGCAACTGAGAGGAGAAAGGCACGGCTAAAGGCCCCGTCACACTAAGCGACTCACCAGCGATCCCGACACCGATATCAAGGTGTCAGGATCGCTGTTAAGTCGCTATGTGATCGCTGGTGAGCTGTTACACAGACAGCTTCACCAGCGATCAGCACAGCGATGCCGAGCGCCCGGCATCGCTGGCTATCGCAGTAGAAAATAGTATCAAAATAAAAAATATAGTTATTCTCACCTTCCGACGTCGCGTTCAGCCATCCCGCCTCTCTCCACGCTCCGGTCCCAGTGATCCTTTGCACGAATGACCGCGAGATGTCACGGTCTCGCGGGATAACAAAGTCTCGCGGTCATTCATGCAAAGGATCACTGGGACCGGAGCGTGGAGAGAGGCAGGATGGCTGAACGGGACATCGGAAGGTGAGAATAACTATATTTTTTATTTTTTTTTATTATTTTTTTACACCTGATCGCTGGTCTCCCGCTGTCACACACAGCGATGCGTGCTGGCCAGCGGGAGACCAGCGACCAAAGAAATGTCCAGAGGTTTCTTGCAGCGATCAGCGATACCGGCAGGGGGGCCGCTCGCTGATCGCTGTCACACACAGCGATCTCGCTGGTGAGATCGCTGTTACGTCACAAAAGTTGTGACTCAGCAGCGATCTTGCTACCGAGATTGCTTAGTGAGACGGGGCCTTAAGGATAATGAGGGAAGACTGGTAGGAAGGAAAATGGGTTACTATGGGGTGAAGTAAGATACTGCTGTGACTGCTGGAGGAGAAAGGGGGCACTGCTTTTGTTACTCACCTATCCCGGATCTAGTTCTAGGCACTGCATCTTCCTCTTTTCCTTGGTGTCTGATCCATAGAATCAAAGAATGGTAGAGTTAGAAGGGACCACTTGGGTCATCTGATCCAACCCCCTGCTCAAAGCAGGATTCACTAAATCATCCCAGACAGATGTCTGCCCAGCCTCTCTTTGAAGACTTCCATTGAAGGAGAACTCACCACCTCTCGTGGCAGCCTGTTCCACTCACTGATCACCGTCATTGTCAAAAAGTTTTTTCTCCCATTCAGTTTTATCCCTTTGCTTCTAGGCTTTCCTTGTGCAAATGATAATAAAGATGATCCTCGTACAATGTGACAGCCCTTGAGATATTTGTAGACAGTGCAGGAGGGATCTGTACTCACTCAGGTGCACTAAAGGAAAACAGGAGGCATGCTTCTGTGCGGGTTAATTTACTCCATAAATCCAGCAGTAACAACAAACGGTAAACGGCATTTAGAGCAGGCAAAACAACACAAACTGTACTTAGCCACGCTCTCTGCTCCCTCAGGCTTGTGGGCACACAGGCTGTGCAGTGTCCAGCATGCAGGCTCGGTCTGAAGCCCCGCACACAGGAACGCTTCTCCCTCTTTGCACACAGGCCATGTGCCAAACAACAGCCTCCATTATGTAGGTTGTAACCACACCCACAGGTGAGGTATGTGGATAGCCAGACCCACCCATCACTCATAGCTACCCGCAACCCAGACCCAGGTGCACTAAACGACATCTTAGTTCTCATGTGCATTAAAGCCAAAATACTCCGGGTTGTGGTGCAGGGAGCATCCATCTTTGCGACACATACCTCCCATTGACTACATGGCCATTAACCTCCTTACATACCTCCCCCTCTTCCTAATGCCGTTGGGCTTGGCACCTTCAATTACCCAACCAGAGACCCTTCTCAGTCGCCTTTGATAGTATTTCCATCTGTCAAAATCGGGCCATGTCAGTGAACCTTTTTGGAACAAGGTATCATCTGACTCCGTCACCTCCTCTGGTAGAGTTGCCCCTTTTCCAGAACATTCTCTCCCTGACCTTCACCGTTTTGTGCGGCTGTGAAAGTCCCTTACAGTCGAGCCTACTGTCTGGTCTCAGACTGACCTTTTGTCACTACATCCGCTACAGGGTCTCCTGCCTATGCTACTTAACACTGAGTTAACAGAGGAGTCACTACTTCTAACCCTTTTAGCTTCAGATTGCCTACTGCTAGTCTTTAGAGAACCACTTTGTCTCTCTATTCCTTGGGTTGGAAGTGGTCACCACCTTTTTTCCACTTCCTGTAGCTGTACCTTAATCTGCAGTCTTTCTCGTCTCAGCTGCTCTACCTCTCGTAGGTACGCCAGCTGATATTCCAGGAGTATTTGAATATTTTTAAGGCTCTCCATTGATCTGACAATGAAGAATGGAACCATCCCATCTTCACCAGCTACCTGGGCTTCAGCTTTCCTCGCCAGACTTCTGGGCACTTGAACGATGTCTTCCACAAACCCCAGCCAACTTTGAGCTTTACTTGCATGCTCCAGACGTTGAGCGGCTTCCTTAACAGGATCATCGGTTTCGTGCGGAGACAGTGTAGGTGCATGTCACTCAGGGTAGCCACCCACTTCACTGTGACTTCCCTAGTGGACAGTATAACCAACTGCTGAGTCTCTAGCGCCCAGTTCACATTACACACCTCCACCGCCTTTCTAAATGCCTCATGCGCGGCCTCACTGGCACACGCTTCTCGCACGTCCTCGGGTACCTCTACCACGCACTGAAAGAACGAAGTCTCACCTTCTTGGATATAGTGTTTGATCTCTTCCTGAGAGTCAGAGCGGTTTTTCAAGATGTCGACTTCCCTTGTGAGGCTGTCTGCATGGCACTTCCCCTGCTGGATTTCTTTCTCCCTGGAGGCCAATTCTTTGGTCAGTCTCTCCAGCTCACTCCCCTTCATTGCGATCAGATCGGGCGAGCACGACAGTTCATTCTGTAGAGGGGAGAGCTCATTTGTCCGGCCATCCAGGTATCTCTGGAGCTGGGCCTTAACCACCTGCTTGATCTTGAGCTCTCGGAGAACTTTATCCTTGTACCCTGCCGGGCAGCGATGCTCAATCTCTCTGGTGAAGCTCCTGCTGATGCTTCTCATTGGTCTCTCTGAGGCATGCGTTCTCCTCCAAGTTTGCGGACAGTTGACCTCGCTTTTCTCATTGAACTTATCTTTGACTCCAAAGCTGCGATTTCCTCAGCCTTCTGCTCTCTCAGATGCTTTAGTTCGGCCTGCAAATCTGCCACTTTTTCCTTCTCACGAACAAACTCTTTGGTGAGGTCCTGGAGCTCCTGTGCTTTGTTGCAGCAGGTCATTTCCAGCTGGGACACGTGTTCTGCGACCTCCTGCCGAGCATAGCGCAGCTTCTCCTCGGTGGAGCGGATGGCATGAAGCAGCTTCTGCTCCTGCGTTTTCTTCTCTCCGAGCTGAGCCTTGGCTACCGAGAGCACGGACTACAGGTGATGCACCTGATCCAGCTGTGATGAGTTTGTGGCTTCCATACACTACACCTTCAACCTCTCATTCGCCAGCTGTTGACAGACCTCGTGCTCTTTCCCTGTGCACATTGCCTTTGTCAGTTTATCGATTTGATCCTGTTGTTGTCGAATGAGAGCGGTCGATTCGGAAAGCTTCTCCTGCAGGCTCTCTGTTTTTTCTCGGAGTTCCTCTCCAACTGCGATTTTAGCTGTTGGATCCCTACCACCACCCTGGGTCAGTTTCATTTTCCCCATATCATCGACTACCTCTGCGCTGAGGTGTGTCAGTGGTAAAGGAACCTTCTTATCAAGGACATTAACCTTGATTGCCCCTGACCCTGTCTTTCTGCGGCCACCGTGTTCCCGATGACGAGAGGAAGACTTGCCATCTGTACACAGGTCCACCTTACAGCACTCTTTTTCCCTTGCATCACAATCTGCCTGGGAGTCACCCTGGAACAATTCCCCACTTAAATAGGTGTCGGACCCCTCTCCTGTTGCTACCCTGCATTTAACCCCTTCCTGACATCCGACGTACTATCCCGTCCATGGGACCCGGGCCCCTATGCCCATGGACGGGATAGTACGTCTACCGCGATCAGCGGCGCCCACGTGGTGAGCGCCGCTGATCGCGGCCGGGTGTCAGCTGATTATCACAGCTGACACCCGGCACTATGTGTCAGGGGCGGTCACGGACCGCCCCCGACACGTTAACCCCTTGCACACCGCGATCAAACATGATCGCGGTGTACCGGGAGTTAAAGGGAAGCATCGGCAGGGAGGGGGCTCCCTCCGTGCTTCCCTGAGCCCCCCACGGCAGCGCAATGTGCAGCGCTGCTGCGGGGGGCTCCTTTCCTCCAGGCCCCCGAATCCAAGATGGCGACGGGGGCCTTCGGGGGCCTGGAGGAAGCTGGCTTCCTCAGTGCCTGCAAAGCGCAGGCAAGAGGAAGTCTTCTTCAATGCCTGTGACAGATTGCTGATCTGTCACAGTGATCTGTGATGTGACAGAGGACAGTGATGTCCCACCTGGGACTATGTAATAAAGTAAAAAAAAAATAAAAAAAGTGTAAAAATAATTTTAAAAAAATCGCCAAATAAATTAGTAAAAAAAAAAAAAAAAATTCCCCAATAAATTCATTTTTTGAAAATAAAAAAAAACCAAAACAATAAAAGTACACATATTAGGTATCGCCGCGTCCGTAACGACCCGCCCTATAAAACTGTCCCATTAGTTAACCCCTTTAGCGAACCCCTTAAAAAATAAAAATAAAAAACGAAGCGAAAAATAATGATTTATTATCATACCACCAAACAAAAAGTGTAATAACGCGAGATCAAAAAGACGCATATAAATATCCATGGTACCGCTGAAAACGTCATCTTGTCCCGCAAAAAACGAGCCGCCACACAGCATCACCAGCAAAAAAATAAAAAAGTTATAGCTCGCAGAATAAAGCGATGCAAAAATAATTATTTTTTATATAAAAGTTTTCATTGCATAAAACCGACAAAACATAAAAAAACGACCTAAATGAGGTATCGCTGTAACCGTACTGACCCGAAGAATAAAACCGCTTTATCAATTGCATGCGGAACGGTGTAAACGCACTCCCCCAAAAGAAATTCATGAAACGCTGGTTTTTGTTCATTCTGCTTCCCAAAAATCGGAATAAAAAGCGATCAAAAAATGTCACGTGCCCGAAAATGGTACCAATAAAAACGTCAACTCGTCCCGCAAAAAATAAGACCTCACATGACTCAGTGGGACAAAATACGGAAAAATTATAGCTCTCAATATGTGGTGATGCAAAAACTATTTTTACAATAAAAAGCGTCTTTTAGCGTGCGACAGCTGCCAAAAATAAAAACCGCCATAAATAGTAAATCAAACCCCCCGTTATCACCCCCTTAGTTAGGCAAAAATAATAAAATTAAAAAAATGTATTTATTTCCATTTTTCCATTAGGGTTAGGGCTAGGGTTAGGGCTAGGGTTAGGGCTGAGATTAGGGTTAGGGGTGTGTTGGGGTTCGGGTTGGAGTTAGAATTGGGGGTTTCCACTGTTTGGGCACATCAGGGGCTCTCCAAATGCAACATTGCGTCTGATCTCAATTCCAGCCAATTCTGAGTTGAAAAAGTCATATGGTGCTCCTTCCCTTCCAAGCTCTGCCATGCGCCCAAACAGTGTTTTACCCCCACATGTAGGGTATCAGCCTACTCAGGACAAATTGCAAAACAATTTTTGGGGTCCAATTTCTCCTGTTACCCTTAGGAAAATAAAAAATTGGGGGCAAAAATATCATTTTTGTGGAAAAAAATGATTTTTTTATTTTCACGTCCGAGCGTTATAAACTTCTGTGAAGCACTTGGGGGTTCAAAGTGCTCACCACACATCTAGATAAGTTCCGTGGGGGGTCTAGTGTCCAAAATGGGGTCACTTGTTGGGAGTTTCAATAGTTTAGGTACATCAGGGGCTCTCCAAACGCACATGACACCCGCAGACCATTCCATCAAAGTCTGCATTCCAA
The DNA here is from genome assembly GCF_039654945.1 of Dendrobates tinctorius. Lineage (NCBI taxonomy): Eukaryota > Metazoa > Chordata > Amphibia > Anura > Dendrobatidae > Dendrobates > Dendrobates tinctorius. The sequence goes on along the minus strand of NW_027361788.1, from coordinate 21,284,671 downwards.
AATGGCACTGCTTCCCTTCCGAGCCCCGACGTGTGTACATACAGTAGTTTTCTCCCACATATGGGGTGTCAGCGTACTCATGACAAATTGGACAACAACTTTTGCGGTCCAATTTCTCCTGTTACCCTTGGGAAAATGAAAAAATTGGGGACTAATTGATCATGTTTGTGGAAAAAATACGATTTTTTTATTTTCATGCCCAGGCATTATAAACTTCTGTGAAGCCCTTGGGGGTTCAAAGTGCTCACCACACATCTAGATAAGTTCCTTAGGGGTTCTCGTTTCCAAAATGGGGTCATTTGTGGGTGTTTCCACTGTTTAGGTACATTAGGGGCTCTCCAAAGGCAACATGACACCCGCAGACCATTCCATCAAAGTCTGCATTCCAAAACGTCACTACTTCCCTTCCGAGCCCTGACGTGTGTCCATACAGTAGTTTTCTCCCACATATGGGGTGTCAGCGTACTCAGGACAAATGGGACAACAACTTTTGGGGTTCAATTTCTCCTGTTACCCTTGGGAAAATAAAAAAATTGGGGACTAATTGATCATGTTTGTGGAAAAAATACGATTTTTTTATTTTCATGCCCTGGCATTATAAACTTCTGTGAAGCCCTTGGGGGTTCAAAGTGCTCACCTCACATCTAGATAAGGTCCTTAGGGGGTCTAGTTTTCAAAATGGGGTCATTTGTGGGGGGTTTCCACTGTTTAGGTACATTAGGGGCTCTCCAAAGGCAACATGACACCCGCAGATCATTCCATCAATGTCTGCATTCCAAAACGTCACTACTTCCCTTCCAATCCCCGACGTGTGCCCATACAGTAGTTTTCTCCCACATATGGGGTATCAGCATACTCAGGACAAATTGGACAACAACTTTTGGGGTCCAATTTCTCCTGTTACCCTTGGGAAAATAAAAAAAATGGTGACTAAAAGATCATGTTTGAGGAAAAAATACGAATTTTTTATTTTCACGCCCGGGCGTTATAAACATCTGTGAAGCACTGGGGGGTTCAAAGTGCTCACCACACATCTAGATAAGTTCCTTGGGGGGTCTAGTTTACAAAATGGTGTCATTTGTGGGGGGTTTCCACTGTTTAGGTACATCAGGGGTTTTCCAGTCGCGACATGGTGTCCGATCTCAATTCCAGCCAAAAACGTCAAATGGCGCTGCTTCCCTTCCGAGCTCTGCCATGCGCCCAAATAGTGGTTTACCCCCACATGTGGGGTATCAGCGTACTCAGGACAAATTGCACAATAACTTTTAGGGTGCTGTTACCCTTGGAAAAATAAGAATTGAGGGTGAAAAGATCATTTTTGTGGAAAAAATATGATTTTGTAATTGTACGGCTTTATGTTATAAACTTCTGTGAAGCCCTTGGGGGTTCAAAGTTCTCACCACACATCTAGATAAGTTCCTTAGGGGGTCTAGTTTCCAAAATGGTGTCATTTGTGGGGGGTTTCCACTGTTTAGGTACATCAGGGGTTTTCCAATCGCGACATGGTGTCCGATCTCAATTCAAGCCAAAAACGTCAAATGGCGCTGCTTCCCTTCCGAGCTCTGCCATGCGCCCAAATAGTGGTTTACCCCCACATGTGGGGTATCAGCATACTCAGGACAAATTGCACAATAACTTTTAGGGTCCTGTTACCCTTGGGAAAATAAAAATTGGGGTGAAAAGATCATTTTTGTGGAAAAAATATGAATTTTTAATTGTACCGCTGTACGTTATAAACTTCTGTAAAGCCCTTGTGGGTTCAAAGTTCTCACCACATATCTAGATAAGTTCCTTGGGGGGGTCTAGTTTCCAAAATGGGGTCACTTGTAGGGGGTTTCCACTGTTTAGGTACATCAGGGACTCTCCAAACGTGACATGGCGTCCGATCTGAATTCCAGCCAATTTTGCATTGAAAAAGTCAAACGGCGCTCCTTCCATTCTGAGCTTTGCCATGCGCCGAAACAGTCGTTCCCCCCCACAAATCAGGTATCAGCGTACTCAGGACAAATTGCACAATAACTTTTGCAGTCCAATTTCTCCTGTTACCCTTGGTAAAATAAAAAAAATTGAACCTGAAGTATTTTTTTTGTGAAAAAAAGTTAGATGTTCATTTTTTTTTAAATATTCAAAAAAATTCCTGTGACGCACCTAAAGGGTTAATAAACTTCTTGAATGTGGTTTTGAGCACCTTAAGGGGTGCAGTTTTTAGAATGGTGTCACTTTTGGGTATTTTCTATCATATAGACCCCTCAAAGTGGCTTCAAATGTGATGTGGTCCTAAAAATAAAATGGTGTTGTAAAAATGAGAAATCGCTGGTCAACTTTTAACCCTTATAACTTCCTAACAAAAAAAAATTTTGGTTCCAAAATTGTGCTGATGTAAAGTAAACATGTGGGAAATGTTAGTTATCAAGTTTTTTGTGTGCCGTATCTCTGTGATTTAAGGGCATAAAAATTCAAAGTTGGAAAATTGTGAAATTTTCAAAATTTTTGCCAAATTTCCATTTTTTTCACAAATAAACGCAAGTTATTTGAATGAAATTTTACCACTAACATGAAGTACAATATGTCACGAGAAAACAATGTCAGAATCACCGGGATCCATAGAAGCGTTCCAGAGTTATGACCTCATAAAGGTACAGTGGTCAGAATTGTAAAAATTGGCCCGGTCATGAACGTGCAAACCACCCTTGGGGGTGAAGGGGTTAACGGTCACACTGTTGGTCACCTCTGCTAAGTCCTAGAGTTGGTAAGACCCACACTTTTCCCTGTTCACTCCTAATTCTGGGACATCGACCTTAGGGGACGCTACCTACTCCTTTTATGTATCTCACCACCCCGGACCCCTACAGCCACCTGCTGCGGTGGGCCTCCCTTAGGGTCATTCCAGCTCCCAGCAAAGAGCAAACAGATGAACAGCAAACTAGGGCACACAAATCACCACATTAACAGACGGAGATATTTATCTGAAGTATTGCGGTATATATTTCAGTCAAAAAACAGAGGTGCTTGCATGAAGAAACATAAATATTTCAATGTGAAGCGAAAAAGAAGAAATATGCAGCACTCACCAATGAAGCTGAAAAACTGTGCGTCTTTATTTCAAATGAATTCCATCAATAGATATGTGGACATGCAGGACATTAGAGGAGTGCTAGGGGAGGGAGGTGCCGGACAATGGCCGTTTCGCGATTACTCGCTTCTACGGGTCCAGGTGAGGGGATTAGCTTAAGGTCATTTCCTTTATAGGACCACAGACCTTACTAATTAACATACATAACGAGTTGTGAGACAAACATTTAAAAAAAAAAATAGTTATGCAATATACAGAGTGCAAGATACTAGTAAAGAATAAATCTTTACATATCGATTTACAAGATAATCTGTATTTTTACAATATCATAGGAAGATTCTAATCTAAATAACGTGTATACAAATTTTTTTATAAATTTTTTTAATAAAAATACTGATAGATCGATCCAGTCATTTAGTCCTAAAGGACCTTGTGCGTTCACTTTCAGGATCCATTTCACTTCTTGTTGCAATAAAGCTTTGTCATGGTTGCCTCCTTGAGGTGGAAAATTGACCTTTTCAATCCCTGCAAAACTCAAAATTTCTGTGTTAGCTTTATGCACATCTTGAATGTGCTTGATTAATCGCAGTGAGCCCTTTCCTGAAGTAATAGATCTATAGTGTTCACCAAAACGTATCGTAAGTGGTCTTACGGTTTTTCCAATATAAAAATAACCGCATGGGCAGAAAATAATATAAACCACGAATTTAGTTTGACAAGAAATGTAGTTTTGTACCTTATGTTCAATAGAGCCAAAATGTATAGAATTCCCTGTAAGATGAAGATGACAGTATTTGCAGTGACCACATTTGCTTTTATTGATAAATCACGTAGCCAATTTTTTTGAGGTGGACGAAGTCTATGATGTACTAATAAATCACCTATATTATGTGCCCTTTTGTATGCAAATTGCGGAACTAGTTTACCATCTGTGTGTAAATTTTTTTCTGCATCAATGAGATGCCAATGTTTTCTCACTGCTGCATGTATTGCTCTATCCATTGGGCTATGTTTGAAACAAAAATTAAATTTTTTTGTAGGTTTGACTACACTATTTAATTTTTTAGTCCTTTCCTTTAATAAATCCATTTGAGAATTGTTTTTACCCTTTCATGTGCTTCATTTAAGTCATAGGGTATCCCCTTTCCAAAAAACGATGTTTCAGCTCAGAAATTTGTTCATTAAAAATGGTTTCATCGTTATTCAGTTTTCTTACTCTTAGCATTTGACTTTATGGAAGGCCCTTTTTAGTATGTTATGGATGAGCACTCTTATAATGTACCGTATATACTTGAGTATAAGCCGACCCCCCTAATTTTGCCACAAAAAACTGGGAAAACTTATTGACTCGAGTATAAGCCTAGGGTGGAAAATGCAGCCGCTACTGGTGAATTTAAAAAATAAAAATAGATACCAATAAAAGTAAAATTAATTGAGACATCAGTAGGTTAAATGTTTTTGAACATCCATATTGAATTAGGAGCCCCATATAATGCTCCATACAGTTCATGATGGCCCCATAAGATGCTCTATACAAAATACACCCCATATAATGCTGCACAAAGGTTAATAATGGTCCCATAAGATGCTCCATAGAATAATATGCCCCATAAGCTGCTCCATAAAGGTTATAGCCCCATAAGATGTTCCATAGATTATTCCCCCATATGCTGCCCCCATAAGATGCTCCATAGATTATACCCCCATATGCTGCCCCCATAAGATGCTCCATAGATTATGCCCCCATATGCTGCCCCCATAAGTTGCTCCATAGATTATTCCCCCATAGGCTGCCCCCATAAGATGCTCCATAGATTATTCTAGCTCCCCCTGAGCAATCAGACACTCCCCTTTCCTCCCACAAATCCCAAAACCATTCAAAGTCCTGGCCTATTACTAGGGTATGGCATGTCTGAGTCTACAGGGACATCATGGCTGGAAATAATAGTAGGCGTCTCAATGATTACCCTGGACACCGGATAATCCCTAGTGACCCAATGGACGCAGTTGACGTCCATCTTCCGGGGATTACATAGACAGGTGTTATGATTGAGTCACCGTAGGAGGCAAAAACAGAAATGCTAGCTAAGTCCAGAAAACCAGAGAAGTTGGCAGCTATCGGATTGCAGACCCCTGAACCTATCAACACAACTAGCAGAAGCCGTGGGGGGTTCCTACGATGCCCTAGACCCCTCGATCACAGCCGGAGAATTAAATAGGCCTAAAGAAAGAAAGGGGAAATCTAAACTGCCCCAGAGCAGACCCCAAAGCAATAGGCAGCCCCCAATATATAATGACGGTGAAGCAAGATGAAAACACTAACACAGACAGAAAGATAGACTGAGCAAAGACGGGGCCCAAGCTAACTAGATAGGAAAGGACAGGAAGGCTGCTGTCTGCAATCCGTGAAAAACCCTATGAAAATAAGAGCCAACAAACTGACAGTGAAAAAAGGCCCTGAAGACGCTAGGCTTCAAAAAAGCTATGTCAGTACTCAGGAATATTCTGAAGACAGAGCAACAGGCAAAAGGAGATTCAGCTCACCCCAGCAGGGAATGGCAGAATCCAGAAAAGCAAGGAAAACAAAAACAAAACACAAAAGCTAACAGGCAAAGCAGAAAACTTAGCTTTAGAGGAGCAGGAATCAGACTGGTGTCCTAGAAGTCCACAGAGAAATCACCCGCAGGGCAGAAGGGCGTCGGCAGCCTTATATCCAGTCCGTGACTCCAATCAGCCAGTCATCCTCATTAGGCTCAGGTGCCTGATAATCAGGCTCATTACCTTCCTTTACCAGAATAGGGAGTTCACCAGACCTCAGTGAAGAAGGGGAAAATGAACTCACAACAGTACCTCCCACTTGAGGAGGGGTCACCGAGCCCTCAACCACGCCACCAGGGCGATCAGGGTGAGCCCGATGAAAGGCACGCACCAAACTTTTGGCATGAATATCAGAGGCAGAGACCCAGGAATTATCCTCCTGACCATAACCCTTCCACTTAACCAAATACTGGAGTCTCCGTCTAGCCAAACGGGAATCCAGTATTTTCTCTACCTCATATTCCATGTTACCTTCAACCAATACAGGGTCTGGAGGTGCCACCACAGGAACAACTGGTTCAACAAACCTCTTCAACAAGGACTTATGGAACACATTATGGATTTTAAATGTGACAGGAAGAGCCAAACGAAAAGAGACCGGATTAATAATCTCCAAAATCTTGTAAGGTCCAATAAATCTAGGCTTAAACTTAGGAGAAGCCACCTTCATAGCAATATTTTTTGATGATAACCACACCATATCACCAATCTTAAACTGGGGACCAAAGGTCCTATGTCGATTGGAAAACCGCTGGGCCTTTTCCTGGGAGAGAGAGAACTTATCCACCACTTGGTCCCAGATCTGGTGCATTCTCTCCACCACAGTGTCAACACCTGGGCAGGCAGAAGGCTCCACCTGCCCTGAAGAAAATCGAGGATGAAACCCAAAGTTACAAAAAAAAGGTGACATAAAAGTGGCAGAACTAGCTCTATTATTTAAAGCAAATTCGGCCAAGGGCAAAAATTAAACCCAATCATCCTGATCAGCGGAAATAAAACATCTCAAATACGACCAGTGGCATATCCAGGGGGGGGGCAGCCGGGGCAGTTGCCCCGGGTGCAGGCAGCAGGGGGGCGCAGTCGGGCCGCCCGGCCGCCTAATGCAGCGGTCCGCAGTATGCCAGTATCTCCCCCTCCCCCCGGCGGCTGCGCTCTGCCGCTACCATTCCTGGGAGTCGGCGGTTCTCTGTGCTTTAGCTGTCAAGCTGACAGCCGACGCAGAGAAGGAGGCCGCGCCGACTCCCAGGCAGCAATTGTACTTGGCGTCTATGCAGACGCCAGCACAATTGAAGCTCTGACCGCCGGGTCAGAGCGACGTCAGCAGCGTGATCAGGTCATGTGATCACGCTGCTGACGTTACTCCCGGCGCCCAGAGCGAACGCTGGTGGTAAGTGTGCTCCTCTGTGGAGCTGAAGAACCACCGAAGATGGGGGATGGGGGGGGGGTGTGTTCATGAGTGGAGATGGGGGTTATTGTGGGGATGGGGGTTAATGAGCGGAGATGGGGCTTAATGTGGGAATGGGGGTTAATGAGTGGAGATGGGGGTTAATGTGGGAATGGGGGTTAATGAGTGGAGATGGGGGTTAATGTGTGGGGGTTAATGAGTGGAGATGGGATTAATGTGGGGAAGGGGGTTAATGAGTGAGGGGGTTAATGAGTGGAGATGGGGTTAATGAGTGGAGATGGGGGTTAATGAGCGGAGATGGGGCTTAATGTGGGAATGGGGGTTAATGAGTGGAGATGGGGGTTAATGTGGGAATGGGGGTTAATGAGTGGAGATGGGGGTTAATGTGTGGGGGTTAATGAGTGGAGATGGGATTAATGTGGGGATGGGGGTTAATGTGTGGGGGTTAATGAGTGGAGATGGGATTAATGTGGGGATGGGGGTTAATGAGTGGGGGGGTTAATGAGTGGAGATGGGGGTTAATGAGTGGAGATGGGGGTTAATGAGTGGAGATGGGATTAATGTGGGGATGGGGGTTAATGAGTGGGGGTTAATGAGTGGGGGTTAATGTGTGGAGATGGGGGTTAATGTGTGGAGATGGGGGTTAATGTGTGGGGGTTAATGAGTGGAGATGGGATTAATGTGGGAGGTTAATGAGTGGGGGATTAATGTGGGGATTGGGGTTAATGAGTGGAGATGGGGGATTAATGAGTGGAAATGGGGGATTAATGAGTGGAAATGTGGGTTAATGTGTGGAGGGGTTAATGAGTGGGGATGGGGGTTAATGTGTGGGGGGATTTGGGAGTAGGGACGAGGGGTTATTGAGTGGGGATGGGTGTACTTAATGTGTGTGGGGGATTGGGGATGGGGGGATTTGGAGTGGGGGGTACATAATGTGTGGGGGGATTTGGAGTGGGGGTACATAATGTGTGGGGGGATTTGGGAGTAGGGACGAGGGGTTATTGAGTGGGGATGGGGGGTACTTAATGTGTGTGGGGGATTGGGGATGGGGGGGATTTGGAGTGGGGATGGTATTTAATGTATGTGAGGAGATTTGAGGACACAAAATGAAGAGTATGTATGAGGAAACAGTATGGGGGATGGGTGAATGCATGTGGACACAGTATGGAGAGTCGGGGATATGTGTGAGCAGACAGTATAGAGAGTGAGGGGGTAAATATATGAGGAGACAGTATGAGGAAGGAGGGGAATAGTGTGAGGAGACAGTATATTGCAGATATTTGTATTTAGGGGCATTATAATGACACTTCTATCTTTAAGGGGATCGTGTGGGGATTTGCTGCAGAAGACCGGAGAAGATGGAAGTCTACAGAGACGGCTGTGGATGAGAAAACACATCATGGGGTCTGGACAAGAAGAAGAAAAGGAGACCGACTGCAGAGACGACGTCATCTATAAGGTACCTGGATGTAAATGTTATTTGTGATACTGACTAATTCTCATGTTTTTATTCGTTAGGAACATTAAAGGGGTTCTCCAGGTTTGTACGGAGTCTGCAGTCATTCTATGTGACTGCAGACTTCTGAATTCTCACAGTGCTCACTGAACGCTGTCAGGATTCTCTCGTGCCGGTAATTTACATACATACGGTCACATGCTGACTAGACACGTGTGGCCTCACTCAGTGAAAATGAACGGAGCAAGGCCGGGCACGTCTAGTCGGAATGTGGCCAGTATATAAATCACATACTTGTGCTGACATGACTGTATATCGGCAAGGGAGAATCCTAAATGTGTGCAGTGCATTAGTTGTGAGAATTCAGAAGCTGCAATGTCAGGATTCAGCTCTGCAGGTTCCAGTACTCATCACATGGACACTTCACTCATATGCGATTTTCATAGTTATGGTCCCGTGACATCGAGCTTCTCTTCCTGCTTTCAGTTTTTTACTGAACATTGAGAGCATTAGGGAGAGCAGCTCGTGGGTACATGACTAACTGTGCAAGTCGCATATGTACTTGGGGGGGGGGGCGCCGAACCAAATTCTTGCCCCGGGTGCCAGAAAGCCTAGATACGCCTCTGAATACGACTCCAAGGTCTGGTTTGTTCTCTCTGTCTGCCCATTGGTCTGAGGGTGAAAAGCAGAGGAGAAGGACAACTGAATTCCCAGCTTGGAACAGAAAGTCCTCCAAAATCTAGACACAAACTGAACTCCTCTGTCAGATACAATGTTCTCAGGAATCCCGTGTAAGCGAACCACCTGTTGCAAAAACAGGGGCACCAACTCAGAGGAAGATGGCAACTTAGGGAGTGGTACAAGATGAACCATCTTAGAGAACCTATCACAAATCACCCAAATAGCAGTCATTCTTTGAGAGACCGGCATATCAGAGATGAAATCCATTGAAATATGGGTCCATGGCCTCCTGGGGACCGGCAAAGGCATCCACAACCCACTAGAGCGAGAACAAGATTTAGACCGGGAGCAAGTCCCACAGGACTGCACAAAATTCCTGACCTCATGAGACAAGGTGGGCCACCAAAAAGAGCGACTCACCAGATCTCTAGTACCAAAAATACCTGGATGACCAGCCAATGCAGAGCAATGAACTTCAGACATCACTCTCTTCTTCCACTGGTCAGGAACATACAACTTTCCACTGGGACAACGCTCAGGTTTGTCCTCCTGGAACTCTTGCAGAGCAAGTCTCAAATCGGGCAAGATGGCAGAAAGAACTACCCCTTCGCCTAAGATGGTAGCAGGCTTGGTCACCACAGGAGAATCAGCAAAGAAACTCCTAGAGAGGGCGTCTGCCTTGACATTCTTAGTTCCAGGAAGAAAAGAGACCACAAAATCAAAATGTGTAAAAAACAAGGCCCACCTAGCCTGTCTAGGGTTCAAGCGTTTAGCCGACTCTAGGTAAATCAAATTCTTGTGGTCAGTGAGGACCACAACTTGATGTTTAGCTCCCTCCAACCAATGTCTCCACTCCTCAAATGCCCATTTCATGGCCAACAGTTCCCGATTCCCCACATCATAGTTACGTTCAGATGGAGAGAACTTTCGGGAAAAGAAAGCACAGGGATTCATTTTAGATGTTACAGGATCCTTTTGGGACAAAACAGCTCCTGCACTAATCTCAGAAGCATCCACCTCTACCTGGAATGGGAGTGAGACATCAGGTTGCCGCAAAACCGGGGCGGAGGTAAATCTTCGCTTCAGCTCCTGAAAGGAAGCAACAGCCTCCGGAGACCAATTCAACACATCAGCACCCTTCTTAGTCAGATCAGTCAATGGCTTGGCAATACTAGAAAATTTAGCTATAAATTTCCGATAAAAATTAGCAAAACCCAAAAACTTCTGGAGGGCCTTCAAAGAAGTGGGCTGAACCCAATCATAAATGGCCTGTACCTTGGCCGGATCCATTTCAATAGTTGACAGAGACAAAATAAATCCCAAAAATGAAATCCTCTGTACTCCAAAAAGGCATTTCGATCCTTTGACATACAGGGAATTCTCCCTCAAGATCCGGAACACAGTCCGAATATGTTCCACATGAGAATCCCAATCCTTGGAGAAGATCAAAATATCATCCAGATAGATAATCAAAAATTTATCGACAAAGTCTCGGAAAATATCGTTCATGAAGCACTGGAAGACAGAAGGGGCATTAGTGAGCCCAAAAGGCATCACCAGGTACTCAAAATGTCCCTCCGGAGTATTAAACGCCGTCTTCCATTCATCCCCCTGCTTAATGCGGATAAGATTATACGCCCCCCTGAGGTCAAGCTTGGTAAACCAGCAAGCACCTCTAACACTAGAGAATAGATCCGAAATCAGGGGTAACGGATACTGATATTTAATAGTAATTTTATTGAGGGCACGATAATCAATACAAGGCCTTAACCATCCTTTTTGGCCACAAAAAAAAAACCAGCACTTAAGGGTGAAGAGGATGGTCTAATATGACCCTTCTCCAACGCCTCCTTAATATAGGACCGCATAGCCTCATGCTCGGGTACAGATAAATTGAAGAGCCGACCCTTGGGAAATTTACACCCCGGGCTTAGTTCGATTGCACAGTCATAACTCCTATGAGGAGGCAAGGACGGAGACTCATTCTCACTAAATACATCATAAAAGTCCGCCAAATAGTCAGGAACATCATGCGACTGAGGAGAGGTGGAAAAAACCGGAGCCTCACTAAAGGCACACCGACAACCCCAACTCACCACAGACACAGATTTCCAATCCAAAACTGGATTATGAATTTGCAACCAGGGAAACCCCAGAACAACGGCATCATGCAGACCATGCAACACCAAAAATCTGCAATTTTCTTGATGGTCTGGGGCGACCCGCATGACCACCTGGGTCCAAAACTGAGGTTTATTTTTAGCCAAAGGAGTAGCATCAATCCCCCTCAAAGGGATAGGCGTCTGCAGAGGTGTCATCGGAAATCCACAACGTTTAGCAAAATCCAAGTCCATTAGGTTTAGCGCTGCTCCCGAATCCACAAAAGCCTTGGCGGAAAATGTGGACAGGGAGCAGATCAGAGTAATTGCCAGAAGAAACTTAGGTTGAACACCACCAACAGAAAACGTGTGTGCAAAGCGTTTCTCTCATTTAGGACAAACAGAAATAATATGCGAGGCATCTCCACAGAAAAAACACAGCTTATTACGCCTTCTGAACTCCTGACGTTGCGCCTTAGACAAAACTCTATCACATTGCATAGGTTCAGACGTCTGTTCAACCGGTGGCAACACCTCTCGTGCAATCCTGCGTTCACGTAAACGCCGATCAACCTGAATAGCTAATGACATAGAATCGTCCAGACCAGAGGGAACAGGAAATCCCACCATAGTATCTTTTATGGCTTCTGATAAACCCTTCCGAAAGAGAGCAGCCAAGGCATTATCATTCCAGGTAGTAAGGACCGCCCACTTTCGGAACTTTTGACAGTATAACTCTGCAGAATCTCGACCCTGGTTCAATGCCAACAGGGTCTTTTTAGCCTGATCAGTAGTATTAGGTTCGTCATACAACAACCCTAAAGCTTGAAAGAATGCGTTCACATTAGTCAGAATAGGATCATCTGGTTTCAAAGAAAACGCGCAATCCTGGGGATCGCCACGCAGCAAAGAGATGACAATTTGAACCTGCTGCGCGGAGCTCCCTGACGAGTTAGACTTCAAGGCAAAAAATAATTTACAATTATTTTTGAAACTCAAAAACTTAGATCGATCCCCAAAAAATACATCAGGTGTAGGGATCTTTGGTTCAACAGCATGCGAACGAGCAAGGTAGGCGGAAATTCCCCGCACTTCCGCAGCGAGCTGCTCCACACGATCAGACAATTGCTTTATCTCCATTGAGAGAAAAGAAAAAAAAAAATTCCCCCTACGGCCTCAGAGATATAGAGGAAAGAATATACACACACCTTTTTTTTTTTTCTTTTTTTTTTAAACACAATTCTTTCCTGCTATTGAATACCCTAGGATCTGCGGTATGGCGGGTGATTCTGTTATGATTGAGTCACCATAGGAGGCAAAAACAGAAATGCTAGCTAAGTCCAGAAAACCAGAGAAGTTGGCAGCTATCGGATTGCAGACCCCTGAACCTATCAACACAACTGCAATCCGTGAAAAACCCTATGAAAATAAGAGCCAACAAACTGACAGTGAAAAAGGCCCTGAAGACGCTAGGCTTCAAAAAAGCTATGTCAGTACTCAGGAATATTCTGAAGACAGAGCTACAGGCAAAAGGAGATTCAGCTCACCCCAGCAGGGAATGGCAGAATCCAGAAAAGCAAGGAAAACAAAAACAAAACACAAAAGCTGACAGGCAAAGCAGAAAACTTAGCTTTAGAGGAGCAGGAATCAGACTGGTGTCCTAGAAGTCCACAGAGAAATCACCCGCAGGGCAGAAGGGCATCGGCAGCCTTATATCCAGTCCGTGACTCCACTCAGCCAGTCATCCTCATTAGGCTCAGGTGCCTGATAATCAGGCTCATTACCTTCCTTTACCAGAATAGGGAGTTCACCAGACCTCAGTGACGAAGGGGAAAATGAACTCACAACAGACAGGGATTGTGGTGTTCACAAGGGTCACCTAGCTCCTTGAGTCCAGAAGTCCAATCACGCTCTCCCCAGTGACTTCTACAGATCACCTTTGTGACGTCTTGTCCAATGTATAGTTAACACAGGATACCATACTCGCGCTGTTCGAATACTATTCCCGGCAACAGTCCTTGAGCGCATTCTCCGACGCCTCTTTTTGGGTCACCGCCCCCTTTTGGGACTCCACCCCCTTTCGGGTCACCGCCCTCTTTTGGGATTCAACTCCTTTCTGGGCAACCATCCCTGTCTGGGTTACCGCCCCTTTTGGGACTCCACCCCTTTTTGGGCAACCATACCTGATTGGGTCACCGCCCCGTTTTGGGACTCCACCCCCTCCTTGGGGTGCACATCGTGGACTCCCAATGCCCTCTCACCACCTGTGCACGGCAGTCTGTCCGCCCCAATAGTTCCTTCACAGCGAGGCTCCACACCGCTCTGCAAGGCTCTGTCCAGCTCTGCACAGCGAGGCTCCGCACTGCTCTGCCAGGCTCTGCACCTCTCTGCACAACGAGGCTCTGCACTGCTCTGCACTTCTCTGCACGACTCCACACCTCTCTGCAAACTTCGTGGACCCGCCGATCCACAGCAAGCCGCCCGGAGTTCGTGAACCCATCGATCCACAGCATGCCCTCCGCTGCAATCCTCCCTGGTACCTCCTGGACCGATGCCCGCAGTCTAGCACCAAATGTAGGGATCTGTACTTACTGTAGGTGCGCTAGAGGAAAACAGGAGGCATGATTCTTTTTTTAAAAAAAGTCAGTACGTGTTTATTTACTCTATAAACCCAGCAAAAACAACAAGCGATAAACGGCCGACAGAGCAGGCAAAACAACACAAACTGTCCTTAGCAAGGCTCTCTGCTCCCTCAGACCTGTGGGCACACAGGCTGTGCAGTGTCCAGCATGCAGGCTCAGTTTGGAGCCCCGCACACAGGAAGGCTTCTCCCTCTTTGCACACAGACCATGTGCCAAACAGCCTCTATTATGTAGGCTGTGGCCACACCCACATGTGAGGTATGTGGGTAGCCAGACCGGCCCATCTCTCATAGCTACCCGCAACCTGGACCCAGTTGCACTAAACGACATCTTAGTGCTCACATGCACTAAAGCCAAAATACTCCGGGTTGCATCGCAGGGAGCAGCCATCTTTGCGATACATACCTCCTATTGATTACACAGCTATTAGCCTCCTTACAATAGCTATTAAGTCTCCTCTCAGTCTTCTTTGCAAGCTAAACATTCCTAAATCCTGTATCCGTTCCTCACAGGACATGGTTTGCAGACCGGTCACCATTCTGATCACTCTTCTCTGAACTTGCTCCAGTTTGTTGATGTCTTTTTTAAAATGTGATGCCCAAAACTGGACACCGTATTCCAGATGAGGTCTGACCAAAGAGGAGCAGAGGGCAATAATTACTTCACGTGATCTAGACTGTATGCTTCTGTTAATACCCGCAATTTCTTCATCTAAATCATTGATAAAGATGTTGAACAATGCAGGGCCCAGGACAGAGCCCTGTGGTACCCCACTTGAGACATTCTTCCAACTGGATGTGCATCCATTTACGACCACTCTTTGGGTCTGATCACTAAGCCAGTTATGAATCTACCTTACAGTTGCCTTGTCCATTCCATACTTAGTAATCTTTTCAGTAAGGATGGTATGAGATACTTTGTCAAATGCTAGGCTGAAGTCAAGATATACTATTATCTACAGCATTTCCCTGATCCACCCAGTCAGTGATTCTGTCATAGAAGGAAATTAAGTTAGTCTGACATGACTTATTAGTTACAAACCCATGCTGACTCTGGTTAACCACTTCATTCTTATCCAGGTACTTACATACTGTTAGGCTCAAAAGTTTACATACCCCAGCAGAATTTTTGCTTTTTTGGCCTTTTCTCTGAGAATATGAATGATAACACCAATTTTTTTTTCTCCACTCATTGTTGGTGGTTGGATGAAGTAATTTCTTGTCAAACTACTGTGGTTTCTCGTATTAAATCATAATGACATCCCAAAACATCCAAATGACCCTGATCAAAACTTTACATACCATGGTGATTTTGGCCTGATAACATGCACAGGAGTTGACATAAAGGGTTTGACTGTCTACTAAAGGTAACATCCTCACCTGTGACCTGTGACAAATGGTTCCATGACAATTGTGTACAAGATAATTGTGTACGGACAATTGTGTACAGAAAATTGTGTACAGGCCAATTGTGTTAAAGGAAAATTGTGTACAAGGACAATTGTGTACAGGGCAATTGCCTAGTACACAATTGCCTTGTACACAATTGTCATTGTACACAATTGGCCTGTACACAATTGTCTGTACACAATAGTCCGTACACAATTATCTTGTACACAATTGTCCTGTCAAATGTCAGGAAAATTGTTTGGGATGCAAAGAAAAACCCACAAATAACATCAGCTGAAATACTGGACTCTCTGAAAACTAGCAGTGTGGCTAGTTTTAAGATGCACAATAAGAAGGCACTTGAAGAAAGATGGGCTGCATTGTAGTTTGACAATGAATGGCTTCACCCATCCACTAACCATGAGCTGAGAAAAAGTTTTGGTGTTATCATTCATATTCTCTGAAAAAAAGGCCAAGAAACCAAAAATTCTGCTGGGGTATGTAAGCTTTATAGCACAACTGTACATGTTGTTTAATCACCGGCCTATAGTTCCCTGGGTCCACCTTCTTCCCCTTTTTGAAGATAGGAACAACATTTGCTCTTCTCCAGTCTTCTGGGACTTCTCTTGTTCTCCAAGAATTTTCAAAGATTATGGAGAGTGGTTCGAAAATGAATTCTGCTATCTCCTTCAGTACTCTGGGGTGTAATTCATCCTGACCTGGAGACTTGAATTCATTTATGTTAGCTAAGTGTTTCCTCACTATCTTTCTGTTTATAGATAGCCTGGATTCTTCTATTCCTTGAATAGGACAGTGAAGATCAGTTGATGTTACATTTCCGTTCTGAGAGAAAACAAATTCAAAATAGGAATTTAAGCGATCAGCCTTCTCAACATCCCTTCTTACCATTTCATCATTTTCATCCTGTAAAAATCCTATGGCGCACATCATTCAATGGCAACACGACAGGTACCTCTGACATCACACTCCTAGGCCTTATAGGTCAGTGCAGGCAGCAGGATGCCACCTGAGTATTCAAATAATTAGTCTCTGGGTCACTACCATCAACTGCTCTGTGGGTTCTCCCTGACAAATCCAGTTCTGCTACATCGCGGATTGCTGTCATTTCCCTAACCCAACACTGCCATATTGCTGGATAACTCTGCAATATCTCTATCCAGTTCTACCTTGGACATTGAGACAAACTCATCACTGCTACATCGCTGGGTAATTCTGCTATACTACTGGTCAGTGTTGCCCAGAACTGACAAACTCAGCCTTGCTATATCACTGTGTGAAATCTACCATAATGCTGCTAGCTCCGCATTGAACTCTGGGACAAAATGAGATCTGCTGTATCCCAGATTCAATTCTGTTGAACTGCTGCCAGCTCTCTGAGAATGTAAAAGACTATCTCCATCAGTCCCATAAAATAAACACATCGCCTGCCACTCCAACTTTGGTCGTGAGATTTGAAGGATTGGGGTACACAGGACCCGTTCTCCTCTCCTGATGGGTGGAGGACATCACTGCACAGGACCCGTTCTCCTCTCCTGATGGGTGGAGGACATCACTGGGCAACTCCACTTCAGCAATTCTGCTGGGTAATTCAGAAATACCACTGTCCAACTGACAAACTCATGTCTGCTATATTATGGAGTCAAATCTGCCATAATGCTGCCAGCTCTGCACTGAACTCTGTGACAAACACAGCTCTGATCTGTGACATTCCTGCAGTAGGTGTCCCAGTGATGGTGTATGTGAAGATTTTGGGGGAAAAAACTTGAACCATACCATTGGATAAAAAAAATAATTCCTTGGTTAGTTGAGTTGCAGTAGCTGTACAATCTGCCCAGTTATCTAGTGCTACATCAACTATTTCTAAAAGCAAGAAATGAAGAAATGGAAGTAAATTTGGAATTCAGGGACCTTAGAAAAATGGGTGACTAACCCCTTGTGGAATTTTTGTCTTTTCTAGTTGGAACTAGGTTGCACTGAATTTTTTAGAGCGTGGCTGGATTTCCTCATTCACAGACAGGCGATAGAAGTTCTTGGAAATACCTGAGCAGGAAATATTCGGTTACAGTAACCAAATCAGGAAGGTGTGCAGAGAAAGGCATACATAACCATCAAAGGGAACCTAAAAATTGCTGCTTGCAAGGAGAAAGAATTTTCAGACATGATTAGTGTTTTGGCACATCAGCTAAGTGACCTGTAAGAGGACTTCTGGGGGTTGGAGTCTTGTGGCCCTAAGATGAGCATTAAATGCAGCCATATTACAAACTTCTCTGCGCTTCTTTACAGCTCCCTGGAAATGGCTCTTGGAAGAAAGGGCATGAGAAGTCAGAGGAGCCCCACACTGTAAATCATTGCAGATTTTACCTGTGCAAATATATAAGTAAAAAAATGTTGACCTTTCCAGTACTTGTGGATGCACCCTTAATACTTCTAGAATTTGGTAAAGATATTTGTGTATTAGGCCGAGTTCACACGTGGCGTTTTTTTCGCGTTTCCGCGGCAGTTTTAACCGCGCGATTTTGCCGCGAAAACGCGAAAAATAAGCATCCCATGCATTCCTATGGGATTCCGCAATGCTGTGCTAATGTTGCGGTTTTTACCGCGGCGGAATCGCTTCGCGGTAAAAAACGCAGCTTGCTCATTATTTTGCGGAATCGCGGCGATCCCGCACCCATAGGAATGCATTGTTCCGCTTACTTTCCGCATGTGGCTGTGCACAGCATGCGAAAAGTAACCAGAACAACTGCGGATGGTACCCACGGTCCGGAGGAGAGGAGACTGTCCTCCGGGCTTTGGGTACCATATACCTGTAAAAAAATAGAATTTAAAAATAAAAAATATTGTTATTCTCACCTTCCGACGTCCCGCGCAGCCTTCCCGCTTCTCTCCACGCTCCCGTTCCCAGTAATCCTTTGCGAAAATGCCCGCGATGGCGTCCGTTCTCGCGGGATCGCGAAGTCTCGCGGTCATTCGCGCGACGTCATCGCGAATTACCGCGAGACGTCGCAATCCCGCGAGAACGGACGTCATCGCGGGCATTTTCGCAAAGGATTACTGGGAACGCCTGCGCGGGACATCGGAAGGTAAGAATAACACTATTTTTTATTTTTTTTTTACATTTTATCTTTTACTACTGATGCTGCATAGGCGGCCTCAGTAGTAAAAAGTTGGTCACACTCGTCAAACACTGTTTGACGAGTGTGACCAACCTGTCAATCAGTTCTCCAAGCGATGCTACAGACCGCTTGGAGAACGCTAGCATTTTGCAAGCTAATTACGCTTGCAAAATGCTAGTTTTTCCGCGGGAAAATCGCGGGAATTTAAAATGCGATTTTCCCGCGGACTGGAATTCCGGAATTCTCGCGGTAATTTCCGCGAGGGTTCCGGTACGTGTGCACTTAGCCTTACTATGGTCCATTTTTGGCTTGGATGATATGTTGTGAAATTGCAATTACCATGCCACCTCCAATTATTTCTTGTAGAAAAAAAAAAGTTACCAAAACGTTTTTTTTTTTTTACCCATATTGAAGTTGCATGTGAGCTGTGATCCACAAACCTATTAGTACTGGAAGGAAGAGATCGAGGAAGGAACATTTTTGGTTGAAGGTCATCAAACTAGTACTACATATCTGGTTTTTAGCAGGTGTTTTCAGCTTTTACTGCTTTAGAAACCAGAAGTAACTGGCGCAAGGCTCAATATCCAAAACTTTACAGAAGCAGAGGGTGTTGTCCCCAGGAGCTAATTAGATCTCAGCCTTCACTTCTCTAGGGTGGGAAGTTGATGCATGATTGCAATAAGCTGCTCTTTCAGTGCTCACCTGTCCAGATGCTTCATACAAAGTGCTACCAGCGTAACTCAGGAATCATTTAGTGATGTTTGATGGCACTAATCGGTGATCAATAACCATCCGACTGTACATTTTATCACTATAGTACAAAAATAGATTGGATTCAGTGGTTGGAAAAAGATTTCTACACTTGGAAGATTGTAAAATTGAGGTTCGGAATACAAACATTGCCATCCGTCATATCCTTGTAGTCTGCAAAAATAAAGCTATACTATATGGACACAAGTATGGGCACAGCACGTCATTTTTCATTCAGCTCCACTGCCCTCGCCCCGGCGAAATACCTTCGGTCCCCTCCACCCCGGGTGTATAACTTCCGCCCCCCGCGATGCCGCCTGCTTTTACTAACATGTGACAGAGCGGCCGGTGGTGCAGAACTCATTGATACCAGAGGGGTCCTGTAATAGGAGCCACCGGGGTAACAAGTCATTCATGTCATTTCTTCCCCCTAAATATTCCCCCATCACCTGTGAGTGATATTATTGAGAAGTGGAATAAAAAGCAGCAACTCAGCCCCAAAGTGGAGACCCCATAATGTTACAGAGGGGGGGGCCGAGTGCTGAGATGCCGAGGCCAGGAAATTCACCAACGCTCTCCTGACTCCATAACTGCAGAGTCCAGATCTCCTTTGGTATAACATCAGCACAAACACTGTGTCCCCGCCGGGAGCTTCATGGCTGAGCAGCTGCATGCAGCCGTACATCACCAAGCACAATGCCGAGCATCAGATGGAGTAGTGCAGTAGCGTAGCTACTGGGGGGGGCAGAGGGGGAGATGACCCCGGGCCCCGCGCTCTGAGGGGGCCCACCTGGAGCTACGCTACTGTAACTATCGGCGTGCACAGCGCGCCAATACAGTTACATTCTGTGGCAGAGCAGGGAGAATCGATCTCCCTACTCTGCCGCCCAGCTGCTATGGGGCCCCTGAGCAGGCATGGGGGGCCCTGTACCAGCAGTGGGCCCCCTGCCCACCATCGCAGGGTCAGCTGTATCGGCATCTAGTCGATACAGCTGACCGCATTGATGAGAGAAGGAGCTCCTTCACCCATCATCCCCCTCTCAGCATCTGACAGCGGACGCGCTGACATCACTGCCCGACGCCTGCCGTCAGGAGATGAGCGGGAGCAGCACAGGAGCCGGAAAGAAGAGAGGTGAGTACTGGATTTATTTTTGTAATGGGGGTGCATTATAATACAAAGGCTGCCTATGGGGTTGCATTATAATACAGAGGCTGTCTATGGGGGTGCATTATAATATAGAGGCTGCCTATGGGGTTGCATTATAATACAGAGGCTGTCTATGGGGGTGTATTATAATACAGAGGCTGCCTATGGAGAGTGCATTATAATACAGAGGCTGACTATGGGGGTGCATTATAATACAGAGGCTGTCTATGGGGGTGCATTATAATACAGAGGCTGCCTATGGAGAGTGCATTATAATACAGAGGCTGACTATGGGGGTGCATTATAATACAGAGGCTGCCTATGGGGAGTGCATTATAATACAGAGGCTGCCTATTGGGGTGCATTATAATACAGAGGCTGCCTATGGGGGTGCATTATAATATAGAGGCTGCCTATGGGGGTGCATTATAATACAGAGGCTGCCTATGGGGGTGCATTATAATACAGAGGCTGCCTATGGGGGCATTATAATATAGAGGCTGCCTATGGGGGTGCATTATAATATAGAGGCTGCCTATGGGGGTGCATTATAATACAGAGGCTGCCTATGGGGGTGCATTATAATACAGAGGCTGCCTATGGGGGTGCATTATAATACAGAGGCTGCCTATGGGGGTGCATTATAATATAGAGGCTGCCTATGGGGGTGCATTATAATATAGAGGCTGCCTATGGGGGTGCATTATAATACAGAAGCTGCCTATGGGGGTGCATTATAATACAGAGGCTGCCTATGGGGGTGCATTATAATATATAGGCTGCCTATGGGGCTGCATTATAATATAGAGGCTGCCTATGGGGGTGCATTATAATATAGAGGCTGCCTACGGGGTGCATTATAATACAGAGGCTGCCTATTGGGTGCATTATAATATAGAGGCTGCCTATGGGGGTGCATTATAATATAAAGGCTGCCAACGGGGTGCATTATAATACAGAGGCTGCCTATGGGGTGCATTATAATATAGAGGCTGCCTATGGGGGGTGCATTATAATATAGAGGCTGCCTATGGGGTGCATTATAATACAGAGGCTGCCTATGGGGTGCATTATAATATAGAGGCTGCCTATGGGGGTGCATTATAATAGGCTGCCTATGGGGGTGCATTATAATATAGAGGCTGCCTATGGGAGTGCATTATAATACAAAGGCTGACTATGGGGGTGCATTATAATATAGAGGCTGCCTATGGGGTGCATTATAATACAGAGGCTGCCTATGGGGTGCATTATAATATAGAGGCTGCCTATGGGGGTGCATTATAATATAGAGGCTGCCTATGGGGTGCATTATAATACAGAGGCTGCCTATGGGGTGCATTATAATATAGAGGCTGCCTATGGGGGTGCATTATAATAGGCTGCCTATGGGGGTGCATTATAATATAGAGGCTGCCTATGGGAGTGCATTATAATACAGAGGCTGACTATGGGGGTGCATTATGAGGAAAGGTTGCAGGATTTGGGATTGTTTAGTTTGCAAAAGAGAAGACTGAGAGGAGACTTAATAGCTGTCTACAAATATCTAAAGGGCTGTCACATTGTAGAAGGATCAACTTTATTCTCATTTGCACAAGGAAAGACTAGAAGCAATGGGATGAAACTGAATGGGAGGAGACACAGATTAGATATTAGAAAAAACTTTTTGACAGTTAGAGTGATCAATGACTGGAACAAGCTTCCACGAGAAGTGGTGAGTTCTCCTTCAATGGAAGTCTTCAAACAGAGGCTGGACAGACATCTGACTGGGATGATTTAGCGAATCCTGCTTTGAGCAGGGGGTTGGACTAGATGGCCCAGGAGGTCCCTTCCAACTCTACGATTCTATGATTATAATATAGAGGCTGCCTATGGGGGTGCATTATAATATAGAGGCTGACTATGGGGGTGCATTATAATATAGAGGCTGCCTATGGGTGTGCATTATAATATAGAGGCTGCCTATGGGGGTGCATTATAATATAGAGGCTGCCTATGGGGGTGCATTATAATATAAAGGATGCCTATGGGGGGTGCATTATAATATAAAGGATGCCTATGGGGGGTGCATTATAATATAGAGACTGCCTATGGGGGTGCATTATAATAGGCTGCCTATGGGGGTGCATTATAATATAGAGGCTGACTACGGGGGTGCATTATAATATAGAGGCTGCCTATGGGTGTGCATTATAATATAGAGGCTGCCTATGGGGGGTGCATTATAATATAGAGGATGCCTATGGGGGTGCATTATAATATAGAATCTGCCTATGGGGGTGCATTATACTATACTGAGGACTATCTGGTGTATTATGCTATATCAGGGGTCCCCAACCTGTAGCTTGGGAGCCACATGTGGCTCGCGGTCCCATGAATTGTGGCTTGGGACTGTCTGCCACCTTGGTGCATTAGCTCCAGGTCTAGCAAACAGGTATGAAGAGTAATTGATGAATTTTGTGAGTAGCCCTGCACAGAACAGCAGATCTGGATGTACATTTACTGGTCTTAGGGGTTTAGAGATGGTTTAGGTATGGTACGCTGGAGGATGGTACTACCTGTTAGAGGAGGTGCTCAAAGCTGGATGTGGCGGTGTGCTGGGTGTCTTTGATGGGAGAATACTGAATGGGGGTATTGTGGGAACCCCTGGATCTCAGTGTACTGCTTTGGAGTGATTTCTGTGGAAAAGCTTTGGTTATCATCACCTGTAATGGGGGCTTTGGTTGACACTACTTTGAAGGAGGTGGGAGCTGAATGTGGCTCGCGACCCTCTGTCTAAGCTGAATGTGGCTCTCAAGGTCAGAAAGGTTGGAGACCACTG
The DNA here is from genome assembly GCF_039654945.1 of Dendrobates tinctorius. Classification (NCBI taxonomy): domain Eukaryota; kingdom Metazoa; phylum Chordata; class Amphibia; order Anura; family Dendrobatidae; genus Dendrobates; species Dendrobates tinctorius. The sequence goes on along the minus strand of NW_027361788.1, from coordinate 21,261,477 downwards.
TGCTATATGGATGCTATCTAGGGAGCCATCATATAGTGTGGGGATTATAGTGACGGGGCCATCATACAGTGTTGGAGCCATTAAATAGTTTGGGAATATTAAGGGGTCAGTATATATACAGTGAGGGGGCATTATACTGTGTATAGAGGAGCTGTACACGGGGGAGACTTGGGACATTATTAAATGTAAAGTGGGCACTTATTGTTATAGGGGAACTCGGGTTATTGTGGCTGTCAAAGGGGTACACACAGGGCATTATTACATTCTAGGGGACAAAATGTGGGCACTGATTTCTAGGGCACTTCCACCCGGCATTAATATATTCTAGAGAGTTGCTTTAGAATTTAGAGGTCACACAGAACCACAGAATAGGCACAGTAATAGGGACACATACGGCAGCAGTGGGTCAGCATTGGGGTATCAGGTGCGGTAATAGGGACACATACAGCAGCAGCGGCTCAGTATTGGGGTATCAGGTGCAGTAATAGGGACACATACGGCAGCAGCGGCTCAGTATTGGGGTATCAGGTGCAGTAATAGGAACACATACGGCAGCGGATCAGTATTGGGGTATCAGGTGCAGTAATAGGGACACATGTGGCAGCAGCGGCTCAGTATTGGGGTATCAAGTGCAGTAATAGGGACACATACAGCAGCAGTGGCTCAGTATTGGGGTATCAGGTGCAGTAATAGAGGCACATATGGCAGAGTCTCAGCATTGGGATATCAGGTGCAGTAATAGGGACACATACGTCAGCAGCGGCTCAGTATAGGGGTATCAGGTGCAGTAATAGGGACGCATACAGCAGCGTCTCAGTATTGGGCTATCAGGTGCAGTAATAGGGACACATGTGGCAGCAGCGGCTCAGTATTGGGGTATCAGGTGCAGTAATAGGGACACATACAGCAGCAGCGGCATTAATATATTCTAGAGAGTTGCTTTAGAATTTAGAGGTCACACAGAACCACACAATAGGCACAGTAATAGGGACACATACGGCAGCAGTGGGTCAGCATTGGGGTATCAGGTGCAGTAATAGGGACACATACGGCAGCAGCGGCTCAGTATTGGGGTATCAGGTGCAGTAATAGGGACACATACAGCAGCAGCGGCTAAGTATTGGGGTATCAGGTGCAGTAATAGGGACACATACGGCAGCAGCGGCTCAGTATTGGGGTATCAGGTGCAGTAATAGGGATAAATACGGCAGCAGCGGCTCAGTATTGGGGTATCAGGTGCAGTAATAGGGACAAATACAGCAGCGGCTCAGTATTGGGGTATCAGGTGCAGTAATAGGGACACATCTGGCAGCAGCGGCTCAGTATTGGGGTATCAAGTGCAGTAATAGGGACACATACAGCAGCAGTGGCTCAGTATTGGGGTATCAGGTGCAGTAATAGGGGCACATATGGCAGAGTCTCAGCATTGGGATATCAGGTGCAGTAATAGGGACACATACGTCAGCAGAGGCTCAGTATTGGGGTATCAGGTGCAGTAATAGGGACACATACGGCAGCGTCTCAGTATTGGGGTATCAGGTGCAGTAATAGGGACACATGTGGCAGCAGCGGCTCAGTATTGGGGTATCAGGTGCAGTAATAGGGACACATACAGCAGCAGCGGCGCAGTATTGGGGTATCAGGTGCAGTAATAGGGACACATACGGCAGCAGCGGCTCAGTATTCGGGTATCAGGTGCAGTAATAGGGATACATACGGCAGCAGCGGCTCAGTATTGGGGTATCAGGTGCAGTAATAGGGACACATACGGCAGCGGCTCAGTATTGGGGTATCAGGTGCAGTAATATGGACACGTGGCAGCAGCGGCTCAGTATTGGGGTATCAGGTGCAGTAATAGGGGCACATATGGCAGAGTCTCAGCATTGGGATATCAGGTGCAGTAATAGGGACACATACAGCAGCAGTGGCTCAGTATTGGGGTATCAGGTGCAGTAATAGGGACACATATGGCAGAGTCTCAGCATTGGGATATCAGGTGCAGTAATAGGGACACATACGTCAGCAGCGGCTCAGTATTGGGGTATCAGGTGCAGTAATAGGGACACATATGGCAGCGTCTCAGTATTGGGGTATCAGGTGCAGTAATTGGGACACATGTGGCAGCAGCGGCTGAGTATTGGGGTATCAGGTGCAGTAATAGGGACACAAACAGCAGCAGTGGCTCAGTATTGGGGTATCAGGTGCAGTAATAGGGGCACATATGGCAGAGTCTCAGCATTGGGGTATCAGGTGCAGTAATAGGGACACATACGGCAGCAGCGGCTCAGTATTGGGGTATCAGCAGGATGAGCAGTTTGTGCAGGTTGAGAATAGTCCCTTTGGTGACAGTGCTGAAAATATGAGTAGTGAAACATGTCTTTCTTGTATTCTCTGCAGCAGAGTCCTGGCTGGAGGAGTCGTCATGTCGGTCTTGGCCAGATGGAAAAGACGGGAAAAGTGAACTATTCCATCAGAAAGATCGTCAGCGGTAAGTCATTATCTGTAACTGCTGTAATCTATTATATGTTCTGTAGGACTGGTATCTACCACTGACCATGGCGGTAATATCAATATTGGTATTTTTGGCAACAGCACGGTAATCTGCTGAGGTTCTCTAGTTAGGGGCCCAATCAGAAGTTTGCCCCCCCCCCCCCGAACCAAAACCCTAGCTACACCTCTAGAATAGTGTAAAGCCGCCACCACTGAACTCTGGAGGAGACGTGTTCTTTGCAGTGACTGATCACACTTCTCTATCTGTGTCTGATGGAGAAGTCTGAGTTTGGTGAATGCCAGGAGAACGTTACCCCCTGACTGAACTTTGCCCACTGCACACTTTGGTGGAGGAGGGGTAATACTATGGGATTGCTCTCAGGGGTAGGCCTCTTAATTCCTGTGAAGGGAAGTATTAGTGATTCATCAAGACATTGTGGATAGTTGTGGCTTCCAGATTTGTAGGAACAGTTTGAGGAAGGCCATTTTCTGTCCCCCATGACTGTGCCCAGTGCACAGGTTCCATACAGACACGGAAAACCAGAAAAGCTCCTGTCGGTGTCATGTGGAGGAGGTACATTACGTTTGTCCATATAGTGTATGTTTGAAAAAATTGCAAGAAGGAAGATTAACAATTATAATTAATCTTCTAACTGGAAATTGCCAGTCCTGACAATTGTCGTCCAGCATAAAGAGATTGTGACGTGGTTGTCGCCATGTGATCGTCTATTACATACAGGATATCAAATACAGCGAAGAGCCACTATGCAAGAGCAGCGCCCGTTCTGTCATTCCTTCAAAGATTGTCATGTAATACTACAAATATACGTCAAGTGAAAGGTCAACTTCAGATTGCTAGTTGATTGCATCCACTATTTTTTCGACTTGGTTGTCCGTTTAATTAAGTTCAGAAAGAGCTAATATCAGAAAGAAAGGAAAGAAAAAAGAATTTGCTGTTATTGAAAGTTTAAAATATCTTTCGTTTTCCAAAGTGAAGACCAGCGTCATGAGCGGGCTCGGATTTCTTAGAAGCCTCTTATGTGGCGCTGACATTTATGTATATACAAGTGACAGGTTGACGTCATGAAGCCCGAGGCGTGGAGAAGCACAGAATGCCGAACAATGGGTGTCCTGTTCACAGCTGCTCCAAGACAAAGAAGGTCCAGTGTCCTCCTCCTTCCATGATGTAAGAAGATCACTCCACAGTGTTAACAGGATGTGAAGAGTGTCAACACTTGGACACAAGAAAACCTTGGATGGCGGTTACAGTGACACTTAATTGTTAGAAAGTAAGACCTGAACACTTGGAGACACTTTCAAAAATGCATTAATGAGGTGTATACATAGCAATTTCCTAGCATAATGAGTCGACAAGTGCATTTACAGAATACAGGCTGCTGTAAACTACATTCCGTCAATAATGCAAATTGTAAGTCAATGTCAGGAGTCTCCTATAAAGCTTGCTTTCTTCTGTAGAGTGATATCTATTTATTGTGAGGTCAACAAAAAAATTTCACCCATCCTTTTCTTTTTAGATTCCCAAATGTCAAATCTGGAAAAAAAAAAAAAAAAAAGTTTGAACGTGCTCTTGTACCTTGTTTGGTCACAATTTTTGGTTGATCAAATCTGTAAAGTAGCATCACTGCAAAGTAAATGTTTCCTGAAATACCATATGCTTTTGTGTACTAATTTAGGTTGGATAGTAAGATAACCCCTATAATGAACAATACTATATACAGTCATGGACAAAAGTATTGACACCCCTGGAATTCTGTCAGATAATATTCCGTTTCTTCCTGAAAATGATTGCAAACACAAATTCTTTGGTATTATTATCTTCATTTAATTTGTCTTAAATGAAAAAACGCAAAAGAGAATGAAGCAAAAAGCAAAACATTGATCATTTCACACAAAACTCCAAAAATGGGCCGGACAAAAGTATTGGCACCCTCAGCCTAATACTTGGTTGCACAACCTTTAGCCAAAATAACTGCGACCAACCGCTTCCGGTAACCATCAATGAGTTTCTTACAATGCTCTGCTGGAATTTTAGACCATTCTTCTTTGGCAAACTACTCCAGGTCCCTGATATTTGAAGGGTGCCTTCTCCAAACTGCCATTTTTAGATCTCTCCACAGGTGTTCTATGGGATTCAGGTCTGGACTCATTGCTGGCCACCTTAGAAGTCTCCAGTGCTTTCTCTCAAACCATTTTCTAGTGCTTTTTGAAGTGTGTTTTGGGTTATTGTCCTGCTGGAAGACCCATGATCTCTGAGGTAGACCCAGCTTTCTCACACTGGGCCCTAAATTATGCTGCAAAATTTGTTGGTAGTCTTCTGACTTCATAATGCCATGCACACGGTCAAGCAGTCCAGTGCCAGAGGCAACAAAGCAACCCCAAAACATCAGGGAACCTCCGCCATGTTTGACTGTAGGGACCAAGTACTTTTCTTTAAATGCCTCTTTTTTCTCCTGTAAATTCTATGTTGATGCTTTTGCCCTAAAAGCTCTACTTTTGTCTCATCTGACCAAAGAACATTCTTCCAAAATGTTTTAGGCTTTTTCAGGTAAGTTTTGGCAAACTCCAGCCTGGCTTTTTTATGTCTCGGGGTAAGAAGTGGAGTCTTCCTGGGTCTCCTACCATACAGTCCCTTTTCATTCAGATGCCGACGGATAGTACGGGTTGACACCGTTGTACCCTCGGACTGCAGGGCAGCTTGAACTTGTTTGGATGTTAGTGGAGGTTCTTTATCCAACATCCGCACAATCTTGCGTTGAAATCTCTTGTCAATTTTTCTTTTCCGGCCACATCTAGGGAGGCTAGCCACAGTGCCATGGGCTTTAAACTTCTTGATGACACTGCGCACGGTAGACACAGGAACATTCAGGTCTTTGGAGATGGACTTGCAGCCTTGAGATTGCTCATGCTTCCTCACAATTTGGTTTCTCAAGTCCTCAGACAGTTCTTTGGTCTTCTTTCTTTTCTCCATGCTCAATGTGGTACACACAAGGACACAGGACAGAGGTTGAGTCAACTTTAATCCATGTCAACTGGCTGCAAGTGTGATTTAGTTATTGCCAACACCTGTTAGGTGCCACAGGTAAGTTATAGGTGCTGTTAATTACACAAATTAGAGAAGCATCACATGATTTTTCGAACAGTGCCAATACTTTTGTCCACCCTCTTTGTTATGTTTGGTGTGGAATTATATCCAATTTGGCTTTAGGACAATTCTTTTTGTGTTTTTTCATTTAAGACAAATTAAATGAAGATAATAATACCAAAGAATTTGTGTTTGCAATCATTTTCAGGAAGAAACTGAGTATTATCTGACAGAATTGCAGGGGTGTCAATACTTTTGGCCATGACTGTATATAATCTATTACAGAGAGTATCTGTAAGGAGAGGGCATGCTCTGCTATTAGAGAGGGCACCTTATTGGAATAGGCTATGCTAAGCTATGAGAGAAGGCACCCTAATGGAATAGGGTGTGTAAATTACTACTACAAGAGTCGGAAGACCCCCATACATATTAGATGGTTTTTCGGTTCAGCTGAAACAAGTGGATTCGACCAGACAAGTGTCGTATAACGGGCCATTGAAACCATTAGGACCAATTTAAGACTTTGTATTGGGAATTTTCAATGTATCGCTGGCAGTAAAAGATGTGATGCCAGTTTCACAAAAAGGGTATGTGCACACGCTGCGGATTCCGCTGCATTTCCGCAGCGGTTTTTTGCCGCTGCGGACCCGCAGCAGCTTTAGCTGCGGTGTACAGTACCATTCAAATGAATGAGGAAAAAAACCCGCTGTGCCGACGATGCCGAAAAATCCGCGCGGATTTGCTGCGGTTTTGAATCCGCAGAAAGAATTGCATGTCAATTCTTTCTGCGGAAACCGCTGCGGGTTCCTATCTCCACCATTGTGGAGATAGTGAATCCGCAGGACCAAACCGCAGGCAAAACCGCAGATAATCCGCAGGTCTTTTGAACTGCGGATTATCTGCGGTTTTTGCAAAATCCGTGCGGATTAATCCGCAGCGGATTCCGCAGCGTGTGCACACACCCTAAAGGCGGAGATACAGTATATGGAAGTAAACTTATGGTCAAACAAGCATTGCACAAACGATCACCTGGGGATTGTTCATTATGCTAACAAAGTCATACAAAGTTTAATCCAAAATGGTCATTACAGTCGTTCAAACCGGCCATAAATTCCAATGACACCATCTCAGGGAGTTTTTTAATGGACTAGTGACTATGGGTCACCTTCAACTTTGTTGGTCACCGGTGGTCTGAAATGATCGCTCATTGTTAAATTTCATCTGATAAATAATTCGTACAAATTCATTGTTTTCATCAACTTTAGACTAAAGTGTTTGGCCAACTTAAAGGATCTGTCCCAAGTAATCACCTATTCAAAGGATTGGTGATATATATCTTTGATCATTTGAGGTCTGATTGCTAAGATAACCTTTGATCCCAAGAGCAGGACTTTCCATTCATTGTCTGTGGAAGTGCTGCAATTACGAGTGCTGTACTCAGCTATGCCAGGCAGTCCCATAGACGATTAAATCAGTGGTGGCACTCGGCTATTGCTGTCGTCAGAATGGTAAATTTCTCTAAATTGGTGGGGATCCCAGTGGTCCGACCCCCAACAATCATCAATCCTTATGTGTATGGCCACCTTAAAAAGTGTTATGGGGCTCACTAGGTGAGGTGGATCTTTGAAGCCCAACGTTTGGGTGGGCATCAGTGCAGCAGGCACTTTAGGCATGCGGGAAACAATTGGCACAGGTCTTGGAGACTGCAGAGAGGTAGCAGAGGTACTGGAAGCTGCAGGCAGAAGATGTCCCGGAGACAGCAGACAGGAAGCAGAGGTACTGGATGCCGCAGGCAGGAGATGTGCTGGAGACTGCAATCAGGTAGTAGAGGTACTAGAAGCTGCAGGCAGACCGGAGACATCCGGGAGACTACTGACAGGTAGCAGAGTTTCTGAAAAACTGCAGACAGGTAGCAGAGGTCCTGTAAGACTGCAGACAGGTAGCAGACAGAACTCCAGAGTAACTAGAAAGTCTTACTATAAAATACCAAGACACAGGTGTGTGTCTTGGTGGGCCTGATATAGGCCCAGGCAGATGATCACAAGAGATCACGCCGCGCCATCTGCAAAGCCAGACATGGAGCAGAACAGAATTCAGTGGACCGGAATGAGGGAAGCACTGCCTGGATGTGGACAGGTGCATAAAAAAAAAGGTTGTTCCAGGTAATTTTTTGATCTTTAGGGGTCCAACTGATTGGATCTCCTATGATCCCAAGAATGGGGCATTATTCTTTGTGGAAGTGCCAGAGATAGACAAGCGCTGTACTCGGTTATCCAAGACAGTCCAATAGACAATGAATGCTGTGGTGGCAGGTGGCCACTGCTGACTTCCAATCGGGCATTTCTATAAATTGCGAGGTGGTCCCAGAGTTCTGAACCCCAGTGATCAACAACATTTATGTTTATGGCCACCTTAAAAGAGTTGTCCCAAGTAATCACCTATTCTCAGAATTGATGTTACATTTTTTGATCATTGGGGCATCCTCCCTGATCCCAAGACAGGGACTCTCCATTTATTGTCTATGGAAGTGCCGAAGATTCTATAGACAATGAATAGCATGGTGACGTGCGACCATGGCTCCTTCCTAACAGGGCATTTCTCTAAATTGTTGATGGTCTCAGGGGTCCGACCCCCAGCGATCAGTAAATTAGAGTAGGTGATACCTTGCAGAAATGGATCAAATCCATTAGGATACATTTGCATTTAGCAAACAACTCGTGTAAAGACCTCCTGCAATAAACACCGACACACAGTGCCATATAACATGTGGCGTTAATCAGGCAGTCATGAATAATGTAAAATTGGGACATTAACCTTAGATCCACATCAAGCCTTATCCAGCCTTTCTCATGTCACTGGAAGGAGCACAATGACTTGACCATTGTTAATGCAGAACAAAACATCCCAATACTCAATTAATTGTTATTCCATTCACCTAGGCACGGTGTGCTCTGTTAGTGGGTAAACAATAGCTGTGCACCCTGCACATCCCATGTACACCATGTCTACCAGGAGGAAGCCTGTGCCGGAGGTGGAGTCTCCTCTAGAACCTGTTGAGCAGACTAGGGACTAATCATCCTCAATGCTGACACTTTATTACTTGCCAGTGCAAGGAAGTAGAGAGTCAGAGCTGGACTCTGAGAGGGACACACAGTCCCTGGAGTATATAGGGCCATAGACCAGCAGATACAAGACTATATACTTCGCCATAGGGAAAAAACATAGCATGTACTATCTCTGAAGATTATATTATTTTTTTTTATCCTGAGATCAAATAATTGCAATGGAGAAAGAAAACCTCATGTGCTCGCTTAGAATAAAGGGCACAGAAGTGTCGCTTGCGCTGGAGCAGTCAAATCTGAGCTGGAGCTTTAACAAGAGACGGGCATGCCGGAAAAAAAGTAAGTGACACGGGTGGCTCTTGTATATTGTATGGTGATTGACAATGGATATCTCTATAATTTTGCATTAGTACCAATGATCTGGTATATGGTTATATCATATATCCTACTGTATGGTTTATTATTGCAGTAGAATTTTTGGTAATGTAGTATTACGGTATTCATTCAAATGAATGGGTGACCATATAATACATGGTTGTGTCATCAAGATTTTAAGCCGACATGGTGAACAGATGGACCCCTGAGCCATATCTGTTGATGCCAATTTTATATTTGGCCAATACAGGAATGAGCGTGGTCTACTCGAGAGAGAGTCCCTCTTTATTCCCCTTCCATTAATATAATGGGGTCCTAACAGTCCCCCTCTATAATGTCTATGTGCCTTAAGAAGCATTTAAAAGACTGAAAAATACAGCTAGAGGTTGTCATCTACCAGGATCGGGATTACTTGGTCATTTGGACAAGTTGTGTTTCCATTCTCCTGTTTAGAAGGTGACAGCACAGACGTCCATAGGGACCATCGGTGGCCATCTGCTAGCACTGCTGGGCTCATTCATTAGAATGTTATCTATCCCAGAAAAGAATAGGAAGAATGATGAATAAAATAAGTAATTCCCATCCTCCCTCCATTATCTTCCAAAACACATTAAACCTGAGCACCCATTGTCTGTCCTAACAGCAGTGTATTCATTTCCTTTGTTACTTATTTTCACTGGTAATCATTAACGAAATGTCATTAGTATTTTTAGCAAAGGAATTTAGACGTTTGTGAAGTACAAAGGGCATTGTCACCACCCAGAGAAGCAAATATCATATATTGTGTAGTCACACTGCAGTGTACGCTGGCTGGAGGTATACACCAGGAAGATTTTTCACACCACCAACATCTGTATAGACATACACTGCCCATAGGTTCCCATGTAGTGGCTCCCATACAGTTACATACATCATCTATAGCCTCCCATGTGGTGGCTCCTACAATGACATACATCATCCAAAGGCTGCCTTGTAGTGGCTCCCATACATGTCCCATTGGCTTCCATGCTCCTATAGTGACCTACATCGCCCATAGGCTCCCAAGTATTGACTCCTACATCTCCCATTGGCTTCCATTTAGTGGCTCCTACAGAGACATACATCGTCCACAGGCTCCCATGTAGTGGCTCCCATACAGTCCCATGCATCTCCCATTGGCTTCTATGTAGTGGCTCCTACAGAGACATACATCGTCCACAGGCTCCCATGTAGTGGCTCCCATATAGTCCCATGCATCTCCCATTGGCTTCCATGTAGTGGCTCCTCCAGAGACATACATCGTTCACAGGCTCCCATGTAGTGGCTCCCATACAGTCCCATACATCTCCCATTGGCTTCCATGTAGTGGCTCCTATAGTGACATACATCGCCCATAGGCTCCAATGTAGTGGCTCCCATACATCTCCCATTGGCTTCCATGTAGTGGCTCCTACCTATAGTGACATACATCACCCTTGGGCTCCCATGTAGTGGGTCTCAGACATCTTCCATTGGCTTCCATGTAGTGGCTCCTACAATGACATACATCACCCATAGGCTACCATGTAGTGGCTCCCATACAGTCCCATACATCTCCCATTGGCTTCCATGTAGTGGCTCCTACAGTGACATACATCTCCCATTGGCTTCCATGTAGTGGCTCCTATAGTGACATACATCGCCCATGGGCTCCCATGTAGTGAGTCCCATACATGTCCCATTGGCTTCCATGTAGTGGCTCCTACAGTAACATATATCATCCATAGGCTGCCATGTAGTGGCTCCCATACATCTCTCATTGCCTCCCATATATTGGCTCCTACAGTGACATACATCTCCCATTGGCTCCCATGTAGTGACTCCTACAGTGACATCCATCATCCACAGGCTCCCATGTAGTGGCTCCCATACATCTCCCATTGACTCCCATGTAGTGGCTCATACAGTGACATACATCTCCCATTGGCTTCCATGTAGTGGCTCCTACCTATAGTGACATACATCACCCTTGGGCTCCCATGTAGTGGGTCTCAGACATCTTCCATTGGCTTCCATGTAGTGGCTCCTACAATGACATACATCACCCATAGGCTACCATGTAGTGGCTCCCATACAGTCCCATACATCTCCCATTGGCTTCCATGTAGTGGCTCCTACAGTGACATACATCTCCCATTGGCTTCCATGTAGTGGCTCCTATAGTGACATACATCGCCCATAGGCTCCCATGTAGTGAGTCCCATACATGTCCCATTGGCTTCCATGTAGTGGCTCCTACAGTAACATATATCATCCATAGGCTACCATGTAGTGGCTCCCATACATCTCTCATTGCCTCCCATATATTGGCTCCTACAGTGACATACATCTCCCATTGGCTCCCATGTAGTGACTCCTACAGTGACATCCATCATCCACAGGCTCCCATGTAGTGGCTCCCATACATCTCCCATTGACTCCCATGTAGTGGCTCATACAGTGACATACATCTCCCATTGACTTCCATGTAGTGGCTCCTACAGAGACATACATCACCCATTGGCTTCCATGTAGTGGCTCCTACAGAGACATACATCGTCCACAGGCTCCCATGTAGTGGCTCCCATACAGTCCCATACAAATTCCATTGACTTCCATGTAGTGGCTCCTACAGAGAGATGCATCACCCATTGTCTTCCATGTAGTGGCTCCTACAGAGACATACATCGTCCACAGGCTCCCATGTAGTGGCTCCCATACAAATTCCATTGATTTCCATGTAGTGGCTCATACAGTGGCATACATCGCCCATTAGCTCTGATATAGTAGCTTTCATACACTGATATACATGTCCCATAAACTTCCATGTAGTGGCTCCGACGCAGTCACATACATCTCCCATTGGCTGCCATGTAGTGGCTCCTACAGTGACATACATTGCCCATAGGCTTCCACATAAAATATAATCTCATACCACATGTTATGCTTTTGATATTGGTACGAGTCTAGTGCACAGTGTAGGTAAATGCAGTGTACATCCAGCCAGTCTGCAAAATCTATGAGTGTAAGACTCAAAATCCAATGTCAAGAGATGCAATACTGACCTCTCTAAAAACTGTGACATGTCCCTTTTTAATCTGTGTTGAGGAACAAATACAAGTCTATTGGGCCATAAAAACAAAGAAACAGCCCAAATGATGCCATCTACGTACTCTCCATCCTCAGTACTCTCTATGTGTTTTGCTAGTTAGTCATTAGAAGAAGCTTGGATTTTTTTTTCTTCAATTTTTTGCATATGAAAAAAACGGATGCCACTCGGATAGGAAAAAAATGGACACAATCAAAAAACTGATCAAAATTGGATCTAGCACACCCCAGATGAATGATTCCGTCCATGAATTTTTACAATTAGATGAGTGTATGGTCGACTCCCGTCTTATCCGCTATCTCTCAGAAAACTCTGTTCTCGACCCTCTCCAATCCGGTTTCCGCTCTTTACACTCCACTGAAACTGCCCTCACTAAAGTCTCTAATGATCTGCTAACAGCTAAATCAAATGGTCATTACTCCATGCTAATTCTCTTGGATCTCTCTGCAGCATTCGACATGGTGGATCATCAGCTCCTCCTCACTATGCTCCGTTCCATTGGCCTCAAGGACACCGTTCTCTCATGGTTCTCCTCCTATCTCTCCGACCGCTCCTTTACTGTATCTTTTGCCGGTTCCTCCTCCTCTCACCTTCCGCTTACTGTTGGGGTCCCTCAAGGATCAGTTCTAGGCCCCCTCCTCTTCTCCTTGTACACTGCCCCTATTGGTCAAACAATCAGAAGATTTGGTTTCCAGTACCATCTCCATGCTGATGACACCCAATTATACGCTTATTCTCCTGACATCACGCCAGCCTTTCTAGAAAACACCGGCGATTGTCTAAACGCTGTGTCTAATATCATGTCCTCACTATATCTGAAACTGAACCTGTCAAAGACTGAACTCCTGGTGTTTCCTCCCTCTACTAATGTACCTATACCCGACATTGTCATTTCTGTGTGTGGTTCCACTATTACTCCCCAGCAACATGCCCGCTGTCTTGGGGTCATACTTGATTCCGAGCTTTCCTTTGCCCCCCACATTCGATCACTGGCTCGCTCTTGTCATCTGCACCTCAAAAACATTTCTAGAATTCGACCTTTTCTTACTTTTGACTCTGCAAAAACTCTTACTGTTTCTCTTATTCATTCTCGTCTCGACTATTGTAACTCTCTTCTAATCGGTCTCTCTATTACCAAACTCTCCCCTCTCCAATCTGTCTTGAATGCTGCAGCCAGGATCATATTCCTCACCAATCGTTACACCGATGCCTCTACCTTGTGCCAGTCATTACACTGCCTACCCATCCACTCCAGAATTCAGTATAAACTTATTACCCTCACCCACAAAGCTCTTCATGGCTCAGCACCACCCTACATCTCCTCCCTTGTTTCAGTATACCACCCTACCCGCGCCCTCCGTTCTGCTGATGACCTGAGGTTAGCATCCTCAATAGTCAGAACCCCCCACTCCCGTCTCCAAGACTTTACACGTGCCGCAACAATTCTTTGGAATGCACTTCCCAGGTCAATACGATTAGTCCCCAATCCCCACAATTTTAAGCGTGCCCTGAAAACGCATTTATTCAGACTGGCCTATCGCCTCAACACATTAACCTAATCTATCCCTGTGTGGCACAGCCAAAAGTTTTACCATAACCAGATTTCCTGCATGATGTTCCCACATGCTTTATGCATCCATTAGCCCTCTGTGTCTGTACTGTTACACACTTAACATTATGGCTGGTCCATACAATCAGGGCAACTGTTACCACCCACCTTTCATGTCTACCTCTTTCCTCATAGACTGTAAGCTTGCGAGCAGGGCCCTCTTTCCTCTTGGTATTTGTTATAATCTACTGTATGTGATTATTGTTATGCTGTAATGTCTATTGTCTGTACAAATCCCCTCTGAAATGTAAAGTGCTGCGGAATATGTCAGCGCTATGAAAATAAAAATTATTATTATTATTAATTATACAAAGAGCAAGACGGTTCGTTCTTATAATCTGGTAGGTTCAGGACAGGGCAACTCTTTACCATCAGATCAGGTAATTTACTGTGAGACTAAGCAATGCCAGAGCTGTTCGGCAGCCACAAATTACTTCCGTTCCACACTTGGTTATTTTGGGCAGTAAGCCATCTTAATCTCTTAATAGCTGGAATAAACATTTCATATAGACATTATCTAGCATCAACTAATTATTAAAGTTAATGGTGGATGCTAGTTGACAGGGCGGTCAGGTATGCCTCACGTGTGTGATCCTGCGCAATTATCTGGCTTAGTAGCACCTTAGAATATTCTGATTATGCTCTGTTCACATCTCATTATTAATATACAGTCATGGCCGAAAGTATTGGCACTCTTGAAATGTGCCCCAGAAGATGAAGTATTTCTCCCAGAAAATTAATTACTTTTTAATATGCCCATATAATGGTCCTAACAAATGTAATAATCTTGCAAGGAACGGGTAAAGGTATCAGTACATGTCAGGATTATACGCTTGAAACATAATGTTGTGTCCCTCCCCGACAACACCACCCAGAGCTCTACCTGCCCCCAGCTATGGTGTCATGAAGGAATTATCCTTATCCTTAGTCAGCAAGTGACAACATGCCTTGGTCTGGACTCAATGGGTTTGTGAGAATATAAAGTATATTCATATGTCACTTTTTATTTTAATTAAATTAATGTATTTGGGGTAAAAAAAATTGCAATTCGGTCTCATTAAAAACTTGTTTTGACGATGCGGCGACCTGCATCAAACGCAACATGTTGCAATTTGTTGCAGTCGCCGCATCGCCAAAACGACGCATGCGGACGCATCCGCATACATCCGCACGACCTGCGTATCCAATGTTGAATATAGGTACGCAGGCCGCATTCAGACGTAGGCAGAGCTGAACGGAGGAGGTGTGGCAGTGGACGGAGCTTCACAGAGGAAGTCCGCAGCTCTGCCATCTGCAAATCTGAACCTAGCCTAAGAGAAGCATAGAGTCTAGATCACTTGAAGTAATTATCCCCCTCTACTCCTCCTTGGTCAAGCCTCATCTGGTATACTGTGTGCAGTTCTGGGCACCACATTTTAAAACAAGACATTGAAAAACTGGAGCAACTTCAGAGAAGATCTATCAGGATGGTGAGCGAACTGCAAAGTATGTCCTATGAGGAACGGTTGAAGGATCTGGGAATGTTTAGCTTGCAAAAATGAAGGAATCATTATTCTCCAGTGTTTGGGTCGGCCAATTTAGCAGCTTTTTTCTCTGAAACCAATTGAGAATTTTCTTGGCTGTGTGTTTGGGATTATAGTCTTGATGAAATGTCCACCCTCATTTCATCTTCATCATCCTGGTAGATAGCATAAGGTATTTTTTTACCAAAAATGTCTCTGTACATTTGTCTATTCTACCTTCCTTCAATCATATGAAGTTTGTCAGTTCCTTATGCTGAAAAACAAGTCCACACCACGATGTTCCAACGTCTAAGATTTACGGTTAGTATGGTGTTTTTGGGTTGATATACAGTGCCTTTTGGCCTCCAAACATGGTATGTATTATGACATCCAAAGAGTTCAATTTTGGTCTCATCTGACCAGACTATATTCAGTGTTGGCAATGTTTTTTCTTTATATCACAATTTTTTTTAATCCCTTAATGACTGTCAAGATGCCTCTTCACAAATGCCATTAAAGGGCCTTAATCCTAAATGCAGCTTTTTCACAGCGCTGAGGAATAAGTGCATAGAGCCCCCCCTCAAAGGGCAAAAATGCTGCAGATATTAGCTGTGCATGACAGCTGACACCCAGCGACATCGTTCCTGATTGGTTTTGGAACTGAATAACCCTTTAGATGATGCTGCCAATCACAACAACAGAATCTAAATGGTTCACAGAGGGTGAGGACTCCCTCTTCAACACTATCAGCTCCTCACGATGGTCATCACGTATACCGATAGTTGCTATCGCATCTCGAGGTCATCTGAAAACTTCAGAGCACTTTGACATGATAGCCCCTTTTGTATGCCTTTGATGATAATATGACTGCTGAAAACTGTTCCTGAAAAGATCAGAAGTATGTGTGTTAAAAAGCTCCAGTGGCCAGTGTGATAGGTAAGGCTTCCATTTTTGTACTTTGTGAGGCTGACATTGCACTAATTTCCCGGAAAAAGCTGTATGATACTGGCTGTGGTCACACTGTGATGTTCTTGGCTTTAGTGCAGTCTTTGATCAGGATTGATTTCACGCTCTCTGGTTTTTCCACAGGTATTACAGTCTCCATTCCAGTTAATGAAATTGTCACCGTTCATCCAGGTGACAGCAAACAGCAGACAAAGAGGATCAGTGCCCCTAGTAACCAGTTCACAGGTAAGCTGCAGGAAATGGGATGTCCGCCTTCTGTGTTTCCTCCATGTAAATACCTGTAATTAGCCTGGCTGTGGAAGATGAAGGAGATGACTCATTGTCTCGGGAAGACGTCACAGAACATTATTCCAAGCCGCGGTTCAGTCTCATTAGCCTCCGACACAAACGAAGATTCTTTTATTTGCAGCTAATTATTCCGCACTGTTATGGACCTGTTTGTCAGCCTTTCACACGCTATAATGAGGTGTTCTCCCTAGTTGAAACGTGCTTCTCGTTCGTTAACATTGCATTGTCAGAACATGGGCATGTCATTAATGAGCGCCTGCCACTTGTCATAAATATTTTTTTTACCTGGTATAAATGCCGCTGTTGTCCTGAATCTGGCAATATTTTTCTTTCATTTTTGTGCCTCTCCGTCCATGAGATATGGCCCTGTCTTCCTTGTATGCAATTCTGGTCTTGTTAGTCAAGTGGGCGTGGATCTCATGACTTTGCACACAGAGACAAATTGTGGACCACACCCACTTGGCTAACGAGTAGATTAATATACAAGGAAGAGGAGACCACATCTCAGGAACTGAGAGGGGCAGGAACAAAAGAAAAACCATCACCGGATTCAGGAGAACAGCGGTATTTATACCATGTAAAAAAAACTATATTTATGGCAAGTGACAGGTCCTTAAAGCAAAATCGCAATGTTTTCATTTGACAGGTGGTCAGCCACAGTGACAGACCCCAGCCAGCTCCTGACCTACCACCATGATGGAAACTCCACACTAATCTTACCAGTACGCTAAGAGGACTTCTCTATTATCATTTAGCTATTAAAGGGATATTCTCAAGATTGGAAGGGGGGATAGCATCCCAATCGCTGGGAGTCCACCTGCTAGAACTCCACCGATCCTGAGAACCAGGTGTGAATGGATCACTGGCCGATGATGTGCACTGCCTCCCTACTCAGTCTTAGTGGGACCGCGAGAGATAGCCGATCGCTCAGCTCAGCTGGTCTTCGGAACACTCATGAGAATGAATGGAGCGGCAGCACATATGATCGAGCACTGCTCCATCACATGGGGCTATTTAGATCCCCAGTTTTTGGACTGGTGAGGGTCCCAGCGGTCAGGTCCCCAGCAATCAGGAAGTTATCCCCTGTTAAGATAGTGAATAACTTCCATACTTGAGAATATCCCTTTAAGTATGTGTAGCACCTGTCCAGTTTGAGTTATCTGATTTGAAAGTTTCCAGCTTGTTAGAAGGGTCTCTTCCCTTGATACAGGTGACAATGGGATCAGAGCATCAGCTCTTGAGAAGCCAATATGAAGTGCTTAATTTCTCTGCAGCACCACCACAGGAGAAATGAAGCATTGCACAATGCCCATTCAAAATAGTGGATCGTGTGTGTAATAAAGGACAGGGCAAATACCCCAGTGTCCGGGACACTCTTTGTAACTGGTCTCCACTCCAGCCAAAGGATGATCATCCTGGAGAGAGGACTTCTGAAAACATTTTCATAATAGGGTCTATGAAAATGGGTTTAAGTAACCAGGCAAACCTTTTACAACATCAAATATATGTGCCATTTAATATTATTTGACTCTACGAAAAATAAACTTTTAAAGTGAAATAGGGCAAGAAAAGGTCTGCTTACTTCGTGGTACGTTTTACAGGACAGTATGGATCTTTTAGGTGGTTGACTCATATGACATATCAGGAGATCAGGGAAGATATCAGAAAATTGGTATCTTCAAGAAGAGATTTCAGCAGTTTCCTTATCAGCAGAGGCAGGATTACAATGACAGGTAACACCTCTATGCATGGCTAATGACACAGGATCCACCAATCACAATAGGTGATATCACAACTCACTTCCTCCCCCTTCCTTCATAATGACCTCTGCACACGCTCATTAGATGCTTCAATACAAAAGATAGTGTTAGAGCAGTGGTTCCCAAACCTCAGTCCTCATGGACCCCAACAAGGTCATGTTTTCAGGATTTCCATAATGTTACACATGTGAGAAAATTCCTGATGCCTTGATGATACTTCCATCACCTGTGAAATACTAAGGAAATCCTGAAAACTTGACCTGTTGGGGTCCGTAAGGACTGGAGTTTGGGAACCACTGCGTTAAGTCCCCGTCTCACATAGCGAGATCACTAGCGAGATCGCTGAATTGTCACCGATTTTGTGACGCAACAGCGATCTCGTTTTGTGTGGCACTTAGCAGCGACCGCCCCCCCCGCTGGATATCGCTGATCGAGCTTGAATGTCCTGGGCCATTTTTCATCGTTGCCGTCCCGCTGGCCAGCGCACATCACTGTGTTTTGTTTTTTTTTTATAACTGGATATTTATTGATTTTCCAATAGAAATTTACAGAATGATAACACATCAAGATACAATGCATGTAATCATTCAGTGCATAACAGTTAACAAACATAATAGAGACAAATATAATTGACAAGACAGTGAAACACGAGGGAGGGAAGGAGGAAAGATCCCAGGGAAAGATGGCACATTTTGCTGAGTAAATATCGATACTAAGCCTTCCGAGCCCAGTATACGTCCCATAGATTCCATGTTGCTTCAAAACTTTCAAACGTATTATTTATTAAAGCAGTGAGATGTTCCATACTTCGTATGTCCTGTATGTGGGAATGCAACTCGTTAAGTGACGGAGGATAAGCCAGCCTCCACTTCCTTGCTATTAAACATCTTGCGGCTGTGGTCAGATGTAAAAGAATCTGCTGAATCCTACTTCCAATCTGGAATGGGGGGATATTGAGCAAGTAGAATTTAGGGTCTAATGGAATATGAAGACCCGTAACTTCGAAGATTAAAGTTTTGACCCTACTCCAAAACCCTTGTATAATTGAACAAGTCCAAAAAATATGGGTTAGGTCTCCATCATCAGAACCGCATCTCCAACATTGCCCAGATATAATAGGATTAAATTTATGCAATAACGAAGGAGTATGATACCAAAACATAAGTAATTTAAACTGGTTTTCCTTATATGTATAACAAGTGGAAGTCTTAGTTGCCCTCCTCCAGACCCCCTGCCACACACCTGGAGAAAGAGATTCCCCAAAGAAACCCTCCCACCTGTCCATATAGGAGTGTCTTGGATACTCCTCCGGATACAGGTCTAATAAAATCCTATAGATATCAGATATAAGACCCTTGGTCGATACTCCTGCCCTGCAGAGTCTCTCAAAGCGGGTTGGTTTGGAGACTAAGGAAGAGTAAAGAGACTGCATATAATGCCTAATTTGTAAATACCGATATCAGCAAAACAAAAAAGTCGCTTATCAAACCACAACTTAATCAAGTTCCCTCTAAAGCTGTCTGGTAGTTTGGGATTAAACAAAAAGGAGGTTAGTGGAGAGCATTTCGACATCAGTGGGAATTTTTTCATACAGGTATTCCAAATCCTCTTAGTGAAAGCTATTGGTCCCAACGTGTGTGAGTCGAGTTTATTTGAAGTAGTTGCCCATAGATAAGAGTTGGGGTGGATTGGAGCCATCCCCAACTTCTCAATCTCCATCCACCTAGAGCATGCTCTAGGTGCAGACCAGGCTGGGATACATCTCAAATGAGTTGCCCAATAATATTTGGTAATATCTGGAACACCCAAACCTCCTCTATCTCTGCTAGCTAACATAATTTGGTTTTCATCACTGTGTTTGACGCAGACGAGCGACCTCGTTGGCGACGCAGAACTCAGGGACGCAGGTGGGAATCGTCAAAAAAGCTGCTGCGTGACAAGGTCCCAACGACCGCCAAGGTCGCTATACGGATCGCCACTGCATCACTGAAGAGATCTGCCTGTTTGGCAGCTCACTAGCGACCATTTAGCGACGCACCAGCGATCCTTACCAGGTCGTATCGTAGTCGGGATCGCTGGTGCGTCGCTAAGTGAAACGGAACCCTTAGAGTCTAATCATTGCTGCTAATGTACATGTGTTGCTTCCTAAATCAATAGGACGTTAGAATCTAAACAAAAGCCCCAGTGGCCATCATGAGAATTGCAAGATTTCTAATTCTCTTTATTGTTTTATACACATTGTAGATGGGGGGGGGGAATTATTGCAATTTTTAAAAACATATTTAATGCACAATCTGATTTAATAATGACAATAAGTCATTTTCTGATGATTGACCTAAAATGGAAACAGATCAGGATAACATGTAATTTGAAAAATCTATCCAGAATGAATAAGTCCCTAGTCACAATAAGTCAATGCAATAAAAAAACGAACTATCCGTCTTGTATATCCCGCCCTGATGCTGTAGTCACGTTGCACACCTATCCTCGGGGCCGAATGCTGAATCCATGCAATTAAACATGGAGGATATTGATTTTAAACAATTGATCCCTTTGTTATCAGGGGAGATAAGCTGATGCCAGAGGCTTCAAGCAATGGCTACTCTCCCTCTCACTATTGAAAACATATGTACACTGGGTTGAAGCGGTCATGCACAACAGAAGGGGGGGGGATAAAAAAAAAACAACACAGTTTATTTTTCTGGTCACATCACATTTCTCAAAAAAATTGAACGGAAAAAGATAAAAGCTACAGCTCACCACAAAAAAAAAAAATGTAGTCCCCCGCCGATCAGCTGTTCCTGGTGTCGTCTGCAACTGCTCAGTTGCAGTGGCACAGCTCCGTAGACTGTATAGTGGCCGCTGCACATCCGCCCTCCAATCAAATAAATAGGGGGGAGGAAGTGCAGTACCCGACCGCGGCCACTAATCTGTCGATGGAGCTGTGCAGCTCTATAACTAAGCAGTTCCGGCCACCGCTGACACCGGTAACAATTGGATCGTTGGTGGTGCCGGGTATCGCATCTCCACCCATCAGACATTGATACCCTTCAGGATAGGCCAACCCTTTTAAGGCAATAAAGCAAAAAAAAGAAAAAAAAACTATATAAATTTTATATGGCCTTGTAGAACAAAGTTTTTTTTTGCTGCTATACATAGAAACAAAACAAAAAAAACCTGCGCAATTGCTGTTTTTTTGCTGACTAATTGCACAGATTCAGCATCTGGTCCTCAGGATAGATATACAACTTGATAACAATATAATAATAATAATAATAATTTTTTTCTTTTTCATTTCTATCCCATTTTAAACTTTGTTCTTGTTTTTTAGTAACGTAAATTAAATGGTGTCGTTCAAAACTACCTGCAAAAAAAAAAAAAGTCTTGATGTTGATGGGGAAAAAAAGTGATGGCTCTAGGAAAAAGAGGAGTTAAAAAATTAAAGTGAAATGTTAAATTCATGGTATTTGTTGGATATCACTGCCTGTATGTACTACTATGCATTTAATAAACAGAGTTTAAAAAAAAAAATGAAAGTGCAAAAATTAAAAATCGAGGGGTCCTATTTCCATGGTGTATGACAGTGAAAAGAGCATGAAAGTTTCACCCCAGTGTTTGGATTTTATTTAGTGGAAAAGTACTTAGCAAAACATGATCCCCCCAGTGATTGATGTGGCCATCACAGCCCCTGGCCTAAGGGCTTTTCTAAAAAGGAGGCCATGCATTCAGCTCTCCCTTTGGTCTCACTCTCATCTGTTGATGTTGGTGGAGTCAGTCATTAATTGCCTCACAGCTTTGACTCACATGAGCCTATTTTCCACACTCAGGGGTGGATTTGCATTTCACAGGGATCTTGATGAATCCTGTAAGTCACAGATTATCATGCTAATTCCTGTCCTCAGGAGGCAAATTACAGTACTCATTTTAATAGACACTTTTAAAGTTTTTTATAGAATTGTATTACAATTCAATTATTTCATTTATTTTCCGCTCTCAAATACCGTAGTAGTGAAATTGATAAACAGTGCCACGCCTGGTCATGGGTCGTGTCTGGCATTGCTGTTCAGCTCCACTGAAGGTGAATGAGGCTGAGCTGCAGTACCACTTACAACCTGTAGAGTTATGTTGCTGTTTATAAAAAATTTTTTTTGTTTAGCCCGTGACGACCTTATGAATGGCCGCAAGAGGGGTGATTAATAATTGATAAAAACTAGCCTGATAGCAAAATCTCTATACATAGGACGTGTTACCCTATGTTTTCTGGCATTCATTATTGGATCATTATTATTCATTCAATTTTGGATTTTTCATCTAATTCTTGTAAAATCCTTAAAGGGGTATTCCCATCTCCAAGATCCTATCTCAATATGTAGTGAAGTCTTAATATTAATATTAGCAAATACCTCCAATTAGAAATATAGCATAGTTCTCTTGATTAGCTATGTCACTTACCCGATGTGCAGGGCATTGCAATATCTTAGGTATCCATAGTGATGACCACTCATATAGTGAACAGTTTGTTAGCTGTTAGTAGCCATAACCATGGATACCTAAGCTACTGCACTGCCCTGCGCATGGGGTAAGTGACATAGCTTATCAAGAGAGCTATACTACATTTCTAATTGGAGACATTTGCTATTATTACTATTATTACTCTTACTACATATTGGAATAGGATCTCGGAGATGGGAATACCCCTTTAAATCTGTGCATACTGCAAGATGCTTCTATTGCTTTGTTATCTACTTTCATTTCTGACTCCCCCGTACTCATGCTCACTCGGTTCAGCTGAGCATCCATGTGTTTTCAATGGGAAGAGGAAGTAAGCTTCTGCCATACATGGATTGTGGTTTATATCCTGGGAAAGGAAAAGGGTTGGGCATACAAATTTAAAAAGCGTGGCCTAACTTGCCAGAGTTCGCCAACTTTTCTAAAAGAGTAATTTAAAGAGTAACTAACCCTTCATTTTAAAAATAATTATAAAACTTTGCAAACTACTTTCTTAGGGGATTTGTCCCAATTCCTGCAAAAAAAAAAATTGCTTGTAAGCGTCTTCCAAATCCCGGCTTTTCCCAAGTCTCTTTTCCTGCCTTCAGTTGCATTGATATCAGGACGTACTCATAAGGAGTACAGCTGATGGTAGTAATGGGGCAGCTTCTGTCTCCTCCTCTGAGTGTTCTGCTTATCAGAACAATCACCTTCAGCAGCTCATCCCCAGTTAGTGACACAGGAGCTGTCCCATCACTGCCATCATCTGTACTCCACATGATTGCGTTTTGATGTCAATATACACTACCATGTAAAAGTTTGTGTCACTTAGAAATTTCCTTATTTTTTAAAGAAAAGCACAGTTTTTTTCCAATGACGCTAACATTAAATGATTCAGAAATACAGTCTATGCATTGTTAATGTGGTAAATGACTATTCTAGCTGCAAACGTCTGGCTTGTAATGCAATATCTTCATAGGTGTATAGAGGCCCATTTCCAACAACCATCAATCCAGTGTTCTTATGGTACTTTGTGTTTGCTGTGTAAAAAGGCTAATGGATGGCTAGAATACCCTTGAAAACCCTTGTGCAAGTATGTTAGCACAGCTGAAAACAGTTTGGCGGATTAGAGAAGCTATAAATCTGACCTTCCTTTGAGCTAGTTGAGAATCTAGAGCAGTACATTTGTGGTTCCTTTAAACTCTCAAAATGGCAAGAAAAAAAGAACTTTTATGTGAAACTCGACAGTCTATTCTTGTTCTTAGAAATGAAGGCTATTCCATGCGAAAAATTGCCAAGAAACTGAAGCTTTCCTACAACGGTGTGTACTACTCCCTTCAGAGGAGAGCACAAGCAGGCTTTAACCAGAGTAGAAAGAGAAGTGAGAGGCCCTGCTGCACAACTGAGCAACAAGACAAGTCTACAGTGAAGAGGCGACTCTGGGATGCTGGCCTTCAGGGCAGAGTGGCAAAGAAAAAGCTGTATCTGAGCCTGGATAATAAAAGGAAAAGATTAATATGGGCAAAAGAACACAGACATTGGACAGAGGAAGATTGGAAAAAAGTGTTATGGACAGACAAATCCAAGTTTGAGGTATTTGGATCACACAGAAGAACATGTGTGAGACGCAGAACAGCTGAAAAGGTGCTGGAAGAGTGCCTGACGCCATCTGTCAAACATGATGGAGGTAATGTGATGGTCTGGGGTTGCTTTGGTGCTGGTAAAGTGGGAGATTTGAACAAGGTAAAAGAGATTTTGAATAAGGAAGGCTATCACTCCATTTTGCAACGCCATGCCATACCCTGTGGACAGCGCTTGATTGGAGCCAATTTCATCCCACAACAGGACAATGACCCAAAGCACACCTCCAAATTATGCAAGAACTATTTAGAATGCCAGCTTCCTGCTTCTTCCCTCTCTGTAATGGAGTGGCCAGCGCAGTCACCAGATCCCAACCCCATTGAGCTGTTGTGGGAGCAGCTTGACCGTATGGTACGCCATAAGTGCCCATCAAGCCAAACCAACTTGCTGGAGGGGCTTCTGGAAGCATGGGGTGAAATTTCTCCAGATTACCACAGCAAATTAACTGCTAGAATGCCAAAGGTCTGCAATGCTGGAATTGCTGCAAAGGGAGCATTCTTTGACGAAAGCAAAGTTTGAAGGAGAAAATTATTATTTCAAATAATCTTTTTTTTCCGAACCTTGTCAATGTCTGGACTAGATTTTAAATTCATTTGGCAACTCATTTGATTAATTAAAGTATGAGTTTTCATGGAAAACACAAAATTGTCTGGGTGACCCCAAAATTTGGAACCATAGTGTAGCTGAAAGCAGGAAACTAGACTGGGGAAGATATAGGTCTTGGAAGCCCCTTACATGCATTATTTTTTTTATACAGGAATGAAGACAAATCCCCTAATAAAGTCATATGAAAAGTTTCATAACTTTCCATGCTGGAGAAAATGATTTAAAAAATATATCTATAATAGTTTAGTGACTCCTTAAGCGTTGCCTTAAATAGAAACCTGTCAGTATGTTTTTATACATGGAAGTCCTGGTATAGCTGTATAGTCCCCTAGAAAAAAAAAAAAAGGTACCGGTATATTGTTTTTCGAGATCTTGTTTAGAGATTGCTTCTCTGTTATTTCTGCTCAGGTTCTTGCTCCATGGAATACTACACACAACCTGAAGCCGAGAGTGGGACAGTTTCTAGGCCCCTTATTTAACTAAGACAACCCCTTTAATGTTCATTTATGGACGGTTCGACACTGGAGAGGGCTCGTTGTAATCACCGAACACCAATGTGAATAAGGATCTGGTTGTGCCGCCGGTTCTCATTGTCGTTGTGTGAATCAGACATTTTTTGAATGACTGCTTTCTATATAATATGCATCCATTGTGATTGTCAGCTGGATTTCTTCGGTTGACAACAGGAAACACGTCTGGGTGTATTAAAAAAACAAAACAAACAAAAAAAAATCATTGTTATGATCCTTGTCCAAGTCATATTTCACGCAGTAAAGATGGTTCCTCCTACACCTGCAGGCTCGGTTGTGTATGTGCTGTCGATGTCAAGGGTAGTAAGCCACTGCCAGAACACTCCGACATAGGCTTATCTCACCTAAATATAAGGATCGGGGTGAAGAAAGTCAACACGCCTGACCCTTAAGCTTCACATACATACCGAGATAATGTTGACCGAACCTAGGTTTTGCCGGCATCTAATATGTATGGGGCCCCCCGACAGATGTTTTCAGGGGAGTTAAGGATCTGGTGTGTCCAATTTCTGACTGCCAATCCTTTTGTTCTTTGACACAAGTCCCCCGCCAGAGATGTCCAGCAGTGGCTCTACCCTAGAGAGCACAGGAGTGCCCATCAGAGATAGCTATCGGTCTAGCCATTGTTCGGCCGCCAGCCATCTAAAGGGACTTTAGGTCAAACATCCATTGTCCAAAGACATCACACTGGCCACCTTTATTCCCTGTGTAGGATCCTTGTAGTGGAAGTTCCACCAGAATTTATTGTCTAGGATACTTCCATTTGAGTAATCTCACACTACCTAGGGGATTGTGGAAATATAATTTCTTAGGGAAATTAGGTATAAAGAATGTCTGCTTTAAGGAGTCTCCGAAGTATTTGTACATGAGTGCAGCCAGTGAGATATCTTGAAGATCCTGGATCTAAATGAAATAGCTGCCGTTACCCCACCACCTAACCAATGGGAGCTACATGTTCCACCATATGTCTTTATATCACATTATATAAGAGATATGTATGGCATAGGAATGTAGAAATCAAACTTTCACTTTCTCCGTCTGTTGAAAGGGTTTGGAGCTTTTCTTCTCCTTTGGTGGTAGAGGGTGTTTGACGGTGGGAAACGGACAACCACTTTGGTTTTTGCAAAATGTCACATATTTCATCTCCAACTTGTGAGGATGAAACGTGGACCTTAGAAATGATTGGAACTGCATGTTCTCTTTTAATCACAAGGGTCTTTCTTTATCTTTCAGTGTATCATGTGTCTCGTAAGTCTTCTCAGAGGTGGTTGCTGCAAATGGTGACCTTCACAGCTCCAGACGCCCAGGTGGCTTATAGTTGGGTGCAGGCCATCCAGAAGAAACTGTCTGAGATAGGTAAGAGGAACATCACTCATGATAAACCGTATTAAACAGTATCGACAGGTTCGGCCGACAGTCGAATCTGTATGGAGACCCTGGGTCATTGAGGGAGATAAGGATCCGGCGTCTCCGATTTCAGACTGCTGACTGTCTTGTTCTCCTGGAGATAAGCTGCCGACATAGATGCTTTCTCATACAGAACACAGGAGTACTCACCCGACCGAGATGGCTGATGGTTAGTGTTGAGCGATACGTTCCGATATTGGGAAATATCGGATCGGACCGATACCCAAAAAGTATCGGGTATCGCCGATTCTGATACCGGAAACCCATGCAAGTTAATGGGACAGAAATATCGGAATTAAAAAAAACCTTTCTTTACTTGCACATCCAGTTCGGGAGGGGGGAAGAGTGTGGGCGGTGCGTGGGCAGACACTGTGCGTGTCTGTGTGTGCGGGCGGGGTCTGTCCGGGCCTCTCGGGGGTCTGTGCGGGCCTGCCGGGGGTTGTGTGTGTGTGCAGGCATCGTCCGATGGGACTACAAGTCCCATCGGGCTATGCCTGCTACAATGACATTTTTTTTTTTTTTTACATTCAACACATTAGCCGGATGATGGGACTACTACTGTCCCATCATTGGCTAATGTGATTGACACATTAGCCAATGATGGGACAGTAGTAGTCCCATCATCCGGCTAATGTCTTGAATGTAAAAAAAAAAGAAAAAAACATACATACTACATATATACCACATTCATACATACTACATACATACTTCATATATACTACATTCATACAACATACATACATACTACATATATACTACATTCATACAACATACATACTACATATATACTACATTCATACAACATACATACTACTACATTCATACAACATACATACTACATTCATACAACATACATACTACATTCATACAACATACATACTACATTCATACAACATACATACTTCATATATATTACATTCATACAACATACATACTACATATATACTACATTCATACTACATACATACTACATACTACATACATACTATATTCATACAACATACATACATACTACACACATACTACATTTATACAACATGCATACATACTACATACACATTACATATATACTACATTCATACAACATACATACATACTTCATATATACTACATTCATACATACTACCTACATACTACATTCATACAACATACATACTACATACATACTACATTCATACACACTACATATATACTACATTCATACAACATACATAGTACATACATACTACATACATAAAACATACATAAAACATGCTACAGGCATACTACATACATACTACATACAATACATTCATACATATAGACATACAGTACATATAACAGAGTACATACTCACCATCACTTGTCACTTTGATCCCTGAAGCCAGTGTCATCTGTAAAAAATATTAACATAACAAGCAAGCAATACACTCCCTGATCCACAGAAATCCACGAGTGTCCCACGACGATCTCCCGTGGAGAACAGCAGCATCAGCTGATGCGACCGCTCTATAGGGGCCCCAGGAATACAATGACGGGAGGTAGGTATCCTTCCGCACTGTATTCCTCCGCCACTGTAAAAAAATAGTCCCTAGTCTCACTTTTGGCATTGCTGTGTGAGAAAGTTCCCACGCAGCTTTTGCCATAAAGTGAGACCAGTGAACTATAGTAACCTCTCAGTGATGCACTGATGGGACACTCGTGGATTTCTGCGGATCAGGGAGTATATTGGTTGTTTGTTATTTTAAAATTTTTTACAGTGAGATGACACTGTCTTCGGAGATCAAAGTGACAAGTGATGGTGAGTATGTACTCTATGTTATATGTACTGTATGTCAATATGTATGTATTGTATGTAGTATGTATGTTGTATGTATGTAGCATGTTGTATGTATGTAGTAAGTATGTAGTATGTATGTATGTTGTATGAATGTAGTATATACACTCACTGGCCACTTTATTAGGTACACCATGCTAGTAAGGGGTTGGACCCCCTTTTGCCTTCAGAACTGCCTCAATTCTTCGTGGCAGAGATTCAACAAGGTGCTGGAAGCATTCCTCAGAGATTTTGGACCATATTGACATGATGGCATCACACAGTTGGCGCAGATTTGTCGGCTGCACATCCCTGATGCGAATCTCCCGTTCCACCACATCCCAAAGATGCTCTATTGGATTGAGATCTGGTGACTGAGGAGGCCATTTGAGTACAGTAAACTCATTGTCATGTTCAAGAAACCAATCTGAGATGATTCGAGCTTTATGACATGGCGCATTATCCTGCTGAAAGTAGCCATCAGATGTTGGGTACATTGTGGTCATAAAGGGATGGACATGGTCAGCAACAATACTCAGGTAGGCTGTGGCGTTGCAACGATGCTCAATTGGTACCAAGGGGCCCAAAGAGTGCCCAGAAAAAATTCCCCACACCATGACACCACCACCACCAGCCTGAACCGTTGATACAAGGCAGGATGGATCCATGCTTTCATGTTGTTTACGCCAAATTCTGACCCTACCATCCGAATGTCGCAGCAGAAATCGAGACTCATCAGACCAGGCAACGTTTTTCCAATCTTCTACTGTCCAATTTCGATGAGCTTGTGCAAATTGTAGCCTCAGTTTCCTGTTCTTAGCTGAGAGGAGTGGTACCCAGTGTGGTCTTCTGCTGCTGTAGCCCATCTGCCTCAAAGTTCGACGCACTGTGCGTTCAGAGATGCTCTTCTGCCTACCTTGGTTGTAACGGGTGGCAATTTGAGTCACTGTTGCCTTTCTATCAGCTCGAACCAGTCTGCCCATTCTCCTCTGACCTCTGGCATCAACATGGCATTTCCGGCCACAGAACTGCCGCTCACTGGATTTTTTTTCTTTTTCGGACCATTCTCTGTAAACCCTAGAGATGGTTGTGCGTGAAAATCCCAGTAGATCAGCAGTTTCTGAAATTCTCAGACCAGCCCTTCTGGCACCAACAATCATGCCACGTTCAAAGGCACTCAAATCACCTTTCTTCCCCATACTGATGCTCGGTTTGAACTGCAGGAGATTGTCTTGACCATGTCTACATGCCTAAATGCACTGAGTTGCCGCCATGTGATTGGCTGATTAGAAATTAAGTCTTAACACACAGTTGGACAGGTGTACCTAATAAAGTGGCCAGTGAGTGTATGTAGTATGTATGTATGAATGTAGTATATATGTATTATGTATGTATGTATTTAGTATGTATGTTGTATGAATGTAGTATATATGTAGTATGTATGTTGTATAAATGTAGTATATATGTAGTATGTATGTTGTATGAATGTAGTATATATGAAGTATGTATGTAGTATGAATGTTGTATGTATGTATGTAGTATGTATGTTTTTTTTTTTTACATTCAACACATTAGCCAGATGATGGGAC
This sequence comes from Dendrobates tinctorius, assembly GCF_039654945.1. Taxonomy (NCBI): domain Eukaryota; kingdom Metazoa; phylum Chordata; class Amphibia; order Anura; family Dendrobatidae; genus Dendrobates; species Dendrobates tinctorius. Next base: position 21,231,160 of record NW_027361788.1, on the reverse strand, counting down.
TACTACTGTCCCATCATTGGCTAATGTGTCAATCACTGTCATTGTAGCAGGCATAGCCCGATGGGACTTGTAGTCCCATCGGACGATGCCTGCGCACACACACAACCCCCGGCAGGCCCGCACAGACCACCGGCAGCCCGTACAGACCCCCGGCAGGCCCGCACAGACCCCCGGCAGGCCCATACAGACCCCCGGCAGGCCCATACAGACCCCCGGCAAGCCCGCACAGACCCCCGGCAAGCCCGCACAGACCCCCGGCAAGCCCGCACAGACCCCCTGCAAGCCAGCACAGACCACGCATCATGATGACATCATTTCAGCAGCCAATCACAGCCACAACACTGGCTCATTGCATTATGGGAACTTCCGGTATCCGATATTGTAAAAATATCGGTACTCGGTATCGGAATTCCGATACAGCGAATATCGTCCGATACCCGATATTTGCAGTATCGGAATGCTCAACACCACTGATGGTAAAACCAACCACGATTCAGCCGAAAGCCAGCATAAGATTTATGAGAAAGGTAGAACCCTGGAGGGAAATACGGCGGAATCGTGTCCATACATGAGATTGCTGTTGGCTGAACGTTTGGTCTTTAGAAAGCTCTGGTGACTCCTCCATTCGGTTTGGCTGAGGCCCACATATTATCCATGGTAGAAAGGAAAGAAAGTCATTGCCTGACGCCTCTGCCATCAGGTTGTCTCTCTAAAAACAAATAAAAATGTAAACTGCCCGATCCTTCTCTTGTCAGGAAGCCCCCATATATGTCAGATCGAAGAGCTGGATGACTCTGCTCTAATGTGTATTGGAGTCTTTACACACAAATAGTCCATACCACTCCTGGGCACTTACCCATTCCCCAACAAGCAAACTAAAGCCCCCCAGTAGTTATCAGTGTAAAGCGGTATTGGGAACTGAACTGTTAAGTACAATTTGGTTATGACATGTTATCTGTGAACTATATGGTGGTATTATGTGGACTGTTTACGGCAGTACATTACGCTAAGGTGGAAAGAAAATCTTGGCACTATGTGGTGATAAAGTGGTATTATGTAGGCTATGATGTCTGTCATATGAGATTTTTAATTAAAAAAAATTTAGTTTCATCTAGAGAAAATGTTTAACTTTTCTGTGTATAGTAACAAGTGAAGTGTTTCCGGGCATGGATACGTAATGCAGCTGTAATGTAGACTATTTTTACTATTTTTTTTCTACATAGGCAGACTACAGACTGCTGTACACAGTGGCCTGTGTGCTGTTGATGTTCCTGCAGGTATGGGAAATCATTCCCCAGCTGCCACCTTGTGCGACTATCAGACCCTTGTATTTTTGGAAGCCATGGCGTTATATATAAAGCCAAGTTGGAAAAGTGCCATCTTATCCTACAAGTGTTTATTATTAGGGCTTTTTTTTTTTTTTTTACTGTGTATTTTTTTTCTGGTTACCCTGGTATAACTCTGGTGACCTGATATACAGCATCTCTGCAGCCGGCAATATAGTTTTATATGATGTGTGACAAAGTCCAGCAGACTGAGCCTTGTAATAAATCTCTCCTTTGGTGACAGGACACCCGAGGCCAAAGAAACTGCTCGTGTTCATTAATCCGTATGGAGGTCGCGGGAAAGCCTGCAGAATTTATTACAGTAAAATAAGCCACCTCTTCCTGCTGGCAGGGATTGAGACTGATGTGATTGGTAAGGGCTTACAGTATAAAATCACATGGACCTTTTTCTTTTTTTCCCCCAAGATTGAATACTGATAATTTATTACAGTAAAATAAGCCACCTCTTCCTGCTGGCAGGGATTGAGACTGATGTGATTGGTAAGGGCTTACAGTATAAAATCACATGGACCTTTTTCTTTTTTTCCCCCAAGATTGAATACTGATTGCCTTATCCCAAATTCCTGGGACAGCGCCACAAATATGGTTGTGGCTATGCCTGGTAGAGCAGCTAAATCCAACGCACTTTATGAGCTGCAGTACCAGGCACAGCCACAATTGTGTGTATGGCGCTACACCCAGAGTGATTTGACTGCATTATCCACTGATCAAATGTTGTCAGCTTATCGTGAGGATGAAAATGCAATTTTTTTGCCTTTAAGGGCAACTCATATCACTTCCCTACCACCCTGAATTATTCAACTTATATATCAAATTGAAAAATTTAAATTTATCATTGTTTATTTTTCCTTTAAGAAACGACTCGAGCAAACCATGCAAGAGACTATATTTTGGATGCAGATCTATGGACATACGATGGGTAAGTAGACCATATGCACTTGGTTTTCCGAAATGCGGCACCAAGTGTGGCCACATATAAAGCCAATTCCACCCTACGTGATCGCAGTGGTCATACGCCTATAACATTGGATTTTCCCAGGGTGGTTTGTGTCGGAGGCGACGGCATGTTTAGCGAATTGCTCCATGGACTGGTGAGACGTACGCAGAGTGACCGCGGAGTTTGTGAAGACAATGAGGACGCCAAACTGACGCCATGTGACCTACGGATCGGAATCATACCGGCTGGTAAGAGTCATGGCTATAATATAGAGGAAATGCCCACCTTATGTACAATTGTTGCACTTGTACAGGTCCATCATTAGCGTTAAAACTTATTTATTTGTAAAATGATTTCAAATACTATCACATTCAAAACAGAAAATTCAGGCAACTTTGATCTAAAATCTCTCACTGTTTGGTGTACACAGCTTTCATACTGACTTATGTATGTCCATGGTGACTGTGTGCAATCTAATCCCATGGTCATGCATTACTCTTTTTTTTTTTTTCCAGCTGACCCCTCCTTCCTTGCTAAATTAGAAATATTCTAAAGCCCCCTTCATACATAGCGAGATCGCTAGCGATATCGCTAAAGCGTCACCGATTTTGTGACGCAACAGCGATATCGCTAGTGATCTTGCTACATGTGACACGTACCTGCGACCCAGCCCCCCGCTGGATGACGCTGATCGTGCGAGATCATCCTGGTCCATTTCTCGTCATCGCCGATGAGCGACGCATGGACGCAGGAGGAAGTCGTCACCAGAGCTGCCGTCTGACAGGTAAGTAACGACCGCCGCTACGTCGCTGGTGAGATCTGCCTGTTCGACAGCTCACTAGCGACCATTTAGCGATGCACCAGTGATCCTGACTGCGTCATATCGTTGTCGGGATCGCTGATGCATCGCTAAATGTAACGGGACCTTAAGGGAAATAAAGTGCATATCACTTCTTTGATGCCGGAATCCGCCACAAACTAAACAGAGTCTAATCAGAAGGCTGCAAAAAAAAAAAAAAAAAATGATAAAGAAATAAAAAATTCCAAAATGCTTTAAAACCTCTTCAGGAAGCTAAAAATTCCTCCAAAAATTCTCCAAAGGAGGAAGCTATTTCTTCTAGAAAACCCGTTGTTGATGCTAATTTTACTTGCTGAATGTTTGGAGCTGAAACTCTCCAACAGAAATGTGTTTTTTGATGATTTTTTTTTTAATCCACATTTGCAAAGTTGCTTGTTTTTCATGTTAGATTTATTAAAGAGGTTGGTCATTACTATTTTTATTGATGGCCTACCCTTAGGACAGGTGATCAATATCTCATCGGCAGGGGTGCCCCAACTGATCAGATATCATTGGCCTATCTTTAGGGTAAGCCATCAATTAAAAAAAGTAGTGGCCAACCCCTTTAAAGCAAATCATCGGTTTCAAAGGTGTGTGTAGGATTCCAATGAGGAATGGCCATCTTGGTTCTCCTCCTTTTACGATAACCGTCCCTGTGATCCTTTGTCTCCAGGCTCTACGGATTGTGTATGTTTTGCGACAATGGGAATCAATGACCCTGTGACGTCAGCTCTGCACATTATTATCGGTAAGTCAGGATAAAATCACCGACTGATGAACTATCCAGCACTGAATCATAGAGGTTATAGAGAAATAGACCTCAACAATTCTTATCTGGAGAAATTCCAGACTTCACGCTCAGTTTTTCTACATTAATTTTTCTGGTTGAAAAATCCTCCAAAACACACGGTTTTTAGCTCAACTTTGTAAGGACATGTATTTTTTGGACGTTGTTTTGATGCGTTTATTTTTTTGAGTGTGTGTTTAATGTATTTTTAGACAAAATACTGAGTGTATCAATATAGTGTGCTTTTTGGAATGTTTTTACAGCAAAAAATAAAATAAAATATAAAAAATACATAGAATCATAGAATTGTAGAGTTGGAAGGGACCTCCTGGGCCATCTGGTCCAACCCCCTGCTCAAAGCAGGATTCGCTAAATCATCCCAGTCAGATGTCTGCCCAGCCTCTGTTTGAAGACTTCCATTGAAGGAGAACTCACCACTTCTCGTGGAAGCTTGTTCCACTCATTGATCACTCTGTCAAAAAGTTTTTTCTAATATCTAATCTGTGTCTCCTCCCATTCAGTTTCATCCCATTGCTTCTAGTCTTTCCTTGTGCAAATGAGAATAAAGTTGATCCTTCTACAATGTGACAGCCCTTTAGATATTTGTAGACAGCTATTAAGTCTCCTCTCAGTCTTCTCTTTTGCAAACTAAACATTCCCAAATCCTGCAATCTCTCCTCATAAGACAGGGTTTGCAGACCGGTCACCATTCTGGTTGCTCTTTTCTAAACTTGCTCCAGTTTGTTGATGTCTTTTTTAAAATGTGGTGTCCAAAACTGGACACAATATTCCAGATGAGGTCTGACCAAAGAGGAGTAGAGGGAAATAATGACTTCACGTGATCTAGACTGTATGCTTCTGTTAATACACCCTAGACTTGCATTTGCCTTTTTTGCTGCTGCATCACACTGTTGACTCATATTCAGTCTGTGATCTATTAGTATACACAAGTCTTTTTCACATGTGCTGTTGCTTAGGCCTATTCCTCCCATTCTGTATATGCTTTTTTCATTTTTATTACCCAGATGTAGTACTTTGCATTTTTCCCTGTTAAAAACCATTCTGTTAGTTGCTGCCCACTTCTCCAGTTTATTTATATCTTTTTGAATCCTCTCTCTCTCTTCTCTAGTATTAGCTATCCCTCCTAGCTTTGTGTCATCAGCAAATTTAATCAGTTTACCCTCAATTCCTTCATCTAAATCGTTGATAAAGATGTTGAACAATACAGGGCCTAGGACAGAGCCCTGTGGTACCCCACTTGAGACATTCTTCCAACTGGATGTGCAGCCATTTACGACCACTCTCTGGGTCCGATCACTAAGCCAGTTATGAATCCACCTAACAGTTGCCTTGTCCATTCCATACTTAGTCATTTTTTCAATAAGGATTGTATGAGATACTTTGTCAAATGCTTTGCTGAAGTCAAGGTATACTATATCTACAGCATTTCCTTGATCCACCCAATCAGTGATTCCGTCATAGAAGGAAATTAAGTTAGTCTGACATGACTTATTAGTTACAAACCCATGCTGACTCTGTTTAATCACTTCATTCTTATCCAAGTACTGACATACATGTTGTTTAATAATTTGTTCAAAGATCTTTCCTGGTATAGAAGTCAGACTCACCGGCCTATAGTTGCCTGGGTCCACCTTCTTCCCCTTTTTGACGATAGGAACAACATTTGCTCTTCTCCAGTCTTCTGGGACTTCTCCTGTTCTCCAAGAATTTTCAAAGATTATGGAGAGGGGTTCAAAAATTTCTTCTGCTATCTCCTTCAGTACTCTGGGGTGTAATTCATCTGGACCTGGAGACTTGAATTCATTTAGGTTAGCTAAGTGTTTCCTCACTATCTTTCTGTTTATAGATATCCTGGATTCTTCTATTCCCTTAATAGGACAGTGAAGAACAGTTGGTGTTACATTTCCTTTCTGAGAGAAAACAGATGCAAAATAGGAATTTAAAAGTTCGCCCATCCTGTCTTACCATTTCATCATTTTCATCCTGTAAAAATCCTATAGCATCTTTGACTTTTCTTTTCATATCCCCAAAATCCTTTCTTAATGCTTTTGACATCTCTTGCAAGCCTCAATTCATTGTCAGCTTTAGCTAATCTGATTTGTGCCCTGCAGGTTCTGCAGACAGCATTATATTCTTCTTTAGATATGCCTCCCTCTTTCCATTTTATAAACATTTTTTTCTTCCTTTTTAGCATGTGCTTAAGTTCTGTGTTCATCCATCCTGGCTTCCTTAAATGCTTCCTATTCTTCCCTCTTTTTGGAATTGTTAACAATTGTGCTTTGAGAATTTCATTTTTCAAGATTTCCCATCCTTCCTGGACATTTTTGTCTTTAAGGATATCCAGCCATTGGATCCCTCCAATTCTCTTTCTGAATCCCTTAAAATCTGCCTTTCTGAAATCTAACCTTGACGTGAGTCTTCACAGGTCTTCCTCCTCTAGTTATCCAAAATTCTAAAATAGCATGGTCGCTACCTCCTAGGGTCCCAGCCACTTTTACCTCCTCAACCATTTCCTCCCTGTTTATAAGGATTAGATCTAAGGTAGCAGTTCCCCTTGTTTTCTCCCCTACCTTTTGGAAGATAAAGTTGTCAGCAAGAGAGGATAAGAATTTCCTTGACCTGTTAGTTTTGCCTGAGAGAGATTCCCAACAAGTGTCTGGATAGTTGAAATCTCCCATGACAACTATCATATTTTTTGGAGAACTTGGCCATTTGATGCATAAAGAGTTCATCCATATCTTCAGCTTGCACAGGCGGCCTGTAGTAAATGCCTACAATGGTGTCCTTTCCATTGTTCTGTCCTTGCATTCTTACCCAAACAGTTTCCACAGAACTCCCAGTCTCTGAAGCTTCAATCTCTGTGCAGATATACGCGTTTCTAACATACAATGCGACACCTCCTCCTCGTTTATCAAGTCTGTTTCTTGCAAATAAGTTGTATCCTTCTAGTCTTGTATTCCAAACATGTGTATTGTCCCACCAAGTTTCAGTGATTCCAATGACATCATATTTCTTTTCCTGTGTTAGTAGTTCCAATTCTCCTTGTTTGTTGCCCATGCTTTGTGCATAAGTATAGAAACATTTTAGTTTGTGATTGGTTTCTCTTTCTCCAATATTTGTATTAATTAGATTCTTTTGTCTTTGTTCTTCCTTTCCACTTCTAATAGCAGAGTTCTCAATAGCATTTGTCAGGTGTATGGCTTTTTCTGGTCTTTTGCTTCCCTTCCCATGTTCTAGTTTAAAGCTCTCCTTACAAGTGTAGCAAGGCGACTTCCAAATACATGTTTTCCAGTCTTCGTAAGGTGCACCCCATCTCTAGCAAGTAGTCCATCGTAAAGGTAATTCACTCCGTGATCCAGAAATCCAAATCGTTGGAAAACGTGCCAAAGAATTGACGCACATTAAAAACCACGACACGCAGTACTGGCCCAATAAATAGAAAAGTTGTTGCAAGCAGATTTGAGACTTTTTGGATGTGGACTTTAGCCCCTGTTACACATAACGATGTCCCAGCGATCCCACCAACGATCCGACATGATGGGATCGCTGGGACATTAGGCTGATTGCTGGTGAGCTGTCACATAGACAGCCCCAGCGATCAGGACCAGTGATGCTGGACGCTGGTTTCTAATGTAAACATCGGGTATCTAGGAGCCGCGCAACTCCTGGATACCCGACGTTTACCTTTGAAACTAGCGTGTACGCCGGTTTCCAAGGTAAACAGCGGGTATCCAGGAGCCGCGGTTCCTGGATACCCAATGTTTACATTAGAAACCAGCGTCGCTGATCGCTGGTCTCTCGCTTCCACACGCAGCGATGCGCGCTGGCCAGCGGGAGACCAGCAATCAAAAAACTGCCCTGGCCGATGCTGCATGATCAGCGATAACTGGCAGGGGGGCCGGTCGCTGATCCCCGTCACACACAGCGATCTCGCTGATGTGTCACAAAATCCGCGATTTTGCTAGCGAGATCGCTGTGTGTGGCGGGGCCTTTTGGCATGGAATCCATTTAAGCTGGAGTCACACATAGCGACTTACCAGCGATCCCAACAACGATATCAACGTGTCAGGATCGCTGGTGAGTCGCTATGTGATCGCTGGTGAGCTGTCAAACAGACAGCTTCACCAGCGATTAGCACAGCGACGCCGCGCGCGCGGCATCGCTGTGTTCGTTAGCGCTGATGCCATGGATCCATGTCAAAAATAGAATTAAAATAAAAAATATTGTTATTCTCACCTCCGACGTCCCGCGCAGCATTCCCGCCTCTCTCCACGCTCCGGTCCCAGTAATCCTTTGCGAGAATTACCGCGATGACGTCCGTTCTCGCGGGATCGCGAAGTCTCACGGTCATTCTTGCAAAGGATTACTGGGACCGGAGCGTGGAGAGAGGCGGGAATGCTGCGCAGGACGTCGGAAGGTGAGAATAACAATATTTTTTATTTTTATTATCTTACAGCAGATCGCTGGTTTCCCGCCTGTCACACGCAGCGATGCGTGCTGGCCAGCGGGAGATCAGCGACGAAAAAATGTCCAGAGGTTTCTTGCAGCGATACCGGCAGGGAGGCCGGGGGTCACAAAACTTGTGACTCAGCAACAATCTCGCTAGCGAGATCGCTATGTGTGACTGGGCCTTTAGTGTGAACATATCCTAATAATGCAAATTAGGTTTTCATTAGTGATTGTTTTCAAGTTTTCCCCCTATGTGATAGACACCATGTCTGTAGGGGGTAGTTCTGCTGATCTTCTAATCTCCGGCAAATGTTTGCTCATTGCCTTGGTCCCCTGGTGTAATTTGTTTAACTAGTGGAAGCACGCAGCCTAAAAAACTCTGATATACCACTTAGCTATAACAGGCCGGTAACGCAAGCATTTTTTGTGTCTTGTCTGATGCTCTCTCCAGTCTATTGGAATTACATTTACAGTTAGGTCCATATATATTTGGACAGAGACAACATTTTTCTAATTTTGGTTCTAGATATTACCACAATGAATTTTAAACAAAACAATTCAGGTGCAGTTGAAGTTCAGACTTTCAGCTTTCATTTGAGGGTATCCACATTAAAATTGGATGAAGTGCTTAGGTGTTTCAGCTCCTTAACATGTGCCACCCTGTTTTTAAAGGGACCAAAAGTAATTGGACAATTGACTCCAAGGCTATTTCATGGACAGGTGTGGGAAATTCCTTCGTTATGTCATTCTCAATTAAGCAGACAAAAAGGCATGGAGTTGATTTGAGGTGTGGTGCTTGCATTTGGAAGGTTTTGCTGTGAGGGAAACATGCGGTCAAAGGGGCTCTCCATGCAGGTGAAACAAGCCATACTTAAGCTGCAAAAACAGAAACAACCCATCCGAGAAATTGCTACAACATTAGGAGTGGCAAAATCTACAGTTTGTTACATCCTGAGAAAGAAAGAAAGCACTGGTGAACTCATCAATGCAAAAAGACCTGGGCGCCCACGGAAGAAAACAGTGGTGGATGATCGCAGAATAAACTCCATGGTGAAGAGAAACCCCTTCACAACAGCTAACCAAGTGAACAACACTCTCCAGGAGGTAGGCGCATCAATATCCAAACCTACCATAAAGAGAAGACTGCTTAAAAGTAAATATTGAGGGTTCACTGCACGGTGCAAGCCACTCATAAGCATCAAGAATCAAAAGGCTAGACTGGACTTTGCTAAAAAAACATCTAAAAAAGCCAGCACAGTTCTGGAAGAACATTCTTTGGACAGATGAAACCAAGATCAATCTCTACCAGAATGATGGAAAGAGAAAAGAATGGCAAAGGCGTGGTACAGCTCATGATCCAAAGCATACCACATCATCTGTAAAACACGGCGGAGGCAGTGTGATGGCTTGGGCATGCATGGCTGCCAGTGGCACTGGGTCACTAGTGTTTATTGATGATGTGACACAGGACAGAAGCAGCCAAATGAATTCTGAGGCATTCAGAGCCATACTGTGTGGTCAGATCCAGCCAAATGCAGCCAAACTGATTGGTCGTCGTTTCATACTACAGATGGACAATGACCCAAAACATAAAGCCAAAGCAACCCAGGAGTTTATTAAAGCAAAGAAGTGGAATATTCTTGAATGGCCAAGTCAGTCACCTGATCTCAACCCAATTGAGCATGCATTTCACTTGTTAAAGACTAAAGTTCAGACAGAAAGGCCCACAAACAAACAGCAACTGAAAACCACCGCAGTGAAGGCCTAGCAGAGCATCAAAAAGGAGGAAAAACAGCATCTGGTGAGGTCCATGAGTTCAAGACTTCAGGCAGTCATTGCCAACAAAGGGTTTTCAACCAAGTACTAGAATTGAATATTTTATTAACAATTATTTAATCTGTCCAATTACTTTTGGTCCCTTTAAAAACAGGGTGGCACATGTTAAAGGGCCTGTCACACTAAGCGATTTCGCTAGCAATATCGCTGTAACGTCACTGGTTTTTGTGACGTTATAGCGATATTGCTAGCGATATCGCTATGTCTGATACCTCCGACCGCTCCCCCGCTGGTTATCGCTGATCGCGCGAGAACGGCCTGGGACGTTTCTCGTCGTCAGCTTCCTGTGGCGCCGACGAGCGACGCGTGGATGCGGGCGGGAGGACGTCAGGATCGCCTCGTTTGACAGGTAACGACCGCTGTATCGCTGCTATGTCGCTGGTGAGATCTGCCTGTGTGGCAGCTCACTAGCGACCACTTAGCGATGCACCAGCGATCCTGACCGCGTCATATCGCTGGTCGGGATCGCTGGTGCATCGCTAAGTGTGACAGTACCTTAAGGAGCTGAAACTCCTAAACCCTTCATCCAATTTTAATGTGGATACCCTGAAATGAAAGTCTGAACCTCAACTGCATCTGAATTGTTTTGTTTAAAATTCATTGTGGTAATGTCTAGAACCAAAATTAGAAAAATGTTGTCTCTGTCCAAGTATATATGGACCTAACTGTATGACAAGCAGGAGAGAATACAAATTTGCATACACACAGTCACATGTCGACTAGACATGCACAGCCTTGCCCAATGCAAGAGTATTGAGCGAGGCTGAACAACGTCTTGTCGGAATGTGTCCAGAAGTATACAAATCACATGACTGCTCCCGGCGCTAGGGTATCCTCACAGCGCAGTGCGCGATGTGAGGATTCACAAGTCTGCAGTCACATAGAATGACTGCAGACTTGTACCCCAAAGCTGGAGAGCCCCTTTTAATTTTAGACTCCTACTTTATGTTCTTACATGGCCATTGGAAGCAATAGACTGACTTAGACCCTTTTTGGTTATATAGAAGTGTTATCCGAGTATGCTCTAGTCTGGGCAAAGGTAATTGTTAACTAACCTGAGAAAGGGAGCTGTGACCATTAGTTATTGTGAATCCTGTGTTATCTGCTCTATACTTGTGATAACAATGAGACTGCAGAAAGGTCATCTGTAAAGAACAGGAAATATGGGTCTAGTGGCTGGTATTAAAATTCCAGGCGTTAGGATAGATAACTACAAAATGTCCTCAAGGTCCCACAATTCTGGAAGCTTCCTAACCAGAGAATGTTTCTTATCATACTCTAATAAGTTCTCTGAAAAGCTGCGGTGACTTCCTTCTCCCGTCACCTGCATCTATAAAGGTCCCTAAACGCTTAAGAAAGTGGGAGGGTGACCCAAAAATCTGACTGCATCAGCCAATATTGTTTTGGGTTTTTTTTTCGGCCAATGAGGCAGGTTGTGCTTATTAGTGGCCAAAAACATCTAACATGACATATTCCCTTTAAAACTGTCAAAAGTTCCCACCCAAATTGACCGAAACTACAAAAAAAAAAAAAAAAACTAGCCAGTGTCCAACTTTCCTGAAATGGATGAACATGTGTTTCTTTTATCGTAGGTGACACACAACCCCTGGATGTCTGCGCTTCTTATCATGACGGACAACTCATGAGATATTCTGTGTCACTGATCGGCTATGGCTTTTTTGGGGATGTCCTGAAGGAGAGTGAACGCATGCGCTGTGTGGGACCTATGAGATATGATCTAGCAGGTAAGAGCTGCAGAAAATCATTTCAGAAAATAAACTTTTCCAAGGACTTTGTCTACAGGGACAAGACATGATGCATTTCACGTGTCAAAAATTGTATGTACCTGTACAAAGAAAATTATCCATCCCTCCAATGGAAGTTCAGTGTATTAACATAGTAACATAGTTATTAAGGTTGAAGGGAGACTTTAAGTCCATCTAGTTCAACCCATATCCTGTCCTAACTTGCCCTAACATGTTGATCCAGAGGAAGGCAAAAAAACCCCATGTGGCAAACAGTAAGCTTCACATTGGGGAAAAAAATTCCTTCCCGACTCCACATACGGCAATCAGACTAGCTCCCTGGATCAACACAATATTAAGGAAACTAGTGTATATACCCTGTAACATTATACTTTTCAAGAAAGGCATCCAGTCCCTTCTTAAATTTTAGTAGGGAATCACTCATTACAACATCATATGGCAGAGAGTTCCATAGTCTCACTGCTCTTACAGTAAAGAATCCGCGTCTGTGAGTATGCTTAAACCTTCTTTCCTCCAGACGTAGAGGATGCCCCCTTGTCCCCGTCACAGGTCTAAGAGTAAAAAGATCATTAGAAAGGTCTTTGTACTGTCCCCGCATATATTTATACATTGTAATAATATCACCCTTAAGCCTTCGATTCTCCAAACTAAATAACCCCAAGTGTAATAACCTGTCTTGGTATTGCAGACCCCCTACTTCCCTAATAACCTTGGTCGCTCTTCTCTGCACCCGCTCCAGTTCAGCTATGTCTTTCTTATACACCGGAGACCAGAACTGTACACAGTATTCTAAGTGTGGTCGCACTAGTGTCTTATATAGAGGTAAAATTATGTTCTCCTCATGAGCATCTATGCCTCTTTTAATGCATCCCATTATTTTATTTGCCTTTGCAGCAGCTGCCCGACACTGGCCACTAAATGTGAGTTTGTCGTCCACCCATACACCCAGGTCTTTTTCAGTGACAGTTTTGCCCAGTGTTTTATCCCCCATTAAAGCTCATTTGTCATTTATCAGCCCAAGCTTCTAGTTTACATAAATCCTCCTGTAATATAAAATTGTCCTCCTCTGTATTGATTACCCTGCAGAGTTTAGTGTCATTAGTGAAATTTACAAATTTTCAGCTGCAATAAAGTGAAAAAAGAACAATGTCAATCGCTCAACATAACTAATATGACAAGTGGTTTCTCCATATTCAGCACAAAATGTATTTTACGGATTACTGGAGTTTCAGAATTATTCAGCCCCTAATGACAAGCGTTTTTACTACACAGTAGAGCCCTTCCGGCTGTCGTGACCTGCTGCACTGGTGATAAATAGCCAGACACCAGCTTCTGGCAGCTTTCCTAAGTTCATACCTTATGGGCAATGGCCTTCAGGGTCACCTATATTCTTCGATTTGATGTTGCCATCATCAAATTGCACAAAATACTTTCTTTGAGGATTTAAGTCTGGTAACTGTGACAGCCTCTCCAAAATCTTCTGAAACAAAGACGTGATCGACTTTGAGATATGCTTGGTATCATTGTCCAGCTGGATGGTACAATGGCAGCCAGAAGGCATGATGTTTTCTGCTAGGAATTCCTGATACTTGATTGAATCCATCTTGCACTTCACAAACTATAGGTTACCAGAGCGAGAGGAAGCAAAGCAGCCCCAGAGCATCACTGGGTCACCGTCCTGCTTGCTTCTCTGTAAACATCACACAGCCACCGTCCTGTTTCACTGTAAGCATCACGAAGCCACCGCCTTGCTTCACCATGGGCATCACTGAGCTGCTATTTCACTATAGGCCTCACTGAGCCACCATCATTCTTCACTGTAAGTCAACCGAGTAAGCCCTTCATGGTTCACTGTAGGCATGGTGTTCTTTTCAGCATATCCTTCATTCTTTGCCTTCTTTTAGCTAATGCTGAACTTTATATCTTTTCGTTTTAGGCATAAGGATGGCGCTTAGTAACAGAACATACACAGGAACAGTCAAATTCCTAGAGGCTGAGGATAGCGACTCCAGCCCGAGAGACAACACTCGCTGCAGGACAGGGTAATATTCGCCATCCTCCACCCTCTTACATGTACATGGTGGGGCATTTATATGGATACACCTAAATAAAATGGGAATGGTTGGTGATATCAACTTCCTGTTTGTGGCACATTAGTATATGGGATTTTGAAGTCGGACATTTTGGATCCAACTTTATTTTTTCCAATGGGAAGAGGGTCATGTGACACATCAAACTAATTGAGAATTTCACAAGAAAAACAATGGTGTGCTTGGTTTTAGCGTATCTTTATTCTTTCATGGGTTATTTACAAGTTTATGAACATTTATAAAATGTGTTCAGAGTGCTGTCCATTGTGTTGGATTGTCAGTGCAACCCTCTTCTCCCACTCTTGACACACTGATAGCAACACCGCAGAAGAAATGCTAGTCTAAGGGTGTCAGATGCCTTGTAGGAATGCTCGGACCTGACACCCATAATGTGGTGGTGCACCATCTTGCTGGAAAAACTCAGGGAACGTGCCATCTTCAGTGCATAGAGGGCAACACATCATCAAGTAGCAATTTCAGATATCCAGTGGCATTGAGGTCTCCATTGCTGAAGAATGGCCCCACTATCTTTGTACCCCATATACCACACCATACCATCAATTATGGGTGTCAGGTCCGAGTATTCCTACATGAACAGTTTCCTGGAAAGTGGATTGGATAGTCATGGGCCAGTTGAATGGCCACCAAAGTCTCCTGGTCTGAACCCCCTTAGACTTTTATCTTTGGGGTCGTCTGAAGGCAATTATCTATGCTGTGAAGATACGAGATGTGCAGCATCTGAAACAACAGATACTGGAAGCCTGTGCTAGCATTTCTTCTGCGGTGTTGCTATCAGTGTGTCAAGAGTGGGAGAAGAGGGTTGCATTGACAATCCAACACAATGGGCAGCACTTTGAACACATTTTATAAGTGGTCACAAACTTGTAAATAACTCATGAAAGAATAAAGTTACGTTAAAACCAAGCACACCATTGTTTTTCTTGTGCAATTCTCAATAAGTTTGATGTGTCACATGACCCTCCTCCCATTGAAAAAAAAAGTTGGGACCCAAAATGGCCGACTTCAAAATGGCCTCCATGGTCACCACCCATCTTGGAAAGTTTCTCCCCTCCCATATACTAGTGTGCCACAAACAGGAAGTTGATATCACCAACCATTCCCATTTTATTTAGGTGTATCCATATAACTGGCCCACCCTGTAATTGTGTACTTGGTAATATATGGCTACAGAAGCCAGGCTAAGATATAACACATTTCCACTTACACAAGGACCATCTGTTCACATGTCTTAATTAATTTTTAGGTGTCTTGTCTGTTCTGAATCATCAGAAAGATTTCGAGAGATGGCAGAAGAATCTCCTAGTAAGTCATGATGTTCTAATTGAGTTACATAAATTGTCAATTGTAACTGGCTGTAGCCTAATTTTATGAGATGGCAGGCTTTTAAGGAACAGTCCAGATGGCAATAGGCCCAATATATACTGTGTTTTGAACTTTCCAATCCAATTTGCAAAGAGCAAAGATTTTATAAGGGCAGTAAATGTGCTTGCCGTAAAGATGTTAGTTGTGTTTTTTTATGATTTTTCAAGTACTTTTATACAAGTGGTCTACCCTCATCATGAGATATCAGATCAGTGGTACTTTGACTCCTGGCAACAGGTCGGGCACCAGCACTCGGTGAACCCGGGCGAGTACAAAGACCCACTGCACCCCAAGGCTGTCCAAGTCATGGCGCACAGTGTGTATAGTGCGGTCTCAGGAGTTGAGCCTACTTCTTTTCTGCCACTGTGTGGTTACCAAATAAGGCTGCTGCGATTACAGCTAGCTCTAATTGTTTTAAGGGGTTCGAAATGTGGTGCCGATGGCATTATCATGGAAGCCAGGCACTTAAGCAAAGAGGAGCCCAATAGGGCTCTGTTGCCCAAGGGCCCACATAAACTGGAGCCAGCCCTGCATAGTTTCTTTTGCCGAGCATCCGATTGAGGGGTCATATATGACAGTGTAGGTCCCGATATCTCAACGTAAAAAACAAAAGGATAACTAATAATGTGTTCAGCATTTCTGTGCCAGATTTTCTTGAACAACCCCTTTAAGGCATCAGATATAAGTGGAAACTTCATGAACGGTGCACGGCCTAATGGTTTTCTTCTTGTTTAGAAGTTTCTAATTCCGACAACTGGAAAACGGTGACTGGTTCCTTCTTGGCCATTAATATTACCGGAATGTCTAGTGCTTGCCCCAAGAGCCAAGATGGCTTGTCCCCGACGGCACACTTAGCCGATGGCACTGCTGACCTTATCCTAGTGCAGGAATGTAGCACATTTCAGTTCCTGAGACACCTCAGCCGGCACACTAATCGCAAAGATCAGGTAAGTGGTGAGAATGGTTAACTGGTCTTGAGGCCTTCATGGGGCCGCCATTACCCCTACACAATCCTATTTCTATCATACATTAATTAGATATTCTGTCCTGATAGTTTGCTTTGCCTAACGTGGAGGTGCATCGGATCCGCGCGATGCGCTTCACCCCCGAAGAGCTTGATGAGGAAGAGATAATCCGTCGTCAGAAGAGATTTTTTACATGTCCATGCGAGAACTCATCAGCCACCAGCACGTGGAACTGTGATGGGGAAATCCTGGACTGTTCACAGCTCAGTGTCAGGTGAGCGAGTGCAACCTTTAACTATGCCAACAAAGTCTGTTAACGAAAAAAATCAGCAAGTAAGTCACCATATGCACTGAACAAAGCAAAAAATTAGGAGATAAACTCAAGGGGGCAAAATCTGGAAAGAAATTATCTTTCATAATGATGCCTCTGTCTGTAATGCAACTTGCCACACCGGGAGTCCCACACACCTTGCAATGTCAATGACCAACTCCCCCAATAAACATTTTTTTTTTATTGCAGTGACGAAGGGATATCATGCCAGATCACTGGGTTTACGGCTGTCTTGCATAAATCTGCGCAATTGTTTCTCTTGTCGTGTGTTGCTGACACCCAACTGGTTTCAGAAGGAATGGGGCTGCCATAGCCCGTCTATTAAGTGAACCCAATCGCTGGGTGTTAATGGGTTGCAATGGCAGCTGGGTGACTAGCATTGTCCTTCGACTTTGCCAGGTTTGAAAGCCTTTTGACCTGAGGCTCAAAGGCAGCTTAATAGGCTTCTTGTCCTGTCAGTATAAGGCTTAGGCCACAGGGCGACTTTTGCTGCGTCAGCAGTCATGTGACCGAAGTTCACTTGGTGCTACTTCTACATCAAGAAGTGAATGGTGTACCATTGTGACACCTACACTACCACAACAAGAAAGTGGCAAAAAAAATCTGATTTGGTTGGATTTTACGTGATTTGCTTGTTGTGGTACGATAGGTGTCGCAGAGACTCCATTAACTTCTGTAGCGCCGCAAGCAAAATTTCGGTCGTGCCACAGTTGTTGTGGCAAAAGTCGCCATGTAGCCCTTGCATTCACATTGGCTGATTATTTGACTGACAGCTATCTTTCCCAACTCCCCATATATGAGCGCTTGGCGGAGCATTATTCTGTTCTCTATAAGAGGGTTTCTGCCAGAACCTTGTGGCAACAGCTTATCTGCCTGCAGAACCGCTTGAGCCTTATGTACCAAACCTAATTTCTTGGGAGGCTTACATACAAGTTCGATAGTTTGCCTATCCCAGCATGTTTGGACGATTTTTTTTTTCTAATGTAATAGTAGGGGCCTTAAAAACATTAGATGTAAGAGACAGCTAACGAGAAGTATTTTTAGTGTGTTAAATAACAACCAGAGGATCATGTTCAAGTCCCCAACTGGGACTTAAAAAAAGGTAAATTTTTTTTGAAAAAATGAACAAGTGCATAACATATTGCAATACAGAAGTGTTGTAGTACATTAATGAAGCAATAAAACAATTGCGTGGCCAAGTCGATTACTGTGATTCTCAAAAATATTTTTTTCCCTTAAAAAGACTTCTACTTTGGGGGAGAAGATAAAACCCTACACAATTGATATCATAAATGCTAAATAATGTAAAATTCCAGAATTGCTGTTTTGCCTCCCAAAAGAATTGAATAAAAAGTGCTTTAAAAGTAATTTAGGTTTAAAAAATTAGCAAAAAATATATAGTCGTAATAACGGTCCCAGAGAATAGTTATTTATTTTGAAAAAAAAAATGGCATCATTATCAAGGGGCGCTGTATGGGTACATATATCATGTGCATTGCGATGGTGGATGGTCATAGAATGATTTTTCACATTTCTTCTCCTTCGTTGCAGGGTACACCACCAGCTCATTCAGTTGTTCGCTCGGGGTATTGAAGACGCCCAAATGCGGACAATTCCATACGTCACCCCGTAAAGGGTTACATTTACAGATGACACCCCCGGCCACAAAGACTGAGATCAAGCTGGTTGCACCTGTTGCCTGCAGGTCAGGCACTGCCCGACACCAAAGATCTAAAACTCCCAAGCGCCAAGTCTTTGCTAAGAAAGACTACATCTCCAGCAGCTTTGGGGATAAGGATCCTTAGTAGCCGATATTTAATAATTTACCCCATAATGGGGATCCTGATAGAGGTAAATGTTGCTAATTTATTAATGACGATCCACGACGAGCCTGGAGCTTGTAGGAATTATTTATGAGTGAATGGTTAAAGAAATACCCTACTTTCATCTCTGCCAGAGTAGGAGTTATTAATGATTGGCAAGGAGCGGGGGTTTTTGGCATACCCACAGTTGACCTGGCACACACTAGTCTAACAAATTAATTCTTCGGAATCAGAGTTGTACAAGGCAGCTTTGCTTCTGATGGTGTTCTGAAGAGTCCACTATAGATGCCTGTGATGGTGGTCAGTCACGATTAAAAGGTTATAAAGATGGGTATTCTTGGATAGCGCTCGTAATTACAAGCATTTTTGCAATTTACTGCTTGTTAAAATTTTAAGCTGTTCTTGAGATAGTAACACATTTCTCTGCTTGACAGCCCGTTGCCTTGGAGACCGACTGCCGCTGCTAGACAGCAGAACATGCTCTGTGCTTACAAGCTGTTTTCTATTGAGCTGTTTTGAAGCTGGTCAGAATCGCTGGAGCGCGCGCTGCTACCTCCTAATCCCGGCTGTGCTTACAAGCTATGCAGCAGCGGTGGTCGGTCTCCTAGGCAATGAGGCTGTAAGCAAAAGTGTTAATATCTGAAGAACAGCTGCAAATTTTAATAAGCAGTAAATTGCAAAAGTGCTAGTATTTTCAAGCTCTATCCGATAATATCCATCTATCACGATGGGGAATAACCCTTTAAATCCAATATGCCATGAACAACTATTGCGTGATCTGTAGCGATTATGAATAGAAATCATTGTCTATTTTAATAAATTCTCCCTTTTAAAACCTCTTGTTAATTTTATTCTTAAAGGGGGTTTCAGACCGTTGCAAAATTTATTGTATACATTTAATTCTTGTATTAATGCTTTTTAAGTTTTGTAACATTTTCAAAGAATAAAACTAAAAAAAAAAAAACAGAAAAAAATCTATAAAAATATGAGAAAAGCCATATAGGGAAAATGTACCAAGACTGACAATCACAGTGTAGATGGTTTTCATGTATGAGGCCCAATGGACAGTTTTGTCTCCCTGTCATTGCCTCCCCTGATTGTACAATGCTACATAATAGGTTGGAGCTATAATAAAGTTTAGTATATTATAATAAAGAAAACATTTACATCCAGTGATTGGTGCATGATCGTCAGCAGAATTGGAATTATTTACAAAAGTCAATTACACAGTGAAAGGATTTATTATCGCAGAAGTAAAAGTCACACTTCTGAAAATGGCGGCTATGTGGAATATCAGGAAGAATGGTGAATATCGCTAGTGATAGAGCACCACCTAGTGGATATGAAATACTACTACAATACAGCGAACAAAATGTGGCAGAGAAGATTGGCTGGTGTCTTCCAGTCCTGCTTCATCTCCTTATTACTGGGGTGGGGATGTGATGCACATTTGTTTTATACATTTGCCAAAAAACATATGAGAATTTATGACACTTGTGATTTCTGCTTTTGTGTCAGAAAATTTCTTGTGCTGATAAAGGTTATAAACCAATACAAACATGTCAACTCATCTGGTCAGGTAAAGAGCGACATACCACAAGTGGAGGAGAGGTAGAGAGCAACTTACCACAAACCACAGGTGGAGGGCAGGAAGAAAGCGACTTACTGCAAACCACAGGTGGAGGGCAGGTAGAGAGCGACTTACCACAAACCACAGGTGGAGGGCAGGTAGAGAGCGACTTACCACAGGTGAAGGACACGTAGAGAGCGGCTTACCACAGGTGGAGGAGAAGTAGAGAGCAACTTACCACAAACCACAGGTGGAGGGCAGGAAGAAAGCAACTTACCGCAAACCACAGGTGGAGGGCAGGTAGAGAGCGACTTACCACAGGTGAAGGACACGTAGAGAGCGACTTACCACAAACCACAGGTGGAGGAGAGGTAGAGAGCAACTTACCACAAACCACAGGTGGAGGGCAGGAAGAAAGCAACTTACCGCAAACCACAGGTGGAGGGCAGGTGGAGAGCGACTTACCCCAAACCACAGGTGGAGGGCAGGTAGAGAGCGACTTACCACAGGTGAAGGACACGTAGAGAGCGACTTACCACAAACCACAGGTGGAGGAGAGGTAGAGAGCAACTTACCATAAACCACAGGTGGAGGGCAGGAAGAAAGCAACTTACCGCAAACCACAGGTGGAGGGCAGGTAGAGAGCGACTTACCACAGGTGAAGGACACGTAGAGAGCGACTTACCACAAACCACAGGTGGAGGAGAGGTAGAGAGCGACTTACCACAAACCACAGGTGGAGGAAAGGTAGAGGAGCAACTTACCACAAACCACAGGTGGTGGGCAGGTAGAGAGCGACTTGGCACAAACCACAGGTGGAGAGCAGGTAGAGAGCGACTTACTACAAACCACAGGTGGAGGAGAGGTAGAGAGCAACTTACCACAAACCACAGGTGGAGGGCAGGAAGAAAGCAACTTACCGCAAACCACAGGTGGAGGGCAGGTAGAGAGCGACTTACCACAAACCACAGGTGGAGGGCAGGTAGAGAGCGACTTACCACAGGTGAAGGACACGTAGAGAGCGACTTACCACAAACCACAGGTGGAGGAGAGGTAGAGAGCAACTTACCACAAACCACAGGTGGAGGGCAGGAAGAAAGCAACTTACCGCAAACCACAGGTGGAGGGCAGGTAGAGAGCGACTTACCACAGGTGAAGGACACGTAGAGAGAGACTTACCACAAACCACAGGTGGAGGAGAGGTAGAGAGCAACTTACCACAAACCACAGGTGGTGGGCAGGTAGAGAGCGACTTACCACAAACCACAGGTGGAGGGCAGGTAGAGAGCGACTTACCACAGGTGAAGGACACGTAGAGAGCGACTTACCACAAACCACAGGTGGAGGAGAGGTAGAGAGCAACTTACCACAAACCACAGGTGGAGGGCAGGAAGAAAGCAACTTACCGCAAACCACAGGTGGAGGGCAGGTGGAGAGCGACTTACCCCAAACCACAGGTGGAGGGCAGGTAGAGAGCGACTTACCACAGGTGAAGGACACGTAGAGAGCGACTTACCACAAACCACAGGTGGAGGAGAGGTAGAGCAACTTACCACAAACCACAGGTGGAGGGCAGGAAGAAAGCAACTTACCGCAAACCACAGGTGGAGGGCAGGTAGAGAGCGACTTACCACAGGTGAAGGACACGTAGAGAGCGACTTACCACAAACCACAGGTGGAGGAGAGGTAGAGAGCAACTTACCACAAACCATAGGTGGTGGGCAGATAGAGAGCAACTTAACACAAACCACAGGTGGAGGGCAGGTAGAGCGACTTACCACAGGTGAAGGACACGTAGAGAGCGACTTACCACAAACCACAGGTGGAGGAGAGGTAGAGAGCAACTTACCACAAACCACAGGTGGAGGGCAGGAAGAAAGCAACTTACCGCAAACCACAGGTGGAGGGCAGGTGGAGAGCGACTTACCCCAAACCACAGGTGGAGGGCAGGTAGAGAGCGACTTACCACAGGTGAAGGACACGTAGAGAGCGTCTTACCACAAACCACAGGTGGAGGAGAGGTAGAGAGCAACTTACCACAAACCACAGGTGGAGGGCAGGAAGAAAGCAACTTACCGCAAACCACAGGTGGAGGGCAGGTAGAGAGCGACTTACCACAGGTGAAGGACACGTAGAGCGACTTACCACAAACCACAGGTGGAGGAGAGGTAGAGAGCGACTTACCACAAACCACAGGTGGAGGAAAGGTAGAGGAGCAACTTACCACAAACCACAGGTGGAGGAAAGGTAGAGGGGCAACTTACCACAAACCACAGGTGGTGGGCAGGTAGAGAGCGACTTGGCACAAACCACAGGTGGAGAGCAGGTAGAGAGCGACTTACTACAAACCACAGGTGGAGGAGAGGTAGAGAGCAACTTACCACAAACCACAGGTGGAGGAGAGGTAGAGAGCGACTTACCACAAACCACAGGTGGAGGAGAGGTAGAGAGCGACTTACCACAAACCACAGGTGGAGGGCAGGTAGAGAGCGACTTACCACAGGTGAAGGACACGTAGAGAGCGACTTACCACAAACCACAGGTGGAGGAGAGGTAGAGAGCAACTTACCACAAACCACAGGTGGAGGGCAGGAAGAAAGCAACTTACCGCAAACCACAGGTGGAGGGCAGGTGGAGAGCAACTTACCCCAAACCACAGGTGGAGGGCAGGTAGAGAGCGACTTACCACAGGTGAAGGACACGTAGAGAGCGACTTACCACAAACCACAGGTGGAGGAGAGGTAGAGAGCAACTTACCACAAACCACAGGTGGAGGGCAGGAAGAAAGCAACTTACCGCAAACCACAGGTGGAGGGCAGGTAGAGAGCGACTTGGCACAAACCACAGGTGGAGAGCAGGTAGAGAGCGACTTACTACAAACCACAGGTGGAGGAGAGGTAGAGAGCAACTTACCACAAACCACAGGTGGAGGGCAGGAAGAAAGCAACTTACCGCAAACCACAGGTGGAGGGCAGGTAGAGAGCGACTTACCACAAACCACAGGTGGAGGGCAGGTAGAGAGGGACTTACCACAGGTGAAGGACACGTAGAGAGCGACTTACCACAAACCACAGGTGGAGGAGAGGTAGAGGGCAACTTACCACAAACCACAGGTGGAGGGCAGGAAGAAAGCAACTTACCGCAAACCACAGGTGGAGGGCAGGTAGAGAGCGACTTACCACAGGTGAAGGACACGTAGAAAGCGACTTACCACAAACCACAGGTGGAGGAGAGGTAGAGAGCAACTTACCACAAACCACAGGTGGTGGGCAGGTAGAGAGCGACTTACCACAAACCACAGGTGGAGGGCAGGTAGAGAGCGACTTACCACAGGTGAAGGACACGTAGAGAGCGACTTACCACTAACCACAGGTGGAGGAGAGGTAGAGAGCAACTTACCACAAACCACAGGTGGAGGGCAGGAAGAAAGCAACTTACCGCAAACCACAGGTGGAGGGCAGGTGGAGAGCGACTTACCCCAAACCACAGGTGGAGGGCAGGTAGAGCGACTTACCACAGGTGAAGGACACGTAGAGAGCGACTTACCACAAACCACAGGTGGAGGAGAGGTAGAGAGCAACTTACCACAAACCACAGGTGGAGGGCAGGAAGAAAGCAACTTACCGCAAACCACAGGTGGAGGGCAGGTAGAGAGCGACTTACCACAGGTGAAGGACACGTAGAGAGCGACTTACCACAAACCACAGGTGGAGGAGAGGTAGAGAGCGACTTACCACAAACCACAGGGGAGGAAAGGTAGAGGAGCAACTTACCACAAACCACAGGTGGTGGGCAGGTAGAGAGCGACTTGGCACAAACCACAGGTGGAGAGCAGGTAGAGAGCGACTTACTACAAACCACAGGTGGAGGAGAGGTAGAGAGCAACTTACCACAAACCACAGGTGGAGGGCAGGAAGAAAGCAACTTACCGCAAACCACAGGTGGAGGGCAGGTAGAGAGCGACTTACCACAGGTGAAGGACACGTAGAGAGCGACTTACCACAAACCACAGGTGGAGGAGAGGTAGAGAGCGACTTACCACAAACCACAGGGGAGGAAAGGTAGAGGAGCAACTTACCACAAACCACAGGTGGTGGGCAGGTAGAGAGCGACTTGGCACAAACCACAGGTGGAGAGCAGGTAGAGAGCGACTTACTACAAACCACAGGTGGAGAAGAGGTAGAGAGCAACTTACCACAAACCACAGGTGGAGGGCAGGAAGAAAGCAACTTACCGCAAACCACAGGCGGAGGGCAGGTAGAGAGCGACTTACCACAAACCACAGGTGGAGGGCAGGTAGAGAGCGACTTACCACAGGTGAAGGACACGTAGAGAGCGACTTACCACAAACCACAGGTGGAGGAGAGGTAGAGAGCAACTTACCACAAACCACAGGTGGAGGGCAGGAAGAAAGCAACTTACCGCAAACCACAGGTGGAGGGCAGGTAGAGAGCGACTTACCACAGGTGAAGGACACGTAGAGAGCGACTTACCACAGGTGAAGGACACGTAGAGAGCGACTTACCACAAACCACAGGTGGAGGAGAGGTAGAGAGCGACTTACCACAAACCACAGGTGGAGGAGAGGTAGAGAGCGACTTACCACAAACCACAGGTGGTGGGCAGGAAGAGAGCGACTTACCACAAACCACAGGTGGAGGGCAGGTAGAGAGCGACTTACCACAGGTGAAGGACACGTAGAGAGCGACTTACCACAAACCACAGGTGGAGGAGAGGTAGAGAGCGACTTGCCACAAACCACAGGTGGCGGAGAGGTAGAGAGCAACTTACCACAAACCACAGATGGTGGGCAGGTAGAGAGCGACTTACCACAAACCACAGGTGGAGGAGAGGTAGAGAGCGACTTGGCACAAACCACAGGTGGAGAGCAGGTAGAGAGCGACTTACCACAAACCACAGGTGGAGGAGAGGTAGAGAGAAACTTACCGCAAACCACAGATGGAGGGCAGGTAGAGAGCGACTTACCACAAACCACAGGTGGAGGGCAGGTAGAGAGCGACTTACCACAGGTGAAGGACAGGTAGAGAGCGACTTACCACAAAACCACAGGTGGAGGGCAGGTAGAGAGCGACCTACCACAAACCACAGGTGAAGGACAGGTAGAGAGTGACTTACCACAAACCACAGGTGGAGGGAAGGTAGAGAGCAACCTACCACAAACCACAGGTGGAGGGCAGGTAGAGAGCGACTTACCACAAACCACAGGTGAAGGAGAGGTAGAGAGCGACTTACCACAAAACCACAGGTGGAGGGCAGGTAGAGAGCGACCTACCACAAACCACAGGTGAAGGACAGGTAGAGAGTGACTTCCCACAAACCGCAGGTAGAGAGCAACCTACCACAAACCACAGGTGGAGGGCAGGTAGAGAGCGACTTACCACAAACCACAGGTGGAGGGCAGGTAGAGAGCGACTTACCACAGGTGAAGGAGAGGTAGAGAGCGACTTACCACAAAACCACAGGTGGAGGGCAGGTAGAGAGCGACCTACCACAAACCACAGGTGAAGGACAGGTAGAGAGTGACTTACCACAAACCACAGGTGGAGAGCGACTTCGCACAAACCACAGGTGGAGAGCAGGTAGAGAGCGACTTAGAACAAACCACAGGTGGAGGGCAAGTAGAGAGCGACTTAGCACAAACCACAGGTGGAGGGCAGAAAGCTAGTATACCGGCGGTAAACAGGGGGAGGAAAGGTGGCGAGTGTTACCCACCACAAACCATAGGTCTAGGGCAGATAAAGAGTGCAACTGACAGTGAACAGGCAATATTGAAGGGCAATAGTGTGGAAAGGAAAAAGTGGAAAAATCTGTGCTGTTGATGGATGGTAATTAATCCAGGTACACACTAGGATAATGTGCGCTTTTTTTTTTTCTTAATTCGTCTATCCGCCCCGATTCTACTTAGCCCCCGGACTTGCTGCAGATGGGATTACATGCTTATTCACATATTGTGTGATCACAACATAACCAGGTTAGCATAACTTTTATTTGTTTTATCCATTTTCACCGGCTAAGACCCTATTGTGCTTTTTTGTCCTCCATAGTATCTCTCTTTTTTTCTAGATGGAGGGTAGGTAGAGCGCAACTGACAACATACCAAAGATGGAGGCCAATTGAAAGCGACAACTTCTGCACTACACACAGCGGGCATGCTTTCTCCTACTCTCTAATCCTCCAGGTTCATGCTAAAGGGCCTGTGATGAGAGGGATCCTGGCACTGAGCTACTTCCCCATGATTGCCATCAGCCTGTCACAGCAGTTACTTGCATCGGCCACTAGGGGATTACCGCTATAGGCAGGGCTGTGGAGTCGGAGTCGGAGTCGTGGAGTCGGTGCTCATTTTGGTGGAGTCGGAGTCGGAGTTGGAGTCGGTATAAAATGGACCGACTCCGACTCCTAAAATATATAATAAATTGGGTACAGTAATTCAATGCAGGATGTGCTGAATATTTTTTCATAGGAATTTGGGAAAGTTATGAAATGTCCTATAAATGGCTGTTATATTCCTGATCTAAGGCTACATTCACACACAGCGTTTTTCCTGTGTTTTTTGAGGATACGTTTTTCAGCTGCAAAAGCTGATCATCTTTTTAAAAAACTGCATCACCTGAAAGGCTTTTGAGCTCATAGATAATGTTTTCAATAGCAAAAGCAGATTAGAAATCTGCTCTATCTATCCATTTATCCATATCTGTCTATCCATATCGTATCTGTACCAAAAAGAATGAAAACCGGGTAGTACACCAATATATATTCTGTTCTATCTAAATATCTTGATTATTGGATCATAAAAATGATTAAATGTCTGAGGTTCACATTGTACTACAATAAATTTTTCACTTAAATATAAGCAATATGTGTGGGAGTCGGAGTCGGAGTTGGAGTCGGAGTAAGGGAAATTGAGGAGTCGGAGTCGCAGGTTTGGCTTACCGACTCCACAGCCCTGGCTATAGGAATATGATCACACACGGTACAGCAGACTTGCTCATCCTGTGTAATGGCGTCTTACTGGGCACCAAATATATCCCAGTAGCTCATGTTGGATGATAAATCTGGTGACATTTTTAGATGGTCTAAAAACTAGAGAACATCTTATTTTACAAACACACTTATTATCTAAAAGTGTCTAGAAAACAGGATGTGGCTAAGTGTTCAATCCATTTTTTTTTTACTGGTATATGTACCCTTTATAGTCTATGTGCTTTTTCACTTGTACTTTTTAGCAGACTATTGGACCACAAACTGAAAATAAGAGACTTGTTTGATTTTGATCTGATTTGCAAATCAAACTCACCCATGTAAGCGGACTAGGAACTTGCACACTGGCGAGAATGGGTGTCTATAGCATGCGGGTCACGACAATATCGCATAGGATTCCAATGTG
The DNA here is from genome assembly GCF_039654945.1 of Dendrobates tinctorius. NCBI lineage: Eukaryota > Metazoa > Chordata > Amphibia > Anura > Dendrobatidae > Dendrobates > Dendrobates tinctorius. The sequence continues at coordinate 21,203,613 of NW_027361788.1, read as the reverse complement.
TTGGATGTTTTGTGTCACAGTATGTCGCAGGTTGCCACCCCATAGCGTTACGATGCGTCACTACAATTTCAGTGTCGCTGTAGCCCAATCTATTAACTATTTTGTGCGGCCGGGCTCTTTTCAGTGCTTAAAAAATCAAAAATATTTTTCGTTTTTTGGCACATTTCAGATATAAATGTATCAATGTGAATTTACCACTAACATAAAAAATGTCTCAGATTCACCTGCATGTAAAGAAGTTAATACCACATACAATGACACCTTAAAAAAAAAAAAGGGAATATAATGAAGGTTCAAACCTGACTGCAACGGAAAAAATAAAAGACAACTTCTTGTAGATAATTTATTCCTGGACCAAGTACAAAACGTTTTCATAAATATATAAAAAAAAAAAAATCTCTGTACAATGAAGGACTTTGACTAAGTGCTTTGGCTTAAAAAGTTGCGTCTGAAGGAAAAATCAACACCTACAAAATCATCTTCTAATGTGTCACAGAGCAAAAGATTGTGGGTGGAGACCTGTTTAACAGCAGTATGAGATTTTCATCTTTGGGGTTGTTTAATAGGTTTAATGGTTCCAGGTGGAGGTCTGGTGCTTTACAGATCCTGGAAATCTGTAGTGGTCTATACTCTGCTCAAGTCCAAAGATGAATATTTCTCAGCATAACCCTTCCATGACATTAAGAAGATTAACAAGTAATCGTAGCACCAGATTCAAGATGTCGAATTAAAGGAGTTATCCAGGACTGTATTAATTTTTTATATAGACCTCTGCTGGCATGGAGCGGTCACTGACTATTCCTGCCGGCGATTCAGTGATTTCTGAAGACATCACGTCGCCAGATCAGCGGCTTCTCTTCCACTCTGTTCTGACGAGGAGTGACTGACGTCATGCTGATTGACAGCCGGCTCCATGCAGCCTAACTGTGGGAAGCCGGCTGTCAGTCAGCATGACAGCCATAGCGCCATATTGTATGCTATAGCAAATGAAAAAGTTAAAAAGAACATGGCAGCTATTTTACAAAAACTTGCACCACACATGTCAGCAGGTTTTATCTGATATTGCTGGTTTTATCCGATATTACAGCTTAGCCTTATTCACCTTGATGAAGCTGAGCTGCAAAACAAGACATAACCCACGTTTTTCTAATCCTGGTCAACCCCATTTAATAAAGTGAGGAATCATCTGCTCTGAATGCAGAGCACATCCATAATGTAGTGATCATATGTCTGCGCCAGATTTTTTGACCCACAGAAAAAAGTTGCATCGCGCCTGTGGGTTGGAAGAGTGGCCTTCAGGCCGTGCACAGACATAGAACTGTCGGCCGCAGTTAGGACCGGCCTTCTTCACCGTTCGCAAGACACAGGACTCTCCGTGTCCCTTACAAGTGGGTGGGGGAGGTGGTCCTTTTAGAAGGGTCTTCCAGAAGGCACTTTGCTGTTGGTTTCCATTTTGAGTTCCAGAGGTCAGAGCACATTGTGCCATCACCTTCATGTTCTGAGTCTCAGACACAGGATTATTTTGGGCATCAACCGAAGTTTTTGGCTTGGAGATCACAGGTTTGAAGAAGCCGAGCAGATTGCCCTGTCCGCCTTTGGGGACTGGTTTGACTTTCTTACCATTATTTGTACTAATCTCCTCATTTGTCCTCTTGCGGGAAGAACTTTTTTCTGAGCCTTCACTTGAGGACTGAGAAGTTGACAGCACCTTGGCTTCATCAGCAAGAATTTCAAGAGCTTTCTTCTTTTTAACAAGAAACTGAGAAAGTTTCTGCTGCCGACCAGCAAATTCTGGGAGGTATTTGGTGCATAGTGACGGGCATTTGTCAGCTGCCAATGGCCCACATCTCATGAGTGCCTTAACTGGACAATGGTCAGATCCTTCAACCTCTGGCATAATCATGGAATCCAAAAACTCAGCTTGCACCAGTTTCCTGTTGCCCAGAATATAGTCTATGCGAGTGCCATAGTTGGTCTTCCGTGCACCCGAGACAGAGCACCAGCATGTAAATGCATTCTTCTGAGTGGGATGAAAGTATCGGAAGCTGTCAAGAAATTGCCCGCCGCTCGGTTCACCAGAATCTTCTCTTTTACGGTCAGGGTTAACGAGGAACTGGTTCAACCACTGACGTCCTGGGTTCTCCTCAAACACTTCCTACAATTAATATGGGAACGCAAAAAACGCAAATAAAACCTGGATTTAAATTTATATAAAGAAAAACTTCTTTATACAACAGGAAATACGATCAGCAGGATGTATTCTACAGAGTTTGTTGCCAAACTAGCTCTCTCTGTCTGCCATAATATTCCCGGATTCCTAAAAACATAATTTGGCCGTAATTTGGCCAAACCCTGAAGGTCACACATGATTCCTCATTTGCTTTTTAGAAATGCAGGAGCTCCTGGTCTTCCAGCACTACAGTCTAAGACAATGTGCATGGGGGGCTGGAAGAAGTGTAGTCTATCCCTGCATATATGTGGGTGCGAATCTATCTCTGCTCACACCTATGGATTGACTACAAACAGGGTGATGTCCACCAGGAGGCAGTGATGAAAACCATCAGAGAAAGCCATATCATGTAAGAAATGACCACTAAGGGCACAAGCGACAATCTCTTAATAAAACTCCTTTGTATTTTATTTGATTGTAGTGCGACAAGAGACCACACTGCAGAAGCATAGCTGAGAGCAGAAAATGGTGACTGGGGAATAAAAACAGTGAAAGACACTAGAGTTGAGGAAATTTTTGAAAATTTGGTTCGGATTACAATCGGCAGCGAATATTGAATTTGCAATATTTGCCGAACACAGACGAATGTCATTGGAGTCAATGGGAGTTGAAATGACCAAATATGTTCGGACCCGATCTTCAAACATATATTCGGCACGAATAGGGTACCAATATGGCAAATTCAGATTTGGTAATCAGTTCCGAACAAATTTGCTCATCTCTAAAAGGCACCAATATTTAATTGATGGGAGTTTGCCACAGGAATATCTGACTACCACCAGAATAACTGGGCCATCATACTGCAGCCAGAAATCTGCTGGTCTGACTATGACTGAACACGTTATACTTAATAAATGTTCCCATCTCATATTTTTGGCATAAATGTGAATTTTCCCAATGGCACCTGCATCTTTGTAGAGAACAGAGCCCTAATGTGTGCTGCAATGAGTGGAGAGGTGTCAGGAACTCCCATCATTTGTATGGGACTGCCCATAACCTCTCCACTGAAAGTAGATCATGATGGGGTCCCGCATCCACTAAACATTTAAGGAATATCCTTTCGATAGGCCATGATTGTATTGTACGAGAAAACAACACTCCTTTAAGTGAATATATCTGAGCTGTAGTTCCAGGCACAGCGTCACATAAGTTTGTAAGTTACTTATATTAAACTTTATATTAATTCTGACTAATGAGATGTCTTCAATGATCTTATTGAACTTACCAAATCAGTTGGATCACAGTGGTCAAGGGGTTTATGAGACGTATTCACATCCCCCAGTATAATCACATGGCTGAAACAACAGAGTTAAATTGTGATACCTGTGTATATTACATAGGCCTTATCCTCTAGACTGAAGACTTACCCTCTATTTTTCAGAATAGTTTCTGCCCGGATCTGAAGCAAACTGTAAAATCGCAGCTTGTAGGTCTTGCGTTCAGGCTTCTCCGGGTCTGCTCTTGGGCAGTAAACATTGATGACTGTAAGAGTGTCCTCCTTATTATCCGCTGTGCTGGAAGACAGAATTGACACCATGATTAACCTTTACGGCACATTTCTATCCTTATGGATTCTGGTCTGGTTGTTATGTACATTTCAATAAGTTTGAATGGAGTTGCAGCAAGTATGATCCACCACAGCCCCATTCATACTCCTCGCTCCAGGAAAGTGTAACTTCATCTAGAGATTGTGAAGGCCCAAAAGTTAGACATTTATCATCTATTCTGGAAATAGCTGTGCTTAGTAGTAAAATCTAATGCACAATATTTAACATTCCCTTATTTTCTCCATGTCAATATAATCCAATTTACTACTTTATCTATGGTTATTACAGGGCTAAAAAGGGTTATGGCGCATCTCTTTCTTCTGTCCAATCTGACATCGACTGCACAATGGGCAAAGTAGCTGCCAAGTTATTGGTCTGAAGCTATGTCCTAATCTGATTAATGAAACATATGAGCAACATCTGCTCAGCTTTCAGAACTGTTTACATTCGGCATAGCAATGCCCCTGAGGGTATGTGCACACGGTGCGTATTCTGCTTAGGAATTTTCCGCGCAGAATTCACTAAATCCGCAGGTCAAATGACCTGCATTTTTCCTGTGGATTTAGTGCATTTTTTGTGCGGTTTTCCCCTGCGGATTTCTAGAATGGAGCAGGTGGAAAACTGCAGCAAAAGCGCAGAAAAGAAGTGACATGCTGCTTTTTTCATTCCGCACCAAATCTGTGCGGAAAAAAACGCAGCATGTGCACTGCGGATTTTGTTTTACATAGAAAAGAATGGTAATGTACATCACATGCAGATCATATGGGTTTGAGCACAATGTGACTGAAAGATAAAGTGTAATATTTGGCTTTTTCTGGCTGTGCAGTAAAGAATGTGTCATATATACACAACAACCATTCCATCTATCGGAGCATTTCAGAACCCTGCTTTCAGAAACGAAGAGGGTCCAAGCAGTCAGACCCCCACAGATCTACAAGTTATTATTCCTATCTATTGGTTCAGTTAGTTCAGATATACATTTTAATGATGGGAATTACCTTTTCCGGCTGTGTACTTACAGAATCTTGTGCTGTGTGATCACCGCTCTACCCTCCTGGTCTAGAGACAGCAGCTCCTCTTCAGAGAACTCGTCTGTGTCACCATAGCAGCCGATCAACCCTTTCTGACCAGTCAGTTTCCCACTGAGTCCCTCCTCTGCCGCCAGTGGAGTTGTGCTGCTTTTACAGAATGTAGCAACTCCTATGCAACAGAGAACAATTTACTATGTGACAATGACAATAATAAAACCCTTTCAAATTTTTTATTTTTTTTTTAAACCATCTTTATTGAGTGTAATACAAAGTATACAAATAATGTCCAATAACATAATAGAAGAACATATATGCAATATTTTTAACATTAGACGAACCCTTTCAAATTTATTGATGCGATGGAATAGGCACATTTTGCCTAGCAGTCAAAGCCGGCCCCCTCCCAAATCCCCAGTAGACATTCAGGGCTCCTCACCATTTTTCTACCACTCGCTAACCCACACAGTAGTCCTCCTTCTCCTCTGCTCCCTGCAAATAGACTTCCAATACTAACAGCTCCCCCCTACTAAGGCCAGGTTTACAGATATCACTCCAGAACCTATGGGCATTTGCCATAGTGTGTGAACGCAGTCTAAAGCCACATGCACACATTCAGCATTTGGTGATTTTTTTTTTTTTACCCCAGTATTTGTAAGCCAAAACCAGGGATGAAAAATGCAGAACGGATGCAAATGTTTCTATTATGCTTTTCCTCCGACCGTTCCACTCCTGGTTTTTGCTTACAAATACTGGGGTGAAAAACTCACCAAATACTCAATTTGTGCACATGACATTAAAGCCCCCGTTACACACTGCGATATCGCTAGCAATATCGCTGCAAAGTCACAGATTTTGTGACGTTGCAGCGATATCGCTGCATGTGATACTTACCTCCGACCGGCTCCCCCGCTGGTTATCGCTGATCGCGCGAGAAGCTGCTGGATCATTCCTCGTCGGCCACTTCCTGCTGGGCTTCCTGTGGCGCCGCCGAGCAATGCGTGGAGCCAGGTGGGAGGACGCAGGATCGCAACGTCTGACAGGTAAGTAGCAATCCCCGTCTCCAGCGATGTTGCTGGTGAGATCTGCCTGTGTGGCAGCTCACTAGCGACCACCAAGCGATGCACCAGCGATCCTGACTGCGTCATATCGCTAGTCGGGATCGCTGGTGCATCGCTAGGTGTAACGGTACCCTAAGGCTCAAACATGAACTATCACTTACCAGAGTATCCACTTCTCACACGGCTGAAACTGAAGTAGGAATTATACCCCTCCACAATAGCGACAGGCTCCTCCAGCAAGTCTCCTATATAAAGAGAAGTTTTCATGAGCAGCTTAGATATTTGTACAGGAGATATGATAAAAAAAAAAATAAGGAGTTTTTAATGTAGAAAATTATATATGGTGGGCAAGTACTAAATCTGGCAACGAGAGAAGACCCTATTTTTGACTCTACTCCTAGGACGTGAACACTTACTGGTGACTTTAGTTTCCTGAAGACAGATGATGTCGGCGTCTAATGAGTCCAAAATTTCTTTTAGTCCCACACGAGTTGCTCGAATACCGTTAATATTCCAGCTTACAATCTTCATTCTAGCAAAGAGGAAAAAAAAAATAGTCTTCTATCCATAAAGGCCACAATCAGGCGAGTGTATTGCATCTCCATACTGAAAGAGTTTTCAGCAGGCTCATTATCAGCAAGAGTCCAGATTACAGTGACAGATAAACTCTACATAGCTGATAACACAGGATCCACCAATCACAATAGGTGATGGGTCATTGATCCAGTGAACTGGTATGATTGCCGTATGTGACGCTGGGAAGGAATTTTTCCCTAAGGGGACAATCAGATGGCCATATAAATCGGATCGAGTTTGAATCGCAGTGCACAGACGAGGTGGTGGGTCTCCTGACCAAAGCATGACAACTGCATAGAAATAAATTATGCTGATCAAGGGAGCCACGGCCAGTATGTGCACCATGTTCTGATCTTCGCTAGATTTATATACATTTGGCTCTTTCCCTAATATGGGGCAATTATCATCTGCCTCATGGGGTTTTTGCCTATCTATGGATTAACGCGTTAGGTTATAGCTTGAATTCAATGGATTTACTGCTAAAAATGAAAAATAAAAACATGATTTGAAAACAAGATATCATTGTCTGATGACAAATTCTTTTTCAGGGTAAAACAACTACATCACCCGCTGCACCTGAATGATCACTGGAACATGCATATATGCCCAGATCTGCAGCCACTAAGCGCTGTAATCCCATCTGTATTAACCTCTAGCATCACGTAAATTTACATTGAGCGCTTAGTGAGGGATTTATGAAGTAAATTTCAGATCAAACGATTGCAGGTTCAAAACCCTACAGAGGCATAAAAAAGTAAAATGTAACAAAGTTTTATTAAAAAAAAAAAAGCTGGAATAGATGTTTTTTTGATGACCACACCTCCACAGAAAATACCATAAAAGGCAGTCAAAATATGTTATCCACCCCAATATAGTACCGATAAAAACTAAAGCTCAGCACGCAAAGAAAACCGTCATCCAGCCTCATTCATGGGGAGAATTGTATCAGAAAAGATACAATTCATTTTATCATGTCTAGAATAACGTTCCTTGGTCACTTTTATTGCAGAACGAACGTCATAAAAACAGAATCGGAAGAACAATGTCAAAATTACATTTTTTTTAATTAATTCATCACACTTGTTTTTTTATTTTCTCCTCATTTTTCAGCATAACAAATGATGTGAATAAAAGCGACAACAGGCCTCACATACAATGAGCCCTCGAACGCTAATTGGGACGGAAAAAAATAAAATAAAAGAAAAGGAAAATAAAGCTGCGGCATATATATATATATATATATATATATATATATATATATATATATATATATATATAAAAACCTGGTCCAGTCAGTAAGAGGTTAATGAGCCGTTTACAATTGGGCTCTGCTGCGTTTATTTTTGTTGTGTTTTTTTTTTAAATGAAACAGCCTTTAGTTTTCCTGCTGGAAACTACAACTCCCAGCATGGTCTGATAACCACAAGTCGTCATGTCATGCTGGGATCTGTAGGTGACAGGGCAGAGACCCCGCATACACCCAGACAGTAACCCACCCCACCGTTGCTTCTCTCCCCCACATACACACACCTACAGCTCTCCCGCCTGTCCCCCGCCATGTCTACACCAGCCTGTCACAGACGCCGCTTATCACAGCAGGAGCCGGACGTCGCGACTATTTCCCGCCTACTACTTCAACAACAGAGGCGGGCATTTCCGGCGCGGTGATAATACGTCTTATTGTGGGCGGGGCTTCATACGCTTACAGACACACAAGGGAACGTCATTAGCCACGCCCACTCCTGATAAGTCACGCTCGATATGTATGTAAACTGTGGTGCAGTCGCCGCCCCGAATCTGCGTCCTCCGGGGGGAGCCGCCCGTCGTTACCAGGCGGGGGAGCCTCCCGTCGCCTCGCTCTGTATATGAATATAAGGCTTATGACAATAAAAAAAAACAATGTCCTGGAAGTTACGAGGCTGAATTTGGTTAATTATTCGTCAGTTTCTTATTCTGCAATTTATTCTTTTCTGTTTTTTATAGGTTTAGCAACAAAAAAGGAGCATCACAATAATAACATACAAAGCAGCGAGGTGCCCAGCTGTGACTACACTTAAAAATAGCTACCAAAATTATAAAACTGGCACAAAAATGGGCACCAAAGGGTGGTAATGAAAGGGTTGGGTCACTGAGCTCACTCTTAAAATACACAGATATTGATCCCCGCATCAAACCCAAGCCCCTCCAGCCTGGCCCAGATGGGTTCTGGGCATCAGAATTGGCATCAACGTGGGCAAACCGTCAATTTTCACAGATTTATATAAATGGTGATTTTAAGGGGTTAAATGACTTTGGGCCACTGATCTCACACTAAGAATACATAAATAGTGATGCTTCGCATCTAACTCAGGTTCCTCTAGCCTGGCCCAGATGGATTCTGGGCATCAGAATTGGCATCAATGTGGGCAAACAGCCAATTTTCACAGATTTAAATAAGTAACCAGTGTTTTTAAGGTGTTAAAAGACTGGGCCACTGATCTCACACTAGCGTTTTGAGGCACAGCAGACTCTCGCCATGAAGCTCCGTCCCCTGTCGCGTCTCCTCTGGTCAACTCCGCCTATAGGCGCATGAAGCTGCATGCGACCTGCGTACCCTATCTTTAGCATTGGATACGCAGGCTGTGTGCAGGTATGCTTTTGCCAGTGCATGCATCCTTTTGACGGTGCGCCGGCGGCGTCAAAATGCAACACGATGTGTTTGGTGCAGGTCGGCGCACCGTCAAAAGGATGCATGCACCGGCAAAAGCATAACTGCGTACAGCCTGCGTACCCAATGCTAAAGATTGGGTACGGAGGTCGCATGCAGCGTCATGCGCCCATAGGCGGAGCTGACCAGAGGCGCGGCAAGGGGCGGAGCTTCATGGTGAGCGTCCGCTGAGCCTCAAAAACGCAATTGGATGGGAGCGCTAATACGTTGTCTTTTATGATGAGGCCGCAGTAGTGACCACCAATCGGAGCAGAGGGGGTGTTGTAAAATACGTCGCCCAATCAAATAATGAGAGCGCAGCAGTGGCCACCAATCGGTGTGGAGGGGCGTGGAAAAGGTAACGGTGAAGCACGCCCATTCGAGGTCTGAATCGCCAGAATAGATGCTGTGTGACAAAGGCCCCAACGACCGCTGAGGTCGTTATAAAGATCACTGATCGTTGCTGCGTCGTTGAGGAGATCGGCCTGTTTCGCAGCTTACTAGCGACGCACCAACGATCCTTGCCACGTCGTATCGTTGTCGGGATCATTGGTGTGTCGCTATGTGTAACGGGACCCTAAGGGTCCAGTTACATTTAGCGATGCACCAGCGATCCCGACAACGATACGACCCGGTCAGGATCGCTGGTGCATCGCTAAATGGTCGCTAGTGAGCTGCCACACAGACAGATCTCACAGCGATGCAGCAGTGATCTAGCGGTCGTTACCTGTCAGACGCGGCGATGAAGACGTCCTCCCGCCCGCGTCCATGCGTCGCTCGTCAGCGCCAGCAGGAAGCTGCCGACGAGAAACGGCCCAGGACGTTCTCGCTTGATCAGCGATATCCAGTGGGGGAGCCGGTTGGAGGTAAGTATCACATTTAGCGATATCACTAGCAATATCGCTGCTACATCACAAAATCGGTGACGCTTTAGCGATATTGCTAGCGATATCGCTATGTGTGAAGCCCCCTTTATTGTGCTTGAGTAGCCCATTCACTATATCTATCCCGCACTCCCTCAAGATGGCTGGACCTTCATTGTAAATACACCATTGTAAATACACACCTGTACTTTGTATCTCCCCCACCTCATTGTAGATTGTAAGCTCTCACGAGCAGGGTCGTCTTATTTTGCTTTATTGTATTGGTAACGTTGTTACTTTTGACTTGTGTTTTGAAACTGTTAGGGTATGTGCACACGTTGCAGATTTATTGCAGATCCGCAGCTGATTTGCAATAAATCCCCAAGTGTGTGATCAAAGCAATGTTAACCTATGGGAAAAAAATTTGCTGTGCACATGCTGCGGAAAAAAACGTGTGGATTTGCAGCGTTTTATTTTCCGCAGCATGACAATTCTTTTGGCGGATCTGCAGCGTTTCTGCACCCATTGACTTCCATTGAGTCTTGCAAATCCGCAGCAAAACCGCAAATGTAAAAAAGATCTGCGGTTTTGCTGCGGATGAAACGCAGATTGGGAGGAGGGAAGTGTGTGGGTGGTAACTGTGTGCGTGTCTGTGTGCGGGGCGGGGTCTGCGGGGCTGTGTGTGTGCGGGTCTGTGTGTCTGTGTGTCCTTGAGTGCGTGTCTGTGTAGGCATCCATTGTCTGATGGGACTACTGCTCCCATCCAGCAATGAATGCTCACAATGACAGCATTGCCGATGATGGGAAAGTAGTCCCATCAGACAATGGCTGTGTTCAGTAGTAAAAAACAGCAAAACACATACATAACATATAACATACAGAACATACACATAACATGCAACACATAACATAGAGTACATACTTACCAATCACCTAATTCCCCAATGCCCTCGTCTCCTTTAATAAAAATAAAAAAACAACCTATACTTACCTTTCCGCCGTAGTCCAATTATTAGTGGAGCTAATTATAATTATTTATTATAATTATTTAATCTGTCCAATTCCTTTTGGTCCCTTTAAAAACAGGGTGTCACATGTTAAGGAGCTGAAACTCCTAAACCCTTCATCCAATTTTAATGTGGATACCCTCAAATGAAGGCTGAAAGTCTGAACTTCAACTGCATCTGAATTGTTTTGTTTAAAATTCATTGTGGTAATGTCTAGAACCAAAATTAGAAAAATGTTGTCTTTGTCCAAATATATATGGACCTAGCTGTACCTATCTATCCCATATCTATCTATCTATCTATCTATCTATACATAGATATGGGATAGATAGAAGGAATGAGATAGATAGAATGAATTAGATGGAATGAGATAGACAGATGTATAGATAGATCTATAGATAATATCTATTGATCTAGCTATCATCTCATTCCTTCTATCTATCTAACTATAGATAGATATGGGATAGATAGATAGATAGATAGATAGATAGATAGATAGATAGATAGAAGGAATGAGATAGACAGATCTATAGATAGATATGGGATAGATGGAATTAGACAGACAGATCTCTAGATAGATCTCTAGATAATATCTATCGATCTATTTGATCTATCAATAGATCTATCTATCTCATTACATCTATCTATCTATCCCATATCTATCTATAGATAGAAGGAATGAGATAGATAGATATGGGATAGTCATTCAAACCAGTTTTGACTGCTTTGAACAAGCACTCACACCTGTTCAAAGCAGTTAAAACTGGTTTGAATCACTGACTGGTAAGGGCTGTTTCACACTTCAGTTTTTTGTGTCAGCTAAAATCCGCGAAAAAGGCGGAAAGCGGATCCGTTCCTAAAGGCCCTGTCACACCAAGCGAGATCGCTAGCAAGATCGCTGCTGAGTCACTGGAACTGTGACGTTATAGCGATCTTACCAGCGAGATCGCTGTGTGTGACAGTGACCAGCGACCAGCCCCCCTGCCGCGTATCGCTGATCATGCCCGAAATGTCTGGACATTTCTTTGGTCGCTCATGTCCCGCTGAGTCGCTTGTATCGTCAGGTTTGACACCTAGCCTAACGACCTCGTTAGCGACTCAGAAGCAAGACAAGGCGGGGATTAGCGTTCCTGTTTCCACACCTACCTCGGCTCCTATTGGTGGTCACTACAGTGTCCTGATTGGCGGGCTTCCTTTTAAAAGAAGCTAACAAAGTAGCGCTTCAGTTCTTTGTTCCTGACCCGGGTGTGTCCAAGTTGAGATCCTGTTTTTGTCCAACGGCTGCGACTCCATTTTGGATCATCTGCTTTTCCATCTTCGTTGCTTCTCTAGCCAGTTAATGGTAGGTATTTTTTGAATGAAATGGAGCGCTAGTACGTCACCTTCTTTTAAATGCATGGCCAATCAGGACGCGGTAGCGTCCACCATTCAGAGCTGAGAGGGCGTGAGAAAGGGAGCGCAATCCACGCCTGTGTAAATACAGCGTCACACAGTACATCCCTCATCGAGGTGTGAATCGTCAATGGACCATGCAATGTGACAGGGTCCCATCGACCACCGACATCGTTACAAAGGTCGCTATGACACGCTAGATCGTTGCTCCGTCGTTGGGTAGATTGGACTGTCTAACATCTCAATAGCGACCACATAGCGATGCGGCAACGATCCCTGTCGTGTCGTATCGCTGTCGGGATCGTTATAGCGTCGCTAGGTGTGACGGGACCTTAACTGATGCCACCGGATCCATTTTTTTGACAGATCTGCCGAATGAAGAATTTTAAAGGAACCGCTGCCCGGGAAGGGGAGAGAGAGAGAAAGAGAGAGAGAATTTTTTCTGTCCGCCAGAGCGCTGTGGATTGTACCATACGGTATTCCTGCAGCGTTCCCGTGCGAATCAGTAGTGCGTTCTCCTTGGATTTTACCTGCTTCCTTGCTTGCCTCAGCAACACTGTCTGAGACGCTACTGCGGTATTTTCTTGATCTTCTGGATTTTTGCTCCGTCTTGCAAGTTAGGCATTGTTTGGGGTCTCATAATAGGATCTTGGCTGCGTTTACATTTATAGGTCATCTATCTATTATATTTAATCATAATTCAATTTTCCTTTTATTTTATGCTTTTGCATGGGCAGCCATTTTAGTTTTCCTGCCACGCCCGCCGCCCCCGCCATTTTAGGATCTTGGCTGCGTTTACATTTATAGGTCATCTTTCGATTATATTTAATCATAATTCAATTCTCCTTTGATTCAGGCGTGGTGATAATATGTCATCATTGTGGGCGGGGCTTCATACGCTTAGGCCTCTTTCACACATCAGTTTTTTGCCAGCAGTCACAATCCGTCAAATTTAAAAAAAAACGGATCTGGCGACTGATGCCGCTGGATCCGTTTTTTTCTCCTAGACTTGCATTAGCGACGGATTGCGATGGATGGTCGCACATTTCATCCGTCATTCCACGGATCCGTCGGAAATTCTTTGTCCGTCGGCCGGAGACAACGGACATAGGAACGTCTTTTGTCTACGTCGCATCCAGCAACAGATTCCGTTTTTTTTAACTGCACATGCGCAGACACTGTGTGCGTGTATGGTGTGTGGCGGGCCTGTGTGGGGCTGTGCGGAGGTATGCAGGGCTGTGCAAGGGGGCTGTGCGGGGGCCTGCGTGTGTGTGTTTGTGTGTATGCAGGCATCGTCCAATGGGAGTACAAGTCCCATCGGGCTATGCCTGCTACAGTGACAGTGATTGATTGACACATTAGCCAATGATGAGACAGAAGTAGTCCCATCATCCGGCTAATGTGTTGAATGTAGAAAAAAAAAAAAACATACACACATATAAAAGTTCATACTCACCATATTCTGATAATCCCAGAAGCTCTCGATCACATGAAAAAATATTTAAAATTATAAACAAACAATATACTCCCTGTGTATTATTTTGCATGTTTTATTTATTTAAGTTTGAGCACAGGAGACGACTGATGAGATGTTTCTTCTCCCATCAGCGGCGCCTTCTATCAGAGCCGACACGTGCCCAAGGTCCCCGGTACTTGGAATACTTACCTCTCCACGTTCCTCTGCTGGGGGCTCATTATTCTTTTCGGAGCATTATATGAAAATGTTAACAAAATTCTTCAGGAAAAATGTCAATACCGCCAGCATTCTCCTTGTTTGTGCATGAAAACCCTGTTATCGTTGACACCCCGGGGGGGGGAAGCACAGTACAAACAGTGAACATACCCTACAGATTGAATTACCCCTGAAAGGTGCACCACTGTAAGCCAGGTTTCCCATAGCAACCGAGTGCAGGGTTTTTTCCTTTACTGCTTTGAAAGACTGAAACCCGCTCTATCATAGGTTGCCATGGGGCAGCAGAGCGGCACGATTTCCTCCTAGATTAATGAGGCCTGGTTATAAATTTCCCAGATGTTATTAAACCTCACGAGACGTTTTTACACATGGTCAGGCTGACTGGCGACAAAACACGTGCACCCAATGACCTTTCACTAACAAACACTCCTTCCTAGGGCATTTAAGGGTTAACCTTGTCCATACTGCACTGTACAGCAAACCACAATAAATCACTGCCATGACTGAAGTCTCTACTTTATGGCACTCCCTCAAGGTCAGAAAGAGGAGCGCACAGGTCCCCAGCGTTGGAGACACAGGCCTCACACTCCAGGGGTGACAGCAGAGAGCAGAGGTCAGCCATGGGCACCAGGCCTGTATGAACTGTCCCCACTGCCCCTCTCCTGGTGCACCCAGGGGGTTGGTGTCCTATGGCCGGGTGCAAGCACCTGTCTTGCAGGAACCTCTTTTCTCTCTAATGTGTCTTAAGTCAGGGTATCCAGGGATTGGCCCAGAGTGTCAGCCGCTCGCTTGTTTGCAGCCAGAGGATTATTCAGTGTTGCAAGAACAACAGGTGTTTGAGGAATATATTAAGCTACAGTCAGTACGGCCTAAAGGGCAGCGGCTGGGTTTTATTTTTATTCCTGTGTAGTAAACCTGACCTTTCATACATGCAGGGAGGGACTGAAGGCTAGCAGTGGCCTGGGGTCATATGCAATGGACGGGATAAACAAGACGCAAGAAGAAAGGGCCTCCCGGATCCCAGGTGAGATGGTATTACTTTGGTGTGTGGTCAGGTCATATAGCGATACTATACTACTGGTCATGGCGGTGAGTTTGATACAATTACGCCCGGGAGCCAACTTGTGTACACCACTTATGTCTATACTACTTGTAGATGATAAAACTGCAAAACCGCGAAAAACTGCCTGCATTTTTTGTGTTTGCCATTCAGTTGTTGCACTCTCTGAATAAACCCCCTGCTGGTTGCCTTTAACCCCTTTTGATTGCAGAAGTATTGTATTGTATTATACTGTATGTTTGTTGGTTATTCTAGGGTCTCTACGGTGACATATTGCAAAATATTTAGGATGCAATGAATTACTGTATTTAAGTTAGGTGGGTTTTCACGCTTCCGACATTCATGGTCTGAGTACAGCCCACAATGTCCAAACTGGTCGCCGACTTCTATATTTGAGTTGGTACGAATCGATTCACAGGACCCGGTCCATCGACCCCGTGGGTAATCTGTGGCCTTCGGGCAAGAAGAGTCCTGTGAAATACTTCCTACCTGACTGCATCCACGGTTCTTTTGATTAGCCAGCCTGGCGTCATGTTATGGTTGCAGCATGATGCACATGTGGCGTCGTGTCAGGTCAACTAATCAAAACAAGCACCGTGGATGGAATAAGTGATAAGAGGTGGTTTTAAGAGCTCCCATCCCACATCCAAACACTACCATTGTGGTCGATGGACCAGGTCCTGCGAAATGACTTGCACCAACTTTATTTTATATGTGTATGGTACAAGTGACTTCAGGTCAAGAAATCTACAAACAGTCCAGATATCAAGGTCCGTACCTGGACTATGAGTGTCAGACATATGAAATTGACCTTACTGTGTACATGCAATATCTTACATAGAGCAGCGATTATTGCAGAAACTCAATTAGGGTGCAGTCAGACAGCGGATCGAGATCAAAACGCAGTGCATGGACTGACTGGCGGCTCTCCCAAACCAAGTGTGACAGCTACATGTATTTCCATGACCCGTTGGCAAGTCTAAGCATTTCATTTTGATCCTGGGCCGATTTATATGGCCATTTGATTGGACCTTTAAAGTCTCTCACATGGATTATTACTATTGTGGCCACCATATGGCATGAAAATTTGCTCAGGAGCGCCACACTCTGTTACCCATCAGGTCAGAATCTACCTATTTTGAGGGACACTCTTAGGCTGACTGTCCACATTTCTTGTGATGTGACCAAAACTCCTTTTGAATTCTTTAAAATAGTGACATAACATGTACTCATAATATATAGCTATAAAATAACACTGTGGGCAATGTAATTTACCCATGATAATGTCTTGCATCCCTTACCTATGATACTGATGGCATATCCATCAATATCAGATTGTGTTGTCGTCTGACACCTGTCACCCCCACTGATCACCTATTTGCATCAGTCGCCAAGAACAAACAGTGTATGGAGCCAGAACAGCACAGCTCCATACACCGTGTAGTGGCCGTTCTTGGGTATTGCAGTTCAGCTCCTGTTGCAGTGAATATGATCAGAGCTGCAGTATCTGTGAACAGAGCTGTGCTGTTCCAAACGTGTACAAGTGGATATCTCAGACGCAGCAAACAGCTGATCGGTGAGGGTATGTGCACACGTTGCGGATCCGCTGCAGATTGGCTAGTGATTTTCAGTACAATGTAGTTCTATGTGATAAAAAAAACGCTGTGCACATGCTGCGGAAAAATCAGAGCGGAAACACAGTGGTTTATTTTTCACAGCATGTCAATTCTTTATGCAGATTCCGCCGCGTTTTTACACCCATTCCATTATAGGAATCCGCAGGTGTAAAAACGCAGGCCAAATCCGCAGAAAATCAGCAGTAAATCTGCATTAAAAATCGCATGGATTTTGACCTGCGGATTCTGCCAAAAGTTGCAGATTCCACGCGGAAAATACCGCACAGCAATCCACAACGTGGGCACATACCCTGAAGGTGCCAGGTGTTGACCCCACACTGATTTGATTTTGATGCCATATTCTAAGGATGGGTCATCCACATTTTAAAGCCCTTTAAAAAGGGTTATTCCCATCTTCATAGATGGCTAATGTCGGATACTGCTTGTACAGAGAAGCAATTTTGCAATTCGCTTCTTATTAAAAATTCCAGCCGTTCTTCAGATATTAACACTTATCTTATGTTTACAGCTTGTTGCTTTGGAGATCGACCACTGCTGCTAGACAGTAGAATATGTGCAAGTTCTTTTGTATTGATCTTGTAAGCAATGTTTTAAAGCTAGCCAGAATTGCTGGAGCGAGCTCTTACCTCCTAATCCCAGCCAGCTTCAGTTCAGTGATTATAAACTAGACAGAAGCAGCAGTCGGTCTCCTAGGCAACGAGCAATAGACAAAAGAAAAGTGTTAATATCTGAAGATCGGCTTAAAATTGTAATAAGCTTTTAAGCAGTAAATTGCCAAGTGCTTGTTTTTACAATATCTGACAATGTCTGTTCTGTCCTCGCTAAATAAAGCAGACTAATACAGGCAGATAAACCGCTATACTGGGGTCCAATAAGGAGACTGTGGTTGAGTCTGTGCTTTTATTGAACGTTATAGTATATTGATGCGGTGAAACTGTAAACAATCATATACATACAATCAGTGCATGGTACAGCAGAAATACACATTATATATGTCATACATTGTGCATGAACATTTACACACTAGTATCTGACGCAGGGGTATGACTGACAATGCTAGGCTCACATTAGGACAGAAATTAACTATAGGGAGCATAAATACATATCGGCAATGCAATCGCAAGGGGACAGCAATGGGTGAGCTCCTATTTGGATAAAGGATGAAGGAAAATGGAGGGAGATAGAGGCTGAACTACAATAATGCATTGCAAAAAGAGGGGAGGAGATTCAGACATAGAAAATAAAAAAAAAACAGAAAATAGGACCGTGAACATGACTCTGGCCACTAGAGGGAGCCAAAACACTGCAAACACAAATAAAGATTAAGAATATGTAAGTTTCTCTATACTCTTATTAATAAATAACTGCAAAATTGTACAAACAGATAATCAGAGATTACAAATTAGATGTCAGAGACAGAACACTCCCCCATCTGGCATCAACAGATGTCATTATCCCTTTCATCTTAAGGCAACAAAAGGACCAGTTCAGATACCGGTCTGAAAAATGTCTTAGGTTCATTCCCTTTGGTCATCCTTAGTTCAACTTTGCAGACGTTGCCATCATTGCTTGGGAATGTTGCGGTAACTAGACCAAGTGGCCACTGGTTCCAGTGAACTTGACAGACTTTCACAAGAATGAGGTCACCTATTCTCAAATTAGGCCTAGTAGATTGCCACTTCGTCCGTGGCTTCAGGGTAGACAAATATTGTTTGCGCCACTTGTCTCAGAAACTATTTTCAAGACTTTCTACCTGTCTCCATTGGCGCTTGTAGAGGACCTTAGCATCGAATCCTCCTGGAGGGGTACTGGACAGTCCTGTTTTCTGCATAAGGAGAGTAGCTGGAGTCAATAACAAGGGCTCCTCAGGGTCGTAAGGGACTGGAACCAAGGGTCTTGCGTTGATTATAGCTGCGACTTCTGCCATTAAGGTGATTAGGCTTTTGTGGGTAAGCCTCGCTGCTCCTTCTTGAAGAAGAGTAGAGTCAAGAATTCTCTGTACTAGACCAATCATTTGATCCCAAGATCCACCAATGTGTGAAGAGTGAGGTGGGTTGAACGACCATGTACAACTTTGATCACTGAGGAACCTCTCGAGAGTCTTATGGTCTAGATTTGAAGGTATTCCTAATTCTTTTGCTGCACCAACGAAGTTAGTACCTCTGTCTGAACGTGTATGCTTGATAGGACCACGGATGACAATAAAACGTCTTAAAGCATTGATGAAGCTTGACGTGTCAAGGGACTCAATGACCTCTATGTGGACGGCTCTGATTGACATACAGGTAAACATGTCTGCCCAACGTTTACTATTGGCTTGGCCGCCTCTCGCATGACGTGTAACAACTGACCAAGGCCCAAACACATCGAGCCCAACGCTGGTAAAAGGAGGGTCTGGGCTGAGTCTATCTGCTGGGAGGTCAGCCATCTTTTGGGTTTGAGTCGAACCACAAAGCTTTCGGCAGGTAATGCATTTGTAGATTACACTACTGACGAGTTTCTTTGCACTGACAATCCACAGGCCAGCAGTTCTGATGGCTCCTTCTGTAAATTGTCTTCCTTGGTGATTGACCAGATTGTGGTAGTGTTGTACGATTAAGTAGGCAACATGACATTTTCCAGGAAATATAAGAGGAAGTTTCTCCTCAAACTCCATTTTGGCTTCTTTGAGTCGGCCTCCTACTCTCAGCAGGCCGTTGTTGTCGTTGAATGGGTCGAGTTTTCTCAATACGCTGCTCGCCAGTATTGAAGCTTTGTTAATAAGATATTGGATTTCCGCAAAGTACGTTTCTCTTTGAACAGTGAAGATGATGTGGTTTCTGGAGAATTCTAAGTCCGAGGTAACATAGGTATTTTTACAAAGATGCCACCTGTTCTCTCCTCACTGAATGAAGCAGACTTATACAGACAGCTAAACCGCTATATCGGGGTCCAATAAGTAGACTGTAAGTTGAGTCTGTGCTTTTATTGAACTTGATATATTGGCGCGTGAAACTACAATACAAACATAATATACAATGAGGACAGGGTATAGTAGTAATACATTTATATATAACATACATTATAAATGAACATTGCACACTAATAGCTGACCAGGGCGCAGGACTGATTAAACCAGGCTAAATAAAACAGAAGTTAGCTACAGAAAGCATGAGTACATACCAGCGATGCAATCACAAGTGGAGAAGAAAAGATGAGATGCTTCCTAGATGCAGGCTGAAGGAACATGGAGGAACTGGAGGGAAGCTACCATAATGCTTTGCAAAAGCTACAATAATGCACTGCAAAGCTACCATAATGCACTGCAAAAGGAGGGAAAGATTTAGGCATCAAAGTGAAAGTAAAACAATCAGAAGTCTGCGAATAGTGATTGGTCACTAGAGGGAGCCAAAACATTGAAAGCAAATAGAGTCTATGAATTACTGCAAATATTATCAAACAAATAATCTGAGATTATAAACTGAATGTCGGAGACAGAACACTCCCCATCTGGTATCCTTCTTTTCTGAAGACAACAATAGGACCAGTTCAGTTACCAGTCCAAAGAATTTCTTAAGCTCATTCCCTTTGGCCATCCTCAGTTCAACTTTGCGGACGTTACCATCCTTGCTCGGGAATGTTGCTGTAACTAGACCAAGTGGCCACTGGTTCCGGTTGACTTGGCAGTCTTTCACAAGGACGAGGTCACCAACGCCCACATTAGGCCTAGCCGATTGCCACTTCGTCCGTGGCTGCAGGGTAGACAAATACTGTTTGCGCCACCTGTCCCAGAATGTATTTGCAAAACTTTTTACCTGTCTCCCTTGGCGCTTGTAGAGGTCATTCGCATCGAATCCTCCTGGAGAGGCACTGGACAGTCCTGTTTTCTGGGTAAGGATATGAGGGAATTTCTCCTCAAACTCCACTTTAGCTTCTTTGAGTCGGCCTCCTACTCTCACCAGGCCGTTGTTGTCGATGAATGGGTCAAGGTTTCTCAATGCGCTGCTCGCTGGTATTGGAGCTTTGTTAGTAAGACATTGGATTTCCACAAAGTACGTTTCTCTTTGAACAGTGAAGAAGATGTGTTTTTTGGAGAATTCCAAGTCCGCAGTAACATAGGTATTTTTACAAAGATGCCAACCTTTACATTTTTCTGTGTCACAAGCTCTGGTGGTCCTGAATGAGCGAGCTATATGAGTCAGGCAGGTAATGGCTCGAATAAGTGACTTCCAACTTGAACATTTGTCGAATCTGTGAGATCCAAGCTGGATAGCAGAGGTCACTGTAAGAAGTGTAGAAACCTGTGGGCGGATTTCAGCATCTGAGTCCTCTCCTACTAGTTCAAAGGTGTTTGGACAACGTTCCTCAGCGTACAATAGTTTTGATCTTTAGAGCCATGTTGTGCTTCTTAGTCGACTTGTGTAAACTGCTCTCGTTGCATGATCTGCAGGATTCTGGTCCTTGGGAATGTAATGCCACTGTTTTGGATGAACTGCTCTCCTAATTAGTAGCACTCTGTTATTGACGTAAACATAGAATCGCCTAGTTTTACTGTCTGAGTAGAACTTGGCCTGTGTCAGATCGATATCCATCTCTGATGCGATGAACTCTGCTAACTCAACGGTAAGACTGCAGCACAAAGCTCTAACCTGGGTACAGTGTTTTCTGGCTGTGGAGCAAGTTTGGCCTTCCCCATAACAAACCCAATGTGGCTCTGACATTTGGAGTCTACAGTTTTGAGATAGGCAACTGCGGCAATTGCTTTGGCAGAAGCATCTGCAAATACATATAGTTTTTGGCTTTATATTTCTGTAGATGGCACAGGGGTGAATGGTCTTGGCACATTCAGGTTGGAGAGGGCTGCTAAAGAGTTCTTCCATCCTTCCCACTGGATTCTCTTATCAGGTGGCACAGATTCATCCCAGTCAGATGTTTCCATAGTTAAGTCTCTCAGTAAGGCTTTTCCTTCTATAGTGACAGGATCTGTGAAACCCAAGGGATCGTACAGACTGTTGATGGTAGACAGGACACCTCTATGTGTGAAAGGATTTTGTTCCTGCCTGACCTGAAAGGTGAAAGTGTCTGACTGTAGATTCCAGAGAAGCCCGAGGCTGCGTTGCATTGGTGTGGGGTCTGACCCCAAGTCGAAGTCTCTGAGACCATTACATAAGTCTTGTGAAGAGAATGCTTCCATGAGTACTTGGCCGTTTGAGGCTATTTTGTGAAGCCTGAGGTTCGAGCAAGCAAGCATCTCTTGGGCTCTCCTGAGAAGACTGATGGCAGTCTCATTTGAAGGCATGACTTTCAGACAGTCGTCAACATAAAAGTCTCTTTCTATGAATTGTCTGACATCTGATCCATATTCTGTTTCTCCTTCTTGAGCCGACCTTTTCAGACCGTAAATGGTGACTGCAGGTGAAGGACTGTTGCCAAAGATGTGCACTCTCATGCGATACTCCGTGACTTCATTAGTAGGATTATTGTCTCTGTACCAGAAGAATCTTAGGAAGTGTCATGATCCAAGGTGGATCTGACAAGTAAATGGACAAAGTGAACTTTTTTTTCCCTTTGGCTTGGTGCCAAAGTGGGTTGATTGCCCCCGGTGGCCATTAGAATTATTACACGTGGTGTCATTTGTTCTAAGTTGCCCCGGTGGTGGTGAGTGGTATTACACTTTAGTTTTAATGTGCACGTATTACAAATCAGGTGTGAGGCTCTATAAAAGAGCGTCAGGTGTGTTCAATCACTGTTGGTGATAGTCATTCACAAGGAAGCTTGGGTGAAAGATGGAGCTGAACAGGAGTCCTGGGCAGCCCAGCCACAGGGGACGAGTGGCAGCTATGGAGTCTGCATGGAGTGCTGGCATGGATTGGTGGAGTCCAACGATGGGGTCTGCAGGAAGGCCTAGCATGGCGTGGTGGAGTTGCAGTTTATGGTGTCAGCAGGAAGTGCTTGCATGGCTTGGTGGAGTGGCGACTATGGTGAGAGTTGCACTCAGCATGCTGGACTTGGTTGCTGAAAACTGGACTCAAGCATGCTGGACTTATTGGCAGAAAAGTTGAACTCAAGCATGCTGGACTTTTTGGTAGAAGCTGGACTCATTTTTGGGACTCTGTTTACTGAGCAGCTGCATGCAGGTGGTGGGCTCTGTTGCGGGGAGCATAAGCAACAGAGCAAAGCTAAGTGGTGTTCCCCCTGTATTGTCATTTTCCCTTATGTGTGTTTAGTGCAGTGGTGGGATTAGTTTCCGCACAGACCAATTCCCTAGTGAGGGTTTAGGTGCAGGGCGAGTCAGTGTTTGAGGTACGCGTGCGGAACCGGCATAGGGAACATTAGGAGTGCAGGGACACTGGCTCAGGGGAGTACAGGAGGTCTCCACGTCCCTATTCCCTATCGCAGGGCCCACCATTGTTATTGTTACCCAGGTTTCCCCTTTATTATTTAAATTCGCCTTACTGGAGGCGGGGTTTCCAGACTACTGTATATATAACGTGTATTACCTAAATTTGCCAGTTGGAGGCGGTGTATCCAGCTGCATGTTTTAATATTTAAATTCGCCCTACTGGAGGCGGTGTATCTAGGGTCACGCGTGTCATGGGTTCGCCTTGCGGTACTCGCTGCGTCCAGACACACATAACCGTGACAGGAAGTTCCTGTCTCTATCTCTCACAAGGAAACAATAGAACATTTGCTGGATGTCAGCGATGAAGGCAATGGAATCCTTACGGAAGCGCATAAGTACTCCCAGCCAGTGGCGGATCTTAATAGGGGCGAATGGGGCGGTCGCCCCGGGCCCAAGGTTTTTTGGGGGCCCAGCCTGTTAGTGAGAGGCAGGGCCGCTGTCAGGGCATTACTGCCCTTACTGCTGTATGGGGCCCGGTGAACAGCAGTACAGAAGGGGGCCCGCAGGTCAGGGGCCCCGCTCCTGTGCTCCTAGCCATCGGGCCCCAAGTGCTGTGTGCTGCGGCCGAAGCGTTGAAGGACCTGTGGTGACGTCATCGTCATGTGATCAGGGGCGAAGCTAATCACAGGCCTTTACCATTGATCAGCTCTGCCCCCTGATCACATGACGATGACATCACCACAGGTCCTTCAGCTTAGATCACACTGCAGCTGTATCTTCGCTGCAGGAGCGCGGCCAGGTAAGAAGAAAGTTTTTTATTTTTTATTTAAATATTTAAAGCGGACAATATGTTTCCCCGGCAGACTGGAGACATGGGTGAGGCAAGATGGAGATGGGCAGGATTGGAAACATTGGGGTCAGGATGGAGACGGGGGCAGGATTGGAGACGGGGGCAGGATTGGAGACGGGGGCAGGATTGGGGACGGGGACAGGATTGGAGACGGGGCAGGATTGTCCACAGGTAAAAGTGTGGCCCCCACATGTCAGTGTGAGTGGGGCCCCGGAGGACAAGCTTCGCTCTGGTGCCACAAACTGTGCTGAACCTACTGCCAGCTTTGTAGTAGTGCCAGGAGCAGGTGATGCCCTGGGCAGTGCCAGTGCAGAGTGGGGGGCACAGAGGAGCATTGTGATGTGGTGCTGCTCGCCCCCTGTCCTGTGGAACCCTCTGCCCCTATGGGACCCCCTGTCTCCTGCCCCATGGGGCCACCTGCCCTTGTGATGCCCCTGTTCTGTGGGACCCCCTGTCCCTCTGATTCCCCTGCTCCCTGTCCTGTGGCACCCCCTTCCCCTGTGATGCCCCTGCTCCCTGTCCTGTGGCACCTCATTCCCCTGTGATGCCCCTGCTCCCTGTCCTGTGGCACCCCCTTCCCCTGTGATGCCCCTGCTCCCTGTCCTGTGGCACCTCCTTCCCCTGTGATGCCCCTGCTCCCTGTCCTGTGGCACCCCCTTCCCCTGTGATGCTCC
The DNA here is from genome assembly GCF_039654945.1 of Dendrobates tinctorius. NCBI lineage: Eukaryota > Metazoa > Chordata > Amphibia > Anura > Dendrobatidae > Dendrobates > Dendrobates tinctorius. Next base: position 21,178,987 of record NW_027361788.1, on the reverse strand, counting down.
TGCTCCCTGTCCTGTAGCACCTCCTTCCCCTGTGATGCCCCTGCTCCCTGTCCTGTGGGACCCCCTGCCCCTGTGATGCCCCTGCTCCCTGTCCTGTGGAACCCCCTGCCCCTGTGATGCCCCTGCTCCCTGTCCTGTGGGGCCACATGCCCCTGTCATGTATGTTACCAGGAACTGATCTCCCAGGAGCCAATGGTCTCTGGTTCTGGAGGAGATCCCCAGATCTATAGATCCATGCACATCGCTCATCCCCAGTACAAGTTGTGATGGCTTCTGGGTTGATGGGTTGATGGGCCAGCTGTATTCTCCATGTGGTTAGCAGATCTCATCTGTGGCCACTGACTGTGACACTGCTCACAGAGTTCCAGGCTTCAGTCATTGATTTGTCTGCTGGGGGAGTGAAATGCCTCTTTGGTGTGGGGATTCCCTCTCCCATTGTCTTCTCCCTGCGATATTAATGACCTGGTGATGCAGCAGCCGCCTGGCAGAAGCTCGGCATTTTTCGGATTAGATGTCCATTTCTTCTGTGGCTATTGTTTGCCCGCGGCTTGTCCTCATTATGTAAGCCATCTCTGGGCACTGACCTCCATGACCCCGTCACATGACCCCGTCACATGATCGGGGGGCCCACAGAGTCTGAACAGCCCGGGGCCCTGGCTACCCTTAATCCACCCCTGCTCCCAGCAGTTTGTTGTTGAGGTCTGGTCCTGTCAGTAGAACGTCATTCAGGGAGACATCATCAAACTTAGCACTGGAATCGAACACCACTCTAATCTGTCCTGGCTTCTTAGGGTGGTATACTCCAAACATGGGTAGGAACCAGCATTCTTCAGAGTCTTTGAGAGTGGGAGCTAGCTCTGCATGACAATTCTCGAAAATCTTTGACATAAAGGAGAAAAAATGATCTTTCATCTCTGGTTTCCTTTGAAGATTGTGTTTGAGAGAGGAGAAACATTTTAATGCCTGATTTCTGATGTTCGGTAGAAGTGGTCTGTCGGTTCTGAAGGAAAGAGGTGCGACCCAGCTGTTGGTCTCATCTTTAACAAGTCCCTTGTCCATTACCTCTAAGAACAACTTGTCCTCTACCGACATTGCCACTTGGTTGTCTTGCTTAGTTCTCTGGAAGACTGTGCAACCCAAGTGATCCTCAGCTTCCTGACACTATGCTGCTGTCATGAGTAAAGTCTATTAAATGATTGGGCAGTTGAATGCTGTGTGGTAGCTCTCTGACATGGAACTCGTTACATGGTTGAAACAGAGATGGGCGTCCTTTCTCCAATGTTTTTGTCAGCATGCTTGTCACAGAAGATGGGGTGTGCATGCGTCCCAAGCATACATTTCCTATTATGACCCATCCTAGGTCTAGCTTTTGGGCATAGGGAGCGTTGTAGAGTCCATTGATATGACTTCTCACTTTATGAACCTGTAGCATATCTCTTCCCAACAGCAGTATTATCTGGACCTGATGGTCGAGTTCCGGTATAAGGTGTGCTATGCGTTTCACGTGAGCGTGATGGATTGCCACATCTGGCGTAGGTATCTCAGATCTGTTATCTGGGATCTGATTACACTCGATGATCATAGGTAGTGGTAGGCAGAATTGTCCTTCTAAGGACTCAATTTGGTAGTCAGTAGCTTTCCTGCCTGCTGTTGTCACAGTACCTGCACACATCTTTAATGAGTAGGGAGTGCTTGGCCCTTTGATGTTGAATAGGTCAAAGAATGTTGATCTAGCCAAGGATCGATTACTTTTTTTTAAATTCGTTTAATAATCATGAAACAACATATACACACATGTATATAGCCAAGTAGTATATAAGCAAATGTCCAAACAACCATGAAGAAACAACAATTTTGCATATTAGATTTTTGATACAACTTTTTGGTTTCATAAGTCAATGCATTGCTGTAAGGAAGATAAACCAAATCAACAGATAAGCAAAACATTTTGTCTGTGCAACCACTTGATGGCATCTATCTCAAAATCTATCTATCTCAATTCATAAGTCTTTATAGAATTTAGAACACTACAGGGGCCCATACATCTGACCAACGTGTGTGTGTGGGGGGGGCAGATCCAAATTTGGCACTGGGGCCCATCGGACTCCAGTTACACCACCACTGCAAAAACATACATTTTCAGCAAGTATGCAAGGTGGTACAAGTGGCAGAATTTCACCTTTCTGCTGTGCCTTCTGGGCTTCCAGGAACAACTATCTCTGCCAGCAGCTCCCTGCTTTTGGTGGGCTCTCACTGAGATGATAATGTATTAGGCCTCTTTCACACTTCAGTTTTTTACAATCAGTCACAATCCGCCAGGTTTTGAAAAAAAACGGATCCTGAATTTTCTTTTGAGGATCCGTTTTTTTTCCCCATTGACTTACATTAATGGCGGATTGTGACGGATTGCCGTCCGTTGTATCCGTTTTTTTTGAGGATCCGCCAAAAGTTGCTGTCCGTCACCATCCTCAAAGATTTTAAAATGGAGCTTGTAACGTTTTTTTTTGTGGCGGATCCTCCAGAGACTGATTTAACCCGAAATTCTTTCTGGGTGCCGGATAAAAAAAATCTCTCTCTCTCTCGCCAGCGTTTCCTTTCAATTTCCTCATTTTCAGGATCGGTCTGAAAACGGATCCTGTGCCATCCGTTCACATCAGTTCAGAACGGATCCGCTTGTCTGCCTTTTTGGCGGATTTGAACTGATGCAAAAAAACTGAAGTGTGAAAGAGGCCTTAGATGTGACCTGCAGTGCCATGTAACTCCACAGATAATACAATGATACTTTTGTGAGTACTGATAGCAGTGATAGCTCCTCTGGATCACATTGCTGCTGGTTCTGCATGTGCTGCTGTTTTGGGCTGGTGGGAGGAGTAAGGCTATGTGCACACGCTGTGGTTTTTGCTGCGGTTCCGCTGCGGTTTTGGCCCTGCAGAACTGCAGCAGTTCCGCAGACATGGTACAGTACCATGTAACTCTATGGGTTTTCAAAACCGCTGTGCTCACGCTGCGGTTTTTTCCGCGCGGTTTTGCTGCGTTTTTTTTTCCGCAGCATGTCAATTGTTTCTGCGGATTCTGCTGCGGTTTCACACCTTTAACACAGTAGAGGTGTGAAACCGCAGGGCAAAACCGCAGGCCAAACTGCAGCAAAACCGCAGGTCACTTTACCTGCGGTTTTACCTGCGGTTCCGCAGGAAAAAACCCGCAATTGAATCTGCAGTGTGTGCACATAGCCTAAGGCAGAATCAATGAGAGATGAGAGCAGACTATATCTATCTATTGCTGATAATGACAGACTGCTACAAACACAGATCTTCATTTTTGCAGTTTTGCACTAGATCAACTGTAAATCACAAGTTAATCACATATCATGTGAACATTCTCACCTTGCACCTCAAAAATCATAGATCTTAAACTTTGTGATGCTGCAATTGGCAATTTTCCGTGTGGGCAATTTTCCATGTGGGCAATTTTCCATGTGGGCAATCTTCCGTGAGGGCAATTTTCCGTGTGGGCAATTTTCCGTGTGGGCAATTTTCCTGTGGGCAATTTTCCTGTGGGCATTTTTCAGGGAACCCTCAAAATTATACTACACCTCTAATTAAGCTATAACAATTACAACTACTAACTAACACACTGCCAAGGACAGATATGTATTATTAATAGCCATTTGATGCCATAAGATAACCAACAAAATTTTAACCATAATATTTACGGTGGAGCTGAGCCACTATGTACTAGGAGGGTGAGATGAGAGGAGTTCCATCTATCCCAAATTTTGTCAAACTTCCCCAGACAACCCCGGTTCTGATACAACGTTCGCTCGTACGGTATAACCAAATTTACCAGTTCAATACAGGCTCTGAGAGAAGGATGTGCACCACCCATCCAAGGATTGATTACTTTGATCATCCAATATAGCATACAGTCTTACAGATTTGTCTCTATGGCCTTTTGGGTACACTCTGACGAGGCATATCTTTGAACAGGACCTATTGTCTATTGTCCTGTTACAGACTTCAGTACATTGTGAAGTGATCTCTTGCATATCTGCATCAGTGTTCCTTTCCTTCCCGCCATGCTCACTGTCAGCTACAGCTAGCGTGTTTTGTGTACTCCATACCTCCCAACTTTTGAAGAAGGGAAAGAGGGACAAAGGCTGCGGCGCACTGAGCCACACCCATCTCACAACTAGTCACGCCCGTGGCCACGCCCAACCCCAACCACACCCATTTAACACTGCTGATAACACTGACTGGTACTGAGGGCACAGTGGCTGGCATTATGGGCACATTTGCTGGTACTGTGGGCACACTGACTGGTACTAAGAAAAAGAGAGAAAACAGAGAGAGAAAAAAGAAAACAGAGAGAAAGAAAGAAAGAGAAAGAAAGGAGAGCGAGAGAGAAAGAAAGAACAGAGAGAGAAAGAAGAAAGAACAGAGAGAGAAAGAAAAGGGGAAAGAAAGAACAAAGAGAGACAAAGAAAAAGAGGAAATAAAGAACAAAGAGAGACAAAGAAAAAGGGGAAAGAAAGAAACAACAGAGAGCAACAGAAAGAACAGAGAGAGAAAGAAAGGGGAAAGAAAGAACAGAGAAAAATAAAGAGGGGAAATAAAGAAAGAACAGAGAAAAAGAAAGAAAGTGAAAGAAAGAACACAGAGAAAGAAAGAGGGGGCAGAAAAAAGAACAGAGAGAGAGAAAGAAAGAACAGAAAGAGAAAGAAACAGGGGAAAGAAAGAAAGAAAGCGAGGGGAAAGAACAGAGAGAGAACAGATAGAAAGAAAGAACAGAGAGAGAAAGAGAAAGGAAGAACAGAGAGAGAGAAATAAATCGGTCTCCCTCTTACCAAACTCTCCCCCCTCCAATCTGTTTTAAATGCTGCAGTCAGGATCATATTTCTCACCAATCGTTACACCGATGCTTCTACCTTGTGCCAGTCATTACACTGATTACCCATCCACTCCAGAATCCAGTACAAACTTATTACCCTCACCCACAAAGCACTCCAAGGCTCAATACCAGCCTATATCTCCTCCCTCATCTGTCTACCACCCTACCTATGCCCTCCGTTCTGCTGATGACCTGAGGTTAGCATCCTCAATAATCAGAACCTCCCACTCCCGTCTCCAAGACTTTACATGTGCTACGCCAATTCTTTGGAATGCACTACTGGTGTGAACTCGCTTTCTGGCCTCCCTCTGATTATTACTGAAGGTAGTGGAGCTGGTCAGATTGACAGAGGGGTTGCGAGTTCTCTTTCTGGGCTCCCTCTGGTGGTTACTGGAGGTAATGGAGCTGATCTGATTAACAGAGGCTTGCAACCTGATAATAAGGACGACGATTGGAGATCTGGGGTTTCAGATTGGGATTTAAGACAGCCGACTCTCTCTATCCCTGCTGGTGATTTTCCTCTTGCCTCCTGACGTCTGATGTTTGCAGCTCAGCCCCTGCATGTTCAGCTAAGTATTCATTTGCTATTCTGTTTGCATTTTGTCTGGTTTTGTCTATCTCAGTTTTGTGTGGGTCAGCCAGCTCCCGCTGGGGCTGTGCTGAATCACCATCCATATGTTACTGCTTGTGCCAGTTTGTTTTTGTCCCTTATTAGATTGGCCTCTTTTTGCTCTGCTTTCAGAATATACCAGAGTGCTGATATAGTGGGCGAAGTCATGCGACTTCAGTGTTTTTTGCATCAGACGTGTTGGACTTTTTGCAGGGTTTTTTGCATGATTGCAGACAGCGTCTTTCCTTTCCTGTCCTGTCTAGTCAGTGTGGGCCCCATCATTTGCTCAGTCTATTTTCCTGCCTGCGTTTGTGTTTTCATCTTGTCTCACCGACAATATATGTTTGGGGGCTATCTATTCCTTTGGGTTCAGCTCTGGGGCAGTTTAGACTTCCCCTTTCTTGCTTTAGGCTTAGTTAGCTCTCCGGCTGTGCCGAGGCGTCTAGGATCATCGTAGGTACGCTCCACGACTACTGCTAGTTGTGTGGATAGGATCAGGGGTCTGCAATCCACGTAGTTACCAACCTCTCTGGTTTTCTGTGGCTTGGCTTGGGCTTGCTCTCCTCCTCGGTGACCCAATCATAACAGAATCACCAGCCTAACTGTATACTCTAGGGTTCTAGGGTACTCTAAAGTAGGAAGGAATTTAAAAAAAAAAAAAGGAAAAAAAGTGTAAATTTTTTTTACTCTTGTATATATTTTTCTTCTTTTTTTTCTGGGGCTGCAGGAGGAGATTTTTTTTCTTTTTCTAAATGGAGACTAAGCAATTGTATGATCGTGTTGAGCAGCTCGCTGCTGAAGTGCAGGGAATTTCTGCCTATCTCGCTCAATCATCTGCTGTTGAACCAAAAATCCCTACTCCTGATGTGTTTTCTGGGGATCGGTCTAAATTTTTGAATTTTAAGAATAGTTGTAAACTATTTTTTGCTTTGAAACCTAACTCATCGGGGAGCTCTGTGCAGCAGGTTAAAATTGTCATCTCCCTGCAGTGCAGCGATGCCCAGGATTGGGCCTTTTCTTTGACACCCGGAGATCCTATTCTGGCTAATGTGGATGTATTTTTTCAATCCTTGGGGTTGTTGTATGATGAACCTAATGCTATTGATCAAGCTGAGAAAACCTTATTGGCATTGAACCAGGGTCAGGATTCTGCAGAGTTATATTGTCAAAAGTTCCAAAAGTGGGCGGTCCTTACTAAATGGAATGATGATGCTCTAGCAGCTCTCTTTCGGAAGGGTTTGGCAGAAACCGTAAAAGATGTTATGGTGGGATTTCCTGTTCCCTCTGGTCTAGACGACTCTGTGTCATTGGCCATTCAAGTTGATCGGCATTTACGTGAACGTAAAACTACACGAGAGGCGTTGCCACCTTTCGAATGAACATCTGAACCCATGCAATGTGATAGGGTTTTGTCTAGGGCGCAACATCAGGAGTTTAGAAGGCGTAATAAGCTGTGTTTTTTCTGTGGGGCTGCCTCTCATACTATTTCTGTCTGCCCTAAACAAGAAAAGCGTTTTGCTCACACATTTGTTGTGGGCAGTGTACAGCCTAAGTTCCTTTTGGCAATTACCCTGATCTGCTCCTTGTCTACATTTTCTGCTAAGGCTTTTGTAGATTCAGGAGCAGCTTTGAATCTGATGGATTTAGACTTTGCTAAACGTTGTGGTTTTCACATGATACCCCTGCGGACTCCTATCCCTTTGAGGGGTATTGATGCTACTCCTTTGGCGGAGAATAAACCCCAGTTTTGGACCCAGGTGATAATGCGGGTCGCCCCGGACCACCAAGAAAATTGTAAATTTTTGGTGTCGCACAATTTGCATGATACTATTGTTCTGGGTTTTCCTTGGTTGCAGACTCATAATCCTGTTTTGGATTGGAAATCTGTGTCTGTGGTGAGTTGGGGTTGCCAATGTGTTCTTAGTGACACTCCTGTTTTCTCCACCTTTCCCCAGTCTCATGATATTCCTGACTATTTGGCTGATTTTTCTGATGTATTTAGTGAGAGAAAGTCTGCGTCTTTGCCTCCTCATAGGAGTTATGACTGTGCAATTGAGTTAATGCCTGGGAGTAAATTTCCCAGGGGTTGGCTTTTCAACTTATCGGTACCCGAACATGATGCTATGCGATCTTATATCAAGGAGTCGTTGGAGAAGGGTCATATTAGACCATCCTCTTCACCTTTAGGTGCTGTTTTTTTTGTGGCGAAGAAAGATAGGCCATGTATTGACTATCGTTCCCTTAACAAAATCACTGTTAAATATCAGTATCCGTTACCCCTGATTTCTGATTTATTTTCCAGAGTTAAAAGTGCCTGCTGGTTTACCAAGATTGACCTCAGGGGGCGTATAATCTTATTCACATCAAGCACGGGGATGAATGGAAGACGACGTTTAAAACTCCGGAGGGACATTTTGAGTACCTGGTGATGCCTTTTGGGCTCACTAGTGCCCCTTCTGTCTTCCAATCTTTTATGAATGATATTTTCCGAGACTTTGTGGATACGTTTTTGATCATTTATCTGGATGATATTTTGATCTTTTCCAGTGATTGGGATTCTCATTTGGAACATGTCCGGACTGTGTTCCAGATTTTGAGGGAAAATTCTCTGTATGTTAAGGGATTGAAGTGCATCTTTGGTGTACAGAGGATTTCATTTTTGGGATTCATTTTGTCCCCGTCTGCTATTGAAATGGACCCGGCCAAGATACAGGCCATATAAGATTGGGTTCAGCCCACTTCTTTGAAGGCTCTCCAGAAGTTTTTGGGTTTTGCTAATTTCTTCCGTAAATTTATAAGTAATTTTTCTGGTATTGTTAAACCACTGACTGATCTGACCAAGAAGGGCGCTGATGTGGTGAATTGGTCTCCAGAGGCAGTCTCGGCATTTCAGGAGCTTAAGCGGAGATTCACTTCTGCTCCGGTTCTACGGCAACCTGATGTCTCATTCCCATTTCAGGTGGAGGTAGATGCTTCTGAGATTGGTGCAGGAGCCGTTTTATCCCAAAAAGATCCGGTGACTTCTAAGATGAATCCCTATGCCTTCTTTTCTCGAAAATTCTCCCCATCTGAACGTAACTATGACGTGGGGAATCAGGAATTTTTGGCCATGAAATGGGCATTTGAAGAGTGGAGACATTGGTTGGAGGGAGCTAGACATCAAGTTGTGGTCCTCACCGACCACAAGAATTTGATTTATCTTGAATCAGCCAAATACCTGAATCCCAGATGGGCCTTGTTTTTCACGTGTTTTAATTTTGTGGTCTCTTTTCTTCCGGGCACTAAGAATGTTAAGGCGGACGCCCTTTCTAGGAGTTTCTTTGCGGATTCTCTTAATGTGACCGAGCCTACTACCATTCCAAATGAGGATGTAGTTCTTTCCGCCATCTCACCCGATTTGAGACGTGCCCTGGAGGAATTTCAGGAGGAAAAACCTGAACGTTGCCCTATGGGAAAATTTTATGTCCCTGACCAGTGGAGGAAGAGAGTAATGTCTGAAATTCATTGCTCCGCGATGGCTGGTCAGGTCATCCAGGTATTTTTGGTACCAGAGATTTGGTGAGTCGGTCTTTTTGGTGGCCTGCCTTATCTCGTGATGTCAAGAATTTTGAGCAGTCTTGTGGGACTTGTTCTCGGTCCAAGCCCTGTTCTCGTTCTAGTGGGTTGTTGATGCCCCTGCCGGTGACCAGGAGGCCATGGACCCATATCTCAATGGATTTTATTTCCGATCTTCCTGTCTCTCAGAGAATGACTGTTATCTGGGTGATTTGTGATAGATTTTCTAAGATGATCCATCTTGTACCACTCCCAAAGTTGCCATCTTCTTCTGAGTTGTTGCCCTTGTTTTTACAACAGGTGGTTCGGTTGCACGGGATTCCTGATAACATTGTGCCGTACAGAGGAGTTCAGTTTGTTTCCAGATTTTGGAGAGCTTTTTGTTCCAAACTGGGAATTCATTTATCTTTCTCCTCTGCATTTCATCCTCAGACCAATGGGCAGACTGAGAGAACAAACCAGACTTTGGAGGTTTAGAAGATAGGAAGGTTTCATCATTGGAATAATAACACGAAGCTATTGTGATTTAATTGGTATTATGTTTTGCTTTATTTATGACCAACTGACGCACATATTATGCTTCACATTTTCATGTCATCTGAGCATATGTATGTTTTTGTATCAAGCTTAACATCATATACTAAATGTGTGTATTGAATAACTGCTTACGGTTTAATAAACGAATTTAAAAAAAAAACAAAACAGACTTTGGAGTCCTATTTGAGATGTTTCATATCTGCTAATCAGGATGACTGGGTCTCATTTTTGCCCTTGGCCGAATTCGCGCTTAACAATAGGGCTAGTTCTGCCACTTTGATATTGCCCTTTTTCAGTAATTTTGGGTTTCATCCTCGATTTTCTTCAGGGCAGGTGGAATCTTCGACCTGCCCAAGTGTGGACACTGTGGTAGAGAGAATGCAGCAAATTTGGGACCAAGTGGTGGATAAGTTGTCCCACTCTCAGGAAAAAGCGGTTTTCCAACCGGCATAGGGCCATAAGTCCCCGGGTTAAAGTGGGTGATATGGTTTGGTTGTCGTCAAAGAATATTCCTATGAAGGTTGCGTCTCCAAAATTCAAGCCAAGATTCATTGGACCTTATAAGATTTTGGAGATCCTTAATCCCGTTTCTTTCCAATTGGATTTTCCAGTTACGTTTAAGTTCCATAACGTGTTTCATAAAACTTTGTTGAAGAGGTTTGTGGAGCCAGTAGTTCCTATGGTGGCGCCTCCTGACCCTGTATTGCTTAAAGGCAATTTTGAATATGAGGTAGAGAAAATATTGGATTCTCGTTTGCCTAAACGGAGACTCCAGTACTTGGTCAAATGGAAAGGTTATGGCCAGGAGGATAACTCTTGGGTCTCTGCTCCTGACATTCATGCCGAAAGATTGGTTCGTGCTTTTCACCGGGCCCATCCTGATCGGTCTGGTGGCGTGGATGAGGGTTTGGTGACCCCTCCTCAAGGGGGGTACTGTTGTGAATTGGCTTTCTGGCCTCCCTCCGATTATTACTGAACGTAGTGGAACTGGTCAGATTGACAGAGGGGTTGCGAGTTCTCTTTCTGGGCTCCCTCTGGTGTTTACTGGAGGTAATGGAGCTGATCTGATTAACAGAGGCTTGCCACCTGATAATGAGGATGACGATTGGAGATCTGGGGTTTCAGATTGGGATTTAAGACAGCCGACTTCCTCTATCCTTGCTGGTGATTTTCTTCTTGCCTCCTGAGGTCTGATGTTTCCAGCTCAGTCCCTGCATGTTCAGCTAAGTGTTTATTTGCTATTCTGCTTGCATTTGGTCTGGTTTTGTCTATCTCAGATTTGTGTGGGTCAGCCAGCTTCGGCTGGGGCTGTGCTAATCACCATCCATATGTTACTGCTTGTGCCAGTTTGTTTTTGTCCCTTATTAGATTGGCCTCTTTTTGCTCTGCTTTCAGAATATATCAGAGTGCTGATATAGTGGGCAAAGTCGTGCGACTTCAGTGTTTTTTGCATCAGACGTGTTGGACTTTTTGCAGGGTTTTTTGCGTGATTGCAGACAGAGTCTTTCCTTTCCTGACCTGTCTAGTCAGAGTGGGCCCCATCATTTGTTCAGTCTATTTTCCTGCCTGCGTTTTGTTTTCATGTTGTCTCACCGACAATATATGTTTGGGGGCTATTTATTCCTTTGGGTTCTGCTCTGGGGCAGTTTAGATTTCCCCTTTCTTGCTTTAGGCTTAGTTAGCACTCCGGCTGTGCCGAGGCATCTAGGATCATCGTAGGTACGCTCCACGGCTACTGCTAGTTGTGTGGATAGGATCAGGGGTCTGCAATCCGCTTAGTTACCAACCTCTCTGGTTTTCTGTGGCTTGGGCTTTCTCTCCTTCTCGGTGACCCAATCATAACACACTACTCAGGTCAATACGATTAGTCCCCAATCCCTACAATTTTAAGCGTGCTCTAAAAACGCATTTATTCAGACTGGCCTACCGCCTCAACACATTAACCTAACTATCCCTGGGTGGCCCAGTCAAAAGTTTTACCATAACCAGGTTCCCCGCATCATGTTCCCACATGCTTTATGCATTTATTATCCCTCTGTGTCCGTACTGTGACATATTCAACACTATGGCTGGTCTGAACAATGAAGGCAACTGTTACCACCACCTTTCGTGTCTCCCTTTTTTTCCTCATAGATTGTAAGCTTGCGAGCAGGGCCCTCATTCCTCTTGGTATCTGTTATGACCTATGTGATTACTGTTATGCTGTTTTGTCTATCGTCTGTACAAGTCCCCTCTAAAATGTAAAGTGCTGCAGAATATGTCGGCGCTATGTAAATAAAATTATTATTATTACTAAAGAAAGAGGGGAAAGAAAGAACAGAGAGTGAAAGAAAGAACAGAGCGAGAGAGAGAAAAAAAGGGGAAAGAAAGAACAAAGAGAAAGAAAGAGGGGAAAGAAAGAAAGAAAGAAAGGGGGGAAAGAAAGAAAGAACAGAGCGATAGAGAGAAAGAAAGAGGGGAAAGAAAGAACAGAGAGAGAGAAAGAAAGAAAAGAAAGAAAGAAAAGAGAGAGAAAGAAAGAGAGGAAAGAAAGAACAGAGAGCTAGAGAGAAAGAAAGAGGGGAAGGAAAGAAAGAACAGAGAGATAGAAAGAAGTGAAGAAAGAAAGAACAGAGAGAAAGAGAGAGATGAAAGAAAAAGAAAGAAAGAGGGGAAAGAAAGAACAGAGAAAAAAAGAACAGAGTGAGCGAGAAAGAAAAAAAGAAAGATTAGCGAGAGAAAAAAAAGAACAGAGCGAGAGAAAGAAAATGAGGGAAAGACAGAACAGATAATGAGAAAGAAAGAACAGAGAAAGAAAGAAACAGAGAGAAAGAAATAAAGAAAGATTCTATAACGATACTATAGCAGCCCGGCTCCTATTGTAATGCCCACCTGAGCATCCTGGTGCAGGACATATCATGATCCGATCACATGGCCGGCATCCCCAATTGCAAGGCGATCCTGCTGTCTGCGCTGTCGGAGGAGGACATGGTGATGGATCTGAAGCTTTCCTGGTTCCGTCACAATCTCCTCATGAAATTATCTAATTTCCGGTCAGCTTCCAGCACATCACTTCCGGTGGAACGTCATGTGCGAGTTTTAAAGTGCTCCTAGGGGCTCCGCCGTGTAATCCTGTGTCCATGGGAAAAGCCCACTTTGTATGCCTCGTACACACTTGGCTCCGCTCCGTACATCCCTTACACATATGGCTCCACTCCACACACACACGGCTCCGCATACCCCGTACACACACGACTCCGCTCCGTACACCTCGTACACGCGCAGCTCTGCTACGTACACCTCGCACACGCGCGGCTCCGCTCTGTACACCTCGCACACGCTCGGCTCCTCTCCGTACACCTTGTACACGCGCGGCTCCGCTCCGTACACCTCGTGCACGCGCGGCTCCGCTCCGTACACTTCGTACACGCGCGGCTCCGCTCCGTACACTTCGTACACGCGCGGCTCCGCTCCGTACACCTCGTACACGCGCGGCTCCGCTCCGTACACCTCGTACACGTGCGGCTTCGCTCCGTACACCTCGTGCACGCGCGGCTCCGCTCCATACACACACAGCTCTGCTCCGTACACCTCGAACACACACAGCTCTGCTACATCCACCCTGTAAACCCCTCCTGACCCCACACAGAAACTTCACCTCATCCAGCACCATGGCAACCAGCACAGCAGAGTCCTGCAGATACGGAGGCCCCTGATCATGTGTCCCCTGACTCCTCCCCTCCTGTGACCTCATCACAGGTCCTGTAGTCGCTCCTCTCCTGCAGCTCTAGCGTATTCAGTCCGGATATCATGTGACCCCCTGAATCCTCCCCTCTCACAGGTCCTGTGCGCGCAGCCACAGAACATCCCTACCACATCATTGCAGGCTGCGGTGGTTCTCTGGGACGGCAAGGATGGGGTCGGTGCATGGGGGGGCATGGCGGCTCAGTGCAATGCGGGAAAAATAGCATCCCGGGCGGGACGCGGGTCGGGGGTGTCAAAAAACGGGACTGTCATGCGAGAATCTGGACGGTTGGGAGCTATGGTACTCCATGGAGCTGGGTGGTGCCACATTCTGTGCATTTTACACTGACCTTGCAATCCTTGGCTAGATGAGCTGTGGATGAGCAGCAGTTGTAGCAGATACTGTTCTCTTTCAGGAAGCTTCTGCAATCTGGAATAGATTTTCCTCTGAAGGCTCTGCAGTTCAGGAGAGGATAAGGCTTCTGATGGAGCGGACACTGCTTGTCAGGGTCCTGCATCTTTGTCTCTGATTGGGAGCAGCCAGCAGACCTGTAATTAGAACCTGGAGAAGAAATATGTCTTGTGCACTGCCACAGATGTTTTGCGTGAGTTTGCAGCTGGTGACGGTGTGGCATATGACATTGCAAAGTCAAAGCTGGGATCATTTCTAATTCACGCTTGTTGGTGTATAAAGACTACAAAAACGGAGAAGGAAGGGAATGGAACACTAATATATTAACAAGAGCAAGTATGAAAACCAAGAAATTAAAAGCCAAAGTGTTTGTATTTTTACATGGAACCATGTGTGAGCCACCTCTCCTGTAGATTTTAGGGCAACTTTTGGACTATAGGGTTAACATCTCTAGCTGTGTCGAGGAATGCAAGTCCTTGTAGGTCATCTTCGCATTTAGCAACTTGGACTTCCTTTAGCAGGTCGCTTAGTTCTCTAAGTTTCTGGACACCTTTGTTAGATATTTTAGGAAAGTCATCAATTCTTTTGAACAAGGCTCTTTCTATTACCTCTGCTGAGCCATAACACTCATCCAGCCTCTTCCAGGTCTCTTTGAGGCCAGTCTCAGGGCGGTTTATATTAATGTCTCAGATCCTTGCTGCGTGTTTGACTGTCTCTTCTCCCAGGTATCTGACTAAGAGGTCTATCTCTTCCCTGTGTTGTAGCCCCAAGTCTCTAGAGACATTTTGGAAAGAAGTTTTCCAAGCTTTGTAACCTTCAGCTTGGTCAGTGAATTTAATGAGCCCTTGGCAACCAGTTCACGCCGTGTGAAGAACTTAGCAAATTCTGTTGCGAACCGGTTATCAGAAGACTACACTGGTGATGGGTTTCCTTGATAGTGATGTGAGGTGCGTTCGTACCGGTTAGTATTCACATGGTGGCGCCAGCCGGTGTCGTATTGCTTTGGTCTGACGTACTATGTGTCAGCAAGGTGATCTACATTGATTTACCTGGTGAGGGGCAAGGTAGTCATTAGCAGAGTTGTTTTGCTCCACGTTTTTGAGTTTGCTTCTTTCCTTTTCTCTTTTTGCTGCTAGGCTCTCTAATGTGGCATCCATGCTTGCCTTCTCTAACTGCGTCCTTCTCTCTTGGTCAGCTAGGCGTGACTGCACTAACTTAAGTTCCATCTCTTGGTCAGCAACGATTGCTCACATTTTGGCGGCCTCAGCATTTGCGCGGGCAATGGTGACCGCGCTGCTGATGGATGTAGTCTTTGAGGAGACAGAGGTAACAGATCTTGTTCTGTGTGATTTGTGAGACGTGGTGTCTTGGGGGAATGCTTGGGTGTGCAGAGATTGCTGTAACTGTATTAAGTCTCTGTGTAGCTGGAGACTTGAATCCCACTAGCTGGATGGCTGCCATTTCACTGAATCCCACTAGCTGGATGGCTGCCGTTTCACTGCTCTGTCCTCACTAAAGGAAGCAGACTCATGTAGCTATACAGGCATATAAACCGCTATACCGGGGTCCAATAAGGAGACTGTGATTGAGTCTGTGCTTTTATTGAACTTTAAAGTATATTGATGCGGTGAAACTGTAAATAATCATATTCATACAATCATTGCATGGCACAGCAGAAATACACATTATACATGTCATACATTGTGCATGAACATTTACACACTAGTAGCAGACCCAGGGGTACGACTGACTATGCTAGGCTAACATTAGGACAGAAATTAACTATGGGGAGCACAAATACATACCGGCAATGCAATCGCAAGGGGACAGCAATGGGTGCGCTCCTTCTTAGATACAGGATGAAGGAATATGTAGGGAGATGGAGGCTGAGCTACCATAATGCATTGCAAAAAGAGAGGGGAGGAGATTCAGACATAGAAAATAAAAAAAAACAGAAAATAAGACCGTGAACATGACTCTGGCCACTAGAGGGAGCCAATACACTGCAAACAAATAAAGATTACGAATATGTAAGTTTCTCTACACTCTTACTAATAAATAACTGCAAAATTGTAGAATCAGAGATTACAAATTAGATGTCGGAGACAGGACAATGTACATCTATGAAGATGTGAATAGCTCGTTAAGACTGATTTTACATGTATGACAATTCAAGGTCTGAGTACAGAATACAATGTCCAGGGCTGGTCATCGGGCTCCTGACCCGAACTGAGCAGGCTGAGGCAGACCCCTTGGATGGTTCATACTCGGACCATAAAGGTTGGACGTCTGAAACTGTCCTTGATTCAGACATCTGCAGCATTTTTGTATTTGATAGAGATTGTTCATGCGTGAGTTTATTTTTTGGGGGGTTTGCTGCGGCTAAAGTGAATGAGATTTCTAAAATCATATGAACATGCCGCTTATTTTTTCCTTGCGTTTTATTTTTTCCCTGCTTTCTTGCAGCCTTTTTCACCCATTTATCTACATGCTATGCAACCCAATCACAGTAAGGCCTCATTCAAATGTCCATTTTTGGCATATGAGTGCTATCTGCACTTTTCATGGATAACACTCGTACCTGTAATAGCCTGTGGCGCCATTCACACGTCCTTAATTTTTCACAGTCTGAGCGATCTCTTTGGAGACATGACCAATTTTGATCCGAGGGTTGGATCAAAGTCAGCAATGCAAGTCCATGGAATCGGCAGTGCCGGTCTATGGAATCGGCTGTGCCAATCTATGGAATCGGCCATGCCAGTCTGTGGTATCGGCCGTGCCAGTCTGTGGTATCGGCCGTGCCAGTCTGTGGATTCGGCCGTGCCAGTCTGTGGGTTCGGCCGTGCCAGTCTGTGGAATCGGCAGTGCCAGTCTGTGGAATCGGCAGTGCCAGTCTGTGGAATCGGAATTGCCAGTCTGTGGAATCGGAATTGCCAGTCTGTGGAATCAGGAATTGCTAGTCTGTGGAATCGGCAATGCCAGTCTGTGGAATTCGCAGTGCAAGTCTATGGAATCGTCAGTGCAAGTCTATGAGCCTGTGAAAAAAAAATCAAACCACACTTGGATGACATTCAAATATGGTTGATTTTCACAGTCTGTCAGAAAGGAGAAGGTTAAACTTTTTTTTCTCCATGTACGAGAAAAACTGATCCAAAAAATTTGGTCCGTTTTTCTCGTAGGATGTCTGACTGAGGCCTAATCTGATGGCTCAAATCACTACAATGTACTATGGCTCTCTGAAAATAGCACCAGCTTTACAAAGTGACAGCCAATATATTTATGGAAAACCAAATGGATCATAAATGTCATGAAAGCCAGCTTTGTAGCCGCAGACTGGTACTGAGACCTTTCTGAAACACATCTGTCCAGTCTATTTGTACAATGCAGCATTGAACATGAGAAGCCACTAGAGGACGCTCCTGCTCACCAATTTAATGCTGGCCAGGATTTTGGTGCAGATTTTACTGCTTACATGGCGCCTATACAATCATTCTTGTCTGAAAAATAATTGCTTTTCTGCTGCACGGACTGCCATCTAAGCTCTTGTTAATAAATTATACTCATCTTACTCCAGTTGGCCTTTAATTAAGACTGGATAAAAAATACTGATTTTAATAATCCCCCCCCCCATAATTACTCTTTGCGACTACTACCCTGCACTGGATATTAACGACACAGCAGAAAAAAACTTAAAGGGGCTGTCCAGAGAAAACAATCTGTGGGATAGGTTTTAACTTACTGATCGGTGGGCGATGACCCACTGCTGGGACCAGCATCAATAGTCGCAACGGGTAGTTTTCTGACCCATTTACAAAATGCCTGATTGCGGTTTCATTAATTTTCTATGGGTCTGCCAGAAAAACAAGCAGAGTGCATAAATGGAACTGCTATTAGCGCAATACATTTAAAGAGCGTGCAATGACTTGGGTTTTGAAGTTTTGCAGTGTATACTAAAAGAAAAAGATGTAAAAAAATAATACAAATCTGAGAACACAAAAATAAACACAAATTATATATGATATATATACAGTGGGTACGGAAATGGAAAGTGTTCAGACGCCTTTAAATTTTTCATTTTTTGTTTCACTGCAGCCATTTGGTAAATTCAAATAAGTTCATTTTTTTTCTGAGTACTGTACACTCTGCACCCAATCTTGACTGAAAAAAAGATAAATGTAGAAACTTTTGCAAATTTATTAAAAAAGAAAAACTGAAATATCACATGGTCATAAGTATTCAAATCCTTTGCTCAGTATTGAGTAGAAGCACCCTTTTGAGCTAGTATAGCCATGAGTCTTCTTGGGAATGATGCAACAAGTTTTTCACACCTGGATTTGGGGATCCTCTGCCATTCTACCTTGCAGATCCTCTCCATGTCCATCATGTTTGGATGGTGAGTGTTGGTGGACAGCCATTTTCAGGTGTCTCCAGAGATACTCAATTGGGTTTAGGTCAGGGCTCTGGCTGGGCCAGTCAAGAATGGTCACAGAGTTGTTCTGAAGCCACTCCTTTGGCATTTTAGCTGTGTACTTAGGGTCATAGTCTTGTTGGAAGGTGAACCTTCGGCCAAGTCTGAGGTCCAGAGCACTCTGGAAGAGGTTTTCATCCAGGATATCTCTGTACTTGGCCGCATTCATGTTTCCTTCAATTGCAACCAGTCGTCCTGTCCCTACAGCTGAAAAACACCCCCATAGCAAGATGCTGCCACCACCATGTTTCACTGTTGGGATAGTATTGGGCAGGTGATGAGCAGTGTCTGGTTTTCTCCACACATACCGCTTAGAATTATCACCAAAAAGTTCTATCCTCGTCTCATCAGACCAGAGAATCTTATTTCTCATAGTCTGGGAGTCCTTCATGTGCTTGTTTTATTTTAGCAAACTCTATGCAGGCTTTCATATGTCTTGCACTGAGGAGAGGCTTCCGTCGGGCCACTCTGCCATAAAGGCCCAATTGCTGGAGGGCTGCAGTGATAATTGACTTTCTGGAACTTTCTCCCATCTCCCTACTGCATCTGTGGAGCTCAGCCACAGTGATCTTGGGGTTCTTCCTTACCTCTCTCACCAAGGCTTTTCTCCACGATTGCTCAGTTAGGCTGGACGGCCAGATCTAGGAAGACTTCTGGTGGTCCCAAACTTCTTCCATTTAATAATTATGGAGGCCACTGTGCTCTTTGGTACCTTGAGTACTGCAGAAATTATTTTGTAACCTTGGCCAGATGTGTACCTTGCCACAATTCTGTCCCTGAGCTTCTTGGCCAGTTCCTTTGACCTCATGACTCTCATTTGATCTGACATGCACTGTGAGCTCTTATAAAGACATGTCTGTGCCTTTACAAATCAAGTCCTATCTGTTTAATTAAACACAGCTGGACTCCAATGAAGGAGTACAACTATCTCAAGGAGGATCACAAGAAAATGGACAGCATGTGACTTAAATATGAGTGCCTGAGCAAATGGTCTGAATACATATGAGCATGTGATAGTTCAGTTTTTCTTTTTTAATACATTTGCAAAAATATCTAGATTTCTTTTTTTTTTCAGTCAAGATGGGGTGCAGAGCATACATTAATGAGAAAAAAACTGAACTTTTTTGAATTTAACAAATGGCTGCAATGAAACAAAAAGTGAAAAATGTAAAGGGGTCTGAATACTTTCCTTACCCACTGTATAAATACACACACACAGTTGAAACTAGAAGTTTCCATAAACTATACATAAAGACACATCTGCATGTTTTTCTCAATATCTGACTTGAAATCAGAATAAACCTTTCCCAGTTTTGGTCAATTAGGATTACCATAATTATTAATATTTGCCAAATGCCAGAATAATGAGAGAGGATGTTTTAAGGCTTTTTTTTATTACTTACTGGAAAGTCAAAAGTTTCCATACATTTCATTAGTATTTGGTACCATTGCCCTTAAACTGAATGACTTGGGTAAAATATTTGGGATGTCCTTCAACAAGCTTCTCACAATAGTTGGTTGAAATTTGGGCCCATTTCTCCTGACAAATCTGGTGTAATTTATCCAGGTTTGTAGGTCGCCTTGCTCGCACACTTACCACCAGTGTTCCCCCTTCTGGGCGCCGCCGGCGAGTGACGTCAGCAGCGTGATCACATGACCTGATCACGCTGCTGGCGTCGCTCTGACCCGGTGTTCAGAGCTTCAATTGTACTGATGTCTGTATAGACGCAGTACAATTGGTCCCTGGGAGCCGGCACACGGCAGCTTCTCTGCGCCGGCTGTCAGCTTGACAGCCGACACAGAGAACGGCCGACTGCCAGGCCGGGGGGCAGCAGAATGCAGCCGCCGGGGAAGACACTGCGGACCGTCACATTAGGTGGCCTGACTGTGGGTCGCCTTCCCAGAGCTGTGGGGTACTCGGTACCGGGCCGGTCTCTCAGAGGGGAATGTCACAGCAGCGGTGACCCGGTCCGTGGCCCTGGGCGCCCATGTAAAAGGGATTGAGTGATGGATAAAGTTTATGAGTGAATGATTCGTGACACCACCTGTGGTGTTTGGCAATGAAGATATTAAGCCGACGCTGCAGACAGATCCGCTGGGACAGATGGTGGGGTGCAGCAATGATGGTGTAGCCCTCCACAGGCAGGGCTGTAGTCCCAGGGCAGAGTAGATGAAGAGGGAAGGTGTTGAGGAAGAGGGTGTAGTGTTTGGCACAGAGATGTAGCAGTGCTGGAGAGTTTGCAGGAAGAAGGCAAGGACACAACAGGGTGCAGTTTCTTTACCTTTACTTTGCTTGACAAATGCAGTCCAGGGTCCAGATTACAGATGGCACAGGAGCTGGCTGGCCTGGAAGCAACTCAGGAATCTCTCTATGCAGATAGGTTGTGTAGTCTCCTTCCTAGCGCTTACTTGAGGTACATGCAGTACTGTGTTACACTGAAGTTCCTCCTTCTCGTTCCCTCTCAGATCTACCTCGTATGGCAGACAGCTGTAGCCTTCTATCTCTTCTCTTGGCTCACCCGTTGCTGTTGTGCCTCCGAGTCTTAGGTGGGAATAGAGCATTTACAGCTTCCTATTCCTCTGGTTTCTGTTGCAGGACCTTCAGTATCCATACAACCGTGGAGACCAGGCTCCAGATCATGCGCTCCAGCTGGGAATGAGCTCTCAACTCCGCTCAGTCTCCCAGCTTCTGTCTCCACGTCTACACACTTCGGCCTCCTCACACTAACTCCTCATTTCCCTTCCTGGCCCTCAGAGAGCACTCCTCCCCCAATTCTGGTTCAGAGCTCCCTCTGCTGGCCCGGAGTGGGAACTGTGTTGCATGTTATGGTTAACTGCTAGAGAGACCCTTCATTGCTTCCATGCCTGACATCACCCACCCTGGAGGAAGGCAATGCCACTGTGGCGACCATACTCCTGGGGGCGCCACAACTGCGCCCCCACTGAAGGCTGCTCCCGGGGCACATGCCCCGGCTGCCCCCCTAAATACGCCTCTGCTTATAATTGTTTGTACAGATGAATGAGGCAACTTCTGATATCATGAAATTGTACCCAAGGATGAGCGAGACTCATTCAAATCCACAATTCTCTTCCTCATATCTTGGCTGATTTCTTGAGACTTTCCCATGATGCTACACAAAAAAGCACTGTGTTTCAGGAGTGCATTAAAATACATCCACAGGTGTGTCTCTAATTATCTCATATGTTGCTAAAAAAAAAACTATCAGGAGCTTCCAAACACATGAAATCATCAAACGGGCAGTCCAAAATTGTTTAAAGGCACTGTAATCTTAGTGTATGTAAACTTTTGACTTTGCAGTAAGTGTGAAGTTGTGAGGTTGTGGGTTATAAAAATCACCTAGACAGGATAAACAATGCAACTATTTTTATTCCATACATCCATGGTTGTACAACAAGTCCAGGTAGATGGCCAACATACAATGTCCTCAGTCCACAAGTTCCCAATCTGAGATCTGTAGTTCCACTGGCCGCGTACCATCCATGTAGTTCCATCCATCGTCTGCAGGAACATAGGCTGTGACTGCACACTATACCAGCTGGAGATACCAAAAGCTGTGGGTCAACCACTGTCTCCCAACTTTTGGTTGACCCACAGCTTTTGGTATCTCCAGCTGGTATAGTGTGCAGTCACAGCCTATGTTCCTCCAGACGATGAATATCACGACCGTAGCTCATGGATACCCCTTCAGCCAACAATCAATCTCCAAAACTCCATAGACTGTCCAGCCATCCAAGCTTTGATCCTATCTCTTCAAAGTCCCTCCAACAACTGCCTGATTGAACCTACAGCTCTGGCAAAAATTAAGAAACCACCACATCAAAACCCTGTCATGACCAGCCCAATCTCCAGACCTGAACCCCATTGAAAACCTCTGGAATGTAAGCAAGAGGAAGATGGATAGTCACAAGCCATAAAACAAAGAACTGCTTAAATTTTTGTACCAGGAGTGGCATAAGGTCACCCAAAAGCAGTGTGAAAGACTGGTGGAAAGCCAAGATGCATGAAAGCTGTGATTAGAAATCATGGTTATTCCACAAAATATTGATTTCTAAACTCTTCCTGAGTGAAAATATTAGTAATGTTGTTTCGAAATGATTATGAACTTGTTTTCTTTGCATTATTTGAGGTCTGCAAGCACTGCATTTTTTTTTTTGTTATTTTGACCATTTCTCATTTTCTGAAAATAAATACAAAATTTAGTGCTTGGAAATTCGAAGACATGTTGTCAGTAGTTTATAGAATAAAAGAGCAATTTACATTTTACTCAAAAATATACCTATAAAGAGAAAAATCAGACAAACTGAAAATTTTGCAGTGGTCTCTTAATTTTTGCCAGAGCTGTATGTGTTTTTTTCCTCGTCCCCCTTAAACATTTTCCTTTAGCTCACAAAATGAAGCATATTCCATCACCTGAGATTGCATGTGAGACCCCCTGTGGTGACAGCTCCCCTGGGTCTACTATCTAAAGGTCCCGTTACATTAAAAGACGCACCAGCAATCCCAACAACGATAAGACCTGGTCAGGATCGCTGGTGAGCTGTCAAACAAGCAGATCTCACCAGCGATCAGGACAAGCAAGGACGCTGGTATCCAGGGTAAATAGTGGGTAACTAAGCGCACGCGTCGCTTAGTTACCGCTGTGTACCCTGGATACCAGCGTGCTAACGCTGCAAGCTGGTATCCAAGGAAAACAGCGGGTAACTAAGCACGCACGGCGCTTAGTTACCCACTGTTTACCTTGGATACCAGCTCCCAGCGCGAGCACGCTGGTATCCCGGGTACACAGCAGGTAACTAAGCGCGCAAGGCGCTTAGTTACCCGCTGTTTACCTTGGATACCAGCTCCCAGCGTCTGCTTACAGCGCTGGGAGCTCGCTGATCGTTGGCTCCCACTGCCACATGCAGTGATGCGTGCTGGCCAGCGGGAGACCAGCGATCAAACAATGGCCCAGGACATTCCTGCACGATCAGCGATACCCGGCGGGGGGGTTGGTCGCTGATGCGTGCCACACAGCGAGATCGCTGATGCGTTACAAAATCGGTGACGCATCAGTGATCTCGCTAGCTATCTCGCTTAGTGTGAAGTACCCCTAAATCCACTCAATGGGCCTAGGCTGCAAGAACAATGGATTGCTAGGATGATTGCTTTATTACATTTACCTTTAGCAATCTACTGTCTGGCCTTAGGTATACATAAGTTCCAGCCTGCTCGTCACTGAATGTAAACACTGATTCCTAAGGATGAACTGACAAGCAAGAAAATCACTAATAAAACACAGCAAGAAAGTATCTAATAAAACATAACAATATTGATGCAACCGGTGTTCCGTGCTGGAAAAAGTCTCTATCTCTTAGAGCTGTGGACTCCACTCTACGCCCATTCGTCCTATAGTGGCCATCTCCTCACACTGTCATAAAAATGCCTTAAAACATTCTCGCTCTCATTATTCTGGCATTTGGCAAATATTAATAATTATGGTATTACTAATTGACCTAAAACGGGAAAGGTTTATTCTAATTTCATGTCAGATATTGAGAAAAACACGCAGATGTGTCTTTTTATATAGTGTATGTAAAGTTCTGGTTTCAACTGTATATACACACACACACAAATAAAAGGTTGCATGTACTCCAGAAAGCTGCCATTAGAAATAGCTCATCCCACAGAAAAAAAGTCTTTACATACCTCTGTCAATGGGAGAAAGGTGTTATTGTACAGGGGTATCCATTACCACCCCACAAACGATAAAAAAAAAATTGTGGCATTCAAAAATATAATTTATCCCACTAAAAAAAATAAAGTACTCCTATCCAGGGCCACCATTAGGGCATTACTGCCATTACTGGTGTTGGGGCCCGGTGAGCAGAAGCAATGATAAGGGGGGACCCGGACTGTGCGAGACACGCTGCGCAGTTGAGCCACTGTATAAATGGCCTGGCAGACTGGCACGCTAATTAATATACTTTGCTTTGCTTTATTAAGCACTTTGGCCACAGTCATTCACAGCCGCAGCTACTTACAATATTTGGCCGCAGCAGAGGGGCCGACTGTGTCTGACATCAGAGATGACAGATGCTGCCGGCCCGCCCTCTGTTCCTAAGCTGCCAGCGCGCTCTGGGCCCTTGAGGCACATTATATGCAGGAGTTGAGGGCCTGAAAGAGATGAGACGGAGACAGCGATGAGAATTGTGGAACAGCGGTTTTTAACCGCCGCCATGCCAAGAGAGGATCTGTCCACACTAAAATTCTGCTTGAAAATCTGTTGTGTGAGCTGGCCCTGACAATCGAGCAGCTGCCCGCATGCCCAATCACCTGCTCCACTCATTTCAGGGGGCGATGAGATTTACGGGGACCCCATTCTTGTGATCAGTGGGGCGGTCCCAAAAGTAGAACTCCCACTAATCTCAACAACAGGGGTCCAGTTTCTTTATCGACTCTGTAAGGTTTGAGGGTTGGAGGCAGAGCTAGGGTGGATCTTGGGTGGGGTCTCAAGGGCCCAAAAATGTTGCCAGTATGGGGTCCTGAAATTCCTGGTGGCAGCCCTGCTCCTATGGCTATGATGCCAAAATGCTGACCCAAACTGTTTTTAAATGCCCAATGTTTTTGATTTTTTTTTTTTGCTAACACCCCACATTATCATTTGTTGGATTTTTCCATGGCTTCGTGCTGTACATTGGACTGGTAAAGAAGCCAAAGATTAGCTAATACTGACCTTATACCACATGGCCATGACCCTTACAAAGCCACGCAGTAATTACTAATGTACGGTGTGTATCTTGACATCATTAATTAAAATGCTTGTAACATCCAATATGAAGATCCCCATTGGTGTAGCTTCTAAAATAGTGTTACAGTAGGAGAGCTTCACTATACTGGTACCTTACAAGCTCTGTAAACCAGTCCTGACAACCAAAACCAATCCAGCAAGATCTGTTCGTACCCAAACAGCAATTCTCTTCCACATTCTGCAAAAACACTGCAAGCTATTCTCCGTCCTTTCAGAGCGCTGCCATCTACGACCACTATTGTCCTTGTGAAAATGAGAAATATTGAGCTAAAAGTAGGTATTATTGGTAAAAAGGTAATTTTTTAATTTGGAGCTTCCAATCCTAAAAAGAAAAAAGATTAAACACCTATTGAGTCATAATGTTTACAATATACCTGGATAAATGCTTTGTTTCCAGTATGGGGGCTTTTAAGAGTCCGTATGTATTCTATCATCGTTTTTTCTATGACTAGAGCACAAACTCATTGTAGTCTATGGGGTAGTTTGATCTGAGTCACGAATCAAACTCACCCATACAATTTAATGGAAAAAGCAGCACAGTACGCAGACGCCATCTGTGGGTTTTGTTTTTTTTTTCGACTGCTGACATTTTTTTTGGTTGGAAGTTAGAAGCTTGGAATTTTCACAGACAAGTGAATAGCAGCATAGAATTTAATGAGTAGGTGTTTGAGATCAGTACACGACTTTGCATCATGTGAATATAACCTAGGAGGAATTGTTTGTCCAAAGTGGAGAACTCCTTTCAGTTAGTTACTGAGCTTAGACCTTGGGGACATCCAATGCCTGTGGTTATTATAGTAGTTGCCTACATAGGAGACATCTATGGGGGCAATGTCCCTCCCATTCAGCTTTGTGACCTGTTTGCATTCGACTGGTGCAGGAATCACACTTATACTAGAGGCTCAGGATGCAGAAAATGAGGAGAGAATTTGCAAGGTCAGGGGCCATGTGATTGTTCTTACAAGCCCCTGGAGTAAATATGGCTTCAATCAGCTGACAAACAAATGATACTCTTGTTCATGGGCTGATCACATCATTAACACATCTCCCTGTGTCCTGCTGTCACTGTACAGACTGTATGGGGACCCAATGATCATTTGCCCCATACAGCTTTTAATTATAAAAGACCTTTTAATGGGGTTGTATAATTCATGAACTTGATGAGTGGGTCCTGCATTAATAACATCTGTGTTTTACAGTTTAACACAGACAAAACATAATTGAAAGTGCAGCAGAGAAGATGATAGTTTTTTTTTTATAACAATTTGTTTAATGTTTACTTTGTTTTTCAGTTCTCTCTGGGAACTTGAACCCGTGATTGCTCAATCGCTTATACTATGTACTGCAATTCCATAATATTCTAGCATTGCGGTATTCAGTGAAATCACAGTTCTCCTATGGAGAGGAGCTTCATGGGAGGACCAAGTTGGTGGTGACTGGGGGCCTTTAGCAGGGCCCTGGTTGCTGTGGTAATCCATTGTTCCCAGCGATCACGCTATTTAAATTGATTGATGACAGGCAGATGTCGGATATGTAACATTGCCACCGGAATCTGCCTTGGTATGGTGCGGGCTTCATACATTCCTTATCGGCCTGTGATGTAAATATACGTCATAGGTCATTAATGGGTTCATTTTATCACTTCGATTAAGTTTGTTAAAGGAAACTGGGTCATTAATATGATGGAAGAGGACATGATCTGAGACACAGCAGGCTCAGCCTTAATTGCGGCAATGGGGATTAAGTTCATAATAATCTCTCATCGTGGCTTCCTCTAGAATCCTCTGAACGGGATTTTCCAGGAAACCATTGCAAAATCTTATCAATCCAGTAACAATTATTTCCTACCAGGCTATTTTTTTTTTTTCTCTACTGAAAATGTTGCTACATCTTAGACCATGCAATCCAATGTCTTGCCAGTCAAACTGATATCAGGATGTGACAGTATAAAGAAAAAATGGGGTGTAACCACATGTTGCGTTAGAAAGAAAAATATGTGAGAATCCGCATTTAATGATGTCTCCATCTTGGCACCTTACTTTAATAATGTCCCCCATTCTGGGCCCTTTCTGTTATAATGTTCCCCATCCTGGGCCCTTCTGTAATAATATCCTCTGTCTTAGCCCCCAATCCAGTAATAATGTCTCTCATCCTATGCCCCTTCCTATTATAATGTCCCCTGTCCCGGGCCTCTTCCTGGTATAATGTCCCCCTTTCTGGCCCCTTCCTAGAATAATGTTCCCCTGTCATGGGCCCCTTCCTGAAATAATGTTCCCTGTCTTGGGTCACTTAGTGTAATAATGTCCCTCATCCTGACCTATTCTTGTAACAATGTCCCCCATCCTGGTGTAATGTCCCCTAACCTATAACAATGTACCCCATCCTGGGCCCCTTCCTGGCATGATGACCCCCATCCTTGAGTAATATCCTCCATGCTGGGCCCATTCCTTGTATAATGCCCCCCATCCTGGTCTAACAGCCCCATCCTAGGCCCCTTCCTGGTATAATGCCTGTTCTACCACTTTTCCAAAACATTAACCCCTTCCCGACATGCGCCGTACATATACGGTGCTGCGGGAGCTGCATTCCCACAAACCGCAATATATGTAAACCAAAAAACAAAAATGGAGTATAGAAACACCACCAAAGAAGTAAAAGACAAAAGTTCATTAACTGAGAAAAAAACATATAAAATCCAAGATATAACATACATAATAGAACAAGGAGGAGAATAAAATGATGAAAACAAACTGATGCAGCAGCGAGAGGGCAGACACCTAATTACCCAAGGGTAAGTGGGAATATCTAGTAAAGTGCATATCATAAGTGGCAGTAGTACATAAGCACTGAAAAGGATGGTGCTCAAACAAATATATAGTAAAAATATTGCCAAACTTATAAATAGAGACAATCATGAAGTGGCAGCATCCGCACGTCTTCCCGCTGGCGCCTTGACGCGCATTTCGAATTCAAGCTTTATCTCCCCCATTAAAAAAATGATATAAATGTGGTATCACTGTAATCATGCTGACCCAAAGAATAAAGCTGACTGATCAATTTTACCACACACGGAACGGTGGAAAAAAAAAATGCAATTCCTGAATTGCTGTTTTTTGTTCTTTCTACCTCCCAAAAATCGGAATAGAAAGGATCAAAAAAAGTCATGTGTCCAAAAATAGTACCAATAAAAACTTCAACGTGTCCTGCAAAAAATAAGCCCCTTCATGTCTCTGTCAGACAAAATATGGAAAAATTATAGCTGTCTAAATATGGCAATGCAAAAAATTAGTTTTTGCAATAAAAAGCGCCATATAGTGTGTGACAGCAGCTAAACATGAAAACCTGATATAAATCTGGTATCGTTGTAATCGCACCGACTCAAAGACTAAAGTCGCCTAATCACTTATACCACACGATGAACTACGTAAAAAATAAATAAAACCCAATTCTTCTCCTGCTGTTGATTTGTTCATTCTGTCTGCCAAAGATCGCAGTAAGGCTCAGCTCACATTTATCCTGCGCACTGCGCTAAGCGCATACACCAGGGTTTCCGTGTAAATCTCTGAAATACGTGATTGAAACGGAACCCCCGGTGGAAAATTCGCTATAATGAGGCAGAAGGAGGCACTGTGGACGCCGTGTGACCTGTGATCTGGCGGTGTCCGTCTTTTTAGGCGTGCATAAAAGCGCCATTGGCTAAAGTTTTGTGCACTTCTGAAAAGAAGGACAACGCTGAACAGAAGCCAGACAGAGTCCAGAGTAACTCTGCTGCCTCATTATAGTGAATAGATCCCTCGGGGGTTTCACCTGAATCATGTCACTCAGAGATTTAGATGGAAACCACAAAGTGCTCAGCGTAGAATGCTGGATACATGTGATCCCAAACGTTATGTAAAATGTTCCCAATAAAAGCTTCAACTCAATCCACAAAAAAAAAAAGTTTTCACTCAGGTCTGTCATCTGTCAATGGAAATATAGGGGGCTTACACGTTACTGCTAGTACAAAAGCTCTGAAAAGCTAAATGGCTCCTCTCCCTCAAAAGAAACTCCCAAATCCAAATGCCCCTCTCCCTTCTAAGCCCCACAGTGTACCTAAGGGTATGTGCACACGTAGTTTTTAGTCTCTGCGGATTTTGTAGAGAAAACCGCAGGAAATCTGCAGGACAAAGTGCTGCGGTTTTTCTGCGGTTTATCTGCGGATTATCTGCGTTTTTTCTGCGGTTTTGCCCTGCGGTTTTACACCTCAGCGTTTCTGCACCAAACAATTGACATGCTGCGGATTGTAAACCGCAGCAAAACCGCGCGGAAAAAAACGCAGCATGTGCACAGCTTTTTTTTATTTCCATAGGAAATAAAGGTACTGTACAACGCAGCAAAATCTGCTGTGTTTCTGCAGAGCCAAAAACGCTGCGGAAACGCAGCAGAATCCGCAGCGTGTGCACATACCCTAAACCACATATAGTGTCCACTGTAGCGATGAGAGCCCACCCTACTTACGGTTGCATGTCTGCTGAAGCATGAGCTAGTTATACTGTACTGGGCACTACAACGTATTGAGCACTACAATGACAGTTTTCAATTTTCACTCAACATTACTGCTTGTTTCTGGAAAACACCCACGGAGTCAAAATCGTCATTACACCTGTAGATAAATTCCCAAAGGGAGAATAATTTACAAAATGTGGTCACTTGAGGGGGGGATTCTGCTTTTCTAGCTTTTAGGGGCTCCGTATATGGAGTCTGCTAGCTAGTCTAGGAAAATCTGCGCTCCAGGAGGCAAATAGTGCTCCGTTCCTCCCGAGTCTCTCCGTGTGGCTAAGCAGTACTGTACAGCCACATATAGGGTATTTCTACATTCAGAAGAATTTGTGGAACAAATTTTGGTATGAAAATGTAAAATTTTGGGCTAACACACAATCTTGATAGCAAAAATGTAAATTAATGTAAATTATTTTTTCTTCACTGCCCAATGGTATAAAATTCTGTGACCCACCAGTGGTGTAAATATGATCACTGCACCCCTAGATGAATTAATTGAGTGGTGTAGTTTGTAAAATGGGGTCACTTATGGGAGGGGTTCTGCTGCCCTGGCACCTCAGGGGCTCTGCCAATGTGACAGGGTGCCCTCAAACCAGTGCAGCAAAATCTGCACTGTAATATGGCACTCCTTCCCTTCTGAGCTTTGCACTGTGAATCAAAAGTAGTTTTTGATCACAATTGCACAACAAATTTTGAGGTCCATTTTCTCCTGTTACCCTTGTGAAAATGCAAAATTTGGGGCTAAAAATAATTTTTGTGGTAAAAATGTGTTGTTTTTTTTTTATTTTCATGGCTCAACGTTATACAGTAAACTTCTGTGAAGCACCTGGGGGTTCAAGGTTCTCAATACACATCTAGATAAGTCCCCTGAGGAGTCTAGTTTCCAAAATGGTGTCACTTGTGGGGGTTTCCCCTGTTTAGGCACATCAGGGGCTCAAAAAACGAGACATGTCATCTGCTAATTATTCCAGCAAGTTTTTCATTCAAAAAGCAAAGGGCGCTCCTTCCCTGCCATGCGCTCAAACAGTAGTTTTCCCCCACCTATGGGGGAACGTTGTACTCAGGACAAATTGCACAACAAATTTTATGGTCCATTTTCTCCTGTTGTGGTTGCAAAAGTAAAAGAAATAGGTATAAAGGAAAATGTTTGTAAAAAAAAAAAAAAAAGCTAAATATTTATTTTTTTTTCTTCCACATCCCATTAATTCCTGTGAAACACCTGAAGGGTTAATAAACTTCTTGAATGTGATTTTTAAGCACCTTGAGGGGTGCAGTTTTTAGAATGGTGTCACTTTTGGGTATTTTCTGTCTTATAAGCTCCTGACCCTCACTTCAAATATGAGGTGGTCCCAAAAAATGGTTTTGTAAATTTTGTTGTAAAAATGAGAAATCGCTGATCGACTTTTAAACCTTGTAAGTTCCTAATTAAAAAAATTTATGTTTCAAAAAAATTGTGCTCCTGTAAAGACGACGTGTGGGAAATGTTATTTATTAACCATTTTGTGCGATATAACTGATTTAAGGGAATAAAAATGAAAAGTTTGAAAATTGCTAAATTTTTGCCAGTTTTACGATTTTTCAGAAATAAACATAAGTCATATCAAAGAAATGTTATCACTATCACAAAGTACAATATGTCACAAAAACAATCTCAGAATCAGCGGGATCCGTTGAAGCGTTCCAGAGTTATGACCTCATAAAGGGACAGTGGTCAGAAATGTAAAAATTGGCCCGGTCATGAAGGTGAAAACAGGCTTCGGGGTGGAGGGTTAAAAAAAGAAATAATTCTCCTTACCTTCCTCCACTCCCACAAAGTTTGTTGTCTTGTATAGCCTGCAGCTGACTCATGACGTCACTGCCATACGCTGCTCCCTCTGATAGGCCGGCGCCGTGTATTGCAGTGCAGAGAGACGGTGGGTGTCTGCACAGCAATAACACCTTAGCTGAAATAGGCGCTGGCATCGGCGGCCCCCCCCCCTCCCGTACAGGCCCGATCATGGCAGCACCCTCTGCGACTGCGATCGTTACACCCCTGGTCATCAATATCAGATTGTTGGGGGTCACACACCTGGCATGCCCACCGATCCGATGCTATTGGCTTCATTTACCAGATATAAGTAATGGATGGGGGCGAATGGTGAGTGGTCGCTGCCGAGTACTGTACTTTATATCCCGTTGTCTGAGTGTTAACGGAGCGTCAATTGTAGCCCTTCATTAAAGGTCACAGAGCCCTAGGCAGATGCCTACTCATTGTCACAGCGCTACATACCTCCTCCATCAGTATACGGCCACATTAAAGGGGTTTCCTGGATTTGGTAAACTCGTCACCCAACTGCAGTTTGTTTAAAAAGAACAAACAAACTGTACTTTACTCATCCTTCCTTGGTCTAGCACTGTGTATCCTCCGCTGCTGCCAGGGTCTGTTTGTCTGCAGCGCTGACCTCACTTCGATAAAACTGCAGCCAATCTATGAGCTCAGCGGGTCTGCCTGAGTTGACCGAATCAGCTGCCCAGCTCACCACCGAATCAGCTGCCCAGCTGACCACCGAATCAGCTGCCCAGCTCACCACCGAATCAGCTGTCCAGCTCACCACCGAATCAGCTGCCCAGCTCACCACCGAATCAGCTGTCCAGCTCACCACCGAATCAGCTGCCCAGCTCACCACCGAATCAGCTGCCCAGCTCACCACCGAATCAGCTGCCCAGCTCAACCCCGAATCAGCTGCCCAGCTCACCACCGAATCAGCTGCCCAGCTCAACCCCGAATCAGCTGCCCAGCTCAACCCTGAATCAGCTGCCCAGCTCACCACCGAATCAGCTGCCCAGCTCAACCCCGAATCAGCTGCCCAGCTCACCACCGAATCAGCTGCCCAGCTCACCACCGAATCAGCTGCACAGCTCACCACCGAATCAGCTGCCCAGCTCACCACCGAATCAGCTGCCCAGCTCACCACCGAATCAGCTGCCCAGCTCAACCCCGAATCAGCTGCCCAGCTCACCACCGAATCAGCTGCCCAGTTCAACCCCGAATCAGCAGCCCAGCTCAACCCCGAATCAGCTGCCCAGCTCACCACCGAATCAGCTGCCCAGCTCACCACCGAATCAGCTGCCCAGCTCAACCCCGAATCAGCTGCCCAGCTCATCACCGAATCAGCTGCCCAGCTCACCACCGAATCAGCTGCCCAGCTCACCACCGAATCAGCTGCCCAGCTCAACCCCAAATCAGCTGCCCAGCTCACCGAATCAGCTGCCCAGCTCACCACCGAATCAGCTGCCCAGCTCAACCCCGAATCAGCTGCCCAGCTCACCACCGAATCAGCTGCCCAGTTCAACCCCGAATCAGCTGCCCAGCTCAACCCCGAATCAGCTGCCCAGCTCACCACCGAATCAGCTGCCCAGCTCACCACCGAATCAGCTGCTCAGCTCACCACCGAATCAGCTGCCCAGCTCAACCCCGAATCAGCTGCCCAGCTCATCACCGAATCAGCTGCCCAGCTCAACCCCGAATCAGCTGCCCAGCTCAACCCCGAATCAGCTGCCCAGCTCAACCCCGAATCAGCTGCTCAGCTCACCACCGAATCAGCTGCCCAGCTCACCACCGAATCAGCTGCCCAGCTCAACCCCGAATCAGCCGCCCAGCTCACCACCGAATCAGCTGCCCAGCTCACCACCGAATCAGCAGCCCAGCTCACCGATTGGCAACCGTTCAGTCAACGTGATGTTAGCGCTGCAAACAATAACAGATGGAAAAAGCAGCGGTAGAGACAGAGCTGGACCAGAAGAGGGTGAGTAAGGCGCAGTTTTGTTTTTTTCAAACTGCAGCCAGGAGCCAATCACCGTATTCTAAAGTGAGATTTGAAGCTTTGGGACCAAAAAGCATCTGAATCTGGGTGCGACTGTACCACCTTCACCCCCAATAGTCACATCTTGTCTACTATCATCGGGCAAAGCTGAAGGAAGCCTTGTCCTATATGACTACTGGGATATACTGCACAGCAGGGCGGGGGAAGGGCATGGATTGACTTTAGCTGGCACCCCACTGACTGTGCTTTGTTTTCTTTTACAAGGCCGTGAACCAATTTTGTGTACAGACATTTTTTTTCTTTTTCTTTTGTTCTTCGATTTTTTTTTTTTTTAATTTTATATTATGTTTCTTTACCTTTTTGATTTTCTTTCTCTTTATCTTGTTTGTTTCATGGTTTGGTTTTTCTTTTTTTGTTTCATTTGGGATTTTTTGTTTTTCTTTGCTTTTTGACTTTTTTCTTTGTTAAGTTCTGATACATGTCGGCAGGAGTAGTAGCAGCGTTTTTCTACAGTTCGGCCACATGCACACATTGAGTATTTGGTGAGTTTTTTACCTCAGTATTTGTAAGCCAAAACCAGGAGTGGGTGATAAATGCAGAAGTGGTGACTGTTTCTATTATGCTTTTCCTCTGACTGTTCCACACCTGGTTTTGACTTACAAATACTGAGGTAAAAACTCACCAAATACTCAATGTGTGCATGTGGCCTTCTACATAAAAGCAATGCAGATTTTAATCGGCTCATTGCATTTTTTTTTTTTTTTTAATAATCTGGGTCACTTGAAGATTTCCGCAAACCGAGTTATTCCACGTCTACAATCTGTCCTACGCGGCAGACATGGCTTCTGTCCTCGGTCATTGTTCTGAGGAGCTTGCACTCATTGCCTTGTGAATGGCGAGTAGTGTGCACATGTCTAGTTCCTGGCTTCCTCTGGGCTGGGGATGGGTCCCTCCCATTTTGGCAGGGTTTCTAGTTCAGGAGGAGGAGTGGAGTGACTGTTCAGTCAACACAGCTGGCTATCTGCCCCTACAGATAAGGGACACGAGGTGCCCCACACACAGGGCACGGCCACATCAGGTGCCAGCCCCTCAGCTGTGACCATGCAGACCCAGGGCACCGACCCAGAGAGTGCTCAGGCACTGAAGACGCAGAAGCAGCAGATGGCTGACATGCTGAGGGAACTGAAGCAGACCAGGCTCCAGAAAATATGGATCCCTCACCAGAGTGAGAGGCTGCAGCAGAGGAGAGGATGTGAGTGCACTCACCCATAGCTGATCCTGGGGGGACACTGAGGTCCAAGTAGGAAGCTGCTTTCCTATCACCTTGTCTGTGTGCATAACATGACTGCTCCTTGCTTTTCCTGGCAAATATTAATCTGACCCTACAGGGGTGACATGATGGCGGTGACTGTAATGGCAAACTGCTAAGATTTGCCAGTGTGCAAAATACTTAAATGCATGTATACAGTCATTTTCAGTAAATATTTTGCCTTTTTTTGCCTCAGTGTTG
Organism: Dendrobates tinctorius; assembly: GCF_039654945.1. Taxonomy (NCBI): domain Eukaryota; kingdom Metazoa; phylum Chordata; class Amphibia; order Anura; family Dendrobatidae; genus Dendrobates; species Dendrobates tinctorius. Next base: position 21,144,134 of record NW_027361788.1, on the reverse strand, counting down.
CATTGTCTATTGCTGGCTGCAGAATTAGTTAACTGAGAATCTGTCAGAGAGCTCAAGAAGTTTGTAACTTTTTTTTCTGAGCTCCTCTCCACTACATCAAAGTAAAATATGCCTGGGAACAACCCATTGTCAGTAAATATTTTGCACCCTTTGTCTTCTTGGGCCTATGTTTTGCATTGTCTATTGCTGGCTGCTGCAGAATTAGTTAACTGAGAATCTGTCAGAGAGCTGTTCTGATAGGAGTGTTTGTAACTTTTTTTTTTTTTTTTCTGAGCTCTGCTGATTTGTTTACAGACCACATCAAAGTTAAAATATGGCAGGAAAAAAAGAGAATGCAAAACCCAAACAAGGCAAAATAAGGAAAACCGATTGCAAACATGATTTTTAGCCTAAAATACATGCATTTAAAGGGAAAAAATGTTTCCAAAGCTGGACAACCACTTACATTGATGGGGATGCTTTTCACAATTTCTTATTGTTTTCCTGAATTCCTGTTTATACTAATATCCCCGCTGTCGAGATGTTGGAGAATTTACAGTGGGCGCAGATCAAAAAGTCTATGCATTTTTTCATATTTCTCATTTTAGGGTGGCTGCGGACCTCCCTACCCCTCGTCTATGGCAGGGTTCCCCAAATCCAGTCCTCAAGGCCCACCAACAGGTCATATTTTCAGGATTTCCTGAGTATTGCTCAGGTGATAGTTGCATCGCCTGTGCAATACAAAGGAAATCCTGAAAACATGATCTGTTGGGGAACCCTGGTCTATGGCACGCACTAGTCAATAAAAGCTATTTCTGGTGGATGGACTGTAATGAGCACACCCCTACCTAAGTAGAGGGACAGGGCATCTTTGTCCTAATTTTTTTTTTTTTTTTGCATGGTTAGACCTTCATTCATGCTTCTGTGATAGACTGTAAACTGTTCATGGATTGGGGCGTTTTTCCATCTTTTATGGAAAAGTAAGTATTACATCTCTCCAGTGGGAGATATTGTAGATTATAATACTTTGTCTTTACCCTTAATTGTAAGCAGTGTGGGAGGAAACCCAGGCAACCACGGGGAAAACATACAAACTCATTATTATAATAATCATAATAAATTTTATTTCTATAGCGCCGACATATTCCGCAGCACTTTACATTTCAGAGGGGACTTGTACAGACAATAGACATTACAGCATAACAATAATCACATACAGTAGATTATAACATACCAAGAGGAAAGAGGGCCCTGCTCACAAGATTACAGTCTATGAGGAAAAAGGTAGACACGAAAGGTGGGTGGTAACAGTTGCCCTGATTGTATGGACCAGCCATAATGTTAAGTGTGTAACAGTACAGACACAGAGGGCTAATGGATGCATAAAGCATGTGGGAACATGATGCGGGGAACCTGGTTATGGTAAAACTTTTGGCTGTGCCACACAGGGATAGATTAGGTTAATGTGTTGAGGCGATAGGCCAGTCTGAATAAATGTGTTTTCAGGACACGCTTAAAATTGTGGGGATTGGGGACTAATCGTATTGACCTGGGAAGTGCATTCCAAAGAATTGGTGCAGCACGTGTAAAGTCTTGGAGACGGGAGTGAGAGGTTCTGATTATTGAGGATGCTAACCTCAGGTCATCAGCAGAATGGAGGGCGCGGGTAGGGTGGTATACTGAAACAAGGGAGGAGATGAAGGGTGGTGCTGAGCTATGGAGGGCATTGTGGGTGAGGGTAATAAGTTTATACTGAATTCTGGAGTGGATGGGTAGCCAGTGTAATGACTGGCACAAGGTAGAGGCATCGGTGTAACGATTGGTGAGGAATATGATCCTGGCTGCAGCATTCAAGACAGATTAGAGGGGGGAGAGTTTGGTAAGAGGGAGACCGATTAGAAGAGAGTTACAATAGTCGAGACGAGAATGAATAAGAGAAACAATAAGAGTTTTTGCGGAGTCAAAAGTAAGAAAAGGTCGACCATCCAGGGCACTTTGAAGTGTTTCATTGTAATGCTTCAATGCAGAATCAGGACATGAGAGGGAGGAGATAGGGGCCAATGATGACTGAAAGTTCTTCATAAGTTTCTGGGTGTTAATGGCCTGTATGTTTCTATAAATATGGATATGATGTTGTCCTCTCCTCAGTGGGATTTGAATCCAGGACCCCATAATCGATCGGGGTCACATTGCTATCAATCGCTAGAGATCCAAAGTCAGCCGTGAGATGACTTCTCTAACATTTTATTTTGGATTTAATCCTCCAGTTGCTATGACTGTCCGATAATCTAGAATATCTAGTACATCTCAGGTCCAATTAAAGGTGCAGTGCCATTTTAAAGAAAAAAAAAAATATCCTTAATGCACCACATCTAGAAGTATATAATCCCTGGTGGTCCAGATCTGAGACCCACATTCATTCCCGAAAACAGGAAGCCTTCGAATGAATGGAGCGGTAATGAGTAATTGCGACCACCAGTCCCATAGACAGTTGATAGAGCGGTAGTACTGCTCCATTTACATAGGGGACTTTGGGACTCTCCATGCTCATACATTAATTCTGTGCATAGGTGAAATATTTTGTTTATGGGACATCCAATAATAAAAGATTTGATTGTTTTGCGGGTGACTATAATGCTAAGCCATATACTTGTCACCCTTCAACAAGTGGCTGAAAACTTTTTTTACGACCTGTATGGATCTCCTCGAGGTTTTACTGAGATGTGACATGGCGTGCGTTGTGTGCGGCATTTCGCCCTCTCGTCCACATGCCTCTGATTTAGATTCCAGTGGATTTGTGTTGAGTGTGGACACTCCACGGTCAGAGCTGCTGATCTTTGCGTTACATTTCACAAGCTCTGTAAACACACCAAACCTTTTTTTTTTTTCTCTTTTACTCTTATTTAAATACATTTTTGGGACTTTGAGACTTGATGGAGGTCATGGACGTTTTTCTTATCTCTATCCTATTTATTGAGGTTGTACTAATTTTCTATATTTCATACTACAAAGTCAAAATCATTTAGTATAAACCCAGATTATCCCCTGTGCACTCTGTCCATGGTGCTGGTATAGTGGGGTCCTGAAACGGCCTATCCCGCTTCTTCCTTTCATACTTGTAAGGGGGTATCTAAAGGTAGCAGTCACATCCTAAACGTCCCTACACATATTAGCAGTGGAACCAGCTGATCATCTAACGGGTGTGTGTGTGGGGGTGGGTCTCCTGACTCTATTTATGGAAGCAGATGTCATGAGAAAGAAGGATAATACATGTTAATTTCAACATGTTTGATCTTTTGTTTTGCCACGATAAGTAAGAGATGTCTGGCAGCAAGCAGTCTGAAAGCACATGCACGCTCAGCCTAAATGAACAAGCATGTGATGGTTGAAAATGGCAAAATAAAGGGTAACCTCATCTTTAAATGCCCTCAGACAATTTTGAAAAAAACTTGTCCAAGTATAAGTAATCTAGTCTACCCGCTCGACTTGCCTCATACCCTTTTTTTTTTTTTTAAAGCTCTAGAAGCTGGCACAGTTGTATAGGGCAGACAGCCCAGATGGAGATGGCAACAAGTCTTCGAATGTTACTGCTGCGCATAAGAATGATACTTCCCTGGCTTTCATAAGAACGCCAGCCCTATTCACCAGCATGGCAGATGGCATGGTGCCCATGGTCACTGTGCTCACTCCAGTTGTATTAAATCCACAATCAGAAGAAATCAAGTATTTGTCCGCCACTTAAGTAGGCGTTTATGGTTATTGTCCGGCGAATACACTTATGTACTATAAATCCAGAAATGGCCATAGTTTGGACAATTGTCAGGGCGTGCGTCCACTATTAAAACCTATGCCATGGTAAATGTAAATGCCACTTAAAAAAAAAAATTGAATTAAATATCTTGCAGAAATCCCTGAGCTCCCTTGATTCTGCCGCTCTTTTCCATTTTGCACTGTGTTGCTCCATTGCAGAGATGTTTACATTTGTTGCTTTTGGAGAGCAGTATGTGAAATTTTTGCTTGCAGACCAACTGAGCGTTTCTTCAGTCGTCTCTGGGGGGTGCTTTCACCCCTCCATCCCAGACGACGCTGCCAATAACAGTTAGGCAGCATCAGAGACTGATACACTACTAGACTAGAGTTGTGATTGGTACCATCTAGGTGGAAAAGGTTAAAGCGCATGCTCAAAGAGAGGACTTTGAAGAAATGCCGAGTTGGCCTGCAAGCAGAAATTTCACATTCTGTGCTCCAAAAGAAAAAAATATGAATATCTCTGCAATGGAGCGACGCAACACAAAATGGAAAAGAGTGGCAAAATCAGGGGAGCTCAGAGATTTTTGCAATGTATTTAGTGCAATTTGTTTGAGCAAGTGATAGCACCTCTTTAAAGCAGTTGTTGAGGATTAAAATTAAAAATTTATATATCCTGAGGATATGTCACTAATGTCAGATAGGATGGGTCCAATACACGACACCGCACTAATCAGAAGTCATTAGCTCATTCGGCTGCTGGATATAAAGAATGAATGGAGCTGAACAGCTCAGGTCAATCTGTAGCATCTGCTGCTGAGAATCACAGATCAACTCCTATCCTCTTTAATCAGAGCTTATCTGCTGTTCCAGGAGTGGGTCCTTTTTAGAGCCCTGTTTTCAGGATCGGTAAGGGTCTCAATGGTTGGAGCCCTTGTGATCAGCAAGTTTTCACCTATAGTACCATAGGTAATAATTTGCAAAAATGGAAATAACCTATTTATTAGGGAATTTCTATAGTGGAAATAAATAACTACCTTTTCCACTATTCAATGGAATTGACCTTTTCCACTATCCCAAGGAATCGCCAACTTCTTGGAAATTAATGTAGGGGTTGAGCAAACCATGGTTGGCTGAGACTGAGCTGTTTCTGGAAGGAAAAAAAAACAGATGCTTATTTTTTTTTCAATACTTTTTGTTTTCTCCTACATTGAGCATCGGTAAAAAGTACTTTTCCATGCCCCTCACCGAATAAAAAGTTAGGGGGCTGTGGTTCCTGTCATCAAGTTCTGGGAACCTTTGGTTGCTGAAAAATTAGGTGTGAAGTAGGGGCACAAGTCATTGCCATTTATCATATTTGGCCAATATTAAAGCTCCTCATCCATCTTTTGCAGCCTCTATACCTCAGTTCACCAACTCCCCCACGATGATCATCATGGTGGGGCTCCCTGCCCGAGGAAAGACGTACATCTCCAAGAAACTTACCCGCTACCTCAACTGGATTGGAACCCCAACAAAAGGTAAACGGCTACACCAGTGTGATGGTGCCACTTTCATGATTTCAATCACCTTACGTTCCCCCTATATTTTTCACAGTCCAAGAATAATCAGATATTTGGCTCCTTATAACAAGAGTTTGACACTTAAAGGGAACCTGTCGGGACAATGTTACTACTGCATATACAGTACTAGTATGGCTGTATGTATTGTAGAACAACAAGAAAACTGATACCTGTCTTGTAGTAATCCGAAGTGCCAGTGTTGAGATATCAAGCTATAAAGCCACATGCAAATGAGCTTGGAAGTGCATTGAGGGAGTGTTGATACATTCTGCTCCTAATGCACTTCCAGGTTAATTTGCATGTGATTTCAAAGCTTGATATCTCAACACTGGCAAATAGGATTACTACAAGATAGGCATCATTTTTATTGTTGTACTAAGACCTATACATCCTTATCACTAATTTCAGAAGTAAAATCTCCCTGAGAGTTCCCTTTTAAGGTGGACATTTTATCACCTATACACAGAGTTCCCCCACCATCACTAGGCTAGATTGTTGGCAGTCAGCCTCGATAAGCTGCACCAAGATAGCAAAGTAGAGTTTGAATGGATCAGCAAATGTTTATGGGGCTGATTGATGTCCAAGTATATCTCTTTACGGTCTCCTTCAGCCTTCAGCTCCACAGACATGGGATGGAGCAGCAATGACCACTCTTCATTTAATTCTCTGCCTCACTAGGATCATGCAGTGAAGAGGAATACACGAGAATTGGGGGGGGGGGGGGGGGACCCCCGTTCTAATGATCACTGGGTCTATCAAAAGTGGGGGGGGGGCCCAACATTCATACACGGTGATAGATTGTTTTTCGTGGGATGACCCCATTGGGTTAAGACATTAAAATTGACATATTCAAAAGTTTAAAAAACACCCATAGTAAAAGGGTTAAATAATACGCACCCAACCTAACGTCAGTTTTCAACCACTTTTTTTTTTTTTTTTTTTTTTCTTTCTTGCTGCAAAAGAAGAAAAAAATTACACTGCAGATGTAGTTTTTGAAGCCACTCACGGTTGTTTTTTTTTTTTTTTTTTTAGCACCACCTATTTCCACATTGGACGTGATCGGTGCCAATGTTACTTTCCCACACAGCTTCGTAATACTCGCCGGGGTTACACGTGCGAGAAACATGGCTGAGTCTTGCATGTTAATACCCGGCACTGCCGCCAGCACTCGGGAGCGGAATGTGTGGCGGCATAGAAATACAAGCAGCCACACGCTCCGCTCCCGAGTGCCGGGTATTAATATGCGAGACTCGTGTGAGTTTCTCGCAAGTGTGACCCTGGCTTTATGAATATTACTGGCCAAACGTGCATGCGTCTGCCCAGATGTGTGGGGTCGTAAGGTCATTGGCACTATTCGCCTCCAATGTGGACGTGAACTGGGCCGGATAACCCCTTTAGGCCTTCCAGATATGCCAGAAAGCAAATTTTGAAAAATTAAGCAAAACTTGGAGAAAAGTTTCCATTCTACAATAATTAAACTTGACATAAAGATGCCTATGGGGACATTGTGACGTTAGATTGGAGGCATCAGCTGTCACCCCAGAAATGTTAATCCAGGATTCGCCACTCCTGACATATCTGTTTTGATCAATACCTATATTCTTTGAGATGTAGCATTTCTGGAGAATCTTTCCTTCAACCTCTGTTACACAGTACCTCTGTTATTCCTTCCGGAAATCTACGAAGAAGTTGACAACTGGGCATTACGACTATGCCCTGTACCTTGGGGGGGGGGGGGGGGGGGTGTATATAGTCTGGAACCCTTAGATTTGATTGGGCAATGTCAGACTGTGCAGAGACTCGTAACACCTAGTTGTTCACAAATTTTCAGTAGGAGCAACAGAGGAAGGGTATCCTAAGATTTATCTGTGATCTTGGATGCAGCTATAGTGGAACTTGAATTTCTAAAATTTCAGGTTTTAGATTGTGCAATTGGTGGCGTCATATAATGCCTCACAACCGAGGATATTCTAGGACATTCAACCCGGCCGTCCTCTCCCTGAATGATGACTAACGCCTTTGCTTCCTTTATGGTCTCCGTGCTGACTTGTTTTCTCTCTCCATAGTATTTAATGTGGGACAGTACCGCCGGGAGGCTGTGCAGACTTATAAAAACTATGAATTCTTCCGCTCTGACAACCAGGAGGCCATGCAAATCCGAAAGTGAGTGTCAGTCTTGTCTGCAGACGCATTTGGTTGTTAACTTTCAGGACGTTTCTCTTCTTACCGTATTTATATATCACTAATACAGTCACTGAAAGAAATTCCTTCATTGTTAATTGCTAGTTAAGCAATTGTACAATGTTTTCTGCATATTTGGACTCTAATAATATCAGTACTTTCTCCGAGTTACAGTCTGTATTAAATACCGATATTCCCCATGAAATAGAAAAATTATGTTTTTGTAGAATTCTGCATTGGGCCATTTCTGTTTTTCCTCCTGGCAGCGTATGAATAAATTGCCAAGTGGGTGTTACCATTTTAAATCTAATAAAGGGTCTTTTCTCTATATAGTGTGATGTCTGCAGCACTGATTGGACAGTATCAGAATATGTAGAGATACGCCCCCATCTGACAACGCCCAGATGTCAATTTATTCATACATCTCTAGGAAGAATAACTGAGGGACTGCACAACACAGTTATAAGAGAAGAGGATCCGGATTTTTTTTTCCCCAAAGGAAATGCTAGCATTTACAAAGACTGACATTTAATGCAGCTCTCCTGAAATATTATTTTCGTTCCTAGCAGGCACAAAAAGGGGAGCTTAAAGGGGAAAAAATGCTATCAACCTGCGGATATGGGGTTAATCAGTGCAGTGCACAGGCCACTTGTCATGATCCAGGACGGGATTTCGCTTTGACCCGTCCTGGTTAGACTATGGGTAAATTGTGCTGCCTCTCTCTGGCAGCAGGAGGCTATTTAGTGCTCACTGGACCTGGGTCCGGTGTCAGTTATACTCCTGCCCTCGGCTGAGTTAAGTGACCTCTTGTATACGTGTGCCTTGTGCCTGATATCTTGCTTGCTTGTTCGGTTGTGATCTGGTTCTGTCCCTGTTACGAGTTCTGCCTGACCCTCTTGTACTGCGCTACCTCTCGTGTATGACTCTCTGCTTGTGACCCGACTTCTCTCTGCTCGTCCCCTTGGTACCACGTCGCCCTCTTGTGTATGACCTTTGGCTTTGTCTGACTACCCGTCTGTTTGTCCCTCCTGTACCTCATTTGCCCGTACTGCTGTGACCTCTGTTTTACCTGACTCTGAGTTGTTGTATGGTGTCCTGTCCTATCTGAATACAGGACGCTAAGCCCCGCCCCCTTGCAGTCACATGACCATAGGTCCCGTGCAGACTATTCAGTTTCAGTGTCCGCAGGTCCTATGCCTCTTTACTTTCCAGCGCTGACCGGACCCTGACACTATTAGCCTGAAGCACGCATGGTCACCTCTGCTGCCCTGCTCCACAGGTAGCTTTTAGCACTGCTTCTGTACTCAGGACACGCGCACTGGCTCTATGAGCAAGTGCAGTGCGGTGTCTCTGACACCACTTCAGTGCTATGTGGCCACTGGACTCTTTCCTGCAGTATCACTGGCTCTTCTTTTGGTTTGCCGGCCTGGTACAGCATCATCATTGCGTTATGACATCGCGCCAGGTCACCTAATCAAAAGGAAGAGCCAGGGATGCCGGCAGGTACATGGCGATTCTCCCGTTCCCACAAGAAACCACAGAAATGGATCTTGACTTCTATGATCATATCACAAAATGACTGTTCAAACCAAGCACAGGAGCTCGGTGATCCCTTGGCGAGTCTTAGCGGCTCAGTGCATCTTCCCACCTACTTGTTTTGCATCTGTCTTCCACCTCCTTTTCCTTGATATTTTTTTTTTTTTTTATTTTAACAGGCAGTGTGCACTGAATGCCCTGAGAGACGTCCATACTTATCTGACCAGAGAACAAGGACAAGTAGCTGTAAGTAATGTGATAAAATACTTGTGATGTACTGTAGCAAAGATATGTTTGCCATGTAGCACTTTGACTGTATCATGATAACTTTCTAGAACCTGAAGATCCAGGTGTACTCCCACGATTGGACTGGTGGGCGATCATTAGGTACAATCCCTTCTGGCCCCCTTTGCAGGGGAAGACTCAGCATGCCACAGGGGAAAATGCAGTATGACATGGCGGCCATTCAGATGATTGTCCATCCCTTTAATTCCCGAGTGTATGGAGTCGCTCTGTATGGCCCTGTAATGGATTGAATTCTATATTTTAGGTCTTTGATGCCACCAACACCACTAGAGAAAGAAGGGCCATGATCCTGCAGTTTGCTAAGGAGCGTGGCTTCAAGGTACTGTGTTCAAGGAGCTGCCTATACACATTGATGTCTCATGATTATATAATGGAGGTTATTATTTTTTTTTTTTTTTTTTTGTGGCGTTGACAATTCAAGGGTTTGTCCAGTGCTGCTCACTTCATCAGAGACGAGCAGTGCTCATAATGGGACAACCCGACACTCCTGCCAAAGACATATGCAAGATATCGTGTGTATTTCTTAGTCATTAGTAAGATACATACGTGATACCTGCCACTCGTGGACGCATCATTGACACCATTCACCTATGATGTGGAAACGAGCGGCGCAGGAATGACTGTTCAAACCAAGCACAAACGCTCAGAGCACCCTTGGCTTGGCCGAGCGGTTCAGAGCACCTTTCCTCATACTTGTTTTGCATCTACCTCCACCTTCCTCCAGCTCCTGTCAATCAAGAAACAGAAGAGAGGAGATCGAAAGAAAACAAGCTGATGGGAAGACAATGAACGGTTTGGCCACTCCTAGGGTGCACCGAACGTCTGTGCTTGGTTTGGCAAGATTTTAAAATTGATGGTCATTGGTGATTTACTTTCCACAAATGATAATATTGACCCTGCACCATTAAAGGGGCGGTTTTAGGGAAGGCACTAGTGGCATGTCGCTAGCGTTTGCTAACAATGTCCAATCTGCATTGTGGCGATCTGGAGGGTCAAAGCAGTTGGAGTCCCAATGGGGCAACGGGGATAGAAAAAGGTCCTATTATGTTGATTTATTTTCGTTAATGCACAGATGTTGTTGTTTTTTTTGCCTTGGATAATTACTAGTAGTGAATTGGTCTTCAGTTTTGTTTCCGGGAGGGTAATTAGTACACTTGGGCCTGGCGAGCAGCATTAAAGTGAACGCCACGCTTTACTGCATGGCCGGTTATACATCGAGTGATCAAATAATCCTTTTATAATCCCCATAATGAACCCTGGACAATGTCTTATGGAGGCTAGGATTTAGAAGCGTACTCATGGCATTGATCATACAGCTAACCCTAGGAATGTCTTTTTCCAAAACAGCACTGTCTATTTATGGCCGTCTCTGGTTTAAGAAAGGAACTCTAAACCTAGAAATCTAAGGTACAGGTCAACAGAAGAGACCCTTGCCCCTATAGCTTCTCATGATCCTTAAACTGGGTATACAGGATTATTTCCTCCTTATCTTCCGTTTTCAGCTGGGGAATGGCTGAGGGGGCTAGCCTAGAGAGGGGGGAGGCTCCTGCTGCAGCCAGTTGTCTAACAGCCACATGCATAATTAAGAGGAGGAGGAGGGACATGACTGAACATTTTATTGTATTGTGTATTTTCGATGTTCAGGGTCTGACAACAATTATAGGATTCCCACCCATAGATGGCACTAGAGAGACTGTAAATCGGCTTATTTGTCAGTGGCTGGGTAAAGGTAACTGCTAATTGTTGGCTATGTGACAGCATGGGTTTGTTACTTTGGATTGTGTATATGACCTCTTCATTCAATAACTTTTCTCTTTCTTTCAACTCATAAGGTTTTCTTCATAGAATCGATCTGCGATGATCCAGACATCATTGCTGAAAATATCACTGTAAGCTAAATGTATTATAGATGGATATAATGATGTGTCAGAAACCATTCTTACATTTTTTTTATTTATATTTCCTTTTTTTTTTTTTTTTCTCCCCTCTAGCAAGTGAAGTTATCGAGTCCGGACTATAAGGACTGTGATCGGGAAAAGGTGGTGGAAGATTTCCTCAAACGTATTGAATGCTATCAGATGAATTATGAGCCGTTGCATGACGACTTGGATAGGTAATCGTTTAGATGTGATTTAGACTGAAGGCATCCATACAGACAGATATCAGCGGGACCAGTCGGCCATCTGTATGGGCATCTCTTGACTCTTTCCCCACAGATGGGGGATCAGGAGGTTGATATGTCCTCACCTGATCCCTTTAAGAATCCGCTGACTACATCTGGCAGTATCTCTTTTCTTTTTCTTTCCTCTATGCCTATTGAAAACACAAGACTGCTTGGTCGAGCATTCTTGTGCATGGAGGAAGTCAGGAAAGATGGCTCCTAACCAGAACATGCCATTTATTGGGCTGCAAGCTTTGCATATCTGATGCCCAAGGGTATGTGCAAACTATATCTTTTTCAGGTGGTTCTGCTTTAAAAACCCACCTGAAAAAGTGCTCCGAAAATGTTGAAAAGAATGAACATAAGCATTTCTATGTAAAAATGACTCGATGTTCAGGCTTTTGAGTGTCTTATCTTGTAGACACCAAGCAGCTAAAACAAGTGAGCGGACCATTCTTCAGGTTTCTTTCACTCAGAAGTCGATCTGTACTTTACAGTACATGTCAGTGGGAATACTCCAAGAATGGCCAGGTGAATTTTTCAGCATTTTCACTTCATTGATAGGTTTTTGCTTTTTTTAAAATTATTGAGTGGAGGAAAAAAAAAATAATCAGAAAACGGCAGTAAAGGATGAGCCAAAAGCAATGGTGAAATTCTTCTGGTCAAAAACGTTGAAGCAAGCGCTCAAGAAACAATCGAAAAATTGCAAAAAAAATAAAAAATGTCCTGACACTTAAAAGATGTTGTGTGCCCCGACTTTTACGCCTCATGCACACGTCAGTTTTTCTTGCGTGTTTTTCACATATAGCCATTGTACCTGTGATATCTATGGGCCTATTCACATGTCCGTGATTTTTTTGTAGACCGGGTGTTGCGCGCAAAATCGCGGACACATGTCCGATCTTGAGCCGAGCATTGGATCAAAATCGACAATTCAAATCTAAGGGTCTGTGAGACAATTGGACAGTGCTCATGTACCATTCACGTGCTGTCTGACTTTCACGGACTGAGAAATAGGAAAAGATGGAGAAACCTCGGTTTTGTCATCTGTGATCATGATAAACTCGGACCAAAATCTGATGAAATTTGGGTTGATTTTCTTGTATGAGAAAATCACTGTCATGTAACTGAGCCCTCAGGATGTGAGAGATAGTAGTTTTCTCCTTGGGACTTTCCGGCTTGTTTTCCACAGCAAAAACGGAGATGGCCTACTGCGCCTTCACAGATCTCGGCTTTCATTGCATGCTGTACCTTCGAGGTAAAATGGTTCCATACCTTCAAGGTAAAATGGTTCTAGGGAACAATCTCCATATTAAACAGTGTCAAACACATGCACTATACGGCAGCACACAGTCGTATACCGTAGTCGACGGGAATGAAGCATCAGTGTAGTAGCTTCAGTGTGGTGATAATCATCTTGTCCTGGCAATCTACAGTGCTCTGCAAAAGTTACAGGCAGAGGTGGAAAAAATGCTGCACAGTAAGAAGCTTTCACATACAGACATGTTAATAGTTTATTTTGATCAATTAACAAAATGTAAAGTGAATTAACAAAATAGAAAGCTGCAGGGAAATTGTTCTAAACACCTTGGAGAACTGACCACAGATCTTCTGTGGATGTCACTTGTACAAATCCTTCTGTCTCTTCATGTGATCCCAGACAGACTGGATGATATGAGATCAGGGATCTGTGGGGGCCGGATCATCACTTCCAGGTCTCCCTGTTCTTCTTTACACTGATGATAGTTATTAATGACACAAGCTGGATGTTTGGGGTTGTTATCTGGCTCCAAATTTATTCTGCAGCCAGTCAGACGCCTCCCTGAGAGTTATGTGATGGATAAGTATCTGCCTGTATTTCCCATCATTGAGGACATCAAAAAATGAGCAACGTTTTGGTCTGAAGATATAGAGGTCAGCCAAGGAAACTTAGTGCAACAGATGAGACACATCGTGGTTACCTCCCTTTAAAATCGGAAGATGTGCAGCAGTGTAATCAACTTAGTACTGGCAGCAACCAGTTGAGCCCGGCTAATCCCATCAACTGCCGAGTTCCTTCAAAAACTGTGAACAAGTACCTAATAGAAGTGATGAAGGTGACGGGCGGTCACCAAATATTGATGAGATTTCGATTTCTCTTTTATCTTTCACTTTGCATTTTGCTAGCTGATAATAAACTATCACTTCTATTTGTGAAAACATTTTTACTGTGAGCATATTTTTGACAGCTGCCTAAAACTTTTTCACCCTAATGTATTGTCCAGATGTGGGCAAAGCAACAGTTGAAGCACATTTTCCAGTGACCTATTATTGCTAATGTTTCACCAGGAAAACTCAAAGCCGGCTCTAAAAAGGATGGCTACAGCTGGAATGTCTGAAAATGTTCTTACTGTTAATGTACCATCTTTCCATACAAACCCCATTGCATGCCTTGTGGAGGCATTACAGAGAACATTAACTTCCATGCACCCGTACAGTGCCTTGTGAAAGTATTCGGCCCCCTGGAACTTTTCAATCTTTTCCCACATATCATGCTTCAAACATAAAGATACCAAATGTAAATTTTTGGTGAAGAATCAACAAGTGGGACACAATTGTCAAGTTGAATGAAATTTATTGGTTATTCTAAATTCTTGTGGAAATTCAAAAATTGAAAAGTGGGGCGTGCAATATTATTCGGCCCCTTTACTTTCAGTGCAGCAAACTCGCTCCAGAAGTTCATTGTGGATCTCTGAATGATCCAATGTTGTCCTAAATGACTAATGATGATAAATATAATCCACCTGTGTGTAATCAAGTCTCCGTATAAATGCACCTGCTCTGTTATAGTCTCAGGGTTCTATTTCATGCACAGAGAGCATCATGAAGACCAAGGAACACAACAGGCAGGTCCATGATACTGTTGTGGAGAAGTTTAAAGCCGGATTTGGATACAAAATGATTTCCAAAACGTTAAACATCCCAAGGAGCACTGTGCAAGCGATCATATTGAAATGGAAGAAGTATCATACCATTGCAAATCTACCAAGACCTGGCCGTCCTAAACTTTCATCTCAAACAAGGAGAAGACTGATCAGAGATGCAGCCAAGAGGCCCATGATCACTCTGGATGAACTGCAGAGATCTACAGCTGAGGTGGGACAGTCTGTCCATAGGACAACAATCAGTCGTACACTGCTCAAATCTGGCCTTTATTGAAGAGTGGCAAGAAGAAAGCCATTTCTCAAAGATATCCATAAAAAGTGTCATTTAAAGTTTGCAACAAGCCAGCTGGGAGACACACCAAACATGTGGAAGAAAGTGCTCTGGTCAGATGAAACCAAAATCTAACTTTTTAGCAACAATGCCAAACGATATGTTTGGCGTAAAGGCAACACAGCTCATCACCCTGAACACCCCATCCCCACTGTCAATCATGGTGGTGGCAGCATCATGGTTTGGGCCTGCTTTTCTTCAGCAGGGACAGGGAAGATGGTTAAAATTGATGGGAAGATGGATGGAGCCAAATACAGGACCATTCTTGAAGAAAACCTGTTGGAGTCTGCAAAAGATCTGAGATTGGGACAGAGATATGTCTTCCAACAAGACAATGATCCCAAACAAAGAAAAATCTACAATGGAATCGTTCAAAAATAAACGTATCCAGATGTTAAAATGGCCAAGTCAAAGTCCAGACCTGAATCCAATCGAGAATCTGTGGAAAGAGCTGAAAACTGCTGTTCACCGACGATCTCCATAAAACCTCACTGAGCTCTAGCTGTTTGCCAAGGAAGAATGGGCAAGAATTTCAGTCTCTCGATGTACAAAACTGATAAAGACAAACCACAAGCGACTTGCAGCTGTAATCACAGCAAGAGGTGGCGCAGCAAAGTATTACATTAAAGAGGCTGAATAATATTGCACACCCCACTTTACAGTTTTTGAATTTCCCAAAAAATTTAAAATAACCAATAAATTTCGTTGAACTTCACAATTGTGTCCCACTTGTTGATTCTTCACCAAAAATTTACATTTGGTATCTTTGTTTTGAAGCATGATATGTGGGAAAAGGATGAAAAGTTCCAGGGAGCCGAATACTTTCGCAAGGCACTGTAACTCTACATTCTCCTCCCCATGATTGGTGTATTATAGACAAACTTTGTAATGTAATCTTTATTTTTATATATAACGCTAATGTATTCCCTATCAGTATGTCTTTTGGAGTGTGGGAGGAAACCCACGCAACACGGGGAGAACATACAAACGTCTTGCGGATGTTGTCGTCGGTGGGATTTGAACCCAGGACTCCAGCGCTACGGTGCTAACCACTGAGCCACCATGCTTCCCTGAAGTAATCCCCGACACGTGTTCTTAGGACTGTTGGCTTCTTGGAGTCAGATTTGTTTTTCCTTAAACACACAACTAAGTCGCTCGACAAATGTGCAAAATGCTCGTTCGTTAGGTGAAATTAATTTTTAAGTTTCTAAAAATTCCTCGTTCTCAGCAGCATATCATCCTCTTTAACTGTACATGTGCTGCTGAGAACACTGATATTCTATGTACACAGACAGGTACCATTCCCACGACTCATCTGTTCCTACTTTTTATCTGTTCCTCTCTTTCAGCGATCTGTCTTATATTAAGATTTTTAATGTCGGAAGCAGATATCTGGTGAACAGAGTCCAGGATCACATTCAGAGCCGAACCGTTTACTACTTGATGAATATCCACGTGACCCCTCGCTCCATCTACTTATCCCGGCATGGGGAAAGTGATCTCAACCTCATGGGCAGGATTGGAGGAGACTCCGGGCTTTCAGCTCGAGGAAAGCAGGTAACAAATGTCCTGCACTCAGCAATCTGCCCATAGAAGACTGGGATGTGCACGTCTCCAGATCCTAATATAAGGGGGATTGTCTCCCAACTTTCCAGTGGGCCTTAACGGTGCATACATCATCCTATTCACCAGCAAACTCAGAACATTGCAATGGGTCCCTCAAACAATAGGTTGCATCAAATATGCATTGTGTAAATGCATTGCCCTTTGGGAACTAGGATCACCAGAAGTGTGACTCACTTTTTATTTTGTTTCATCACCATTTCTTCCAGTACGCTCATGCACTGGGCAACTTTGTAAAATCACAGAACATTTCAGACCTGAAAGTATGGACCAGTCACATGAAGCGCACCATCCAGACAGCAGAAGCTCTGAACGTCCCTTATGAGCAGTGGAAGGCCCTGAATGAGATTGATGCAGTAAGTCCACCACATTGTCCATTGTATATGTAACCTATCTGCAGACCTCATAGCCACCATATGGGTGCACATAATAGATAAATGCTTTGCATTTTTTTACGTCAAGTCCCATTAGTTGGAGCTGCAGTTTGTGCTCCAGAGCTGCTCTTCCGACTGTGACTTTAGACATGAATTCAACACAGAAGCTACAGAAAACTGGCTTTGGTAAAACAAGAAGTACACAAGTATGCAATGTAGCTCATGCAAACACAGGTCCAACAATACATTTACATGGCCAGTCTGTTCCTCCATTACTGAGAAATCAATATTTAAATGAGGCTGAAGAGCTATGGTATATCTCAAGCCTCTTTCACTCATAGTAACAGTTACCAAGGCCGAAAAAAGACATTTGTCCATCCAGTTCAGACTATTTAGAATATGGTAATGTTTTAATGGCATTTTTGGGAAACAACTGAAAGGAGGCTGCACTGACAATCCTTAGCGTTAACTCCACTTTCTCTAGTAAAGGTCTTTTAGTATGTCAAGTTTAGGAGATATGGGGAGTAATGTTCGTGATCTTATCTTCTCTTCTCGAATTCAGGAATTTAAAATGTTCACGCCTGTCATCCCAGCTCAACTATTCACATGTATAAAAGGTCTATAGTCTGGAGCCCACTTACAAAATTAAAACAGGATTTTTGGTTGCTTACCGTAAAATCTGTTTCTCTGAGCCTTCATTGGGGAACACAGGAACCATGGGGTGTATGCTGCTGTCAATAGGAGGCTGATACTATGCACATAAAGTTAGCTCCTCCTCTGCAGTATACACCCCACTGACTGGCACTAAATTCATCAGTTAGGCTAGTTTCACACTAGCGTTTTGAGGCACAGCGGACGCTCGCTGTGAAGCTCTGCCCCCTGTCGTGCCTCCTCCAATCAGCTCTGCCTATGGCGCATAACGCTGCATGCGACCTGCGTACCCTATCTTTAGCATTGGGTACGCAGGCCATGCGCAGGTATGCTTTTGTCGGCGCGTGCGTCCTTTTGACGGTGCGCCGACCTGCGCCAAACGCATTGTGTTGCATTTTGGTGCAGCCGGCAAACGCATGCCTGCGTACCCAATGCTAAAGATAGGGTACGTATGCAGCATCATGCGCCAATAGGCGGAGCTGACCGGAGGAGGCACGGCAGGGGGCGGAGCTTCGCGGCGAGCGGCCGCTGTGCCTCAAAACGATAGTGTGAAACTAGTCTTAGTGAGAAAGCAGTAGGAGAAGAAACTAGATAGAAAGGAACAAACAGACGACTCAAACTGTAACAATAGCATACAGAAGAAAGAACAAGAGTTGTTAAACATGGAAGGGTGCTGTGTCCCCCAATGAAGGCTCCGAGAAACAGATTTTACAGTAAGCAACCAAAAATCCTGTTTTCTCTATCACTTCATTGGGGGACACAGGAACCATGGGACGTCCCAAAGCAGTCCCTGGGGAGGGAAACAGCAGAAAACTCCATTCAGGTTGGAGAACTCACCACTGCCACCTGCATGATCCTTCTGCCTAGGCTGGCGTCTGCCGACGCGTAGGTATGGACCTTATAAAATTTGGCAAACGTGTGAATGGAAGACCAGGTTGCCGCTATGGAAAGTTGTAGGGCAGATGCCCCATGGTGTACTGCCCAGTAGGCACCTATTGCCCTGGTAGAGTGAGCCATAATCCCAGGGGGAGGCACTCTGTTCTTGACCTGGTAAGCCTCCGAAATTGCAACTCTGATCCAAGGAGCAATCGTAGCTTTGGAGGCCGGCAGGCCTCTTCGCGCACCATCTGGAATGGCGAATAGAAGGTCAGTCTTCCTAAGAGGGCGGTCCTAGCCAGATAGATCCTCACCGATCTGACCAGGTCTAACCTGTTCAGTGAACGCTCCAGAGAATGAGCCGGACAAATGGAAGGGAAGACAATATCCTAATTCAAGCGAAAGGTGGACACCATCTTTGGAAGGAAAGAAGGTGGAGGCCGCAAAACCACCGGGGGGCGACAGGAAAGAGCCGTCAACTCCGAGACACCTAATGGAGGTGATGGCCACAAGAAACGCCACCTTCCAGGACAGAACGGACAGGGAGACCTCTCTGAGAGGTTCAAAGGGAGAACCCCCACAGGGTCTCCAGAGCAAGATTGAAGTTCCAGGGGTCCACGGGAGTCCTGTACGGAGGAGCCGCATGCGCTACTCATTGAATAAATGTTCTGACCTGAGAGCGGGAAGTTAAGGACTTCTGGAAAAGAATGGAAAGGACTGATACCCGACCCTTTAGAGAACTGATGGCAAGGCCAGCGTCAAGTCTTGCCTGGAGAAAGGCCAAAATGGAAGGGAGAGACAAGGACATTGGCGGGATGTCATTAGACTCGCACCAGCTGAAATAGGCTTTCCAGGTCCGATAATAGACCCTGGAAGACAACGGCTTCCTAGCCTGTATCACCCGATCAGAAAATCCAGACGCTCTCAGAACCGTGGTTTCAACAGCCACACCGTTAAATTGAGCGACCGAGGACTCTGGTGGCAGATCGGTCTGTGGGACAGAAGATCCGGCCTGTCTAGGAGCCTGCAGGGGGCGTCCACGAGAAGATTGACGATTTCTGCAAACCAGGACCTTCTGGGCCAATCCGGTGCGATCAGAATGACTGGCACTCCCTCTGCTTTGATCTTCAACAGCTTGCGCAGAAGGGGAGGAAACAGGGAAGCACGAACTGCAACCAGGGAATGGCCAGAGCATCTGCGCCCACCGCGAGAGGATCGCAGGACCTGGAGATGAACCGTGGAACCTTCCTGTTCAGCAGGGACACCATGAGGTCCACGACTGGAGTTCCCCATCGAAGGCAAATCTGATGGAAGACCTCCTGATACAGGGACCACTCTCCTGCCGCGAGACCCTCGCAGCTGAGAAAATCGGTGGCCCAGTTGTCCACGCTGTGAATATGCACTTCGGATATCGCCGGAACAGTCGCCTCTGCCCAGAGAAGAATCTTGGATACCTTGGCCATCGCCAAGGACTCAGTCCCTCCCTGGTGATTGACATGCCACTGCCGTGGCATTGTCCATTTGAATTCTGACTGGCAGACCCCTGAGAAGTCTCTCCCTGTGACGGAGGGACAGAAGGATGGCCCTCATCTTGAGGATGTTGATCAGGCAGAGAAGACTCCTGTGCCGACCAACGTCTTGCACCATCAGGTGGCGAAAAACCGCACCCCAGCCTAGAAGGCTGGCGTCCGTCGTCACCACCTGTCAATGGACAGGAAGGAAGGACCGGCCCTGGAGGATGAGAGGGGATGACAGCCTCCAGTTGAGAAACCGTTTGCCTCGGGAAGAGAGACGAATCGGGCGATCCAGAAACAGGACAGACCTGTCCCACTGCGAAAGGATGGCCTTGGTGAAGTGGTCTTGAGTGTAATTGTGCAAAAAGGATCGCTTCTGACGCTGCCACCATTCTCCCCAGGACCTTCATTGCTGAACGGAAGGAAGCCGAGGGCCTTGCAGAGAGTGAACTCCCTGCTGGAGGATTGCTCTCTTCTCCTCGGGAAGAAAAACCCTCGTCTGACGAGTGTCGAACAACATGCCTAAGAAAATGAGGCGCTGAGTCGGAACAAGGCAGGACTTTGTTCTGTTGACCAGCCACCCGAAATGGGACAGGGAGTCAAGGACGATGGTCAGACTCTCCTGGGCCTGAGAGAGTGACTGAGCCTTGATGAGGAGGTCGAGGTATGGAATGAGCACTAGGCCCTTCAAAATGGCCATCAATGCCGCCATGACTTTCGTGAAAACCCTAGGAGCGGTCGCGAGTCTGAACCGCAGGGCGACAAACTGGAAATGGTCCTGCTCTACCGCAAAACGCAGGAACCTCTGATGTGCTGGGAAAATCGGAACATGGAGGTAGGCGTCTTGGATGTCTATGGAGCACAGGAATTCCTGTGCTTCCATGGAAGCAATTACTGAACAGAGGGACTCCATCCTGAAATGTCGTAGGCGGACCCTTCTGTTAAGTAACTTCAGATCCAGGATGGGCCGAACTGCGCCGCCCATCTTCGGCACTACAAGCAGGTTTGAATAAAAACCTGTGAAGCATTCCCATTCTGGGACAGTAATGATAACCCCCGAACTGAGAAGGGAGGTGATGGACGCAAAGAAACCCGGAACCAGGGCAGGATCTCTTGGAGGACGGGATTCGAAGAATTGATCCTGTGTCCCCCCAATGAAGCGATAAAGAAATTACTTTAACAAATCAAGAAGTCTAAAAAGCACCCACTTCCCTCAGATGAATGAACATGTAGCCATAGTTAAAGTGAACCTGTCACGCAGTACAATCTGTAGACAGCGTGGTATAGAGGAGAGTCTGAGCAGAATGCTATAAAGGATTGTTGGAAAAGATACAGTAGAACGTGTGCTTTACTGATTGAAATCTTTGGTGTTCGTATACATAGGAGTCCAGTGGGCGGTCCTTCTGAGGCTAAGTTCAAAATTGTGTTTGGGCGCTCTGCGTAGACACGTGAAAACGACGCACGCGGACGCATCCGCATACAACGCATGTCCCTGCGTACCGAATGTTAAAGATAGGTACGCAGGATGCATGCCCTTCTATGCGGATATGAAGGTAAGAAGTACGCAGCCCTACGCAGAGCACCCAAATGCAAGTGTGAACTTAGCCTGAGTGAGTAACATGCAGTCATACAGGGAAGACAATCAGAGTAAGACTGACCACTGGATCCATGCATAAAAACCAAGGATTTGAATGAATAGAATGTAAGATATACTGACACATTAATCACAAAAATGCATATCAATCTGATCAGCTCCTCCTGCTCTATAACACCCTGCCTGCAGACCAGATACCATATTAAACATGACAGATTCCGTTTAAGAGCGATAATCATAAAGTCCTTTATCACATCCACATAAAACACAAAGTGCTATTATTAAGAGGATAGCACAGAAGTTATAGAATATGCAGTTTGTAATAAGAATGGAGATTAGGCTATCCTACTATACTTAACATTTAACAAAGCTATTGAGATTTTCCAGGAAGTGGATATATTCTTGATGTTCCAAAGCAGTGCTGAGTTCTAATCAGCTCATCAGCAAAAGTGTTGTCTATCCCACTATCAGACAAGAAATCCATCAGATGATCATACAAAGCCCAATCTAGAGAATCAGTGGTCAGTGTATGGCTCTGTGCCCACGTTGTGTTTTTGATGCGTTTTTCGGGGTCAAACCGCATCAAAAACGCTTAAAAGAAGCATCCCATTCATTTGAATCCATTTTGGCCTTTTTGTGCCAATTGATGCGTTTTTTACCGCTAAGGCTATGTGCCCACGTAGCGTTTTTCAAGCGTTTTTTTCCCGAGCAGAAACGCATGCCCTTGCCAGGGAAAACGCATGCGCTTTTTGACATGCGTTTTTGATGCAACTGTCAAGCGTTTGGCATGTTTTCCTATGCGTTTTAGCAATTACAGTGTATGTATGCGGAATCGCGTGCGATTCCGCACAATTAATGAACATGCTGCGTTTTTTTCCGCTAAGCGTTTCCACAGCGGAAAAAACGCACCATTAGCACAACATGTGCGTTTTCCATTCTGTTACATTAGATGCTTTTCTTAAGCGTTTCCGCAGCAGAAACGCTTGTCTAAAAGCGCTGCGGAAACGCTTAAACGCAACGTGGGCACACAGCCTAAGGAAACGCTTCGTGGGCACACAGCCTAAGGAAACGCTTAGCGGTAAAAAAAAAAAACTCAGCATGTTCATTAGTTTCCGCTTAGGTCCGCGTTTTTGGCTATTTCCTATAGTCCAAAAGACGCGCGGAAAAAAAAAAACGCATCAAAAACACACTTTTTGCGCAAAAATCGCTGGAAAAAAAACACGGTTTCTGGGAAGGAGACCTGTTTCCTGAGCGTTTAAAAACGCTACTGTGGGCACACAGCCTATAGCTGTTTTCTTTCCAGTCTGTATTTCCAGTAGGTTGGAAACTAACTTCTCGGATAGTGAAGATGTCACTTTGACAGTCCAGCACCAGGGTCTGGTTGCTTTTCTAGTTTTGTGACTTCTACAACAAAGTTAGGAGTGGAAACGAGATCAGGCTCTTCGCCTCCCTTCTGTCCTTCTTGTGGTTCCTCGTCATAAGACGGTGGAATGCTGTTATTTGTATTGACTGTGACCTTCTCTCCAGAGACTTTTTTGGTCAGTTTAGCTTCTGTGCCATTCACTTCTAATTCCCACCCACCAGACATCTTGGGAAGATTTTTATGTTTCAGGATTTTCTTCTCTTCTTTGATTTTATCATTCAGAAACCAGTTCTATTCCCCACCCAGTCCTGCTGGCTCCTCCTGTTTGACTGATGACTCCTTTGCCTGAAGTCACAAAGCTTAAGGCCCCTTTACATTTAGCGATGCACCAGCGATCCCGACCACGATACGACCCGGTCAGGATCGCTGGTGCATTGCTAAATGGTCGGTAGTGAGCTGTCACACAGGCAGATCTCACAGCGATGCAGCAGCGATACAGCGATCGTTACTTACCTTTCAGACGCGGCGATCCTGACTTCCTCCTGTCCGCGTCGCTCGTCGGCGCCAGCAGGAAGTGCCCGATGAGAAATGGAGCTGCACGATCTCGCGCGATCAACGACAGACTGCGGGGGAGCCGGTCGGAGGTAAGTATCACACCTGGCGAGATCGCTGCCGCGTCACCAAATCGGTGATGCTTTAGCGATATTGCTAGCGATACCGCTATGTGTAAAACCCACTATAGAGGCAGTCAATGACAGTAGCTTCAGATCTACCATAGCTCTTCAGACTCATTTGCATATCAATTTAAATGCAGATTTCTCAGTAACGGAGAAACTAACTGGCCCATGTAAAGGTATTGCTGGACTTGTCTGTGAAATCCTGCTTTAAGCTTCCCATGCATTTCAATGAAGTGCATAGCCAGAATATTACTACGTTAGAGCCTTGTAGGGTTAAATCTAATATTCAAATGAAATTTAAAGTTTTCTAAATAGTTCGTAAATTTAGTGCAGAATTTGCTCCAGTCAGTGAAACCTTTTTTTTCCAGGGCGTATGTGAGGAGATGACGTATGAAGAAATTCAGGAACATTTTCCTGAAGAGTTTGCACTAAGAGACCAGGACAAATATCGTTACAGATACCCCAAGGGGGAGGTGAGTGAGGAGTCATCGGACATTTGCGCTACAGGTAGAGAAATCTAAATGTAGATCCTTACTAAAATTAAAAAAATAATCTTCTGCTCGTGCTCATCGTTTTGGCTGTATTTAGTACCGGTGTCATACAGGACACTTTGATTTTCGTTTTGCTGGCCTTACAGTAACCGTTGTGGGCATCGTTGAAGTCATAGGACTGACTGCTCCTGCTAACTGTTGTGTTTGGTAATGATTGTGAACTCTGTGTCCATTTCTATCCAGTCCTACGAAGACTTGGTGCAGAGACTGGAACCCGTTATCATGGAGCTGGAGCGGCAGGAGAATGTGCTGGTGATCTGTCATCAGGCCGTCATGCGCTGTTTGCTGGCGTATTTTCTGGACAAAAGTGCAGGTAACTGATTATACTTTCCAGCTTTCAAAAAGTACCATGGCCGTTTCTCATCTTACATAGTGACATAGTTAGGACGACTGAAAATACACATGTCCATCAAGTTCAACTGAAGGATGGAAGAGGATAAAGGGAATGGACTATAGGTAGATCCATGATGCATGATCTGGTCTGCTCTATAGAGCAAGTTTTTGCCTCCTGATCCCAAGTATCGATCAACCACATCAACAATTGGAACAAAAATTTTACATATGTACATCAGTATTTATCTTCTCTGAAAAAGAATCCAATCCCTTTTTGAAACCCATTGACTGTTCTCACTGTGATCAGCTCCTGTGGTTTTTGTGTTCATATAACCTCCGCCCTTACAGTAAAAAAAACAGCTCCCCGGGTCGTCTGTTCATATAAATCACCTTCCCTTACTGTAAAGAACCAGCTCCTGTGATTGTCTGTTCATATAATCACTGCTCTTACAGTAAAGAAACCGCTCCTGAGGTTGACTAATCCACAGATTAATAGTTCTAATGGTAAAGAAGCCTTGTTTCCTCTGGAGAGTGAACCTTTCTTAATCTGGGCAGAAACAGCTTTGACCATACTTTTTGTATGGACCACTTATGTATTTGTACAAAGTTTTTTTTAGGGTTAAAAAAGTGGTCTTTTTTTCACAATCAAGATCCTTATTTTTTTATTTTTTTTTGACTCTTCTGTACCTTTTCTATCTCTAGGACATCCTCTCTATGTACTCGGGCCTAGACCAGCACTGTATATTTCAGATAAGGCGGCACTGACACTTTGTAACATACAATAGTAGTATTCCATCCCTGTCCCATGCCTCATACATGTTATCCTGCTGGTTATAGAAACAGCTGATTACATAAACAGGATGCAAAGTCAGTCTATGATCTACAACTACACCCAGATCCTTCTCTACAAGTGACTCTCTTAGTTTTACTTCCCCCCCCCCCCCCCCCGAGAACATTTGTACCCATGTGCATAATTTTCCATTTATTTTTTCACTGACTGGATCTGCTTGTGAAATGAAGCAGGAAGCAAAATGCAATACTTGCCTGCATATAATAAGACATAAAGAAGGAAAAGGCTCAACTCTGCTTTATTGAACAATAACTTATCTGTTTTTTTCCCAGAAGAACTGCCATATCTGAAATGCCCTCTTCACACAGTGCTGAAACTGACCCCCGTAGCGTATGGTGAGTCCTCCTTACATATAAGAACTGAAGGGAGGGTTAGAAAATAAACCCTATTTCCAGTCCTCCTAGACAGTTTTCAATGTTCCCAGTGAGGTTATTTTTCATATACAGTCATGGCCAAAAGTATTGACACCCCCTGCAATTCTGTCAGATAATACTCCGTTTCTTCCTGAAAATGATTGCAAACACAAATTCTTTGGTATTATTATCTTCATTTAATTTGTCTTAAATGAAAAAACACAAAAAGTGTGCAAGTGTGATTTAGTTATTGCCAACACCTGTTAGGTGCCACAGGTAAGTTACAGGTGCTGTTAATTACACAAATTAAAGAAGCATCACATGATTTTTCGAACAGTGCCAATACTTTTGTCCACCCTCTTTGTTATGTTTGGTGTGGAATTATATCCAATTTGGCTTTAGGACAATTCTTTTTGTGTTTTTTCATTTAAGACAAATTAAATGAAGATAATAATACCAAAGAATTTGTGTTTGCAATCATTTTCAGGAAGAAACTGAATATTATCTGACAGAATTGCAGGGGTGTCAATACTTTTGGCCATGACTGTACATTACTCATTTATTATATCTAGAGCTATACTTTGGTCTCGATTACATTTTTGGCAAGGTTAGTAGTAATTCAATTTTTTTTTTTTTTCTGTTTTTGTCCATTCTATACTACAATGAAAAGGAGTTTTTCTTACTAAACAAAGTTCTGCAAAGTCCTGTAACTAAGCGAATCCTAAGGGCTGGTGCAGACAAGTGGATTTTCGGTTCGAGTGTGATCTGATAAAACACTGGATCGCACTTGGACCAATGTTATTCTGTGAGGCCATGCACATATTCAAGATTTTTTTCTTAAAAAAAAAAAATATTATATAATATATATATTCACAGCATACTCCATTTGCATCAGATATTCAGATCGTACTTGGCCATGCAAGACGAGTACATAAAAGAAAATAAATAATAATAAAAAAAAAAAAAAAAAAAATCGGACTGCACTCAGATGATATGAGTGCAGTCCAATTTTCACAGACTGACAGAAGGAGAAATTTTTTCCCCCCATTTAAGAAAATGGGATCAGTTTGATCAGGGTGTGATTAGCATAATCGGCCCAATTCTCTCGGATGATAGAAAATACCTGGTGTGACCCTAGCCTTACAGTGTTCATTATGCATGCTGTCAGGATTCTGCTGGGCTTGTAGACTCGAGCAGTCATATGCAAGTCACATATCTGCTGTCACTAGCTTCTCTTCTTGCTTCTCTCAATGTTTCATTGAAGGAAAAGAAGTTAGTTAGCCTGTCACTAACTACGCGTGGAAGCAGAGCAAAATTCTGACAGTTAGAATTCGCCAAATTCATATTTGGTCTGAAAAAACCCTTGAAGTAAGGTGCAGATGCTGTAAAGGGAGGAGATGCAGAGTCTAACTTTTTCTATCCATTTGATCTGTCATTACATGACTATTAAAAGAGGTTGTCCAGGATTGTGGATAAAGTCTGTGATTACTTTGACTGCAGACTTGCATATCCTCACAACGTGCATGATGTAATGATGCTCCGGTTGGATAACGGGGAACTGAGACCGTTTGTGCAATTACAGAGCGAGTTTCAGTTGCCGGATTCTGAATGGTACCACTACTGTCAGGTACGGCATGCCATTACGGCTCAAAAACTTTCCAGAAACCTGCAGATACAATCTGACATAGTGTTGGACTATATATGTGGTGGTGCTGGACTTACGAAAGGGGTCATTTCTAACACCTACAAAGATATATTGCATACACATTTAATGGGGTTCCCACTTAAAGCAAGATCCAAATGGGAGGGAGAGATTGGGGTGATGACTGACGAGGTATGGGACAGCGTCCTAGAATATGTCCCCAAACTCGCTATGAGTGAACCAGCTAGGTTGTCCCATCTTTATGTGATCCATCGTGTGAACCGCTCCCCCCTTCTGATGTTTAAAATGGGGCTGAGGGACAACTGACTGTCCAAGATGTGGGGGGTCTGATGCGGACTTGTCCTAGGCGTTCCGTGTTCTGGGTTAATGTCATTAACAGAATAGAAGGGGCTTACGGATGTGGTATACCCAAAAACCCACTGGTCTGCATACTGGGATATATGGAGGAAATTGAAATAGTTAATAGTGCAAAGCTTGCTATAGCCAGACTAGTATATGTAGCAAGGAAGCTGATTGCGAGGAACTAGATCAGGAAAGAACCACCTTCTGGGAGAGAGTTTGTGAAACAGGTGACTTGTATCATTCAGCTGGAGGAAAGGATATATGCTAAAAGGCAATTCTAAAACCTATGAGACGTGGAATCCCTGGTTACAATACGGTACAGTTAACTGATGGGAATGTGCTATGTTTTACAATGCTGGTGTTGTGGATAAACCATTAATACCCAAACATAGGAACATTTCTGTTTTGTATGGTTTGATTGACAATATGGGTAAAGAGGATGACTAATAGTAAATTACGGTGTAAGAGAAATCATATGGAGAAAAGGGGGGGAATAGGGATGTTCAATTTGTAAATCTATTGTTTATGGAAGATTTACGGTATATTCTGTGTTTTGAATTCTGACTAATAAAAATCTATTTGATCAAAAAAAAAAAAATGATGCTCCGGTGTTAGGAACGGGTGGTCATGTGACTGCAGGCATACGATTTGCAGGCTTCCAGCCATATTCCGACTAGATGTGTACAGCATCACTCAATTAACTTGCATCTGTCTAGGTGGCATGTGACAGCATGTATGCAAATTGCCTGACTCTTGTGAATCATCACTGCATACTGCCAGGATTCTCAGTCTGCAGGCACATAAAGGGCTTGTGGGATCAAGTCTGCAGTCGCTAAAGGCCCCCCTCACACTAAGCGAGATCGCTAGCAATATCGCTAAAGCATCACCGATTTTGTGACGCAGCAGCGATATTGCTAGCGATATGGCTATGTGTGATACTTACCTCCGACCGGCTCCCCCGCTGATTATCGCTCATCGCGCGAGAACGTCCTGGACCGTTTCTCGGCGGCGGCTTCCTGCTGGCACCAACAAGCGACGCGTGGACGCAGGAGGAAGAAGACCTCATCGCTGCGTTTGACAGGTAAGTAACGACCGCTGCTGCGTCGCTGCATCGCTAGTGAGATCTGCCTGTTTGGCAGCTCACTAGCGACCATTTAGCGATGCACCAGCGATCCTGAACGGGTCATATCGTTGTCGTATCGCTGGTGCATCGCTAAATGTAACGGGACCTTAAGTCTACTTTCCCATAGGGTATGTATCGCTACCCAATAACTCCATTTTTTTTCTCCGGTTGAGATATTAAACTTCGCTTACATTTTTTAAAAGACGTGTAGATTGCCGATGGTATTCTCTATAGAAAGTGTGATGGCAAAGGCTAACATGTAACATCTCTTCCTATAGGTTGTAAAGTAGAGTCAATTTACCTGAATGTTGAAGCTGTAAATACACATAGGGAGAAGCCATTGGTAAGTAGCAAAATACGTGACTGTGCCATGGAAAGATTGTCTGGTTTCAATAATCTTAAAAGGAATTTGGAGATAAATGGGGAGTTTGGGCACCAGTGACCGATAAAGTGCCAGAAAAGCCACCAATTCAACTAGAAAATGAGTGGGACACCTTGTAACTTGCTTAAAAGAAAAAAATTCTTACTCGCCCTTAATATGATTTTTTGTAACCCAAGAAAGCACCATGAGAGGGGGATCCGACCATCAAGGACCAGGGAACCTACAGGCTAAAAAGGGCAGCACTTCTATATCGCATCAGTTTGATTACAGACCACAAGAGGACCACGAATGGTTATTACAACAAAAACAGCCATACCAACCCCACATGACACAAACTTAAAACGTGAAGTCCTAAGACTAGTGAAAGAAGTGCTCATCCACACATGATGGGAGGAAATATAAGGGTGTAGTCACGGGTTCCAAAAATCCAGTTACCTGTAAGTAACTAAGACGTTATTGATCACTCATGACAGTACAAGAGAATTGCAAAGAAATAAACTCTGGGAAGGACCACAGCCTGGAGCATCCTTCTCCCAAAGGTGAGGTCAGAAGAGGAACCCATATCCAGTCTATGATTATGGACAGTGGAGGGAGAAAACCATGATGCCGCCTTGCTTGATTGAGTAATCCGATATCTCTGCCCAGGAGGTTTCCTTGGCCCATGTGGAGTGAGCCTTAAAACCTTCTTGAACTGCTTTGCCACTTGCTGGAGTTAGCTAAAGAAATGGCCTCCCTAAGGCTGGGTTCACATTGCATTTGTGGGCAGCATTTAATGCATCCGTTACATAGCGTTAATGCTGCTATGTAACGGATGCGTTAACGCACCCATAGACTAACGCATCGCCAACGCATGTCGTAATCGGCATGCATTCGCGATGTGCAGTCATTCTGTGACGGACCCTCGGACGTGGTCTGCAGCGTTCGCGGGTCTGTCACTGCTAGTGCAGATAGGGAAGCTGCGCTAGCGTGATCAGTAAACGCGATCACAAAATGACAATAGCGTTAATGCAGCCCGTCAACGCTATGCGTTGAACGGACTGCATTAACACAATGTGACCCTAGCCTAATCCACCTAGCTATTGTGTGATTTGAGGATCACAGCTGACTTTCTTTAAGGTAAAACATTGTTTTGGTGAGGCAAAACATTTCCCTGCCTGTTTTTAAGCAATCAGTTGTGATCCCCTGCTATAATGTCTGTATACTATTTTGCTTCCCCTCCACTGCCCAGGAGATTTTGATATGATCAGACCATGTCCCTGCAGTCAAACACAGCCATTACACAGTACAGGGCAGGGGCACATTTATAAAGATTCTCAGTACAAGAACATTATTTTCAATCACATCCAATTGTGGACCTTATTTTTATTCCAAGATCTAATGTAAAAAATGAACTTTTGTTAGTGGGAAAACCCATTAAAAACTTTCTCCACGTTCTAGCGCATATTCTGGTTGTGACTGCATTCCTACTCTGAGGTAGGGTGGAAACCAGATTACGAGAAAAACCTCCCTTTCTCTTAATAGAGCCCTCTTGAATTCCACACTGTCAAATGCAGGTTGGCTACTTGTGGATAGTGCACAGACCCATGTGAAAGGAGATTCGAAATCTCTGGAAGTACCCATGGGTCGGAAACAGACATTATTATTATTGCGCCATTTATTCCGTGGCGCTTTACATTATCCTTAGCCATGAGAACCATGGTCTTTTGGGCCAAAAGGGAGCAGTAACACAATCCTTATTCTGTCCTCTTATAACTAATGGGATTAGGGCTACTGGTGGAAAGGCATATACAAAGTTTAAATTCCGCAGAATCAGAAAAGCGTCTATGACTTGGGTACCTTCCCTGAGATTCGGGGAACAGAATGTTTTCACCTTTCGATTTTAGCTTTTTTGTAAAAAGGTCTGTGTCCAGGAGGCCCCACATCTGTATTATCTGGTCAAAGATGGCCTGCTTTAGCTCCCATTCCACCTGTTTTAGTACATTGTGGCTTAGGGATTCTACCTTGATGTTTTTCTTTTTATGGGAAAAGCTATCAGAGAAAGGAGATGACACTCTGCTGACCCTGTAGGGATACAAGGAGTTTCCTACTGCATGGTGTACTGCCAGTAGTTCTTTTGAATTTGATCAAAGTGCTCTGCCAGTCCAGATTCCCTGGACTACAACATACTCTAGATGAGCTCCCCACCCCCTGGGGCTTGCATCTGTGGTGACTACCTGTGTAACATCAATTATCCTGGGGACCCCCCTGCACTTTCTTTATGGATAGTGTCAACCCACCTTCCAAGTGCCCCCTAAGGTAGATCTCGTTTTATAGAACATCCCATTGTAGACCGTGGAATGGAAGTTGGCCCACAGGACTGCCGGAATGCACGAGGCTAAAGTATCTAGGAGGGACATTGCATTCCTAAAGGAACATGGAAGGGACTTCCACAGCTCGATACTTCATTCTGAATGTTTTCTATCTTGCCAGCTGGGAAATGACATTCCTGCACCTCCGAGCTCAATATGAGCCTTAGAAATTCTTGTACTTTTCGGGGCTCTAATCTTGACGTTTTTAGAGCTAGCTTAAGTTCCTTAGGGTTGACATTACCACTTCTAGCCGACTTGCACAATGGTGGATTGAAATGCCCACCACTAGAAAGTCATCCAGATACCGAACAATCCACACATCCGTCTCTCGGCGATGAGCCATCACCTCTGCAATCACCATTGTGAAGACACGAGGGGCTCTAGCTAAACTAAATTGAAGGGCTGTGAATTGAAAGTTCTGGACTACTCCCCCAATGGCTGTTGCTGCCCATCCTGAGGTATTTTTGGTGTTTCATGTGTACTGGCACATGATAGTAAGCATGTTTCAAAGCCAAGACTGCCATGAAACAAACAGGGAAGATAATTTTTATTGTTGACCTTATGGATTCCATTTTAATTGACTCAAGAATTTGTTCAAGCCCTGAATTATCAGTCATGAAGGAACCGTCCGTTTTTTTCTTATTAGAAAGAGAGGTGAGAACCCCCCTTTCCGATAAGGGGATTTCCAGGATGATGGACTTCTGAACCAGATACAAGATTTCTGCCTCTAGGGCCAACTGCTCACTTGATGAGGGCAGGGGGAGGGAGTCAAAACAAATCTCCCTTGCGGGACTGACTGGAATTCTAACTTCGACACAGTTTCTTTACCTTGACGCTAGTCGTACAGAGTCTGCGTAAGCATCTGATAAGAAAGCTGCTGCTCCCACATAAGCAGAAAAGTGGCCAAAATATTGTTACTTGCGACCTTGTGCTCTTAACTGTGCTTCCAGGTGATCTAGCCAGATCATTAAGGATCTAACAGTTGTAAGGTAGCGCTTATTGTTAGTGTTGGGGAACACTCACTTGGCAGCGGATTCACGGCACACAGGAACACTTTCCATTTAAACAGTCTGTGGTTTATTATACAGCATAAACCATAAAACGCAACAGTCTTACATCAGACAGGTCAGTGTTCGTATAAGGGCTCCGCTCTCTGACTTGTGGCCACACAGGCTGTGCCATGTCCAGTAAACAGGCTCTATAGCCTCAACACGGTTATTTCCCCCTGTCTGGGGTTACCTCTTAGGAGCTCCTGCTCCTAAGAGGTAACCTCCATAGTCTGAACCCAGTGTCTTTCTAACCTCTATCAGTATCACTTATGTTTGTCAGGGAAGCTGCCGAACTGGGATCAGCATCCCAGACAATGCCTTGCTCACTAGGCCGCCTAACAGTTTCAGGTCCTCAGCCGGGCAGTAGCTTCCCAATGCAGAGCAGTCACTGACTCTGGAAACACGGCCTCTCTGTGTGCTGTTCAGGACTTCTGTCCCTTCATGTTAACATTTATCTAATGGATTGAGAGAATTTCTCGAGATTAATGATAATGGAGAAGTTTCTGATGAGACTCTGTGGTTATCGCACAAAGCCTTCATGAGAGGTTTATGTATAAAACTAGCTTCAAGGTAAAAAAAAGCGTAGAGAGGGTGAAGTGCGGTCAGTCTTAAACCAGATAAATATTCTAGAAGAAAAACAAAAACAAGACCCCTTCAATTAGCAATGATCTATTGAAGAGTAGAAATGAGCTATGGAAGCTCTTATTAAAATATGAACATAATCTAAAGCGAGTTAAAGCAAAATATTACGCCATGGGAGATAGAGCACGTTCACTGCTTGCCCGTAGAGTGAAGAAATTGACAGCTAAGGCCTCTTTCACACTTCAGTTTTTTGCATCAGTTATAATCCGCCAAAAAGGCGGACAAGCGGATCCGTTCTCAACTGATGTGAACGGATGGCACAGGATCCGTTTTCAGACGGATCCTGAAAATGAAGAAATTTAAAGGAATCGCTGGCCGAGAAGGAGAGGGAGAGGGAGAGAGAGAGAGAGAGAGAGAATTTTTTTTTTTTTTTGTCCGGCACCCAGAAAGAAATTCGGGTTAAATCAGTGTTTGCAGGATCCGCCAGAGAAAAAAACGTTACCAGCTCCGTTTTGAAATTTTTGAGGATGGTGACGGACAGCAACTTTTGGCGGATCCTCACAAAAAACGGATGCAACGGACAGCAATCCGTCACAATCCGCCATTAATGCAAGTCAATGGGAAAAAAACGGATCCTCAAAAAAAATTTGAGGATCCGTTTTTTTCAAAACCTGGCGGATTGTGACTGATTGTAAAAAACGGAAGTGTGAAAGAGGCCTTAGGGGAGGATTGATCATTTACTCAATACAAAAGGGGAAAAGATATGACCCAACAGATATAGCAAATGCATTCGCTGATTACTCCCACTTATATAATTTAAACTCAGATCTTAGTATCCATCATCCCTCCACTTTACAAATAGAGCAATTTTTAAATTCTGTTAACCGCTTCCCGACCGCCAACGGTAGATAAACGTCGGCGCTTGCTGGGTTTTGTGCAGCGCCGACGTTTATCTACTGTCGGTGGTTTTGTGCCCCCCGGGACCCCCACGTACCTTTATAATGCAGGGATCCTGGCGCACAATGCATGCTGCGACCCCCGACCTCATCGGGACCTGATTGGTTCAGGTCCTGATGACGTTAGATCACAGCAGCCAGTGAGAGAGCTCGCTGGGAAAAGTTTGTTGTAGCAACAAACTTTCCCAGCGATCTGCCTTATAAAAATGCTGTTTCTCCTCAGATCTCCTGTCAGTGAGAGATTTCAGGAGCAACAGTGTTAAAAGTGCCAGGCAGCAATTGTGCTATAAAGTTAAAAAAAGTTAAAAACACAGATAAGGCAGGTTAGGGCTAGTAACAGTTAGGGTTACGTCTGACGTGACGTGACTGTCACGTCAGTCAGTCACGTCAGAGTTTTCTATTTCTGGAAAAAAAAAAAAAAAGATAAACTAATAAAATGGCCCGTCCGTATTATAGTACAGAGGAGGCTTATGCACTTTTATGTTCTGACAGTGAAGAAAGTGCAGTGTCAGATGGCGATGTGGATTTCGTGGGTTTTAGTAGCAGCGACAGTGATAGCTCAGAAATGAGCAGTGATTCTGGTCCATCTTCACACACACACACACACACACACACACACACAACCAGTACAACAAGAAGGACAAATAGCGCTTCTGGAGAAACGTCTCCAACTCAGGGAACAATGCCCAGTACTAGCGCTGTCCCTAGTGCTCGTGAATTGGCGCACGTCAGTGTCCAAGGGGCTTTGCCTCTTGATGTAGCATTTTCCAGATGGGAGGCTTCGGATTCAGCTACTCCATTCATCCCTAATTTTAATGCCATTCCTGGTATAAATGTGGAGGTGGAAAATTTTGGACCAATTAATTTTTTTAATTTGTTTGACAGCTTGCTAGAGCATATTGTCCTACAAACAAATTTATATGCGTCCCAATTCATCAGCCAGAATCCACGATCCTATTATGCTAGGTCAAATTTATGGACACCA
Organism: Dendrobates tinctorius; assembly: GCF_039654945.1. Taxonomy (NCBI): domain Eukaryota; kingdom Metazoa; phylum Chordata; class Amphibia; order Anura; family Dendrobatidae; genus Dendrobates; species Dendrobates tinctorius. The sequence continues at coordinate 21,109,218 of NW_027361788.1, read as the reverse complement.
ACTAATGTCCTAGAAATGAAAAAATTTTTAGGACTTACATTCGCTATGGGGCTTGAAAAAAAACAAAAAAACAAAAAAACGAGCATTCGGTCCTATTGGTCCAACCGCCCTGTTCAAGCCACCCCTATGTTTTCTGCCGTTCTTCCTAGGACCTGTTATGAAATGCTCATGAGGTTTTGGCATTTTAACGACAATAGTCAATCCCTGCCCAGAGATGCCTCAGAACATGACAGACTATTCAAAATCAGACCCATCATCAAAGACTTAACAGAAAAGTTCTTGAGGCTCTACACCCCAACAGAAAACATTTCCATTGAGGAGTCCCTTGTAAAATTCAAAGGAAGACTGCACCTCAAGCAATTTATTCCATCTAAGAGAGCAAGGTTCGGAATAAAGCTCTATAAAATGTGCGAGAGTTCAACCGGATCCACATCTGCTTTTCGCATTTATGAGGGGAAAGCTAGCCAACTAAACCCACCAGTATGCCCTACTTATCTGGGGACATCTGGAAAAATTCTTTGGTAGCTGATAACTCCAGTTTTACAAAAAGGCTATAATCTGTATGTTGACAACTACTACACTAGCATACCCCTATTTAAAAGTCTGGTTGACCATAACATAGGGGCTTGTGGGACCATTCGCAAAAACAGTCAGGGGTTTCCACAATCGTTGGTCAACGAAAAGTTCCGAAAGGGGCAGTCAGGTGCTTTACGCAATGGAGAGCTGCTTGCCCTTAAGTATAAGGATAAAAGAGATATTTTTATCCTGAGCTCGATCCACACAGATGCCACAAAGGCTACTGCAGACCATCAGGGATCCACTACTCCAAAACCTGTGTCTGTCATTGACTACAACAAATATATGGGGGGTGTGGACCTTGCAGATCAGGTTCTACAGCCATACCAGGTATCAAGAAAATCATTTATCTGGTATAAGAAGTTAGTCATTTATTTGTTTCAGGTGGCCACATATAATTCCTTTGTGTTGTAGAGAAAAGCCGGAAATACAGATACTTTCCTTGATTATCAGGAAAAGGTCATTGAACATCTTGTTTTTGAAAATTTTGTCCCCGCCAATCCTTTCGAATCTGAAGATGTTAGAAGACTCACTGAGCGACATTTTATTACACTCATTCCAGCAACTGAAACAAGAAAGAACCCCTAGAGAAGATGTCGTGTATGTTCCAAGAGAGGAATGATGCATGATACCCGCTATTATTGCCCACAATGCCCATCATTGCCAGCCTTATGCCTGCATGACTGCTTTAAAATCTTCCATACAGAACCACGTTTTTAAACTTTGACATTCAGTGCAATTACTTTTGGGGGCTTATGCTGTTCTGGCACCTCAGGGGCTCTGACAATGTGACATGACACCCTCAAAACATTCCAGCAAAATCTCAACACCAATATGGCGCTCCTTCCCTTCCGAGCTCTGCCATGCGCCCAAACAGTGGTTTATCCCCACATATGGGGTGTCAGCATACTCATGACAAATTGCACAACAACTGTTGGGGTCCAATTTCTCCGGTTACCCTTTGGAAAAAAAAAATTGGGCGAAAAGATCATTTTTTGTGGAAAAAATGATTTTTTTTATTTTCGCGGCTCTACGTTAACTTCTGTGTAGCACTTGGGTGTTCGAAGTGCCCACTAAACATCTAGATAAGTTCCATGGCTGGTCTAGGTTCCAAAATGGGGTCACTTATTGGGGGTTTCCACTGTTTAGGCATGTCAAGGGCTCTGACAATGTGACATGTCACCCACAAACAATTCCAGCAAAATCTGCTCTCCAATATGGCACTCCTCCCCTTCCAAGCTCTGCCATGCGCCCAAACAGTAGTATTCTCCCACATATGGGGTATTGGCATGCTCAGGAGAAATTGCTCAACAAATTGTATGGAGCAATTTCTCCTGTTACCCTTATGAAAATGCAAAATACGAAGCTAAAACAATTTATTTGTGAAAAATGTTTTATTTCCACGGCTCTATGTTATAAACTTCTGTGAAGCACCTGTGGGTTCATCACATCTAGATAAGTTCCCTAAGGGGTCTAGTTTCCAAAGTCGGGTCACTTGTTGGGGGTTTCCACTGTTTAGGCATGTCAGGGGCTCTCCAAACGCAACATGGTGTCCGCTATCGATTCCAGCCAATTTTGCATTCCAAAAGTCAAATGGCGCTCCTTCCCTTTCAATCTCTGCCGTGCGTCCAAACAGTATTATTCTCTCACATATGAGGTATAGGCATGCTCAGGAGAAATTGAAAAGCAAAATGTATAGACCATTTTCTTCTGTTACCCTTGCGAAAGTAAAAAAAAAAAGTCTAAAGGAAATTTTTTGTGAAAAAAGGAAATGTTTATTTTTCCCTCCACATTCCATTCATTCCTGTGAAGCACCTGAAGGGTTAATAAACTTCTTGAATGTGGTTTTGAGTACATTGAGGGGTGCAGTTTTTAGAATGGTGTCACTTTTGGGTATTTTCTGTCATATTGGCCCCCCAAACTCGCTTCAAATGTGAGGTGGTCCCAAAAAAAAAAAAAAAATGGTTTTGTAAATTTTGTTGTAAAAATGAGAAATCGCTGGTCAACTTTTAACTCTTCTAACTTCCTAACAAAAAAAATTGTTTCCAAAATTGTGCAGATGTAAAGTAGACATGTGGGAAATGTTTATTAACTATTTTGTGCGATATAACTCTGATTTAAGGGTATAAAAATTTGAAAATTGCTAAATTTAACATTTTCACCAAATTTGCATATTTTTAACAAACGCAAGTCATAGCAAAGAAATTTTACCACTCAAGAAGTACAATATATCACGAGAAAACAATGTCAGAATCACCAGGATCCATTGAAGCGTTCTAAAGTTATGACCTCATAAAGTGACACTGGTCAGAAGTGAAAAAATTGGCCCGGTCACGAAGGCAAAAACAGGCTCTGGCGCGAAAGGGTTAATCTACCTAAGATTACACAGACCCAACTGGAATTTTTGAATTCTCCTCTCCAGGTCAAAGAAGTGATAGAAGCAATTAGATCATCTAAATTACAATCTACTCCAGGCCCAGATGGCTTTGCCAATGAGAATTATAAAGTATTTTCAGAACAATTATCTCCATACCTGCAACGGCTATTTCTGGACTGGAGAACTAAAAGCAAAATTAATTCAGTGTTCTTAGAAGCAACAATTGTGACTCTTCCAAAACCAGGCAAACCTCCTAACAAGACAGAATTTTAGGCCCATTTCCCTTTTGAATTGCGACCTGAAACTGTATTCTAAAATCTTGGCCCAAAGAATCAACACTGTCCTTCCTCAGCTGGTTAAGCCGGCTCAAATGGGCTTTGTACCAGGGAGACAAACTAGAGATGCAACCCACCGCATCCTGAACTTGATTCACGGAGCGGAGAGATCTGGGATCCCCAGTGTGCTCGTCTCGCTAGACGCAGAAAAGGCGTTTGATCGGGTGCACTGGGGATACCTGGAGGTGGTGCTGACTAAATTTGGGCTCACTGGACATATCCAGAGAGCCATAATGGCGCTATATTCTTCCCCGAGTGCAAAAGTACTGGCAGCAGGTTTTAGTTCGGGCTGCTTTTATATTTCTAACGGTACCCGTCAGGGGTGCCCCTTATCTCCTGCAATTTTTGCATTGGTGATGGAGCCTTTGGCGGAGAAGATACGTACCTGCGAAGCTATCACAGGACTAAGGATAGGGAAAGTGGCCTACCCGGTCGGGCTGTACGCAGACAATGTAATTGTTTCTGTGACAAATCCCGAAAACTCTCTTCAAGCTCTTTTATCTATTCTCTCTCAATTTTCTAAGATATCATTTTACAAATTGAACTCCTCAAAGTCGATGGCCCTTCCGATTGGTTATCCTCCCGGATTGATTACTAGATTAAAAAACTCCTTGCTGTTTACTTGGGCTAAAAATTCTATTACCTACCTGGGAATTCACCTGGTTTCCCCTTCCAACGACTTAGTATCCAAAAACATTGCGGAATTAATACATTCCATTAAACCTGAATTAAATAGAAAAAGCGCCCTAGAAATCTCATGGATGGCACGCATACAGACTTGTAAGATGATATTTTTGCCAAAAATTTTTATACATTTTGAGATGTATCCCACTACCCATACCTAGAAAATTGCTGGATGAGATCCAGTCCCTGCTACTCAGCTTCATTTGGAGTGGTAAAAAGTCTAGATTTCAAAGTTCTTTGCTATTTTATAAGACGGGAGAGGGAGGTTTGGGACTGCCGAATATCCATCTTTATTATAAGTCATGCATGATTGATGCCCTTAAAGAGTGGTGGGATACTACATCCAAACACTCTTGGGTGCAAATGGAAAAATCCAACACCAAACTCCACTCTACTAGACTACTAATGATGGAGGCAGAGTTCTTACACCTGGGATCACAGTCTTGCTCGCTTCCCGTGATGGAACACGCCCTCAAAATGTGGAAAGAGTTGATCTCTAGAAAGCTGATACACATCCCGTTGAAATAGGTCTCATTTAAAAGCTTTGATTTGGTGGTCCTATTTTCCCAATTCCATCGCTGGGATGATTATGGTGTGCTTAATTTGCAAGCCATACTTTCAGGATTCTTCCTCAAAACTTTTGAGGATCTAAGATCATCATACCGACTCCCTGGAAATTTTTATTTCTCCTTCATGTGAACATTTAATCCCTTTAAAAAGCTAATTTATGCAATGATATTAAAAAACACCATTTTCCCAGTGAAAAAAAGCGGCAAATGCCACAAATTAGAACAGAAGACCAAATCTGAGATGCTGCACGGCCCTAAATTAGGCCTATCTGATACCTTCCTGTCTGTGGAGGTTGGCACCCTAAAATAACGATTTTTTTTGGCGTCCCCACTCAACGAGGACTGTCCCTCACTTCTCTACCAGTCCCTGATATCACAGGTTGGAAAACACTATCCGATAGTGCAGAAATGAATCATCAGAATGCCCTGGGTATAATGCACACAATCTCAGAATATATAAACACCAATAAAAACAGATTAGCACATCATGATAATCAATGTGTCCCCACTTGGAACCGTCCAACACATAGGCCTCCAGGTCCAAAGCCTCCATGTGCTCTTCAGGGAGGTAGCACACCTCCCAACACATAGGCCTTCCACATGAACCAATCAGGTCCATACACTCTCCCCCATGTGACCAGACCTCAGGCACATTATATGGTGCATAACCACACCCACAAGTGAGGTATGGATCACATGGTTTATGACCTCTCTAAAGGTCCTATTTCACACAGCCACACACAGGCTTTATCCTGGGCGTTCAGACACACGCCCCTGGGTGGATTTGTAGGTGACTGGTCCCACCCATATCACCAAGTCACCTGGAAGCTTTCCCAATACACAGCAACAAACCCTCAGCAGTATTATCTGCTGATCAACACACGTTCAAGCTTCCACCACAAGGCACCCAACCTTGTGATACATATCGGCCATTCACAACTCTGCCGCTCATCATTTCCCCATCACAATAAAGTAAACGCCTGCATGCATGTCCTGGGAAGGCCATATAGCGCCCCCTAGCTGTCACAGGGTCACTGCATCACACAGAACATGTTGCTGCTACCGCAATGATGATGGACCTCAAGCCAGTGGCGAAGTTAGGGGTCTCCTCTGCTACTGTCTGCTTTATGCAGGACTAGCAAAGTCTTTTTTTCGATAGTTATCGGGCAATAACATTTTACAAAGCACACACTCTTTGTTCCTAGATTCAGTTGCACATTTCTTTCCCTGGAAATAAATGGCAAGAAAATAACCACTTTACCAAGTGAACTTTTGCAAAGATCACTTACCATCGTGATGCAAATGGTACCAGGATAAAAGGGGGACACATCTCAGCCAGACCATCTTTGAGGGCTGAATAACCATTCTCCTTTGCTGGAGCTTTGCTGACTGGATCTTCCCACCTTTTGCAGAAGTCAGTCTTTCAGAGACATGGCTGCTGCACCCACTGCCATGGGGACGACACTTCACCTGCTCCTGGGGCTTCCCATCAGGATACTGCTCAGTCTGTCTCCATTCTCCTAAAGGGGGCAGCTGAGCCCAGAAGTGCCTGTCCAGTGCTCATCTGCACTTTTATAATGGACCAGCACTTCTACCAGGCCCCATCAGGAAGTTCTGTGTCACGTGGCTCCTACGCGCTCACTTCCAGCTTGTGACATACAGGTATGCCTCCCTGCATGCATCACTCAAGGACGCCCACAGCTGCACGTCACCTGGCACGTCATCCAAAGACTCCTCAGTCAAAATCATCCAGCGTGGCCCTCGGTGCCTGCCACATAACGAGGCACTGGGGATACTGTTGAAGAGAAATAGCGCAATAGTGCATTATCCAGTGTAAGTATATCAATTTAAAAATAATACACTCACCAGATGGAGCTTGGAGCTTGTAATAAGCATGGAGGATTTGCTGCTGCTGAAACCACAGATCTATGAGTAGAAAGAAGATGCAGGATAGGAAAAAAAAAAGTGGTCAGACAATCCGCGCTGCGAATCACTATAAACGATTATTACAGTGGTCTTTATTCAAAAGACCGCTGTAATAATAACAGTTTAAAGTGATTCGCAGCACGGATTGTCTGACCACTTTTTTTTTCCTATCCTGCATAACATAACGAGCCACGCCAGAACAGGTCATCACCTATCTGGGATGCCACTCACCTGCGCCCGCACAAAGGTTCTTAGACCCACCGTGGCACTTTCAGGTACACTGTACTGGCCGAGGCAGGCAAGGGGTTGCGGTCTGAGCTGGCCAGGTCTTTTGAAGTAACATATGTCTTCAGGTACGCCTGCCAAGAGGTTCCCCCCGTCAAGGACAAGAAACCAACTGATGCAAGGGAGACGTACCACTTTTTTTTAGCCTGTAGGTTCTGTCCTTGATGGGTGGATCCCCTCTCTCATGGTGCTGTGATGGGTGATTGATACAATATTTAACGAAACTCAATATTTTCTCTCTCAGGCCTCCAGCACAAGGCAGAGAATAAAGATTAGTTAGGATTGCTAATACTGTGCATACTTGACAACCTCACTTAAAGTCCAAATGTATTTTTCTGGTTCATATTGCAGTTATGAATGACTGTCCCTCGCGCTTACTAAATAGCATCATTCTTGTATTGCAGAACGTAGCTGTGTCTCGTGATCCAGAGGAAGCATTGGACACTGTCCCAGAACACTTTTAATCAGAATTTGTATTTTATATTTTGTGACATAGGAAGCTGAGAAACAGGAAAGTTCGCTGAAGAGCTCTAGCCTGGTATTAAAATATCTGATGTAATTTTTTTTTTTAAATCACAAACCATTTTCTGTTTTCAAATGGTAGAAGTCATTAATATTAGACTGTATGAGAATACAAGCCACCCACAGCCGAATCATGGGCACAACTGGCTTTAGAAGGTCATAGTATACTGTCATATGAGATCAAACAAAAATGTCCCTTGATTAGTAGTGTCAAACAGTAATATCAAAAATTGTTACCTGGATGAACACATCAAGGGGACCAGGTAAACAAAGGTGACCACTTAAAGTATCTTAAAATATTTCATTGACAGTTTTTTCAGTGAATCAACCGCCTAGATAAATTACATCGTATATACATTTATATAGAAGGGCATGGTTTCCCTAATGTTATGTCTCAATGCATTTTTTTTTTCTTTATGAAGAACCCACAATAGCAAAATCCATGAAACTGTCACAAAATACTAAGTATTTGTAGGGTAATGACACTGGTCAGCCATTGAAGATAAATGTATTTTAAGTGCAAATTCATATGGTTTGTGGCAAGATTTCCTTGGTAGACCAGGATAAATTACCTCAAGATTACATTTGTGAAAAAGGTCTGCATTTGGAATGATACTCAAAATCAAAGTGGAAAGTCAAATTACAGGCTGACCCAACTTCACTGAAAATGCCCCAAGACAAGGAAATGATGCTCAGTAGTGTGCGAGACCTCCACGCACCTGTATACCCTCCCAACAAAACCTGTGCACGCTCCTGATGAGGAGGCAGATGTTCCTCTGAGGGATCTCCTCCCAGACCTGGATTAAAGCATCAGTCAAACTCCTGGACAGTCTTGTGTTGCAACATGGAACGAGACATATCCCAGATGTGCTCAATTGGATTCAGGTCAGGGAAATGGGCAGGCCACTCTATAGCCTCAATGCCTTTATCATGCAGGAACTGCTGACACACTTCAGCCACGAGGCCTAGCATGGTCATGCATCAGAGGGAACCCAGGGCCCACTGTACCTGCATATGGTCTCAAAAAGGGTCTGTGGATCTCATCCCAGTACCTAACAGCATTCAAGGAACCTATGGCTAGCACATGGGGGGCTGTGTGGCTCACCAAAGAAATATCTCCCCACACAATTAAAGATCCACTGCCAACCTGGTTATGCTGTAGGATGTTGCAGGCAGAATGTTCTCCAGTCGAGCAGTCATGGAGTCTTTTTCTGACAGTTTGAGCAGACACTTGGATGTCAGTAGCCTGCTGGAGGTAATTTTGCAGTTCTCCGGCACTGCTCTTCCCATTCCTCCTTGCACAAAGAAGAGATAGCGATCTTGCTGCTGGGTTGTTGACCACCTCCACATCTCCTAGTATCTGCTCCATGCTCTGGACACTGTGCTGACAGACACAGCTACCCTTCTTGCCACAGCTTGCATTGATATGCCTTCCTGAATGAGCTGCATTACCTCAGCAACTTTTTTTTGGCTGTAGACACCGCCTCATGCTACTGTACTGTACCTCTAGGGGTGAGAGCAATGACAAAATGCAAAAGTGACCAAAACCACAGCCAAAAAGAACGAGAACAGAGAAATGGTCTGTGGTCACCTCCTGCAGAACCACTCCTTTATAGAGATTGTCTTGCTAATTGCCGATCATTTCTACCTGTTGCCTGTTTTATTTGCACAACAGCAGGAGAAATTGATTCACAATCTGTGTTGCTTACTAACTGGACAAGTTGATTTCATAGAAGTGTGATTGACAGATTTAAAACACCACAATGTGGTGTTCCCTTTATATTTTTTTTGAGCAGTGTATATTAAGATACTTTTTCAAGTGGTAACCTTTGTTTACCTGGTCTCCTTGATGTAGGGTTCTTCCGGGTAACAATTTTTGATTCATTATACTGACATAGTAGTAGGTGGTGTCTATATAATATGAGCATGTTCCTCTACTGGATCTTTTCTACTCCTTAGTTTGTACTTCTCCCAGCTTCTTCTATGGTCTTTAATTTTTATTACTTTAATTTAACCTCTGGTATCTGGAGTATATATCACTGATGTTGGTGTCCTTGTGACACATATAGTCACCTCCTATGTAGAGGCTCTAGCACAAAGCAGCCATATCAACCAGCCAGAAACACATGGGGTGTGATGCACAGAGACCATTAGGAAGAAGGAAGACTAGGTGTTTTAGAACAAAGTTTTATTATATAAACATCTTAAAACAAATTTAACATATAAAAAAAGATGCACCTGGACAAGAATACAGATGGAAGTGGGCTGAAAGAAAAAATAACTCAGGCTGCAAACCTGTGTACAGTCCATGGAAAACTACAACTTGGTTTTAATAAATAACCCCATAAGCTATCCTGTGTGTATGCTTTTTTGTAGTAGCGGGGCGTCTGCTCAGTGCTTTGTAGACTGGGACGCCGTGGGCACTTGGGCCCTGGTGAAATCCTGGGCATCTTTGTATTGTGTTATCCAAAACTTGGGATCCTTTTGCTGAACCTACGAAGAAATGGGGAGAGTGAAGCCAGTACTAATGTCACACGATCCCTGCGGCCAATGTAAGCCCCAGGACAGCCAGTGCCAACACCACTGGAATGGCATCAGACCAGAGGAGAGTACAAGTGTCATTTTACTGGGGTGGACAAGCCCATTAAAGTTCTGGAGCCACTATTCTCTGTGTCCAAAATAGCTGGAATGATCACAGCGGAGCGCTGTTGAAAGTTTGTCCAGCCCACAGCCGTGGAGAGGCATGGTACATGATGATGATAACCTTACAAGCAGCCATACTTGCGCACAGAAAGCTGCTCCAGAACATGGGACTGATTTCAGCCGGGGTCCAGAGGAGAGCACTTGGTATATAGTACCTGTGCAATTCTAGCGTGGTAGTAAAATGTGTGTGTGGGGGGGGGGGGGGGGGGGGGGAGGTTGTTTGGACAGTCAGATTTCACACAGCTGATAGCTTTATTCCCTGGAGATAAGCTGCTGACAGACATCTACTTTTTCACAGAAAACATGGGGCGTTTGGCTGAGACAGCTGTTGGGCACACAATCGACTGTAACATTGTTCGGCTGTCAGCCAGCCATCTAATGAGTATGGTCAGGTTTAAAGGGAATCTGTCACCCCTTTTTTAGATATCATTCAATTGTGTCACATAAGGATTCTCTTAGTACTTTTGCTTCCCCCTGACCCCGCACCTTTCATGCATGAATACCTTGTTTATATCGGTTCAGATGTATGTAAACTGCCGCTGTCCGGTCGGCTGGGCGGGGCTTATTCAACTGCTCCCCCCCTCCCTGTCTTGTTCTATGCATTTCTTCTTGTGTAGAGCAAGACAGGGAGGGGGGAAGCAGTTGAATAAGCCCCGCCCATCAGACCGGACCGTGGCGGTTTACATACATCTGAACCGATATAAAAAAGTATTTATGCATGAAAGGTGTGGGGTCAGGGGGAAGCAAAAGTACTAAGAGAATCCTTATGTGACACACAATTGAATGATATCATTATATGATCTCAAAAAAGGGGTGACAGATTCCCTTTAAAAAAAAAGTGAACCTAGCTTAATGATTATATCTTCAAGGTGTGAATAGGGCTTTGAAAACCGCATTCATTTGCAGTATGCCATAAATTGTTACATTGGAGTGAGGACTTTACGCCGCTCTCGTGTGACCACAGCGTAATGTTGTATAGGTGTCAACAAAATTCTTCATAACCCATTATGGATGCAATCTGTAGCCCAGGATACAGCCTACCTTTGAGACAAACTGCAAGATTTTCATTTTAGTAGTTTCTTTGAAAGCTCTCGGCCCCCACCTGAATTCATACTCTGGGGGATCTGTGTAAAGGATTTTGTTATATTCGAGATACCTAAAAAGTAACAAAGTCCTAATTTAGGAATCATTTTCTTACAAAAGAAATGTTAAACATTTTTATCTTAGAGCATAAACCAAGGTGCCGGTATCATCCTATAGCAGAATTTACAGCCTGTACTGTGAGAATTTTTACACCAAATTATTGTTTCAGGAAATGCACATGTACATTAGGAGCAATGACAGGCTCTGAGCCTACCTGTGGTATTGAATCATCTAATGAGCATGTGCAAAAGTCATTGAAAAGAAAGGGGGAAGAGGTGAGCTGTGACATCACCTATTGTGATTGGTGGATCCTGTAATATCAGCTGAGTATAGACGTGTTACCTGACACACAAATCCTGCTGAGAAAAGGATAGGAAGTAGGAGTCTAAAATAGCCCCATATGCAGCCAGAACAAAATTTTACGATCACAATTTTCAACAATATCTGCAGTTTTCGCCTTTGGCATTTACTGCTCTTTAGATAAAAAGGAGATAAACTGCAATTGCTATGTGGTATGCTATGTGAGGACTCTGCAAAGACTGCTCTGAACACACCAGGACTCTATAAAGATGCTTCACCCCAAGAACTTACTTTTGCTTTACAAATTCATCTGTCACAAGTTTCCTCACGTCTCCAAACTCTTCATGCTGCTCCCTAACAAATAAAAAAAAAAATTTCCTGGCCTTAATATTTTTTTTCTTAAGTGGTCATTATAGTAAATTGTTTGACGCCAGTCAACTTTAAAGTTGTAAAAAAAAAAAGTTAAAACCAGAACGAGGTGACTGAGTACACTATAAGTGGGGAAGGGTCCCTGCCTGGCTTGCTTGATAAGTCTGTCTGCCCACTCAGGACTTGACTGCTCATTCAGCCCTTGCCTACATTCTGCCTTCTACTTGGCCTTAACTGCAAAGTTTCAGAGTAAAACATAGATGTTTGCAATTATGGAGCCAGTCTCCAATTCATGCTGCCTGTACATGAAATCGCCTATGGTTCTGGATAAAGCCAATGTCACAATTTCAGGCCCCTCATTTGGTACCAGGATATCAACGTGCATGGATTTTCTGGCACAAAAGGGGAAACTGATTTGTGAAGGGGGCTTGCTTCACTAATGAACAGAGCCATAAAGACTACCCATAATGGAAGGGAAGAGAAAGCCCCACCTCCTGAGACAGAATGAATGTGGAACGAGTATCTGGGACCAAAAGGGAGATAATACTGAAAATGACATCACTTTATAACAAATAGTCAACCACTATAATATTGCTTGTCTGAACGTACCCTGGATCAATGCGCAGACGTTGCAGGGTCTCCCAGATGGCAGCTGCGAAGAACAAATAAGAAATGCATCATACAAAACATTAACTAGTCTGATTTTAATCCGCAAACCCCCCCGCCCCCCAACACTTTAATCCCCAAAATCCTGCGATCTAACAAGATGGCAGCATTCGGAAGCCGGCACTGGGGCTGACATCCCCTCTGTCTTTGGATCGGAGACCCCACGGCATGATGCGGGGCCCCGATCGTTGCCATAGGGAGCCGGATGTCCTACAGCCGGGGTCAAGGTCCTATCAGTCCAGTGTCTTTATGATCTCATATCATTAAATCCAAGACAGTTAACATGAAAACCCCATTATAAAACCATTTATTAAAAGAAAAAGGTTGAGGATGAATATATGATAAATAGCCAGACAGAAGAAAATAGATTAAACAAGTAGGTGCGTAGAAAATCACACATGGGTGCAGGACCCGGACTCAGTCTAGACAAGAGAAAGGGGGGGGGGGGGGGGCACTTTCTAATTTAGATTGGTAATATTCTTCCTTCCTCTATTTCTTCTGGTTCCCTACTTTCCGTTTCCATCTTTGGGGTCTTGTCCAAACAAGAGTATTTCTTTCAGGGTCACCTGGATACATTCGGGGAGCTATACCCATATGCTGGCCTCTATATGCATCCACTAGCTGTTTCTATTTTCTTCTACTTAGCCCTGTCCTATTTCAGGACTGTGCAAGTAGCAGCCCACAGAAAGGGACAGAGACCAGAATCAAAGGCGTGGGCGCTATTGCGGGGGTCATTATATTGTGTGGGAGCTAATGCAAGGGCTGTTATACAGTTTGAAGGCTGCTGTCGGGCCATCATACAGTGTAGGGGCCTATATACAGTCTGGGAGCTAATGTGGGGGCCATTATACAGTAATAGTATAGGCAACTGCTGGGGGGGGCTGTGAAGAGTTTACTGTGTATGGGCACAGTGGTGGCATTACTATGTGAAGCAGTATGAGGAGCATTGCTTTTTTACCGTCTCCCATAACGGCACACATGAGAGGGGATCCGCCCAGTCAGGACAGGAACCCTTACTGAAGATAAAAGGGGCGGTACCTCTCCCTCGCTTCAGTTGGGTTTCCTGTCCTGACAGGGACCCGTGTACTGAACAACACGTACCTGCCCCTCTCTCGTGCCGGCGTGGAAGAACAGGCAGGGTCCTGGGTGCTGTGCGTCGGGAGGGGGAAGCGCCGTCCGCAGGTCCCCCGGGGGCTCAGCGTCCGAGCGGGCGCAGAAGCAGCACGGCCTGGGGTCCTGGGGCTCTGCCGCGCCGCCTTCTCCCCGCTGCCGCATCCAGTAGCAGCACAGCAGCGTCAGGGAGTGGCCGCTTCCGGGTCGCGCCCCTCTGACGTCGCACGCAGGGCACGCTGGGAAGGGGCATGACGTCGGGAGGCAGCGCCGGTATCCAAGATGGCGGCGCCCATAGGAAAACGCCGGCCGGCAAAAGAAGATCCTGGCGGCAGGGGGGGGGGGGGGGGGTAAGGGGCTGTGGGGTTATCCGGAGGAGGCGGAGAGTACAGTGGATCCTCCTTACATAAGGGGGATGACCACAGAAGACGCACTCATGGCCAAGGCTTCACAATGGAAGTGGGGCAAGATGAGCAGCAGCAGCAAGAGCTCTCGCCAGATGCCAGGCCGAGCCGCCAGCATACCAGGAGCAGCCGCTCGAGTGGTGGGATCGGCAGTCGTAAACGCGACCGGCATGACAGACGTCCAGAAGACGGCTACCTCCTGGGCAGAGAAGGCCGAGGTATCGATTGAATAAATTTGTAAAGCCGCTACTTGGTCCTCACCTTCAAGCTTTTTTAAGCACTACCGACTTGATCCATCTTCCTCTACTGACCTAACCTTTGGTAGAAGGGTGCTGCAAGCGGTGGTCCCTCCCTAAGGTGTCTTATTCTACAAAAGTCTCATGTGTGCCGTCATGGGAGACGGGAAAACACCAAGGTTACTTAACGGTAGCCCGTTTTTCCGGAGCCCATGACGGCACCTGTATATTCCCCCCCTTTTCACTCCTTTGGTGTGCACTATAGTTTGGGTGCTTTTTTAGTTAGAAATAATGTGGTGATAGTTTTACCATGTGTACTAACCCTGGGAGGCCTCTCATGCTCTGTAAACCAACTGAAGCGAGGGAGAGGTACCGCCCCTTTTATCTTCAGTAGGGTTCCTGTCCTGACTGGGCGGATCCCCTCTCTCATGTGTGCCGTCATGGGCTCTGGAAAAACTGGCTACCGGTAAGTAACCTGTGGAGATGTTTTTTTTCCTTTTTGGTACATCAGGATCATCTGCTGAGGCTCTACTATACCCACTATTAGGGTGCACCACCATAGTTGTAAATCACAGGTTAGGGGCCCACTCAGATGTCTCACTCCCCCTGAGCTGAACCCCTAGCTACGCCTGTGATTTACATAAAATGTTCCTGTGCCGAGATAATCTTATATATGTGCCCCTGCGATGTACTGGGTAATGGCTGTGTCTGACGGTACAGGAAAATGGTCTGATCATACATTATCCAGGGCTGAGGGAGGAAGCAAAAGAGTATACCGACATTACAGCACGGGATCACAAATTATTGTTTTAGGTAATACTTTTCCAAAAAAAAACAACCCACACAGGCAGGGAAATGCTTTATCTCACAAGAACCACCTTCTGTGATCCCCTACTGTAATGTCTGTATACTTTTTTGCATCCTCCCCTGCCCAGGAAATGTGGTATGATCAGGACACGTTCCTGTTCTTTCAGACACAGCCATTACACAGCAGGGGCATATTTATAAGATTATCTCAGCACAGGAACATTTTTTTTTTTTTTTAAACCGTGTGGAAATTAGTATTCCAATATCATTTATTACAATCCATTTTAACCCTTTCGCGCCAGAGCCTATTTTTTCCTTCGTGACCGGGCCAATTTTTTCAGTTCAGACCACTATCACTTTTTGAGGTCATAACTCTAAAACTCTTCAACGGATCCCAGTGATTGAGATTATTTTCTTGTGACATTGTACTTTATGATAGTGGCAAAATTTCTTTGATATGACTTGCATTTGTTAAAAAAAAGGAAAATTTGGTGACAATTTTGAAAATTTTATAATTTTCAAACTTAATTTTTATGCCCTTAATTCAGTGTCATATCACACAAAATAGTTAATAAATTACTTTTCACATGTCTACTTTACATCAGCACAATTTTAGAAACAATTTTTTTGTTAGGAAGTTATAAGGGTTAAAAGCTGACCAGCGATTTCTCATTTTTCCAACCAAATTTACAAAAACCATTTCTTTTAGGGACCACCTCACATTTGAAGTGAGTTTGGGGGTCAATAACAGAAAATGCCCAAAAGTGACAACATTCTAAAAACTGCACCCTTCAAGGTGCTCAAAACCACATTCAAAAAGTTAATTAACCATTTACATGCTTCACAGGAACTGAAGCAATGCGGAAGGAAAAAAATGAAGATTTTACTTTTTTCACAAACTATTTTACTTCAGAACAAATTTTTTTTTTTTTCCACAAGTGTAAAGAGAAAATTAACCCCAAAAGTTGTTGTTCAATTTCTCCTGAATATGCCGATACCCCATATGTTGGGGTAAACCACTGTTTGGGCACACGGCAAGGCTCGGAAGGGAAGGAGCACTGTTTGACTTTTTCAATGCAGAATTGGCTGGAATTGAGATCGGCCGCTATGTCGCGTTTGGAGAGCCCCTGATGTGCCTAAACAGTGGAAACCCCCCACAAGTGACCCCATTTCGGAAACTAGACCACCCAAGGAACTTATCTAGATGTGCGGTGAGCACTTTGAACCAAGTGTTTCACTAAAATTTATAATGTAGAGCCGTGAAAATAAAAAATCATTTATTTCCCACAAAAATGATCTTTTAGCCCCCAATTATTTATTTTCACAAGGATATGAGAAATTGGACCCCAAAAGTTTTCCAGTTTGTCCTGATTACGCTGGTACCCCACTTGTGGGAGCAAACTACTGTTGGGGCACACGTTGGGGCTCAGAAGGGAAGTAGTGACGTTTTGGAATGCAGACTTTGATGGCATGGTCTGCGGGCATCATGTTGTGTTTGCAGACCCTGATGTGCCTAAACAGTGGAAACCCCCCACAAATGACACCATTTTGGAAATTAGACCACCCAAGGAACTTATCTAGATATATGTGGCGAGAACTTTGAACCCCCAAGTGCTTCGCAGAAGTTTATAACAGAGCCATGGAAAATCATTTTTTCCCCCCCACAAAAATAATGTTTTCGCCCCCAATTTCGCCCCCCCCCCCCAAGGGTAACAAGAGAAAATAGACCCCCCAAAGTTGTTGTGCAATATGTCCCATGTACGCAGATACCCCATATATGGGGGTAAACCACTGTTTGGGCGCAAGGCGGAGCTCGGAAGGGAAGGAGCACAGTTTGACTTTTTCAACACAGAATTGGCTGGAATTGAGATCGGACGTCATGTCGCGTTTGGAGAGCCCCTGATGTGCCTAAACAGTGGGAACCCCCTAATTCTAATTCCAACCCGAACCCTAACTTTAGCCCTAATCCTAACTTTAGCCTAACACTAACCTGCCTTATCTGTTTTTTTTTTTACTTTATAACAAGATCGCTGACTGGCACAGCTGTTGCCAGCAGCACTTGTAAGGGCACCGTCACACATAGCGACTAACCAGCGATCCCGACAACGATATCAACGTGTGAGGATCGCTGGTGAGTCGCTACATGATCGCTGGTCAGCTGTCAGACAGCTTCGCCAGCAATCCGCACCCAGCGACGCCGAGCGGGTGCGTCGCTGTGTGCCTTAGTTACCAGCGCGCTGATGCAGGGAGCTGGTAACTAAGGTACACATCGGGTTTCTAAGCAGCGCGCTCCCCTTAGAAAACCGATGTGTACCTTGGTTACCAGCTCCCAGCATCAGCGCGCTGGTAACTAAGGTACACATCAGGTTTCTAGGCGCCGGGCAGCGTCTAGAAACCCGACGCTTATCTTAGTTACCAGGCTCCTGCTGGTTGGTCGTTGCTCTCCCGCCTGTCACACGCAGCGATGCGAGCTGGCCAGCGGGAGAGCAACGACCCCAAAAAAGTCCAGACATTTCCCCAGCGATCAGCGATACCCGGCAGGGGGGCCGGTCGCTGATCGCTGTCACACACAGCGATCTCGCTGGTGAGATCGCTGTGGCGTCACAAAACTTGTGACTCAGCAGCGATCTCGCTAGCGAGATCGCCATGTGTGACGGGGCCCTAACACTGTTTCTCCTCTAATCTCTCACTGACAGGAGATTAGAGGAGAAACAGCGTTATTATGAGGCAGATTGCTACAACAAACTTTCCCAGTGATTTGTCTCATTGGCTGGTGTGACGCTGATGTCATCAGGACCTGAACCAATCAGGTCTCTGAGGTCAGGGGTCACAGGAAGCGTTGTGAGCCGGAATCCCCTCGTTATAAGGAGCGTGGGGGTCCAGATCAGCACAAAACCGCTGATCGTAGACAAACGTCAACGCTGCACCAAGCCCTGCTAGCGTCGATGTTTATCTACCGTTGGTGGTCATGAAGCTGTTAAAAATTCTGTTCATGGGAAAACTGCTTTAAAAAAGGGCTGATTTTCTAATGTCACTCACTTCTGCATTGGAGGTCAGTGATGCCGCTGTCATTACGATCCCAAATACCTACCGAAAAGTGTGCATGATTGGCAGGTATTGTTTACGTGTCATATTGTAATGCACAGGACATGTGACTGATACCTCACATAACTCTAATTTTAGCTTGGTGAAATTCACAACAAAATGCCTTCAGAAAAATCAGATTTTAGATGTTCAAAATACCAAAAACATAACCCCCCCCAAAATAGCGTTTTTCTTATAACTCTGTTGTGCATACCTCAAGCTATACCTCCTGGAAATGTATTAATTGACAACTGGGCACTACCATTTGCCATGTGAGG
Organism: Dendrobates tinctorius; assembly: GCF_039654945.1. Classification (NCBI taxonomy): domain Eukaryota; kingdom Metazoa; phylum Chordata; class Amphibia; order Anura; family Dendrobatidae; genus Dendrobates; species Dendrobates tinctorius. Next base: position 21,090,844 of record NW_027361788.1, on the reverse strand, counting down.
GGTGTTGAACCTGCAGCAGGTCAAAGTATGGTCTGCAGCAATTTTATGGTAGATGTTGAATACAGATGATTTATTGAATTGCTTATCTGAAAGTCACTTACCCTCTTTGGCATTGTTCCCCTTCATGAAGATAAGGCTGAGAATTACTGTAAGTAAGCCCAGTTTTGCTGTATTGTCATCCCTAAAATAAGAGGATAATGGATGGGTCAATTCATTTACCATATATACTCGCGTATAAGCCGAGACTTTCAGCCCATTTTTGGGGCTGAAAGTCACCCCTGTTATGAATTGGAAACCGAGGAGGAAAAAAACAAACAACAAGCTAAGTCTCAGAAAACCAGAGAAGTTGGTAACTATGCAGATTCCTGATCTTAACCGCACAACTAGCAGCAGTCGTGGAGCGTTCCTACATTGGTCCTAGACGCCTCGTCACAACCGGAGAACTACATAAGCCTAAAGCCGGAAAAGATGAAAACTAACTGCCCCAGAGCAGACCCCAAAGGAAAGACAGCCCCCCACATGTATTGACGGTGAAACAAGATGAAAATACAAACGAAGGCAGGAAAAATAGGCTGAGCAAACGATGGGGCCCGGCTAACTAAAAAGGACAGAAAAGGAAAGACACTGTCTGCAATCTGCCAAAAACAACCTACAAAAATATTGTCCAACACTTCTGATAGCAAAATTAACCCTGAAGTCACTAGACTTCTAAACCTACATCAGCACTCTGAAATATTCTGAGAGAGCAAAAAAGAGGCCAATCTAATAAGGGACAAAAAGCAGATTGGCAAATACTGATTAATACGAGTAGAATTTCAGCATAGATCCAGCAGGGGCAGGCTGATTACACAACAAACTGAATTGACCAACAAGCACAAGTGTGAACATTAGCAAAAAAACAAACTTATACAACACCATATTTTAATAGTACAGTACAGAGTATAGAAGGGGAGAAAAGTACCTCACCCTAATATCAGCAAACTTATGGTTAGTGGATAAGAGACAAACTGTATAACGGTACCCAACACCTAAATATGGCGCAGCATAGGTCTATTATGAAACTGCAGAGGCGGTGAAACGCTCGTCGGAGTGTGTTACAGGTCCCCTCCACCTGGGTGGCAGCATGACTACAGGTACACTGGTATTTTTTCATATGGCGATTTTTGTGTGTGCCTTTTTGTTATAGCAATCTGCTGCATCCTGTAGGTCATTTTTAGGCTGCATATTCAGCACAATAATATATAATAGACCTATGCTGCGCCCTATTTGGGTGTTGGGTACCGTTATACAGTTTGTCTCTTATCCACTAACCATAAGTTTGCTGATATTAGGGTGAGGTACTTTTCTCCCCTTCTATACTCTGTACTGTACTATTAAAATATGGTGTTGCATGATGTATACTTTTTAATCATGGTGCAATAAAATTTGTTATATATTGGGATCATGTTCCTTCGTTGTTCTCTTTTTGGTATAGTGTTCTATAAGTGAAGGGATTATTATTGAATAGAATTTGAGGTTTGTACTTGTTTGGAATCTCAAAAAACAAACTTAACTTAAGACTGGAAGAGAGCTGTAGTCCAGGACCTAAGCAGACTGAATCACCAGCACCCGGATAGGGCGTCGGCTGTCTTATATCCAGTCTGATACTCCAGAGATCCAATCGTTATCTTCCTCATCAGTTGGCAGATCACTACCACTTAAACCAACCGCACTACCTCCTGTCACCACCAGAGGGAGAACGGAAGGGGAACTCTCAACTGGTGGAGCAGAAAATGAGTTCATGACACCCCCCCCCCCGGCTTATACGAGAGTCATATAGCCAGGGGGGGTAGGTGGGGGAGTGTCACATCATACCCCCCTGGCGTGGTCTCCGCAGCCCCCCTGCTTGTCCCACGGTCTCCTTTCCTTCCTACAGCGGTCACATGGTACCGCTCATTAAAGTCATGAATATGCACATATTTATGACTTTAATGAGCGGTACCACGTGACAGCTGAAGGAAGGGAGACCGTGGGAGAACGGGGCTGCAGAGACGTGCCAGGGGACAGTAAGTATATGCTATATTCACCTGTCCCGGTTCCAACGCTGCTCGCCACTGTCTGCCCGCAAGGTCCCTCTGTCAGTGACGTTCAGACAGCAGAGGGCGCGGTGATGTAGTCAGTGCGCGCCCTCTGCCTGATGTCAGACAGAGGTACCCAGCGGAGAGCAGCGTTGGAACCGGGACAGGTGAATATCTCAGGAGCTGGGTCCTGAGCCAGCGGCGACACCTGTTCCCCATAGCGTGCCGGTGTCCGCCTGCTCAGCACACCGGCACCTGGCCCCCAGGGACAAGAGGTGAGTTTTTTTTATATACCTGCAGTAGCGGCAGCAGCAATATATGGGGGCATAATCTATGGGGCATCTTATGGGGCATAATCTATGGAGCATCTTATGGAGGCAGCATATAGGGGCATAATCTATGGAGCATAATCTATGGAGCATCTTATGGGGGCAGCATATAGGGGCATAATCTATGGAGCATCTTATGGTGGCATAATCTATGGAGCATCTTATGGGGCAGCATAATCTATGGAACGTCTTATGGGGCTATAACCTTTATGGAGCAGCATATGGGGCATAAAATTCTATGGAGCATCTTATGGGGCCATTAACCTCTGTGCAGCATTATATGGAGTGTATTTTGTATAGAACATCTTATGGGGCCATCATGAACTGTATGGAGCATTATATGGGGCTCCTGATTCAATATGGCTATTCAAAAACATTTAACCTACTGATGTCTCAATTTTACTTTTATTGGCATCTCTTTATTTTTGAAATTTACCAGTAGCTGCTGCATTTTCCACCCTAGGTTTATACACGAGTCAATAAGTTTTCCCATTTTTGTGGCAAAATTAAGGGGGTCGGCTTATACACGAGTATATATGGTACTTCTGCAAAATCATCAGCTGGTCTGTTTTGTTTTTTTTCTTTGAGGGAATCATCACGGACTTCGCTCTTAGGCTATATAGGTTGAAGCCTGCAGCAATTCCACAAAACTTCATGGCAAAACCTACATGTTACACATGGAAATTTTGCATCAACTTTGACACAAAGTCAGCCTTGGAGTTTTTTTTTTTTTTTTTTTGCTGAATTCATAAAAGGAAATTATTCCTTTATGAAAATCCACCCACTTCACAGATCCTTCAGTAAGCTCTTACACTTTCATTGCATCCCCCTGCACATGGTCCAGTTTATTAATAAGGACATAAATATGGTTCTTCGTGTCAATTTCCTCCAGCTGAAAACCAAAAACCTGCACACAAAAAAAATAAACAGTCTGAATAACATTGGCACCAAAGAGGTTTGTTATAGTCGCACCATCGAGTTATAGATTCACTTACATCTAGCAATGCTTTCTTGGCACGGAGAAGCATTTCAGGATAGACATCTTTGTAGTCTTTCACCACATTTTTTACAATATCTGCAAAAAAAAAAAGAAAAAAAAAGTTATATACATATACAGTCATGTCCAAAAGTATTGGCACCCTTGCAATTGGGCCAGACAAAATTGCTGGCCACTTCATAACTCTCCAGCACTTTGTTTCCATCCATTTCTCGGTGCTTCATGATGTTTGGGGTCATTGTCCTGCTGGAAGACCCATGACCTAGGACACAAACCCATCTTTCTGACACTGGGCACTACATTGCAACCCAAAATCCTTTGGTAATCTTCAGATGTAATGATGCCTTGCACACACAGTCAAGGCACCCAGTTCCAGAGGCAGCAAAACAACCCAAAAACATCTTTGAACCCTACAATACTGTGTTCTTTTCTTTGTAGGCCTCAATCTTTTTCGGTAATCAGTAGAATGATATGCTTCACCAAAAATCTCTATCTTGGTCTCACCTGTCCACAAGATGCTATCCCAGAAGAATTTTGGCTTACGTTTATTTTGGTAAACTGCAATCTAGCTTTAGGTCTATGAGAAAAAAAATATAGCTGCACTCTGAAATGCTCAAAATAAAATTTAGAAAATTGGAACTGCACTACTGCCATAGAAAGATTACGGTAAAAAGAAGGTACCTGGCACGTTGTTTCTTAGACTAATGTCTTAGCTGCCACCTGTACACACTAGTTTGGATGTGCTGGTTGGTTTTTCGGTTTGTAGATTATTTTTTTTAATGGCTCTAGTGTCAGCAGTGGGGGTTTCTCCAGGGTCTCCTGCCATAGCGTTTTATTTAATTCATATGTGGATGGCTGGTTCGTGCTGACTGATGCACCCCAAGCCTGCAGGACACCTTGAGTTTCTTTGGAACATGATTGGGGCTGCTTATCCACCATCTGCATTTTCCTGTGTTGCAACCTTTACATTTTTGTTTGCCATCCACGAAGATTAGCTACAGTGCCATGGGTTGTAAACTTTGATTATATGTTGCAGTGGACAAAGGAACATCAAGATCTCTGGAGATAGATTTGTAACCTTGAGATTGTTGATATTGTTCAACAGATTTGGTTCTCAATGCTTCAGACAGTTCTCTTCTTTCTGTTCTCCATGCTTAAGGGGGTTTTACACATAGCGATATCGTTAGCCATATCGCTAAAACGTCACTGATTTTGTGACGGTTTAGCAATATCGCTATGTGTGATATTTACCTCCGACCGGCTCCCCTGCTGTCCATCGCTGATCGCGCGGCTCCATTTCTCGTCGTCTGCTTCCTGCTGTGTGAGACGAGCGACGCTGGAGGCGGGCGGGAGGACGTCAGGATCGCTGTGTGTGAAAGGCGAGTATCGTCCGCTGCGTCGCTGCTGCATCGCTGTGAGATCTTCCTGTGTGGAAGCTCACTAGCGATCATTTAGCGATGCACCAGCGATCCTGACCGGGTCGTATCGCTGGTGCGTCGCTAAATGTAAAAGGCCCTTTAGTGTGGCACACACAAACACAATGCAACTTCTCTTTTTATCTGGTTTCAGGTGTGATTTTCTTATTGCCCACATCTGTTACTTGCCACAGGTGACTATCAAGCATGTGATACTCCGTTGTTCCCTTTACAATTTTAGAAAGGTACCACTAATTTTGTGGTTTGTTCGAAATTGTTAAGTTTTCTGTTCCCCTTATTTTTTGTGCTGTTCCAATACATAAGTTTATTTACTTTGTGTGTATAACAAAATATGTGTAATTGCATTTTCTGCAAGAAATACTAAGAGCCGGGCACAGCAGTCAGAATCTCAGCAGCATTTACATGGGTTATATTGCTAATATTCAGAGTTTCAAAAGAAAAAAAGTTCGCTCACACAAGGCGCAGTGACCACATGTCATCCTGACTTTGATGAAAGGTCTGTACGTGTCATGTGTGGAAGAGGATGGATGAGAACGGAGCTACACCCACAGTAGCACAAAGTAGTAAAAGGAAATAAGTGGACAAATATACAAGTGCAATTTAAGGGTTCTCTTATGTAATTATGTATGCGACACAAGACTGAAGGTTCCACGACACACTGCAGGTAGGGGTGAAACTATAGCCCTGCTACTGAGCTCATGATCACAGGGGTGCTTGGGACGTTCGGCAGGCAAGAAGAGCAAATGTGTGCACTGGCGTGCTCTCCTGCTGTGACAGCACCTGCATGAGGGGCCCTACAAGAGGGTTTTTGGCAGTTATGAGAGCAGCAGTGGGTGAGGACCCCATTCAAAATTTAAATATAGAGCCCTGGCTTTTCTAGCTACACCCATGGAGAAGTAAGAACCACAGGCGGCACAAGGGTGCAACCAAAATATCTTCTCTACGGTGGCCTGGCTGCTCTGGGGAGAAGACCTGCTTGGCACTAACTCCTGCACACCTCAGGGAAATAAAGGGGAACGGAAAAGAGTAATCCTGGGTGGACCCCTTTTTCTTTATTTTGACCCTCAAAGCCTGGTTGAACCCCCCCTGTGTATCCTGGGGGCAACTTTGGGACCAAGGAAGTGCCTCTGACATTCCTGCAGACCTGAGGGATTGTGTCAGCAGGTGCAGCGGGGTGACGACGTGCGCGTCTTCCCACCTCAGGACCTGCTACCGACAGCGATCCATGACGTGGTCGCCTTGCAGCGGCTTTGATTCCCCACTCCTGCCTGGGACGATATCCCTTCCCCCCGCCTTTGGTGCCTACATACCCAATCTCGGTGCACCTCCGACCCCCTCTCACCTCACTGCGCGAGCGGAGGAGCACGCCTCTCTGGACGGCGTGTCTGTCCTGTATGGTGTGCTCCCTTGGCTCACCTCCCCTCCGGTCCCCCCAGGACTGAGGATGTGGCCACGGCACCCAGGATTACTCTTTTCCGTCCGGCGCCATCTTGATGCCGTGTGCTGCGTCACTGCAGGCCAGGACAGCAAGACCAGCTATTCAGAAGGAACCTGCAGGATACACTGAAACCCCCCCCCCAAAAAAAAAAAAAAAGCCCTGGGCGCTGAGGAGAAGCTGCTACACTAAGAGGATAAAGGTCAAGGGAGGACACTGCAGAGAGTTAATAGACAACCTACTAATCTATTTGGACAATCCTTGACCATTCTTAGAACTCGCCTACATACTTTTTCTGAACTCTTATATTGTTCTATCAAGCCAGAAGGGCCTGGGACTTCCTTTAAACACCACACAATTTGCAGGGGGGAGGGGAGAAAGAAACAAAGGGGAAAGGAGTGTGGCTGAACCCTACTGCCACCTGCTGTTTGATGTAGATCTCTCCTAAATAGGGGGACTTCTGGAAGCGGGACACCCAGTGTGACCGCCTTTTAATGTAGCTGCTATTTACACAGTCTGGTCTGTTGAACACTACTACTATAAGCGGGGAACCCCACTCTATGAGATTTTCAACTCACAGAACCTTTGTCTTTCAGGAGCTATAACTTCTTTTCGGAGGCCCTGTGTGTGACTCACACAACATCCTTGAGGAAGAGCTTGTAGACTATACTGGGGCGCCGGAGTGGGTTTTTTCTGACGACCGCTTCAGCCGGTCATAACAGAGATATTGAGCTTGAAGCCAACTACACCACCCACCGGATACAAAACCCTCCTCTTGCATACCAGCTGTGGATATATATATTGAAGGCGTGCCACCGCTCATCTGCTTGAACACCACCCCCCCCCCCCCCCAAAGACTATGCTACTGTAATTGGACAACAGCGGTCCTCCTACTCTACCTCACTGCGACTTATAATGTCCAAATTTGGTGGCCCTCTCTGCCGCTGATCAATTACCTCCCCTGGACTGCGGGAGTTGTGATTGCCAGATGCCTAATGAAAACCAGAGTGGAGAGATTCACTCGGTCACAGGTGCCAGAGTCACTCAACACAAATTTGTTACCTACAATGCACAAAGCCAAATCCACCCCAATACCATCCAAACATCTGGCAAAAAAATATCACGTCACCAACCCGCCTCTATCTCCTGTGTTACAGATGAATGACAAACTAACTCCACCACAGCTATCTCCACTGTCAAGCTGCTCTGAACCTTCTATACAAGATCTTATGCAGGCAACTCTAGTGGCTGAAGAGGTCTCCAAACTACTGATGCCACTATTCGATAAACGGTTCGACGTTCTCCATGCCTCCATCACTACCGCTATGGCTCAAATCACAACCAACTCAAGAAAATCACACCGCTGAAAAACAGTTCAGTCTACTGAAGCGGAGCTTTCGGAACTACAAACTTCCATTTGGCAAAGCCAAATCTCAGAACAAGAAACGCGTGACAAACTAGAAGACCTGGAGAACAGAGACCGCCGCAGCAACCTGTGTTTTATAGAGGTTCCAGAATCGGTAGGTGGCGAACGTCTCATGGAATTCCTCAGTAAAGAACTCCCTGCGGTCCTTCAGCTGGACCTGGGTAAAGACTCGGTGACGATAGAGAGGGCACACAGAATAGGTCCCCCAAGGTCAGCTCAGAATGGCGGAAATAACAGGCCCCGCCCAGTTACAAAAAAATTATTTTACTGCCCAGTTAAGATAAAGGTCTTAAGGGCATAACGACAACGAGAACTGCTCGTCCATGATTCAAAGATCTTATTCTTCCAGGACTTCTCGGCGGATGTGGGTAAGGCATTTGTAACCAATCTGCTGTTTACTGACTGAAGAAAACATCAGGTTTCATCTGCTTTACTCTGCTAAACTGAAGGTCCAAGTTGGAGACCAAGTAACCATTTATGAAGATCCAGAGGTGGCGAACAGAAGATTCCGCTATGCTGGGGATGTCGCAGTGGGGTGACTCACAGAACTGACTATTCAGTTTGCTTTAGGAGGACTGTTGTCCTAGTTATAAAATGTTATTAGGATGGTGGTGAGGTTCTCCCTGTATACTCCGGGTGAATCTCTATCACTGACTTGTAAAGTTAACTATGCTGTTTTGATTGTTGTCCCCCGTTGTTTCTACCCTCTTGTGTTTCCCCCCCTCTTAGATAAGGTACCAACGCATACGGGGACCGAAGGGGATGGACGCACTTTACCGCTGCACACTGCCTTGGGGCTCAGGATGAGTACACCCCAGACATAGGACTCTGACACCATCTACACCTCACCATGCTTGAGATTCCTGTCATGGAATGTGGCTGCCCTTAACACCCCCCCCCCCCCAAACAAAAAAAGTTCTGATACACATGAGACAATTACGACCAGATGTGATCTTTCTTCAGGAGGGCTGATAAGCCTGGTATTAGCGCCCCCGATTGGGGACTGTTATACTGCTTCACATACTTCATCATGTGGAGTGGCTATTTTTATTAAAAAGGGCCTGTCAAGTTCCATCTAGGACTCTATCAGTGACAGTCAGGGTAGATATTTGATTTTGAAACCAAACATAGCCGGTAAACTATATTTCTCCTACGCCTCATTGGGGGACACAGACAGTGGGTGTTATGCTGCTGGCCAGGCCACGAGGAGGACACTAAGTAAACCAGAAAAAAAGTTAACTCCTCCCCTGCAGTATACACCCTCTCGCTGGCTGAGATTCCTCCAGCTCTTGCTTAGTGTCTATAGTCCGCACTTGGGTCTGGTTTCAGACCCCACCGTTTATTTTATTTTTGAATTTTCTGTAAATTTTTATTTTTTAATTAACGGAGTGAAGGGGGCGACGGTTCCTTTCTATGGCCCGCTCTCCCCCGAACCAATAACAGGCAAGCATGCGGAGTATACCTCCCTGTACACTTTCCTGCAACGAATGGGGCCGATTCCGCTGATGATTCCCTTACGGTCGGTACTCCACGGATACGAGGGCAAGCGCAACAGGACGAAGCCTCGGAGTGCATGGAGAAGGACTTGAGCAGCGCTTTTCGGATGCCCTGAACCAGCCCCAGAGCTCTCCATCCCCTGGCCACAGGGTAGATCGATTGAGCAATACCCCTTTAAGACCTTCTCCAGCTCTGCTACATCGCCCAGAGGATGAGACACCTGCAGCTGGAAGACCCCGGACAGCGCGACCTGCCTGAGCACAGGAGTGGAGGTATGGGGGTCGGGTCCTTGCCCCTGGGAGAAGTGCTGACTTAGCATCAGTACACTAGCACCCGGCCGCGGCCCCCCCCGGCTCTTACCGCGGGGAGGCCAGAAATTTAGTCCCCGGCTTTTCCGGCCTACTAGTTCGCAATTTGAATAGCGCCGCCCACTCTAACGTCGCCGCCCCCCCCCCCCCCTCCTGGCGCCTCTCATTCCTTACAAGACGTGCAATTCTAATCTCGGGGGCCATGTCCTTTTCCCCAGCGCTTTTTCCATCTTTCGTGGCAATTTGGGTCACTAAGGCAATGGCCGCTTGGGCAGAAGTCTTGATTACTTCCTTCCAGGGCACCAATCTTCCTCCGGAGGCAACCACTGTCGCCATGCAGATAATTTTTGCAGCGGACTTTGTAGTAGACGCTTCTTTTGATGCCATCAATTGTGTGGCTCAAACTGCCACTTATGCGATCTCCATAAGAGTCCTATGGCTCCGCGGCTGGCGGGCGCCACATCTAAAAGATCGTTGACTTCTCTCCCCTTTCAATCGGGTCGTCTTTTTGGAGAGAAACTGGACCAGCTCATTTCTGATGCTACCGGGGGAAAAAGTAAATTCCTTCCTCAACAAAAGGCTGTTCAGCCGTTTCGCAACCAACAGCTGACGCGTTTTCAATCTTTTCGCAACAATTCAGGTTGGTCCTCCTCTTCCCGATGAGGTTGGTTCCCGCGCGGAGACAGAGGCTCCCAGGTCTCATACAGACCTAACCGCTCTTGGAAACCCAGGCCTAGGGCTTCTGGATCTAGGGGATCTCATAGATCTACCCAATGACTTGTTGCAGTATCCGGCGGACAACAAAGTTGGCGGTCGCCTACTTTCCTTCAGTCACACCTGGCACGCGGTCGTCCACGACAAGTGGGTCAGGGAGCTGGTGTCCTCCGGATAAGAGAATTTTTGTCCCCCCCTCCAACTCGGTTTTTCCTTTCCTCTCCCCCCAAGAAAGACAAGAACCTTCCTTCGGGCTGTTCAGGCTCTGCTAAAGGGATGGAGTCATCATTCCAGTCCCTCATCAAGAGAGGTTCAGGGGATTTTATTCAAACCTTTTTGTGGTTCCAAAAAAGGACGGGACGATGCGACCCATTCTAGATCTCAAACTGTCAAATCAGTTTGTCAAGTTATGGCGATTCCGAATGGAATCTCTCCGATCAGTTGTCGCTTCCATGGAAAAAGGAGAGTTCCTAGCATCCATCGACATCAAAGACGCTTCCCTTCACATTCCGATCTGCCCGTCCCACCAGCAGTTCCTGCGTTTTGCAATTCACGAGGAACACTTCCAGTCCATTGCCTTGCCCTTCGGACTCGCCACCTCCCCCAGGGTCTTTACCAAGGTCATGGCGGCTGTCATGGCCGTTCTCCACTCTCGGGGAGTGATGGTGTTACCGTATTGGACGACCTGCTCATCAAGGGTCTGTCCCTTCTAGCCTGCGAGGAATCCGTGGATATAACAGTAAATAAACTTCGAAAAGTCTTTCCCAAAACCGGCCCAGCAGATTTTGGCCACTTCCCGCGGGTTGGTCATTCTCCCTCCAGAAAAGACCCAAGCCTTACAACAGGCAGCGCGGACTCTTTCCCGACTGGTTTCTCACTCCATTCGTTTCAGCATGAGGGTTCTCGGAAAGATGGTGGCAGCGATGGAAACAGTTCCATCTCCGTCCCTTACAACATGCGTTGCTGTTAGCTTGGGATAACAACCCGTTCTCCCTGGACAGTCGGATCCTTCAGTCCCTGCGGGTCAGTCAAGCCCTCAGGTGATCGACACTGAGGTCCTCCCTGAATCAAGGGAGGTCTTTTCTCCCAGTAAGATGGTTGGAAGTAACCACCGACGCAAGTCTTCTCGGCTGGGGTGCGGTCTTTTGTCACCACACGGCACAGGGTCGTTGGTCAACCCGAGAGTCACGTCTCCCCATCAACATTTTGGAGCTACGAGCGATCAGATTAGGTCTACAGAGTTTCCACCATCTCCTCGCAGGTCACCCCATCAGGATCCAATCCGACAACGCCACGGCTGTAGCGTATATCACCCGCCAGGGAGGTACCCGAAGCAGGATGGCCATGTACGAAGTGAGTCACATCCTCCATTGGGCAGAGACCAACCATTCGCCCATCTCAGCAATCCACATCCCGGGCGTAAAAAATTGGGTGGCAGATTTTCTCAGTCACCAAGGCATTGCCTCGGGAGAGTGGTCTCTTCATCTGGAAGTCTTTCAGCAGATTTTTCATCGTTGGGGAAATCTGGATGTGGATCTCATGGCCTCAAGACTAAACACAAGGTTCCTCGGTTCAATGCCTGATCGCGCAATCCATGTGCCATCGGAGCGGACTCCCTAGTTTTGACACGGCTCCGGTTTTGGCTCCCGTATATCTTCCCCCCTCTTCCCTTGCTTCCGAGGGTCATCAAGAAGATCAGAGCGGAGGGAGTACCAGTGATCCTAGTCGCGCCAGATTGGCCGCGCCGAGTATGGTATGCAGAACCAATATAACTAGTTGCCGACGACTCCTGGCGACTTCCAGATCGCATGGATCTACTCCCGCAGGGCCCGATTTACCATCAGGACTCCGAGGCCCTGTCTTTGACGGCGTGGCCATTGAATCCTGGATTTTAGCACAGGCTGTGTTCTCGCACAACGTGATTTCCACCATGATTAGTGCTAGGAAGCCTGTGTCCATGCGCATCTCACTGCACCTGGAAAACCTTCTTTTCGTGGTGCAAGGATCATGGTCGATGACCTCTGGTGTTTTCCATTCTGGCAATATTGGAATTCCTTCTATCCGGATTAAAATCAGGCCTCGCGCTTAGCTCGCTCAAGGGCCAAATTTCGGCCTTGTCAGTGCTTTTCCAAAGCAAAATTGCCACCAAACTTCAGGTCAAGACGTTCATTCAGGGTGTTTCCCATGTGGCACCTCCTTATAGAAGGCCATTGGAATCATGGCACGTTAACCTGGTTCTCGGAGCCTTACAGGAGGCTCCTTTCGAACCGCTGCAGGACGTGTCACTGACCGTCCTCTCTTGGAAGGTGGTCTTTCTAGTGGCAATTACGTCAGACGACTTTTGGAATTGGCAGCCCTGTCCTGCCGTTCTCAGTCCCTGAATTTTCATCAGGGCAAGGTAGTTCTCAGGACGTCTCCTCTTCCATCTCAACGAGGAAATTGTTTTGTCTTCCCTTTGTCAGATGCCCTGTTCATGCTTCCAGAGGGGCATAGGAAGGGTCTAGCCACGTCAAAAGCAACGCTAGCCAGGTGGATTCGCTTGGCGATTCAGGAATCCTACAGTGTCAGGAACGCGCCCGTCCCAGAGGGGATTAAGGCGCACACGCTACCCGGTCAGTGGGCGCCTCTTGGGCCATTTGGCACCAGGCCTCAGCAGAACAGGTATGCAAGGCTGCGACTTGGTCCAGTTTGCATACCTTTACAAACATTGCCCAATTCATTCTCAGGCCTCTGCGGATGCAGCTCTCGGCAGACGCAGCCGGAAGACGCAGCCTGCAATCGGCAGTACCTCAGTGTTGACTCAGTGGTACATGGGGTATTAGCAGATGTATGCTCCCCACCCAGGGACTGCTTTAGGACATCCCACCGCCTCTGTGTTCCCCAATGAGGTGTAGGAGAAATAGGGATTTGTGTACTCACCGTAAAATCCTTTTGTCCGAGCCAATCATTGGGGGACACAGCACCCACCCTGTTTAACCTATTGGCTCACTGTAGCATTCTTAGGCTTTGACAGTTATGGTTATTGTTGACTGTTTATGCTCCTACTGCTTTTTTCACCGAACTGGAGAAATCTCAGCCAGTGAGAGGGTGTATACTGCAGGGGAGCAGCTAACTTTTTTTCTGGTTTACTTAGTGTCCTCCTAGTGGCCAGCAGCATAACACCCACTGTCTGTGTCCCCCAATGGTTGGCTCGGGGAAAAGGATTTTATGGTGAGTACACAAAAATCCCTATTTTCTGGTCAATCTCTATGCCAAATATATGTCAATCTCTATATGTCAATCTCTGGTCAAATCTCTAATCATGACCAACATCATTTCTATACATCACTTCTTCAGACTCTTAAGACTTGGGCCAAGCCATCTGATAGTGGGAGGAGACTTTAACTTAGCACAATGCTCCACTTTGGACCGTTCCCCACAGGCCTCGGTGGCCACCACCTCACTCCTGCATTTTATGGACCAGCTCTCGCTTTGTGACCCGTGGAGAGTGATGGATTCTGCAGCTAAGGGAATCACTCCCTTAATCTCTCTCGTATTGACTACTTCCTCATCTCAACGCAACTATTTCCCCGACACCATGATTCCTGCATCCACCCAATACTGATCTCAGATCACACTCCTATTTCATTATCCCTAACTTTAACAGACCCAAGCTCCCAGACACGACACTGGAAATTTCCATCCTACCTGGCAGAGTCGGATGATTTTAAAACTTTCCTCAAATTGCATTGAAATGACTTTCTGGACGGCAACGCCATCCATATTAATTGACATCCCTCTGCTCTGGGCCACTTCTAAAGCTGTCATAAGAGGCCGTGTCATTAATTATCTGTCATATAGGAAGAAAACACACAGAAAATTGTTTGATGCCTTGCATGTCTCCCTTCTTCAGGCTCAGACAGAGCTTGCCCTAGCTCCCTTCCTTGATGCACAACATACTTACACTGTGTTCCAAATTATTATGCAAAAAGAGTTTAGGAGTGATAAGGTTAGATTTTGTCATTTAAACTCATTGATGGTGATGTGTGTCAGGGCTCTTTATATCACTGAAAGCAATTGCAGATACCTGTGCAAATTAGTTTGGCAGGTGTGTCGAAATAAAGGCAAGACTACTTAAGAAGGCTGTTCCACATTATTTAGCAGCATACATTTTTTGCCAAAATGGGAACGAAAAAGGATGTGTCGGCTGCTGAGAAGCAACAAATTGTGGAGTATTTAGGTCAAGGCATGACTACAATCAACATTACCAAGACACTTCATCGTGATCATCGCACAATCAAGAAGTATGTAGCTGATTCCCAGCACACACGTGTGCGTGCTGATAAGGAAAAATTGAGGACTCTTTCCAACAGGCAACTGCAAAAATGCCTAGTCATAGCAGCAGACAAGTTTTTGAAGCTGCTGGTGCCTCCAACGTCCCCCGAACAACAAGATGCAGGATCCTTCAGAGGTTTGCAGCTGTGCGTAAGCCATCCTGTCAACCACCTCTATCCACTGCACACAAGCAGAAACGGCTCCAGTGGGCCAAACGATACATGAAGACTGACTTCCAAACTGTTTTGTTCACAGATGAGTTCCGTGCAACGCTCGATGGTCCAGATGGATGGAGTGGACGATGGCTGGTTGATGGACACCCCATGAAAACACGGCTAAGGCGCCAACAAGAAGAAGGTGGAGCAATGTTTTGGGCTGGAATCATGGGGGGGAGAGATTGTCGGCCCCTTTAGGATCCCTGAAGGGGTAAAGATGAACTCCATAATCTATGTGGAGTTTCTAAAACAGCACTTCCTGCCATGGTTCAAGAGGAAGAACCGTGCTTTCCGCAGCAAGATCATTTTCATGCATGATAATGCACCGTCTCATGCTGCAAATAACACATCTGCATCTCTGGCTGCTATAGGAGGACAAACTTATGGTGTGACCACCATCTTCCCCTGACCTCAACCCCATTGAGAACCTCTGGAGCATCATCAAAAGGAGTGTCTATGATGGCGGGAGGCAGTTCACATCTAAGCAACAACTCTGCGAGGGTATTCTGTCCACATGCAAAACAATTGAAGCACAAACCATCCAAAAACTGACAAATTCAATGGACGAGAGAGTTCAGAAGCTTCTTTCGAACAAGGGGTCCTATGTGCAAATGTAACCACCTAGAATAAAGTTTTGACTTGAAAACTGTTTGGTTTCATTTTGTAATAAGCTGATAATGCTCATTTCACAATTGACCATTTTTTGTTCAAAATAAAAATAAAAAGGTTCAAAACTCTGCTGTGCATAATAATTTGGAACATGCATTTTGAGTTTATTATTTTTAAAAATATACTGTTTTCATAGGCAGTTTGTTCAAAAACAATGCACTTATACTAGAATATTAGATGACTGGAAAATAACTGACTGCAGTTCATATAGGTAATTTAGAGAAAATATGAGGAAATATTTTTTGCATAATAATTTGGAACACAGTGTATTCTATGGCCAAACATCTCCTAGACTTCTTCATACACTCTCAATCACACTGGCAAATTCAATTAACTCGGATTAAATTTTACCGCTGGGGAAACAATACTGGCAAATTACTAGCTACTCTGACTAAAAATAAACAAGCCTACAAACAAGTTATCAAACTATAGAACCCTGTAACAGGCTTACAGACGGCTGACCGTAGAGAGATCACACAAATTTTTAGCGACTACTACAAAGACCTCTACAGTGCCTGCCCTGCCAATCTCCCCACAATCAACTCCTTTTTGATCCTTATTAATCATCGCTGACCGCTGAACAACAAGTAACGCTAGACTCGGAAATAACAAGGGACGAAGTGAGGCAAGCCATATCAGGCGCTTCTAACAGTAAAGCCCCACTCCCTGATGGTTTTTTTTCCCCAGAATACTACTAGATTAGTAGTGACTAAATCTCTAACAAAGCTTTTCGTCAAGAAGTTACCATCAACCAATTTACAGACTCACGCACAATAGTTATCCCCAAATCTAAGAGACCCACTATTATCACAATCTTACTGCCCAATCTCACTTCTCAATCATGATTACAAACTCATGGAGAAGATCTTGGTGAACTGTCTGCAGATGTTGCTGCCTGACCTATGTGAGGCTCAGACAGGGTTCACCCAGGGTCACAGTAGTGTGGCAAACATACGCATGGCAATGGCAACCACAGTCCTGGCTCGAGGCGCATCGGTACCACCTGCAATGCTGATGAGTCTCGATGCTGAAAAGGCCTTTGACAAGGTAGCCTGGCCCTTCTTGTACGAGGTCCTGGGTAGGGTGAACTGTAGTCCAAAGGTTCTGCAATATGTCCAATATCTTCATACAAATGCATATACTCAGGTGTCGGTCAATGGATACAGCGCACCGGCAATTGACCTTTTTCGGGGAGTTAAACAAGGATGCCCTCTGTCACACCTCTTATTTAACCTCTCTATAGACCCTCTGCTGCGTTTTCTGCGGACCCCTATTTTTGGGGGGATTATGGCAGGTTCTAGAGAGTTGAAGGTTGCAGCGTTTACGGATAATATTTTGCCGTTAGTAACCGACCCCAAAAGGGTCTTACACTCCCTCAAACAGGAGCTGGGAGGCTTGTTAGGATATGATATTAACTGGGATAAAACAGAAGTGATGTTGCATGGCCCCTTCAAACCTCTATGGGTGTCAGGATTCCCATGTCAATTTACTAATGGTTCACTGAAATACCTGGGAATACTGGTGACAAAACACCCAGCTAAATTATACAAAACCAATATCAAGTTATACCTCAAAAGCTTAGAATCTACTTTAGCCAAATGGAAAGATTTTAATTTGTCACATCTAGGCAGAGCTAACTTAAAGGGAATCTGTCACCCCTTTTTTCGACTAGGAGCTGCCGGCACCGCCATCAGGGGCTTATCTACAGCATTCTGTAATGCTGTAGATAAGCCCCCGATGTAACCTGAAAGATAAGAAAAAAGAGTTAGATTATACTCAACCCGGCGTTTGGTCCGATAGGCGTCACGGTCCGGCACCTCCCATCTTCATACGATGCCGTCCTCTTCTTTCCTTCCTGTCGTGGCTCCTGCGCAGGCGCACTGTTCTGCCCTGTTGAGGGCCAGGAGAGGTCCGGCGCCTGCGCACTGCAGTATTCTGCTCTGCCCTTAACAGGGCAAAGCAGTGCGCCTGCGCCACGACAGGAAGAAAAGAAGAGGACGGCATCGTATGAAGATGGGAGACGCCGGACCGCAACACCCATCGGACCAAGACATGGACCCCCCCCCCCCCCCCGGTGAGTTTAATCTAATTCCTTTTTCTTATCGTTCAGGTTACATTGGGGGCTTATCTAGAGCATTACAGAATGCTGTAGATAAGCCCCTGATGGTAGTGCCGGCAGCTCATTCGAAGAAAAAGGGTGACAGATTCCCTTTAATTAAAATGACAGAGTTTCCATGTCTCCTCTACATTTTCCATATTCTCCCAATTTATTTAGCTCATAAAAAAGAGAAGCAGATCAATTACCTATACCACTCATTTATCTGGGAGGGTAAAAAATCCCGCATACTTTCAAGTTACGTCAACAACCGAGAGGGAATGGGTGGGATAAACTTTACTGATATTAGGTATAACCTAGCACCCGTTTCAGGTGGTGGTGGACTTGCTGGGAGGAACGTCTTGTTATACCTGACACGATTTGGAGTGCTGTCTTGTCCCTGGGCTGGCTTTCCCTGCCCTCCTACATCTTGCTTATACTGAATTGCCGGCTGAGGTGAAAGTCAAGCCGCTTTTAATGTCTACATGGAGGACATTGCAGAAGCTACACGGACATTTCCAGCTTTCCCCTTGTATGTCTCTCCTTCTATTCATCGTTACCCCCCATTTTCAGGATGGGCACTCTCACTCTGTCTTCTACCAATGGCATTCTCAGGGCATAACATCTATTAAATATTTAGTCCACCTTGAGGAGCGACGGGTGTACTTAATGGAGTTGCAATGTAAATACCCTAACGTCATATTCCCTCCCTTCCAATACTTGCAAGGTAAAAGTTATGCAACAAAAGTTTTAGCAAGTCTCCCTGACCATGAATGGAGGCCATCTCTGCTCAGATGGCGTACCAAACCCAATTCCAAGTCTGGCCAAATAGCCATTAACTATAAATTCATTCATGCAGCCCTGGATTATGGACAATCCCCATTCTCATTAACAAAATGGCAGATTGAAGACTCCAGCCTAACCTGCAACGCCATTCTGAAAGCTTTAGACCAAGCCTATAAATTTCTCCCGTCGGCTCGTTTCCTGGAGACTAGACTAAAAATCTTCCATAGATCCTATCTAACCCCCACAAAAGGGTTATAGAAATGAGCTGTACACACCTTCCAGGTGCTTTAAATGCCATTCCCCCAGAAGTCATCCTATTTCATTGTCTATGGGTATGCCCAGTTATTAGGCCATTTTGGGAGAGAATACAACAATTTACCATTATGCACTTGACAAATTTTGTTCCTGATGAACCCTTATGAGCCATATTTGGATATTTAAAATCAGACACCTACACCTGCTCTCCTGGGGCCCTTAAACTATTGCACTTGGTGGTGGCGGCGGCTGGTACTAAGGCCATCATGCAGATGTGGATCCATGACCATGTCCCTCTCTTCAAAATCTTCTTAAAGAAACTGTCATTTCTGCTTCAGATGGACTGGGTGGAGGCCTCTCTGCATAATGAGGAGGGTAGGGTACAGGCATTTTTTGAAACTTGGGAAAACTTCATTCCTGTGCTCCTACAACATATCTGGAGCGACATTGAGACTTGTTTCCGGCCAACAATCTGGCATCAGGAGCAGATACTGCTGCAAGAGACACCCATATAAGTAATGCCCTTTGACGGTCTGCAACGGAGAGACATTGCTGGGCTTTGGGGGTTTACTTCGGTGTCTGTGGGTCCTGAGTTTGGCATTGGGCACATATACTGTGTCTAATGGGCAAAAGCCATACCTGATTCTGTTACGTTCCCTTCCACCGGTTTTGTGTTTGTTTTGTCTGATTGTCTTATATACTAATACAACCTCCAATATAGAGGTCTTGATATAAATACTTTAAACAATGTGTGCTCTGCTGCATGTACAGTATGTATGACAAAGTTGTGAGTTCAATAAAAACAAAGTTAAAAAAAATTATATTATACAGTATATACTCGTGTATAAGCTGTGATTTTCAGCCCATTTTTGGGAGCTGAAGGTCCCGTCCCCCCCTCGGCTTATACACGAGTCATATACGGGGGTCGACAGGGGAGTGGTGGGTGTCAGAGACCATACTCATCCCCTCCTGGCACGGTCTCTTCAGCCCCTGCTTCCCCCATGATCTCAGCGTTCCATCTGTTCCTGCATTCAGTCACATGGTACCGCTCATTAAACTCATTAATATGTGCATATTTAATGAGCAGTACCACGTAACCGCTGAATGCAGGAACAGCTGGGACGCCGAGATCATGCAGGAAGCAGGGGCTGAAGAGGCAGTGCGCCAGGAGGGGGGCGAGCATGACGGGAAGCAGACCCATCCCATCGCTGGCTCCCGGGTCCTCTGGCTGTGACATTCAGCGGAGGGCGCGTTGACGCAGTCAGTGCATGCCCTCTGCTAACATCATTGCACAGGACCCGGGAGACAGCGATGGAGCGAGGAACAGTAAATATAGCCAGTGCCGGGGGCCTGAGCCAGCGGCTACACCGGCACCTGGCCCCCAGCGTGGGAGAGGAGAGTATGTCTTTTTTGTTTTTATATAGCAGCAGCATATGGGGAGTATTTATGGATGGAGCTTCTACTTGGGACACCATTAACCCTTGTGCAGCAATATATGGGGGGGTATTTATGTATGGAGCATCTACTTGGGACACCATTAACCCTTGTGCAGCATATGGGGGTATTTATGTATGGAGCATCTACTTGGGACACCACTAACCTTGTGCAGCAATATATGAGGGGGTATTTATCCTTGGAGCATCTACTTGGGACACCATTAACCCTTGTGCAGCAATATATGAGGGGGTATTTATCCTTGGAGCATCTACTTGGGACACCATTAACCCTTGTGCAGCAATATATGAGGGGGTATTTATCCTTGGAGCACCTTGTTGGGCCACCATTAACCCTTGTGTAGCATTTTATGGGGGTATTTATCCAGTTTTTCTGTGGCAAAATTAGGGGGGGGGGGGGGTCGGCTTACACGCGAGTATATAGGATATAGATAGAGATTATTTATATATATATATATATATATATATATATATATATATATATATATATATATATATATATATATATATAGGCAGCACTACCAAAATTAAATAGTTGGTGCAAAACCTATTCAGCAGTGTCCCAACAGCCAAATTAACAAAAGTAAAAAAACATAGGCAGCACTCAAATTAAATGTGAAAAAAAAAGTGGATACTTTACTGATCCTCAAGTGGCAACGTTTCAACGGTGACCCGTCTTTATCAAGCCTTGAAGCTTGATAAAGACGGGTCACCGTTGAAACGTTGCCACTTGAGGATCAGTAAAGTATCCACTTTTATTCACATTTAATTTGAGTGCTGCCTATTTTTACTATATATATATATATATATATATATATATATATATATATATATATATATATACATACATACATACATACATACACACACACACACATACACAGCTCAAAAAAAAAAAAATAAAGGGAACACTCAAATAACACATCCTAGATCTAAATGAATGAAATATTCTCATTGAATACTTTGTTATGTACAAAGTTGAATGTGCTGTCAACATAAATCACACAAACATCATCAATAGAAATCAAATTTTTGAACCAGTGGAGGCCTGGATTTGGAGAGACCCCCCAAAATGAAAGTGGAAACATGTCAAATTGAAAATCAAAACAAGACAAAATTAAAGTGGAAACAAGTCAAAATGATGCTCATTATTGTGTTGCCTCCACGTGCCTGTATGACCTCCCTAAAACGCCTGGGCA
Organism: Dendrobates tinctorius; assembly: GCF_039654945.1. Taxonomy (NCBI): domain Eukaryota; kingdom Metazoa; phylum Chordata; class Amphibia; order Anura; family Dendrobatidae; genus Dendrobates; species Dendrobates tinctorius. The sequence continues at coordinate 21,069,658 of NW_027361788.1, read as the reverse complement.
TGCTCCTGATGAGGTTGCGGATGTTCTCCTGAGGGATCTCCTCCCAGACCTGGACTAAAGCATCTGTCAACTCCTGGGGACAGCCTGTGGTGCAACGTGAGTTTGGTGGATGGAGCAAGACATGCTGTCCCAGATGTGCTCAATCGGATTCAGGTCTGGGGAACGGGCAGGCGTCCATAGCTTCAATGCCTTCATCTTGCAGGAACTGCTGACATACTCCAGCCACATGGGGTCTGGCATTGTCCTGAATTAGGAGGAACCCAGGGCCAACCGCACCAGGATATGGTCTCAGAAGGGGTCTGAGGATCTCATCTCAGTACCTAATGGCAGTCAGGCTACATCTGGAGAGCACATGGAGGTCTGTGTGGCCCTCCAAAGAAATGCCACCCCACACCATTACTGACCCACTGCCAAACCGGTCATGCTGAAAGATGTTGCAGCTATATTAGAGTATATAGAAACGGAAGCACAAAAAAAAAAATCAAATATTGCTTAAGGCTCTGTGCACACGTAAGCTTTTTTTTCCCACGTTTAAGCGTTTTTACAGGCAAAAACGCTTAATAATCACTTAAAAGCAGCATCCCATTTATTTTAAGGCTTTCTGCACTTTTTGTGCATATTGATGCGTTTTTTTCCACGAAAAAACGCATCGCGGTAAAAAACGCAGCATGCTCATTAATTTTGCGGAAAAATCCACGTTTCTAGCTATTTTCTATGAGAATATGGATGCGCAGAAAAAAAACACATAAACGCGAGTTTTTTGCACAAAAATGAACAGGGAAAAAAAAACGCGGGTTTCCTGGGAAGGAGTCCGGTTTTGATGCAGAAATTTTCTGCATACGTGGGCACATAGCCTAAAGGGAACCTTACTGCAACAATATATGATAAAATTGAATCAACCTTTATTGAAATCTTAACTAAAACAACCACACAGAAAAACCAACCAACCGTGTCACCTAACGTAGCCCTGTTGTGGGGCCCTGATAAACTACCTAACAGCGGAGGTTGGCACCCTAAACACAAACGAGATTGACGCCCCGCTCAACAATGGCTGAACCCTGATACTCCTAAATGACCCTGGACTGGTGCAGCATGTAGTCACCCATTTGACCAGGAAAGGAATATCGCTAAAGCGTCACCGATTTTGTGACACAGCAGCGATATGGCTATGTGTGATACTTACCTCCGACCGGTCCCCCCCCCCCGCTGTCGGTCGCTGATCGCGCAGATCCATTTCTCGTCGGGCGCTTCCTGCTGGCGCCGACGAGCGACGCGGGCGGAGGACGTCATGAAAGGCAAGTAACGACCGCTGCTGCGTCGCTGCATCGCTAGTGAGATCTGCCTGTTTGGCAGCTCACTAGCGACCATTTAGCAATGCACCAGCGATCCTGACCGGGTCATATTGTGGTCAGGATCGCTGGTGCATCGCTAAATGTAAAAGGGGCCTTAATACTGTTCCCTGTGACTGAACACCTTCCTAACAGCAGAGATTGGCACCCTACTGGTCAGCGGAATGGCGCTCCCGCTCCACGACGGCTATCCCTTGAAGTCCCTGATATGACTTATGATAATTTAAACAAGGGTAGCAGAACATTAGATTAGTGGAAAGCATAATTTATACCAATGGACCATTTGTGACCCATATGGTAGAGAAACCCATAAATCATATTGATAACAGTAAGATAAAAGGTATTCAAGGTTGGTAGTTGATAAGAACCTCAACGCGTTTCTCCTAACCAGATCATCAGGAGGTGGATAATCAGATAGTCAGAAAGCATCTCTGACCTGTGACCCGTTGAAGTGCTAGTTTAGCGCGAAACGGCTGTTGTCCGCTTTCTGTCCACTCCCACAGCCAACATGTAACGCATGTACCAATAAAGCAGCAGCATTTCTTCAATAGCCCAGTGAATGCGGTCCTTCTTTTCTCCTTTGGATTTTAGGTACAGCTGTGGTCTCCCCAGGACGAGCACCCGAGGCTGCAGGCAAGCCATCACTTCTGATACTGCACACCACCTGAACCAACCACAGTAACTGCGGTGCCATCCGCGGTTTTTTTTATTATTATTATATAATCTATGAAAGCAGTATTCCAATTTAAAATTGTATGTGTAATCTAAAGCAGAATTCACTCAAAAGTTTTTGTCCTATGTACAAAAAAAAATTTGGACTTGATGACGAAAAATACAAAACAAATATTTGTCCCTTTTTTTGCATAGGACAAAAATTAAGGGACCAATTTTCTTTATTTTTTGGTCTTCAAGTCATTCCAATTTTTTTTTTTTTTTACAATGTATCTATTTTTCGATTAGCAGAAAAAAACAAAAAAAAAAAACCCACCCCAAAAAACCACAAGGAGTCGGTAAAAAATATTATATACATACATAAATACATACACACACCTCATAAAATTAGAATATCAAAAAGTTAATTCATTTCAGTTCAATACAAACAGTGAAACTCATTACGTAGAATCATTACAAACAGAGTGATCTAATTCTGTTAATGTTAAGATTATGGCTTACAGCCAATGAAAACCCAATCTCAGTAAATTAGAATACTTTATAACACCAGCTTGAAAATTATTTTAAAATCCGAAATGTTGGCCTACTGAAATGTTCAGTAAATGCACTCAATACTTGGTCGGGGCTCCTTTGGCATCAATTACTGCATCAATGCGGTGTGGCATGGAGGTGATCAGCCTGTGGCACTGCTGAGGTGTTATGGAAGCCAAGGTTGCTTTGGTAGACTTCAGCTCGTCTGCATTGTTTGGTCTGGTGTTTCATCTTCCTCTTGACAATACCCCACAGTTTAACTATGGGGTTAAGGTCAGGCAAGTTTGTTGGGCAATCAAGCACTGTGATACTGTTTTTAAACCAGGTATTGGTACAGGTGCCAAGTCCTACTGGAGAATTAAAACACCTTGGACCACTGAGCAACAGTCCAGTTCTTTTTCTCCTTGACCCAGGAAAGAGGCTTCTGGCGTTGTCTATTGGTCATGAGTGGCTTGACACAAGGAATGTGACACTTGTAGCCCATGTCCTGGATACATCTGTGTGGTCGCTTTTGAAACAATGACACCAGCAGAAGACCACTCACCAAATCTCCCCAAAATTTCTGAATGGTCTTTTCTTAATCCTTTCAAGGCTGCGGTTATCCCGGTTTCTTGTGCACCTTTTATCTACCACACTTTTTCCTTTCACTCAACTTTCCATTAAGATGCTTGGATACTCCAAACATCCAGCTTTTTTTTTTTTTTTTCATAACTCAAATAGATTTTTATGAAGAACATCACAGTATTCATACAACAGTGGTACAAGCATTTTTGATTTTCCCATAAACCACCCTCCCCTCAACAATGCAAACTCACCCCACCCCTTCCCCCTTTAGACAGCTCGTATTATCCCTTTAACACCACCTGTATATGTATATAGAATTCCATTATACAACATCATATGTTATAGCAGTGTAGACAATCAATCCACATATACATACCCCCGAGACCGTTCATTCACCTATCCACTCATCCCAATTCCATCCAAGGCATCCACAGTTGTCATACATCACCAGTTTACCCCTTTTCTTGTAGACCCCCTTCTCCAGCTTAAGGGCATGCTTCACATAGGCAAGGTATTCTCCCCTTGAAGGTGGATCCTCCTTTTTACAATTCCTCGCTATTACCTTTCGAGCCATATATAGTAGTCTAGCAATTGCCACCTACAGATTGTTATCCACTTTTATCACTTCCACATATCCCAGCAAGCAAACCACTGGCTCTCTTGGGCCCACACACCTATAAGCCACTTCCATACGACTCAGGACCACTAACCAAAAGGCAGCCAATCTTGGACACGTCCACAGCATATGAAATAATCCAGCATTTTCGTTCTTACACTGAAGACACTGTCGAATCTTTGCGGCCAGCGGTTCCACCGCCAAAACAAACAAAAGAGGGGAGAGTGGACGCCCCTGTCTCGTCCTTCTGTGCAACTTTATGGTTTGGGATAGCTCCCCAATCACCCTAATTTTCGCTAACGGTTGCACATACAGCAGTTGAACCCATGACAGAAATTGGGGACCAAAGCCCAAACAGCGCAGAACCTGCCACAAATATGGCCACTCCACGCTATCAAAAGCCTTATGAGCAACTAAGGATGCAATAACCCTCTGACTGCAGTTGTCGGCCCGCAGCTGCATAGTCATAAAAAACTCTCGGGTTAACAGCAGATCTGTCGGGCATAAAGCCGGACTGATCCGGATGTATAAACTTCGAGACAACACCCGTCAACCGATTCGCTAATACCTTGGCCAGAAGCTTAACATCTGTTGTGAGCAAAGAGATTGGGCGATATGACTCAGGCTGCTGTAAATCTTTATCCTCTTTCGGTATTACATTGTACCACTATTATGGCTTCTCTCATTGAAGCTGGCAAAATCCCTCTACACTTAGCATCCTCCAATACCACTCTCAATCTGGGCACTAACACTTCCTCCATACCTTTATAAATTTCAGCTGGTAATCAGTCTACTCCTGGCGCCTTCCCCCTTGACTGACCGGCTCAGCTTCTCGTCCGTGATAGGTGCTTTCCCTGTCAGCATCTCCCAATTTAGGCAGCCCAAGCCCCTCCAAGAATGCCACAGTGTCTCCCACCGATGCTCCCACCCGAGAGGAGTATAAATCCGCATAAAAGTCCGTGAAGACCACTAAAATGTCAGGGGTCCCCGACACCTTCGTGTCATTTCCTGAAACCAATGAATGCACAAACGAGGTACCCCTCTGGGCAGAAGCAATCAGCGACAGGATGTGGCCCACCTTCTCCCCTTCCTGGTAATAAGTCAGTTGCTGAAACTCTTTTCCTCTCTGCCCTTTCCAAGAGTTTTATCCATATTATTCTGAGCGTCCTTTAACAGTTTCCCGTCCTCTGGAGTACAAAGTAAAGCCATCTCATCTTCCACTGCTCTCAGCCTTTCCGCCACTATCTCTGCCTGTTTTGCCCACCTCTTACACCTGCTGATATCCCTAAACAGCAAACCTCTCAAGTACGCTTTCATGTCCTCCCATATAGTGGGTATATCTGCACTCCAATCATTAAATTAAAAAAAAAAAAACTCCTTTACCCACCCCCCCACTGTATACTCTCTAAATCTACACTATGCAACCAATTGGGGTGTATTTTCCACTCTCCCCTGCACATGACTTGTGTCCCCGCAGGCCGCAGCTCTACCTCTATCGGACTGTGATCCGAAACATCCCCCACCATCGTGTCCATCATTCCGTTGCCGAGTGCCATATCTATTCCAGGTATCATGGGCAGGCGAACAACAAGAATATCCCCTCTCCAAAATGTCGCACTCTCTATAAATCAACCATGCCAATTTCCCGAACATATGTACCAACTGCAGTAGCGTGACCTTTGGTCCTACTCTGTTTTTGTTCTTGTCCCAGAAATAATCAAATATTGTTAAGGTCCCCAATAATTAAGAGTGGCATCGACCCCCACGTCCGACCAGCTCTAACACTTCCCTAATTTTCCTGCTGGAATAGGGAGGCAAAATGTACATGGCTGCCACACACATCAACACACCAAACACTCTACATATCACCACCATATATTGTCCATCCACATCTACATGCACCTCCACTTCCTCATATCGTGCCCCCGCAGAGATCAGTACTGACACTTCCCTCGAACACGTAGAAAAGGTAGAATGATACACTTTTTGTATCCAGTTCGTACGTAAAACGTCAACCTTCTCGCGCACCAAGTGTGTCTCAAGCAGGCATATCATTGAGGCCCTCTGATCTCGAGCGTACTGTAAAACCGCCGTTCGTCTGGTCCTATCTGATAGGCATCTTCCATTCCAACTCAATATTTTAATACGGTCCCCCATCACACAGCTCACCATTTTTCAGAATTTCCTCTCCCCTTAATACTAGCCGTCTAATCCCCCCCCCCGCCACTCTTTTAAATCCCAACTCCCTCCTCTGTTCCCCCCATATCTAAAACTTCTTCCTCTCATTGAGAGTGGGGCTCCTCCGCCCATTGCAAACGCTCCCGTGGTTAACCATTCCTTCTCGCCTCCCGCCACCATTACGGTACATAAAACATTTCAATACCAACAACAAAGTAAAGAGATTACAATAAACATTCGCAGTACACCATTTTAAATCCTCCTCCCTCCATATTATCTACTACTGCACCCTCTGGCCAAGCAAACATGGACATTCACTGCGCTTCCAAAATTGAGAGCCGCACAAAAAAAAGGAGCAGGTATAAAAAGATACACAATTCTCCTATTCCTGATATATAAAAAAAGATTTTTCCATGTATCCAGGTCATCGCGGAATCTCAGTCCCCTTTGGCTTGTATTTTCTTAGCATTAATGTCAATCCACTGGGTGGCTTCCTCTGGTGTCAGGAAAAAATGGATTCTGTCCAAAGCTACCATCCGTAGCCTCGCAGGGAACATAGAATATTGCACCCCCAATTCCCTCAAGCGTCTCTTGACACCAGTAAACTGCATCCTCTGTTTCTGAACCGCAGCAGAATAATTCAGATAAATGGCAGTCCTCTGTCTGTTGACCGTGAGATCCTCCATTTCTCTGGCCCTTCTGAGAATAATGTCCCGGTCCCTATAGTTCAGTATTTTGGCAAGCATAGTACGGGGGGATTAGCTCCAGGGGCAGGGGCTGTGGTGGGACCCTGTGAGCTCTTTCAACAGCAAAACCTTTGTCAGCATCTCGACCCCAGTTTTCTCCCTCAGCCAACTTTCAATAAACTCAGTAGGATTCCTCCCCTCCGTTTTTTTCAGGCAGACCAAATATACGGAGGTTATTTCTTCTAGATCTGTTCTCTAGATCCTAATTTTTGGCAGCCAGTTCTGACAATACTTGAGCAAGCTTTTTCTCCGCTTTTTTCAGCTTTCCTACACGATCCTCTGCGGTGCTCACCCTCTCCACTGCACCCATGCATTTATCCACCTTCTGTAGAGCCGCATTTATATGTGCCAATTCCCCTTTAACATCTTGCACCTGCGGGATTAAGGCATTTAGGGATTGTTTACATGAAGAGACTAGTGTAAAAATGTCTCTCAAGGTCAGTTCTCCTTCCAGAACCACTTCTTCCTGGGCCCCTGTTACCACAGCCATGCTGCTCCCTCCTGCCCCTCTCTGTATCTCATTCTTCCTTTCAGGGATCGTTTCCTCCTCCTCCTCGTCAGATCCATCTCCAGCATGTGCCTCCGCCTCCTCTACTCCTTCCACCATGCCACCACAGCTAGGTCAATGTGTGGATGAAGGACCACCTCATCAAATCCCTGTCATGGCCAGCCCAATCTCCAGACCTGAACCCCACTGAAAACCTCTAGAATGTAATCAAGAGGAAGATGGATAGTCACAAGTCAAAGAAGAACTGCTTAAATTTGTGTACCAGGAGTGGAATAAGGTCACCGAAAAGCAGTGTGAAAGACTGGTGGAAAACATGCCAAGACGCATGAAAGCAGTGATTAAAAATCATGGTTATTCTACAAAATACTGATTTCTGATCTATTCCCGAGTTAAAACATTAGTATTGTTGTTTCTAAATGATTATGAATTTGTTTTCTTTGCATTATTTGAGGTCTGCAAGCACTGCATTTTTTTTGTTATTTTGAACATTTCTCATGTTCTGAAAATAAATACAAAATTTAGTGCTTGGAAATTTGAAGACCTGTTGTCAGTAGTTTATAGAATAAAAGAGAAATTTACATTTTACTCAAAAATATACCTATAAAAGAGAATCAGAGAAAGTGAAAATTTGGCAGTGGTCTCTTCATTTTTGCCAGAGCTGTATGAGTTTCACTTTCTGTATTTAATAACAGCAATAAGTTAACTTTGATATTTAATATATACATTACAGACCAAAAGTTTGGACACACCTTCTCATTCAAAGAGTTTTCTTTTTTTTCATGACTATGAAAATTATAGATTCACTCTGAAGGCATCAAAGCTATGAATTAACACATTTGGAATTATATAATTAACAGAAAAGTGTGAAACAACTGAAAATATGTCTTATATTCTAGGTTCTTCAAAGTAGCCACCTTTTGCTTTGATTTCTGCTTTGCACACTCTTGGCATTCTCTTGATGAGCTTCAAGAGGTAGTCACCAGAAATGGTTTTCACTTCACAGGTGTGCCCTGTCAGGTTTAATAAGTGGGATTTCTTGCCTTATAAATGGGGTTGGGACCATCAGTTGTGTTGTGCAGAAGTCTGGTGGATACACAGCTGATAGTCTATTCAGTAGGACTGTTAGAATTTGTATTACGGCAAGAAAAAAAGCAGCTAAGAAAATAAAAACGAGTGGCCATCATTACTTTAAGAAATGAAGGTCAGTCAGTCCGAAAAATTGGGAAAACTTTGAGGCTAAGTGCACATGTACTTTTCTGCCCTGCGGATTTTTCCGCGCAGAATTGAAGAAATCCGCAGGTCAAATGACCTGCATTTTTACTGCTGATTTCTTCCTGTTTTTTTGCGGTTTTCCCCCTGTGGATTTGGAGAATGGAGCAGGTGGAAAACTGCACAAAAGAAGTGACATGCTGCACATTTTGAACCGCGGAAAAATCCGCAGCGTCTGCACAGCGGTTTCTTTTTTTTTTATTAACATGCTACTGTACATCACAATGCGGATATGCAGCGTTTCTGCCCGGTAAAATCCGCTGCGGATCCGCTGGAAATCTGCATCGTGTGCACATGGCCTGAAAGTGTCCCAAGTGCACTGGCAAAAGCCATCAAGCGCTACAGAGAAACTGGCTCACATGAGGACCGCCCCAGGAAAGGAAGTCCAAGAGTCACCTCTGCTGCGGAGGATAAGTTCATCCGAGTCACCAGCCTCAGAAATCGCAGGTTAACAGTAGCTCAGATTAGAGACCAGGTCAATGCCACACAGAGTTCTATCAGCAGACACATCTCTACAACAACTGTTAAGAGGAGACTTTGTGCAGCAGGTCTTCATGGTAAAATAGCTGCTAGGAAACCACTGCTAAGGACAGGCAACAAGCAGAAGAGACTTGTTTGTGCTAAAGAACACAAGGAATGGACATTAGACCAGTGGAAAGTGCTTTGGTTTGATGAGTCCAAACTTGAGATCTTTGGTTCCAAAGACTGTCTTTGTGCGACGCGGAAAAGGTGAACGGATGGACTCTACATGCCTGGTTCCCACCGTGAAGCATGGAGGAGGAGGTGTGATGGTGCTTTGCTGGTGACACTGTTGGGGATTTATTCAAAATTGAAGGCTTACTGAACCAGCATGGCTACCACAGCATCTTGCAGCGGCATGCTATTCCATCCGGTTTGCGTTTAGTTGGACCATCATTTATTTTTCAACAGGACAATGACCAGAAAAACACCCCTCCAGGCTGTATAAGGGCTATTTGACCAAGGAGGAGAGTGATGGGGTGCTACACCAGATGACCTGGCCTCCAGTCACCAGACCTGAAACCAATCGAGATGGTTTGGGGTGAGCTGGACCGCAGAGTGAAGGCAAAATGGCCAACATGTGCCAAGCATCTCTGGGAACTCCTTCAAGACTGTTGGAAGACCATTTCCAGTGACTACCTCTTGAAGCTCATCAAGAGAATGCCAAGAGTGTACAAAGCAGTAATCAAAGCAAAAGGTGGCTACTTTGAGGAACCTAGAATATAAGACATATTTTCAGTTTCACACTTTTTTGTTAATTATATAATTCCACATGTGTTAATTCATAGTTTTGATGCCTTCAGAGTGAATCTACAATTTTCATAGTCATGAAAATAAAGAAAACTCTTTGAATGAGGTGTGTCCAAACTTTTAGTCTGTACTGTATATTCTTACAAAATTAGAATAAGTGTGAATGTCCTTCATTCCTGTGAAAAGAATCATAACATTTAAAGTAAACCCTCTCCTTTTGTAACACTAAAAAAAAAAGCATTTTTCAATATATATGAATATATTTATTTTCTTTGTTAATTTCTCCCCATTTTTATAATATTTTACAAACATAAATGATGTCATACCTGCACGCTTTATAGGCAGTTTCTTCTGGTCTTTGATCAACAGATACTGAACCAACTCTCCAACCTACAAAGCAGAATGTGTAGATTAAGGCTTTAACCCCTTCATGACCGGAGGTATTTTCGTTTTTTGCTCCCCTTCTTCCTAGAGACAACTTTATTTTTCAGTCAATATGGCGATGTGAAGGCTTGTTATTTTGAAGGACAAGTTGTAATTTTGAACAAACACTGGTTTTAACATAGTGTACTAGAACAAAAAATTTCAAGTGCGGTGAAATTGCGAAAAAAAAAAAAAAAAAAAAAAAAATTGAAATTCCACCGTTCTGCATTTTTAATAGGTTCACCAAATTCTAAAACTGACCTGCCATTATGATACTCCAGGTCATTACAAGTTCATAGACACCAAACATGTATAGGTTCTTTGTTACGGTATCTAAGTGGTGAAAAAAATTCCAAACTTTGTTAAAAAAAAAAAAATTATAATATTGCGCCTTTTTTGGGTCTCCATTTTTTGTGATCTCAGGTTGGGTGAGGCTTTTTTTTTTTTTTTTTTTTTTTAAATTTTTACTCACCTTAGCTCCTTGGCTGTTTGCCCGTTCTTACCCCATCTTACAGAGATCGGACAACACCTTGTTGTTCGTAAGATACAGCCAAGAGTAAGAGAGCCTCTTCAGCCCTGGGACTCATTCCCGGACATCATGTTAAAAGTAGTTTTCCCTTCTCCGACATCGCAAGCCACAGCCATAGTTGAGAGCCGCTTCAGTCCTTGATCCGATGTTTGAGCACCAAGAAAGCAAGTTCCTTCCTCTGGGAAGAACTGTATTTTGAGTCAGTTTGTTTTCCTCTTGGGGTTATTACATTTTTGACTCCTAGGTACAGCACTGTCTCACCCGGACAGACCATTCCAACTTTTGGAATCTCTGGCTATGTCTGACCCTGTTGTGCACAGGTTCAGCACTCGCAGCTGGCTGGTTGTGTCATTGAGCTGGCCTCCACACTCTCAGTTGCCTAGACCAGGGATCCTGTTGATGCATCACGGGACTTCCCGGGGCTCCCCCTCCTTCAGACGGTTGGACGTTGTCACTGAACAGATTGCCCTTTGTGTTTTGTTTTTTTTTTTCTTCTTACAGCGGCCTACTTTTCCCGATCTTCTGTCCTGTTGCAGCTCATGCAAAAGTAAGCAGTCCCACATTTGAGGTTCCGAGTCCACTTCCTTTCTAGAATGTCCAGGTTGGATAAAGGTTACCCAAGAAGCCTCATGGGATCAGTACTTGTTTTTTCCCCAACAGTCTGAACAGGTCGTTCTCATATCGGCTAGAGCCCTCCTCAGTGTTTTTTGCCACGTATGCTCCTTCCGGGTCTCTGTTGCTCTTCAGTACTTGGATTCTAGGTCCAGACCTCTCCATGATTGACTCTCCAGGGAGCTGGAAGGTCTCCTTCCCATGTTTTGCATGGCTTTACTCCAGCCACTTAGATTTTTTATCATCTAACCTTCTTTCTCCTGATTCAGTGCAGGACAGTTACTATCCTGCCATTCTGGATCTCTGACTTATGTAGTGATGTTCCCTTCAACACCATCCAAGATGACTATATTCATAAAACCTACAACCTTCCTCCAACCAGTGTGATTTGAACCCTTCTCTTTGCTTCCTCCTAAAATGCAGAGATCCCAAGATTCTCCGCCAGCCCCAGGCTTTACCATCAGCTTAGTCCCTTCTTTAGTGTTCTTACGAGGATCAAATTTTGATTCCAAGGCCCCTCCTTTTTTTTCTACATGCAGGAAGATTTGGTTAAACCTTCAACAGTTCAATATCATCACTTACCTCAATCCAGTCCATCAGAACATGGTGTCCCAGTCCACAACTCACGGGCTCTCCCCTACCTACAGAAGGGTCCTCTTCTCGGAACTCATTCCTTCTGACATTCATTTCCGCGTCTCTCTCGTCTAAGCATACTCTTACTCTTGGTCCAGTGGCTTTGTTCTAACCTCATTCTTCACAAAAGATCTCCCCCAGACCGAAAAAGATTTGTAATGATTGGTGTCTTTTGTCTTCGTTAGCAACTTTAGTCCAATCTCACACTGGATCAACTGTAGGCCAATTATGACTTTCTCTTCTTCATCTGGAACCCAGAGTGGCATGCATTTGTTATTCCCTTCCACAACAAAACCCAGGATTCTCTTCCTTTCAGTGTGGTACAATATCCTGGTCAACCTTGCCAGAGAGGGTCTGGTCATGGAATGAACAATGTCTGTCGATTCGTCCGCAGTAAGCCATGTTCTCCCGACTTCCCAACCTGTGAAAAGTCTTTGACAGGTGTAGGGCTCTCTTAGACAGTTCTCTGGCTTGTTTCAGTCGTTTATAGCTGTTCATACCATACATCGTTCTAAAGAGGTCCAAAAGGGACTGAAAAACCTTGTACAGTACGCTTCCAGATTCCGAGCCTCAGACATTGTTTTCTAACACCGGACACAAATACTCCCCCACTTCCTTCTGCACCCTTGAGCGAGGAGGAAGTCTACCTTCTTAAAGGTTCCTCTTGGAAGCTTCTAGATCTTTGCCATTATTTTGTTTCAGTTTTACAGTTTGAAACACACCATCCAGATTCTGTTTCCCCGATAACGTCTTGATTACGATCTAACTAGGGTAACCCACTTAATCTCCTCTTTCTTCTCGTAATGTCAGAACTTGAGTCTGGTTTGTTCCTGAGCTGCCTAGAGGCAGGTTTTTTAGCTTGCCTTCAGGGGAATCAGGTTTCTCATTTCAACTGTATAAGTTTTTTTCCTGTGGGCTGCACACGCTTAGTAAATCTCTAGTGGCCTCCGATGTGTCTTGGGGGCCCGCATCTGGCGTTTAAACACTACAGCATTTTGTCGCCTCAATTTCTTTTGTCTTTTTTGGAATCCTGGAAGGTTCTTTTGGAAACCATCTCTCCACTCCAGTACTTTCGCTTTTCCTGTTTTCCTGCCCGATTGCTATGGTCATGGTGGTACTGCACTTGATTCTCTTTGTGGGAGTTAACCTTTAATATCTTAGTTTCTTTTTTTTGTCCTCCAATCGGTCTCCTAATATATTGTAATTGGTCAGTGAGCCAGTTTCTTCAGTTGCTCAGACTCCCCATTTGCATTTGGGGAATCATAATAGCCTTCTAGTCTGGATTCGCTCTACAGTTCTGGATGCATAGTCGCAAGTGACAGTGCACCGTCACTGTCTTCCCACTCTTCATCTGAGCTTCGTGCCTTCCGCATCTGTCATCAGGTCTCTATTAGCCTCATATTATAGTAGCTGGTCTCCGACCTGAGATTCTCACCTCTGCTTGTACTTTTCACTAGCCCTTATTTTTTTTTTCTTCCCACCCTTGTGGACTGCTTATGGATATCCCATGGTTTCCTGTGTCCCCCAATGAAGCGACAGAAAATATTAGGGGTTCTTACCGTAAAATCTCTAAGACTGCATTGGGGGACACTGCACCCGCCTTTTCTAGATTTCTATATTGGGCCAGTCTGTTTTATCTTTGATTGCTTCTCCTACTGCTTTTTACACAGTCTTAATAACAGTCAGTGTATACTACTGAGGAGGAGCTAACTTTTGTATTGCCTAGTGGCAGCAGCATACACCCTATGGTTTCCTGTGTCCCCCAATGAAGACTCTGAAAAAGACTTTATGGTAAGAACTAGAGATGAGCGACTTTGGTCGGATCGGGTTTCGTGAAACCAGAATGAAACAAAATAAGTTTCAGATGAAACTCGTCCGACTAGAGCAAAACAAAGTCGGAGTTTCGTCCGAAACCCGACCCCAATGCAAGTCAATGGGAAATAAAAGTCGGACGAAACTCCGACTTTTTTTTGCTCTAGTCGGACGAGTTTCATCTGAAACTTATTTTGTTTCATTCAGGTTTCACGAAACCCGATCCGACCAAAGTCGCTCAACTCTAGTAAGAACCAAAAATCTTCATTAACTCATCACTTTTAGCCCCGCAAGTCTGTAAACACCTTCCTGACCAGGCCAAATTTTACAATTCTGACCAGGGTCACTTTATGAGGTACCATTGGAACGCTTCAACGGATCCCACTGATTGTAAGACTGTTTTCTCATTTCATAGTGCTTTATGATAGCGGTAAAAAAAATTCAATACGACTTGCGTTTGTGCGTGTGTGGGGGAGGGAGAATAAAAATGGAAATCTGTCAAAAGTTTTCCAATTTTCAACCTTTCCATCTTATACTTTAAATCAGAGTTGTTACACAAAATAGTTAATAAATAACATTTCCCACATGTTTACATCTACACAGTTTCTGAAACATTTTTGTTAAGAAGTTAGAAAGGTTAAGACATGGACACTTTTGGGTGAACGGCAGGGCTTGGAAGGGACGGAGCACCTCTTGGCTTTTTGAATGCAAAAATTGGCAGGAATCGATAGTGGATGCCATGTCGCACTTGGAGAGCCCCTGATGTGCCTAAACAGTGAAGAAAAAAAAAAAAAAACACAAGTGACCCTATTTTGGAAACTAGACCCCTCAAGGAGTGTGCAAACATATTAGTCCCTATCTCCTTGAGCTAGCAAGGTCACACTTCTGTAAACGTATCAAATCCAGTGACAACAGATGATAACCCAGAGTCTAGAGAGCTTATAGAATATAAATAAAAAAATCGTTTTTATTGATCTAACAGATAAAATATATAAGGATGCATCATGTCAAAATGCGGACGTTGACCAATTACCATATTTTAATCCAAGGTATACGAGTCAAAAGGATTGTATATGTAAATCCCTAGTACAAAATAAAGGCCTTATATGGAAAATAACGAGCATATTTACGTTAGTGTTGTCTTTAACCACATAAAAATACATTCAAATATACCCGATACAAAGTTGTATACTGCACAAGTGATAATTGCAAACTCTGATTGCGATGAGACCGTGTTCACGTTGGTCTCAAAAGTGACTAGTGTCAGAGATAAAAATCTAAGTAGTAAAGTGCAAAATACTTTAGTATACTCAGAGCCTAAGGGTGTGTTCCCACGGTCAGTGGTCAGTAAACGCTGCGGGTTGGACGCTGCGTACATCCGCAGCTTCAAGCCTGCAGCGTCCAGATGTTACAGCATAGTGGATGGGATTTCAAGAAATCCCATCTCCACTATGCGTTCAGAGACGCCTCTGGCTTCCCTGCGTAAACGGACATGCGGCGAGTCTTTCCAGACAGCAGCATGTCTATTTATGTTGCGGAGACGCTCAGTCTCCTCAGCGTAAATTACCCATAGGACCGCATTATCTTTATAGTCACATGCGTATTAAGTGCGGGAACGCAGCTTACTACGCATGTGTACTAATTTAATAAAGGTGTACCTTGTGCCACAGCCGGAAGTTCGCGTCCACTGCAGTTCTCGCAATGAGCTGACCGCAAGTACTGCCATGCAAGTGTCCACAGGAGACCATCTTCAAGCTCAGCTCTGTCTGGATGTCAGGCTGAATGGTGGCATAATGCCACCGTTCAGCCAAAGGCATCCAGATGTAGCAGAGCAGGACTCGTCGTGGGACAGTATGTAATGATATTGTTACTTTTTTATTTTATTTCTCTTCCAGGAGATCGAGGGTTTCGGTGGAATTAGGTGATGCAGTAAGTATAGTTTAATTAAGATCTATTAAAAAGAAGTCCGTATCATTATATAATTTACACCATGTTCCAAATTATTATGCAAATGATCTATTTTTCTCTGATTTTCCTAAGTGGTCGGTGCAAATGACAGTCAGTCTAATAAAAGTCATCACCCATTAGAGTATACATCAAATTTTATTGAAGAAACCTCCCAATGATAACGGAATAATCTCCAAAATGAATAAAAACTCAAAATGCACTGTTCCAAGTTATTAGGCACAGGAGAATTTCTAAACATTTGATATATTTTAAAGAACTGAAAATGCTCATTTGTGGAATATGCAGAATTAGGTCACATTCACTGAACAAAAAAGCTATTTAACTCCAAAACATCCTAACAAGTCAAGTTACATGTTAACATAGGAACCCTTCTTTGATATCACCTTCATAATTCTTGCATCCATTGAACTTGTGAGTTTTTGGAGAGTTTCTGCTTGTATTTCTTTGCATGAAGTCAGAATTGCCTCCCAGAGCTGCTGTTTGGTTGTGAACTGCCTCCCACCCTCATAGATCTTTTGCTTGATGATACGCCAAAGGTTCTCTATAGGGCTGAGGTCAGGGGAAGATGGTGGCCACACCATGAGTTTCTCTCCTTTTATGCCCATAGCAGCCAGTGACTCAGAGGTATTCTTTCTAGCATGAGATGGTGCATTTTCATGCATAAAGATGATTTTGCTCCTGAAGGCACGTTTCTGCTTTTTATACCATGGAAGAAAGTTGTCAGTCAGAAACGCTATATACTTTGCATAGGTCATTTTCACACCTTCAGGAACCTTAAAGGGCCCTACCAGCTGTTTCCCCATGATTCCAACCCAAAACATGACTCCTCCACCTCCTTGCTGACGTCGCAGTCTTGTTGGAACATGGTGGCCATCCACCAACCATCCACTACTCCATCCATGGTTGCTCGACACTCATCAGTAAACAAGACTGTTTGAAAATTAGTCTTCATGTATGTCTGGGCCCACTGCAACCGTTTCTGCTTGTGAACAATGTTTAGGGGTGGCCGAATAGTAGGTTTATGCACCACAGCAAGCCTCAAGCCTTTGAAGGATCCTACATCTTGAGGTTTGAGGGACTCCAGAGGCACAAGCAGCTTCAAATATCTGTTTGCTGGTTTGTAATGGCTTTTTAGCAGCTGCTCTCTTAAGGTACCATCACATTTAGCGATGCACCAGCAATCCCGACAATGATACGACCCGGTCAGGAACGCTGGTGCATCGCTAATTGGTCGCTAGTGAACTGTCAAACAGGCAGATCTCACCAGCGACATAGCAGCGGTCGGCGATCGTTACTTACCTGTCAGACGCGGCGATGAAGACGTCCTCCTGCCCACGTCCACGCGTCGCTCGTCGGTGCCAGCAGGAAGCAGCCGACGAGAAACGGACCAGGACGTTCTTGCGCGATAACCGGGGGGGGGGGGGGGGGGGGCAGCAGGTCGGAGGCAAGTATCACACATAGCGATATCGCTAGCAATATCGCTGCTGCGTCACAACATCGGTGACGCTTAAGCGATATCGCTTAATGTGACGGGGCCCTTAATCTGATGAATTTGCCTGGCAGAAACCTCTTCTTCCTTAATCAGCACAAAACACGTCTGTGCTCAGAATCAGACACAAATCTCTTAACAGTACGATGATCACGCTTAAATTTTCGGGAAATATCTAATGTTTTGATCCCTTGACCAAGGCATTGCACTATTTGATGCTTTTCGGCAGCAGAGATCCTTTTTCTTTCCTATATTCCTTGAAACCTGTGCCCTGCTTAATAATGTGGAACATCCTTAAGTAGTTTTCCTTTAATTGGGCTCACCTGGTAAACTAATTATCACAGGCGTTTGCGATTGATTTCAGTGATCCAAAGAGCCCTGATACACAATACCATCAATGGGTTTATTTGAATAACAAAAAATTACATCTTTATGACACTTAAATTCATAATTTGGAACGCAGTGTAAAAGGACTTTATTCTGGCTTTATTTTCTATGTAAATATAGGATTAGTAATAGTTGTCTTATAAAAGCTTCTCCATTACTAAGCCGTGGCCTTGATGTCACCTAATACAAAGATGACATCAACCCCACAAATATGAACCCCACTTGCCACAGGGCAAGTAGGAAGAGCCGGGTAAAGTGCCACAACTGGTGCAACTTCGGATGCGCCAATTGTGGGGCGGCTGCGGGCTGCTATTTTTAGGCTGGCAAGGGCCAAAATCAATGGGCCTCGCCAGCCTGAGAATGCCAGGCCGCAGCTGCTGTCTGCTTTTTACTTGCCTGGTTAACAAAAATAGGGGGACCCCACGCTATTTTTTTTTTGGAGGATCTCTCACTATTTTTGCTAACTATCCAAGGTAAGCAGACTGCTGCGGCCTGGTATTATCAGACTGGTAAGGTTCATGGATCCTTATCAGCCTGAAATACCAGTCCCAGTAGTCTGCTTTAATCTGGATAGTAAACAAATAAAGGGGGACCACACGCCATTACTTTAAATTATTTTTTATTAAAAAAGGAGGGGGATCTCTGTGCTTTCCTCCACTTCCTGTGTCATGTACATCCAGCTGTGTCACAAGATTCACCATTCAGTCACTTAATACACATGTGACTAGGAAGATTATGCGGTATCTAATGAAAGTGTATGGGTAATTTACGTAACATAACGCTACATAAATTGACATGAGCAAATCTGGTCTGCCAAATCTGCCAGCTCAACCGCAGGAGCTACCGCTACGATGCCCTGGCAAAGTATTTTGGCCCAGGCAGAGATGGACTTCGCCACTCATGTGGAGGCGAAGCTGGGGCAGAGGGAGGCACCAGTAGCTTCAAAGGCCGATTTGGCCAAAGACTCAATCCGCCTCTCCGTAGAGTCTTTAAGAGACGCACCATCCGGTAGAGACAGAACTGTCTTTGAGGACAGAAGAGAAACTAGTGTGTCCACCTTAGGGGACTCTGCCCATTTGCCGACAAGATCTGGGCTAAAGGGATACAGGATGTCTAGCTGTTTCCTTCCCGGGAAACAGCCCCCTCCCTCTGCCTTCTAAATGCTGAGATCGATTGCACCACTAAAGGTACTGTCACACTTAGCGATGTACCAGCGATCCTGACCAGCGATATGACGCGGTCAGGATCGCTTGTACATCGCTAAGTGGTCGCTAGTGAGCTGCCACACAGGCAGATCTCACCAGCGACATCGTAGCGGTCGAGGGTCGCTACTTACCTGTCACACTAGGCGATCCTGACGTCCTCCCGCCCACGTCCACGCTCGTCGCTTCACAGGAAGCTGACGACGAGAAACGGTCCAGGACGTTCTTGCGCGATCAGTGATAACCAGCGGGGGAGCGGTCGGAGGTAAGTATCAGACATAGCGATATCGCTAGCAATATCGCTATAACGTCACAAAAACCAGTGACGTTATAGCGATATTGCTAGCGATATCGCTTAGTGTGACAGGCCCTTTAGAGTGTTAAACTGCAGGGAGCAGGGCGGACACCGCTCCTGGCAGTGGGCGCCAGGTGTCAGCTGAATACCCTGCAGCAATCTCGTGCACGCACTGCACCGTCTGGACGTATCCAGGCGTCCAAGGTTGGTAAGAGATTACCTGTATGAACGTATAATGTGGTGAGGGGGTCAATGGATGCAGAAATGAGTCAGAAAATATGCAACATCAAAAACTCACCAAAATCTAATTGTGGCAACGTAGCCCATTACTGTGTCAAGCACCAAACGTTAAACACAGCTGTCTGATAATTAAAATAAAATATATGATCTGGCAGCAAGAAACTTATGAGCAATAGTAACCTACATAATACCTTGTTGGTTTTACAGAGAGGACGTCACTTTCATCATACATGTGATCGCTGCAGGCAAACAATCACTGGCTTCAGCAGCAGTCAAATGATAGATGTTATGAGCCGTGTCATTGAATCAGAAGGGGACTGAAGAGGTGAGCATTACTTACTATATCCATTTCTTCCCTGTGGGACTATTTATTTTTATCTGACAATTACTTTGCTTTTCTACAATCTAAATATTGTGCACCTTAAGTGACCTGACTATACACAGTGACAAGACCAATGTAGGACAGACACATCGGACTGGATGGATTACGTCATGTATACATCAAGTTTAGCCAAGCAAGTGAGAAGGATAAGGCTTGTAAACTTGCCAGACCTTTTAAGAAAATCAGCTGAACAAGGTTGTCTGCCAACTTCTTATTCCCCCTCTCCACATTCAGGATCCATGCAAACACTGCTGAATGATATACAGTGTAGAAGTCATATACCTGATAGCACAAAATGACCACAGGTTACCTGTAGCATATAGTGTGCAATAATTCTTACCGTAAAGCAATAACCAAGATCTATGGTGAACTCACTGTACCTTCAGATTGATTTGATCAGGAGAGTGCTTCTCCAGGTTCCTCTGCACCTGAGATGGTGTCTGCGTCTGAGTAAATGAAACATCTTCCTCCATTTCCACATCTCCACCCTACACAAACAGAAAGGATAAGCAGCATCACCGGGCGATTCAGGATGGACGAGCCACAACACATGTAGACAATATAGTGGAACATGTGCTGCAACCTACACCGAGGAAGAAGGGGTCTCCATGTCTCATCGGGGTAGCCGCAGTGGATTGCTTTGCGGTGTGGTATAAACAGCCAAGGAGGGTTTCACCAAAGGCTGCTCTGAGCACACCAAACGAGTAGTTCTATACACAACAGTGTTAACAGCTACATGCCATGTACAAAAAAAAAAGAAAAGCTGTCCACTTACATCAGAGAAAACTTCACCTCTGATAAAAACAGTAAGGAAGAATAGTATAAAATTCAACGTGTCCAAAGGCATAGGTGAAGAGTCAGCTTGTACATGTACCTATAAAAGGGCTGTTTTATAGCACTGTATTGCAACCATATTTTTCCAGCCATATCAGTTATGCAATTTCAGGCCCAACCACGGATCTCATCACCCTCACCTACAGCAACAAAGGAATACACAACGCTGTGTACTCGGGGCATGAGGCACCCGGTTGAGCCGGGAATTGTGCTGTAGTAAAGATCAAAGCATTTGTCTGGAATACAGCTGTCTGAAGTTTGAGTTCACACATGACGTGATGATGTATTTGATAACTTCGGCATCTTACCTGAAGGTGTGACGTGTCCTGAAGCCGACCTCTCCTTCGCTGCGTCATGGCCACTGGACTTAAGAAATTCACTTTGAAGTAATCAGATATTTTGTTAAAAAAAAAAAAAAAAACACTAGTAATAATTTCCACATTTCCAGGATAGCTGGGTGATGTGGCCACTCCAAGGCTAATGGTATGCGGCCCCATTTAGATGCCAGACCCAGCCGATGAGTGTTCACAGGCAAACCTCCAACTCCTCAGCCCTAGTCACTACTGAGCATGTGCATAAAGTGCAGCACAGATTCATCGTAACCAGAAGCAGAGATCCTTAGATCAGGAACAGAACAGACATTTAAAGGACATTTTACAACTTTCCCAAATTCTTATGAAAACATTTACAGCACGTCCTGCACTGAACCCGATTTATTATATTTTAGGAGTTTGAGTCGGTCCATTTGATACTGACTACACCAAAACGGACACAGACAACAAAGCCGCTTCAGGAAAATGCTGACGATAGTTTTCCAAAAACTGGCTCAAAAGATACCGAAAAATGAGCATGTCATTCCTATTTAAAGGGAATGTGCACGTGAAAAACAACTGCAGATATGGGGTTAGTCAGCAGAGTAATGGCATTCTGAACCTGTCCAGCACCCGCACTTAGGTCCTAACTGCCGGGAGGAAGTTAAATTTAGTCCTCCCAGCAGCGGTTGGCATTCAGTCACCACTCTGCATACAGAGTGGCAGCTATAATCGAGCCCCTGCACTGACTGACAGCAGCTCTGCATTAGGGCCGAGTCACTGCAGAGGGCCAGTTACAGCTGCACTCTATTCAGAGCGGTGACTAAACCTGGCCCGCACCGTAATTTATTGCCAACCGCTGCCCAGAGAAATAAACTTGATTTCCTCCCAGCAGTGGGGTTTTAAGTGTCAGCGTCAGGCAAGTTCAGAATGCCATTAACCCCATATCTGCAGGTTAATAGCGTTTTTTGTTTTTTCCACGATAGGTTCCCTTTAATGGGAATCTGTCACCTAATTTTTCGTACATATAAGCTGCGGCCACCGCCATCAGGGGCTTATCTACAGCATTCTGTAATGCTGTAGACAAGCCCCCGATGTAACCTGAAAGAGAAGAAAAACAAGTTATATTATACTCACCCAGGGGCTGTCCGGATCGGGTCCAATGGGTGTCGCGGTCAGATCCCGCGCCTCCCATCTTCCAGCGATGAAGTCCTGTTCTTTGCTTCCCGTCGCAGGCGTACTGCTCTGCCCTGTTGAGGGCAGAGTAAAGTACTGCAGTGCACATGCACTGGCAAAGGTCAGAGACCCAGCCCCTGCACACTACAGTACTCTGCCCTGAACAGGGCAGAGCAGTACGCCTGCGCCACGACGGGAAGCAAAGAAGAGGACGTTATCGCTAGAAGATGGGAGGCGCCGGAGCGGACCGCAACACCCATCGGTATAATATAACGTGTTTTTCTTATTTTTCAGGTTACATCAGAGGCTTATCTACAGCATTACAGAATACTGTAGATAATCCCCTGATGGCGGTGGCCGCAGCTTATATACGAAAGTATAGAGGACAGATTCCCTTTAACTGCTTCGAAGTTTCTAAACCCTGAAGACGTTAGGTAAAAGTGACAAGCCAGAGCACCAATGCACATCTGACCTAAATTAGTACTCAGATTTCTAGGAAATAATTGTGCAATGTGAAGGGGTTGAGAATCCAAAGACACTCATTTATTGCGTAGTTTACTAGTTTAGGTGACAAAAAAAATGAAAAATTCTCAACTTTCAAGAATTGTGTATCGTGGACGGGTATTAGTTAAAGATTTGACAGGCAGAAAAAAAAAAATCACACAAATTCAAGGGGTTGATCATATTCCAAAGAGAGAATGAATACATAGTTCAGTAGCACCCGGAACAACAAGTATGGTACATATTGGTAATCATCTCTAAAATGTTTTCGCTTTGCTAATTTTTTGTTCTTTGTACAATATAACAAGCCTTTTTTGGCAGATCAGCTCGCTGACAGATTCTCAGTTAACTCTTCCTACAGTCGGCAATGGATAGCACAATATAGAAGGTAACTCGTGCAAAGTTTTTAATAAAACCCAACTGCAAAGAATTTTAACCTCCAATTATATGCATTTAAGAAAGACACTGACCTCCCAAAAGGTGGACAATCCCTTTAAAAAGGTTCTCTCGTTGCTTAATAAGCTGTGCAACCTGGTTGCTAGTTTCAACAGCATCAGAACTGACTATATAGGCAGGTAGCAGGTGCTAAGACACAGAGAGGTCACTTCACTTTTAGGAAACCGGCCTCAGACACAGGAGGAATCCGCCACTGACCAGCTGACAATGAAAACTGGCGCAAGAGTAGATGCTATGGGCAACTACTACACAATGGCATTTCCTGACAACCATTAACTCCTCTGTGGTGACTGACCACATACAATGGAGCGCATAATCTACACGTGACGATAAGACGAGCAAAACCGGCGCCAGCACCATACGTTACCTGCTCTTGCGCAGCAACTGAGTCCCCGGCACCAAAACAAGCCAGCACCGCCTCTTCCTGATGACGCAACATGTCACGTGCTGATCGTTCCGGGCGGGAAAATGAAAGACGCTGATTGGTTGTTGTTGTTACCTCGCTCGTTTCTGATGAAGACCGCAATGTCCTGAGGAAAAATTTCAGTCACAACGAGCACGAAGTGATAACTGCACTGCACATAGGACATGTCAGCAGCCTGTCCATAAAGTGTCTAAAAATCACTGCTCTACAATACAACACCTAACATTTCCTCTTGGAGCTTCACATAGGAAATATGTAGCTAATATTGAAGCCCACAGATTCATTATTTGAGGGGTATTTTTTCTGTCCAAATTTATCCAAATGACTGGCGATGTTTGAGGACGTTTGAACAAATTCAAAGATGTTATTTTTTCTTTACGTTTTGTGCCTTTTTTTATAGTTGGAAATTGCACAATCCTCTAAAATGTAGTACGTTCGTATTCAACCGTAAAAATAAATTACAACAAAATACATCGAGGAAGGGAGACATACTGAGGAGGATTATCTAAAAAAATGGCACCTTTTTAAAATTAGGTGTAAACATAATTGTCTGTTCCGCTGCCAGAGTTTTAGATAATGGTGTTGCATTATACGGTATATATCTTGTCAGGAAACTAAATGAGCAGCGTTTTTGCTTTTTTCCTGTACTTTTGAATGACACCATTGATTCTACCATATAATGTACTGGAAAACAAACAAAAATCCAAGTGCGGTGAAATTGCAAAAAAAAGTGCAATTCCTCAATAGTTTTTTTTTTTTTTTATCATGCTCACTAAGTGCAAAATCTGACCTGCCATGATTCTCCAGATCATTCCGAGTACGTGGACACCAAACATGTCTAGGTTCTTTTTTATTTAAGAGGTGAAAAAAATCCAAAGTTTGTATAGGAAAAACAAAAAAATGGCGCCATTTTCCAAGACTCGTAGCGTCTCCATTTTTCAGGATTTGAAGTCGGGTGAGGGCTTATTGGCCAAGTTGACTTTTTTTATATACCATTTTGGGGGAAACACTATGTTTTGATCGCCAGTTATTGCATTTTATTGCAATGTTGCAGCAACAAAAAAAACCCCGTAATTTTGGAGCTTTTATTTTTTTTCTCGTTGCGCTGGTTACCAATCGGATTAATTCTTATATTGATCTGGCATTCCTAAATGCAGCGATCCCAAATATGTGTATTTTTTATTGTTTATTTTTAATTTTTTTTTATTTTTAACCTTTATATGCTTTTAATATTTTTCAAAAAACTATTTTTTACACTTTTTATTTGCTTCAATAATCTCCTTAGGAGACTTGAAGCTGCAATCTGATTGCTTGTGCTACACATAGCAGGGCTGCAGCTCTGCTATATGTAGCAGAATTGATCATCTTCTTTGAATACTGGACACAGGGAAGCACTCACAGCAGATCGGCAATAACCACAGGGGTCTCCTGCAGACCCCGGGATGTTATGCCAACCCTTCGGCACCCCACGATCATGGCGCCAATGGGCAGAGCTAGTCAAGAGCTTTCAGCGCAATCATGTTAAAGGGAACCTGTCAGCAGAATAACTTTCAGACAGTGTCAGGTTGACGCCGTTATACTGATTACAATGATACCTTGGTTGATGAAATCCGTCTTGTGATTGTTATTTAATCTTTATTTTCAGTTTTGAGTTAATGAGATTCTCATGCTTTGGGACGGCCCTATCTTAGTGTGAGATATGGGAAAATGATATTTACTTGGAATTCTCTACCAGAATGCATGATCCAAACTCAGCCCCCACTGTTGTGAGTTCATTTTCCCCTTCACCGTTGATGTCTGATGAACTCCATCTGCTGGTGAAGAGAGGTAGTGAAATTGATTGGGTTGAGAAGAACCTGTCATCTGAACAGGTGGAGCCTGATTGGACACCCGGAATCACTGAGTGGATATAAGGCAGCCGACGCCCTACAGGGGTGCTGGTGATCCTTTCTGTTCTGAGCTGTTGCAACCAGTTAGTCCTGTCTACTGAAAGCTAAGTTTTTGCTCTCTTATTTTTCCATGAGATTTCATGTTTGCTTCGTGTTTTGTGTTCAGCCTGCCTTTGTTGGGACGGGCTGAGCTCCATTTTGGTCTCTGATCAGTTTATCTCTTTGCTCTGTTTTCAGAATATACCTGAGTGCTGATATAGTGATTTTGAAGTCTAGCGACTTCAGGGCCTTTTTCCCTATCAGACGGTTGGGACATTTTTGGTAGGGTTTTTTGCGGATTGCAGCCAGCATCTTTTCTGTCCTTTCCTATTTAGTTAGTTGGGCCCCATCGTTTGCTCAACCTGTCTTTCTGTCTGTGTTTGTGTTTTCATCTGCTTTTCACCGACAATACATGTTGGGGGCTGTCTATTGCGTTGGGGTCTGCTCTGGGGCAGTTTAGACTTCCCCTTTCTTTCTTTAGGCTTATTTAGTTCTCCGGCTGTGAACGAGGGGTCTAGGGCACCGTAGGAACCCCCCACGGCTACTGTTAGTTGTGGTGAATAGGATCAGGGGTCTGCAATCCGATAGCTACCAACCTCTCCGGTTTTCTGGACTTAGCTTGTATTTTTGTTTTTTCCTCCTTCGGTGACTCATTCATAACAGAATCAATCCACCACTTGGTCCCAGATCTGGTGCATTCTCTCCACCACAGTGTCAACACCTGGGCAGGCAGAAGACTCCACCTGCCCTGAAGAGAATCGAGGATGAAACCCAAAGTTACAAAAAAAAGGTGATATCAAAGTGGCAGAACTAGCTCTATTATTTAAAGCAAATTCGTCCAAGGGCAAAAATGAAACCCAATCATCCTGATCGTCCTGGTGGCGTGGATGAGGCTTCGGTGACCCCTCCTCAAGGGGGAGGTACTGTTGTGAGTTCATTTTCCCCTTCACCGTTGATGTCTGATGAACTCCCTCTGCTGGTGAAGAGAGGTAGTGAAATTGATTGGGTTGAGAAGAACCTGTCATCTGAACAGGTGGAGCCTGATTGGACACCCGGAATCACTGAGTGGATATAAGGCAGCCGACGCCCTACAGGGGTGCTGGTGATCCTTTCTGCTCTGAGCTGTTGCAACCAGTTAGTCCTGTCTACTGAAAGCTAAGTTTTTGCTCTCTTATTTTTCCATGAGATTTCGTCTGTTTGCTTCGTGTTTTGTGTTCAGCCTGCCTTTGTTGGGACGGGCTGAGCTCCATTTTGGTCTCTGATCAGTTTATCTCTTTGCTCTGTTTTCAGAATATACCTGAGTGCTGATATAGTGATTTTGAAGTCTGTCGACTTCAGGACCTTTTTCCCTATCAGACGGTTGGGACATTTTTGGTAGGGTTTTTTGCGGATTGCAGCCAGCATCTTTTCTGTCCTTTCCTATTTAGTTAGTTGGGCCCCATCGTTTGCTCAACCTGTCTTTCTGTCTGTGTTTGTGTTTTCATCTGCTTTTCACCGACAATACATGTTGGGGGCTGTCTATTGCTTTGGGGTCTGCTCTGGGGCAGTTTAGACTTCCCCTTTCTTTCTTTAGGCTTATTTAGTTCTCCGGCTGTGAACGAGGGGTCTAGGGCACCGTAGGAACCCCCTACGGCTACTGTTAGTTGTGGTGAATAGGATCAGGGGTCTGCAATCCGATAGCTACCAACCTCTCCGGTTTTCTGGACTTAGCTTGTATTTTTGTTTTTTCCTCCTTCGGTGACTCATTCATAACACCCCACGCTTGCATTCCCCCAGACCATAAAGAGCAATCCAATGTTTTCCTTTAATTAACTCCAGGAACAAGCCCTTTTAAGCTCTGTGGTCCCAGCAATTATCACAAGGGTCTGAAAATTTTTGCAGCTACAACCAACTGGCTCCCTTTGTTCATCCAAGCACATGGAGACATCGTGGCACATCAGATCCCAGGCTAACCAATTCAAGGCTCTGAGATATGGAATCTGAAAAATGACCTATAATAAAAGAATGCAATATCTATCAACCTAGCCGAGCACATAATTGGAATCTGTATTCCTTCCCCCACGAGCCCATAACATCCAGCCACCCCTAGCACTCTGCGATATTGAGTTACAAAGTATAGCTACCAGGAATTAAATACAGTAGCCGTATTTAGTCTCTATGCACAGATAAAATCCAGCAGAAACCAGGTGTGCCGGAGCTGGTTTAGCACTTCGGGCGGAAAGATATTGACATTGAAGGTTCTGGCCTGGAAAACTATACTCCAATATGGGAGGAGGGAGGTGGGCCAGCCCAGGGGTGGGCGCGGAGTGTGGGAGGGAGCACCGCCTAGGAGATAAGAGGCTGCTCCTCATTTTGAGCTCAGGTTTTTACTGGCAGGAAGACCGTCACCTGACGTGGCCAGACTGAATCACGTAACTAAGAGTTGGACCTGTGATCCATCAGCGCCTCCCTGTGGTCACATGCTACATAACATGGTATTTGTAACCTATCTGTACCACATACTTGTACTACACTCTTGACTGTATATATTTGCTCTTTTATATATATATATATATATATATATATATATATCTGTACTCATCTAGTGCGCCTTTTCAGCGATTAAATATCAAATTAATCTTAGGCTGCTCTTTTATCTCGATTCACGAATCCCCGTCTGCACGCTCTATTGGTTATATTATACGCCATCCCCAGGGTTGGTTTCTGACCCGATATAAGCCTGTTGCCGGACGGAGCTTGTACATCGAACGAGGAACTGGTGGCAGAATACCGTACTGTGTTAGTGAGGAACACTGACAGTGACGGCCAGGAGGTGTGTGTGTATATATATATATATATATATATATATATATCCTCAGCCTGGACTGGTGATATATATCCCCCCTCACTGGGAGCGCCTCAATAACTCGTACCTATTTGCTGGGTCCTTCTCTCCCCTCCCTTGTGTGATCCGTCACACTTAGAGACAATTTTTTTTTCTATCCGATAGATGCTACTACGCAGGTGCAGTGCCATCTTGGAGGAGGCGATTTTTTTTTTTTTCTCTAGCAAGATGGCGCCACCGTCTGCGCAGTAGCAGCTATCGGATTGCCAATAGCTGCTACTGTGCAGATGCGGCTGGTGCCATTTTCAAACAGATTTTTTTATATTTATGGATACCATAAAAAATAGTTAAATACACATTATAGATGCGATAATGCTGCAGTGCATGCGCCACCGCTGGCACCTACCTGCAGAAAGGGATTTTTTTGTCACTATAGATATAATATTCATTATGCAAACTAGGGGGCAGGTCAGTGAGGGATCAGTGACCTGTCATAACCCATCAGTATGAATACCTAAGCAGAGCACCACATGAAGCCCTGCCCACAGAGCAGTGTGCCGATCTAGGTCATGCTCGTTGAGATGCTGCTGATATCGGCATGCATTAGCGATGATGCGTTACTTTATGACGCACCCTCGAATGCGGTCTGCAGTAACATAGTAACATAATTTTGAAGGCTGAAGGAAGACCTTATGTCCATCTAGTTCAGCCTATTTTTAGTGCAGCTGATCTGCATTGTTGATCCTGGGGAAGGCAAAAAACCCACAGAGTAGAAGCCAATTTTCTCCATAGGGAAAAAAATTCCTTCCCCTAAGCTGGGTCAACCATCTACCTATAATATTATGTTATTCGTAACCTTCTATACTGTTACTCACAAGAAAAGCATCCATTCCTTTCTTAAATTCATTCAGTGAGTTGGCCATCACCACTTCCTCAGGAAGAGAATTCCAGAGCCTCACTGCTCTTACCGTGAAGAACCCTCTTCTACGTTGGTGCAGAAATTGTCTTTCCTCCAAACGAAGAGAATGCCCCCTTGTTCTTGTCACAGTCCTTGGTACAAACAGTTCACTGGAGAGATCTCTGAATTGCCCTCTGATATACTTGTACATATATATTTGGTCTCCCCTAAGTCTTCTCTTTTCTAGAGTAAATAGACCTAATTTTGATAACCTTTCTGGGTACTGTAGTGAACCAACTCCATTTATCATTTTAGTAGCCCGTCTTTGAACCCTTTCAAGTTCAGTAATGTCTTTCATGAGCACCGGCGTCCAAAATTGCACACAATACTCCAAGTGTGGTCTGACGAGTGATTTGTACAGAGGGAGAATTATGTTTTCATCTCGTGTCCCCAGACCTCTTCTAATGCACCCATGACCCTATTTGCTTTGGTGGCAGCTACCTGACACTGGGCACTCCAATTTAGCTTCTTATTGACTAAGATGCCTAAGTCTTTTTCCATGTCTGATTTCCCCAGCAGTTTCCCATTTAGTAAGTAATTGTAGCATTTGTTTCTCCTTCCCATGTGCATAACCTTACACTTATCTGTGTTAAACATCATTTGCCATTTTTCAGCCCAATTCTCCAATTTACTCAAATCTGTCTGTAGTTGCAAACTGTCCTCCTTTGTGTTAACTACCTTAAATAGTTTTGTATCATCTGCAAATACTGATATTTTACTGTGTAAGCCATCCACAAGGTCATTAATAAATATATTAGATAGTAGGGGGCCCAATACATAACCCTGTGGTACCCCACTAGTAACCCTGGCCCAATCTGAGTATGCACCATTAATAACCACTCTTTGTTTTCTATCACTAAGCCAGCTACCTACCCATCTACACACATTTTCCCCTAGCCCAAGCTTTCTCATCTTACTTACCAATCTTATGTGAGACAGTGTCAAATGCTTTAGAGAATTCGAGATAAATGACATCCAATGATTCTCCTTGGTCCATTTGAGAGTTTACATCCTCATAGAAGCTGATCAGGTTAGTTTGACAGGAGCGATCCTTCATAAATCCATGTTGATATGGAGTTAAACATTTATTAACATTGAGATATTCCATAATGGTATCCCTTAGAAACCCTTCAAAAATTTTACCCACAACAGATGTTAAGCTTACCGGCCTTTAGTTTCCAGGTTCCCTTTTACACCCCTTTTTGAATATTGGTACCACATTTGCTTGCCGCCAATCAAAAGGAACAGACCCTGTTTCTATAGAGTTTTTAAATATAAGGAATAGAGGCCTGTCTATCACATTACTTAACTCCCTTAATACCCGAGGGTGAATGCCATCAGGGCCTGGTGATTTGTCAATTTTAATCTTACTAAGGCGGTTCTGCACTTCTTCCTGGGTTAGGCAGGTAATACTTAGTGGGGAGTTTACATTATTACTCTGCATTTCCCCTGGCAAATCCTTTTCCTGTGTGAACACTGTTGAGAAAAAAAGTATTTAAAACATTTGCTTTTCCCACATCGCTCTCCATGATTTCACCCTCATTGTTCTTTAAAGGGCCGACACCATCAATTTTAATCTTTTTACTGTTTATATAATTAAAGAATAGTTTGGGATTTGTTTTACTTTCCTTAGCAATGAGTCTCTCAGTTTCCACTTTTGCTAAATGTATTTGTTTTTTACACATTTTATTTTTCCCTCTATAACTTTTTAATGCTTCTTCATTGCCTTCTTGTTTTAGCTTCCTAAATGCCTTGTTCTTGTTATTTATTGCCCTTTTTACATCCTTATTTAGCCACATTGGTGTTCTCCTGTTCCTAGCCCTTTTATTTCTGTACGGTATGGTTAGCTCGCATTGGGTGTGTAAAACTGATTTAAATATTTCCCATTTATTTTCTGTTCTCCTATATTTGAGGACATTGTCCCAATCAATTCGGCGAAGGTCCTCTCTAAGCTGATCAAACTTTGCTTTCCTGAAATTCAGCGTTTTCGTAACCCCCTTCCAGGGCACCTTACTGAAGGACAAGTGGAATTGTATTATATTGTGGTCACTGTTCCCTAGGTGCCCATCAACTCGCACTTCTGTTATTCTATCTGACCTGTTGCTTAAAATTAAGTCCAGAAGGGCTGTCCCTCTAGTTGGGCCCTGCACAAGTTGTGACACATAATTATCCTTGGCCACTGACAGAAATTGGTTTCCTTTCTGAGATACGCAGGTTTCCGTTTCCCAGTCTATGTCGGGGTAGTTGAAGTCCCCCATAATAATCACCTCATTGTGATTTGCTGCTTTGTCTATTTGTTTCAATAATACATTTTCAGTGGTTTCCGTAGTGGCTTATAACAAACCCCTATGAGGATTTTATTACTTTTCCCTCCTTGTATCTCCACCCATAGAGACTCCACCTCTTCATTTCCCTCTTGTATATCTTCTCTTAGTGTGGGCTTTAAAGTGGACTTTATATATAGACAGACTCCACCCCCTTTCCTTTTTTTTTACGATCCCTCCTAAACAAATCATATCCTTGCAAGTTAGCCGCCCAGTCATAGCTGTCGTCTAACCATGTCTCAGTTATTCCTACTATGTCGTATTTTTCCTCCTACATTACCAACTCCAGATCTTCAATCTTATTGGTCAGGCTTCTTGCGTTGGTCAGCATGCAGGAAAGAAGTTTTGCTTCATTTTTCTTAGCTTCCTTCTGAGTACCCTGTCTTGGGTCCTCTTTACCACATCTAGTATCCTTGATTAGTTTGTCCGTCTGCTGCATGTTCTTGTCTGCTGTTTTTCCTCCCATCCGCTCTTCTAGTTTAAAGCCCTCCTGATGAGTGTGGCAGTGTTTTTGGGTGCGTCGGGTCTAGCGCAAGCAAACGGATGCGTTCCCTGTGCATAGACTTGCATGGCTAATGCATGGTAGTGAAATGCTACCATGCGTTAGCGCATACCGTTAGCGCTAGGGCACAAAAGATGTCAAAAATGACATCAGCGTTAGCGCATCCGTTTAACGGATCCGTTAAGCGGATGCCCCCAATGCAATGTGAACCTAGCCTAAGAAGGGAGGGGGTATTTGGATTTAGGAGAGCAGAATTTGCTGAATTTCTTTTGGGGGGTGAAGAGCCATTTCGCTTTTCCAGAGCCTTTGTATTACCAGTAACGTAGAAGCCCCTATATTTCCAGCAGATGACAGACTTGAGTGGGGACTTGCTTTTTTTGTGGATTGATTTGAAGCTTGTATTGGGTACATTTTACATAACATCTGGAATCACATTTATCCGGCGCCCTATGCTGAGCACTTATATCAGGGTTTCCATCGAAATCTCTGAATGACTTGATCCAGATACAAGCCCCAAAGGATTCATTCATTATAATGAGGCATCAGAGTTCCTCTGGACTCTGTCTGGCCTCTGTTCAGTTGTATCCTTTTCAGAAGTGCACAAAACTAGCTGATTGGGCTTTTATTGCACGCTTAAAAAAAACAGACACCGCCGGATCATAGGCAAGACGGTGTCTACAGTGCCACCATCTGCCTCATTACTCATTATAGGGTATCTTCTGCAGGGAGTTCTGTCTGAATCACGTATTTCAGAGATTTACATGGAAACCCTGGTGTAAGAGCTCAGCGTAGAGCGCAGGATAAAAGTGAGCCGAGCCTTACTTCAATCTTTGGGAGGCAGAATGAACGAATTGACAGCAGGTGAAAAATTGGTTTTATTTATTTTTTGAGTGGTTTCTTGTGCGGTATAAGTGATTAAGTGACTTTATTCTTCAGGTCAGTGTGACTACTTCTTTTTATGTTTATCTGCTGTCACACTCTAAAAGACACTAAAAAAAAATTTTCATCACCATATTTTGAGAGCTATTATTTTTCTATATTTCTACCAACAGTCATGTGAGGTCTTGTTCTTTTGTGGGACAAGATGTCATTTTAGGCTAGTTTCACACTAGCGTTTGGCCGAGCTGCGAACTTCCTCCGTGAAGCTCCGCCCACTGCCGCACCTCCTTCGGTCAGTTCCGCCTACGTCTGCATGTGGCCTACGTACCTTATCTTTAACATTGGGTACGCAGGCCGGGCAGATGTATGCGGATGCCTCCACATGCATCGTTTTGACGATGCGGCGACCGCAACACATTGTGTTCGACGCAGGTCGCCTCATCGTCAAAACGACGCATGTGGAGGCATCCGCATACATCCGCATGAGGTACGCAGGCCGCATGCAGATGTAGGCGGAGCTGACCGGAGGAGGTGCGGCAGTGGGCGGACCTTCAAAGAGGAAGTCCGCAGCTCGGCCAAACGCTAGTGTGAAACTAGCCTTATTGGTACCATTTTTGGACACATGACATTTTTTGATCGCTTTCTATTCCAATCTTTATGAGGCATAATTATTAATTAACAAAAAAACAGCAATTCAGGAATTGTTTTTTTTTGGGTTGGGGGTTTTATGCCATTCCGTGCATGGTATAATTGATAAGGCAGTGATATTCTTCGGGTCAGTATGATTACAGCAATACCCCATTTATATCAATTCTTTATTTTTGACGCTTTTACACAATAAAAAATATTTTATAGAAAAAATAATTGTTTTGCATCACTTTATTCTGTAAGCTATAGCTTTTTTATTTCTCCGCTGATGGAGCTGTATGGCGGCTTGTTTATTTGAGAGACAAGAAAACATTTTCATCTATACCATTTTTAGGCTATGTGCACACGGTGCGGATTCTGCTGCGGATCCGCAGCGTTTCTGGCCCTGTGGGTCCGCAGCAGTTTCTGCTGCGTTGTACAGTACCATTGTTTTCAATGGTCAAACCAAAAACGCTGTGCACATGCTGCGGATTTTTCTGCTCGGATCTGCTGTGGGTTACAATCCGCAGCATGTCAATTCTTTGTGCGGATTCCGCTGCGGTTTCACACCTTATCCATTGTGAGGTGTGAAACCGCAGGGCTAAACCGCAGGCTAATCCGCAGGACTTTTGACCTGCGGATTTACCTGCAGATTTTTACAAATCCGCGGGGACAAATCCGCAGCTCTCAAAACTACGTGTGCACATAGCCCTAGCTCCGTTTGACTTTTTAACCCCTTAACGTCCAATGACAAACACAGTCCTTCATTGGACGCCTCCCCCTGTTTGGTGGGGGCTCCGGTGATGAGCCCGCACCTTTTCCGGCACCTGACAGCTGGTCTGTACAGCTTACATGTGACCGCAACAGCCGCGGGTGGAATCGCAATTCACCCATGGCTTTTAACATATTAAATGTCGCTGTCAAACTCTGACAGCGGCATTTAACATGCACACGCAGGAAACGCGTCATTACCTCCTCCCATCAGCTCCTGTCACATGACTGCGGGTCGCTGATGGGTTGGAATGAAAACCCGGGGTCAGCAGACGACCCCTGGGGATATCATTGTTGGAACGCTATGAGCGCCACCTAGTGGTCAGCGCTCATAGCAAGTGAGCATATTTGCTACATAGAGCAGGGCTCCAGCCCTGCTCTATGTAGCAGAGGTGATCGGACAACTGCAGCTTCAAGTCTCCTATGGAGACTATTGAAGCAAGTAAAAAGTAAAAATGAAAATGCAAAACCAAAAATACCACTGGTCGTTAAGGGGTTAATCAACTTTTGGTTTGGCAGTATGATGAAAAAGCATATTTTTTTGCCGCATTTATTTATTTATTGTATGGTGTTCACTGAAGGGGTTAACTAATGCGACAGTTTTATAGTTTGGGTTGTTCAGCAGGCAGTGATACCAAATATGTGTACTTTTGTGTTTATGTTTGTTTTTACATACATTTAACTATTAATTAAAAAAAGCTATTTATTTTTTGATAGTTTTTTAAAAATATTTTTACAATTTTTTTTTACTTAGTCCCTCTATGCGACTTTCATTACTCTGATCGCTGGTATAATTAATTGCAATATACCAGCAATGCAATGCTTTATGCCGGTCAATGCTGCACTGACAGAAACCTCTTAGACCATGGTCATGGCATGGTCTGAACAGTCTATCATTGCTGGCAGACCCTCAAGTTGTTCTGACAACCTCGGGTCGGACAACAATCGGGCCCTTGCAATGAAATTGAGTGGGTGCCACTCAGAAGGGAGAGGGAGCACCCTCCTTCTCCTAGCCTCCCTAATGCTGCGATCAATGTTAATTGCATCATTTATGGGGTTAAACCACCCCAGGAAAACTACCATTATCTGTCTCTGGACGTATAAATTTGATTAAAATGATACTACTTCCAAAACTTAATTACTCCCTCCAACATAGTGCAGTATCGGTTCCTAGATCTTTCTTCTCAAGCCTAAATTCATTAACTTCATTCTTTATATGGGGGAAAGCTAGACCTAAACTCAAAATATCCACCCTGCATAGGTCTAGACAAATGGGGGGAGCGGCATTACCAGATTTTTTTTGGGGATTATTTGGCCGGACAGATCAGGGCTTTGGGTAAATGGATGCCCGGGGGTTATTTACCAAATTCAGAGAGCCACCTGGCCCATGCTGCGAAGATTGATTGCCCTTTGGGCTTTTTGGAAGCAGATAGACCCAATACCCCTAGATTACTACAGCTACTTCGGTTAGCACGGTCAGTCTGGAAACAGGCAAAAAAGGTGGTACACTGATGGCATTATAGTCTAAATGCCATAATGGAATAATATGTACTTCCCGGAGCTATTGAATCACCCGTCCGCTCAATTCTGGACTTCACATGATTTATATGATCAAGGCATCCTAATGTCCTTTGAACAAGTGCAAATTAAGTATAACATCCAAAGACCCCAGTTCTTTCGCTATCTGCAACTCAGATCACCAATTCAATCACATTTACGTAATGTAAATATTAGGCAAATAATATCATCCTTCCCACTAATAGGGATCCTTAAATCACAGGGACCCCGTGGTCTTATCTCCGCTTTATATACACACGTTATCCGTGGACGCTGATTCTGCTTCATTGACAGTAAGAGAAAAATGGAGACTCCTTGTTCCTGATCTCCAAGAAGAGGACTGGGAGATGATCCTTGAATCCTCAACTAAGGTATCCCCGTCAGCTAATAATAAAATGATCCAAATGTATATAATACACCAATCATAATTAACCCCAATACGGCTATTTAGAATGGGGTGGTCTCATTCTTCAGAATGCTTAAGATGTCATACAGTGGATGCAGACTTTATACATATGGTATGGGGATTTCCAGTTATCCTGTTTTTTTGTAACTAGGTAACCTCGTTGTTGACCTCTCTTGTACATACTCCTGTCCCTTTGAATCCGTTAGTGTGCTTATTTGGTGTGCTGGAGGAAGAGATGTGGGGACATCATGTTAAAATCTTTCTGAGAGAGACACTTTTCTTAGCGAGGAAAATATTAACCTTGCGCAGGATGGGTAATATGCATCCATCTCTCAGGGTCTGGATTGAGTTAGTAAACTCAAATATACCTTATGAGCGAACATTATACCAGAATAGGGGTTGTTTAGGGAAATGTAATAAACTTTGGGATACATGGAACTCATCGCACCTCACTATATCATCACGTAGTTAATGACCTCGCTCCAATATGACAGAGCTAGTGGTAAAGTATACATTGGCTCACACTACGCAGTAGCATAATAATATTAACAATATGTAAAATAAAATTTTTTGGCAGTAAGGTAGTTTTAGTATTCTATTTTAAGAATAGGATAGGTACTTTAGATGTACTGTAATATTTCGAGTTCTGTATGACCAAGTACGTGTATTAGGATTAGTATTACCGAAAACTCATTGTATACACTTTCTGTTTTCCATAACTATTATGATGAGTATATGCTGATTTGGTCATATGCAAAATGTGTATGTTTTTCTTTCTTTCTTTGTTGTTTAATAAACAAATTTAAAAAAAAAACAGTCCCAGGCAGCGTATGCACCACTCCTGGCGGTGACATATGAGGCTCAGCTATCACTTAAGCTGAGCTCCCAGTGGCAATCGCTCGGGTCCAGCTCCTGTGCCACGCGTTATCCGTACATGTTAGGGGTAGGGAACCCCTACCGGACTATGAAATATAGGTTAGTCAAAGGTCAGGAAGGGGTTAATATATAGATTTTCCTGTCCTTATGTATTTTATTGAAAATAAATCTTCAAGCCAGGTAAAATATTTTCTCTGTCGAATAAATGAAAGAGGACCTGTGGTCAGTTTTTTCTCATATTTTATTGCTGCTGCTCCCCTTTGTCTTGTTGCTTTTTTTTTTTTAATTCGACGAACGATATGGACCCGTTACTAAGAGTATGTGGCTCATGGGATCCTCTGGGGAGTGTCTTTAGGATGCTTTGCATAATTACCCAGTGAGCACCACCCCTTTCGCAAAGACAATAAAAACTAGCACTGAATATAAAGACCCATATCTATGGAACCGTATGGTGGATTTTAAAAAAGAAAAAAAGCGCAAAAATCAGGAATAAAATAAAAGCAAAAACTGGCCACTTTTGACCTGGTAACAGATCATCTTTAAACTGAACCTTAGTATGAAATGAGTCTGAACCTACTAATAATTATGGCGCCAGCTTACGTATGCCACGTCTTTCTCACAACTGTCTACTCAGATTTTAGATGAACATTTTATTATTGTTTAATAATGTACAGTCCAGTGCCATAGCAATAACCTGAATCTACATGTACAGATGTAAAATGTCACATTCTCCAGTTTAGATACCACAAATATGGCTCCTTGTTGACCATTCTTTAAACAGAGACAAGAGAGGGAAGTTATGATGGAAAACTTTCCAGTGATAAAACACAGGGTCAGGAAACTTTTATAGTAAAGATTGTGTCTGTTTTATCTATATAAAGAAATTGTTTGGAAATATTTGAAGCATAGGTTTTATATTTCTTTACGACTGATGAAAAAAATTACTAAACATTTTTGTGTAAAGCCAAAAAAACTAAAAAGTCAAAACCTTCCACATGGTGAAAGATAATATTCATTGGCTAAGAAAGGGATGGGTTTCACATGAATATCATTCCACGTACTCGACCCATGCGCGGGGTGTCAGTGTGCTGGTGCACAGGTCCATCCCCTTCTCATGTACTAAATCAGTGGTTGACCCTGGGGGCAGATTTGTATGTTTGCTTTGCACGTTATACGGTATACAATTTATTTTGGTTGCCATATACATCCCCCCGCCCTATTCAGTCGAACCAGTAAAAAGAATCTTGTCTATTTTGGGTTCCTTTCCCCCTGCGCCGACTCTTCTAATAGGAGATTTTAATACATATTTGCATCCCTATTTGGATAAGTTGCATTCGGGAAACATATCAGAGGATGCAGCCTCAACCTCATTTGCTAGAACGTTAGTGGAGCTGGGTATGGTAGATCTTTGGCGTGTCCAAAACCCCACAGCCAGACAGTTTTCCTGCTACTCTAGCTCCCACCACGCTATGTCACGGATAGACCTGGCCATTGGGAATACACTCATGACCCCATATGTACGAGGGGTGGCCTACCTGCCTAGAAGTGTATCTGATCACTCGCCGCTACATGTCACACTTTCATGGGGACACCCCCTCACCCTATCTAGACCTATCTGGAAGCTTAATCCCTTCTGGATCCAGCTTATAGGGGGATCTTTGCATGATGCCATTCTAGAATATTTTCAACTTAATGAGTACTCTGCATCATCACACATAGTCTGGGATTCCATGAAAGCCTATGTCAGGGGCTTATATATTAGAGAAATATGCACACGGAAAAGCCAAAATAGACGCTACACCCAGAGTCTGATCCAGGAGGTGTCTGTTGCGGAGGCTGCGGTGATACTCAACCCGACAGAGGAAACTAAAAAAGCTTTGGAGAAGGCACAGGGGTCGCTCAGGGAAAACCTCATGTCGGCGGCAGCAAATAAACGTTATTTCCTCAAACAAAAATATTTTATAGAGGGGGAGGGAGTAGGACATTTATTGGCCACGGTCATTAGAGCACAGGACGGATCTTCATATATCAATAGGCTAAAAACGGACTCGGGTGGTCCTGTGACAGACAGTGCGGACATAGTGAGTGAGATAAGGAGGTATTATATGCGACTATACACATCAGATTGCAGTCTCACGGAGACTGAGATTGAGCAGTACCTGGATGCTCTCTCTCTCCCTGCATTGGCTGATAGCGATAGGGATTCATTGGATCGGGACATCCTGTTGGAGGAGTTGGAGGAGGCGCTTGGTCAGATGCAAAATGAAAAGGCTCCAGGAATGGATGGCCTGCCTGGCGAGTTTTACAAAACCTATGCACCCTTACTGCTACCTAAGCTACTTAAGGTATTTGAAGAGGCTGAAAGGCAGAGGGTCCTCCCGCCATCTATGAGGGAAGCTTTGATAGTTTTAATATTAAAGCCCGGAAAGGATCCAGAGGTTCCGGATTCATATCGCCCGATTTCCCTATTATCAACAGATGATAAAATTATTGGCCAAGGTACTCGCCAATAGGATGTCCCGAGTTATCTCATCTGTTATACAGAAGGATCAGACGGGATTTATCCCAGGCAGAGCCACATCTATGAACCTTAGGAAACTATACTTGGGGATTCAACATAGTTCTGGGGAGTTGGGGGGAAGAGCAATTTTGTCCTTAGACGCCGCTAAGGCGTTCGATAGTTTGCAGTGGGGTTTTTTGTGGGCGGTACTTCGGAAAATGGGCTTTGGACACAGATTTATAAATTGGGTGAGGCTGTTGTATGGCTCGCCGGTGGCGAAGGTTGGGGCTAATGGCAGGGTCTCTGAGTCTTTTCCTCTTGGGAGAGGTACTAGACAGGGGTGCCCGCTCTCGCCCTTGCTATTTGCTACTGCGGTGGAGCCATTGGCAGTTGCAATTCGGAAGTCCAGAGAAATAATGGGATTCAGATGTGGAACTGTGGAGTTGAGGATATCATTGTACGCGGATGATTTACTTCTATATTTAGATAAGGTACATTCCTCGATTTTGCCGGCAATGGAGGTCATTCGAGAATTTGGGCTGAGGTCTGGTCTTCGGATTAATTGGTCCAAATCAGCTTTAATGCCGATAGACCCTCTCCCGGCGGATTTCTCAGATTTGCAGATACCGGTCCCTGTAGTTCGGAGGTTTAGGTATCTGGGTATAATTGTTAGTCCTGCCCCGAAGGATTTTCGGGCTCTGAATCTGGAGCCCCTGTTGCAGCGATTTAGAGCAAAAGTACATACTTGGTGTCGCCTGCCGTTGTCGAATATTGGTAGATCTAACTTAATCAAAATGGTAATGATGCCACAATTATTATATTTGATACATAATTCTCCGGTGTGGATCTGTAGGGACTTTTTTGCAAAAATAAATACATTATTCCGGGAATTAATTTGGAAGAAAAAACAGGCTAGGATTCGCTTGGAGAT
Source organism: Dendrobates tinctorius (assembly GCF_039654945.1). Lineage (NCBI taxonomy): Eukaryota > Metazoa > Chordata > Amphibia > Anura > Dendrobatidae > Dendrobates > Dendrobates tinctorius. Next base: position 21,029,199 of record NW_027361788.1, on the reverse strand, counting down.
ACTGCAGCGAGGGAAGGAGGAGGGAGGATTGGCGGTGCCAAACCCATTCATATACTTTATAGCCTCCCAGATGCAACATCTTGGGGCGTGTGACAATGGTGGTGATATTGTGAGGGAAGGATCGGTATGGAAATATCCAGGGTGCCGGTTGGAGGTGGGAAGACGGCAGATAAATGGGGCACGATACCCCACGTTGGCTATGATTTTCAAGGTGTGGGATAGGGGTAAGTCTCTTTTGAAGATAAATGGGCCTACGGAATTGTGGCCATTGTGGCGAAATCCGGATTTGCAAGAGATCAAAAAGCTGGTGGGGTTCGGAAGATGGGAAGATAAAGGGATTTATCTGGTGTCACAAATTTTGCAAAATAATACTCTTAAGAGTTTTGAACAATTGAGAACAGAATTTCACCTCCCGCACGTCTTCTTTTATCAGTACTTACAGCTAAGACATGCATTGGAAAAACAGAGAAGGACAAATCCGGTGATAGTGACACATAATCAAACACTACATATGCTACTTACATCTGAGTCTTCTAGGGGACTTATCTCTGAATTATATAAAAGATTATTACCTGCCCATCTGGAGACATATCCACTGACTGCTGCTAAGAATAAGTGGGAACGGGACGTTGGCCCCCTGACGGAGGACCAGTGGTCCGATATTCTAGAACAGGTCCCTAAAATGGCGGTTTCTGAGTGCCAGCGGCTTTCGCAAATATATCTCATTCACAGGGTATATAAAACACCCAGCTTATTATTTAAAATGGGACTTAGGCCCAATACACAATGTGTTAGGTGTGGGCAGGATGATGCCCACTTGATGCATGTTATGTGGGAGTGCGGGCACATTGGGGATTTCTGGAGGCAGACCCTGGGACTCATAGCCCAAGTATACCATATCACAATACGACCGTCACCTCGTCTATGTTTGTTGAATTTGTGGGAGGAGGGGGTTGACCCGGACTCTGCAGTGGCCCTGGGAATAGCACGCATCCTGTATCAGGCAAGAAAGATACTTGCATATCATTGGTTGGATCCTATGCCACCAACGTTGTCAGAGCTTAAAAATAAACTAAATAATGTCATCAGATTGGAAAGGGGGGCTTATTTAAAAAGAAATGCATTAAGAAAGTTTTACAAAATTTGGCAGCCATGGATGGAGTCACCGGGTCTCCCCTCGGGCGCACTGGTACGGGATGCGATGTTGGACCAGTTGCTGTTGTGCTTGCGATGAGGGGATGCTTGGGGGGTGAAAATAAAGTCTAGTGCCCTTTGTGGCGAAGTAGATTTTGAGTGGCGCGGTGGGAGGGAGCTGGGGTGGATTGGACCTGATATCCGTGGGGGGCGGGGGGGGGGGGGGGCGAAATATGATGCGGAGTGGCGCGGCTGGCGGGGATGGTTTTCCCGCTGAAATGAGGCACTGATGTATAATTTTGATTTTTGTTTATTTGTGGAGCCATGTTGTTTATAGGCTCAATTTTATGCAAATATCTGTGTTTTGAGATTTCTTCTTTTTATTTATTCTTACACAGGAAGAGTTTTACCCTTTAAATAATATTTGCTCTCAATGTAAATTTTACTAGCTATATAAGATGTCATATTCTTTCTGTATTGATTCCTGAATGTTTAATAAAAAAAGATCTGATTCAAAAAAAAAGTCAAAACCTTCAAGTTTTTAATTGGGAAAACTGAAGATTCATGACCAATTTTTCTCACAATTAGTAAGCCACTGAATTAGTGCAAAGGGGTCATCTGGGATTAAACAAACTAGGTATAATAGCTGGAAATATGTTACTTTAAAAAAAAAAGTATTATTTCCTACATTATTTAATTCACTGTTGCTGCCCACTTGTCCTGCAGGGATGACATCGCATCCATCATTCACGTGATCACTGCAGCCAGTCACTGTGACTGCCGATGTTATTTATGAGATGTAGAGGTAATGTGAAAAATGGATGTGACGTCATCAGTGTAGCAGATGGATGGAATAGATAAATTAATTTGTGTACAAACTCTAGCTCCAGTACAGTCACATAGTACTACACTTGTACAAACTCTAGCTCCAGCACAGAGTACTACACTTGGCTTAACAAGCATAGTTCCTAGTGTTTACCCAGATGACTACCACTTTACTCTTCTGAAAATCCAATCATAGGGGTTTTTCCTAACTTGTTTTTTGGAATAGATCCTCAATATCAAATTGGTGGGGGTCAGAATTATGGCACCTAAATAAAGGACCATTCGGCTGATTGGTGAGAATTGCGGGCCTCTGACCCCCAATAATCTCATCTCAATCAACTATCCTGCAATATGTTACTATACAGTGTTATGAAGATTCTTAAAATTTGTGTTTTTCTGACACCTACTATATATATATATATATATATATATATATATAATATATGTGTGTGTGTGTGTGTGTTTTACAAGGTCATGTTAATGATCTAGCGCTGGGCCAAAAGCTGCGACAACCATTAACAAACAGGTCCCATCTTCCGCTACCATCTGTGCAAATTACTTAGAGATGAGCAAAAAGATTCATTCCAACCGCACATTCAGCGTCTCCCACTCCCACACCACCTCCTCATCCCATCCTCTCTCTGCTGGAGTCCCCCAAGGCTCTGTTTTAGGACCCCTACTCTTCTCTATCTATACACTTGGTCTGGGGCAACTCATAAAGTCCCACAGATTCCACTACCACCTTTATGCTGATGACACCCAGATCTACCTCTCTGGCCCAGACGTCACCTCTCTGCTGTCCAGAATCCCAGAGTGTCTATCAGCCCTATCCTCCTTCTTCTACTCTCGCTTCCTCAAGCTCAATGTGGACAAATCTGAACTCATCATCTTTCCTCCATCTCTCAGATCTTCCTTACCCGACCTAGCTATAAAAATTAATGACATCACGCTTTCCCCAGTACCGGAAGTCCGCTGCCTCGGAGTAACCTTTGACTCTGCCCTGTCCTTCAAACCGCACATTCAAGCTCTTTCTACCTCCTGTCGCCTCCAGCTCAAAAATATTTCCAGAATCCCTCCTTTCCTCAACCCTCAGTCTGCTAAAATGCTTGTGCATGCCCTCATCATCTCCCGCCTCGACTACTGCAACATCCTTTTCTGTGGACTCCCTGCTAACACCCTCGCACCTCTCCAGTCCATCCTTAACTCTGCCGCCCGACTAATTCATCTCTCTCCTCGCTACTCCTCCGCTTCTCCCCTCTGCAAATCCCTTCACTGGCTCCCATTCCCTCAGCATATCCAGTTCAAATTACTAATACTGACCTACAAGGCCATTTATAATCTGTCTCCCCCATATGTCTCTGAACTAATCTCCCGATACCTTCCCTCACGTAATCTCCGGTCCTCCCAAGACCTCCTTCTCTCCTCCACACTTATTCGCTCCTCACCCAACCGCCTCCAAGACTTCTCCCGAATAGCCCCTATACTCTGGAATTCTTTGCCCCAACAAGTCCGACTATCAACCACACTTGGATCCTTCAGACGGAACCTGAAAACCCACCTCTTCAAGAAAGCCTACAGCCTGCAATGACCCCGCTACCTCCTTCTCTCTCACCACTACCGGTGATCTCACCTCAACCAACACCAAAACTGCTGCAACCCACCAACCTACTGTCTCTTTCCCCACCATCCTGTAGCATGTAAGCCCAAAAGGGCAGGGTCCTCTCTCTCCTCTATATGAGTCTGTCATTGTTAGTTTGTTTACTGTAAGTGATATCTGTAATTTGTATGTAACCCCTTCTCATGTCCAGCACCATGGAATCAATGGTGCTATATAAATAAATAATAATACTACTGCCCTGACACAGCATCCTCTGTTTTTTTTTTTTGGTGGATCAGAGCAACTTCAGTTCTGCGTCCATGGTTTGCTATGCTCCCCGATATCATGGACCTACTAAGCACCGGAGGCGCCCAGTAACCCCACCACTGAAGTTAAAACTGCCATGCAGGACCAGACAAATCTTTATGCTCAACAATACAAATTGTTTATTTTTCCAGTGTAAATGTTATCTGGTTATGACACCAGTTAAGGCCCCGTCACACACAGCAATCTCGCTAGCGAGATCGCTGATTTTGTGACGCTACAGCGATCTCGCCAGCGAGATCGCTGTGTGTGACGGGGATCAGCGACCGGCCCCGCTGCCGGGTATCGCTGATGGTCCTCGATCGGCCTGCGCCATTTTTCGATCGCTGGTCTCCCGCTGGCCAGCGCGCATCGCTGCGTGTGGCAGCGAGGGACCAGCAATCAGCAACGCTGGTTTCTAATGTAAACATCGGGTATCCAGGAGCCGCGGCTCTTGGATACCCGATGTTTACCTTGGAAACCGGCATACACGCTGGTTTCCAAGGTAAACAGCGAGTATCCAGGAGCCGCGTGGCTCTTAGATACCCGCTGTTCACCTTGGAAACTAGTGTGTACGCCGGTTTCCAAGGTAAACAGCGGGTATCCAAGAGCCGCGGCTCCTGGATACCCGATGTTTACATTAGAAACCAGCTTGCTCGCTGGTTCTGATCGCTGGAGGGGCTGTCTAACTATGTCCCAGCAATCCCATCCATGTCGGATCGTTGGTGGGATCACTGGGACATTATGTGTAACGGGGCCTTTAGACCAACACAACTTCTATTGAATTGCCATCGTCAACATCTACCAAAATCTCACTGGCCTCTTGTCCATGAATTATGTGATGAGACTTTAGGTAAGGCATCTGAGAATAAGTTGCATGGCAACTGTCTGATTGATCCTTTGTATGGACATGCTGGTGACGTAAGAGATCGCTGGATTCTCGAAAAGCTTTCCGGCAGGTTGTGCAGTGATATCGTTGGTCTCTGGTGTGGATTTGCTTGTGACGGTCGAGGTGTGTGAGCTGTTGAAAAGTCCTACTACAAATAAGACAACTGAAAGGACGATAACCTGTATGCATCAAGTAGTGGCGATGGAGGCTTGAAATCCGGGTAAAATACTTGCCGCATAGACTGCATTTTAAATTGTCTTTAATGTGCCTGCCTTGCACAGGATCGTCATCTTTACAATGTTTTTTAGCACGTGGGCTAACTTCTTCCTTCCATACACCATAAGAGTCTTCGTTCATAGTAGACATGGAGTGAGGCGTAGACAAAGGGGTGACCTCAGGACTGAGCCCTTCACTAAAATGCCTTTGTCTTTGTATTCTAGCGTTATGCCAGATGGGACACTGATAAGATTTTTCACCAGTATGAACACTTTGATGCTTTAACAAGTCACTGGTATCTCGAAAACCTCTATGGCATCTAGAACATTTGAATGGTCTCTCACCCGTATGGACCAAGTAATGGCGCTGAAGGTGGGTGGCCTGCCGGAAAGATTGATTGCAGATATTACAGGTGAAAGGTTTCTTCCCTGTATGTATGACCACATGCTTTCTCAGATTAGAGGAATTGTTGAAACACTTCTTACATTGGACACATTCGTAAAGTTTTTGCCCTGTCGGTCCCATCTTTAAATGCACAGGGCGATGGGCATCAAGATCTTTTTTGGTTTTAAATGATCTACTGCAGTAGGAACACTGAAATTCTTGAGGAATGTCCTCATTCTCATTAGCAGATGTGACCAAATTATAGTTTTTGGGTTCCTGCACTAACATCTTTGCATGCTTTTCCTTGTGCCTCCTCATATAACAGATACGAGAAAAGCTCTTATGGCAGATGGGACAACTGTAAGGTCTCTCGCCTGTGTGAACCCGAAAGTGAATCCTTAGCTCAGTAGAGTCTCTAAATCCCTTCATACAAAAGGGACAACGATAAGGTCGCTCACCTGTGTGCACCAAATGGTGGCGGTCCAGCTGGGATTTTTGACGAAAGCTACTGCCACATATATCACACACATATGGCCTCAGGCCTGTATGGATGTTTTTGTGGCGCCTCAGGTTGGAAGCATCTGAAAAGCAACGCTCACACAAGTCGCACTGATATTGCTTGCGACCCATCACGATGGTTGGCTGACTACTTGAGATGCCCACTTTTTTCAAAAATTCTCCCATGGAAAAGGGGCTGTTGTCCAGTTTGGCTTGTGCTTCCTTCACGCTGTCCAGCATGTCACTCAGGCAGGATGTAAGCCCCTCCATTATTTTGTAGTCCACTATAAAAAATAAATAAGTGAATGAAATATTGGAATATAATTTGCTAATAACAGCATAAAATACTGAAAATATTACAATTGTATTTAACATTTCACCTACTACAATACTGTAAAAAAGAAGATATGTTACTTTTCGGATTTGGTTATATGACAGTATTTACAGTCGTGGCTAAAATATTCTAGACTGACTCAAATGTTAGTTTACATAAAGCTTGCTGCATCACTTACTTTTTTTTACAATGGCAATTTGCATTAACTCTAGAGTGTTATGTAGAGTGATGAGATGAATTGCAAAAGATTAGTCATTCCTTGCAATGAAAATTATTTTAATCCCAAAAATCGAATTTTCTCTGAACTTCAGCCCTTCCACAAAATGAGCTGCCAACATCCTTTCAGTGATGTTCTGGTAAGCGCAGGAGAAAGTATAAATGAGGACAAGGCAGCTGATATCACACTGGTATGTATGCTGATTGAATTATAAGTGCAGACTGGTTTCTTTAAAAGGGGGGCTGGTGCTTGAATTTATTGTCTTATTCTGGTTACATCCAGGAAAAGAAGCAAAGCAGTAATGACTGCACATCAAAAGGGCTTTACAGGTAAAGACATTTGTGCTTGTAAGATTGCTCCGAAATGAACCATTTATTGGATCATCAAAATCTTAATAGTCAGAGGTTCAATTGCTGTGAAGAAGACTTCAGGTAGCCTAAGAAATTCAAGCAAGTGCCAGGACTGTCTACTTAAGAGGATTCAGATACGGCAACGATTCACCACAACTACAGAGATTGCCCAAGAATGGCAGCAGACTGGTGTCAGTGAAGGCTGACACCAGTCTTTTGGAAGTGGCCTGGAAGGGCAGCAAAGAAGCCACTTATCTCCAAGAAAAACCATCAAGGACAGACTGACAATGTGCAGAAAGTACAGGGATTGGTCTGCAGAGGATGGGATAAAGTTATTTTTTCTGATTAACTGTTTGGGACATCTGGAAGAATGATTGTCCCGAAAAGAAGAGGTGAGAACTGCTGTGACTCCCAACAGTAAAGCACCCTCCATGTGTGTGGGCTTTTCATCCATTGAGGCACATCACTCACAATTTAACCTAAGAACACTGCCATGAATTAAGAACAAAGACAAACAAAAACAAAGAAATCGTGATAAACTCCAAGCACTGATTATACAAGAAAGGATGGGAATCAGTCAGGATATGGCCCAAAAGCCGATATCCAGCTGCCGGGGCGATAGGAAGAAGTCTTGAAAAATAAGTCAACACTGAGTTTTTACAGAAACCTCATGTATTTGTCAATACAAGTATAAAAGCGTATGAAATGTTTATAGATATTCTTCACTAACAATAGAAACATCCGACTAAAAGTTTTAAAAAAACACTGAAGCAGCAAAACCAAACTTTGTGTCAGTTTCAATACCTTTGCTTACAACTGTAAAACTAAAAAAAAAAAAGGAAGTTCTGCAAGATGAGCTTTTTTCTGTACTAAAAACAGAAATCAGGCGAATCTGAACAATCTCTTCTCACTCACTGCATATGTGAGCTGGATGGGACAGTAACGAGCCTCTTGCTGTCTTTTTTTTTTTGTACGTAAACGAGACGCCTACAATGGGTGACGCTCCAGTAAATGCGGGCATGCACGGCTCTCTGGAATCAAAAGGGTCAACTTCTAGCACCCTGGCATTCACAGGGCAACACAACTATGGGCAAACCTATTAATTTTAATATTTAACATCCAAAAGTACATTGTAATGAATAGGACAGGGTAACGGTTCCTGCCAATAGTGCGCGCAGCCAATCACCTTCCCCACAAAAGTGAGCGGACTCAGGTCATGCATTAAAAATATAGTGGAGCACAATAATTACAGGCTGACGCAGAACATCAGTCATAGTCATTGCACATCAGGCTGGATAATGTGTTCCCTTAGTAATCGCAAATATGCAGTAGCCAGCCAGTGCTGGCAGCAAATTACCTCTGACCACTGCAGCTGGACCACCTTAATAAGTGCAGCCACAATTGACCTGCAGCAGCTGCAGTGCCAGCAGCATCCTCAGCTCCTCCTCAGTCACATCTCTTCCTCCTCTTCTGCACACTAAACACCATGATCTCACAGGAAGTTGTGCAGCCGTGTCACTCACTACAAAAGAGGGAACAGAGCTCAGAAAATGAGTTCCTGCTGCAAAACCATCTGAAACCCTCCCCAGTTATTCGAGTTTAGCGGGCAATGAGCTCCACAGCAGGCAGACTGGCTTTTAAATTCACAAGCAATCTTTTTAATGCAATTTTACTATAAGTGAAAGGATAAAAAGATATAAAAACAACCTAAAACCACAGAGTCATAGCTTGTGGGCTTTGTCTGCAGATTTACATGTAAAATAATGGAGTTGTCCACTTCTAAGCTGTTGTACTACATTCCCGACTGCTGCAAAGTATGTCTCGTTTGTGCAAAATATAACCCCAGTAGACCTATTTGAGTCCAACAGAAATGCACATCAAAACCAGATCACCCGTTTCAGAGACTGCAGGTGGACTACAAACAGATGCTTAAGGTGGATGCTTCTGAGCATGTCCTAGTATGCATTGATACCTTCACAAGATGATCTGAAGCTTGGGCCATGACCAATATTAAAAAAAAAAAAAAAAATAAAAATCATTGTGGCAATTTGTAGATATGGGGTACCCAAAACCATAGAAAGTGACAGAGGTACACACTTCACTGGAGAACTGGTGAAACAGATTATGACGTTTGGGATAGAGCAGGATTCCCATGTTCACTAGAACCACAAAGTAGTGGGAAGGTGGATCACCTTAATGGTACTCTGAAATAATAAAAAAGAGCATGGAAGAAACACACTGGTACTGGGTAGATTGCTTTCCATTGTATTCAGAGAGGACCGCTCCAAGGGGTAGAGAGAAGCTGTCCCCGTATGAAATACTGTTTGGAAGTGTCCCTAAGACAGGGTTGTATTTCCCGCAGCAGCTGCAGGCCTCCTACAGTTCCCTCACTGAAAATGTCTTGGAGTTGCACAAACATCTGACTGTTACTCACAACCATGTTCTTTCCTCCATCCCAGACGCCAACTGTATAAGTGGCACATACACACTGGTACCAGGAAACTGGGTTGTGGTCAAGAGACACGAGGAGACCACTAGAACCCAGAGAGCCATTTCAAGTACTACTGACCACTACCACTTCTGTCAAGCTCCAAGGCAAGGACACTTGGATCCATGCAGCAAAAAGGTCCTGAACCCCGGCAGCAGCAAAAATGACAACCCTGCCCCTCTGGACCATGCTGATGGCGCGGCTGCATCCCTTGCCCTATAGCTCTCAATGAGGTACTAAAGGAGGAGTAGGATAACAAAAACTGATAACTATCACCAAGTCCTGTTGCGACACAGGTTCTAAAGACGTTCCTAAGAACTGCTGTATATGCACCTATAGCCCAATATCCTCTAATACCATGCCATATCTCCAGTGCCCCAACATCACATGGTTTTGAACTGTAGCTGTTTCCACAAAGAGACTTTTAATTCTACCTGTTGTGACTGAGGAAACCTCACCAGCAGCTATGTGGTTCCGGTCCAGATTTTGGGGTGGGTGGAGAGTCCATGGTTACAGATAAATCTTACAGGTAGCTTAAAACGCTTGTAGGTAAATTCATAACACACAGGGCTAAGAAGTTTCCAGTAGGTGAAATTCCAGTTAAAGAACTGAAGTTAAGCTTACGATGCTCACTTTACGAGGACTGGAAAAGGTGTGAGAACAAGGTCCTCTATTAGCATATCATGGTAGCGTTCAATAGAAAATACAAGTATTGATCACACTGAAAATCATACTGACCCTGGTTCCTTGCCACCCCCTGCACACACCACTCCAACGCACGTTTCGCTACCGCTTCGTCAGGGAGTTTTAAGAACTTTATTCTCTTACATGCACTGTTTATGGAGAGCAACTTACTAAGATTAACACTTCTCTCATAATTACTAATATATTGCTCATAGGTGTTGGATAGCTATATAGCACTTCTTAAATATATTTTATGTGTTTTTTTCATATGCACTAACATTTTTTGTATCAATTCATCTTAGAAGTACTTTTTATAATTATTTGATGCACTATAAATATATTGATGAGATTTTGATACATGATATAACATGTTATTTATGCACTTTATTTTTTATATTGGTAATATATATAAAAACATTTTTTCATATGCACTAATATATATAAAATATTATATGAATTTCATCTTAGGAGTATTTTTATTTGATGCACTATAAGTATATTGATGAATAGGCATACTGCCTAAGGATTTATACCTAGTATGTGGTCACCAGGCATATAAATGGCTCCCCCCTGGCGAAGAAGGAACCTGTACCTTAGCATTCCTTAGGCCTGCCACCTTCATACTTCCGCATGGTGACCTAGATATAAATGCTGTTCTCAAACATTCCCTATATAAACGAGCTGCAGACAATCGCCCCAGACAGAATGGTAGACCTCATATAGTGGAAATGGGAATAAAAGTATATTCATTTACCCTTTCATTACATAAATGTTGGTATTACTAGTGTATGTAACCTCTAGAACTGGTATATTTGTTATGATGACACTGTGCAAAGAGATGTAAGATCAGACATCGTAGACCCTCAGTTATCACATCTGAAAATATCACAGTGCTCCTCCAGTAATCATATATGACAAGATTTACAGATACGATGTCCTTCAGTGAATAGGATTCGTCCCCTCCAGGTTACTATAGCATGGGGAAGTAGCTGAAGGATAAATTGTCTGTAATAATAATAAAAAGGGAGGAATTGTTGTGGTAAATATTTATACTTTGTTTTGATTATTATTTAAACAATTGAATCTACTTATATATCTTCGATAATTTGGATTTTAGTATTAGCTTTATAAGTGTTATTCAATAACACAGGGAGTTGTCTCTAATATAGAGGTGTCTGTGTTAAACATTTGTCTCTTTGTAGTAAGGTGGTTAGAACTGGATAGAAAGGAATTTTGGCAGAATCCATAATTTACAATTTTGTTTTTCCTAACATAGATATCTTGTCTTAGGTAATTTAAGAAGCCATTCCCACTTTTCTTATCTATGTGCTTGCAATAACAACTTGTGACTGGGCTGAGATCAGACAAGCCAGTACACCATGAGATGTCTGCTTGTGTGCTCTTGTCTCCGATCGATTGACTCCCTGATTTGATCAAAACTGGCAAACGTGTGAAACCTTTTCAGTTTCTCCTAAAACTTTCCATACAGGTTTCCACTACAGTAGTAAAATTGATAGACCAAAATGCCTAGAGAGGTGGACTGAAGAACTGTGAGGGGAGTACACATTTCAAAGACTAATTGGAAAAAGACATTCCTGTTTTCACACAAATTTTCTATGGCATGGGCAGCTCAGGAAAAAAATTACAAGATACTTATGCGATGGTATCGTTATCCAGGAAAGTTACAGAAGTGTTCAAAATAATAGCAGTGTGTCCTAAAACATCAGTTAATCATAAAATCTTTATACTAGTTTTGATTTCCATGCATTGGGAACATTGCACACTGTTTTATAACTCAAAACATGGAGAAATGTGTATAATTTGAACTATTTTACAGAAAATAACGCAAAAATGAACATTGGGCTGTTGTAAAAAAAATAGCAGTGTCTGCATTTGTGTTTACAAACTCACAACATGTACTATTTTTTATGACGATTTAGCACTCCTGTGAATCACTAACCTAATATTTAGCTGTATGTCCACAGTTTATTTTTAGAACTTCTTCACTTCTCTGTTGCTTAGAGTCAACCAACTTCTGGCACTTGTCATTCCAGCCCAGGATGCTTGAACTACATCGCACAATTTTTTGACATTTGTAATTTCACCCCACAAGTGTTCTATCGGATTAAGATTTTGCTCATTTACTGGTGCGTTTCAAGGGCATATCCTCTTCAGCGTCAGGCAACATGACTTCTTCAAGGATTTTAATATATGCAAACTGGTCCATGAGGTATTCAGTAAATAGGTCCGGCAACATAGTAAGAGAAACAAGCCCATATCATGATGTTTGCAACACCATGCTTCACCGTCTTCAGAGTGTACTGTGGCTTGAATTTCAGAGTTTGGGGGTTGTCTGACGAACAGTCTGCAGCCCTTGGACCCAAAGAGAACAATTTTAATTTCATCAGTCCATCAAATGTTTCTCCATTTCTTTTTAGGCCAGTTGATGTGTACTTTGGAAATTTGTATCTGCTTCAGTCTTTAACAATGGGACTCTGCGATGAAAAAATGGCCCAGGACATTCGAGCACGATCAGCGATATCCAGCAGGGGGGCCCGGTCGCCGCTATGTGTCACATGTAGAGAGATTGCTGGCGAGATCGCTGTTGTATCACAAAATCTTTGAAGCATCAGCGATCTCGCTATTTGAGACGGGGCCTTAACTGTCTCAGTACTCACAGGTAACTTGAGACTGTCTTTGATCATCCTGGAGCTGATCATTGTCTGAGCCTTAGCCATTCTGGCTATTCTTCCATCCATTCTAATGGTAGTCTTCCGTTTTCTTCCACGCCTCTCTGGTTTAGCTTTCCATTTTAAAGCATTGGAGATAATTTTAGCAGAACAGCCTATCATTGTCTGCACTTCTTTATAAGTTTCTGCCCTCTCCAATCAACATTTTAATCCAAGTACGCTATTCTTCTGTACAATGTCTCAAATGTACAACATATTTCAAAAAACAGACCGTCACATCCAAGCATAAACTAAGTGTGAACAGGTGCTTAACCTAGAGTCACCAACTCATATACACCCAAACAAAAGAGGAAGCACTCTGTAGCGCCATAGCATGCAAATATGAAATATGAATTGCATTACTGCATTAGAAATATGAAAAATTGAGAAAGCTTAGCACATAAAATGGCCAATTTATGTGTACCTGGAAGCCACGTTAAGGCGTTTCTCGTTTTCCAGGACCTTAACCTTGGCATTAGGTTAGGGTCGTGGAAAACGAGAAATGCCTTAACGTGGCTTCCAGGTACACATAAATTGGCCATTTTATGTGCTAAGCTTTCTCAATTTTTCCTATTTCTAATGCAGTAATGCAATTCATTTTTCATGTTTGCATGCTATGGTGCTACAGAGTGCTTCCTCTTTTGTTTTCATACGTAAAACATATCCTGGCTTCACCCTTAAATAAGGGCCACCTGACTCACACCTGTCTCTTCACAGAATGATTGACCGGACTAATTAATCTCCACACTGCTATCATTGTGAACACCCCCCCTTTTTCAATTAATTATTCTAATACACAGACTCAAAAACATGCAGATCATGAATGCGGAGTGTTAGTTTTCTTAGAATCTACTGCACCAACCGGTAAATTGTTTGACATGTGGTAATATAATTTATACCAAAAACAGTAATTAATCTGGTCAGTCATATTGGACTATTATTTTCAGCACTAATGTACATGCTATATTTTCCTCAGGCTCCGAGAGATGTTGGCGTTGTAATAAAGAAAGGGGTACCATGCTACATATTTGGTGGAGTTGCAGTGGTATAAAACCCTTCTGGGATTCTGTTTTTTTATGTTTATCATGTTATTGGTAATAGTAGAGTGGTTAATTCTCCCCAAGTTGACTCGCTATCCATTCTTCTGGCGACTGTTAAATCCCAGAAGATGGGACTATTAAGATTTTGTTAACAGCAGCGAGTACAGTTATCCCGAGATATTGGAAATTGGCTCAGTCCCCATCTTTGGGTTAGTGGCTTGGTGAGATGACCTGTCTCCAATAAAATGGAAGACCTAACTGTGGAAGTCAATGACTCAGCTGATAAGTTCTTATGACCTTGGAGCCCTTGGATCTTGTTTCTGGACTCTCCTGAATTCGATATTTAATGCCTCACAAAAGATTGTCTCTAAATACACCCCCCCACACTTATGCTCTCATCCCTCTCACTTTCTTTCCCTCTCTCTCTTTATCCTTCTTTCATTTCTTACTCTGCTTTAATTTCTTATTTAGTGTTAAATTTCATTTTTTGTTTTCTTTTCCTGTCCCTTATGTATCTATGGTACGGGAAGTTTGAGCTCTGTTTAGTTTCATGTTATTCATCCTGTGAGTTAACAGGAAAATTACATATGTTCTTATTTGATCATACATTTCCATTGTTGACCCAATGTGAATGTGTGTATATATTGCAAAGTGTTCAATTAAAAAAGATTATACATGCACGGTGTCATCTTCTCTCTCCATTCAGGGGCGCCAGTTTACTCACTGCCCTGGTCCTTGGCATGGTCCCTGCTTCTTGACAGTATGCAAGCGTTGGCAGTTTGCAGCGGCACATCTAGTGCTCCTGCTCATAAAGGGGCAGTGCGTTTATAGTAATTGTCCTCAGGTTGTTGCCAAAAGGCATTTATAGCATAATGTGAGCACATGCAAGATGGTTTCCAGCCAATTGCTGGGAGTCATCCTGTATAAAAGACTCCCTTCTCCATTGGGGAGTTGCCAAGCAACAAGTAGAATCATTAGTTAGTAAGGTGTACTACTAGTGAGTTGTGAGGTCCTGTGGTCCCAATGCGGCCAGTTTCCTGAACCTGTATCCCTGTTCCCGATGTGGCCATTCCTGTATCCAAAGTCCCTTGGTTCCGGAGCGGCCAGTCCTGTATCCAAAATCCCCTGGTCCTGATGTGGCCAGTCCTGCATCCGCAGTCTCCTGGTCACGGTGTGGCCAGTGCTGTATCTAAAGTCCCTTGGTTCCAGAGCGGCCAGTGCTTGAACCTTGTCCCCTGGTCGGTGCGTGTACAAACCCTGTTTAAATATCCTAAACGGACGTGTCTGAACCGAGCATGAATCCGTGTCAGTAACTGTTCTGCAGAGGTGCCAAAACTTATTAGTCTGAATATAGACCTAACCCTATTCAGGGGCAGCGAACCCGATTCACGGGGTTGGCAGCTGCAGTTCTGCCCAAGAGTGGTACCTAAGACTACCTGCAGCTCAGTCTGTCACCTCCATCAGAGGCTCCAGTAAACACCAAGTATCCGCTTAGCTACACTCCTTTCTAAGGAACCCAGCCCTGTGGCAAAGTGGGTCCTCAAACTCACATGCGCCACCGTTGGGCAAAACAGGTGTCATATAAGCTTATGAAGAATGACGCTTTGCCTCGGTAGGCAAAGGACTCCGCAGTGACTAGGTACTATGTGCCGAAGACCAAAGATATTGTTACACGTCCCTTGGGGGTGGGGTAGGGGATTTATTATTTTTCTATGCATGTTCAGTTACTTCTTATTCCAAATCTAGTAACTGCACAAACATTTTGCAACACAGTTCGTAAAGCTTAGTAGAAGCAGATAGAACATCATACATTTACTGTGTTTGTTATTATGGGATAAGAGAATTTTCCCCTCCTTCAGTGACAGCAACACCCTTATCATTAAGCGCTCTCTGGTATTGCAGCTCAGCCACACTGACCTAAAGAAAAAAAAAAAAAAAAGGAAAGCAGTTGCAATCTATGTGGTCTCAGGAAACAGAGTATTCAACTCCAAAAACACAATATAAAAAGAGATCCATACATCTTTTTTTTTTTTCACTGGGTGAGTTAGCAAAAACACTCAAGTATCCCTCCCAACCTTTGTTCGCAAGTAACCAGATTATGACCGTTGCAGCCAATCCATGTTCGTAGTAAAACATAAACGGCTACTGTTTAACTTACTTTATTTTTTTATAAAACAATTCACTCATGACACTTTACTGGACATAAAAGCACAGCCTTGTGCAAACAACTAGTGATGAGCGAGTATACTCGTTATGTGAGATTTCCCGAGCATGCTCGTGTGGTCTCCGAGTAATTGGATGTGCTCGAAGATTGAGTTGCTGTAGCTGCATGATTTGCAGCTGCTGACAGCCTGAACACACGTTAGGATTTCTTAACAAACAGGCAATTCCCCCACATGTATTCAGGCTGGCTACCAGCCGTAAATCATGCAGCTACGGCGACAGAAACTAAATCTCCGAGCACATCCAAATACTTGGAGATCTCCCAAGCATGAAATCTCGAGTACAAAAAAAAACAAAACATTTCAACTCAATCGTTTTTTATTATTTAAACATATAAGTCTATGGAAAAAGAAAATCAGTAAAAAAAAAACCCCTACAGTTTTTCACTTGAAAAGAATCATGTTTTTTGGCTACTGGATCAGTTTCAATTGGAACAAAACAGATGGTTATTTAACCAAACAATTTTCTATAGACTTCAATGTAAAAAAAACAAAAAACAAAAAAACAGATCCAGCTGAAAAGATTTTTTTTTTAGCTGGACAACAAAGTTGTGTCTGAACATCTTTTTTTTGTTAAGGGACTGCTGGATCTAACTGAGGAATACTGGACATGTAAACATAGATTAATGTTGTCAATCAAAAGGAGACAATTCTTCAGGATTCATAAAATTGTCTATTACTGCTCTGTCCAGTTCATTTCCTGTGTGCTTGCTTGTTGTTTGGTTTTTTGTACCGCTTATTGTACGGATTCTTATTTGTTTGCTTGTCCCTTGGTTTATTGTACGGCTTCTTGTTTGTTTGATTGTCCTTTGGCTTATTGTATGACTTCTTGTTTGCATTTGTGCCCATTTGATTTATCTTATTGTTTGGCCTTTTGTTTTTAATTTTTGTACTATTTGCCCTCTCTCCCACAAATGAGTGTTTCTTCACATGTCCTTTGTTTAGCGACTGAAACTTCTGCTTGAAGCTGTTTTTATCTGGTCCTTTTGCATCATTGGAGATGCATCGTTTTATTCGGAGTTTTCTGCCCATCAGCTCAGAATTCCCCAGCTTAAGCGCAAGCAGCACGGAGTCGGTTCCCTGCAAAAAAATAAAACAAAGCCAAAAATGATTTTGAGAGCAGGAAGGTTTGTTAGATTGGAGCAGTGGGAAACTAGAAGTCTGTAATTCAAAATCTGAACCGTTTGGCTAGTCAGCTATTGGAAATATAGGGGTATTCACGTGTTAGACAAAGATGTAGACAGTGACAAAGACAGTAGAGAAGGCCTGATCAGGGGGCTGGATTGCAAAAGGAGCAAGAAGCAAGCCATACACCTGATCTGTGAACGGAGAGGAGGTTTTGTCAGGCGCTGACTTGTATAACGGCTCAAGAGGCAAGCCATGCACCTGATCTGTGACTGGAGAGGAGGCTTGGTCAGAGGGATGGCTTGTATAAAGGAGCAAGAAAAAAGTCACAAAGCTGATCTGTGACTGGAGAGGAGGCTTGGTCAGGGGGCTGGCTTGCACAAAGGAGCAAGAAGCAAGCCATACACCTGATCTGTGATTGGCGAGGCGGCTTGGTCAGGGGGCTGGCTTTTATAGAGGAGCAAAAAGCAAGCCACACACCTGATCAGTGACTGGAGAGGAGGATTGGTCAGAGGGCTGGCTTGTATAACGAGAAGATGCAATACAAAAAGGAAAAATAGCAGGAGTACATGATGGTATTTCTGTTCCCATTACATACCTGAAAAAAAACGTAGCCAAAACCTTTTCCGATCCCCGTACTCTTATCCCTGATGATACGAACACCTTCTATGGTGCCACAATCAGAAAAGTGTTGTCTGAGTGCCTCATCTTCAATGTCTAAAGGAAAAATGAAAGAGAAACAATATAAAATTTAGATCTGAATGGTGCGAAATATAATGGAGGGCCATTACCCAAATTAATTTTCATAAAAGTCTGATTAAGGGTTGGGCCAACTGCAGGCAATCTATGATCTCAGACGTCCTGTACCTCACTTGGACATCCTAATTAAGGGTATGTGCACACTTCGTCTTTTGGATGCGTTTTTAGAGTAGAAACTCACATTTTTTTCAGGAGTTTTGAAGAGGACTTGTAGTGTTTTGCTCCAAAAACTCCTCAAAAAACAAAGTGTGAACATAGTTCTCACTTTCCCTGCAGCACCTCTACAAGCAGTTTTAAGTATTACACAGTTCCCATTGAAATCAATGGAATATCTGTACAATGCTGAGTCCTCCAGGGGGAAGAGATGTAGGAATTGGCCGTATATGCCAATAGACTAGTGCAGTATATCAGAACGGTGAGCAGCGCAGCTTACCATAAGGAAGGTTTCCCACAAATACAGTTTTCTTGTTGTTGTGCTGTAAAAATGAAAAGGAAAAAATATATATGTATTCAAACCAGACCCTACTAAAAACCATTTCTAATAGCAGCATAAAGTGCAGGATACTTACATTTGGGCTTTTTGAAGCAAGGTCAACTCTGATATGAAATCCACTACCGATCTCAAAACCATTTCTAAATAAAATATATATATATATATATATATAAAACAAGGGCAGTGGATAATATCAGAGCAAAACTGGTCATGTCATTGGCTGCTGCAGAACATCTTCGCTCTTCCAATAGTTGTTGCAGATCCTCAGAAAGCTCTCCGACAACTAAAGAGGTCTCCATTACATCTCGCATAAGGGTTGTGGCCCAGAACAAGAGCAATGCTAGTAACATTACCTTACAATTGCCTTGGTAGCACTGTGTTCTTCCTTAAAGACCACATATGCGTTTATGCTTTTCCGCTTGGGATGCAGATTTCGCCTAGAAGACAAATTACATTACAGAGGTTACAATTAAAAGGTGTTGCCAGAAATTTTTAAAACCGGTCTAAACATGATGGGTAAAAGAATAAAATTATAGGGATTTTTTGTGTACTCACCGTAAAATTCTTTTCTCCGAGCCAATCATTGGGGGACACAGACATTGGGTGTTATGCTGCTTGCCATTAGGAGGACACCAAGTAAACCAGAAAAAAAAGTTAGCTCCTCCCCTGCAGTTTACACCCTCTCGCTGGATGAGATTTCTCCAGTTCGGTGAAAAAAGCAGGAGGAGCTTAAACCGTCAACAATAACTATAACTATGTCAAAACCTAAGAATGCTACAGTGAGCCAAAAGGCTAAACAGGGTGGGGGTGCTGTGTCCCCCCAATGATTGGCTCGGAGAAAAGGATTTTACGGTGAGTACACAAAAAAATCCCTATTTCTCCTACGCCTCATTGGGGGACATAGACAGTGGGATGTCCTAAAGCAGTCCCTGGGTGGGGAGCATACATCTGCTAATACCCCATGTACCACTGAGTCAACACTGAGGATTGCAGGATGCGTCTGCCGAGAGCTACATCCGCAGAGGCCTGAGAATGAATTTGGTAATGTTTTGTAAAAGTATGGAGACTGGACCAAGTCGCAGCCTTGCAGACCTGTTCTGCCGAGGCCTGGTGCCGAACGGCCCAAGAGGCGCCCACTGAGCGGGTAGAGTGCACCTTAATCCCTACTGGGACAGGCACATTCCTGACACGGTAGGATTCCTGAATCGCCAAGCGAATCCACCTGGCTAGCGTTGCTTTTGAAGCGGCTAGACCCTTCCTATGCCCCTCAGGAAGTATAAACAGGGCATCTGACTTGCGGAAGGGAGCAGTCCGCGAGATGTAGCGTCTCAAAGCCCTAGCCACATCCAGGGTGTGGAGGGCCTTCTCAATGCGATGGACTGGAGCCGGACAAAAGGAAGGCAAAACAATTTCCTCATTGAGAAGGAAAGAGGATAAGACTTTGGGCAGGAAGGACGGGGACGTCCTTAGAACTGCCTTGTCCTGATGAAAGTTCAGGGACGGAGGACGGCAGGATAGGGCCGCCAATTTCGAAACTCGTCTGATTGACGTAATTGCCACTAGAAAGACCACCTTCCAAGAGAGGACGGACAGTGGCACGTCCTGCAGCGGTTCGAAAGGAGCCTCCTGTAAGGCCCCGAGAACCAGGTTAAGGTCAAATGACTCCAATGGCCTTCTATAAGGAGGCGCCACATGGGAGACTCCCTGAATGAACATCTTGACCTGAAGTTTGGTGGCAATTTTGCGTTGGAATAGCACTGACAAGGCCGAAATCTGGCCCTTGAGCGAGTTAAGCGCGAGGCCTGACTTTAATCCGGATTGAAGGAATTCCAATATGGCCGGAATGGAAAACACCAGAGGGGATCGACCATGATCCTTGCATCATGAAAAGAAGGTTTTCCAGGTGCGGTGATAGATGCGCATGGACACAGGCTTCCTAGCACTAATCATGGTGGAAATCACGTCGTGAAAGAACCCAGCATGTGCTAAAATCCAGGATTCAACGTCCACGACGTCAAAGACAGGGCCCCTGGAGTTCTGGTGGTAAATCGGGCCCTGAGAGAGTAGATCCATGCGATCTGGAAGTCGCCAGGGGACGTCGGCGACCAGTTGTATCAGTTCTGCGTACCATGCCGGCTGCGGTCAATCTGACGCGACTAGGATCACTGGTACTCCCTCTGTTCTGATCTTCTTGATGACCCTTGGAAGCAAGGGAAGAGAGGGGAAGATGTACAGGTAGCCGGAAACGGTGCCACGACAGAACTAGGGCGTCCGCTCCGATGGCGCATGGATCGCGCGATCGGGCAATGAATCGAGGAACCTTGTTGTTTAGTCTTGAGGCCCATGAGATCCACATCCGGAGTCCCCCAACAATGACAAATCTGCTGAAAGACTTCCGGATGAAGAGACCACTCTCCCGAGGCAAGGCCCTGGTGACTGAGAAAATCTGCCGCCCAATTCTCTACGCCCGGGATGTGGATTGCTGAGATGGGCGAATGGTTCATTTCGGCCCAATGGAGGATGTGACTCACTTCGTGCATGGCCATCCTGCTCCGAGTATATCCCTGGCGGTTGATATACGCTAGAGCCGTAGTGTTGTCGGATTGGATCCTGATGGGGTGACCTGCGAGGAGATGGTGGAAACTCCGTAGAGCTAGTCTGATCGCACATATCTCCAAGATGTTGATGCGGAGACGTGACTCTCGAGTTGACCAACGACCCTGTGCCGTGTGAAGAAAGACCGCACCCCAGCCCAGAAGACTTGCGTCGGTCGTTACTACCAACCATCTTACTGGGAGAAAAGACCTCCCTTGACTCAGGGAAGACTTCAGTGTCCACCACTTGAGGGCTAGTCTGACCAGCAGGGACAGATGGAACCGACGGTCCAGGGAGAACAGGTTCTTGTCCCAAGCTAACGGCAACGTGTGTAAGGGACGGAGATGGAACTGTGCGAATGGAACTGTTTCCATCGCTGCCACCATCTTTCCGAGAACTCTCATGCTGAAACGAATGGAGTGAGAAACCAGTCGGGAAAGAGTCCGCGCTGCCTGTTGTAAGGCTTGGGTCTTTTCTGGAGGGAGAATGACCAACCCGAGGGAAGTGGCCAAAATCTGCTGGGCGGTTTTGGGAAAGACTTTTCGAAGTTTATCTTCCAGCCCAGGCGAGAAAGTGTATTTACTGTTATATCCACGGATTCCTCACAGGCTGGAAGGGACGGACCCTTGATGAGCAGGTCGTCCAGATAAGGTAACACCACCACTCCCCGGGAGTGGAGAATGTCCATGACAGCTGCCATGACCTTGGTAAAGACCCTGGGGGGCGGTGGCGAGTCCGAAGGGCAAGGCAACGAACTGAAAGTGTTCCTCGTGAATTGCAAAACGCAGCAACTGCTGGTGGGACGGGCAGATCGGAATGTGAAGGTAAGCGTCCTTGATGTCGATGGAAGTTAGAAACTCTCCTTTTTCCATGGAAGTGACAACTGATCGGAGATTCCATTCGGAATCGCCGAACCTTGACAAACTGATTTAACAGTTTGAGATCCAGTATGGTGCTGCGCCCAGAGCACAAAAATGCAATACAGCGCGCTTTTGTGCACTGGGCGCAGCGCCAGCAAAATCAGACCAGCGCATGGTCAGTGCATGATCAGTGTATTCAACGCTAAATATAGGATACGCTGATCGCATTCAGCCTCATGCGATCAGAGGAGGAACTGACCAGAGGGGGAGCGGCCGGGGCTTAGCGGCGGCCCTGTGCCCATGAACGCTAGTGTGAAACTAGCCTTAGCAGCCCGTTTAGCCTCCTTAGATTGAGACATAGCGCTCCTGAAAGGGTTAAAGGCAGATTCTGGTCTGCAGCTGCAGGGAATGTGTCGGGAAGGGGTTAAGCTTTGCTCTGAGGGCAGATGCAGCTTACCCAGGTCCTGTGCTGTGTCCCCGGGAGGAATAGCGTTGGCCCTGTGGTGTCACCCGGTATCCGGCAGAGTGCGCACCTCACAGCCTATTTCTAGAGCAGGCTGAGGTAAATTTCATGGCCCCCGAGACTAGGATTGCGCCTCTCGTAAGAGACGAGAGGCGCCAAGGAGGGGGGGCAGCGGCACTATTCAAATTGCGGCCTAGTAGGCCGGAAAAGCCGGGGACTAGATTTTTGGCCTACCCGCGGTAAGCGCCGAGGGCAGGGAGGGGGCGGCGCTATTCAAATTTTCAAATTGCGTCCTAGTAGGCCGGAAAAGCTGGGGACTACATTTTTGGCCAACCCGCGCTAAGTGCTGAGAGCGGGGGGGGGGGTTTGGCTGCGCTGGGGCGCCGGAGCACCGCTGCTGAGACAAAGTCAGCGCCTCTCCCAGGAACCATACCTCTACTCCAGTGCTCAGGCCTGCCGTCGCTGTCCATGCCATCCATGCAGGTCTTCTCATCCTCCTGGGCTGATGTAGCGGAGCTGGAGGAGTTCTTAAAGGGAATCTATCACCCTTTTTTGAGATATCATATAATGATATCATTCAATTTTGTGTCACATAAGGATTCTCCTAGAACTTTTGCTTCCCCCTGACCCCGCACCTTTCATGCATAAATACCTTTTTTATATTGGTTCAGATGTATGTAAACTGCCGCTGGGCGGGGTTTATTCAACTGCTCCCCCCCTCCCTGTCTTGCACTACGCATTTCTTCTTGTGTAGAGCAAGACAGGGAGGGGGGGAGCAGGTGAATAAGCCCCGCCCAGCGGAACGGACAGCGGCAGTTTGCATACATCTGAACCGATATAAAAAAGGTATTTATGCATGAAACGTGCGGGGTCAGGGGGAAGCAAAAGTACTAAGAGAATCCTTATGTGACACACAATTGAATAATATCATTATATAATATCTCAAAAAAAGGGGTGACAGATTCCCTTTAAAGGGGTATGCTCAATCGATCAACACTATAGGTAGGGGGATGGAGACCTATGGGGCTGATTCAGGTCATTAGGGAGCGCTGTAGGTAATGTCTTCCGCCGGTCTCCATGCTGCGCTTGCCCTCATATCCGTCCACCGTAAGGAATCATCAGAGGAATCAGCCCCATTCGTCGCTGGAAAGTGTACAGAGAGGTATACTCCGCATGCTTGCCTGTTGTTGGTTCGGGGGAGAGCGGGTCATAGAAAGGAACTGTCGCCCCCTTCACACTCCGTTAATTAAAAAATAAAAATTTACAGAAAATTCAAAAATAAAATAAAAACGGTGGGGTCTGAAACCTGACCCAAGTGCCTCCTGCAGACACTAAACAAGAACTGGAGAAATCTCATCCAGCGAGAGGGTGTATACTGCAGGGGAGGAGTTAACTTTTTTTCTGGTTTACTTAAGTGTCCTCCTAGTGGCAAGCAGCATAACACCCACTGTCTGTGTCCCCCAATGAGGCGTAGGAGAAATATATATATATATAATTTATCCCCCAGCTGCTCCAGCAGTGAGGACTCATGCTCATTGTTCATGTCAACGATGCAGATTATCACTGGCCTCAGCAATCATGTGTGTGCTGTACACGTCAGAATCACTGATGAAACCAGTGATTGTCTGCAGGGGTCACATAAGTGATGACATAATCGTAGCAGGAACAGCGGATTGAGTAGGAGAGTGATAGTTTGTTATTATATTAACACAGTTCCTGCCCTTTATACTATATTTCTGCTTTTACTATTCAGCATATATTAAAAATGAAGATAGTCAAAGACTAAAATAATCCTCCTCTTCTTCCAAACGATGGAGGGTCGGTTGTAAAAAAAAAAAAAAAAAAAAAAAAAGTAGGAATATGAAAAAAAATATTAAAAAGGGGCTGTCAAAGTTTAGAATTTTTTTTTTTAATACCCTAAATTAGGTAAGATCAGCTCTTTATCAAGAGAACCAATCAAACAAGAAAAAGCATAGTATCTAGATCCAAAGCAAAGGCTTATATCAGGGATGAAGGCAGTCCCTGAATTATTCAAGCAGTTATGTAAAGGTGATCTGCCACAAGAAGGGAGTGTTGATATGTCCATCACATAGCACGGGCACCAAAGAAAGAGAAATACCTGCAAAATAGATCTAAAGTCAACTTACTTAATAGAAGCGACTTTTCTTGATTCAGTGGGGTCTGCTCGAGCCTTAAAGAAGGGGATAAAAAAGTAAAAAATAAAAGTGAGCATTTATAGGACACCTGGCTGTTCTACGTCAACAGCACGAAGCATAAGGCTGTGTTCACATTTACATGGAATACTGGACTGGTGGCCAGTATGACAGAATGGGTTGATGGGAAAGTGGTGCTTTGCATTACGTCATTATAATGGAAACCTGTTGTAAGTTGCACAGCAAAATCAAGACGAGCACTGCAACTGACGTACACTATACCACCAACCCTAAATGGTCCTGATTCCGCACCCAATTCCTCAAAAATTGGCAAAAATGGGAGTGTGCCTTTGGCGTGCGTATATCACGTTGGTCTGAACGAGCCCTTCGCTTGTGCAGATTTTTGTCTGCAGGTAGTGGTTTGGACAGCAGAGCTGTGGTTTCCATTTGTAATGAAAGCCACAAAGCAGATTTGAATAGAGCCTAAGAGGAGAGTATTCTAAGAATCTAATATGAAAGCATTCAAAGATCTTCAACTCAACCATAAGGACAGAGATATAAATCAATAAAGGAGATTATTGCCTGGACACGAACCAAGGAGGGAAACGTTCAGATACAGAATCCCACCTTATGTGATCGAGTGCAGACAGGTCAATGCGCCTGCCTTATACATATCGAGTGCTCCCGCATAAAAGAAACATGTTTTGCTTTATACGATCCCGTTACTACACACTATGCAAAGAAGTCATAATTTTACGGTATATTAGAATGATTTGTATACTGCAATTTGAAGTGTGCGGCTGAATACATTTCTATGCAGCTGAGCGCTCCGATCCCGAGTGGCAGATATTGAGGTGCGAGACTAATGCGAGTTTCTCGCAAGTGTGATTCCGGCCTAAAGGGGTTGTCCTGGCCATCTCTGCGTCCTATTGTGGCATATACATCTCATAGATTGTGTCAGGTTTTCCCAACCATGTAATACGCCACCTACAATGTATCTATGTGGGTGCCACGTAATACATAATTATGCAACTTTTCCTGGCAATATCAGCTGATCCGGAGGGTGGAAACATTTCCAGCAGTGGGATCACACATGATCAGTTTTACATTGGAGAGAGCCACAAAATAAAGCGATACAATCTAGACAGGACAATCCCTCCGGATGCAAATTCCTGATTTTTCTAAAAACAAAAAGAATATTAAAATAAACCTTTAACATGGAAACATACCACAGAACGGAACCTCATTGTCTCAATCGTTCCAAACTCTTTAAAGCAAGACTTCAGCACCTAACAAACAAAAATCACAATCACAGACAAAAGGGAAGGGTAAAGTTATCTAAAAGCCAGGACGTAGTTTCGTACTAATGGAAGAAAAACCCTAAACATGTCCAACACTTTTAAGAAATAGCAGCACTGAAGGATGGATTGTTTGGTTTGCTCTAACTTTGCTGTATCTTAGGAAAAAAAAAAACATTCAGAAAGAAGAGGAATTCTTGCCATTGGGTTGACAAGTCCATATGGCCAAGCTGCAAAACCAGACATAACCTGTGGGCAAGAGGGGCACTTATTAGTCATGAGCGAACCTGCTTGGATAAGGTGTTAGCACATGAGCATGCTCAGATAACAGAGTGACTTCGGCGTGCTCGAAAAATGAGTTCGAGTCCCAGCGGCTGCATGTCTCATGGCTGTTAGACAGCTGCAACAGATGTGGGGATTGTCTGTTTCTTAGGTAATCCCTGCATGTGTTGCAGCTGTCGAACAGCCACGAGACATGCAGCCGAGGGGACTCGAATATAATTTTCGAGCACACCGAATTCACTCAGCACCCCAGCATGCTCAGATAACACTTTATCCGAGCACATTCGCTCATCACTAGTGCTTATCTGTATAAACAGAAATACCTACATTAATTGCCAACACTACTTTCGGCTTGACGTAATACTTCTCCAGATATGTTCCCACGTACCTGTTTAGTGCAGGAAGATGGCAAATTACCAACAAAGACTGTTCTTTTATTCTTCACCCTCTCCTCAGCCATAATCATTTTCTTTTTCTCCTGCTTTGTTATGTCTTCATCTTCAGAGTATTTTTTGCTTTTTAAGTTTTTCATTTTAGCGGTTTTCTTTTTTTCAGCCTCATCTGCATTTGTCAGTGCCTGCTCCCTGCAACAGTGCAAAAAATAAGAATTGGGCCAAAATTACTTTTTATGGATGTAAACACAGGTAGGACCACATAGCTTGCCAGGGATCAAGTCACACAAAATATTGCTGCACAGAAAATAAAATCAAGGCATGCATATGAGATATGCCAAAAGTGACCAGTCAGAAAGTGTTCTGGTTTTGACAGTAATCAATGATCTGGATTTACAGTATTCAGATATATTGTAGGGGAATTGCTTTTTACATTGGTTCACCAAATGTTTACTGATGCAGAACATCTTGGCAACAACATAGGAGTGCTGCAGGGTTTTTTTTTCCCCATGCACTGTCATTGCTACCATGGTGTTTTGAACAGTAACAACCATTCCATAACGTGCAGCACTGCAATCAGAGAATGGGGGCCCACACTGTTCGGTATCAATTAGGTTATGACTCCGCAGTGTTGCCCAAGAGTAAGATCCAAGCATAAGGGCTGCAACAGACATCCGTGAAACTCAGTCTGAGCACAGACTGCAATGCACACATAGTCGGCGGGTCTCCGGTCCTAAATATAACAGCCTCAAAGACATATATGAGGTTGTCAGGTTGGGAGAGACGCAGACAGTTCGTGTATGGACCGATATTCTTGGATGTCTTAAGCAGCCCTTACAGTGAATGGGGGGGGTGTAGAGGGAGTCACATGCCGCCTTTTGATACTAAAAAGTTGCCTTGAAACTTTAGCTATACTTTTCACTTTATTGGCCTGATCTTACCTGTCCTCCACTCGCTTTTCAGATGAGGTCAGCTCTTTTTTCGCGACCTTGTTCTTCGGCTCAGCTTCTTGCAGGGTAGCAGCCTCTTGCTTATTCTTTTTTGTGTCATCTGGTTCAGGAAATTTTCTTTTCATTTTCGTCTATAGACCAAAAACAAAAATAATAAAAAATAAGGTAAAATCAGAGTAAATGTGAACCTTCCAGGATTGATCATTGCCTTGGTATAGCAGTCATCTCTAACTTGTGGCTCTGCAGTTTTTCAAAATAATCTGCCAGCCAGGTCTTGCTGGGAGTTGTAGTTTCACAGCAGCTAGCAATCTACAAGCACTGCACATACAAATTACATTATATTTACATAGTGCAGTACTTGACATTTTACATAATAAAAATTATTTTTCTCCCTATTTTTTTACACTTTTGTCCCCATTTACACTATGCAGGTTATTAGCACTCCTTTAAAATGTTGTGCCAAATAATATATATAATATATGCCATACACACTTTTTCTTATTTAATTCGTTTTGTCTGGTATTGCAGTCCACATTTGAACGGGACTGAACTGTAGTGCCAAACACAGCCAGAAGGAGAAAGTGTCACTGGTTTTGTCTTTTCACTTAAAGACTTTTTATTTAGTCAGGTAAAACCTCTTAATAAGACTATAAAACTCACAACTACAACAGGAACGTAGAGGGGCTGAGCGGAGGAAGCCTTGGTATCGAAGAGCGATGACAGCGCAGTTGTACCCTGGTTGGATTTCTTCGGGAACAAGCTGTCCGACACTTCTCCCGCTACATAACTTTCAGTTGCTGGTTCAACTTCAGAGATTTTAGTTTCACACCTGAAAAGAGTAATAAAATCTTGTAGTACAGTATACAGAAAAGGGAAATATATCCCTTCTCTATAGCAAACACAAAGGTGGAAGGAAAGAGGTAGTGAGCTGTATTAGTATCTCAGAAATTCTGGCTACTGTGGGGATGTCTCTGTATTCAGATGCTTGAGGAAAAATATACTGGGCATGTTGCAGTTCAATATGTCCAACATGTTTCCCCATTTGCAAGAGGAGTTGAAGAAAGGCTGGTCTCCCTCATGCTATTGAAAATACATGAATGCTTGTACACGTTGAGTGCGCATGTTCTTGGAGAGGTCAGAAGAAATAACCATGTATGGCCACTCGTGATGAGCGAACGTGCACTGATAAGGTATTATCCGAGCATGCTCGTGTGCCGAGTGTCTTTGGCAAGCTCGAAAAATGTGTGTGTCCCTCCGGCTGTCTCGCGGCTGTTCGATAGCCGCAACACATGCAGGCATTACCTGTTTGTCAGCTAATCCCTGCATGTGTTGCAGCCGCAGAGACTCAAACACATTTTTTGAGCACGCCGAAAACACTCGGTTAGCATCAGAGGATGTCAGATGAGACCTTATATACAGCTCATATAATGGGTGTGCGTTATTGATCATCATCACCGAACAGTTCTTCTGAATTCTTTCCTCCACTACTGCCTCAAAAGTGTCAAGGTGGCATCCAACAGCTGAGCTTGCCTTCCTAATAAGCTTATTTACCCTCAATGCATCTGACTACCATGGAGTTAACCAAGAATATTTGGAGGTGGCAAAAATCAGATTTATACAACGTGATAAAAAAAGGGCGAAAGGTACCGTTCAATGAGGGGGACCTACACTGCTCAATAATCTGCCAGACACAACCGCTCTCATCTGTACAAACTGTGGCCGGTCTGACAGATAGTCAGTTATCCAGCGCTGGTTTGCACACACTTTAAGGACTTGTGGACCGAGTCCATCTGGCCCTGCTGATTTGCCTATGTATAGTTTCCTATACTGTCTCCTCACATTATTTTAGGAGATTCTGAAATCAGTCCGTTCATCCAATATCAATGTTGCTGAATGTTCCCCAGTTCCACCCCCGCTTCCTGTTGGCTCTGCACGTGTATTGCTGAATCTGTTGAAAAATTCATTAATTTCTTAGCCCTGTCCAGGTCGCACAATCCCACATTCGAGGATCTGTCCTCACTTTAAACCCAGTCATCAGTTTCATTCCCGGCCACACCTCCCTGGGGTTATTATGTGTCATTTTATTTTCTAGTTTCAGTCTGAAAGCCTCCCGGACAACTCTTATTCTGTTCTTCAAGTCTCACATGATTTTAATTTTCTGTTTCATACCAGCAATTGATTGTCCAAGAAAAGCTGTGAGTGGGAAAATCCAAAGCCTGTTTTCCTTTGCATAACATAAAAATTGCTTAAACAAGACCTTAAAGAGAAAACATACATAAAAAATATATATATATTTCACACACTCACATTGCCTTAGCATTTTTCTTCTTTTTCTCTTTCTTAGGTTTCTTTTTCAGTCCCTCCATCTTCATTTTGTTTGGAACAGATATGTATGCAGCCTCAAATAGTAAATGTGCTGGATTCTGACAAACATTAAGGGGAAAAAGTAAATAAAAAAAACAAACGTGTATATATCTCAATAGGAATAAAAGTGCAATTGTTAGAAGAGCTGCTGATCTGATACAGTCTGCCCTGAGGTTTGGACCCTGGACAGCAGCATCCTACTCTTGCTCC
This sequence comes from Dendrobates tinctorius, assembly GCF_039654945.1. Lineage (NCBI taxonomy): Eukaryota > Metazoa > Chordata > Amphibia > Anura > Dendrobatidae > Dendrobates > Dendrobates tinctorius. Next base: position 20,999,345 of record NW_027361788.1, on the reverse strand, counting down.
ACACAGATCTGGTCCCAGCGCGCACAACTTGGCACGCACAAGGAACCCCAGGGATGACTCTTCTGCTATAATGTCAACTAAGCATGCTAAAAATGTTGGTAAATCATGGTGGGGGGGGGGGGAACAAAAAAAACCCCACAAGATTGAGGAACCAATCAAAAATATAATTTCTTGGCTGTTTTTTTTAATTTAAAATCGACAAGATTGCAATACTCCATTCCTGAGACCCCCGACCAGAATATGATTTTGCAAAGTAAGCTGTGACCACCCTGGAATTTTTCCCACAAGGAATATGTGACAAATATTTAAAGGGGCTGTCCAGCACCAATAACTTCTGCATGGGAGGGGAGCAGTGCTCATAACATTACGTCCCCACACACCTGCAAAATCAGCAGGTACCAGGGGTTTTAATAGCACTGCTCCCCTCCGATTCGGAAGCGAGTGGCAGCGGACAACCCCTTTAAGAGCTAAAAAGCTGCTCGCTGCTCTCTCACATACAGCCCTCTATAATGTTCACGTTTCCTAATAGGGCAGATGATGTCTTCATAAGACAGCCTCCTATGTGGTGCCCCACGCATGCTGGGAGTTGTAGTACCACAGCTGCTGGAGAGCCCCAGGTTGTAGAGTGCAGTCTTCAGCTTTCTGCTCTGTGGAGGGGAATTTAGTGCACTGGATTGATTTACTATCAGCTTTTCCTACAGTATCTTGGGATTTGCAGTTCTGTCGTTATATCTCCAAACCAGGGATATCTATAATACTTTACAAAACATAGCGCCGTCCTTTATATGTGCCTTTTATTACACCCCCAAATTCTCCTGGAGACCCCCTGTAAGTGTAATCAGCGGCTGCACCCACCGTAGCTCGCCTCCATGTGCTGCTCCAGGACTTCTACTACTTCCGGGTCCTGCATAACAGCGTGAGTAGTTTTGTGGGTTTTTTTCAACAATCTTTATTAACAACACACTGCATGAGGAGCATACGTTCGGAGCGTTTTGCTTCTTTTCAAAAAACTTTATTAAACAATGCCGAGTCTTCAAAATACAGTCATTTAATTTTATATATTACATTCTCTGTGATATGCTCTGTAACCCTAAAACAATCCACATGTTACTGGAATTTTTTGCATTTTATTTTGGGGAGACTAGCACAAGCTAGTGAAAGAGGGCACTATGGTGCAGTTGCCCCTAGCAACTCTTCTGGCAGCTGCTGTTGACTACTATGAAATGAGAGTTGGAACCTGATTGGTTGCCCTGGGCAACGGCCCCTATTTTATTATTATGCTAATGTTGATAAACCTCTTTAAGGGCACGTTCACTCGGTCAGTATTGGTCAGTATTTGACCTCAGTATTTGTAAGCCAAAACCAGGACGTGTGAACTTGGCCTAAGAAAAAGAGTTAGTGCAAATCTATTCTCATGACACTGGCCATGTCCACTGAACAGAAGCCTTGAGAACAACCTCCTACATGCTGCCATCCATGTTTCCTCTTTGATTAGCAAGCCTGGAACAACGTCATTGTTGTGGCATGATGCACATGTAATGTTGTGCCAGGCCGACTAATTAAAAAAAGTGCAGCAGTTGCCAGGAGGTAGGAGGTTGTTCTGAAGGCTCCTATCCAGCGACACATTTTACTCATGTGGCCGATGCATGCACCAGGTAATGGAAAATGATTCACACTAAGGGTATGATCTCATGGTCAGTAAATGCTGCGGGTTGGACGCTGCTTACCTCCACAGCATCCAGATGTCACTGTGGCGCCCCCAGGAGCATGGTCGCCACACTGGCTTTGCCTTCCTCCAGGGGAGTGTAATGCCAGGCTTGGAGGCAATGATGGATCTCTCTCACAGTCAATCCTTACATACAACACTCCGGGTCAGCAGGGGAAGCTCTAAACCTGGATTAAGGGGAAGAGTGACCTCTGAGGACCAGGAGGAAGTGTAGTTAGTTAGTCTGCGGAGGGTGAAGTGTGCAGACGTGGAGAACGAAGCTGAGAGGTTGAGCTGCAGCAGGCGAGCTCCCTTAGCTTGAGAGCGCACAAACTGGAGCCTAGTCTCCAAGGTGGCAAAGGATACTAAAGGTCCTACCACAGATACCAGAGGAGTAGGAGGCTGCAAATGCCCTGATCCCACCAAAGACTTGAGATACAACAGCGAAACGGATAGAGAGCCGGGAGCTAGGCGTCCCTGAGATAGGCTACAGCTGTCTGCCGTGCAAGTGACAGTTCTAGGAACAATTGACAGGAGGAACTTCAGGGTAACTAAGGACTGGAGTGCTTCACACCACAAAGCGCTAGGAAGGAGACTGCACAGCCCGTCTGTGAGAGAGAATCCCAGAGTTGCTTCCAGGCTAACCTGCTCCGTTACCATCTGTAATCAGGACCCTGGACTGCAGTTACCAAGTAAAGGTACAGAATATTGCACCCCGCTGTGTCTTGTCTGCTTCCTACCCTGTCGGCACTGCTACATCACCGTGCCCACCACATCTACACTGCCCTGGGACTACAGCTCCACCTGTGGGGAGCTTTACCATCTATGCTGCACACACCATCAGTCCCAGAGGATCTGCACGCAGCGCCGGCCTAACACCATATTTGCCGAACACCACAGGTGGCGTCACGAACTATCCATATAAACTATCTCATAAACCACCATTGACATTGGGAGCCCAGGGCCACGGACCGGGTCACTGCCACCGCAGCACATCACCCTGACACCGGCCCGGTACCGAGTACCCCACAGCCCTGGGAGGGCGACCCATTAAAGCATAGTGGATGGGATTTCAAGAAATCCCATCTCCACTATGCGTGCACGGACTCCCTGTGGAGATGGACATGCGGTGCGTCTTTCTAGACATCAGCATGTCTATTTATCTTGCAGAGACATGAGTCTCCACAAGATAAATATCACCAGTGCAATGTATAGAATGGGGTGATTCCGCATGGTTCAATGAACACATGCGGAATCACCTGCGTTCAAAAGCCGGCAGTGCCTTGGACGCAGCGGACATGTGCTGCGTTCAAAGCGCTGCTGGTTACTGACCATGGGAACATTCCTTAACTCTACCCAGAATGGAAAACTCCATCTCTGGTGGTTTTGTGGGGAGGAGGGCTCCCAGACAGTGACTGGGCCGGAACCCAGGGGACCGCCATCAGGGTTCCTGAAGGAACAACACTGGGGGGACAACAAAGGGAGACACACGACTGAAGGTGTCAGGGCAACCGGGGGCGGGGCGAAGACAAAAGGAGGAGGGGGCGCGCTCAGGTGGCACTTGGGAGAGAGTGTGACAGGAGGCGAGAAGCCGAGTGACTTAGAGGGAGACGGGATGAAGAGCGGTGTGTGTAAGAGACACCGTCAGGAGTCTGTGAGGAGAAAGCTACGCAATCACCGACAAGAGAGACGTGAGAGACTTTTACCGGAGGCCGCTCACCACCCATGGTCGCACACAGCCACGCCCGCTGTCCCCCGCCATTTTGAGACAGGTCCGTTACCTCAAGTCGCCACTGCGACGACACGTAAAACGGCTACAGCGGCCTGGACACTGTCCCCCTGTCTCCTTCCACAGCTGCGGCCCTGCCATCACCGGCCTCAGTGGACGCCACCTCGCCATAGGCGGCAATAGAGGCCCACGTCCCATCTACAAGGGGACCCTGAGTAGAGGCCAGCCGATCGTCATTTGGGAAACTGCATCATCACTGCACTGTGAGACGAGAGCCGGTAAAAGACGTCCTGAAAGCCCCACCAGCACAGATTCTTCAGGGCCTGTTGTGCCCCACCAGCACAGATTCTTCAGGGCCTGTTGTGCCCTACCAGCACAGATTCTTCAGGGCCTGTTGTGCCCCACCAGCACAGATTCTTCAGGGCCTATTGTGCCCCACCAGCACAGAGTCTTCAGGGCCTGTTGTGCCCCACGAGCACAAATCCTTCTGGGCCTGTTGTGCCCCACCAGCACAGATCCTTCAGGGCCTGTTGTGCCCCACCAGCACAGATCCTTCAGGGCCTGTTGTGCCCCACCAGCACAGAGTCTTCAGGGCCTGTTGTGCCCCACCAGCACAGAGTCTTCAGGGCCTGTTGTGCCCCACCAGCACAGATCCTTCAGGGCCTGTTGTGCCCCACCAGCACAGATCGTTCAGGGCCTGTTGTGCCCCATCAGCAAAGTTTCTTCAGGGCCTGTCGAGCTGAAATCATCCACGGATAACGAGGCGTCAAGGCAGCCGCATCAGTGACCTCTAAGCGGCCGCACCTGTGAACCCGAGCGACGTCTGGAAGGATAAGTGAATTATAGGAAATAAGGACCCATAGTTTGGGCCATACGTGGCCTTCGACGCCCAGACTAGCCGGGTTAGTCACATTGAATATAAGAAAAGTATTGTTTATTTTGTTGAGTCCCTGCGAGGACAGATTGTTGTTACCCCTGTTACTTGTTCAGCATAGCCCCAGCGGCTCCAAGTTATAAAAGTTGATTTCACAAGTCATACCTTGTCTCGTGTCTCGTCACTGCATCCTGAGAACCTGCTCAACCCTACACTTGGCGTAGTCGGCAGAATGCAGTCTCCGAGCACGGACAGTCGTGCCCCCGATCAGGGTGGAGCTGTCAACTCTACAAATAATGAGGGTCCCCGCTCCAGCATTTCATTGGGGGCTGTTGTGATTGAGTCACCGTAGGAGGCAAAAACAGAAATGCTAGCTAAGTCCAGAAAACCAGAGAAGTTGGCAGCTATCGGATTGCAGACCCCTGAACCTATCAACACAACTAGCAGTAGCCGTGGGGGGTTCCTACGATGCCCTAGACCCCTCGATCACAGCCGGAGAATTAAATAGGCCTAAAGAAAGAAAGGGGAAATCTAAACTGCCCCAGAGCAGACCCCAAAGCAATAGGCAGCCCCCAACATATAATGACGGTGAAGCAAGATGAAAATACTAACACAGACAGAAAGATAGACTGAGCAAAGAGGGCCCCAAGCTAACTAGAGAGAAAAGGACAGGAAGGCTGCTGTCTGCAATCCGTGAAAAACCCTATGAAAATAAGAGCCAACAGACTGACAGTGAAAAAGGCCCTGAAGACGCTAGGCTTCAAAAAGCTATGTCAGTACTCAGGAATATACTGAAGACAGAGCTACAGGCAAAAGGAGATTCAGCTCACCCCAGCAGGGAATGGCAGAATACTGAAAAGCAAGGAAAACAAAAAACAAAACAAAAAGCTAACAGGCAAAACAGAAAACTTAGCTTTAGAGGAGTAGGAATCAGACTGGTGTCCTAGAAGTCCACAGAGAAATCACCCGCAGGGCAGAAGGGCGTCGGCAGCCTTATATCCAGTCCGTGACTCCACTCAGCCAGTCATCCTCATTAGACTCAGGTGCCTGATAATCAGGCTCATTACCTTCCTTCACCAGAATAGGGAGCTCACCAGACCCCAGTGACGAAGGGGAAAATTAACTCACAACAGAACCTCCCCCTTGAGGAGGGGTCACCGAACCCTCAACCACGCCACCAGGGCGATCAGGGTGAGCCCGATGAAATGCACGCACCAATCTTTTGGCATGAATATCAGAGGCAGAGACCCAGGAATTATCCTCCTGACCATAACCCTTCCACTTAACCAAATACTGGAGTCTCCGTCTAGCCAGACGGGAATCCAGTATTTTCTCTACCTCATATTCCATGTTACCTTCAACCAATACAGGGTCCGGAGGTGCCACCCCAGGAACAACTGGTTCAACAAACCTCTTCAACAAGGACTTATGGAACACATTATGGATTTTAAATGTGACAGGAAGAGCCAAACGAAAAGAGACCGGATTAATAATCTCCAAAATCTTGTAAGGTCCAATAAATATAGGCTTAAACTTAGGAGAAGCCACCTTCATAGCAATATTTTTTGATGATAACCACACCATATCACCAATCTTAAACTGGGGACCAATGGTCCTATGTCGATTGGAAAACCGCTGGGCCTTTTCCTGGGAGAGAGATAACTTATCCACCACTTGGTCCCAGATTTGGTGCATTCTCTCCCCCACAGTGTCAACACCTGGGCAGGCAGAAGGCTCCACCTGCCCTGAAGAAAATCGAGGATGAAACCCAAAGTTACAAAAAAAAGGTGACATCAAAGTGGCAGAACTAGCTCTATTATTTAAAGCAAATTCGGCCAAGGGCAAAAATGAAACCCAATCATCCTGTTCAGCGGAAATAAAACATCTCAAATACGACTCCAAGGTCTGGTTTGTTCTCTCTGTCTGCCCATTGGTCTGAGGGTGAAAAGCAGAGGAGAAGGACAACTGAATTCCCAGCTTGGAACAGAAGGTCCTCCAAAATCTAGACACAAACTGAACTCCTCTGTCAGATACAATGTTCTCAGGAATCCCGTGTAAGCGAACCACCTGTTGCAAAAACAGGGGCACCAACTCAGAGGAAGATGGCAACTTAGGGAGTGGTACAAGATGAACCATCTTAGAGAACCTATCACAAATCACCCAAATAACAGTCATTCTTTGAGAGACCGGCATATCAGAGATGAAATCCATTGAAATATGGGTCCATGGCCTCCTGGGGACCGGCAAAGGCATCAACAACCCACTAGAGCGAGAACAAGATTTAGACCGGGAGCAAGTCCCACAGGACTGCACAAAATTCCTGACATCATGAGACAAGGTGGGCCACCAAAAAGAGCGACTCACCAGATCTCTAATACCAAAAATACCTGGATGACCAGCCAATGCAGAGCAATGAACTTCAGACATCACTCTCTTCTTCCACTGGTCAGGAACATACAACTTTCCACTGGAACAACGCTCAGGTTTGTCCTCCTGGAACTCTTGCAGAGCAAGTCTCAAATCGGGCGAGATGGCAGAAAGAACTACCCCTTCGCCTAAGATGGTAGCAGGCTTGGTCACCACAGGAGAATCAGCAAAGAAACTCCTAGAGAGGGCGTCTGCCTTGACATTCTTAGTTCCAGGAAGAAAAGAGACCACAAAATCAAAACGTGTAAAAAACAAGGCCCACCTAGCCTGTCTAGGGTTCAAGCGTTTAGTCGACTCTAGGTAAATCAAATTCTTGTGGTCAGTGAGGACCATAACTTGATGTTTAGCTCCCTCCAACCAATGTCTCCACTCCTCAAATGCCCATTTCATGGCCAACAGTTCCCGATTCCCCACATCATAGTTATGTTCAGATGGCGAGAACTTTCGGGAAAAGAAAGCACAGGTATTCTTTTAGATGTTACAGGATCCCTTTGGGACAAAACAGCTCCTGCACCAATCTCAGAAGCATCCACCTCTACCTGGAACGGGAGTGAGACATCAGGTTGCCACAAAACCGGGGCGGATGTAAATCTTCGCTTCAGCTCCTGAAAGGAAGCAACAGCCTCAGGAGACCAATTCAACACATCAGCACCCTTCTTAGTCAGATCAGTCAATGGCTTGCAATACTAGAAAATTTTGCTATAAATTTCCGATAAAAATTAGCAAAACCCAAAAACTTCTGGAGGGCCTTCAAAGAAGTGGGCTGAACCCAATCATAAATGGCCTGTACCTTGGCCGGGTCCATTTCAATAGTTGACGGAGACAAAATAAATCCCAAAAAAGAAATCCTCTGCACCCCAAAAAGGCATTTCGATCCTTTGACATACAGGGAATTTTCCCTCAAGATCCGGAACACAGTCCGAACATGTTCCACATGAGAATCCCAATCCTTGGAGAAGATCAAAATATCATCCAGATAGATAATCAAAAATTTATCGACAAAGTCTCGGAAAATATCGTTCATGAAGCACTGGAAGACAGAAGGGGCATTAGTGAGCTCAAAAGGCATCACCAGGTACTCAAAATGTCCCTCCGGAGTATTAAACGCCGTCTTCCATTCATCCCCCTGCTTAATGCGGATAAGATTATACGCCCCCCTGAGGTCAAGCTTGGTAAACCAGCAAGCACCTCTAAGTCTAGAGAATAGATCCGAAATCAGGGGTAACGGATACTGATATTTAATAGTAATTTTATTGAGGGCACGATAATCAATACAAGGCCTTAAAGAACCATCCTTTTTGGCCACAAAAAAAAAACGGCACCTAAGGGTGAAGAGGATGGTCTAATATGACCCTTCTGCAATGCCTCCTTAATATAGGACCGCATAGCCTCGTGCTCGGGTACAGACAAATTGAAGAGCCGACCCTTGGGAAATTTACACCCCGGGCTTAGTTCAATTGCACAGTCATAACTCCTATGAGGAGGCAAAGATGCAGACTCATTCTCACTAAATACATCATAAAAGTCCGCCTAATAGTCAGGAACATCATGCGACTGAGGAGAGGTGGAAAAAACCGGAGCCTCACTAAAGGCACACCGACAACCCCAACTCACCACAGACACAGATTTCCAATCCAAAACTGGATTATGAATTTGCAACCAGGGAAACCCCAGAACAACGGCATCATGCAGACCATGCAATACCAAAAATCTGCAATTTTCTTGATGGTCTGGGGCGACCCGCATGACCACCTGGGTCCAAAACTGAGGTTTATTTTTAGCCAAAGGAGTAGCATCAATCCCCCTCAAAGGGATAGGCGTCTGCAGAGGTGTCATCGGAAATCCACAACGTTTAGCAAAATCCAAGTCCATTAGGTTTAGCGCTGCTCCCGAATCCACAAAAGCCTTGGCGGAAAATGTGGACAGGGAGCAGATCAGAGTAATTGCCAGAAGAAACTTAGGTTGAACACCACCAACAGAAAACGTGTGTGCAAAGCGTTTCTCTCGTTTAGGACAAACAGAAATAAAATGCGAGGCATCTCCACAGAAAAAACACAGCTTATTACGCCTTCTGAACTCCTGACGTTGCGCCTTAGACAAAACTCTATCACATTGCATAGGTTCAGACGTCTGTTCAACCGGTGGCAACACCTCTCGTGCCATCCTGCGTTCACGTAAACGCCGATCAACCTGAATGGCTAATGACATAGAATCGTCTAGACCAGAGGGAACAGGAAATCCCACCATAGTATCTTTTACGGCTTCTGACAAACCCTTCCGAAAGAGAGCAGCCAAGGCTTTATCATTCCAGGTAGTAAGGACCGCCCACTTTCGGAACTTTTGACAGTACAACTCTGCAGAATCTCGACCCTGGTTCAATGCCAACAGGGTCTTTTCAGCCTGATCAATAGCATTAGGTTCGTCATACAACAACCCCAAAGCTTGAAAGAATGCGTTCACATTAGTCAGAATAGGATCATCTGGTTTCAAAGAAAACGCCCAATCCTGGGGATCGCCACGCAGCAAAGAGATGACAATTTTAACCTGCTGCGCGGAGCTCCCTGACGAGTTAGGCTTCAAGGCAAAAAATAATTTACAATTATTTTTGAAACTCAAAAATTTAGATCGATCCCCAAAAAATACATCAGGTGTAGGAATCTTTGGTTCAACAGCATGCGAACGAGCAAGGTAGGCGGAAATTCCCCGCACTTCCGCAGCGAGCTGCTCCACACAATCAGACAATTGCTTTATCTCCATTGAGAGAAAAAAAAATTCCCCCTACGGCCTCAGAGATATAGAGGAAAGAATATACACACACCCTTTTTTTTTTTTTAAACACAATTCTCTCCTGCTATTGAGTACCCTAGGATCTGCGGTATGGCGGGTGATTCTGTTGTGATTGAGTCACCGTAGGAGGCAAAAACAGAAATGCTAGCTAAGTCCAGAAAACCAGAGAAGTTGGCAGCTATCGGATTGCAGACCCCTGAACCTATCAACACAACTAGCAGTAGCCGTGGGGGGTTCCTACGATGCCCTAGACCCCTCGATCACAGCCGGAGAATTAAATAGGCCTAAAGAAAGAAAGGGGAAATCTAAACTGCCCCAGAGCAGACCCCAAAGCAATAGGCAGCCCCCAACATATAATGACGGTGAAGCAAGATGAAAATACTAACACAGACAGAAAGATAGACTGAGCAAAGAGGGCCCCAAGCTAACTAGATAGAAAAGGACAGGAAGGCTGCTGTCTGCAATCCGTGAAAAACCCTATGAAAATAAGAGCCAACAGACTGACAGTGAAAAAGGCCCTGAAGACGCTAGGCTTCAAAAAGCTATGTCAGTACTCAGGAATATACTGAAGACAGAGCTACAGGCAAAAGGAGATTCAGCTCACCCCAGCAGGGAATGGCAGAATACTGAAAAGCAAGGAAAACAAAATACAAAACAAAAAGCTAACAGGCAAAACAGAAAACTTAGCTTTAGAGGAGCAGGAATCAGACTGGTGTCCTAGAAGTCCACAGAGAAATCACCCGCAGGGCAGAAGGGCGTCGGCAGCCTTATATCCAGTCCGTGACTCCACTCAGCCAGTCATCCTCATTAGACTCAGGTGCCTGATAATCAGGCTCATTACCTTCCTTCACCAGAATAGGGAGCTCACCAGACCCCAGTGACGAAGGGGAAAATGAACTCACAACAGGGGGCCATGCTGAACAACCTGCCTAGATTTTCTGGCTCCAGTACTATGCTATGGAGCTGGACAGATCGGATGCGGGGGGCTCTTTTGGATGCACCCAATGACCCCTGATCTGGAAGCTGAAGTGGTACTCATGGCACTAGACGGGGAGGTGCGGCGGTCAGTGATGTTGAAACCTCCGGGGCACCGCAACACTTTTGAAAAAGTGTTACAGATAGTAGAACAGACCCATGGGGACCCTACTAATGTGGGAGAGTTAAGAACCCGTTTGTATAGTCGGATGCAGGCAGAGGGGGAGACGATCACTCAGTACATGAATGTCCTCCAAGAATTGCATACGGCTATTGAAAGAAAGGACGGGGTAGGGGTAGGACTTGTTGACATTACCCTACGTGACCTACTGGTGACTGGTTTGCGAGATCCATTAATAAAACAGGCAATGCGGGAGCAGATCAGAATGAATCCCCGAATAGACTTTTCAGAGGTGGGAAGTCAGGCACGGGCTCGAGAGCAAGAGCAGGGGATGGCGGTCCTCGTGGGGAAGGTCCGAGGTGTGGAGGCCTCCGCAAATGCAGTCGAGGAGCCTCAGTGGGTGGAGGAGATGAAGCAAGAGTTGAAAAATATTAAGGGCGAGTTGGCCGAAGTAAAGAGAAGAACCGAGACCGGGACTGGGCGACCTAGCTTTAGCCCCGGCCCCTGGGGATCACACCCCCACGGGGTGGTCAGCCTACACAGGCCCGGTGTTTTGAGTGTGGAGAACCAGGCCACTTCACCCGAGAGTGTCCGTGGCGTGGGAGATACCCACCCCGGCGGCCATTAAACAAAAGGGCTCCGGGTTGGGGGGATGCCGCTCAGAGCCGAAAACCACAACTAGGGGTGGTAGAAGTCCCGAAGATTTGGTAGCAAAGTGTCCGGTGGTATGGGCAGAAGTGGAGTGCTGGGCCGTCCGGTGTCTGGTGGACACGGGGTCACAAGTAACCACCATGCCCGCAACGTACTTTCAACAAAACTTCCCGGAGGCAGCAAGACCTCAGTGGGGGCCCATGATCAGACTAATAGCTGGTCCCGATTTCCGGGGTAGTGTGGGTGCAGGTGACGTTGTGCGGTAAATCCCTTGGTCGCAGACGGGTGGTGCTAACTCAAGGAGAAGCTGATCAACAGCACCCTGTCACCCTAGGCTTGAATATTTTACGAGAGTTCGGCAACTTACTATTAAATGATCCCACACAGAAGATTCTGAAGCAGTGGGGTTCTCGCACAGCTCAGGGACAGGTATTCCAGCAGCTGGTGCGAGGTGCGCGGGTACATCAGGACTGCCAGGAGGGCGAGGCTCTGGGCAAGGTCATCACGTCAGCAGCTCGCCTGCTTGTGCTACCTCCTGGACAGACTGTGGTGGCCCTGCCAATTCGAGCCCCGATACCTTTGGAGGGCTTGGAGGTGCAGGTGGAGCGGAGTCACTCGGAGCGCTTACCTCCTGGCATACTGGTGGCCCGTTCCCTGGCTACGGTGCAAAAAGGAACCGTCCTGGTACCCTGCGTTAACCTTGAAGACCGAGGAACCATTCTGAAAGCACGGACTGAACTGGCCAAACTAGTAAGGCCTTTAGAAGAAGTGCTGCCAGCTCCGGCGGTTCAATTGCGAGTACACCCCGAGGATCCTTGGGAAGTAACAATTCGAACCTTACAGGCCAACGAAGTCTCGGCACAGGAAAAGGGTCGAAATATTTTGGAGCAGATGCGGGCCGAGCTTTCTGGGTTAACTGCAGCCCAACTCTCACAGATAAAAACATTGCTTGGACATTACCATGAAGTATTTCCTAGTCATGAGGACGATTTTGGGTGTACCACCGCCATCACTCATGAAATCCCCACAGCGGGAGCGGCCCCTATCCGGGAACGATATCGACAGATTCCGCCACAACTCTATCAAGAGGTGAAAACTTTGCTGGCCCAGATGCTGCGAAAAGGGGTGATACGGGAAAGTCAAAGCCCCTGGGCGGCTCCAATCGTGTTGGTCCGGAAGAAAGATGGTACACTACGATTCTGTGTGGATTATCGTAAAGTGAATGCTTGCACTATTAAAGACTCATACCCACTGCCACGCATAGAAGAATCCCTGTCCGCATTGGGGAAGGCAACATATTTTTCGACCCTGGACTTGGCCAGTGGGTACTGGCAGGTGCCCATGTCAGAAGAAGATAGAGCCAAGACGGCGTTCTTATTGCCCATGGGACTGTTTGAGTTTAATCGAATGCCGTTTGGGCTGGCCAATGCCCCCGGGACCTATCAGCGATTGATTGAGCAGTGTCTGGGAGATCTCAATTTTGAGGCCACGTTGATCTACCTGGACGACATCATCGTCTATGCCGCCACCTTTGAGGACCACCTAAAGAGGTTGGGACAGGTACTCAACCAGATGCAAAAGTACGGGTTGAAGGTGAAGCCTCAGAAATGCCACCTATTTTGCTCCCAGATTGAGTATCTGGGTCATGTCGTTTCAGCAGAGGGTGTGAGGCCATCCCGGGAGAAGGTTGCTGCTATCCAGGAATGGCCTACCCCCGAATAGACTTTTCAGAGGTGGGAAGTCAGGCACGGGCTCGAGAGCAAGAGCAGGGGATGGCGGTCCCCGTGGGGAAGGTCCGAGAGGTGGAGGCCTCCTTGAACGCAGTCGAGGAGCCTCAGTGGGTGGAGGAGATGAAGCAAGAGTTGAAAAATATTAAGGGCGAGTTAGCCGAAGTAAAGAGAAGAACCGAGACCGGGACTGGATGACCTAGCTTTAGCCCCGGCCCCTGGGGATCACGCCCCCTGCGGGGTGGTCAGCCTACACAGCCCTGGTGTTTTGAGTGTGGAGAACCAGGCCACTTCGCCCGAGAGTGTCCGCGGCGTGGGAGATGCCCACCCCAGAGGCCATTAAACTAAAGGTCTCCGGGCTGGGGGGACGCCGCTCAGAGCCGAAAACCACAACTAGGGGTGGCAGAAGTCCCGAAGATTTGGTAGCAAAGTGTCCGGTGGTATGGGCAGAAGTGGAGAAGTGGAAGGCCGGGCCGTCCGGTGTCTGGTGGACACGGGGTCACAAGTAACCACCATGCCCGCAACGTACTTTCAACAAAACTTCCCGGAGGCAGCAAGACCTCAGTGGGGGCCCATGATCAGACTAATAGCCGCCAACCAACTGCTGGTCCTGGTTGCTGGGGTAGTGTGGGTGCAGGTGACGTTGTGCGGTAAATCCCTTGGTCGCAGACGGGTGGTGCTAACTCAAGGAGAAGCTGATCAATGGCACCCCGTCACCCTAGGCATGAATATTTTACAAGAGTTCGGCAACTTACTACTAAACGATCCCACACAGAAGATTCTGAAGCAGTGGGGTTCTCACACAGCTCAGGGACAGGTATTCCAGCAGCTGGTGCGAGGTGCGCGGGTACATCAGGACTGCTAGGAGGGCGAGGCTCTGGGCAAGGTCATCGTGTCAGCAGCTTCCCTGCTTGTGCTATCTCCTGGACAGACTGTGGTGGCCCTGTCAATTCGAGCCCAGATACCTTTGGAGGGCGTGGAGGTGCAGGTGGAGCGGAGTCACTCGGAGCGCTTACCTCCTGGCATACTGGTGGCCCGTTCCCTGGCTACGGTGCAAAAAGGAACCGTCCTGGTACGCTGCGTTAACCTTGAAGACCGAGACACCGTTCTGAAAGCACTGACTGAACTGACCAAACTAGTAAGGCCTTTAGAAGAAGTGCTGCCAGCTCCGGCGGTTCAATTGCGAGTACACCCCGAGGATCCTTGGGAAGTAACAATTCGAACCTTACAGGCCAACGAAGTCTCAGCACAGGAAAAGGGTCGAAATATTTTGGAGCAGATGCGGGCCGAGCTTTCTGGGTTAACTGCAGCCCAACTCTCACAGATAAAAACATTGCTTGGACAGTACCATGAAATATTTGCTAGTCATGAGGACGATTTTGGGTGTACCACCGCCATCACTCATGAAATCCCCACAGCGGGAGCGGCCCCTATCCGGGAACGATATCGACAGATTCCGCCACAACTCTATCAAGAGGTGAAAACTTTGCTGGCCCAGATGCTGCGAAAAGGGGTGATACGGGAAAGTCAAAGCCCCTGGGCGGCTCCAATCGTGTTGGTCCGGAAGAAAGATGGTACACTACGATTCTGTGTGGATTATCGTCAACTGAATGCTTGCACTATTAAAGACTCATACCGACTGCCCCGCATAGAAGAATCCCTGTCCGCCTTGGGGAAGGCAACATATTTTTCGACCCTGGACTTGGCCAGTGGGTACTGGCAGGTGCCCATGTCAGAAGAAGATAGAGCCAAGACGGCGTTCATATTGCCCATGGGACTGTTTGAGTTTAATCGAATGCCGTTTGGGCTGGCCAACGCCCCCGGGACCTTTCAGCGATTGATGGAGCGGTGTCTAGGAGATCTCAATTTTAAGGCCACTTTGATCTACCTGGACGACATCATCGTCTATGCCGCCACCTTCGCTCCCAGATTGAGTATCTGGGTCATGTTGTTTCGGCAGAGGGTGTGAGGACATCCCGGGAGAAGGTTGCTGCTATCCAGGAATGGCCTACCCCCGAGACGGTAAAAGATGTGCAGGCTTTTCTGGGGTTAGCCGGATATTACCGTCCCTTCGTAAAGAATTTTGCATGTCGAGCTCGAGCCCTGCATGACCTGCTGAAGGGGGCTCCCACTGGGGCTAATGGGCGAAGAATCCAGTGGCAACACCCTCAGGAAGAGGCCTTCCAAGACCTCAAGGCTGCGCTCTCGGATGCCCCAGTGTTGGCAGATTTCTCACAACCGTTCATCTTCCACACTGACGGGAGTCTTCACGGGCTGGGGGCTATGTAGTCGCAGGTTCAAGATGGCCGGGAGAGGGTGATCGCATATGGAAGCCGCTCACTCCATGACTCCGAGCGTAACCCTGACAATTACAGCTCCTTCAAGCTCGAGCTCCTCGCAGTGGTGTGGGCCATGACGGAGAGATTCGCAGAGTACCTAGAGGGCTCCGAGGTGGTGGTGCGAACTTACAACAACCCGCTGGCTCATTTGGAAAACGCCAAATTGGGGGCTCTGGAACAGCGATGTGTGGCCCGGATGGCGAAGTACAATTATAAGATTATCTACAAAAGAGGGGCCGAGAATGTCCATGCAGACGCCCTCTCCAGGATTCAACATACAACTCCAGGACAGAACCGAGACGAAGAATTAGAAGGAGAGGAAATACCGTTCGCTTTCACTGCTGCCGTGCTCACAACTGACAAAAAAATATCTTCCCCCGAGACCCCAAGGGGCATGTTAGAACAATCCCGGGATAAGTGGATACAACAACAACAAGAAGACGAAGAGGTTAGCCTTCTCAGGACATGAGTCGCCGCTGGGCAATTACCCACTGACTCTCAACGACAAAGTTTGACTCAAGACCTGTTGCTGATGTTGCGACAATGGGAGAGATTGATTATCGGAAAGGGACTATTGTACCGTAAAATAACATCACAAACAACCTAAATGACGGCTTGGCAGGTGGTTACGCCAGAAGCCCAACTTCACGTACTGGCTCGGGAGGCTCACAAAAAAGGGGCCCACTTCAAAACAAAAAAGACCTTGCAATGGCTGCAACAGAAAGCTTACCACCCGCGCTTGCCAGCTGTTGTGGACGAAATTTGCCGGACCTGCCGCTTATGCGAATTGGCCAAACCACCTGCTCAGCGAGCCGCAACACAGACTACTGTGACCTCAGCGCCCCTTAAGCTCCTGACGGTGGATTACCTGACCATTGGGCCTGCATTTCAGGGATACGAACACTGCCTCGTTATGGTAGATCATTTCACCAAGTTCGCTGTAGTCACCCCCACTCGGGATCAGACCGCAGAGTCAGCTGCCTCCGCAATTTGTAGAAACTTTATACAAGTATACGGCTGTCCTCAACGGATACATTCTGATCAGGGAGCATGTTTTTTGGGAAAAGTTATGGAAGAACTACATCACCTCTATGGAATTGACAAATCCCGGACCACACCGTATCACCCGCAAGGAAATGGGGCTTGTGAACGATTTAATCGGACATTGATTCAGATGTTGCGTACTCTGGAGAGTGACAAGAAGGCCCGTTGGCCCGAATATGTTTCTGAATTACTATGGGTCTATAACAATCGGGTACATCAAGTTACTGGCTATACCCCCTACTCCCTGTTGTTTGGATGAGAGGGTAAAGGGATCACGGAGGTGGAGTTGGACCCCGAATAACCTCAGCCCTGGACCGGAATGTCCTCTTGGGTCCGAAATCATCGCCATCGGCTGCAAACTCTTCACCGAATTGTACACACCAAGCTCCAAGACTGGGAGCACCCAGGTAAAAATGCAACCCCACCTCCTCACCTCCAAAGCGGGGCCCGTGTGCTTGTACTAGATCAACGCCCCCAGAACAAGCTAGAGCCGCGTTGGGAAGAGAGTCCTTATCGGGTCTTACGCCGTATCCATCCGGAAGGACCTGTGTACGAAATACGACCCGAGGAGGATGAAACACTGCCCACTCGTATTGTGCATCGTAATGTTATGCCCATGTACTTCCACCGACCCGAAGCAACTGGAGCCTGCCCCGTCGACATCTGAACCATCATCCATATGTTGGGACCCGGACGACGACGAAGATTTTCCCCCAGAACCCAGAGGCCCTCCACTCAGTAATGAACCAGCTGACACAATTAGCCCGCCTGCACCAATCAGCCCACCAGCCCACCAATCTCCACCACCCCAGAAGACTCCACCCCAGTTGAACTGAGACGCTCCGAGCGGTCAACAGCCGGCAAACCCCCTGAACGATATAAACAAGATCAGTTCATATGGCAATGAACATTGAAACCCTTTCAGACCGATCTCAATAGACTAAGGCCCTCGCCCGAGGACTGGCGAGCTTACAGGGTGGGGGAATGTGGGGAGGAGGACTCCCAGACAGTGACTGGAACGGAACCCAGGGGACCGCCATCAGGGTTCCTGAAGGAACAACACTGGGGTGTCAACAAAGGGAGACACACGGCTGAAGGTGTCAGGGAAACAGGGGGCGGGGCGAAGACAAAAGGAGGAGGGGGCGCGCTCAGTGGCAGTTGGGAGAGACTGTGACAGGAGCGACTTAGAGGGAGACGGGGTGACGAGCGGTGTGTGTAAGAGACACCGTCAAGAGTCTGTGAGGAGAAAGCTACGCACTCACCGACAAGAGAGACGTGAGAGACTTTTACCGCTGTCCCCCGCCATTTTGAGACAGGTCCGTTACCTCAAGTCGCCGCTGCGACGACACGTAAAATGGCTACAGCGGCCTGTACACTGCCCCCCTGTCTCCTTCCACAGCTGCGGCCCTGCCATCAACGGCCTCAGTGGACGCCACCTTGCCATAGGTGGCAATAGAGGCCCACGTCCCGTCTACAAGGGGACCCTGAGCAGAGGCCGGCCGATCGTCATTTGGGAAACTGCGTCATCACTGCGCTGTGAGAGGAGAGCCGGTAAAAGATGTCCTGAAAGCCCCACCAGCACAGATTCTTCAGTGCCTGTTGTGCCCCACTAGCACAGATTTTTCAGGGCCTGTTGTACCCCACCAGCACAGATTCTTCAGGGCCTGTTGTGCCCCACCAGCACAGATCCTTCAGGGCCTGTTGTGCCCCACCAGCACAGAGTCTTCAGGGCCTGTCGAGCTCAAATCATCCCGGGATAACGAGGCTTCAAGGCAGCCGCATCAGCGACCTCACCTGTGAACCCGAGCGACGTCTGGAAGGATAAGTGAACTATAGGAAATAAGGACCCATAGTTTGGGCCATACGTGGCCTTCGACGCCTGGACTAGCTGGGTTAGTCACATTGAATATAAGAAAAGTATTGTTTATTTTGTTGAGTCCCTGCGAGGACAGATTGTTGTTACCCCTGTTACTTGTTCAGCATAGCCCCAGCGGCTCCAAGCTATAAAAGTTGATTTCACAAGTCTTACCTTGTCTCGTGTCTCGTCACTGCATCCTGAGGACCTGCTCAACCCTACAGTTTCTCGACAGAGGTGATGCCTCATGCAGTTATAACATCAATGCAAACTCTCCAAAATCATCCCAGAGCCTCATGGGAAAAGGAGAAACATCCCCAAATCAGCGAAGAGGGTAAATTTCCTTGGTGCACACCAAAGCTTATGGAATTCGCTTGGAAAGATATGACTCCAGGTGGCTTCTCCAGCGAAGAAGAGTGAATGAAACCTGAGTAGGACATGCAGATAAAGTACAAAAACTTTAAGCACTGCATTCAGGTGCACCCAGAGTGCTGAACATATGAAAAAGGTTTAAATAGGGTTTATAATAAATAACATGTGCAATAAAGATGATTAAATGAGGAGCAGACTGGTACAGAGGGAGAAGGGACCCTGCCCAAAGGGCTTATGATCTACAAGGGGAAGCAGACAGTAGTGAAGGTAGAAGCTGCGCATATGGTAGTGTAATGAAAGCTGGGTTATTGCGGGATCTTAGTTCACCCACAGTAGATGATTTTTCAGGTTGTTAATAAACATTTCAAAGGTGGTTAAGAATCTGACTGATGGTGGTTAGCGGGTTTCTCAGTATGTGGGAGACCTTTATGTGAGGAGCAGACAAGAAGTAGGGTGCAGGAGATGTCGTGAGGACCCAAGATTACATATTAGGCCAAATTAAGACGTCTGTAAAACAAGGACCCTGCACAGACTAGCCGTGGGTCTCTTGACCTGAACTTGACTGCCTCATATAGGCCTATAAAGTTGTAAAATTCGGGTTAGGAGACCCGCGGCCAGTCCGTGCATTGCACTGCATAATTGGATTGTGCTTCATGGATATTTGAATTTGGCCTTAGATAGTTGAAGATTCAATCAAAGATGGATGGACTGAAGAGATTCTGGATGGCCATGTATGTCATTGAGCACTGTACTAGTGCAGCGCTTACTGTGTGGGTTGGGGGACACTCTCTTTGCTGGTTGTTGAGGCATACGCTGGGACGCTCATGGTTGAACAAAGTCCATTCGGTTTATTAGTCAACAGCATAAACCGCACCTCAGGAACCAAGTAGTATACAACCACCAGTACAATGCCCGTTAACCATTCAGCTCTATGGGAAAACACAGACTCTCACTGACCCCTGGGTCAGCATAACATGGACTCCTGTCCGTTACCTGTTGGTGTCGGCCACACAGGTCCCCGGATGCCTCTTATCTTCAGAGGTATCCCATAAACATCGCATAAATACAGTCTCTCACTGACCCCAGTCAGTATCACTCACGGTTCTCGGACCATCCACTTAGGAGGTATCTCACAGACCTTCCTTCCTCTGGCTCAGACTAGCCAGCACTCCTCAGGCTATGCAATGTCCAGCAGGCAGGTTTGGTCTGGGGCCACACGCGCAGGAAGACTTCTTCACTGCACATAGACCACTCTGTAGTGTCCAGCCTGGACACATGGAGATCTGTCCACACTGACAGACTCCCAAACACTCTCTGCCATGTGCCAAACACACCTCCATTACATATTTGTAACCACACCCAGGTACCGATCACATGGCTAGTCAGGTGATTGTGACATCACCGCAGGTCTTCAAACACACAACCACACACAGGCTTCATCTTGGGTGTTCAGGCACACCCCCTTGGGTGGGTATGTAGGTGACTGGACCCACCCATTTCTCCAAGTCACCTGGAAGCCTCCCAATGTAAAGCAAAATCCCTCAACAGTAGATCTGCTGAGCAAAACACGTCTGGGCTTCCATCACAGGGCCACCCACCTCTGTGATACATACCTGCCGTTCATCATGACACCGGTCACTGGCTCACCATCACAGTTACGCCTCCAAGCGTATTCTGAGGAGTCCATACAGCGCCCCCTAGCTTTAACAGGGGTCACTGCCTCACAGCACGGATACCTATAATATTGTTTGGCAGAGGAGAAAGGTAGATTAACTGGTCAGCAGAATTAAGGGTGGGTTGGAGAGGCTCTGTTATTCCAAAAAACCCAAAGCAACTTATTCACTATCCAAAGGAAAGGGGTAACTTGCCAGTCGATGAGGGTCTGATCCCTGGCAATTCCAGTGATCCCAAGAACAGGACTCTGCAGACCAGTCCTGAATGGAGCAGAGGTGTGCATACTTGACCTCCGCTCAAATCATTGTCTAATGGACTGGTGGAGAATGCAAGTGATGTACTTGTCCCATTGACAATGAATGGAGCAAGGCCAAGTACATGTTCCTCCACTCGATTCAGGATGGGTTGCATTGTTCCATTCTTGGAATTTCAGAACTCTAATCTCGCTCGGGGTCCCAGTGGTCAGGTTCCCTGTGGACACTAAGTTATCCCCTATCCTGGGAATAAGAATAGGAGAAAATTTGTCTTTTTGTATTTAACCCTTTACATGAGAGGTGGACGAAGATGATGTGGGCAAATTCCTTAATGAGTCTGGCAGTCTTCCCATATACAGTACATCAGAAGTCCTGGCTCGCAAATCAGATCGTTCTGTAGAGTTTTTCTACAGTGCGGAAAGACAGAAGAGTCTGAAATGGAAATTCCCATCTGCTAGCCTTGTCTGATGGAGATGGCAGTGATAGTGTTCATCTTCTCTATAGTGATGAAAGGCAGAATTCTTCATTGACACCAAAAATCAACAAACAGAAATATTTTTTTTTTATTGTATAAGGCCAGTTCACAAGGTAGTTACATGTTAACTTAGAGAATCCGGGCCTCATACTGTTCTTATTAAACTGAACTTTACAGACTGCTCCCATACTAAGGTGTAATAATGGAGCTGAGCAAATTTTTCAATGTTCGGTTTGGATTACGATCGCTGGCAGCCGAACGCCATTGGAGTCAATTGGAGTAAAAATGAGCGAATATATTCAGAAACGATCGTCAAAAATAAATTCTGCACAAATAGGGTACCAATATGAATTTGCCAAATATGGCAAATTTGGATTCGGCGATCGTTTTCGTACATATTCTCTCATCTCTAATAATGAATACACAGGGCAGCCTAATGCTAAATATCGCAGTCAGTCGCATATCATAGAATTGTGGTGGTGGGGGGTCAAAAGGATAGTTGCCACAGCCCACTGGGGGACACAGACACAAAAGGGCCCCTGTGCAAGAACAATATATGGGCCCTTTGCAGCCCAAGAGCTCCTAAAAATGCTAAATTGCTTGCTCCTGCTTTGGAGATAGAAATGGGCCCCCATGCAGCAGCACAGGTTGCTCCAATTATATATCTGCCCCTGCCTCAGCCATAATATTCTGTGGGTGTGCACAATTTTTCCCTCCTCTCCCACTGTTAATTGAGACAAGACTTCAAAGTACCCATAAAGTAGCTACTACCCAAACAGTGACCATTGCCAACTGCAATCAAGTGCCACATATATACAGCTGTGGCAAAAATTAAGAGACCACTGCACAATTTTATAAAAATCATCATCCCTACATGTCTGACAGCCATTACATTCCAGTGTCAGTTGAATTCCAACCAGAGTACACCTCATTCTACTTAATGTGCTTCTGATTAGGTGATCACCTGAACCAAATCTTATTTAAGAAGGAAAGTGTAAAAAAAAAACCTGCTGTGGTGTTCACAATCCCCTTGCAATAGGACAAGCTGGATGGCAAAACAAGTGCTAGTAATATCCCAAAAGTAATAGGAATGAAAAATAACTTTTAACCATGCCAAAGGAGTTGAAAAGAAAAGTCTTAAGTGAGGAAAAGAAGTGCTCAATTCTGGCTTTACTAGCAGAGGGATACAGTGAGCGTCATGTTGCCTCCATCCTTAAAATTTCTAAGACTGCAGTCCATTACAGCAAGGTCAAGCATCAGACATTTGGAACAACAAAGCTACAGACGGGCAGATGGCAAAAACGACCCTCCACTGACCGGGGTGACCACCATCTTATTTAAATGTCACTCAGTAACCGCAAGATGCATCAAGTGACCTACAAAAGCAATGGCAAATGGCAGCTGGGGTGAAGTGCACGGCAAGAACAGTTCGTAACAGGCTCCTAGAGGCAGGGCTCAAGTCATGTAAAGCTAGAAAAAAGCATTTCATCTGAGAAGCAAAAGGGAGCCAGGCTGAAGTTTGCCAAAGACCATAAGGATTGGACAATAGAGAACTGGAGTAAGCTAATCTTCTCTGATGAGTCTAAATTTTCAGCTTTGCCCAACACCTGGTCGTCTAATGGTTAGATGGAGACCTGGAGAGGTGTACAAGCCACAGTGTCTTGCACCCACTGTGAAATTTGGTGGAGGATCGGTGATGATTTGGGGATGCTTCAGCAAGGCTGGAATTGAACAGGTTAATCTTTGTGAAAAACGTATGAATCAAGCCGCATACAAGGTTATCCTGGAAAAACAGTTGATTCCTTCTGCTCAGGCCATGTTCCCCAACTCTGAGGACTGGTTTTTCCAGCTGGACAATGTGCCATGCCACACAGCTAGGTCAATCAATGTGTGGATGAAGGACCCCTACATCAAATCCCTGTCATGACCAGCCAAATCTCCAGACCTGAACCCCATTGAAAACCTCTGGAATGTAATCAAGAGGAAGATGGATAGTCACAAGCCATCAAACAAAGAACTGCTTAAATTTTTGTACCAGGAGTGGCATAAGGTCACCAAAAGCAGTTTGAAAGACTCGTGGAAAGCATGCCAAGACGCATGTTATTCCACAAAATATTGATTTCTGAACTCTTCCTGAGTTAAAACATTATTGTTGTTTCTAAATGATTATGAACTTGTTTTCTCCGCATTATTTGAGGTCTGCAGGCACTGCATTTTTTTGTTGTTATTTTGACCATTTCTCATTTTCTAAAAATAAATACAAAATTTAATGCTTGGAAATTCGAAGACATGTTGTCAGAAATTTATAGACTAAAAGAACAATTTACATTTTACTCAAAAATATAACTATAAAGAGAAAAATCAGACAAACTGAAAATTTTGCAGTGGTCTCTTAATTTTTGCCAGAGCTGTAGATTCTGACATAGCGACCATACATTGGCACCTTAGCCATGTACTTGTGAAGGTGCCAGAAGCAGCACTGTCCTATACACATCTGCCATCGCAGTGCACATGAAAATTTGCCAAGTGCAGCAGTGCTCAGTAATGCCCTTATTATAGTCGCTTTCACAATACCTTTATACTACATGTAGTAGTGCCATCCCTTTTTTTTTTTTTTAAAAGAAAAGCATTTTTCTGTTGCACGTGATGTCGTGTGAGAAGAATGGTATCGCTTTATCTGTTTCTAGGGCTGTATATTTCCTAATGACGGGATAAGAAGAGGAGCGGCTTAGGCATGGTGAAATCTATAAGACAAGTCGCTGCTCACATCCCTAGATCTTACAGAGGGATCTGACACAAAGAAAGTACAGATCAAATAATCATGTGGATTTCATTGTTTGCTGTCATCTGCACAGTGGCCGCCTTCTCCCTCGCTGATGATTCCTGTCCAGGTGAACCCCTTCTGATTTTACACACTGCAATATTTTTGGGGGATATTAATCCAGATATCAGCTAAAATGCGCTAAAACCAATGTTTTTTATTTATTTGTGGATGTTTTTTTCACTTTTGGTGCTTTTGTTTTAAACATAGGCTTTAGGGTTGATGTTTATTTTAGGGATTTTCCAATAGGTTTGTCTAAAGGACTTAAACAATGCCATTAAAAATGTGTGAATAAAAAAAGGTATAACCACCCAATCCCAAAACAAACAATTATATAAAAGTCAGCTCACCTGGGTTTACTCCCATAGTCTTTGACACATCTTGTACATGGATCTACTTGGATCTACATGATTTCATATACAGTGACATGTAAATTACTGTTATTGTGAACAGTTAGACAAGTTGAAGATGAAATGATCTCTAAAAAGGTTCAAATTAAAGAGGACACATTTACTTTGTATTTCAAGCAAAAACAATATGTACAGTATATATAAATATTTTCATCTTTTAAATTTTAAAAACTACAAAAAGTAAAATGAGCCAATGCAAAATTTGGGCAACGTGTATGGTTAGTACCTAGTAGTACTCCCTTTTTGACAGTATCACAGCTTCTAAATGCTTTTTCTAGCCAGACAAGAGTCTTTAAATTCTTGTTTGCGGGATTTTCATCCATTCTTCCTTTGAGAATTCTTCCAGTTCTGTGAGATTCCTGGGTTGTCTTGCATACTCTGCTATTTTGAGCAACAGATTTTCAATGATGTTCAGATCCGGGGACTATGAGGGCCATTCAGCTTACGTCTTTTGAGCTCGTCTATTGTGGATTTTGACGTGTGTTTAGGATCATTATCCTCTTTTCAACTTCAGCTTTTTTATAGATGGTGCTATGTTTGCATCAAGAATTTGTTGAAATTTCAATGAATCTATTCTTTCCTCTACTCAGGAAAATTTTCCCCATTGCCTTTAACACAACCGCAAAGCATGATTGATCCACTTCCATGCATAATGGTTGGCAATGTGTTCTTTCCTGAAAGAATCTATTATAACCTCATCGGTCCACAAGACTTGTTTCCAAAATGCAGCAGGCTTGTTTAGATGTTCTTTTTCATACTTCTCACACTGAATTTTATGATGATCATGCAGGAGAGGTTTTCTTCTGATGACTCTTCCATGAAGGCTATATTTGTGCAGGTGTCTCTGAACAGTAGAACAACGTACCACAGCTCCAGAGACTGATAAATCTTTCTGAAGGGCTTTTGCAGTCAAGCGGGGGTTCTGATTTGCCTTTATAGCAATCCTACAAGGAGCTCTCACTGAAATTTTGCTTGGTTTTCCAGACCTTATCTTGACCTCCAGTGTGCCTGTTAACTGACATTTCTTAATTACATTTCAAACTGAGGAAAGGTGTATCTTGAAAACACTTTGCTATCTTCTTATAGTATTCTCCTGCTTTGTGGGCCTCCACCATTTTTATTTTCAGAATGCTAGGCAGCTGCTTAGAAGACCTGTCATGATCCAGGTTGGATCTAACAGATTAAATGTTCCAGTAACCTTTTCTTTTTCCTTTAGCTGTGCTAAAGGTGGTTTTGCCCCCGGTGGCCATTAGGGTCATTGCACTGTGGTGGTTTCAGTTCTAGTTTCCCCCCCGGTGGCCATTAGGGTCATTGCACTCTGGTTCCTTTGGTTTAGTGCACGTGATTATGTAACAGGTGTGATTGCTCTATAAGAGAGTGTCAGGTGTGTCAATCACTGTTGGTGATTAGTCCTCAGTTACAAGCAAGCCTGGGTGAAGGATGGAGCTGAAGGAGAGTCCCGGGCAGCTCAGTTAGAGTCCTGGAGTGGCAGCTATAGTGTCTGCAAGGAGGGCTGGTGTTGTGAGTTCATTTTCCCCTTCACCTTTGATGTCTGATGAACTCCCTCTGCTGGTGAAGAGAGGTAGTGAAATTGATTGGGATGGGAAGAACCTGTTATCTGAACAGGCGGAGTGTGATTGGACATCTGGAATTTCTGAGTGGATATAAGGCAGCCGACGCCCTGCAGGGTTTGCTGGTGATCTTTTCTGCTCTGAGCTCTGGCATCCAGTTTTAGTTCCTGTCTACTAAAAGCTAAGTTTTTGTCCTGCTATTGTTCCATGAGATTTTGTCTGGTTTCCTTAGTGATTGTATTCAGCCAGTCCTGGTTGGGACTGGCTGAATTCCATTTTTGTCTCTGATCAGTTGATCTCTTTGCTCTGTTTTCAGAATATACCTGAGTGCTGATATAGTGATTTTGAAGTCTAGCGACTTCAGGGCCTTTTTTCCTATCAGACGGTTGGGACATTTTTGTAGGTTTTTTTGCGGATTGCAGCCAGCATCTTTTTTGTCCTGTCCTATCTAGTTAGTTGGGCCCCATCGTTTGCTCAGCCTGTCTTTCTGTCTGTGTTTGTGTTTTCATCTGTTTTTCACCGACAATACATGTTGGGGGCTGTCTATTGCTTTGGGGTCTGCTCTGGGGCAGTTTAGATTTCCCCTTTCTTTCTTTAGGCTTATGTAGTTCTCCGCCTGTGACGAGGGGTCTAGGGCACCGTAGGAACCCCCCACGGCTACTGTTAGTTGTGGTGAATAGGATCAGGGGTTTGCAATCCGATAGCTACCAACCTCTCCAGTTTTCTGGACTTAGCTTGTATTTTTCTTTTCTCCTCCTCCGGTGACTCATTCATAACAGGCAGGCATGGCTTGGTGAAGTTGCAGCTATGGTGTCAACAAGGAGTTCTTGCATGGCGTGGTGGAGTGGCAGCTATGGTGTAGAACTGCACTCATGATGCTGGACTCTTTTGCTGGAAAGCTGGACTCATATGCTGGACTCTGTTTCTGGACAGCTGCACACAGGTGGTGGACTCTGTTTGCTCCAAGGCTGCACTATCCTGTTAGATCCGGTCGGAGGAAAAGATGCACGCAGGTGGTGGGCTCTGTTGCTGGGAGCATAAGCAAGAGCAAAGCTAAGTGGTGTTTCCCGGGTTTGTCTCTCTTCCTTATGTGTGTTTTAGTGCAGTGGTGGGATTAGTTTCCGCACCGTCCACTTCACTAGTGAGGATTTACGTGTAGGGCGAGCTAGGGATATTAGGTATCCTGATGGTCGCCCGGTGCAGAACCGGCCTAGGGAACGTTAGGAGTGTAGAGACACTGACTCAGGGGAGTGCAGGAGGTCTCCACTTTCCCGTTCCCTATTGCAGAGGCACCATTGTTATTGTTACCCAGGTTTTCCCCTTATTGTTTAAATTCGCCTTACTGGAGGCAGGGTTTCCAGATATACGTGCATTTCCGAAATTCGCCTGTTGGAGGCGGCGTATCCAGCTGCACGTTTTATTATTTAAATTCACCCAACTGGAGGCGGTGTACCCAGGGTCACGCGTGTAATCTAAATCCGCCCTGCTGGAGGCGCTGTGTCCAGCCGTGCATGACCATGACATTATCACCAACCCATACAATTTTATTCTGGTGAGCCTTGGGCCATGTTCAGACGGTGAGCATTTGCTGCTGGGCCTCACTGAGGTGAGTGAGGAGATGCATGGTGTGTAAGCAGTTCCAGCAGCAGTAATCAGGGTCTGGGGTCTTCCCTCTGACTCAACCAGAAAATCAAAAACCGGCTGGCAATGAAGCCCCCTAGAGTCGCTGCTGGGGAGCGGGACTTGCTCATACAGTCGGACGCACCCAGACAGGTTGGTGGAGTTGGTGTCCGCATGGTGCTGTCTGGGGTTCCCCGAGGTGAAGAGTACGTCCCGGTAGTGAGCAGACTGGTGTTATAGTCCGTGGGGCTCACGCCAAATCTTCCATTCCACCGAAGAAGCCGCCTCCTCCTGGTCGTGTGGAGGAAGGCGACCAGGGTTGTATTTTTCCTCCATATCCCAGGCCCCTTCCTCTCCAGTGTGAGCAGCAGGTGCGCTGCGGGGGAGTAGGGGCAAATCTCAACCCTCACCATTAGCCATCTCTGGGAGGCGCAGACCTCGTGGTGTAAAGGGTTGGAGGGTGGTGTTCCCTTGGTGAATAGCGGGGGTGTGAGTGTGGTGACACAGGGGGATGCCTCTGTTGTCGATCCCAGAATGAGTTCACCGAATTATGACAGACGAATGTGTGGTAATAAGCGTTCAGGTCCGGACCTGTGTGTGAACGAGCATGTATCGGTGGCCACCAAAAAACATCCTGTGGAAGTGTGTTGCAGAGTCTTACCAGCTTATACCGAAAATACACATACATAACTCGTTCCCCAGGTCGGCGCTTTGGAGATGTGTGGTGCCTCCAGAACATACATTGCCTATACCAGCAGTGCATTTGTCATTAACCTGAAGTGTCAGGTGGTGGTTGGGGTGAACTCTGGATCTGGTCGTCCCCGCTGTAGGTGGTTCCCTAATGAGGAGCGGTCTTGAGGGTCCAGAGGCCCCTCATTAAGGGGAGGGTACTGTCATGATCCAGGTTGGATCTGACAGATTAAATGTTCAAGTAACCATTTTTTTTTTTTCCTTTAGCTGTGCTAAAGGTGGTTTTGCCCCCGGTGGCCATTAGGGTCATTGCACTGTGGTGGTTTCAGTTCTAGTTTTCCCCCCAGTGGCCATTAGGGTCATTGCACTCTGGTTCCTTTGGTTTAGTGCACGTGATTATGTAACAGGTGTGATTTCTATATAAGAAAGTGTCAGGTGTGTCAATCACTGTTGGTGATTCATCCAGGGCAGCTCCGTTAGAGTCCTGGAGTGGCAGCTATAGTGTTTGCAAGGAGGGCTGGCATGGCTTGGTGGAGTTGCAGCTGTTATGAACTCATTTTCGGCTCCACCAGTTGAGAGCTCCCCTTCCGTTCTCCCTCTGGTGGTGACAGGAGGTAGTGAGGTTGGTTTAAGTGGTAGTGATCTGCCACCTGATGAGGAAGATAACGATTGGATCTCTGGAGTATCAGACTGGATATAAGACAGCCGATGCCCTATCCTGGTGCTGATGATTCAGTCTGCTTCTCAGGTCCTGGACTTTCGCTCTCTTCCAGTCTTCTCAAGTTAAGTTTGTTTTTTGCTATTGTTCACACTTGCGCTTGTTGGTCAGTTCAGTTTCTTGTGTGGTCAGCCTGCCCCTGCTGGGGCTATAGTGAATTTCCGCTATCTTTCCTTTGGGGTCTGCTCTGGGGCAGTTAGTTTTCCTCTTTTCCTGCTTTAGGCTTATGTAGCTCTCCAGTTGTGACGAGGCGTCTAGGACCATCGTAGGAACGCTCCACGACTGCTGCTAGTTGTGCGGTTAAGTTCAGGGATCTGCAATCTGCATAGTTACCAACTTCTCTGGTTTTCTGAGACTTAGCTTGTTTATTTTTTCCTCCTCGGTGACCCATTCATAACAGAATCACCAGCCATACCTCAGATTCTAGGGTACTCAAAAGCAGGAAGGAATTGTTAACCCCTTCACCCCCAAGGGTGGTTTGCACATTCATGACCGAGCCAATTTTTACAATTCTGACCATTGTCCCTTTATGAGGTTATAACTCTGGAACGCTTCAACGGATCTAGGCGATTCTGAGATTGTTTTCTTGTGACATATTGTACTTCACTTTAGTGGTAAAATTTTTTCGCTATAACTTGAGTTTATTTATGAAAAAACAGATATATGGCGAAAATTTTGAAAATTTTGCAATTTTCAAACTTTGAATTTTTATGCCCTTTAAACAGAGAAATATGTGACACAAAATAGCTACTAAATAACATTTCCCACATGTCTACTTTACATCAGCACAATTTGGGAAACAACATTTTTTTTGTTAGGAAGTTATAAGGGTTAAAAGTTGACCAGCGATTTCTAATTTTTACAACAAAACTTACAAAACCTTTTTTTGTAGGGACCACCTCACATTTGAAGTCACTTTGAGGGGTCTAAATGGCACAAAATACCCAAAAGTGACACCATTCTAAAAACTGCACCCCTGAAGCTACTCAAAACTACATTCAAGAAGATTATTAACCCTTCAGGTGCTTCACAGGAGCAGAAGCAATGTGGAAGGAAAAAATGAACATTTAACTTTTTAGTCACAAAAAAAATATTTTAGCAACAATTTTTTTATTTTCCCAAGGGTAACAGGAGAAATTGGACCCCAAGAGTTGTTGTCCAATTTGTCCTGAGTACGTGGATACCCAATATGTGGGGGGGAACCACTGTTTGGGCACATGGCAGGGCTCAGAAGGGAAGGAGCCCCGTTTGACTTTTTCAACCTAAAATTGGCTGGAAATGAGATCGGACGCCATGTCGCGTTTGACGAGCGTCTGATGTGCCTAAACAGTGGAAACCTCCCACAAGTGACCACATTTTGGAAACTAGACCCCCTAAGGAACTTATCTAGATGTGTGGTGAGCACTTTGAACCCCCATGGGCTTCACAGAAGTTTATAACGCCCGGGCGTGAAAATAAAAAGTCATATTTTTTCCACAAACATGATCATTTAGTCCCCAATATTTTGTTTTCCCAAGGGTAACAGGAGAAATTGGACCCGAAAGGTTGTTGTCAAATTTGTCCTGAGTAGGCTGATACCCAATATGTGGGGGGGAACCCCTGTTTGGGCACATGGCAGGGCTCAGAAGGGAAGGAGCCCCATTTGACTTTTTCAACCTAAATTGGCTGGAATTGAGATCGGACGCCATGTCGTGTTTGACGAGCGTCTGATGTGCCTAAACAGTGGAAACCCCCCACAAGTGACCCCATTTTGGAAACTAGACCCCCTAAGGAACTTATCTAGATGTGTGGTGAGCACTTTGAGCCCCCATGGGCTTCACAGAAGTTTATAACGCCCGGGCGTGAAAATAAAAAATCATATTTTTTCCACAAACATGATCATTTAGTCCCCAATATTTTGTTTTTCCAAGGGTAACAGGAGAAATTGGACCCGAAAGGTTGTTGTCAAATTTGTCCTGAGTAGGCTGATACCCAATATGTGGGGGGGAACCCCTGTTTGGGCACATGGCAGGGCTCAGAAGGGAAGGAGCCCCATTTGACTTTTTCAACCTAAATTGGCTGGAATTGAGATCGGACGCCATGTCGTGTTTGACGAGCGTCTGATGTGCCTAAACAGTGGAAACCCCCCACAAGTGACCCCATTTTGGAAACTAGACCCCTAAGGAACTTATCTAGATGTGTGGTGAGCACTTTGAGCCCCCATGGGCTTCACAGAAGTTTATAACGCCCGGGCGTGAAAATAAAAAATCATATTTTTTCCACAAACATGATCATTTAATCCCCAATATTTTGTTTTTCCAAGGGTAACAGGAGAAATTGGACCCCAAAGGTTGTTGTCAAATTTGTCCTGAGTACGCAGATACCCAATATGTGGGGGGAACCACTGTTTGGGCACATGGCAGGGCTCAGAAGGGAAGGAGCCCCGTTTGACTTTTTCAACCTAAATTGGCTGGAATTGAGATCGTACGCCATGTCGGGTTTGACGAGCGTCTGATGTGCCTAAACAGTGGAAACCCCCCACAAGTGACCCCATTTTGGAAACTATACCCCCTAAGGAACTTATCTAGATGTGTGGTGAGCACTTTGAACCCCCATGGGCTTCACAGAAGTTTATAACGCCCGGGCGTGAAAATAAAAAATCATATTTTTTCCACATAAATGATCATTTAGTCCCCAATTTTTAATTTTCCCAAGAGTAACAGGAGAAATTGGACCCCAAAAGTTGTTGTCCAATTTGTTCTGAGTACCCTGATACCCCACATGTGGGAGAAAACTACTGTTTGGGCACACGTCAGGGCTCGAAAGGGAAGTAATGACGTTTTGGAAAGCAGACTTTGATGGAATGGTCTGCGGGCGTCATGTTCCATTTGCAGAGCCCTTGATGTTCCTAAACAGTAGAAACCACCCATAAGTGACCCCATTTTGGAAACTAGACCCCCTAAGGAACTTATCTAGATGTGTGGTGACCACTTTGAACCCCCAAGTGTTTCACTAAAGATTATAATGCCCAGGCGTGAAAATATAAAATCCTGTTTTGTTCCCACATAAATGATCATTTAGTCCCCAATTTTTAATTTTCCCAAGAGTAACAGGAGAAATTGGACCCCAAAAGTTGTTGTCCAATTTGTTCTGAGTACCCTGATACCCCACATGTGGGAGAAAACTACTGTTTGGGCACACGTCAGGGCTCGAAAGGGAAGTAATGACGTTTTGGAAAGCAGACTTTGATGGAATGATCTGCGGGCGTCATGTTCCATTTGCAGAGCCCTTGATGTTCCTAAACAGTAGAAACCCCCCCATAAGTGACCCCATTTTGGAAACTAGACCCCCTAAGGAACTTATCTAGATGTGTGGTGAGCACTTTGAACCCCCAAGTGTTTCACTAAAGATTATAATGCCGGGCGTGAAAATATAAAATCCTGTTTTGTTCCCACATAAATGATCATTTAGTCCCCAATTTTTAATTTTCCCAAGAGTAACAGGAGAAATTGGACCCCAAAAGTCGTTGTCCAATTTGTCCTGGGTACTCTGGTACCCCACATGTGGGAAAAAACTGTTTAGGCACACGTCAGGGCTCGAAAGGGAAGTAGTGTTGTTTTGGAATGCAGACATTGATGGTCTGCTGGCGTCATGTTCCGTTTGCAAAGCCCCTGATGTGCCTAAACAGGAAAAAACCCCACATGTGACATCATTTTGGATACTAGACCCCCAAAGAACAAATCTAGATGTGCCCCCAACTAATCTAATGTAAATTAGTAGTGCATGGAGGTGTGGTACAATTTGAAGCAATCCTTCATACACAGGCCAGGTTTTTCGGGGCAGGTGTCGCATTGATAAGTGGTGTCCCTGCGTATTCCTTTTTTGTAACACACTCGACACCTTTTTTGCGGCTTACCTTTTCTTGGGTTGGCGGGACCACCCCCGGAAAATGCTGACCTGGGACAATACGAGCACCTTCAGTTCCAGAAGTACTGGGGCCCGCTCCTTCCTGAGCGCCAAACATCAGGGCCTTAACCACTACCTCCTGGAACTCAAGGTACGAAGTATCGCTGGGGCATGCACATTGACAGCAGGAATGCGTTGAGCATTGCCATTTGGATGATGTGCACGGCCAGCTTTTTATACCACACCTTGGCCTTCCTCAATGCATTGTACGGTTGGAGGAGTTGATCGGAGAGATCAACACCCCCCATGTTTTTGTTGTACCCCACTACACATGTCGGTTTGCGGACCTGTGTAGAGGTTCTCCGTACAGTGCAGAGGGTACTGCCATCACCGTGTATGGTGGTCAAGAGATGGACATCTCTCTTGTCCTTGTACTTGACCACCAGCAGGTGGTCACTACATTGGGCTCTGCTCTCACCTTTTCGGAGCATCTGCCCAAGTAGCGTCTTCGGGAGGCCTCTCTGATTTTTGCGGACAGTGCCACAGGCTGCGGTATGTCGCTCAGAGAGGGATTTGTAGAGTGGGATGCTGGTATAAAAGTTATCAGTGTAGAGATGATAACCTTTATCCAGCAGTGGGTGCACCAAATCCCACACAATTTTCTCACTCACTCCCAGGAAAGGAGGACACTCAGGGGGTTCAATCCGGGTGTCCTTCCCTTCGTAAACTGTAAACTTGTGGATGTACCCTGAGGTACTCTCACATAACTTATAGAGTTTGATTCCTTACCTGGCCCTCTTACTGGGCAGGTATTGACGGAATCGCAGCCTTCCCTTGAAGTGAACCAAGGACTCATCCACGCAGATGTCCCTTTGGGGCAAGTACACTTCAGCAAACTTTTTGTTGAAGTGTTCGATGACCGGCCGAATTTTGAAAAGATGCTCAAAGTTGGGGTCATCTCGTGTGGGACACTGTGCATTATCAGTATAATGCAGAAACTTGTGGATGGCCTCAAAACGCGTCCGAGCCATGACCATTCGGAACACTGCAGTGTTGTATAAAATATCAACACTCCAATATTGCCGAATTTCTGGCTTCTTCAGTATCCCCATATGGAGGACCAGGCCCCAAAACTGCGTCATTTCAACTACGTCTACAGGAGACCAGTTTGATAATGTTGAACACGGGTTTTGCTCCAAAAATTGACGAGCGTACAAATTAGTTTGCTCCACCATGAGGTTAACAAAATCCTCAGAGAAAAAGACTTTGAAAAAGTCAATTTCTGTGAGGCCGGTGGTGTCAAACTTGATTCCTGATTCTGCCACAAAATCAGGAATCAGTGGCTCGTAATTTTCGGGGGGCGAGGTCCATACAGGGAGCACTGGGTCAGCTGCGGGCATGGTGGGCGCTGCCTCATC
Organism: Dendrobates tinctorius; assembly: GCF_039654945.1. Classification (NCBI taxonomy): domain Eukaryota; kingdom Metazoa; phylum Chordata; class Amphibia; order Anura; family Dendrobatidae; genus Dendrobates; species Dendrobates tinctorius. The sequence goes on along the minus strand of NW_027361788.1, from coordinate 20,965,203 downwards.
TTCTGTCCTGGAGCGTCTGCGTGGCGGTTCTGCAGGACCCGAGGAGGAAGATGAGGAGGGGGAAGAGGAAGAAGAAGAGGATGAAGAATCCGAAAAATAAAGAAAAGTTGGATCCTCATCCAAATCGCTATCAGTGTCGAAGGCAAGTATAGCATATGCCTCCTCCATTGAATAGCGCTGTTGGGATGAATTTGATGACATTTTTGTGTAAATATGGTGCTTGGGTGTACACTTTATGGAAAACTGTATGTGTACGTGGGTGGGGAGTGATTGGTGTAAACTTTCTATAAAGAAAAAGCTGTGGAAAAAAGTCTAAAACAGCAGGCCCTAGCTGATAAGTGTCACTTATCAAAACTAGGCTGCTGGATGTGCGCACGGGGTGGCGCAAAGGGGGGGGTGGAAAAAAAAAAAGTGAATTGTGTCACTTATCCAAGTTTTGCAGCTGCGGGATGTGTGTACGGAGGTGGCGCAAAGGGGGCTAAGGAAAAAAAGCGAGCACAAGTGTTGATCGGTGAACTGCGTCACTGATCAACGCTCGGCGGCTGCGCACGGAGGTGACGCAAAATTGGGGTGGAGGGGGGTAAAAATAGGGGGAAGGGGGATGTTGGGATTGGGGTGGATGAAGAGAGATTGGGCAGGGATCAGTTAGGGTTGTCACCGATCAACGCTCTGCGGCTGCGCACGGAGGTGGAGCAAAAGTGGGGTGGAGGGGGGTAAAAATAGGGGGAAGGGGGATGGGGGGATTAGGGTGGAGGGATGGGGGGATGAAGAGAGATGGGGGTGAAGATAGATTGGGCAGGGGATCAGGGATCAGGAACACTTACGGTTGGCGTTTTTTTCTTTCTTTTTTTTTCTTCTTTCTGCAGGGATTGTGATGCTACAATCTGTGGCACCACAATACCCAGCACAGGAGCTCTTGCTGCGTCCGACCTCTCTGCAGGAATCCTCAGCTAGAGTGAGGACCCCTGCAGACAGGTCAGAGGCAGGTCAGGGGCAGGTCACAGAGCGGTCACATCGCTGCTGTGACCTGTCATTGGTGGGATCGAATGATTACATCGATCCACCAATCCCTGATCTGCCTGGTGACCATGGCAACTGCCTAGAATCGGAGCTCACAGCTCCGATTACTAGGCAGGTCATGCCCAAGTCACCAGCGGGGCACAGAGCGGTCACATGGTGACCGCAGCTGTGCCCTGTGGTTGGCGCGATCGCTGATCTAATTGATTGCGCCAGCCAGCTCCTGCAGGCCCTGCTGGGCCTGCATCAGGCTCCAGCCTAGGATCGGTGCTAATAAAGCACCGATCCAGGCCGGTAATGGCAGGGCATCGGCGATCGCGCCAATCCGGGTGCTTTTTGCCGGTGCCTGGCATTGCTAGGCACCGGCTCTAGGATCGAGTACATCGGTACTCGATCCCAGCCTAGGACATCATTGTTTCAGCCAAGGTGATTGGCTGAAACAATGAGAAACGCTGCGATTGGCTGTTCAGAATTGAACAGCCAATCACAGCGCTCTGGATGCCGGGGGGGCAGGATCGCAGCCCGGGATGCCGACGCCATCTTCTGTAAGGTGAGATGGCGTCGGGATTTTAATGCGATCACCGCGACTTAAGTCGCGGTATCGTATTAAAGGGCCCGACGTATTATCCCATCCACGGTCATACGGGCCCGGGTACCGTGGATGGGATAGTACGTCGGATGTCAGGAAGGGGTTAAAGAAAAGAAAAAAAAGTGTCAGAATTTTTTTTTTAATGTATTTTTTCTTTTTTTCTCTGGGGCAGTAGGAGGATTTTTTTTTCCTCATGGAGATTAAGCAACTGTCTGATCGTGTGGAGCAGCTTGCTGCTGAAGTATAGGGAATTTCCACCTACCTTATTCAGTCACATGCTGCTGAACCCAAGATTCCTACTCCTGATGTGTTTTCTGGGGATCGGTCTAAATTTCTGAATTTTAAGAATAATTGTAAATTATTTCTTGCTTTGAAGCCTAACTTATCGGGTAGCTCTGTGCAGCAGGTTAAAATTGTCATCTCCTTGCTGAGTTGCGATCCCCAAGATTGGGCTTTTTCTCTGACACCTGAAAATCCTATTCTGACTAATGTAGATGCATTTTTTCAGGCCTTGGGATTGTTGTATGATGAACCTAATGCCGTTGATCAAGCCGAGAGAACCCTGTTGGCATTAAACCAGGGTCAGGATCCTGCAGAGTTGTACTGTCAAAAATTCCGAAAGTGGGCGGTCCTTACTACATGGAATGATAGTGCATTGGCAGCTCTCTTTCGGAAAGGTTTGTCAGAGACCGTAAAAGATATGATGGTGGGATTTCCTGTTCCCTCTGGTCTGGATGGCTCTATGTCATTAGCCATTCAAGTTGATCGGCGTTTACGTGAACGTAAAACTACACGGGAGGCGCTGCCACCTTTTGAACAAATGTCTGAACCTATGCAATGTGATGGGGTTTTGTCTAGGGCGCAACGTCGGGAGTTTAGAAGGCGTAATAAGCTGAGTTTTCTGTGGAGACGCCTCTCATACTATTTCTGTCTGCCCTAAACGAGAGAAACATTTTGCACACACATTTACTGTGGGCAGTGTACAACCTAAGTTCCTTTTGGCAATTACTCTGATCTGCTCCTTGTCCACATTTTCTGAATCTGATGGATTTGGAGTTTGCTAAACGTTGTGGTTTGTCCATGACGCCTCTGCAGATGCCTATTCCTTTGAGGGGTATTGATGCCACTCCTTTGGCGGAGAATAAACCTCAGTTTTGGACCCAGGTGATAATGCACGTTGCCCCAGACCACCAAGAATATTGTAAATTTTTGGTGCTGCGTAGTTTGCATGATACTATTGTTCTGGGGTTCCCCTGGTTGCAAACTCATAACCCAGTATTGGATTGGAAATCTGTGTCTGTGGTGAGTTGGGGTTGTCAGTGTGTTCTTAGGGACGCTCCTGTTTTCTCCACCTCTCCTCAGTCTCCTGATATTCCTGATTATCTGGCTGATTTCTCTGATGTTTTTAGTGAGAGTAAGTCTGCGTCTTTGCCTCCTCATAGGAGTTATGACTGTGCAATTGAGTTGATGCCTGGGTGTAAATTTCCCAAGGGTTGGCTTTTCAACTTATCTGTACCCGAACATGATGCTATGCGATCCTATATTAAGGAGTCGTTGGAGAAGGGTCATATTAGACCATCCTCGTCACCTTTAGGCGCTGTTTTTTTTTTATGGCCAAGAAAGACGGTTCATTAAGACCGTGTATTGATTATCGTTCCCTTAACAAGATGACGTTTAAATATCAGTACCCGTTACCTCTGATGTCTGATTTATTCTCCAGAGTTAAGAGTGCCTGCTGGTTTACTAAGCTTGACCTCAGGGGGGCGTATAATCTTATTCGCATCAAGCACGGGGATGAATGGAAGACGGCGTTTAATACTCCGGAGGGACATTTTGAGTACCTGGTGATGCCTTTTGGGCTCTCTAATGCTCCTTCTGTCTTCCAGTCCTTTATGAATGATATTTTCCGAGACTTTTTGGATAAGTTTTTGATCATCTATCTGGATGATATTTTGGTCTTTTCTAGTGATTGGGATTCCCATGTGGAACATGTCCGGACTGTGTTCCGGATTTTGAGGGAGAATTCCCTGTTTGTTAAGGGATCGAAGTGCCTCTTTGGTGTACAGAGGATTTCATTTTTGGGATTTATCTTGTCTCCATCGACTATTGAAATGGACCCGGCCAAGGTACAGGCCATTTATGATTGGGTTCAGCCTACTTCTTTGAAGGCTCTCCTGAAGTTTTTGGGTTTTTCTAATGTCTATCGTAAATTTATAGGTAATTTTTCTAGTATTGTCAAACCACTGACTGATCTGACCAAGAAGGGAGCTGATGTGTTGAATTGTTCTCCTGAAGCTGTCTCAGCATTTCAGGAGCTTAAGCGGAGATTTACTTCAGCTCCAGTTTTACGGCAACCTGATGTCTCACTTCCATTTCAAGTGGAGGTGGACGCTTCTGAGATTGGTGCAGGAGCTGTTTTGTCCCAAAAAGACCCTGTGACTTCTAAGATGAATCCCTGTGCCTTCTTTTCTCGAAAGTTTTCCCCATCTGAACGCAACTATGACGTGGAGAATCGGGAATTGTTGGCCATGAAATGGGCATTTGAGGAGTGGAGAGTGGAGACATTGGTTGGAGGGAGGTAGACATCAATTTGTGGTCCTCACTGATCACAAGAATCTGATTTATCTGGAGTCGGCCAAACGCTTGAATCCTAGACAGGCTAGATGGGCCTTGTTTTTCACGCGTTTTAATTTTGTGGTCTCTTTTCTTCCGAGCACTAAGAATGTTAAGGCAGACGCCCTTTCTAGGAGTTTCTTTGCTGATTCTCTTAATGTGACGAGCCTACTACTATCCTAGGTGAGGGGATAGTTCTTTCTGCCATTTCGCCCGATTTGAGATGCGCCCTGGAGGAATTTCAGGAGGATAAACCTGAGCGTTGCCCTATGGGAAGATTGTATGTTCCTGACCAGTGGAGAAAGAGAGTGATGTCTGAAGTCCATTGCTCCGCATTTGCTGGTCATCCGGGTATTTTTGGTACCAGAGATTTGGTGAGTCGGTCGTTTTGGTGGCCTGCCTTATCTCGTGATGTCAGGAATTTTGTACAGTCCTGTGGGACTTGTTCTCGGTCTAAACCCTGTTCTCGTTCTAGTGGGTTGCTGATGCCCCTGCCGGTACCCAAGAGGCCAAGGACCCATATCTCAATGGATTTTATTTCTGATCTTCCTGTCCCTCAGAGAATGACTGTTATCTGGGTGATTTGTGATAGATTTTCGAAGATGGTCCATCTTGTACCACTCCCAAAGTTGCCATCTTTTACAACAGGTGGTTCGGTTACACGGGATTCCTGAGAACATTGTGTCCGATAGAGGGGTCCAGTTTGTTTCCAGATTCTGGAAAGCCTTTTGTTCCAATCTAGGAATTCAGTTATCCTTCTCCTCCGCGTTTCATCTCCAGACCAATGGGCAGACTGAGAGAACAAACCAGACCCTGGAGTCTTATTTAAGATGTTTTATATCTGCTGATCAAGATGATTGTGTCTCATTTTTGCCCTTGGCTGAATTTGCACTGAACAATAGAGCTAGTTCTGCCACTCTGATGTCACACTTTTTCTGTAATTTTGGGTTTCATCCTCGATTCTCTTCAGGGCAAGTGGAATCTTCGTCCTGCCCAGGTGTGGACACTGTAGTTGTGAGAATGCAGCAGATATGGGACCAAGTGGTGGATAAGTTGTCACTCTCTCAGGAAAAGGCCCAGCATTTTTCCAACCGGCGTAGGACCATTGGTCCTTGGTTTAAAGTGGGTGATATGGTTTGGTTGTCGTCTAAGTATATTCCTATGAAGGTTGCATCTCTAAAATTTAAGCCAAGATTTATTGGACCTTATAAGATTTTGGAGATTCTTAATCCTGTTTCTTTTCGATTGGCTCTTCCAGTTACGTTCAAAATCCATAACGTATTTCACAAGTCACTGTTGAAGAGGTTTGTTGAGCCAGTAGTTCCTGTGGTGGCACCTCCTGATCCTGTATTGGTTAAAGGCAATGTGGAATATGAGGTAGAGAAAATATTGGATTCTCGTTTGGTTAGACGGAGACTCCAGTATTTGGTCAAATGGAAGGGTTATGGCCAGGAGGATAATTCTTCGGTCTCTGCCTCTGATATTCATGCCAATAAATTGGTTCGTGCTTTTCACTGGACCCATCCTGATCAGCCTGTTGGCATGAATGAGGGTTTCGTGACCCCTCCTCAAGGGGGGGGTAGTGTTATGAACTAATTTTCGGCTCCACCAGTTGAGAGTTCCCCTTCCGTTCTCCCTCTGGTGGTGACAGTAGGTAGTGAGGTTGGTTTAAGTGGTAGTGATCTGCCACCTGATGAGGAAGATAACGATTGGATCTCTGGAGTATCAGACTGGATATAAGACAGCCGACGCCCTATTCTGGTGCTGGTGATTCAGTCTGCTTCTCAGGTCCTGGACTTCAGCTCTCTTCCAGTCTTCTCAAGTTAAGTTTGTTTTTGCTATTGTTCACACTTGCGATTGTTGGTCAGTTGAGTTTCTTGTGTGGTCAGCCTGCCCCTGCTGGGGCTATGCTGAATTTCCACTCCTATGTATCAGTATTTGCCAAGCTGCTTTTTATCCCATATTGGATTGGCCTCTTTTTGCTCTGTCTCAGAATATTTCAGAATGCTGATATAGGTGTAGAAGTCTATTGACTTCAGGGTTAATTTTGTTATCAGAAGTGTTGGACAACATTTTTGTAGTTTTTTTTTGGCAGATTGCAGACAGTGTCTTTCCTTTCCTGTCCTGTTTAGTTAGCCGGGCCCCATCGTTTGCTCAGCCTATTTTCCTGCCTTTGTTTGTAATTTCATCTTGTTTCACCGTCAATACATGTGGGGGGCTGTCTTTCCTTTGGGGTCTGCTCTGGTGCAGTTAGTTTTCCTCTTTTCCTGCTTTAGGCTTATGTAGCTCTCCGGTTGTGACGAGGCAGAAGGTCTCCACTTCCCCGTTCCCTATCGCAGGGCCACCATTGTTATTATTACCCAGGTTTTCCCTTTTATTGTTTAAATTCGCCTTACTAGAGGCGGGGTTTCCAGATATACGTGTACTTCCGAAATTCGCCTGTTGGAGGCGGCGTATCCAGCTGCACGTTTTATTATTTAAATTCGCACAACTGGAGGCGGTGTATCCAGGGTCATGCGTGTCATCTAAATCCGCCCTGCTGGAGGCGCTGTGTCCAGCCACGCGTGACCATGACAAGACCCCATGGCTGTTGTTTGTTGGCACCAAGTCATAGGAGGCTGGGTTAATATAAAGCTGGGAAATTTGCCTCACCTGGTCTTTCCTAACTATGATAGTGAATACACCATAACCCTAACAGGCTAATTAAGGTCTGAAACTTTGGTCAAAGTTATCTGAGAACACAAGCCTAAGGGTGCCCAATCTTTTGTATGCAGCTCCTTTTCCTTTTTGTAATTTTAAAATGTGAAATATGAAAATATATATTTTTTTGCCTAAAATACAAAGGAAATGTGTCATCTTTAACTTTAGAGATCATTTCATCTTCAGCTTGTTTAAATGTTCACAATAACAATCATTTTGACCAGTGGTGCCCAAAGTTTTACATGCCACTGTAATGTAATGAACAGAGAAATTCAAGCATTTTGTCACTATTTCTTTTTTAATTCCATATTTTTAAAACTATGATATTCATCTTACAAAATAGTATAAATTCATGAACGTATTTCAATAACCACATCATTAAAAAGGTTTTGTTTAAACAAAAAAAACAACAACCTGAGCCTTACTCATCTCTACCAGGTCCAATGCTGAGTGTCTTCCTTACAGCTATATACCTGTTAGCTGTTATCCCCATTTTAAATGCAGCGGCAGGTGGGATGTCTCATCGCAGCTCCATTTATTCTCTTTGGGGCTTCCAGAAAAGAACAAGCTCAGTGCTTGTAGCCACTGAGGAAATTAATCAATCAGTGGTCGAGTCGCACATACCGCTCCAGTCTAGTGGGGATATAAACTCTAAATTCTGCTGATCGGTGCAGGTCCCAACATTTGGACCCCCACCAATCAATAACTTATCACTTCTGTGAAAAGGTGATTACTGCAAGTGCATTTTGTCCCAAGTATTTAACCACTAATGGAAATAAAGGATCTTCTCCTAATTAATATCAGAGAGAACAAAAGACTGCCATACACAACACAATCCACTATGCCAATACCAATTATACCACATACAAGAGAGAAATACCACCACACTGTGACCAGACCACATATTGCCACCACATAGTGACTGAATAATACCACATACAAGGGACAAACACTGCCACACCGTGACCAGACCACATAGGGACCAAATAATACCACATACAGGGATAAATATCGCCACACCATGACAAGACCACATATTACGACATAGTAACCGAATATTACTATGCTGATCATTAATAAAAACCGCAATATGAACAACACTTATTACCACCAGTTATATTATACACAGGAACTCTGTATATAGTATACAGATAATACAGTGATCACAACTGACATTATACACTGGAGCTCTGTGTATAGTGTCAGTGTACAGGTAATACAGTGTCCACCAGTGACACTATACACAGGAGCTCTGTACATAGTTTGTGTACAGGTAATACTGTGATTACCCGTGACATTATACACAGTGGTTCTGTATCTAATGTCAGTGTACAGGTAATACAGTGAAGAAAAATATTTAGAATTGAGAGTCCTCAGTGGTTGATACCTTTTAATGGCTAACTGAAAAGTTGGGTACAAATTTCACGCTTTCGAGACTATTCAGGTCTCCTCATCAGGCAAAGACTAATACAACATCTGAAGAATCACACATTTATGCACAAAACAGCACAGCAATAGATAAGACAAGTGACGTGAAGCAGAATTGTCATTATGGGAGAGGGATAAACATAAATATTGGAGCAGTTCATAAATAAGGAGTGTGAAAGTTTTATTGTCCTCTGATTGGGGTCTGGTTCTGTGTTGTGTGATGACCCCAGAAGGTCTGAAGAGCAAATTCCTTAATTGATGTAAAAGGACATAAATCCATGAGACACATTCATTCCTGCACTGAGTGTGTCAAAGGTCATCAGAAAAATATTCAGAATTGAGAGTCCTCAGTGGCTGATACCTTTTAATGGCTAACTGAAAAGATGGTATCAACCACTTAGGACTCTCAATTCTGAATATTTTTCTATCTGCTAGCTAACACGGTACAAAGATATATATTTTTACTGTATCAAAGGTTGTCATAAAATTATACTCCCAGACCCTCCTGTCTCTCTGAAACTTGAAGTTACCTTTTAATACAAGTAATTTAATGTCCATCATGCTATTACTGGGCATGCAAAAAAATTTTGCCACAGGTAGATCCATTCTTTTTTCTCTTATTGTGAGGTGATGAGAATTCATCCTTGTTTTCATTTTTTTGTCCGGTCTCCCCCACATACAGACCCCCAGTTGGACATTTAGTACAAATAATTAGGTACACCACATTAGATGTGATGCAGCTGAAAGTACCTGGGATCTTGTAGTTCTGATGTGAGTTGGGGATCTTTATCTTGTCTGTGGTCATTATAAATGGACAGGATTTACATTTTTTTCTGGTTGCAAGGAAAGGTTCCTGCAGATGTTGGGGAGGATAGGGAGCTTCTGACAATGAGGTGTCTTAAATTTGGGAGCTGCCTAAAACACAGCAGTGGGGGTCTGGAAATATGGATTGTAATAGGGCATATTTTTGTAGTAAAGGTTGTAATTTCCATGCAGCTCCCCTTAGCAACTCCAGATTTGGAGATTGTAGGTGACCACTAGAGGCACCCGGTTATTTTCTTCTTTAGCTTTGTAATGCAGCAGGTGATTCCTTGATGTTCTAGTAGCTCTTGTAATTTGGATTTCAATTGTTCTTGGATAGTAGCCCTGATTCAAAAAGGTCTTTCTGAGGCGATCAGGGTGTTTGTCTCTATCAATGGGGTTGGAACATATAAGATTGTATCTGATGGCTTGGCTGTAGACAATAGAGTTTTTTATGTGCTTTGGATGGAAACTGTCCCATTTAAGGTATGTTGGACAGTCGATTGACTTCTGATACGGGGATATCTCTATTTCATTGTTCTTTAGCTTAATGATGGTGTCTAAAAAGTTAATTTCAGTGCTGTAGTAGTTGAGTGTTAAGTTGATGGTGGGACGAAATTGATTGAACTGTTCATGGAACGTCTTTAGCTGTTACTCAGACTCCATCCAGATGATTAAAATATCATCAATGTAACGGTAGTAGGCCAGAGGCCTTATGGCACATGAGGACGGACAAAAAGTCGCTTTCAAGCTTGGCCATGAAAAGATTTGCATATTGTGGAGTTATTTTACTTCCCATAGCTGTGCCACAGGCACAGGTCAGTATTACTGTGATCACCAGTGACATTATACACAGGAGCGCTGTATATCGTGTCAGTGTACAGGTAATATAGTGATCACCAGTGACATTATACACAGGAGCTCTGTATATCGTGTCAGTGTACAGGTAATACAGTGATCACCAGCGACATTATACACAGGAGCTCTGTATATAGTGTCAGTGTACAGGTAATACAGTGATGACCCGTGACATTATACACCAGAGCTCAGTATATAGTATCACTGTACAGGTAATACAGTGATCACCAGTGACATTATACACAGGCGCTATTTATATAGTGTCAGAGTACAGTTAATACAGTGATTACCAGTGACATTATACACAAGAGCTCTGCATATAGTGTCAGTGTACAGGTAACACAGTGATCACCAGTGACATTATACACAGATGCTCTGTATATATTGTCAGTGTACAGGTAATACAGTGATCACAGGTGACATTATACACAGTAGCTCTGTATATAGTGTCAGTGTACAGGTTATACAGTGATTACCAGTGACATTCACAAGAGCTCTGTGTGTAGTATATAGTGTAAGTGTACAGTTAACACACTGACTTACCAGTGATGTCTCTAGGTGAAGTCTTATTAGCTTTTCTTCTTCATCTGGCACAGACCACAATCACTTCTTCAAGATGGGACTCGTCTGCAAAAAAATGACACAGTCATGAATAGCTGATCGCTTCTGGAGCATTCCCTGATTTATACACTAAGGCAGATGAAGAAAAAAAGCAACATAGTGCCGCCCTGCAGAGTACAGGACCTCCCTTTTGATCCCTCCATGGAAAACAGTATCTTCAAAAGTAAATTAAATTACAGCAGTAATAATGTCCCCTAATTGGCCCCTACAGTAATTATGTTCCTCACTTGTCACCATAAACTAATGTATGTTCCTCATTTTGGCCTCCGTACAGTAATAAAGCCCCTCGACCTGGCCTCTTTAATAGTGTACCCCATCCTCTTGATCCTCTATGTTCCCCATCCTGGCCCCTATGTGCACCATCCAGGGACATTATATTCCCCCATAATGGGCCCCTATGTCCCTTGTCCTGTGCCCCCTACGTCCCTTGTCCTGGGCCTCATATGCCCCTTGTCCCGGGCCCACTATGTCCTTTATCCTGAGCCCCATATGCCCCTTGTTCTGGGCCCCATATATTTTCCTCTTGTCTTTCCCTTGTCCTGGGCCTCATATGCCACTTGTCCTTTGTCTCATATGCCCCTTGTCCTGGGCCCAATATGTCCCTTGTCCTGAGCCCCATCTATTTATATAATTGCCTTGTAATGTTTTCATTTCCTGTTCTGTTCAGATATCACCGTATCCCAGAATTCCAAGCGGAGGAAGTTCACCGACCGCCATATTGGCACAACCAAATGATGAGTGTCTCAATATGGAAACTGCTGCTGGTACCAACCTATTACGCGGTATCACCAGTGGAACACGGTCGCACCACACACACACACTCTATACGCTGTACCATCACACTCACCCTCACACACTCACGCTCTCACACTCACTCAGACTCACTTACACAGCCTCTTGAGCGGTACCACCAGCGGAACACTGTCACACTGCACCTGCGCGAATTCTGCACAGGTGCAGTGAATCATTCGTCTGATCCCGGCGGCAGATGCGCAAAGTGTCTACAGGCAGAGGAAGCCGGTCACGTTAAAGGGGTTTTCCCATGGACGAAAGTTCATTTTAAAATACCACATCTCCTGGACAGGGGAGGAAGCAAAAGACAATACTGACATTACAGCAGGGGATCACAGAGGATTCATTTTGTGAGGTAAAATATTTCACTGACTGTTTAAATATTTTACCTCACAAAATATATCCTCTGCGATCTCCTGCTGTAATGTCAGTTTTGTCTTTTGCTATCTCCCCTGCCCAGGAGCTGTGGTATGTTCTGTATGTAGGGGTAGTGGACTGACGTACGGACCTGTTTGCAGTGGAAGGGTTAATGTACAGGATGCTGGACAGGGACTGCTGTAGGTGAAGGTGGGAGATAGCTAGAAAAAGGAGAAGGATGTTGGAGTACAGAGTTTGGCCACTAGGGGGAAACCAAGGACAGCAGAAATGAAGGAAGGTGTAGTACTGAAGTTTGGCCAAAAGATGGGAGTAGAGAGTTGTGAGCAAAGGACTGAACAACAGCTTAGGGCTTAGGAAATTGCACAGTCATGGGGGGCATGGTTACAGGAACTCTAGAGGGGAATTCCCAGTGAGAGAGGGGATAAAAGGGAGCTAGAGAGTTCCAGAAGCGGTCAGTCCAGTAGTGATGGGCAGTCCGGCTCTTTTTGGTGATCTGGCTCTCATGGGTCAGCTCTCCAAAAAGAGCCAGCTCTTTTTGGATCCTAAATAGATCCCTATTACATATGTGTCAGGCGTTCGAAACCCTGCCCACCTACCGCATAAACCCCGCCCACTTTCTAAGGACCAATTAAATTGCTGAATAGGTGGAGTTTTGTTCAGGTGGGCGGAGTTACGTATGCCGAACACCGGGATTTTACACCCAGTGAGAGCCATTCAGGGATTTTAGTTGCTCTCACTGGGGTGCCGGCTCCCATCATTCACAGCAGGGAGCCGGCTCTTTGTGTCGGATCGTTCGTGAACGACACATCACTACAGTCCGGAGAGAGGAGCTAAGGAGGAAAGAAGACCCCAGGAAGGAGAGAGACAGTGAGGAAGCTCCAAGGAGGACTGAAAGCTGAGACGGACAGGGGGGGTGGCCCCTACGAGAAGAGCCGCAGGACAGACAAGGCCCCGGGAGTACCAGACGGACTACGTGCTTGGACTGGTGAAGCGCTGTGGTAGATAGGGCTAGGGCAGCCACAGTGAAAGATCCGCGAGGGACGCCACCACTAAAGGGAAGGAAAGTGAAGGTACCCGGGCCTGTGTACGGAGAAGTGTGAAGCTGCTGCGGTGTATTGCTGTGGTCGTCAGGAGGACGGCCAATAAACACGGACCTGTTGGACACAACTCTGTCTCCGTCTCGAGTCTGTTTCCCCGTAAGAGGACCACCCCCCCACCCCCCAGTCGGCTCACGTACCTACATGTACACGCTCAGACACAAGGGTGAGAGAGACAGAGCACAGGGGGGAGACAGCTCAAACGGGACAGCACATGAGGGGAGAACACAGGAAGGAGAGAGACAGCAGACAAGGGGGATAGCACATGGGGTAGACAGGTCAAAGAAGAGAGCACAGACGGGAGAAGTTAGCACATGGGGAAAGAGAGAGTGAATAGGTTGGGGAGCACATGGGGGGGGAGAGATTCTCAACTCTGCAAAGCCTGCCCCAATCGTGACATTACCGCCCTCCCGATGCGTTAGCATCGGGCCTCCATCTAGTATATATATATTCCCCTTGTCCTGGACCTGCATCATGCCGCATCCACAGGTTCAGCGTGGTCGTGTTGAAATGGCCTTCGACCTATCAGAGGTCGGCGGCTGACTTCAATGCACCTGTCGCAGGCAGCGCATGACGGTGATGTCATACGCCGCTGACGTCAATATCATGCAGTGCTTGCGACGGGCGCACTGATGTCAGCTGCCGGGGGCCAGATTAACTGATGTGGTTCAGACTGTCTGCACCACAGTACAGTTCCACAGACGCACGTTGAAAACAACAGACCCCCTCTAAATCTTGCTTGGGGGCCCGTCGAGGACCCGTGGAATTCTCCAGTGGGCCAGTCTGACCCTGTCTAGGTGTAAAAGATCATTAAAAAGATTTCTTTACTGTCCATTCATTTATTTGTACATTGTAATAAGATCGCCCCTAAGCTTTCATTTTTCCAAACTGAACAACCCCAAGTTTATTAACCCGTCTTCTGCATGTCACCCATTCCCTTAATAACCTTGGTCGCTCTTCTCTGCACCAGCTCTAGTTCAGCTCTGTCCTCCTTATACACTGAATCCCCATATTGTGCACAGTATCTAAGTGTGACCCCACTACACTAGTATATTGTATAGAGGCCAAACACTAGTTCTCTACATGAACATATCTGACTCTTTTAAAGCATCCCATTATTTTATTAGCCTTGGCAGAAGCTGCCTGACATTGGTCACTAATGTTGAATTTGATGTCCACTCAGACACCCGGGTCTTTTTCAGTGACAGGTTTACCATTTAGTATATAATTATAGATTTTATTTCCTCTGCCTAAGTGCATGACTTTACCATTTTCTACATAAAACATCTATTGTCATTCCAACACAATGGAATGACATTTTGACAGAATGTTCTTTCCGGTTATTGAAGCTAATCTTAAAATATGAGTAAGAAAACTTTGAATACAATAAGAAGGATATTACATAAACGACAGAGGAAATAAAGGAGGATATATACTTAAAAATGTTTAAAGAACGACACAAAAAAACCCAAAACAATCTTGTGAAATTGTAAATTTTGAAGGTACACAATTGATTATTAACATGACAAAGTGTATGCATGCAGGAGAAAGTTACGGAAATGTAAAGGTGTAACCTCAATCCTAAAACATAGCACACAGCAAAAACAAAGCACAGAAGATACAATAGAGTCGGCTTTATATACTTTATCGAATATTACAATGTCAGGGGGTAACAAAATGCATATACAATATTTAAAAAAAAAACGGGGTAGGGGAATCAGGGGGAAAACATGGAGGTAAAAGGAGCATTACTGACACTGAGAAAATAGGAGCAATGAGTTTGTCCAGTTATATATTAACTACGCACAAATTGCAGTTTGATTAAAACTATTTTCATCTTAATTGACAAATTAATTTGACATCTATAAAACATTGTTATATTTAAACAGCTTTGTTAGACTATTGACGCTTAAAAAAAAAAAAAAAAAAAACATTTCAGGAAAAAAAATATAAAAACTACATCAGGAAAAGAAAAACTCCTGCAAAAACTCCCCAAAAAGTGTTTCCTAAAGAGGGTTTCTGCTAGAAAAACTCACTTTTCAACGTCTCTATTCCTTTTACCAATTTCCCATATTGCCTATTAAAGTATGCCTTCCTTTCTCCCTATTTACCTTAAACCTTTTCCGACCCTTCTTTTGTCTGTATCTTTTAGCTCTTTAAATATGTTTATTTGTTATATTATTAAAAATTCAATAAAAACCATTGAAAAAAAAGTATTTGTGACCAATACTGGTCTTCTACTTTTTGCAATATGGATAGTGCAAGGTGGGTCACAAAAATGATCCCCAGCATCTCTAGTGTGGTTGTATATGATGATGCCTATCAGGACTCAATCATGAGAACGGTCTCAAAGCAGGCAATCTGAGTTTTTTTAACAAATGGATAAGGCCAGGGTCGGACTGGCCCTCCAGAGAACCGGGGGGATTCTCCGGTGGGCCCAGGCACTGACACCTGATGGCATACTGGCCAGCAGCTGCCTAGGGCCCCCCACTGCTCCAGGGCCCCCAGCCAGTGATGTGTCGCTAATAGCGGTACACCCAGCTGCTATGGGTCCCCTGAGTCCAGTGCCAGCGGAGCAGCAGCTGGAGATGGGAGCCTTTCCCTGCTGCTAAAGAGAAATTAATATTCACGCTTCACCACGCCTCCATGGGCATGGACATGAGTGAATGCCATTTCACTTTAATAGCGGGCAGTGTTAACCGCAGGCTGAGGCTAACACTGCTCGCATGTAAAGCCGGGGCTGCTGCATTGGGGCCCCGGAGGTGGGCCCCTGCAGGGCGGCTAACCCTGAAGGCAATCAGCGGGCAGGGAGCGATCCCTGCAGCTTAGCAGCGGAGCGGAGCTGCAGGGATCCGATGCCGTCCTGCTTCCTGCCCAGCGTTTCCTGTCTGACACAGCGCAGCTGGATGATGTCATCATTCAGCGCGGCTGTTTCAGAGAGAAAGCTGCCGGCGATGAAGATGCTGCCGGGATGTGCTGCGGCTGTGGGGAACGTGCGGAGAGGTGAGTGGTGCTGTGTGTCTGTCTGCCTGCATGTGTGTGCATGTGGTGCGGTGCTTTGTGTGTGTATGTGTGTGAGAGTTAGAGAGTGGTGCAGTGCTGTGGGTGTGGTGCTGTGGGTGTGAGAATGGTGCTGTGTGTGTATTGGAGATTGGCAATGATGTGGGTGATGGAGAGAGGCAATGTTGGTGGTGGTGGAAAGGATGATGGGGTGGTGGGGGAGGAAGCAATGATGGAGGTGGTGGAATGGGCAATGATGGGGTGATGGGGAGAAGGCAATGATGGTTGTGGGGGAAAGGACAATGATGGTGGTGGTGGGGGAGGCAATGATGGAGGTGTTGGAATGGGCAATGATGGTGGTGGTGGGGGGAGAAAGCAATGATGGTTGTGGTGGAAAGGACAATGATGGTAGTGGTGGAAAGGACAATGGTGGTGGGGAGGAGGCAATGATGGAGGTGGTGGAGTGGGCAATGATGGAGTTGGTGGAAAGGGCAATGATAGTGGTGGTGGGTGAGAAGGCATTGATGGAGGTGGTGATGAGGACAGGGGGCTGCATTATACCCTATGAGGGGGTTGCATAATGCTTTATGAGGGGGCTACATTATATTCTGTGGGGGTGGCTGCATTATATTCTGTGCGGGGGCTGCATTATTCTCTCAGGGGGCTACATTATATTCTGGGGGGCTACCTCATACTATATGAGGGAGGCTGCATTATGCCCTATAAGGGGGCTACAGTATATTCTATGGGGGGCTGCATTATACTGTACCTTATGAGGGGGTTGCATTATACTCTGAGGGGGCTACATTATATTCTGTGGAGGGGCTGCATTATACTATATGAGGGGGCTGCATTATACCCTATGAGGGTGCTATATTATATTCTATGGAGGGGCTGCATTATACCTTATGAGGGGGTTGCATTATATTTTGTGGGGTTCTGCATTATACCCTATGAGGGTGGCTGTATTATATTCTATGAGGAGGTTGCATTATATTCTGTGAGGGGGGCTACTATATATTCTATGAGGGGGCTAAATTATATTCTATGAGGGAGCAACTTGATATTCATAAGGGAGCTACATTATATTCTATGAGGGGGTTACGTTATATTCTATGAGGGGGCTACCCCAATCTCTGCTACATAATTAAGACGTGTACTACCTTATATTATACCCTGATATTAGCATGTTTTACCACACAATTGGTGGTCTTGTATTTATTTCTATGTAGCTACACAGTGAGCCCCAAGAATGATTTTCTCTGGTGGGCCCAAGGTGCTCCAGTCCGACGCTGGATAAGGCCCACCGTATCCTTCCCACCGATCGCTTGGTGCTCTTTCTTGTGCAGTGTTGTGTGTTAGTGTGTCTGTAACGTGGTGCAGGGCAGTAGCCGTGAGCGAGGCACTCGTCTGTGTTAGCCTGGCACAATTACATGACAGTAGGGGACCTGGTTGGATGTGTGGACTTGTGCTGTGAGGGCCCTTTACACCCGTGCAGGTCGCATGTAACCGATGTTGCTGGTTTTCCACGACCAGCTGTTTTACAGTTCAATTAGGGAGACCACCAATCAAAAATAATCTCTTAACGGAATGGTAACTTGGCAAGGGTTATATACAAGGGATAGCGTGTACAAAACCGTATCAACAATCCATTTATAGTTGAAAGCATTTTAAACAGTTTTCTTACTCGGTAGCTTACTCCAGGGCTATCTCTATCTCTGTTTCTCCCTTTTTCACCACAACCCAACTTTAACACTACAGTCCTGATTAACAAGAGTCCTTTACTTGTTCTGCGATTTTGCATCCTATTTGGATTACCCGCTAGGGCCGTGGGGTACTCGGTACCGGGCTGGTCAGTTCTTAAAGGGGATGTCACGGCAGCGGTGACCCGGTCCGTAGCCCTGGGGGTCCAATTAAAGGGATATTTACAAAGGATAATCAAGTTTATAAAATTTGAAATAAAGTGGTCGTGACGCCACCTGTGGTTTCTGGTCAGAGGTGACCAGTGCTGCAGGGCATATCCTCTGGGACTGGTGGTAATGCAGCTGAGTTGGTACATCTCTCCACAGGCAGAGCTTTGTCCCAGGGCAGTTGTGATAGAAAAGATGTTGTATTTGATAATGATAGATGTAGCAGAGTTGGGTAGATGATGCAGGAATAATTAGAGGACACAGCTGGGTGCAGTTCCAAAGGTTTGCTCATTGTTTTTATGTACCCGGGTGCCCGGTTGGCGCTGCGTCCTCCAGGTGAGGGGTCCAGCAAACTCCCACGTCGATCAGGATACACCTTTCCAGGACTCCTTTATCTGCCTCTCCCGGCTGTCTCACTGCGTTGGCTTACCGCCTCTCCTGCCCAAAACCTCACAGTCAGTGACCCAGGACTGTGGGTAAAGTCCTCTTTGCGTTCCCTTGCTCCTTTATGGCTGTCTTTCCGGAGAAGATAACTGTGGCTTGTGGCTGAGGTACCTACAGGTGCTTCTGCCTCCGGCTTGCTTGTTGAGTCTGATGATTTCTCCACTAGGCTAGGGGGTCGGTACCCCGTGCAACCTGGCCTCTCCAATACTGGATCAGGCCCCATGGGTGGCATCCACACTTCCCATGCCCCTAAGGCCCCTTCTGCTCTCCAAGAGCTTCTTTCCATCTCTCTCTCTAAGTCTCCCAGGGAGCTGCTGGTCAGCACATCTGCTCCCTTTCCTTCCACACTTTCTCACTCTGAGCTCTCTACACTGTCCTGCTTCCTGCTCTCTAAACTCCACCCACCTCCCAACACCCTTTACTACCCAGACAGTGATGACAGGATGCCCTGCTACTGTAGTGTTGTGTTGGTTTAGGTGCTAGAGTCCTGGATGGTGCCCCTTCCTTACCTGAGAATGGGGTACCACACCTCTGGTTGAGGTGCAGTACCTCTGTGGCGACTGAACCCTCAGGGGCGCCACATATTTCCATTGCTGGAGTCCTGGAACTCCCACTCGGGACACTTTACTAGTCCCTCATACTGGGTCCTGTTTAGACCTTTTTCCTTTCAGCGTTATAACCTCAGAGTCATGTGGCTAGGCCTCCTCTCCTATGACCCGTTTCCGGAAGGCCACTGTCTCTTAGTCACTTGTAATCTAGATCTCGCTATCCCTGCTCTTTGATCTCCTCTAACCTAGGGTCACCCCAGAATGCGGCACTGCTCAGCTTAGACCTTTCACTCCATTCAATCAATCAATCAATCAAATTTATTATCGCCAAGTACATATTACATATATACAAGGAATTCTTTGTGGCAAAGAGGCAACATAATATATAACAACAGATACAACAAGTAACATCTAACAAGACAGATACAGTATATAGTCTACACATGACGATTTAATTGTTGAACAGAGAGTGGATAGAAGCTGTTTATATGGCGGTTGGTCAGTGGCGGATTAAGTGGACTATGGGCTCGGGGCTGTTCATAAAACCTGGGCCCCTGTACCCCCCTTCCCACCTGAGCGCTGCGGTCCCCGTGCGGGAATTGACAGCCGTATGGACCGCAGCACTTGGTTTGCTGCGGGTCCATACGGAAAACCCGCCACCATTCCACCACGTGTGGACATGGCCTAAAAAGATGTTGCACATAAGCTGTAGGCCTACGGCCAATACGCACAAAATCGCCCAACGTGATCCTGGCCATAGGGGATCTACTTTAATGTCCCCACTTTAATTTGAAGTCCCCTTACTTCATCCATTGCAGTCCCCTATCACCCACTCACTTCATCTGCAGTGCCGCTTCATCATTTGCAGCCCCTTTTCCCCCCTTCCATTTCATCATGTGCAGTCCCCTTCCCCCCCAACTTCATGTGCAGCCCCACTCCCCCATCATCATGTGCAGTTAATTTTACCCCCACATCATGTGCAGTCCCCCTAACCCCCACTTCATGTGCAGTGCCCCTTACCCCCAATTCATCATGTGCAGTCCCCCTTACCCCCAATTCATCATGTGCAGTCCCCCTTACCCCCCAACTTCATGTGCAGTCCCACTTACCCCTTAATTCATCATGTGCAGTCCCCCTTATCCCCCACTTCATCATGTTCATCCCCACTCACCCCCCCTTCATCATATGCAGCCCCACTCACCCCCCTTCATCATGTGCAGCCCCACTAACCGCCCTTCATCATGTGAAGCCCCCACTCATCCCCCCTTCATCCTGTACAACCCCAGTCACCCCCCTTCATCCTGTACAACCCCCAGTCACCCCCCTTCATCCTGTACAACCCCAGTCACCCCCCTTCATCCTGTACAACCCCACTCAACCCCCTTCATCCTGTGTAGCCCCACTCACCCCCCTTCATCATGTGAAGCCCCCACTCATCCCCCCTTCATCCTGTGAAGCCCCCACTCATCCCCCCTTCATCCTGTACAACCCCAGTCACCCCCCTTCATCATATACAGCCCCCAGTCACCCCCTTCATCATATACAGCCCCCAGTCACCCCCCTTCATCATATACAGCCCCCAGTCACCCCCCTTCATCATATACAGCCCCCAGTCACCCCCCCGTCATCATATACAGGCCCCAGTCACCCCCCCTTCATTGTGTACAGCCCCCACTCACCCCCTCCCCCATTTAATTCATTTTATAAATAAAAAAAAATAAAAAAAGTTCCCCATACTTACCTCACAGCCGGCTCGCTTCCCAGCAGCGCCTCTGCTTTCAGCATCCTCCGGGACATGTCGGCGCGTGCACGATGATGTCATCGCGCACGCCCGACATCTGACCCGGAAGTACAGCCGGAGGGAGCCGGAGCTGAGCAGCCGTCAAGGTGACGGCCGTGCACACCTCCCGACCCCTCATAGAATGTGACGCGGGCGGCTGTCTGCTGCCGGCGGCGTCACAGCACAGGGCAGGGTCGGCACTGTACAGGTGCTGGGGGAGTGGCCCGGAGGGCATTTGCCTCTCTGACACCCGGCCCAGCCCGCCCCTGCCCCTGGGCCCCAAAAAACCTTGGGCCCGGGGTGACCGCCCCATCCGCCCCTATTAAGATCCGCCATTGCGGTTGGTGCTGCATTTGGGGACTCTGAAGCGACGTCCTGAAGGGAGTAGTTGGAATGAGGAGTGTCCCGGGTGAGAGGGATCGGATGAAATTTTCAATGCGTGGGATCGAATACTCTTATCATAAAGATCCTGGATTTTAGGCAGGGGTGAACCTAGAATTCTCTCTGCTGTTCTGAAAGTCCTTTGTAAGCGGAGTTTGTCATGCACAGTGGCTCCCCCATACCAGAGAGAAACAAATCACAGATCTGATGACAGCATTAAAGAATAAGATCAGCAGATTCTTAGACAAACCATATCTTTTCAGCTGACGCAGGAAGAACATCCTCTGTTGTGCTTTTCTTATAACAGCATCCACGTTTTTCCCCCATTTAAGATCATGAGAGATGATAACACCAAGGAATTTTGTCTCTGTGACCCTAAGAACCACTTCATCATGGATGTAGATTGGAAGTATCTCATGTTGATCTTTCCTAAAATCCACAACCATCTCAGCAGTTTTTTTAGTGTTGAGTACAAGATTATTGGCTTTACACCAGTCACATATTCTTTTCACCTCACTCCGATACAAGTCTTCAGCATTTCCCCTGATGAGACCAATCAGTGTCATATCATTGGCAAATTGCACCTATGCACCTCAGGCCCTATCTCCCTACCTGACAGAAAATAGTCACTTTTCTTGTAACTTAGCCCTTGCAACCATGGTCTAGTCCCAACCATTAACTCTAACTGTTTCTACGGTCAACCTACACATATTACTAACATTGCTGACATAGCTAACACACATCAAAATTCACATTACATGTCACATCACATCACACAACATTTAAACTTGTTTCTCCAAGTGGGAAACATGTCCATATTGTTACATGTCAATCAGGATGTAGTGCAGCACAGTGGCTCAGTGGTTAGCACTGATACCTTACATCGCTGGGGTCCTAGCTTCCAATCCCAGCAAGGGCAACATCTGCAAGGAATTTGTATGTTTTCTCCATGTTTGGGTGGGTTTCCTCCATTTTCTCCGGTTTCCTCCCACACTCCAAAGACAAATTGATAGGGAATTTACATTGTGAGCCCCAATGGGTGAAATGATGATGATGTATCTAACTAACAAAATAAAGTAGCACTCTTTGGCATGCAAATATGAACTATATGAAATCCAAATTGCATTACTGCACTAGAAAACAGGAAAAACTGAGAATATTTTGTGCATAAACTGGCCAATTCATGTGTACCCGGCAGCCGTGATAAGGCGATTCTCGTTGCGGGGACCTATCCTGTCCTCTCATGGGCTGATAACCCACATTTATTTGGGACGGTAAGATCCCACTGTAATTAAAACTGTCATTAAAATCACAAAACATGCTATAGCGTTACAGAGTGCTCCCTTTTTTTGTTAGTCATGTATGGCGATGGCTATGTAAGCACCTGTACACACCTGATTTCTGTTTGGAAGAGATGGTCAGTCTTTTGATAGATGATGCCTCTAAAGGCCCTGTATCATATAACGAGATCGTTAGCGAGATCGCTGAAACGTCACAGATTTTGTGACGCAACAGCGATCTCGCCAGCGATCTCGCTACATGTGACACATAGCGGCGACCGCCCCCCCGCTGGATATCGCTGATCGTGCTCGGATGTCCTGGGACATTTTTTGATCGTTGGCGTCCCGCTGCCCAGCATGCATCGCTGTGTTTGACGCCGACAAGCGACCTCGTTGGCGACGCAGAACTCAGGGATGCAGGCGTGAGTTGTCAGAAAAGCTTCTGTGTGACAATGTGACAAGGTAGCAACCGAGGTCGTTATACGGATCGCTGTATCATTGCTGCGTCATTGAAGAGATCTACCTCTTTGGCAGCTTACTAGCGACCATGTAGCGATGAACCAGCGATCCTTACCAGGTCGTATCATTGTCGGGATCGCTGGTACGCCGCAATGTGAAACGGGACCCTAAAGCTCTGAGCAATTAATGCTGCGATGTAAGCAAATAAAATAAATAAGTACCGTAGTATGACAGGAAGGCCATTAACAAAATCACACAACTATTCTCCTGCTCAGTTTGGACACAGATAGAAAAGGGCCCCTATGCAAGAACAGTATTAGGCCCTTTTGAAGATGAATAATTCTTCATAATTAGAGTTGAGTGCATATCTTTGGTTCCCCCTTATTCAGCAAGCTATAGCGCTTGACGAATAAGCTACAGCGGGAACCCGGCTTCCTGGATCGCGCCAGCTGAACAGCTAATCGCTGCCGCAGCTGCATGTGTCGTGGCTGTGTCACAGCATTTGTATGGAGAGCCAAACACACAGGCTCTCCGTGCATGTGGTGTGACAGTGACACAGCCGCGACACATGCAGCCGGCGCGATTCAGGAAGCCGGGTTCCCACTGCAACTCTAATCATAATGCATAACTCCACCTGTTTTGGGTGTGTTTAATGGGCCCCTGAGCCGTAGCCCAGATTGCACCAATGATATGTCTGCCGCTGGGGAGATGGTCATACACTTTATAAATACACTTAATTTGTTAGATCTAGGATGTGGTAATACATTCATAGACTGGTGATTCCAACATGTGTTGTCTTATTCAGTCTTAATGTTTGGTTACAGAAGTGAAGATTGTAGGAATTGGAGACTCTGACAGGTTGACCGTAATCAGAGGATGTCCAGGCTATCCAGGATCTCCTGGACAAAAAGGAGAAAATGGATCACCCGGAGTAAAAGGTAAATAGATAGTGTGCAAAACTGTAAAGTGCTGCGGAATGTGTTAGTGCTACTGTATATAAAGATTATTATTATTATAGCATCCCAATGTCAATATTGTTATATAAAGTATGGTATAGTAATGAATCGGACGATAGTAGATACAGTCTATACTATTCATAGACTGGTGGGATAGACTGTACCATGAATAAACATTTCTCTTCTTCAGATCTTTAGACTGTATTATTGCAGATGAACCGATAAAAAAGAATTTTTATCTGTTCATGATTAGTTGCAATGGCCATAATAGAGGTCAATTTTGTAGACAGTGGATATAAAACCCTCGCCTACACAATAGGAGACCAGATGCGAGTCTTTCGCATGAAAACCTGGCACTGCCGCCGCCACTCGGACCGGAGCGTGAGGCTACATGTATTTCTATGCAGCCGCACGCTCCGGTCCGAGTGCCGGCGGCAGTGCCGATCTCTCGCAAGTGAGTATGAGCCCTTAATCGGACCCTCTGCAGCATTGGTTTTATATCCACTTTCATCTCCAAGTTTGTCTAATATATGGTGGATCTACAGCAGCCGTTTTTGCTTACAACCTAACAAAGGGGTTGTGACTCTCACAAATCCCCCAGGTGCGCAAATCCTTTGTTACTCTTTCTTTTGTAATCTGGATAAGACCCTATTGCACTTTTTGACATTCCAGTTTTTATCTACACACAGGTTAATTTTACACACACATGACAGTAACAACACCCAAACCTCTTCAGTGGAGTCCATGTGTTGCAACGTAGAAACGGAAACTAAAAATGCGCACATTTTGCATCCGTGTAAGAGACACCTGGATCATGCAAACAAAAATTACCCACAAAAAAAAGTACAGGTGCAGGTTGCTGTGACCACATTGCAAAGACAAACAGATGTGAACATTGAATATATGACTTATGAGCTGCATTAATGCTATATGGCTGTACTTCTTCATGCATATTTTGACTAAATTGTGTGCGCCCATGTGGTAAGAGATGAGGACAACATCTGTCATGTTCCTATCCCTGAAGACACCAAATGCGCTATTCACTCACATATAACAAAGGAATGCACTGGGGAGTGGAGGGCGGGGAAAACCAAAGTAAGAGGAGGTGTCACGGTCACACGCGGCTGGACACAGCTCCCCCAGCAGGGGAGATTTAGATGACACGCGTGACCCTGGATACAACGCCTCCAGTGGGGCGAATTTAAATAATAAGACGTGCAGCTGGATACGCCACCTCCAACAGGCGAATTTAGGTAATACACGTAACACGTAAATCTGGAAACCCCGCCTCCAGTAAGGCGAATTTAAACAATAAGGGAAACCTGGGTAACAATAACAATGGTGGCCCTGCGATAGGGAAACGGGGACGTGGAGACCTCCTGCACTCCCCTGAGTCAGTGTCTCTACATTCCTAACGTTCCCTAGGCCGGTTCCGCACCAGGCGCCGATCTGGATACCTGATATCCCTAGCTCGCCCTGCACCTAAACCCTCACTAGGGAATTGGTCGGTGCGGAAACTAATCCCACCACTGCACTAAACACACATAAGGAAAAATGACCATACAGGGGAACACCATTTAGCTTTGCTCTGTTGCTTACGCTCCCAGCAACAGAGCCACCACCTGCGTGCATCTTTTCCTCCAACCGTATCCATCACCATAGTGCAGCCTTGGAGCAAACAGAGTCCACCACCTATGTGCAGCTGTCCAGAAACAGAGTCCCAAAAATGAGTCTGGCTTCTGCCAAAAAGTCCAGCATGCTTGACTCCAACTTTTCTGCCAAAAAGTCCAGCATGCTTGAGTCCAGCTTTCAGCAACCAAGTCCAGCATGCTGAGTGCAACTCTACACCACAGTTGCCACTGCACCAAGCCATGCAAGCACTTCCTGCTGACACCAATAACTGCGACTCCACCATGCCATGCCAGCCCTTCTTGCAGACACCATAGTTGAGCTCCACCAATCCATGCCAGCACTCCTTGCAGACTCCATAGCTGCTACTCGAGGGCTCTGACTGAGCTGCCCGGGACTCTCCTTCAGCTCCCTCCTTCACTCAGGTTTGCTTGTAACTGAAGACCTATCACCCACAGTGATTGAAACACCTGTGACTCTTTTATAGCAGAGCCAGCACTCACACCTGCATTATAAACATGCGCACTTAACTAAAGACTAAAGTGCAATGCTGTTCACCACCACCGGGGCAAACTTAGAACAAACGACACCACAGTGCAATAATCCTAATGGCCACCGGGGGCAAACCCACACTTTGGCACACAGCCAAAGGGAAAAAAAAGTTGCTTTGTGCATTTAAACTGTTAGATCCAACTCGGATCATGACAGGAGGAAAGTGAATTATCACACTCAAAAACCCACGCAACAGTCACAGATAACTCCTCCAAGCTCATTCTCATATAACCACCAAACAACTCTTCTCCCAGCCATGCAGAATACACTAGCTCTGACAATGTTTCAGTCAGGACCCAGATTATATAGGGGATAGGAGTGGCTATCCGAGCTCAGCTGATAGCCCTAGTTCCCAGAGCATGGCAGATTAACCCCTGTACTGTCAAAAGAAATTTACACCATTTAAAAAGAAGGAGAAGTTCTTTTCAGTGCAAGAGCAAACAGATGCAGCGGTCTTCTGGCTCCTCTCAGTCGCGGTAACACCGTGACAGCTGATCAGAACTGTGGCCTAGAAGCTGGGTTGTAGTGAAGTAGGACGAAACAGTGTGCTTCACCGGCCCAGGAGTAGACTACAGTGGAAGGAAACAATGTGTGTCAAAATACTTTTCATTGTGAAGGAAACTTGCTTAAGACTGTGTTCCCGCTATTACTTGTACATAACCCTTATCAGGTTTAGTAAAGTCCCCCATGTTTGAACAGAAGTCTACTTTATTAATCTGTGGAATCTGTGGTCCTGGCCAGTCAATACATCGGCTAAAGAAGGCCTGTACAGGCCCAAGGACTTCACATTACCAACACCCTGCCAGGACCCATCCTATCCTGTAAAGAGCCAGCGTGTTATGAAGCAGCAGCTTGGCCATGGCTACCGCCCGGTGTCACTTTACATTTGGCGTAATCTTCAGGATCCAGCCATGCATCAAGAAGAATTGACAGATGCGGGGAAGGCGTCTGTGAACAGAAAGATGGCGACCATTATGAGGTCTAAAATGGCCCCCAGCTTGGACTGTAAGATGGTGGTGAGTAAGAAATGTCAACTGGGAGACACCCATCGTGGGTGCAAGAGAAGTAAAAGGGTGATAAGTGGTGTCCAGCCCGTCACCCTTCAAGAGGTATGCCTACAGAGGGGAATGCCGGAACCGGGAGCACTGACTCACAGCAGATAGTGACCGTCGTCACAGAGTGAAATGGAGGGAAAAGATATGCCTAGGAATTGTGGCATGAGGAAATGGGCAGTGAAATTCAAGAAATGGAATGATGAGTCAGGGCAGACTCAACCCAGTGAAAGGCTGGGCAATGAAGGGCCTCAGGAGTCAGAAGAGACGCCATTCAAGAGTTGTAAGCCGTCAGGAGAACAGCAGTGTGTAGTAATGGCAGAGTGGCAACTGACGTTGGCAGAGTGGCAGCTAACATTGGCCCACTGTGAGTCAGCCAAGGACAAGATGAGTGCACCAGCTGTTGAAGATGGTGGACAAGAAGGTGAGACCAGGTGGCCTGCCGGAGACTGTCGAGGCTGAGCAGGAGCCGGAGCCATGAACAGCGGCCTGACCTGTGGCCCATGATAGGGCCAAGAGCCTAGGACCCCACAGGCCCAGATTCCCAAGGTAAACCCCAACTCGTGGTGTGCACCTCTTGCCACTCGGGTGAAGTGGAATGCGGCTGGGTGGCCTGGCAGATAAGGTCATCGGGTCCCCTAGAAGAGAGTCAGAAGACCGATTAACAAAACGGAATCGGATGTTGAAGTCCACATTGTGGTCGTTGCACAGATTTCCAGAGCACGTTGGGACTCCAGGAGGACAAATGTTTCAGTGGATCTAGGACACATCTGTCCGGGACTCCTTGTTTTTGCCGCAGATGGCCGAAGGCTTGGTTTCCCCTTGCTTATCCCCCCTGGCTAGTTGAGGGACTCTGCACTGCAAGAGGGTTCTACACCTCTCGACAGATACCTTGCCCAACCAGTTGGGGACTTTGCCCTATTTGGACTGTATCCCTGTCCTATGGACTGGTGGGGGAACAACGGACTGTGTCCCATGAGGACTATGCCCAAAGGGACTGTGTCCTGGTCATGAGGACCAACATTTGGGTGGAAGTGGGATAGACAACCCAATGTCCCAACCGGGTTTTATTTTTTCTTTGTATCTTTGCATTTTGTGCAAACTGGCACATCAATTTTTGGATTTGTGCAGCTCTGGCTCCACTAAGTTAAAACTTTTTTCCTTTCAGGCCAGCGGAAGTTAAATGTCAGATTTTCCCCGCTGGCAAGCTGGTGTAATTGCACTGCTGCTGGGTCAGCTGATGTGGGCGGTGACCACTCCCACCATCCTTTAAACGGTCACCTGATGCATCAGCTGACAGTCGGTGTTAGAGCAATCTGCAGTGACCAAGCTGGAGTAAGGAGCTATCTGGGTGCAGTGGTGCTTCTGCTAAGTTAGCTTATCAGGTGCCTTTATCTTGCTGTGTGATGCTTTGCAGCAGAGAGAGCTACGTGTTGTAGTTTTGTTACCTCATCCCTTTGGTGTCTATCACTTCCCCCGTGTTTATGTCTTGCAGAGGTGAAGCTAGTGCTCCTTGCCGGCCAGTGCACTAGCCAGGGCAGTTATAGGTGACAATTAGGGACAAGGATCCTGACGGCGGCGGGGGGAAAGACCGGAATAAGGCTTTAGGGGAGTGCAGGGACAGGCTCAGTTTGAGCTCAGGTGTTGACCATCCCTCATTCTCGATTGGTAGGGCCTTCCTCCCCCCTTATTCCATCCCCATTGTATGAGTGTGTGGTGAAATTGAAAAAAAAAAATGCCATTTCACAACTGTTTTGGGATTTTTTTTTCACCATGTTCACCAAATGCTAAAGCTGACCTGCCATTATGATTCTCCACGTCATTACGAGTTCATACACACCAAACATGTCTAGATTCTTTTTTATTTAAATGGTGAAAAAAAATCCAAAATTTGTTAAAAAAAGCGCCATTTTCCGAGACCCATAGCGTCTCCATTTTTTGTGATCTCGGGTTGGGTGAGGGCTTTCTTTTGCCTTCGGAGCTGACGTTTTTAATTATACCATTTTGGTGCAGATACGCTCTTTTAATCGCCCCGTTTTTATTGATCGTGCGATTCTGAACGCCGCGATGCCAAATTTGTGTGTTTGATTTTTTTTTTATTGTTTTATTTTGAATGGGGTGAAAGGGGGGTGATTTGAACTTTTATTTTTTTTTTATTTTTTAATATATTTAAAAACATTTTTTTTCTTTTGTCATGCTTCAATAGTCTCCATGGGAGACTAGAAGCAGCCATAACCCGATCCGCTCTGCTACATAGAGGCGATGATGAGATCGCCTCTATATAGCAGAATACCTCACTTGCTATGAGCGCCGACCACCGGGTGGCGCTCATAGCAGTCCGGCACTGACAACCATATAGGTTTCCAGGAGACTGCCAGTTGTCATGCCAACACACTGGTGACCCGTGATCACGTGACTCAGGTCACCGGTGTGCATATTTCTGGCCCGATGGCTGGAAGCGCCCATTAAATGCCCATTAAATGCCGTTTTTAATGGGCATTTAACTAATTAATAGCCACAGGTGGTTCTCGATTCCACCTGCACCTAGTGCGGGCACATGTCAGCTGTTTTTTATGGTATTTTGTGTAATCATGTTTTCTATATGTTAATAAAGTGATATGTTTTCTATCAGTACTTTGAATATCTGTTTTTGGGTTATATATTATGCTTGGTATTCTTAGTTTTTTATGATCAATATATTCATAGTATTTCTTTTCTATATAGGTGTTTTACAGTTAGATAGTTACCTGCACTAATTCTTCATGCTGATACATAGTGTGGTAATTCAACTCACTCGTCGGTACATGAAGGTAGAAAACAGGAACACTGTCTCTTTAAATCTTTGCTTGGTTAGAACACAGCCCTTCAGGCAAAAACAGGAAAACAACAAAGAAA
This sequence comes from Dendrobates tinctorius, assembly GCF_039654945.1. NCBI lineage: Eukaryota > Metazoa > Chordata > Amphibia > Anura > Dendrobatidae > Dendrobates > Dendrobates tinctorius. Next base: position 20,935,423 of record NW_027361788.1, on the reverse strand, counting down.
ACAAAATGCTGTTACACAGTCCATACATTTTTGGGTAGCAGCCTGCTCTTGAGCAGCACAGGTTCAGTCTTTCTTCCTCAGGACACAAATCACTGGAAGTCTTCCCTCCAGTCCTGCTGAAACAAGACTACCTCTGGAGCCCAGCTATTTAATCCCCAGACCAAACCCTGGGCTGGAGATAAGGTGGACATCCTCCCACCCACTCTATAGATGTCCACATAAAAGCCAGCCCATTATGAAAATTAGCTTAACCCCTCACAGCACTTAGTGTTCTGGAGGAAAATACTCTGGGTTTCACATCACTGATGCCATCATGCGCAATGACACATATCTCCCCTCCAGTACTTTACAAGTAATTTTGTCACAATAGTTTTGATTCTCCTGACTTATGTAGGGCTTGTGGATTTGTCAGAAGTGTTGTGTAATAGGAATAGAGAACTGCTGAGTTCCTTTTTCTCTATTGTCACATACCTGATTCTCAGCACGTGACTTGGGGATGCGCCTGCAAGGGTTAATTTATCTCCCCTCATTCAATTAACCATTCAACTTCTGTCCTATGCTGCACTGGGAGCATAAATCACACCCCGATACAAACCACGCACCCCGCTTCACACACAGTGCCACCACTCACCAAACATATGGGCGATGAGTTCCGAAAATACTACTACTACTGTCTGCCAATCACCAGGATCACACACTCTAAGGTTATGGGTTCTTTTAGAATATACATGGTTCAAACTTATTAAAGTTTTAAGCTTTAGTAGAAAGGTTCAGTGCTTACAATAAAATGATATAAAAAGAAGGAAATAAAAGGTGACATACAAATATGAAAAACAGTTATAAAATAAAAGGGAGAAACTTACAGAAATATCTAAACTTTTCAGTGTGGTATTCTGCTTCCTGAGGGAAAAAATATGAAAATGGATCACAGCAGCTTGGCTGCCCTCAGTCTGTGAACAACTTTCTTTGTGGAGGGCCCACTTTATAGGCTTAGCCTGGAAACCAGATCTCTAGACCAGCATTTCATGTTAATATTCTAATTCCTGGTTTGTAACTGGACCATGGCTACGTTACCAATGAATACATTATTTTTTTCTAAATGCTCTTTGTCTTAACCTTTCTTTCCCATAGTAAATAGAAAGTTTCAAGTTGCAACTAGTTCCCATTTGGTGTCTCCCTTCAAAGGCATCAGAGGTGTGAAATGGTTCTAATTCTGTGTGTTCTCAGGAAGGCACCCTGGGTTCTGAGACCCTGCGGCCAGAAAAGCTACTTTTGCTCAGGATAGCATAGGTTATGACCTTTGTGAAGAGCTGCAGCCTAAGAACCGATGCTAATTTACTGCCCATCCTACATCTCCTATAAATATATATTTTCACTACATGAAGGAAAATACTATGGGTTTCACATCACTGACGTCATCAAGTGCAGTGACACATATCTTCCCTCCAGTACTTTACCAGTAACTTTGTCACAATAGCTTTGATTCTCCCGACTCATGTAGGGCTTGTAGATTTGTCAGAAGTGTTGTGTAATAGGGGACTGCTCCGTTCCTTTTGCCCAATCTTTTTCTAATCTGAAATGTAGTAAATGATTTTGCTTACTTTTACATCTTTATAAATCTATATTCTGAAAATTTCAGGAGAGAGAGGTCTTCAGGGTATCCCAGGAAAGCTTGGTCCTCTGGGTGTAGAGGGTAAGTATTAAGCTACTGTATCATTTACACAAAAACTAAATGTAAAAGGGGTGTACACATTTTGGGCACTATTGACACGTTTTGCCATAAATATGTGATATAAAGGGGCCCTCACCTCTAGGACCCCTCCAGTACCGAGTCTTTGCCTCTGCTCCCCATATCTGACACATTAACAATACTGTAGTCAGTCAGTGTGCTTGGCGGCGTTAACAACACTGCAGTCAGTCAGTGTGCTTGGCGGCTCTTCGCAGCGCATGCTGTGAACTGTGACTGAGCTCAGTTATTGGCTGCAGCACTGTTACACTACAGAAAGTAACAGACTCCTGGAGCAGAGGCGGAATCCTAGCATTGGACCTGAAGAGGGTTAATAAAGTTTCATTTTTTTTTTCTTAAAAAAAACAAACTGGAGCTGGAGGATATGGGTTTTCCGAAACCAGAAAATTCCTTTAAATTTTCACAATTTTGCCTTGCAGATCTGGTAGCAAAATATAGGTTACATTTTGACTGTCAAGCTTTACTAGACAAAGCTGACAGTTTTCCTGACTTGTCTGTTTTTGGAAATTCTAATACCTTTGTTATTCCTCTTGGAAATCTACGAATACATTGACAATAGGGCATTAGCATTATGTAAGGACACATCTAATTGGCAAACGGAATGGTAACACCCAGTTGTAAATAATTTCATATATTTCCACCTGTAATTTTATGGGAAATGTTAGTATTTTTTTTTTCTATTCCCATGTTATAGACTACATTGAGATCGCTCTCAAATGAGTTTTGAACCATGAGACTGCTTTAACACATATACTGTATATTGGGCCCTGATTTAGGTGTTAAAGGTTCCAAAGGCGAAATGGGACAAAAAGGTAAGACATTTAGTGATTCCAATATTTTGGGGGGAATTTCTAAAAACTTTTCCAAAGGAAAAGTAGAGCAACCAATCAGGTCGCTTGGAAAAGTGACAGCTGGAATCTTATTGGATGCTATGGGAAACTGCACCACTTTGAACAGCAACAGCCAATCAGATTTCAATGTTCATTTTTTTCCTGATTGGCTGCTATGAAGAACTACTATGGCATCAGTCCTAGGTGACATATTTATGACATGAGTCCCACTGTAGAGTTCATACTCTACAGGCCATCCAATGTGTTCAGGAAACAAAAGACAGGAGACTATTTCTATTTTTTATTCTTACTTAAAATGTATGCATGGGTTTCATTAAAATTTTTGCCCTGTTTGCCTTCTGTAGTGTACTATTTGTTGCTGGCTATAAAATGAGTTAACTGAGAATCGGTCAGTGAGCTTGTTCTGACAGTCTAGCATGAGAGTTTTTAATTCTTAACTCTCTTTTTTAGAGCTCATCTCAACTGATTTATGACCGCAGTCCACATCAATGTTGAATATGCAGGGAAACAACGAGCTTGCACTTGTCAAACGGTACAAAATTTTTAATGAAACCTGATTGCAGAAATGACTTTTAGCCTCAAATAATTGCATTTAAGAAAAAAAAATGTCCTCCAAAAATAGTATTATATATTCTGTATATCTCTGGAGCACATTGGTTTTATCACAAGCTCTTCATTCTAGTTTATGTGAAAAATTGGTGCTAGGCTTCATAAATATGACTTTTGGGTTTACACGGGGATGATAACTTTCCTCTAACATTGGGACGATTAGACACAAAATATTCCCTATACACTGGAATGAAAATAAGTAAGCACTACTGAAATATAAACAAAATACAACAAATCCCTTATGAAGCCGGATAAGCAAAACGGGAATCAATGAAAACAGAGCATCACTGTTAATGCAGGTAACACAGGGCATAAGTACCCAACAAAAAAATGCACCTTAGAGAATCTCATTACCAATGGCATATATTAGGCTAGTTTCACACTAGTGTATGGAGCTGTGGATGGCCCCGGTCAGCTCCGCCTCTGACGGCATGCGTACCCTATCTTTAGCATTAGGTACGCAGGCCGTGCCTATGAATGCGGATGCCTGCGCATGTGTCTTTTTGATGGTGCGGCGACCGCACCAAAATGCAACATGCTGCATTTGGCGCATGTCGCCGCACCGTCAAAAAGACGCATGCGCAGGCATCCGCATTCATCGGCATGGCCTGCGTACCTAATGCTAAAGATAGGGTACGCAGGCCGCATGCCGACAGAGGCGGAGCTGACCGGAGGGGGTGCGGCCGGGGCGGAGCTTCAGGGAGGAAGCCCGCAGCTGTCCACAGCTCCTCTATACGCTAGTGTCAAACTAGCCTTATACCACAATAGCTCAATCATACATAAGCATAACTAACCCCCTATTAGTTTAACCCAATATAGGAAAATAAACCTCTAGTGAGGAAACAGGGGATAAAGTGCTAAAAGTATGGTGCTGCTACTAAGAAAAGTGCATAAGGTGCTTCAGTAAACACAATAATAAAGTGCTAGTACCGTGTAAATAACTTACATTATGTGTGGAGTCACGCTGCCCTGGCCTGCCGCCCCTGCGCGCGTTACGCCGCAGCTTCTTCAGTATGTATGAATTAATTGCTGGCCTCATTAATTCTTATTTTCTTCCAAATAGGAGAAAAAGGTGACGTTGTTTCAGACTCTGTGTATGGTAAGTCGACCAGCCTTCACGGTGATAATAGACATTGAGATTTTCATAGAAGAAAGTTAGTAAGGGGCAGGCAGCTACTATAGGGCATGAGGCCTATGATCCCTTAGTGTTTATTAAGCGGGTGGAAGCAACTTAACATTTATGTCCACCTTTATCCATCAGTTATAAGTTGGAATTCTGTGTCTTTAATTTACTAGTATATTTATAAATCTTTTGATCAGATATATTTCTGATATATAGCTCCAAATCCTTTGCATAGGCAGACGTTAAAGTGATTTTTATCCCTTCTCCATAAATAGATATTGCCGGAAAGGACTCGTAAATACGAGCAATTTTGCCATTTACTGCTTATTAAAATTATCAGCCATTCTTGAGATATTAACACTTTTTTTGTTTACATTCTGTTGCCTTGGAGACCGACCACCACTTCTAGACAGCAGAACACGTGCAGTGCTTGCAAGCTTTTTTCTATTAAAGGTGTAAACACACTTTTGGAGGACTTTTTTAGCCAGGATCTCTGGAGAGCGCCGTTACCTCCTTACCCCGTCCAGCTTCAGCACAGTACTTACCAGCTAGACAACAGCAGTGGTCGGTCTCCTGGGCAACCAGCTGCACACAAAAGACAAGTATTAATATCTCAAGACCGACTGAAAATTTTAATAAGCAGTAAATTGCAAAAGTGCTTGTATTTACAAGCACTATCCAACAATATCCATCAATGAAGATGGGAAAAACCCTTTAAATAAATAAATTTTGACTGCCTTCAGCCACCACTAGGGGGAGTCTAATGCATATTGTTTTATTAATGAGTTTAATGTCTGAAATTTATGCAGCAAACTTTTTCCAGTCGTGGCTGCTGGCAAACTGATTTTTTTTTATCATTTAACGCCATGTCTATAAAGGAGATTTTGACCTCTAATAGAAAAAGTGATCATTACAGAAAGTTAGACCCACAACAAATATAAAAGGTGGACAATTACTTTAAGCCAAACAGTTAAAAAAACAAACTAGAGTATCTGTTATTTTATGAGACTGGGTAACAACATGCAAATAGTAGAGTAATGTGCACATGGGCTTACAAGCAATGCAAATTCTCCATAGCGTGGATCTGAATTCAGCCTCCATGAGGAGCTGCATTTCAGTCTTCGAGTCATTGTTTATAGGCGAGTCATACGGGGGTCTCTATAGGGGAGCCATTATCCAGGTGCACTAGATGTGCCTGCATTACTGCTGAGCTGGTATAAGGTAACCTCATCATCTGTCTATTCCTCCTAGCTGCAAAAAACTGCAAAGAATTACTAGATCAAGGTGAAGTCCTAAGTGACTGGTACACAATAAACCCATCAGGCCAGAAGAGCCTTAAGGTTCTGTGTGATATGCACACTGACGGGGGAGGCTGGATCGTAAGTGCAGTACCGCTCTACAGGGAAAATATATATATTGGTCATGTTGAGATATGTAATGTATACCTGTATGGCATCCAGGTATTCCAGAGGCGCTGGGATGGCTCTGTTGACTTTTTCCGGGACTGGAATTCATACAAGAACGGATTCGGCAGTCGCCTGAATGAATTTTGGCTTGGAAATGAGAATCTTCATATGTTGACATCATCAGGTGACGTTTTCTTACATAAAATGGTATTAGGCTGTGTGCACACGTAAGCGTTTTTTTTCATGTTTTCTAAGCATTTTTTAAAAAAAAAAACACTTAAAAGAAGCATCCCATTCATTTTAATGAATTCTGCACTTTTTGTGCATATTGATGCGTTTTTTTCTGCGAAAAAAACGCATTGCGGTAAAGAACGCAGCATGCTCATTAATTTCGCGGAAAAATCCGCATTTCTAGCTATTTTCTATGTTACAGGGGACGCTCCGGAAAAAAACGCATTAAAAAATGCACGTTTTTTTATGTAAAAAACTTGCGGAAAAAACGAAGGAGTTCGGTTTTCAGTCAGGAATTTTCTGCATAGTGTGCACATAGCCTTAATATGTTCAAATTTACTTTATTAATACACTGCTGAAAAAATAAAAGGAACACTAAAATCCCACATCCTAGATATCACTGAATGAAATAATTCAGTTGCAAATCTTTATTCTTTGTGTCTATGTGTTGAGAACAATAAAACATAAAAATTGTCAATGTAAATCAAAATTAATATCCCATGGAGGTCTGGATTTGGAATGATACTCAAAATCAAAGTGAAAAATCAAATTACAGGTTGATCCAACTTCAGTGGAAATGCTGTAATACCATAGCCGCCGGGGGGTAGCTTCTGCGGCCGTTCCAGTACTCACTGTGCTGGAGGCTGTTTCATCACCCATATGCTGTTCACTTTGGAGACTCAAATGACTGCAGACGGAGGCTGGAAACAACTTTAACAACTCAGCTTTATTGTCTTCAGGGCACGGCATATCCACAATGGCTACTGGACTCTTTACTCGATAACAGCAATACATCTTCATCTACAGCAGTATGTCACTTCTTCCTTCACTTCACACGTATGAACCACATAGGCAAGCTGACATGTCACACGGAGCATGATGAACACGGAACACTTCCGTTCTTTCAGAGCCCGACTTCAGCCCACGAAGGTACCTGACTTATCCGATACAGCTCACCCCTTTACGGCACTGTTGCTCCTGTTCATGTCCTAGGTTCGCAGCTCACTAGACTTCTCACAAAGCTCCCATGCTCCAGCTGCTACTTCCACAGGGGGCTCTCCCACGGACCTCCCTGCACCTGCATGTGGTCTCACAACGCGTCTGAGAATCTCATCCCGTTACCTAATGGCAGTCAGGGTACCTCTGGCTAGCACATGGAGGGCTGTGCAAACCTCCAAAGAAATGTCTCCCCACACCATTACTGACCCACTGTGAAATCAGTCATGCTGGAGGATGTTGCAGGCAGTAGAACGTTCTCCACGGTGTCTCCAGACTCTGTCACATCTGCTCAGTGTTGACCTGCTCTCATCCGTGAAAAGCACAGGGTGACAATGTTGAATCTGCCGATCTTGGTGTTTTCTGCAAATGCCAATTGCCCTGCACAGTGTATGGCTGTAAGCACAACACCGACTTGTGGACGTTGGGCCCTCATACCACCCTCATGGAGTGTTTCTGACAGTGTGAGCAGACACATGGATGTTAGTGCCTGTGGAGGTCATTTTGCAGGGTTCTGGCACTGCTCCTCCTGTTCCTCCTTGCACAAAGGAGGAGGTGGTGGTCCTGCTGCTGGGATGTTGGCCTGTCTCCTGGTATCTGTTCCATACTCTGGACACTGTGCTGACAGACACAGCTACCCTTCTGGCCACAGCTCGCATTGATGTGTCATCCAGGATGAGCTGCACTACCTGAGCAACTTCAGTGGGTTGTAGACAACCTCTCATACTACTGTACAGTACCTCGAGGGGCGAGAGCAATGACAAAATGCAAAAGTGACCAAAACAACAGCCAAAAAGGATGAGAACAGAGTGGTACACAGGGAAGTAAAGAAAGAAAAAACAAATAGAAGAGTATGAGGATAAGGCAAATCACCAAGCAACAGTATCCTGAAAAACACACCAGAACGCCTCCACAAACAATCAACACCTCCAGCTACAACACCAGGAAGTATGAGACTAACACTGGTAATCCCTGCTTGCCAGAAACCAGTATATACTGTATATAAAGCAGAGGGGAGTGGCCAATACTGAACAGCTGATACCATCTAAGCAAGAAAGCTGCAGGAGCTACAACTGAAAAGATTAACCCCTATAATGCTAGCAGAAGCCTGCACTGTTTAATATGAAGTGTTTGTAATTAGTGCAGGAGTATGTGAAATCAGACACCATGGACTTCTGGCTCCTCTCTGTCATGGTAAACCCGTGACAGGTTGTCTCGTCATGATCAATGGGTAAAATTGCAAGGTATTTGTTAAAGCAAGCAATTCTGTGATTTACCTTTTATTAAAGAATCTTCTTCGTTTTTAAAAGCTGCAATGTATCAGAGGTGTCCGGTTTCCTAGGCATAGAGTCACCGTCGGTCTGGCCCACCGGAGAACCGGAAGATTCTCCGGTGGGCCCAGGCACTGACACATGCTGGCATACTGGCCAGCAGCTGCCTAGGGCCCCCACTGCTCCAGGGGCCCCAGCCAGTGGCTATAGGGGCCCTGCCCTTTGCCAGCGTAGCAGCAGCTGGTGATGGGATCCTGTCCCCGCTGCTAAAACTAAATGAATATTCACGCTTCCCCATGCCCCTATGGGCATGGAGAGGCGTGAATACCATTTCTCTTTAATAGAGGGCAGCGTTAGCCGCAGGCTGCAGCTAACACTTCCCGCATGTAAAGCCCCACCACAGCAACACACACACACAAAGCACCGCACCACATACATACACTCAGGAACACAGCGCAGCACATCCCGGGCATCCTGCTTCCTGCCCGGCGCTTCCTGTCTGAGACAGCCCAGCTGGATGACGTCATCATCCAGCACGCTGTCTCAGACAGAAAGCTGCCTTCGAGGAGGAGGCTGCCGGGATGTGGTGCTGCCGGGAGGTGAGATGTGATGTGTGTCTGTGTGCCTGCATGTGTGTATGTGATACGGTGCTTTGTGTGTGAGTGTGAGAGAGTGATGCAGTGCTTTGTGTGTGTGTGTGTGTGAGAGAGGGGTGGGGGTGAGGCAATGATGGCAGTGGGGGAGGAAATGATGGAGGTGATGGGCAATGATGGTGGTGGGGTAATGATGGAGGTGATGGGCAATGATGGTAGTGGGGGAGGCAATGATGGAGGTGATGGGCAATGATGGTGGGGGGAGGCAATGATGGAGGTGATGGACATTGATGGTGGTGGGGGAGGCAATGATAGAGGTGATGAAAGGGACAATGATGGTGGTGGGGAGGAGGCAATCAGGCTCGGACTGGTTCACAAGGTAACGGGAATCCCCCCCGGTGGTCCCCTCCCTGTGCAGATCTGGGCCCCCAACAGCACTATATGGATAATACTTGGCATAATTCACTTGATTTACTCTGTACAGAAAAAAGCAGCATCTCGTCATTCATTAACCAAACTACCTAGTTTATTATTATATAGAGATATAGGTAAATTTGTGAATGAGGGTAGTGTAATATTTGTATACAGGTGAAAAGTTGGCCCCTCAAAGGCAATGTTACTGGTGGGCCCTTGGCACCCCAGTCCGACACTGGAGACAATGATTGAGGTGGTGGAATGGGCAGTGATGGAGGTGGTGAGGGAGAATGATAGGGGTGGTGGGGGAGAAGGCAATGATGGAGGTGGTGATGAGGACAATGATGGGGTTGTAGAGGGGCTGCATTATACTTTATGAGGGGGCTCCATTATATTCTGTGGGTGGACTGCATTATTCTTAATAATATTCTGGGGGGCTACATCATACTATTTGAGGGGAGCAGCATTATGCCCTATGAGGGTGTTAGGGCTGGCCTAACACACCAAATAATAAAATAATAGTAAGGTGCGTTCACAGCCCGGGGTCCACCGTGCAGGGGTGGTAAACTACTGCTTAGCAATGGCGGAAGTATAAAGCGGTATACAAAAGATCATACGTGGGTTAACGTCACCCAGTGTGAACAGGGCAAACTCTGTTACCTCACAGAGCCGCACTACCGCAGAACATAAATGCCGGAGCCTGTTCAGCTCACAGAGTTCGGCAACGGAGCGTACAGAACTCTGCCCCAAGGACACGGTGTCATGATCCATGCTGGATCATGACAGATAAAAGCACATGTAACCTTTTTATTTTCCTTAAGCTGTGTGCTTAATTTTGGTTTTGCCCCCGGTGGCCATTAGGATTATTACACAGTGGTGTTTTTTGTTCTAGTTTACCCCCGGTGGTGGTGAGCGTCATTGCACTCTGGTTTCTTTAGTTTAGTGCATGTGATGTAAAGCAGGTGTGATTGCTGGCTCATACCTATAAAAGAGTGTCAGGTGTTGCAATCACTGTTGGTGATAGTGTTCATTTCAACCATCCTTGGTGGAGGAAGGATCTAGAGAGAGGTCCTGGCAGCTCAGTCAGAGCCCTGTTGTGGAAGGAGTCAGAGGGGATTTCCTTGCAGCTCTGATAGAGCTTGGTGGCAGCTATTCAGGAGGAAAGCTGCATTCTGGTGGTGGACTCTGTTGCTGGGAGCAACAGAGTAAAGCTAAGTGGTCTTTCCCTGTCTGTATTTTTCATGGTGTGTATTAGTACAGCGGTGGGGCCAGTGCCTGCATCACCCAGCTCCCTAGCAAGGGATAGGTGTAGGGTGTGCTAGGGTGACAGGTATCCTGATCGGCGCCCGGTGCGGAACCGGCCTAGGGAATGTTAGGAGTGTGAGGGACACTGACTCAGGAGAGTGCAGGAGGTCTCCACGTCCCTGCACCCTATTGCAGGGCCCACCGTTGTAACTTTTTCCCCTTCCCCCGTGTCTTGTTGTTTTAGTTACCGGCCTGCGGGCCGTGTCACACAGGACAGTTTCACGTGCCGTGTCTTGTTGTTTTAGTTACCGGCCTGCTGGTCGCGTCACACATGACGGGTCCACGTGACACACGGGGTCAGAGTCCCTCTAGACCTTCTGAGCGCACGGCGCTGCACCTGCGGACGCCACTATAGACACTGACTATGGTGGAGTTTCGATGCCAGTCTCAGACTCTGCCTCTACCTACATCTAAGCCTGGGCGCTTAACAGGCTAGGCTGCACAACACATGCGTACCAAGGGTAGGGGTTTCTTAATGAATCATTCACCAGAGACATTCATACTTGCATACAACACTCACTCCTCATAGTCTGGTAATGCAGTCTATACTAGCGCATGGCCGAGCGGCCATGCAAACCTTTTATGCAGAGCTAAAAATGAACCCGGTCTAAAGGAGCGCACACACTGGAAGGGTGTTAGAAGTATAAAATTACAGTCCTTTTGTCATGGTCACGTGTGTCAGGACGCAGATGTTTCCGCAAGGCGAACCCATGTGACACACGTGACCCTGGATACACCGCCTCCAGTGGGGCGCATTTAAATAATAAAACGTGCCGGTGGATACGCCGCCTCCACCTGGCGAATTTAGGTACTACACGTTATACAATAATTCTGGAAACCCCGCCTCCAGTAAGGCGCATTTAAATAATAAAGGGGAACCTGGGAAACTTTAACAATGGTGGGCCCTGCGATAGGGAATGGGGGACGTGGAGACCTCCTAAGCTCCCCTGAGCCAGTGTCCCTGCACTCCTTACATTCCCTATACAGGCTCCGCACCTGTCGCCGCACGCGTACCTTAACGCCCTTGCTCACCCTGACCCTAAACCCTCACTAGGGAATGGGTCGGTGCGGAGACTAATCCCACCACTGCACTAATAACACACATGAGGAAAGAGACTATACAGGGGAAACACCACTTAGCTTTGCTCTGTTGCGTGCGCTCCTAGCAACAGAGCCCACCACCTGCGTGCGTCTTCTCCTCCACCCGGATGAGAAGCATAACAGGATCCTTCACCTTAGTGCAGCCTTGGAGCAGAGACCACCACCAGTTGCAGCTGCTCAGCAACAGAGTCCCAAGGATGAGTTCAGCTTCTGTCACGAAGTCAAGCATGCTTGAGTCCAGCTCAGCGGCCAAGTCCCACATGGTGAGTGCCACTCTCCATAGTAGCCACTCCACCAGACCATGCAGACACTTCCCGCTGACTCCATCACTGCGACCCCACCACGCCATGTCAGCCCTTCGTCCAGACACCATCGCTGACACTCTTCCCCCCTGGCTAAGCTGCGCAGGACTCCTCTTCAGCTCCATCCTTCCACCAGGCTCTCCAACTCAGAATGAACAATCTCACAATATCACAGGCAGTGATTGCACACCCCTAGCACACCTTTATAGGGTGTCACACCTGATCCATAATTACGTGCACAAAAACCTAAAGTGCGATACCACTAACCACCACCGGGGACAGTCAAGACACCTTGGAACTTTCCAAAGTAAAAAAAGTTCACCCAGTGCAATTTAAAACTGTCAGATCATGACAGTACCCCCTCCTTAATGAGGGGCCTCTGGACCCTCAAGACCACCCCTCATTAGGGAAACACCTACAGCGGGGACGCCCAGATCCTGAGTTCACCCCACCACTACCTGACACTTCAGGTTTATGACAAACATACCGCTGGCATTGGCAATAAAGTTTATTTTGGAGGCACCACTCATCTCCACAGCGCCGACCTGGGGAACGAGTTTATGTATGTGTATGTTTGTTTGTTATGAGCTGATCAGGCTCCACAACACACTTCCACAAGATGTTTTTTGGTGGCACCATACACGCTCGTTCACACACAGGTTCGGACCTGAACGTTTATTGCATACATTCGTTAGTCATAAATTTGGTGAACTCATTCTGGACTCGACAACAGAGGCGTCCCCCTGTGTCACCACACTCACACCCCCGCCATTCACCAAGGGACACCACCCTCCAACCCTTTCACCATGAGGTCTGCGCCTCCAGGGTTGGTTAATGGCGAGGGTTGAGATTTGTCCCTACTCCCCCGCAGCACACCTGCTGCACACACCAGGAGGAGAAGGGGACGGGAAATGGAGAAAATATACACTCGCTGGTCGCCTCCACACAACCAGGAGGGCGGCTTCTTCGGTGGTATAGAAGATTTGGCGTAAACCCCGCGGACTATCACACCAGTCAGCTCACCACAGGGGCGTACCCCTTCACCTCGGGGAATACCAGGCAGCTCCGTGGGGCACCATTCCTCCCACCTGCCTGGGTGCGCCCGCATGCATGAACCAGTCCCGCTCCCCAGCAGCGACTCTAGGGGGCTTTAGTACCAGAGCCGCAGGAATATGGAGGAAAATATATACACTCACTGGTCGCCTCCATACGACCAGGAGGGGCGGCTTCTTCGATGGTATTGAAGATTTGGCGTAAGCCCCGCGGACTCTACACCAGTCTGCTCATCACTGGAACGCACCCCTTCACCTCGGGGAACACCAAGCAGCTCCGTGGGGCACCATTCCTCCCACCTGCCTGGGTACGCCCACGTGCATGAGCAAGTCCCGCTCCCCAGCAGCGACTCCAGGGGCTTTTGCCAGACCCGCAACCGCCATTTTTTTTGTGATTTTCTGGTTAGCTGAGCAGAGGCCCCAGACCCTGATAACTGCTGCTGCAGCGGCTCTAACACACCATGCCGCTCCCCACTCACCTCAGTGAGGCCCGGCAGCAATTACTAACAGGTCTCCACATGACCAAGGCTCACCAGAAGAAAAAAACTGTAAGGCCTGTGATAATGTCATGGTCACGTGTGTCAGGACGCAGATGTTTCCGCAAGGCGAACCCATGTGACACACGTGACCCTGGATACACCGCCTCCAGTGGGGCGCATTTAAATAATAAAACGTGCCGGTGGATACGCCGCCTCCACCTGGCGAATTTAGGTACTACACGTTATACAATAATTCTGGAAACCCCGCCTCCAGTAAGGCGCATTTAAATAATAAAAGGGAACCTGGGAAACTTTAACAATGGTGGGCCCTGCGATAGGGAATGGGGGACGTGGAGACCTCCTAAGCTCCCCTGAGCCAGTGTCCCTGCACTCCTTACATTCCCTATACAGGCTCCGCACCTGTCGCCGCACGCGTACCTTAACGCCCTTGCTCACCCTGACCCTAAACCCTCACTAGGGAATGGGTCGGTGCGGAGACTAATCCCACCACTGCACTAATAACACACATGAGGAAAGACAATACAGGGGAAACACCACTTAGCTTTGCTCTGTTGCGTGCGCTCCTAGCAACAGAGCCCACCACCTGCGTGCGTCTTCTCCTCCACCCGGATCCATCACCATAACAGGATCCTTCACCTTAGTGCAGCCTTGGAGTAGAGACCACCACCAGTTGCAGCTGCTCAGCAACAGAGTCCCAAGGATGAGTTCAGCTTCTGTCACGAAGTCAAGCATGCTTGAGTCCAGCTCAGCGGCCAAGTCCCACATGGTGAGTGCCACTCTCCATAGTAGCCACTCCACCAGACCATGCAGACACTTCCCGCTGACTCCATCACTGCGACCCCACCACGCCATGCCAGCCCTTCGTCCAGACACCATCGCTGACACTCTTCCCCCCTGGCTAAGCTGCGCAGGACTCCTCTTCAGCTCCATCCTTCCACCAGGCTCTCCAACTCAGAATGAACAATCTCACAATATCACAGGCAGTGATTGCACACCCCTAGCACACCTTTATAGGGTGTCACACCTGATCCATAATTACGTGCACAAAAACCTAAAGTGCGATACCACTAACCACCACCGGGGACAGTCAAGACACCTTGGAACTTTCCAAAGTAAAAAAAGTTCACCCAGTGCAATTTAAAACTGTCAGATCATGACACCTTTATTAGATATCCACAATGCGTTTCGACAGATAGAAGCTGTCTTCCTCAGGTGGCAGTGCATTTTTTCTCCTCTGTTGAGGTTTCTGGCTGGAGCTGCACCTTTTCCTTAATCACGCCTGGCTGGCGCTCCTCTTTGGACTGTATCACTCATCGCCTGGACCTTTCATAGCAGTGTCCTTCCGGGACCTTCCTGTTGGACCAATCCGAGCTGGAGAAGGACCTGAGCATGTGACCTCCGATCTCCAATGAGAGATCGTCCCACGGGCATGCTCAGTGGACCGAAAGGAGGACTTAGTCCTTGGAGTAGCTCGCTGCTGCCCAGCATGCATTGCTATAGCTGGACCAGAGGTGGCAGCAGCAACCAAACCCACAGAGCTGGTCTGAGCAGAGCGCCGGGATCGACGAGTCTGCTGAGCAGCTTCCTCTGTGGCTGGAGAGGAATGGGAGCCTGCCGAATGCAAGGCTCGGGATTCCTGCTGTGCAGCGACAGGAACCCTATGCTTAACAGAGGGGGCTGCATTATATTCTATGGTGGGGACTGCGTTATACCTTATGAGGGGGTTGCATTGTATTTTGTTGGGTGCTGCATTATATTCTGTGCTTTATGGCCAATGTGAACATGTGTTTATATGCTGCATGTATACCAACTCAAACCAAGCTCAATTGTACTTTCTTTGTATTCTTGCATTCTGTGCAAGCTGGGGTGTGGCCTTCCTCTCCTGAGCTAGAAATTGTATTTAAAGGCTTCCCCTGACTGACTGGTGTCCACTGGTTGGGACCCGGTCCTTTTGTCTGCCCTTATTCACACACTGACGTCAACTTTGACACATGATAAGGTTTTTAATATTAGACAGTGTAGGACTGCCCCGACCACAGAGTCACCTTGTCGATGGTGGGACGGCTTTTATGCTATATTTGATCAAATACAGTATTACTAAGAATTCTGTATTACTTAAATCCACTTTTGCTTTTTATTTATTTAATTACAGCAGGGGTTTTCCCATTTTGTCTTTTGTAGGTATATTCTATGGTGGGGACTGCGTTATACCTTATGAGGGGGTTGCATGATATTTGTGGGGTGCTGCATTATATTCTATGAGAGGTGGCTGCATTATATTTTATGAGGGGGGGCTACATTATATTCTATGATGGAGGCTACATTATAATTCTATGAGGGGGCTACCCCTCTATGATTCTACCCCAACCCCTGCTACATAATTAAGACATGTAATACCTTATATTATACCCTGATAGTAGCGTGTTTTACCACACAATTGGTGGTCTTGTATTTATTTCTATGTAGCTACATAGTGAGCCCCAAGAATGATTTTCTCTGGTGGGCCCAAGGTGCTCCAGTACAACGCTGCATAGAGTGCAGGACTTGCGACCACTACCCTGAAGCTGACCGGATCTTTGGATCAGTGCCCCTCAGCTCCTCTGATCCTGAAGACACAAAGATTCCTCTGCTAGCTGCATTGTAGAACATACAGTTCGGGACAATGGTGCAACATTGCCCCTGGTCCAAAATATTATTCAGGAGTACACCACCCCCTAGCAAGCAGGAGAGGGGGCTGGAAGTGCTCTTGTAAAGCCACCATGAAAATAACCCTTCGATCATTGCTGGCATTCTGAATTCGGGGACCCACTCTTGCAGCTAATCCATCCCATGAAGAATGTTCATCACCTATCCAAAGGATAAGTGATGTACAATGGCTGGAAACCACACTGTGGAGACCACCCACTGATCGGGGGTCTCAAGCCCCCGTTACACACTGCGATATCGCTAGCAATATCGCTGTAAAGTCACCGATTTTGAGACGTTGCAGCGATATTGCTAGCGATATCGCTGCATCTGATACTTACCTCCGACCGTCTCCCCCGCTGGTTATCGCTGATCACGCGAGAAGCTCCTGGACCATTCCTCATCGGCCACTTCCTGCGGCGCTTCCTGTGGCGCCGACGAGCGACGCGTGGAGCCAGGCGGGAGGACGCAGGATCGCCGTGTTTTACAGGTAAGTAGCGATCCCCATCCCCTGCGATGTCGCTGGTAAGATCTGCCTGTGTGGCAGCTCACTAGCAACCACCTAGCGATGCACCAGCGATCCTGACCGAGTCATATTGCTGGTCGGGATCGCTGGTGCATCGCTAGGTGTAACGGTACCCTAAGACGTGTATCAATAGATCGGTACTCAAGCAAGCACCCTGGATCTCAATAGGCTTTAAATGGAGTGACAGGGTGCTTAGTAGCGGCACACAGTGATCTTTGGCGGTGTGTGACCTGTGTCGCGGCTGAAGTCACCGTGTGTCCCCAAACATACCAGTATTTAGTTCACTGACATTTACCAACCTCTTCCCACAGGTACATGGGAAATGCGGATTGACCTGAAAGATTTTGAGAAGCTGCAGCATTATGCCAAGTACGCATCTTTCCAGGTTTTGGGAGAGGATGAAAATTATAAGTTGGTACTTGGAGATTTCAAAGAAGGAAACGCAGGTAAGATAGGGGGAAAATCACTGATATGGGGCGGGGGACTATAAAGGTTTGGATATCTAGAGTAAGGCTATGACACAATGATTTTTAGGACTTAGCCATGTAATTTTTAAAAAATTTTTTTTAGTAGCCGAATATGTCCGCCCCATGACAACACTTTAGACTTTATACCCTACGGACCATGTGTTGTCATTAGCATAGGACAATGGGGAAGTTATTTTGCCTTCTGTCTAAAATTGCCCAGTGCCACATTTTTATCTTTTAATTGGATAGTTTTTTCTTTTCTATTCTTAGACAGTGTTTGTGTGATTGGATCTGTCATTGCAGAAAATGACCACATTAAATCATCCGTGATAACATCAATACATGAGACGTGGTGGTCTGACCCTTGTACGTCAGTGGATATTGCAGTGCTGTCCATGTCTGTTCTGCAGCACAGCGGGCTGACATATAATCTCAGATAGTTATTTCCATGAGCTACACAGACTTCCTTCTGTGGACCATGGAGATTCCAGGTTACACAAGGAGAGGCCATCAACGTTTTATTTAATCTGCTACATTTATGGCATATCCATTACTTGCTGAGCAATTTTTAGAACTCCTGTACAAATGGTTGGAATGAGCTGTGATGGCCACCTCTGTTCCCAGCGGTTGAATAAGGAGCACTGTTTTAGAGTTAGATGTGGGACTTTCATCTATCAAACATTTTGATTGTCATAGGCTATTGCTATACCATAGCATAGTACAAGTGATTAGAGTTGTATTGTGACCAATAAGGCACTGCGACAAGTATGTCTCAAAAAATTGGAATCAATTGCATTTTTTCCAACTTGCTTTGTGTGGTACCTTGCAGGTCCCAGTGCGACTCCATTCACTTGCAGTATGGTGTGGTGCAAAAAGATTCCCAAGATCTTGATCACAGTGATTCCCAGTGGTCACATGACTAGTCCCTGTAGGACAGACCAATGCGAACCTCTTCCTGGCTTCTGGTATCCCTGATGCCTCTTCTTCGAGCCTACTAATCAGAAGAAGCATCGAGGATCGAGCAGGCATGAGAATTTTGGTAGTCTTGGGCACCATGAACCAGGTTGTTGGTCCTCCAAATATTTTTACACATTTTTTGGCTGTGCAATCTGTGTCACAGCTATAGGCGCCATGTAGCTCCAGCCTTTGTCTTAGGTTTACCACGACAGAAAGGGGCCAGAAGATTGCGGTGTATGATTTCACGTACTCCTGAACTAATTAGAAGCACTTCACCTTCATATTAAATGTTGCAGGTTTCTGCTAGCAGTACAGGGTTTAATATGTTCAATTGAGAGCTCTTGGAGCTTTCCTGCTTTGATGGTCTCAGCAGTTCAGTGTTTGCCACTCCCCTCTGCTATATAAACTCGCCTCTGGCAATCAGAGATTGTCAGTGATAGTTTCATACTGCCTGGTTCAGGATCTGGAGGTTTTGGTTGGTTGAGCAGGCGTTTGGAGTGTTGTTCAGAAAACTGATCCTTGGTGATTTGTCTGTGTGTATATAGTCATCCTCTTCTATTTTGTTTTTACTTCCTTTGCTTTCTGGTGTTCCTCTCTGTTGTTTGTGATTGCATGTTTGTATGATTGATATTTTAATTTATTCCTGTATGTCTAGTCTGGTTTGTGTATTCTTATACACTACATCTCCCCACTTACCCCACTTGGGTGGGGGAAGGGACAGATAAGGGCTGATTTAGTAGCTCAGTAAGGCAGTTGGCCCCAGCATCTTCACCATCAGAAGTAATCCGGGGAGCAGGGAAAGCTAGGATGCCTCTAGCTTTATGGATAGGGAAGGAGCCCCTAGTCCCGGGATATCCTGCAACAGTGCTGTGATAGCCTTGTGGCATATACTGTGAATATGCCATACATGTATGAGATGGCAATCCCTGTTTATTTTTTTGTTGGGGCTGGGCTTGATAGATGCGCCTTTTCTGGGGTAGCTGGGGGCCCTTAATAGTGTCTACACCTAATTTACATACATTAGTGCTTTTCTGCGAGGATCCATAGCTCTATCTATATCTATGTCCACATACAAATTGCCTTGAATACTAGTAGTTAGAAAGTGGCCATTATTGTGAATGGAAAGTCACATTTGTACCAATGACAACATTTTCCTTAAAGACTTGATCTAGATTCACAATTATTCATGATGCCGGTGTTGACTTTTTTTTTCCAGGTAATGGTATGGATGTTCACGCCGACATGCCATTTTCCACAAAGGATAAAGATTCGTCAGCAAGTAACTGCGCTTCCTTATACAAAGGAGGCTGGTGGTACGGAAACTGCCACCACTCAAACCTGAATGGCCCCTATCAGGGAGGGCAGCACGACTCTTATGCTGATGGCATAAACTGGGCCTACGGGAAGGGCTATCACTACTCATATAAGTTCTCAGAGATGAAGATCCGACCTGTCCAGTAAAGTCACCAATCTAAGGTGGAACCAAGACGACACAAGAAAACTGCAGAATCTGTGCAGAAGTATAAAGTAAAAATATACAGCATCTTCTTATCAGGGAAGCAATAATGTGGGTGTAAATGGAATCAGGTCTTAGGATGTGGACTACTGTACCTAGCATCTGCCGTGTACTAGCAAAGGATGTATTTGGGGGCAAAGCAAATATTACACCATCTAACCCAGTAATAGCACCTTCTGAGTGCCCGCTTAAATAAATAATGCCCTCAGAGTGTCCCCCTAGAAAATACTAATGCCCTGATGTATGAGTGACTTATCTTCTCTCAGGACCTTTTCTGCCACAACGATTGAGCAGTAGGCTAATTGCACTTGCTAAGGCTGAACACAAGATGGCGATAGATGCCCTGTACCCATGATGGTGGCTTTTTCCATGTCTCTGTAGGTTTTGACCTGTGACTGTATTAACTGCATTGACTAATAAAGGCTTGAAAAATGAAAACCAAAATCCATTCTGACTATTGTGTTGTCAATCCTCCATGCTTTACACTGCTGTTCTGAGATTGTTTGTTGACTATATGCATAGAGACAAGCTCACAAGAAAATCAGAACATGGAAAGCTGATTTGAATTGAGGAAATGCTGCAGCTTTGCATTACAACAGGGTGAAATCTGCTGTGTGTCAGTCCTGTGTGCACATATCTCACGGGCCGTTGTTTTTACATGATAAACTTACATTTTGGTGATTTTAATCTCACGCTGTGAATTATGGTTCTCTGTATGAATGCGGGCGCACAACTCATGGTGCCATCATAGTGCGCTCACCAAGCAACTAAACTCTATGGTTAAACTCATTTCTACTGACCAAGCAGCATCCTGCAGCACTAAAACCTATGACAGAAAAATTGACGGCACATCTAGAACTAGTCTGAATAGGTGCATACCAAAAAACAGCTTACATGTCAAATAAGGAAATGGTAGCACACAATTGCATAAAGCATATCAAATATGAAATATATGAAATATGAATAGCATAATGGCTTTTGTAAGGCATATAAAATATGAAAATATGTGAAATACGAATAGCATAATGGCTTTTGCAATCTAGAAAATCATATGAGATACTTAGCACAAAATTTGGCCAAAAGATGTGAGCCCATTCACCAACGTCAAGTTGATCTCAGATTGAACGGGTCCCATTTTCTTATTTGATATGTAAGCTGTTTTTTGTTTTCATATTTGATATGCCTTACAAAAGACATTATGATATGTCTTACTAAAGCCATTATGCACTAAAACCTAATCGTGATTGCTCACGCTCAGCCTCCAGCCATTAAAGGAGTTGTCCAGGGCTTTAACCCCTTAAGCCCCAAGGGTGGTTTGCACGTTAATGACTGGGCCATTTTTTACAATTCTGACCACTGTCCCTTTATGAGGTTATAACTCAGGAACGCTTCAACGGATCTAGGCGATTCTGAGAATGTTTTCTTGTGACATATTGTACTTCATGTTAGTGGTAAAATTTCATTGATATAACTTGCGTTTAATTGTGAAAAAAAATGGAAATATGGAAAAAATTTTGAAAATATTGCAATTTTCAAACTTTGAATTTTTATGCCCTTAAAATAGAGAAATATGTGACGCAAAGTAATTTACTAAATAACATTTCCCACATGTCTACTTTACATCAGCACAATTTTGGAAGCAAATTTTTTTTTTATTAGGAAGTTATAATGGTTAAAATTTGACCAGCGATTTCTCATTTTTACAACAAAATTTACAAAACCATTTTTTTTAGGGACCACCTCATATTCAAAGTCACTTCTATATGGCAGAAAATACCCAAAAGTGACACCATTCTAAAAACTGCACCCCTCAAGCTACTCAAAACTACATTCAAGAAGATTATTAACCCTTCAAGTGTTTCACAGGAGCAGAAGCAACATGGAAGGAAAAAATGAACATTTAACTTTTTAGTCACAAAAATTATATTTTAGCAACTTTTTTTATTTTCCCAAGGGTAACAGGAGAAATTGGACCCCAAAAGTTGTTGTCCAATTTGTCCTGAGTACGCTAATACCCCATATGTGGGGAGGAACCACAGTTTCAGCGCATGGCAGGGCTCAGAAGGGAAGGAGCGCCGTTTGACTTTTTCAACCTAAAATTGGCTGAAATTGAAATCGGACGCCATGTTCCGTTTGGAGAACCTATGATATGCCTAAACAGTGGAAACACCCCACAAGTGACCCCATTTTGGAAACTAGACCCCCTAAAGAACTCATCTAGATGTGTGGTGAGCACTTTGAACCCCCAAGGACTTCACAGAAGTTTATAACGCCCGGGTGGAAAAATAAAAAATCATATTTTTTCCACAAACATGATCGTTTAGTCCCCAATTTGTTATTTTCCCAAGGGTATCAGGAGAAATTGGACCCCAAAAGTTGTTGTCCAATTTGTCCTGAGTGCGCTGATACCCCATATGTGGGGGAGAAACACTTTTTGGGCACACAGCAGGGCTCGGAAGGGAAAGAGCGCCGTTTGATATTTTCAACCTAAAATTGGCTGAAATTGAAATCGGATGCCATGTTCCGTTTGGAGAACCCATGATATGCCTAAACAGTGGAAATCCCCCACAAGTGACCCCATTTTGGAAACTAGAGCCCCTAAGGAACTCATCTAGATGTGTGGTGAGCACTTTGAACCCTAAAGGGCTTCACAGAAGTTTATAACGCCCAGGTGTAAAAATAAAAAATCATATTTTTTCCACAAACATGATCGTTTAGTCCCCAATTTGTTATTTTCCCAAGGGTATCAGGAGAAATTGGACCCTAAAAGTTGTTGTCCAATTTGTCCTGAGTGCGCTAATACCCCATATGTGGGGGAGAAACACTGTTTGGGCACACGGCAGGGCTCGAAAGGGAAGTAATGATGTTTTGGAATGCAGACTGATGGAATGGTCTGCGGGCGTCATGTTCCATTTGCAGAGCCCCTGATGTACCTAAACAGTGGAAACCCCCCTCAAATGACCCCATTTTGGAAACTAGACCTCCTAAGGAACTTATTTAGATGTGTGGTGAGCACTTTGAACCCCCAAATGTTTCGCTAAAGCTTATAATGCCCGGGCGTGAAAAAAAAATAATAATTTTTTTTTCCACAAAAATGATCTGTTAGTCCCCAATTTGTTATTTTCCCAAGAGTATCAGGAGAAATTGGACCCCAAAAGTTGTTCGGAGGTATTGATCGGAGAGATCAACGCCCCCCATGTTTTTGTTGTACCCCACGACACAGGTCAGTTTGCTGACCTGTGTGGAGGTACCCCGTACAGTGCAGAGGGTGCTGCCATCACCGTGTATGGTGGTCAAGAGATGGACATCCCTCTTGTCCTTGTACTTGGCCACCAGTAGGTAGTCGCAACATTGGGCTCTGCTTTCACCTTTTCTGAGCATCTGCCCAAGTAGCATCTTCGGAAGGCCTCTCTAATTTTTGCGGACAGTACCAAGGGCTGCGGTACCTCACGCAGAGAGGGATTTGTAGAGTGGGATGCTGGTATAAAAGTTATCAGTGTAGAGGTGATAACCTTTATCCAGCAGTGGGTGAACCAAATCCCACACAACTTTCCAACTCAGTCCCAGGACAGGAGGACACTCAAGGGGTTCAATCCTGGTGTCCTTTCCTTCGTAGACTCTAAACCTGTGAGTGTACCCTGAGGTACTCTCACAAAGTTTGTAGAGCTTGATTCCGTACCTGGCCCTCTTACTGGGCAGGTATTGACGGAATCCGAGCCTTCCCTTGTAATGGACCAAGGACTCATCCACGCTGATCTCCCTTTGGGGCACGTACACTTCAGCAAACTTTTTGTTGAAGTGTTCGATGACCGGCCGAACTTTGAACAGACGGTCAAAGTTGGGGTCATCTCGTGCGGGACACTGTGCATTATCGGTATAATGCAGAAACTTGTGGATGGCCTCAAAACGCGTCCGGACCATGACCATTCGGAACACTGGAGTGTTGTATAAAATATCAACACTCCAATATTGCCGAATTTCTGGCTTCTTCAGTATCCCCATGTGGAGGACCAGGCCCCAAAACTGCATCATTTCAACTGCGTCCACAGGAGACCAGTTGGAATATGATGAACGCGGGTTTTCCACCAAAAATTGACGAGCGTACAAATTAGTTTGCTCCACCATGAGGTTAACAAAATCCTCAGAGAAAAAGACTTTGAAAAAGTCTATTTCTGTGAGGCTGGTGGAGTCAAACTTGATTCCTGATTCTGCCACAAAATCAGGAATCAGTGGCTCGTAATTTTCGGGGGGCGAAGTCCATACAGGGTCTACTGAATCAGCTTCGGGCATGGTGGGCGCTGCCTCATCTTCTGTCCTGGAGCGTCTGCGTGGCAGTTCCACAGGACCCGAGGAGGAAGATGAGGAGGGGGAAGAGGAAGAGGATGAAGAATCCGAAAAATAAAGAAAAGTCGGATCCTCCTCCTCGCTATCAGTGTCGGAGGCAAGGTAAGAATATGCCTCCTCCATTGAATAGCGCTGTTGGGATGAACGCAATGGGCGGGACATTTTTTGTGAAAGTGGTGCTTGGGTGTACTTTATTTATAACTATGTGTGTGGGGGGCTAGTGATTGGTGCACACTATCCTGTGAAGATAAAGAAAAAAGGAAATGGGGAGAAAAATACCTGTGAAAAGAAAAGTCTAAAACAGCAGGCCCTAGCTCTGATAAGTGAACGGCGTCACTTATCGAAGTTCAGTGGCGGCTGCTGGGTGTGCGGACAGGTGTGGTGCAAGGGGGGGTGAAAAAAGGAAATCAGCAGGCACAAGCTCTGATAAGTGAACTATGTCACTTATCACAGTTTGGCGGCTGTGGGATGTGAATAAGGAGTTGGCGCTAAGGGGGCTGCTAAATGTGCACACAGAGGCGGCGCAAAGGGGGATGGAGGGGGTAAAAAGAAGGGGGAAGGGGGGATGAAGAGAGATCGGACAGGGATCAGGGATTAGCACTTGCGCTTGTAGTTATGTGGCGCAAAGTGGGGGTGAAAAAAAAGGAAATCAGCAGGCACAAGCTATGATAAGTGAACTATGTCACTTATCACAGTTTGGCGGCTGTGGGATGCGAATACGGAGTGGCGCAAAGGGGGATGCTAAATGTGCGCACAGAGGCGGCGCAAAGGGGGAATGAGGGGGGTAAAAAGAGGGAGAAGGGTTAAGGGTGGGGATGAAGAGAGATCGGACAGGGATTAGCACTTACGCTTGTAGTCAGGTGGCGCAAAGGGGGGGTGAAAAAAAGGAAATCAGCAGGCACAAGCTATGATAAGTGAACTATGTCACTTATCAAAGTTTGGTGGCTGTAGGATGCGAATATGGAGCTGGCGCACAGGGGGCTTAGGGAAAAAAAAGCAAGCACAAGTGTTGATTGGTGAACTGCGTCACCAATCAACACTCGGCGGCTGCTAAATGTGCGCACGGAGGTGGCGCAAAGGGGGGGTGGAGGATGAAGCTAGATTGGGGGGGTGAAGTTAGATTGGGCAGGGATCGGGGATCAGGCAATACTTACAGTTGTAGGGTTTTCTTTCTTCTTTCTTTAGCAGGTATTGTGATGCTACAAGCTGCTGTGGCACCACAATACTCAGCACACCAGGAGATCCAGACGTAAGACCGCTCTCTAGGGAATCCTCAGCTAGTGTGAGGACCCCCTGCAGAGCTGTCATACAGGTCACAGGCAGGTCAGGGACAGGTCACAGAGCGATCACATCGCTGCTGTGACCTGTCATTGGTGGGATCGAATGATAACATCGATCCACCAATCCCTGCACTGCCTGGTGACCATGGCAACCGCCTAGGATCGGAGCTCACAGCTCCGATTCAAAGGCAGGTCATGCCCAGGTCATCAGCAGGGCACAAAGCGGTCACAGAGTGACCGCAGCTGTGCCCTGTGGTTGGCGCGATCGCCGATCTAATCGATCGCGCCAACCAGTCCTGCAGGCCCTGCTGGGCCTGTATCAGGTCCCTGCCTAGGATCGGTGCTAATACAGCACCGATCCGGACCGATACTGGCAGGGCAGAGCGGCGCTATAGCGCCGCTGTGCCCTGCGATTGGCGCAATCGATGCGATCGACGATCGCACCAATCCGGGGGGGTTTTGCCGGTGCCTGGCGCTGCCAGGAATCAGATCCAGGGTTGAGTACATCGGTATTCGATCCTAGCCTAGGACATCATTGTTTCAGCCGCGCCGATTGACTGAAACAATGAGAAGCGCTGTGATTGGCTGTTTCGATTTCAACAGCCAATCACAGCGCTCAGGAGGAAGGGAGGGCGGCGACAGACCCCAGGATGCCAAGGACATCTACTATAAGGTCCGATGGCGTCGGAATTTTAATGCGATCATCGCGACTTAAGTCGCGATGTCGCATTAAATGCCATGACGTACTATTCCGTCCCTGGGTATTAAGTCCCAGGGCACATGGACGGGATAGTACGTCTCATGGCAAAAAGGGGTTAACATTAATGGCCTATTCTTAGGATAGGTCATTAAAGGGGTTGTCTGGTCTAAAATGTGTGACTGCAGAATTTGAATCACCCCAGTGCACACTCTGTGCGCTGAAAGGATTTGCCGGTTTCTGAGCCAGGAATTGCAGTGATGTATGTGATATTCATACTCCAGGGCAGTTCCTTTCTAATGGGCGTGACCTTACTGACATATGTAGTACGTGTGCCGACTGGGGGGTGGTCCCTTTCAGCTGCGAGACAGACTGAACGTGTTTCTGCGTCTGTCTTCAATCAGGTCCACTTTATTGGGTGTCTTCTTGGACATCCACAGCAATATGACAGCTTCTGCACCTTGGCCCGGGTACCTATCACCTCCTCCTAATCCTGTTGGCGATGACTCTCTGGGTTCTTTCACCGTGGCTGCCGTTAGGCCCACGGCCACAGCGCTTCCCCTGGTCGAGTCTGCCCGCTGTGACACTTACTGCCCCTTCTCTGTCCAGTCATCTGGTACCCCATGCGTCCTTTAGTCAGCATCCTTTGGTCTGCAGTTGTCCTGTCAGGGCCACCCCCTGACTATCCGTCTCTCTCTCCTATGTCTCTTCCTGAGCTCTTCCTTCCTCCGTCTTCTCCTGAGCTCTTCTCTACTCTCTCCCCTCCGGGGTTCTCCCTTACCCTGGGACCCTTTTTCCTTTTATCCCCTTTCTTGGGAATTCCCCTCCTCAGTCCCGTAACTCTGTCCACCATGACTCTGCGCTTCCCAGCTTCAGCTGCTGTTAAGTCCTATACTCACTATCCTATGTCTCCATGTAGTGGCGAAAACCCGGTATTACACCGTCTCTTACTAATTCTAGCTGTTTCCTTACACATATATATGAATCCCCGTCAAACATTGTACACAACATATTTTACATTTTCCTTCTTAATCAGACAGGTCCACATGTTAGTCCACCCTCCTACATATCCCCTTCCTTTGACCATTGTCATCCCCGACAATCCAGTATCCTTTGTTCTTTAGTGCTTCCCCACTTTCGTTTGTCTGTGTGGCCGGTTGCCGAGCAGAGCTTGGAGCCCTCTAGCTCTACACAGGATGGGCAGAGTCAGGAGCAATTAAGTTTTGAGTAGCTGACGGCTACCCACAGGCACTTACACCTCTATATCCATTCATTGGGGTAGGACCACCCGGACTCCTCAACGGGTACTCACCCCACGTATCTTACACTTCAAATCCCTTCATTGGCTGGAGTAGGACAACCTGGACTCCTCAACAGGTGCTCTCCTCTGCTGCATTTCTTACTTTCAGAACTGTGTTTAGCTCTAGGGGCGAAATGACCGAGGGTCTGGCCTACCAGGTCACCATTTTACCCCCTCCTTAGTTTTGAGTATCTCCCACCAAGGATCCGACCTGTGGACCGCTGTGTCTTCCAAATCACAAGCCATCTTATACTTTCTTTTATAATTTATCATGGCAGGCATTTTCTACCTATTCACATTTTTGAACCTTCTTGAACACATTTTCAGTATAACGATTTTACCATTTTTCTGGCAACATTTAAATTATTCAGCATATCTGTTAAATATTTTTCATTATGTATAACTTCAAATATTTATTTAACCGTAATGTCACGATCCATTTTTGGATCTGTGTCAGTTTGGGCTGCTCTGATATAAACTTTTTTTCTTTCAGGCCATCGGGGGTTAATATCAGTTTTTGCCCCCAGTGGTCGCTGGTGTTACTGCATGTTTAGTTAGTCTGCTGGTGACCACTCCCACCTTCCTATATAAGGTGACCTGGTACACCAGCATTAATACAGGTCCTTTGGAAACCAACTGTTGTAAAGACTGGTCCTACCTGGTGCAGAGGTGGTTCAGCTTATCTGGAGCAGTGGTGATGCTGCTGAAGAGAGGAGCTTTCTGGAGCAGTGGTGTTTCTGCTGAGTTCGGGTGCCTTACTCTGCTGTCCTGTGCAAGACTGCAGAGAAAGCTAAGTGTTGTTTGTTTTTCCCTGTCTGTTAGTTTCCTTGATATTTTATTAGTGCAGCGGTGGGACCAGTGTCCGCACTAGCCAATTCCCTAGTGAGGGATAGGTGGAGGGCAAGTGAGGACTGAGGTATCCTGGTCGGCGACGGTTTGAAAGAAGCTGTATAGGGATGTCAGGATAGTCCAGGACACAGCCTCAGGAGAGTGCAGGAGGTGTCCCTTTCCCCGTTCCCTATTGCAGGGCCCACCGTTGTAATTGTGTCCCCGGTGTCCCCTTGTCTGTTTTTGTGACCGACTGATTGTCGGGTCGCATCACGCAGGGCCAGTCATATCATGACACAGCATTAACTGTTTTAACAACTTTTACAACCACAAGAGCGCCCCTGTTATGATTGAGTCACCGTAGGAGGCAGACACCAAAATAGAAGCTGCGTCCAGAAAACCAGAGAAGTTGGCAACTATCAGATTGCAGACCCCTGAACCTATCAACACAACTAGCAGTAGCCGTGGGGGGTTCCTACGATGCCCTAGACCCCTCGATCACAGCCAGAGCGCTAAATAGCCTAAAGACAGAAAAGGAAATCTAAACTGCCCCAGAGCAGACCCCAAAGTAAAAGGCAGCCCCCAACATATAATGACGGTGAAGCACGATGAAAAAACACTCACACAGATAGAAAGATAGGCTGAGCAAATGATGGGGCCCAAGCTAACTAAACAGAACAGGAAAGGAAGGTTGCTGTCTGCAATCTGCCAAAACCCTATCAAAGACATAAGCCAACAAGCTGATATGAAAAAGACCCTGAAGCAGCTAGGCTTCAAAAACTAAATCAGCACTCAGGTATTTTCAGAAGCCAGAGCTAAAGGAATTCAGCACACCCCAGCAGGGAATGGCAGAAATCCAGAAAAACAAAGCAAAACAAAGTCAAATGCAAAAAGCCGAGCAGAAAACTTAGCTTTAGAAGAGCAGGAATTCAGACTGGTCTCCAAGGATCCCACAGAGAAATCACCCGCAGGGCAGAAGGGCGTCCGCAGCCTTATATCCAGTCAGTAACTCCACTCAGCCAGTCATCATCATCAGACTCAGGTGTTTGATAATCAGGCTCACTACCTTTCTTTACCAGAAGAGGGAGTTCCTCGGGCCTCAGTAGTGAAGGGGAAAATGAACTCACAACACGCACCCTTCCTTTGCGGAAAGTACCCCTTCTACATCCCTTGTAAGGACTGGGATTGTATATCTGTTTTGTCTGCTCTTGCCCTTACTTCTGATGGATTCTGCCCTTAACTAAGATGGAGTTGCTGGCTTCACGGGGGCCATCTTGTTTCCTGTCTGAGACTCCTTGTTTGCTGTTTGCTGTATACATTAGGGAACTCTGAACACTATGCATTGCTTGTGTATCTTGTTCTTTACTTGCTGCCAAGCTGGAAGGACTAGCAACCTGTTTGCCTCTTCTACTCTTCGGGATACCCCGCTTGTTCCCGTATCTACGTACCACGGAAGGACTCTGCTATACCTGCTCTGCAAAAACCTCTGCTACGGTCTGCTCTCCATTAGGCCCGGGCTCTGGGTCCTGGATTCCGCATTGCTGGACTGGTATTCACACCCTCGGTCTGTACTATTACTTGTGCCTACTACTGAGACTGTGTTATTGTCTGCTTTGCATCTGTCAGCTGAAGTGCGTATTTCTGCAATAAGATATATATACATCTTGAACTGTGATATACCATGTCTGTCTTAATCTCTGACCCATGTCATCGGGCTCCATAGAATTCTAGTATAAACTTATAACATCCCTGCTGCGTTAGGAAACAGGGTTTCTTACCCTAAGGGGATGCGGAACAGTCCCCATGCTGCCAAATGCGCACAGCAGTCCCGGTAGTCCGTGAAAGTCAACGGTGCTCCAGGTCGTCTCCTGATGGCAGATGTTCTCCGCCTGCAGAAAGGAACTCCACAGCCGTGGAGCCCCCCAGGATGTCTGGCAGTCCTTGGGCCACGAGTGTCCTTAGTGCCCGAGACCCAGGAGTCCACCTCCCCTTTACAGGGTTCCGTATTCCTCGGGGTACACGATCACGGCCACCGCAAAGTAGCCGCGGGGACAGTACTCTTTATAGAAGGACACCCAGTCCCCCATATGCAGAGCCCTCCCTTGCTTACTGGAGGCTGCCTTGAGGTAGACTTTGTGGCCAGTCTCTGCCTCTTTAATAAGGTAAAGTATGACAGGGCCAAGCTGGGCGGGAAGGCTGAGAATCACTATCGGGGACTTGGGCCTAGCGTCCGCACGGGGCGGGGAGGCGGTTGCTGCTTCCTTCCGGCTGCTCCGCAGCTCCTCCGGGGAGTCGGGCACCCAAGCGACCGGAGTTTCCACGATGCCTCCGACCGCTGGCTGGGCTCGCTGTCGCCAGCCATTACCCGTGGGAATTGCCCCGCCGTCCCTCTGCTGCTTCTGGTCCCGTCGCCTGGTGTCCGCTGCTGTTCTTCATCCCGCCGTCGTGCAGGACGGGCCTCCAGGCCAGATGGTTCCGCAGGACGCGTCAGTTTCTCCAATGGCTGCTGTGGCACGGCCTGTGCTGCAGGCGGGCATGCCTCCTCCCTCCGCTCCGCAGGTCCAGCTGTCGGCAGCTCCAGCTCGGTCCGGGGTTATTTCCGGGTAAGTGTCCGGTACACCGGCTGTGCCTCCCAGGCACAGGTGATATGGCTAGCCTCGACCTCCCGCCATCTCCACTCCATTCGTCCAAGGCCACGGCAGCTGCAGCGTTGCATCGTGTCCGTTCTTCCGAGGCTCAATGGCGCCAAACAGCCGCACCCAGCCTGATAAGCGGTGCCACTCCCGCTCCAGGAAGGGGCATCAGTCGGCCCCTCCACCCATTTTCCAGCATTCAGTGGAAAGGGGTGGTTGTCACTTGATGTACACCGCTCCCCCAGGGGCGGGCTTGGCTTAGCTGCCCCTGATAGTCCAATATAGCACCAACCTCCTCCATCCCAACTGTCGCCATTTCTGGAAGTGCGAAAAGTCTCTTTCAGGGTTCCATTTCAGGGTCGGTCTGGCCTGGCGGGGTACCGGGGATTCCCCAGTGGGCCCTTGGCTGTGGGAAGGAGCCAGGAGGAGGAGAAGAAAAAAATTGCGGTTTTAAGGGGTGCGGACCCTTTAAAAGCGCAGAGGCACGCGCACGTAGTGTTCATTACCTGAACTGCTGCGGCTCGTGTCCCGATTGATACTGGCAAGTGTGCACCCGGCGTATAACGTCAGTGTCATGCGACTGGCGCACACATCCACTGCTGGCCTCTGCTGTGTCGGTGGCCATTTTGCAATGAGTGCGCCGAACTGCAGAGGAGGAGGACGCCGCCGGGAGCGCAGGGAGGTAAGAGTAAAATATTTTTTTTTTCTTCCCTATCTCTCTCTCAGATAGGGGAGGGGGGGCCCTGGATGGAAGCACATACAGGGGGGGCCTGGATGTATGCACATACAGGGGAGGCTGGATGGATGCACATACAGGGGAGGGGGAGGGCTGGATGGATGCACATACAGGGGAGGGGGGGCTGGATGGATGCACATACAGGGGATGGGGGGCCCTGGAAGGATGCACATACAGGGAAGGGGGGCCTTGAATGGATGCACATACAGGGGATGGGGGGCTCTGGTAGGATGCACATAGAGGGGAGGGGGGTTGGATGGATGCACATACAGGGGAGGGGGGCCCTGGATGGATGCACATACAGGGGAGGGGGGCCTTGCATGGATGCACATACAGGGAAGGGGGGGCCTTGCATGGATGCATAAACAGTCAGGGCAGTCCTGGATGAAAGCACATACAGGGTAGGGGGGAGCCCTGGATGGATGCACATATAGGGGAGGGGGGAGCCCTGGATGGATGCACATATAGGGGAGGGGGAGCCCTGAATGGATGCACATACAGGGGAGGGGGGAGCCCTGGTTGGATGCACATACAGGGGGGCCCAGGATGGATGATTGTAGGGGGGCAGGATTTTCTGAGCTCCTCTCAGCTGATTTATGACCACAGACCACATCAAAGCTAAATGTGCCAGGAAACAAAGAACTTGTAGAAGCCAAACTGTGCAAAATTTTTAATGAAACCCAATTGCAAAACTGTTTTTTTAGCCACAAATACATTCATATAAGCAAAACATAAAAAATCTCAGTGATGACCAACACCTTTAAATATGTAGTTTTGTCAACTTGATATCAGAAAAATAGAGGTGGGACCATGAAAAAGATGGTTACACTAGAGAGAAACCTTTCTGTATTGCTCTGACCACATCTAACACCGAGTCTGACCAATGGTTTACCCACTCTCCCACCCCATCATGTTCTACGTAAGAGATCCGCCACCCGTCCTGTATACTGGATGGATGCACATACAGGGGGGCCCAGGATGGATGATTGTACCGGGGGGGGCAGGATGGATACACATGGGGGCCAGGGGCAGGACAAGGGGCCAGGATGGATACACACATGCAGGGGCAGGACAAGAGGCCTGGATGGATACACATTCGGGGGGGCTGGATGGATACATGTGGGGGGCCAGATGGATACATGAGGCAGAACAAGGGGCCGGATGGATACATATGGGGGGGCCAGGATAGATACAGTATATGAGGGGCAGGATAAGAGACAAGGATGGATATATGAGGGAGCCAGGATGCATATATGTGGGGGGCCAGGATGGATTTATGGGGGGACTGGACAAGGGACCAGGATGCATATATATGGTGGGTCAGGATGCATATATGGAGCGGCTAGGATGGATATATGGGGGGAGGGGGCCAGGATGGACATATGGGGGAGAGGCAGGACAAGGGACCAGGATGCATATATATGGGGGGGCCTGGATGCATATATATGGGGGGCCTGGATGGATATATGGTGGGGTGGCCAGGATGGATATATGAAGGGGGGCAGGATGGATATATATGAGGGGGCAAGAATGCATATATGGGGGGCCAGGATGGATATATGGGGGGAAGGGCAGGACAAGTGACCAGGATGGATATATGAGGAGCCCGGATGCATATATATGGGGGCCCAAGATAGATTTATGGGTGAGGGGGACAGGGCAAGGGTCCAGGATGAAGATATATGGGGATGGGCCAGAGTGGATATATATGGGGGGCAGGTTGCATATATGTGGGGCCAGGATGGCTATATGGGGGGGAGCCAGGACAAGGGACCAGGAAGGATATATGCGGGTCCAGGAGAGATATATGGTGAGGCAGGACAAGGGACATATTAGGGCTAGTATGTATACCTGGGGAAGCGGGATGGATATCTGGGGGCCAGTCTGGACAAGGGACATAGGGGGCCAGGCTGGGGCATATTATAAAATATAGAGGGCCAGGCTGAGTGAGATTATTAAATAAAGGGGGCCAGTATGAGGGACTTTATTACTGTTTGGTGGCCAGAATGATTAACATGCTATATTAATTTATGGTGACAAGTGGGGAACATAATTTCTTTAGGGTCTAATTAGAGACATTATTACTACTGTAATATAATTTACTTTTTAGGAAGCGGTTTTCTATGGAGGGAACAAAAGGGTATCCTGTTACACTGCAGGGCGGTACTACGTTGCTTTTTTTCTTCATCTGACATAGGATGAAGTCAGGGAAAAGTAAGGAAAATGCTCTGGAAGTGATCAGCTATTGATGACTGTGTGTTATTTTTTGCAGAGATGAGTCCTGGTTATAAGAAGTGATGGCGGTCTGTGCTGGTTGAAGAAAAGCAAACATGAAGGACTTCAACTACAGACGTCACTGGTGAGTCAGTGTATTATATGCACACACGCTATATACTGTGTACTGAGCTCCTGTGTATAATGTTACTGGTGATCACTGTATTACCTGCACACTGTATGCTATATACAGAGGTCCTGTGTATAATTTCACTGGTGATCACTGTATTACCTGTACACTGACACTATATACAGATCTCCTGTGTATAATGTCACTGGTGATCCCTGTATTACCTGTACACCATACAGAATATCCTCATAAAGCAAATAGATGAAGCTGCGACTCAAGAAGAAGTCCTTATCATGGGGGACTTCAACTACCCTGAAATACATTGGGGAACCGAAACCTGCAGTTCCACCAAAGGTAATAGGTTTTTGACTACTATGAGAGACAATTACCTTTCACAACTGGTTCAGGACCCAACAAGAGGGGGGGCACTGCTGGACCTAATATTAACCAACAGGCCAGACCGCATATCAAATATAAGGGTTGAGGGTCACTTGGGTAATAGTGATCACAAATTAATAAGTTTTCATGTATCCTTTAATAAGATGTGTAGTAGAGGGGTTACAAGGACACTAAACTTCAGGAAGGCAAATTTCCAACGGATGAGAGATGATCTTGGTGCAATTACGTAACTGGGACGATATCCTGAGACATAAAAGTACACAAAGAAAATGGGAGACGTTTATTAACATCCTGAATAGGACCTGTGCACAATATATACCATATGGGAATAAACATGCTACAAATAGGAGGAAACCACTATGGCTAAATAGAGCTGTAAGGGGTGCAATAAGAGATAAAAATAAAGCTTTTAAAGAATTAAAGCAAGTAGGTAGTGATGAGGCATTAACTAAATACAGAAGATTAAATAAATTCTGTAAAAAGCAAATCAAGACAGCAAAGATTGAGACAGAGAGACTCATTGCCAGAGAAAGTAAAAATAATCCCAAAATATTCTTTAACTACATAAATAGTAAGAAACTAAAAAATGATAGTGTTGGCCCCCTTAAAAATAGTCTGGGTGAAATGGTGGATGAGGATGAGGAAAAAGCCAATATGCTAAATTACTTTTTTTCATCAGTATTTACACAAGAAAATCCCATGACGGATAACATGATCAGGGATAAAAATTCTCCGTTAAATGTCACCTGCTTAACCCAGCAGGAAGTACGGCGGCGTCTAAAAATCTCTAAAATTGACAAATCCCCGGGCCCGGATGGGATACACCCCCGAGTACTGCAGGAATTAAGCACAGTCATAGATAGACCATTATTTTTAATCTTTAAAGATTCCATAATAACAGGGTCTGTACCACAGGACTGGCGTATAGCAAATGTGGTGCCAATAATCAAAAAGGGGACAAAAACTGAACTTGGAAATTATAGGCCAGTAAGCTTAACCTCAACTGTGGGTAAAATCCTGGAGGGTTTTCTAAGAGATACTATACTGGAGTATCTGGAGAAGAATAACCTTATGACCCAATATCAACATGGGTTTACAAGGGACCGTTCCTGTCAGACTAATCTGATAAGCTTTTATGAAGAGGTAAGTTCCGGACTGGACCAAGGGAATGCAGTGCACGTGGTGTACATGGACTTTTCAAAAGCTTTTGATACGGTGCCACACAAAAGGTTGATACATAAAATGAGAACAATGGGGATAGGGGAAAATATGTGTAGGTGGGTTAAGAGCTGGCTCAGGGATAGGAAACAAAGGGTGGTTATTAATGGAGCACACTCAGACTGGGTCACGGTTAGCAGTGGGGTACCACAGGGGTCAGTTTTGGGCCTGCTTCTTTTTAACATATTTATTAATGACCTTGTAGGGGGCATAGAGAGTAGAATTTCAATATTTGCAGATGACACTAAACTCTGCAGAGTAATCAATACTGAGGAGTACAATTTTATATTACAGGAGGATTTATGTAAACTAGAAGCTTGGGCTGATAAATGGCAAATGAGCTTTAATGGGGATAAATGTAAGGTCATGCACTTGGGTAGAACGAACAAGATGTATAATTATGTGCTTAATTGTAAAACATTGGGCAAAACTGTCACTGAAAAAGACCTGGGTGTATGGGTGGACGACAAACTCACATTTAGTGGCCAGTGTCAGGCAGCTGCTGCAAAGGCAAATAAAATAATGGGATGCATTAAAAGAGGCATAGATGCTCATGAGGAGAACATAATTTTACCTCTATATAAGTCACTAGTGCGACCACACTTAGAATACTGTGTACAGTTCTGGTCTCCGGTGTATAAGAAAGACATAGCTGAACTGGAGCGGGTGCAGAGAAGAGCGACCAAGGTTATTAGGGAACTAGGGGGTCTGCAATACCAAGACAGGTTATTACACTTGAGGTTATTTAGTTTGGAGAATCTAAGGCTTAGCGGTGATCTTATTACAATGTATAAATATATGCGGGGACAATACCAAGTCCTTTCTAATGATCTTTTTACTCTTAGACCTGTGACGGGGACAAGGGGGCATCCTCTACGTCTGGAGGAAAGAAGGTTTAAGCATACTCACAGACGCGGATTCTTTACTGTAAGAGCAGTGAGACTATGGAACTCTCTGCCATATAATGTTGTAATGAGTGATTCCCTACTAAAATTTAAGAAGGGACTGGATGCCTTTCTTGAAAAGTATAATATTACAGGGTGTATACACTAGTTTCCCTAATATTGCGTTGATCCAGGGAGCTAGTCTGATTGCCGTATGTGGAGTCGGGAAGGAATTTTTTTCCCCAATGTGAAGCTTACTGTTTGCCACATGGGTTTTTTTTGCTTTCCTCTGGATCAACATGTTAGGGCAAGTTAGGATAGGATATGGGTTGAACAAGATGGACTTAAAGTCTCCCTTCAACCTTAATAACTATGTTACTATGTTACTATAAACAGATCTCCTGTGTATGTCACTGATGATCCCTGTATTACCTGTACGCTGACACGATATACAGAGCTCCTGTGTATAATGTCACCAGTGATAACTGCATTACCTGTACACTGACACTATATATAGAGTTCCTGTGTATAATTTCACCAGTGATTACTGCATTACCTGTACACTGATACTATATGCAGAGCTCCTGTGTATAATGTCACTGGTGATCACTGTATTACCTATGCACTAACACTTTATACAGAGGTACTGTGTATAATGTCACTGGTGGTAATAACAGTGTTGTTAGTATTGTGGTTTGTATTCATAATCAGTATTGTAGTATTCGGTCACTATGTGGTGGTAATTTGTGGTCTGGTTATGGTGTGGCAGTATTTCTCCTTGTATGTGGTATTATTTGGTCCCTATATGCTGGTGATATGTCATATTATTCGGTCACTATGTGGTGGTAATATGTGGTCTGGCTATGGTGTGGTGGTATTTGTCCCTTGTATGTAGTATTATTCAGTCACTATGTGGTCTGGTCATGGTGTGGTGGTATTTGTCCCTTGTATGTAGTATTATTCAATCCCTATGTGGTCTGGTTATGGTGTGGTGGTATTTGTCCTTTGTATGTAGTATTATTCGGTCACTATGCAGTCTGGTCATGGTGTGGTGGTATTTGTCCCTTGTATGTGGTATTATTCGGTCATTATGTGGTCTGGTCATGGTGTGGTGGTATTTCTTCCTGTATGTGGTGGTATTGGTCTTGGTATAGTGGATTGTGTTGTGTACTGCGGTCATTTGTTCTCTCTGATATTATTTAGGAGAAGATTCTTTATTTCCATTAGAGCTTAAATGCTTTGTACAGTACACAGCGGCAGAGATGCACTTACAGGGGGTTTCCTGTGGAAAAAGGTAATAATCTCTCCTCAGGATAAGTGATAACGTATTGATTGGTGGGGATCTGACTACTTGGACCAATTCATCAAAATGTGGAACTTTTTATCTCCATTAGACTGGAGTTGCATGTCTGACTGACTTGACCACTGATCCATTCTTTCCCTCAGTGGCTGCACTTGTTTTTTTTCTAGAAGCTCCAAAGAGAATCAATTGAGCTGCGGAGATATCCCACCTGACGCTCCATTTTAACATGGGGATAAGTGTCCTATCAACGATAAAACTTTCTCATTCTTCCAATCATTGCAGTTTCTAATGGTCGGACCTAAGCGATCACCTGTCCTGTGGAGCCCATGGATTGGTGATAACTTGTTTTAACCAATGAACCCCATTAATGTAAACTACTGTCATTATACATCCCAGTTGTGGTGGTGCACAGTAGATATGCAGATGTGTGTTTTACAGCCGATGCGCCACTATAATGGGGATAACGACTGACAGATATTTGCATATAGCTGTAGGGTGGGCCCCTAGAGTCCATTCCCCTGGTGGGCCCCAGACACCCCAGTGCGACTCTGTTCCTTTTAGTCAAATCCGGCAATTCCAAGCACAGTCCCAAATTGTAATCCACTCTAGCACAATCTTCAGCACGTTCAGCTCGGGTCCTTTAAATCTTCTGTGTGGTCTCACCGCCTGTGTTGGGCAGTGATGATCCTGCCGACTACGCCACTTGAAGTACGTGTACTGACTGGGGTGTGGTCCCTTTCGGCTGTGAGACAGACTGAAGACAGATGCAGAAACAAGTTTAATCAGGTCCACTTTATTGGGTGTCTTCTTGGACATCCACAGCAATATGACAGCTCCTGCACCTTGGCCCGGGTACATATCACCTCCTCCTGCTCCTGCTGGTGATGACCCTCTGGGTTCTTTCACCGTGGCTGGCACTAGGCCCACGGCCACAGCGCTTCCCTCTCGTCGAGTCTGCCCACTGAGACACTTACTGCCCCTTCAGTGTCCAGCCGTCCGGTACCCCAGACGTCCTTTAGTCAGCATCCTTTGGTCTGCAGCTGTCCTGTCAGGGCCACCCCCCGACTGTCTCTCTCTTCCTGAGCTCTTCCTTCCTCCGTCTTCTCCTGAGCTCTTCTCTCCTCTCTCTCCTCCCTGGGACTCTCTTTCCTTTTATCCTCTTTCTTGGGAATTCCCCTCCTCAGTCCTGTAACTCTGCCCACCATGACTCTGCATTTCCCAGCTTCAGCTGCTGTTAAGGCCTTTACTCACTATCCTATGTCTCTATCTAGTGGCCAAAACCCGGTACTACACAACTCTCACAAATTCTAGCTGTTTCCTTACACATATATACGAATTCCCTCAAATATTGTACACAACATATTTTACATTTTCCTTCTTCATCAGACAGGTCCACATGTCAGTCCACTCTCCTACACATACATCACCGCCATTCCTGGCTTAGAAACCGGCAAATACTCGCAGCGCACAGTGCGTGCGCTGGTGAGATTCAAAAGTCTGCAGTCACAGTGTCACAGGGGTACTCTTAAAAAAGGGGGAGACAGAAGCGCACAATAGGGTCTTATCCAGTGATATAAACGTTTCACAGATATGGATCCACTCACCTGGTTCAGTTGTGTGAAACACAACAACCATAAGCACAAATGGGTAGGATCCGATGAACTGCAGCAATCAGCCGGTCACTAGAATTGCATATTTAAGAAGGAGAGAAATCCGGCTTTCGGGATCGCGCTGTTCCAGTCCAAAGTTCACAAGGAGTTAATCCAAGGACCAAGCAGTGATTATAACTTCCTTTTTATTCCATAAACTCTACGCGTTTCGTGTACACACTGTACACTTCCTCAGGAGCAAAAGTTACACTGACATCACATTCCATTCTCCTTAGATACTAGCTTCCCGAGGAAGTGAGGTAGATGCTCATTGCACTTAAAAAATTCACACATAACTATCAACATAATATAAAATCACAAAAATCACTAAAATTCATCTATAAAACACACTTCTATAAAAACACACATATGTAAAACTTCACACTAGAAAAAGTGTAAAACATTATAGTAAAATTATGATTATACTCAATAAAAATCTAAATTTCTTGGTACATCATATCAATTAGCAGAACAACATTCACAAATCTCTTATATAACCGCACTTATATTTTCCTTTCAGTATTAACCCTTCATTCAACATATTATACTTTCCTTATATTTCAGGCAAATGATCATATACTAATTAATGTATGTACTCCTATGCGGATTTAATCCTGCACAGCAGACCCATGCTCTGCACTCAAGAAACTTTTCTGTTCTCTCAGCCAAAGGCTCCACATCTCCAGAGCTATCAGTTACTTTTCAAGGCACCAGCCAACTATTCCAATCATAGTAAAATACCGCCGATTGTATCTCTTTATATGTTAGCGATATGATCATTCCCTTGCTGTAATGTTATAGCATGGACATCACACAATTATCAGATGCCAATACTACTCCAATCCTTAGCAGACAAATATGCAGAGCACCAAAATTATTTAAAGATGTCAGATATTTCATTTAAACCGTATGGTTGCAGAGTCTGCAACCTATGAATCCAGTAAATTTCCTTTCTTCTCAGAATGACACTCCTGTTCACAGTGTCTTCTGAAACATAATCAATTGGGGCCACTTTAATACATGGTTTCTTCCCATGTCTTATAGTGCAATGTTTTGATACTCCATGGAACATAAAACCTTCAATTATATTGTGTCTGTGCGAATTCATAAATACCACCAATAATACTAATGTTACTGGGGAAGTTATAGACTCACAGATGCAGATTAAGAAAATAATAGAACAAATAGATGCAATAAAGAGAAGTGGGAAAAATCAGGATAAAAAACAGGTGAATAGGAAAGATGGAAATAAAAGCTTGCCACCTCCTATGACTCCTATAAGGATTGAACCCCCGGATATGATTAATTTTTCAGATGATAACATGAAGAGCAATCTCCTGTATAAAATTGATGATCATAGACAAAATATTTATATTCTCCCCCAAGTGGGGTTGGATGATAATTTAGTTGTGGGAGCGACAGATATTGCAGTTGCAGAGGAGTCCATTGTATGTGACAACTTACAAGAGTTGAACAAAATGTGTATTATTGATAACTCTAAAAATCAGAGTAGTTTGGTCCCTTTTCTTCCAAAATTTAACATTAGTGAACAAAAGAACAAACAATCTTTTCAAGATGATATACCGTCTTTTTTAGTGAAAGGAAAAAACCAGCAGAATGTAATAATGCACTTTTTTTCAAACCAGCCAAGAAAAAGAAAAAGTGTTACAGAGGCTGCATAGGGGGGCAAACGCAACAAAACAGAATAAAGATACAGACACCAGAAAACAAAATAATAAATAATATTTTTAATTTATCATCTATCATATTAAATACAGCAGAAATTTGATAGTTATGTGTGAATTTTTTAAGTGCAATGAGCATCTACCTCACTTCCTGGGGAAGCTAGTATATAAGGAGAATGGAATGTGATGTCAGTGTAACTTTTGCTCCTGAGGAAGTGTACAGTGTGTACACGAAACGCGTAGAGTTTATGGAATAAAAAGGAAGTTATAATCACTGCTTGATCCTTGGATTAACTCCTTGTGAACTTTGGACTGGAACAGCGCGATCCTGAAAGACGGATTTCTCTACTTCCTATATATACAGGGGTACTCTTGAAAGTAGAGAGGCCCGAGTCTCCGACCTTTCTATGCGCCTGTTAAACCCTAATCTGTCACCTCCCCCACTCCAAGAGGCATGGAACAGAAATGATAGGTAAACCAGACTCAAAGATAATACAGAGATAACAGAAAACCTCTATCATACAAAAGCACTAACCAACAATAGGGAGGAGGATAGGGACAGGGAGGGAAAAAACTAAATGGGACAGCGACCAGGAGATACAGTAAACACACATGTACTACAGCAAACGACAGATGACTACTACAACAACTCCACTACAATCACTTAGCTTTAGCACACAGCACAGGAAGATAAATCTTTCACCGGCAGGAATAAAAAAGTCTGGCCAGTTTTTATAGGAAGAGGTAATGACCAGATCAGAAGCAGCTCAAATGGAGCTGCATGTTTCTAACCAGCATAGAAAGGTGTCATTAACCTCTTCAGCACCAGAAGAAACTAATTCTATTTAATATGGGACACAAATCAAACCATCTCTAAAAAGACATGCGATTCATTACCCGTTGTGACCATCTAACTCCAGGTCTTCTAGGGGGACGTGACACACACAGAGTAATTGCAGATGAGCCCTTTAATGTGTGATCAGTGGGTGTGCGACACTCGTCCCCCCCTGCCGATCAGCTGTTCCAGGTGTCAGTGTGAGGGGGTGGTCGAGCTGTCATGCCTCCCATTCAGCTGATGACATCAATGGGTTAATATACTGTAGATGTGTCAAAATATGTGTGCTAATATCCTACAAAATGTTTTTATCCCTTTGTCTGTGTTTTGTGCTAGGTTCTTGTAAGGTTAACTGCAAGGCCGGCCCATAGTGAGGAGGCAGATTTCTTTTGGGGATCTCTGTATGATTGAGAAATATAGGATCTTGGAAGAGAGTTGGAGAGAGGATGTGTGAAAGTGAAAGGAGCCAGTGGTGGATTATAATGAGGTCAATCTGGGCGGTAGCCCAGGGCCCAGTGGTGTGAGGGGGCCCACCAGCACCGTGACACACTGGGGCACCTGCAGCAACCAGCACACACAGCTCCGCTGCATCTCACATGTGCACGCTGCTGCACTGTGCAGAGGTCCGTAATTACCTACTGCAGAACGCCTATACCCAAAGCCTGGCTCCTCCCAGTCATGTGACTGATCACATGGTGCTGACATCATGGAAGGTCC
The DNA here is from genome assembly GCF_039654945.1 of Dendrobates tinctorius. Classification (NCBI taxonomy): domain Eukaryota; kingdom Metazoa; phylum Chordata; class Amphibia; order Anura; family Dendrobatidae; genus Dendrobates; species Dendrobates tinctorius. The sequence goes on along the minus strand of NW_027361788.1, from coordinate 20,892,919 downwards.
TGTTCCCTTGCAGCATGATGCGTTCTTTTCCCGGGCTGATGGCTGCAGTGATCTACCATCTGGCGGTCAGTATGATATATGATGTATCGGGGGTCCCCTCTCCTCACACCAGCAATATGGGTCCATGAGGAGATGGTGACCTGCTGCAGGAGCCGCCGCAGAGGGGCAATGGTGCCCCCTGATGCCACCAATCCACGTGTACCACTCTGTTGTGAGTTCATTTTCCCCTTCACTACTGAGGCCCGAGGAACTCCCTCTTCTGGTAGAGAAAGGTAGTGAGCCTGATTATCAAACACCTGAGTTTGATGATGATGACTGGCTGAGTGGAGTTACTGACTGGATATAAGGCTGCCGACGCCCTTCTGCCCTGCGGGTGACTTCTCTGTGGGATCCTTGGAGACCAGTCTGAATTCCTACTCTTCTAAAGCTAAGTTTTCTGCTCGGCTTTTTGCATTGGTGCTTTGACTTTGTTTTGCTTTGTTTTTCTGGAATTCTGCCATTCCCTTCTGGGGTGAGCTGAATTCCTTTAGCTCTGTCTTCTGAAAATACCTGAGTGCTGATTTAGTTTTTGAAGCCTAGCTGCTTCAGGGTCTTTTTCCATATCAGCAGTTGGCTTATGTCTTTGATAGGGTTTTGGCAGATTGCAGACAGCAACCTTCCTTTCCTTTTCTGTTTAGTTAGCTTGGGCCCCATCGTTTGCTCAGTCTATCTTTCTATCTGTGTGAGTGTTTTTTCATCTTGCTTCACCGTCATTATATGTTGGGGGCTGCCTTTTACTTTGGGGTCAGCTCTGGGGCAGTTTAGATTTCCTTTTCTGTCTTTAGGCTATTTAGCGCTCCGGCTGTGATCGAGGAGTCTAGGGCATCGTAGGAACCCCCCACGGCTACTGCTAGTTGTGTTGATAGGTTCAGGGGTCTGCAATCTGATAGTTGCCAACTTCTCTGGTTTTCTGGACGTAGCTTCTATTTTTGTGTCTGCCTCCTACGGTGACTCAGTCATAACAGAATCACCTGCCATACCGCAGATCCTAGGGTACTCAATAGCAGGAAAGAATTTAAAAAAAAAAAAAAAAAAAGTGTATATTTTTTCCTCTATATCTCTGAGGCCGTAGGGGGATTTTTTTTTTCTCTCAATGGAGATAAAGCAATTGTCTGATCGTGTGGAGCAGCTCGCTGTGGAAGTGCGGGGAATTTCCGCCTACCATGCTGCTGAACCAAAGATTCCTACACCTGATGTATTTTTTGGGGATCGGTCTAAATTTTTGAATTTCAAAAATAATTGTAAATTATTTTTTGCCTTGAAGCCTAACTCGTCAGGGAGCTCCGCGCAGCAGGTTAAAATTGTCATCTCTTTGCTGCGTGGCGATCCCCAGGATTGGGCGTTTTCTTTGAAACCAGATGATCCTATTCTGAGTAATGTGAACGCATTTTTTCAGGCCTTGGGGTTGTTGTATGACGAACCTAATGCCATTGATCAGGCTGAAAAGACCCTGCTGGCATTGAACCAGGGTCGTGATTCTGCAGAATTGTACTGTCAAAAATTCCGAAAGTGGGCAGTACTTACTACCTGGAATGATAATGCCTTGGCTGCTCTCTTTCGGAAGGGGTTGTCAGAAGCCGTAAAAGATACTATGGTGGGATTTCCTGTTCCCTCTGGTCTTGACGATTCTATGTCATTAGCCATTCAGGTTGATCGGCGTTTGCGCGAACGCAAAGCTGCACGAGAGGTGTTGCCACCTGTTGAACAAATGTCTGAACCTATGCAATGTGATAGAGTTTTTTCCAGAGAGCAGCGTCAGGAGTTCAGAAGGCGTAATAAGTTGTGTTTTTTCTGTGGCGATGCCTCGCATATTATTTCTGTTTGTCCTAAACGAGAGAAACGCTTTGCACACACGTTTTCTGTTGGTGGTGTTCAACCTAAGTTTCTTCTGGCTATTACTCTGATCTGCTCCCTGTCCACATTTTCCGCCAAGGCTTTTGTGGATTCGGGAGCAGCCTTAAACCTAATGGACTTGGATTTTGCTAAACGTTGTGGATTTCCGATGACACCTCTGCAGACGCCTATCCCTTTGAGGGGGATTGATGCTACTCCTTTGGCTAAAAATAAACCTCAGTTTTGGACCCAGGTGGTCATGCGGGTCGCCCCAGACCATCAAGAAAATTGCAGATTTTTGGTGTTGCATAATCTGCATGATACTATTGTTCTGGGGTTTCCCTGGTTACAAATTCATAATCCAGTTTTGGATTGGAAATCTGTGTCTGTGGTGAGTTGGGGTTGTCGGTGTGCCTTTAGTGAGGCTCCGGTGTTTTCCACCTCTCCTCAGTCGCATGATGTTCCTGATTATTTGGCGGACTTTTATGATGTATTTAGTGAGAATGAGTCTGCGTCTCTGCCTCCTCATAGGAGTTATGACTGTACAATTGAACTGAGCCCGGGGTGTAAATTTCCCAAGGGTCGGCTCTTCAATTTATCTGTACCCGAGCACGAGGCTATGTGATCCTATATTAAGGAGGCGTTGGAGAAGGGTCATATTAGACCATCCTCATCACCCTTAGGTGCCGGGGTTTTTTTTGTAGCCAAAAAGGATGGATCATTAAGACCTTGTATTGATTATCGTGCCCTCAACAAAATTACTGTTAAATATCAGTATCCGTTACCCCTGATTTCTGATCTATTCTTCAGAGTTAAAGGTGCTTGCTGGTTTACCAAGCTTGACCTCAGGGGGGCATATAATCTTATTCGCATTAAGCATGGGGATGAATGGAAGACGGCGTTTAATACTCTGGAGGGACATTTTGAGTACCTGGTGATGCCTTTTGGGCTCACTAATGCCCCTTCTGTCTTCCAGTGCTTCATGAACGATATTTTCCGAGATTTTGTCGATAAATTTTTGATTATCTATCTGGATGATATTTTGATCTTCTCCAAGGATTGGGATTCTCATGTGGAACATATTCGGACTGTGTTCCGGATCTTGAGGGAGAATTCCCTGTATGTCAAAGGATCTAAATGCCTTTTTGGAGTACAGAGGATTTCTTTTTTGGGATTTATTTTGTCCCCGTCTAACAATTGAAATGGACCCGGCCAAGGTACAGGCCATTTACGATTGGGTTCAGCCCACTTCTTTGAAGGCCCTCCAGAAGTTTTTGGGTTTTGCTCATTTTTATCGGAAATTTATAGCAAAATTTTCTAGTATTGCCAAGCCATTGACTGATTTGACTAAGAAGGGTGCTGATGTGTTAAATTGGTCTCCGGAGGCTGTTTCTTCCTTTCAGGAGCTGAAGCGAAGATTCACCTCCGCCCCGGTTTTGCGGCAACCTGATGTCTCACTTCCGTTCCAGGTAGAGGTGGATGCTTCTGAGATTGGGGCAGGAGCTGTTTTGTCCCAAAAGGATCCTGTAACATCTAAAATGAATCCCTGTGCTTTCATTTCCCGAAAGTTCTCTCCATCTGAACGTAACTATGATGTGGGGAATCGGGAACTGTTGGCCATGAAATGGGCATTTGAGGAGTGGAGACATTGGTTGGAGGGAGCTAAGCATCAAGTCGTGGTCCTCACTGACCACAAGAATTTGATTTACCTAGAGTCGGCTAAGCGCTTGAACCCTAGACAGGCTAGGTGGGCCTTGTTTTTTTCACGTTTTGATTTTGTGGTTTCTTTTCTTCCTGGAACTAAGAATGTCAAGGCAGACGCCCTCTCTTGGAGCTTCTTTGCTGATTCTCCTGTGGTGACCAAGCCTGCTACCATCTTAGGCGAAGGGGTGGTTCTTTCTGCCATCTCGCCCGATTTGAGACGTGCTCTGGAAGAGTTCCAGGAGGACAAACCTGAGCGTTGTCCCAGTGGAAAGTTGTATGTTCCTGACCAGTGGAAGAAGAGAGTGATGTCTGAAGTTCATTGCTCTGCTTTGGCTGGTCATCCAGGTATTTTTGGCACTAGAGATCTGGTGAGTCGGTCTTTTTGGTGGCCCTCCTTGTCTCGTGATGTCAGGAATTTTGTGCAGTCCTGTGGGATGTGCTCCCGGTCTAAATCGTGTTCTCGCTCTAGTGGGTTGTTGATGCCTTTGACTGTCCCCAAGAGGCCATGGACCCATATTTCAATGGATTTTATCTCTGATATGCCTGTCTCTCAAAGGATGACTGTTATTTGGGTGATTTGTGATAGGTTCTCTAAGATGGTTCATCTTGTACCACTCCCTAAGTTGCCGTCTTCCTCTGAGTTGGTGCCCCTGTTTTTACAGCAGGTGGTTCGCTTGCACGGGATTCCTGAGAACATTGTATCTGACAGAGGAGTCCAGTTTGTGTCTAGATTTTGGAGAACTTTCTGTTCCAAGCTGGGAATTCAGTTGTCCTTCTCCTCTGCTTTTCACCCTCAGACCAATGGGCAGACAGAGAGAACAAGCCAGACCTTGGAGTCATATTTGAGATGTTTTATTTCTGCTGATCAGGATGATTGGGTTTCATTTTTGCCCTTGGCCGAATTTGCTTTAAATAATAGAGCTAGTTCTGCCACCTTTTTTTTGTAACTTTGGGTTTCATCCTCGATTTTCTTCAGGGCAGGTGGAGCCCTCTGCCTGCCCAGGTGTTGACACTGTGGTGGAGAGAATGCACCAGATCTGGGACCAAGTGGTGGATAAGTTATCTCTCTCCCAGGAAAAGGCCCAGCGGTTTTCCAACCGACATAGGACCATTGGTCCCCAGTTTAAGGTTGGTGATATGGTGTGGTTATCATCAAAAAATATTGCTATGAAGGTGGCTTCTCCTAAGTTTAAGCCTAGATTCATTGGACCTTACAAGATTTTGGAGATTATTAATCCGGTCTCTTTTCGTTTGGCTCTTCCTGTCACATTTAAAATCCATAATGTGTTCCATAAATCTTTGCTGAAGAGGTTTGTTGAACCTGTTGTTGCGGGGGTGGCACCTCCAGACCCCGTATTGGTTGAAGGTAACATGGAATATGAGGTAGAGAAAGTACTGGATTCCCGTCTGGCTAGACAGAGACTCCAGTATTTGGTTAATTGGAAGGGTTATGGTCAGGAGGATAATTCCTGGGTCTCTGCCTCTGATATTCATGCCAAAAGATCGGTGCGTGCCTTTCATCGCGCCCACCCTGATCGCCCTGGTGGCGTGGTTGAGGGTTCGGTGACCCCTCCTCAAGGGGGAGGTACTGTTGTGAGTTCATTTTCCCCTTCACTACTGAGGCCCGAGGAACTCCCTCTTCTGGTAGAGAAAGGTAGTGAGCCTGATTATCAAACACCTGAGTTTGATGATGATGACTGGCTGAGTGGAGTTACTGACTGGATATAAGGCTGCTGACGCCCTTCTGCCCTGCGGGTGACTTCTCTGTGGGATCCTTGGAGACCAGTCTGAATTCCTGCTCTTCTAAAGCTAAGTTTTCTGCTCGGCTTTTTGAATTGGTGCTTTGACTTTGTTTTGCTTTGTTTTTCTGGATTTCTGCCATTCCCTTCTGGGGTGAGCTGAATTCCTTTAGCTCTGTCTTCTGAAAATACCTGAGTGCTGATTTATTTTTTGAAGCCTAGCTGCTTCAGGGTCTTTTTCCATATCAGCTGTTGGCTTATGTCTTTGATAGGGTTTTGGCAGATTGCAGACAGCAACCTTCCTTTCCTTTTCTGTTTAGTTAGCTTAGGCCCCATCGTTTGCTCAGTCTATCTTTCTATCTGTGTGAGTGTTTTTTCATCTTGCTTCACCGTCATTATATGTTGGGGGCTGCCTTTTACTTTGGGGTCTGCTCTGGGGCAGTTTAGATTTCCTTTTCTGTCTTTAGGCTATTTAGCGCTCCGGCTGTGATCGAGGGGTCTAGGGCATCGTAGGAACCCCCCACGGCTACTGCTAGTTGTGTTGATAGGTTCAGGGGTCTGCAATCTGATAGTTGCCAACTTCTCTGGTTTTCTGGACGTAGCTTCTATTTTTGTGTCTGCCTCCTACGGTGACTCAGTCATAACACCACTCATTCAGTCTGTCAGTCATCAGAACACCAAAGAGAGCTTATATCCCCATAAAATTAAATATAGTACCATGGTAAAAAATTCACTAATCTCAATTATGCAACAAAGTGCAAATAACTTTATTGTATAAACAGGGCAAGAAAAGTGCATCTAGTAATCACTATGTAACCATTACAGAGTTAATAAAAACCAGTAGACAATGATGGAACATAGTGTGGATTAGGCCTGTTTCACATTTCCATTTTTTGATGTCAGTCAATATCCGCCAGTTTTAGAAAAAACTGATCTGCCCCTTTTTTGGCGGATCCGTTGTTTTCCTCCATAGACTTGCATTACCGGTGGATTTTGACTGACGGTCGTCCGTTGCATCTGTTTTTTCACGGATCCATTATAATTGTAGCGTCTCCTGGGCGGAGCAGACGGACTCTAAAACGTTTTTTTGTAGCGGCGGACCACTATTTGCAAATACGCATGCCCGGAAGATTTGCTCCGAGGAGCATTTTAACCCTGAATTCGTTCTGGCAGCGGCGTACAAATTCTCTCTCTCTCCTTTAAATTTCCTAACTTTGGCGGCTGCAGCGGATCCAACCAAAAACCAGATCCGGTGCATCCGTTTTTTGACAAACGGAAACGGATCCATTTTTTTGATCTTTGGCGGATTTCAACTGACGTCAAAAAAAGGAAATGTGAAAAAGGCCTTACACAAACATCATTACTATATGTCACCTCAGGGAACCAGGACAAGTGTTACAGAAAATGCATGGAATTACGTAACCTATAGTTCCACTGAGACAGACAGAAAAGGTTGTCCCCATGGGGTGGTGAGAAAAGGGCATATATATCAAAAAGATAATGGACAGGCAGAATGTTGAAGTTAGAGTGTCTCCGATCCAAAGAAAGGAGATGCCAAGGGTCGCAAAACATAGTATAAAGCATTTCAAAAAGATCTACCAAGTCCGTAATGTCACAAAATCAAGCCAAATCTCCCACGTCATCAGAGAAACGGTTACGTAATTCCATGCATTTTCTGTAACACTTGTCCTGGTTTCCTGAGGTGACATATACAGTAGTAATGATGCCACACATATGTTGCATCATTGTCCACTGATTTTTATTAACTCTGTAATGGTTACATGGTGATTACTATATGCACTTTTCTTGCCCTGTTTACACAATAAAGTTATTTGCACTTTGTTGCATAATTGAGATTAGTGAATTTTTGACCATTGTACTATATTTACTTTTATGGGGATATAAGCTCTCTTTGGTGTTCTGATGAATGAATATAGTCTATAGAGAGTATCTCATTGTTCTAAATATGTTCTCTGTGTTGGTCCAGAATCCTGGCCATGTTCTCACGTGTACCACTCATACCTGCAGTCTGAGAATTCCTGATATTTCAGTCAATGGGACGAGATCGCCCTGGACAGGCAGCTCACAGACAGCCCTACTGCGTGACCGCGGGGCCTTCCATCTCCGCCGGGGGCCATTTTGTTGTACGACGGAAATAAAGTTTTTCTTATAGTAACAATATAATTAGAAACTGTCATTTGTGTCCGCCATGGTGGAAGTATTGATGATACAATATTTTTCTGCCATAATGGATGCAGTTTTGCTTTCTTTCTTCGTACTGATGCCATATTGTTGTACGGCGGAAGTGTGAACGGTAGGCGCCATATTGCCTGTCTTGTAGCACAGGAAGCAGAGAGTCTGGGCGGGGAGCGGCCGCCTGTCACTGATGGACACCGAGAAGCAGCTTCAACCTTCCGTGAGGTGAATCATCCCGGAGTCGCAATGATGCTGCTGGAGGTGAACAACCACATCATCGAGGACACCCTCAGCCTCAAGTTCGAGAACTCGGTGGCCTCGGGGTGCGGGGCTGGAGAGGCCTGTCGGGATCCCTCAGTGTACCTCTTTCACCTGAAGGACCGATGTTCTTGGGTGTGAGACACCATATGTCTCTAATTGATTGCTCCGTCGAGAAGAATAACACAGACTTACGCTGTATTGTACAACTCGGGAAGCCTGCTGAGACGCCTCTGGCTTATCAGTTAGGTTTCCATTCTTTATAGCAAAGAAGTTAAACATTTACAGACATGTGTAGTATAAACCAATTTCACAACTGGTTTCAACAAGACAGAGGAAGCCACGTAGGCTGAAAAACAGGAATTCATCTGTTATCTGGTTTTAGTTCTCAAGGGAACAGGAAAGATGAGTCTAAACAAGAAAATACAACATAGACAGAACTCAATTTAACTCCTTCAGTTCCTATCAGGCCCCTGCAGTGTGGGACCGGGTGCTGCTGTAACAAACCCCCAGCAGTGACAGGACTCAGCTCCTGGACTGTTGGAATGCTGCCATTCACTGACAGCAAGCAGAGATGTTCGGCTGATCGATACTGTGGCTTAAAGTGTTTTTTTTTTCTTCCCAACTGAAGGGTAAATTGACTAGATCAATGGATGTTTGACAGGTTATAGTTTCGCTCAGCAACTATTTTTCTGGAATAATCTGTTTCAGGTATATTATGACCCCATCACATGACCTCGTCACATGACCCTGTCACATGACCGGGAGCCCACAGAGTCTGAACAGCCTGGGGCCCTGGCTACCCTTAATCCACCCCTGGGTGGAGCAGAGTTTCATGATACTGGGCTCAGAAAGAAGATGGAATAGTTACAGAGGTAGAAGGGCATCACAGGCAAGTGGGGACTCCTGCAAAGAAAAGGCTTACAAGTCCAGAAATCATGTCGGCCAGCAACAAAATGGGATATGAGAGTCATAACAACACACCAGGACCCATGTAACTCTATTCTCAGGAAGATACAGGCATTCCAACTATCTCTGTATTATTTTGTTGTCTCTGTTACCATAAAATCTTCATGGAAACCACACTATAACTCATTTATCAAAAATATTAATGTCAATATACAGTAGAGCATGACCTGAAAGTATCATGGACAATGAGGGGATAAATCGCTAACCTTGAAGCATAACAGAGACCAAACAACCACGATCATTTATCCCAAAGTTATTTAACCCCTTCACCCCCAAGGGTGGTTTGCACGTTCATGACCGGGCCAATTTTTACAATTCTGACCACTGTACCTTTATGAGGTCATAACTCTGGAACGCTTCCATGGATCCCGGTGATTCTGACATTGTTTTCTCGTGACATATTGTACTTCATGTTAGTGGTAAAATTTCATTCAAATAACTTGCGTTTATTTGTGAAAAAAATGGAAATTTGGCAAAAATTTTGAAAATTTCGCAATTTTCCAACTTTGAATTTTTATGCCCTTAAATCACAGAGATACGGCACACAAAAAACTTGATAAGTAACATTTCCCACATGTTTACTTTACATCAGCACAATTTTGGAACCAAAATTTTTTTTTGTTAGGAAGTTATAAGGGTTAAAAGTTGACCAGCGATTTCTCATTTTTACAACACCATTTTATTTTTAGGACCACATCACATTTGAAGCCACTTTGAGGGGTCTATATGATAGAAAATACCCAAAAGTGACACCATTCTAAAAACTGCACCCCTTAAGGTGCTCAAAACCACATTCAAGAAGTTTATTAACCCTTTAGGTGCGTCACAGGAATTTTTTTGAATATTTAAAAAAAAATGAACATCTAACTTTTTTTCATAAAAAAAATAATTCAGGTTCAATTTTTTTTATTTTACCAAGGGTAACAGGAGAAATTGGACTGCAAAAGTTATTGTGCAATTTGTCCTGAGTACGCAGATACCTGATATGTGGGGGGGAACAACTGTTTCGGCGCATGGCAGAGCTCAGAATGGAAGGAGCGCCGTTTGACTTTTTCAATGCAAAATTGGCTAGAATTCAGATTGGACGCCATGTCACGTTTGGAGAGTCCCTGATGTACCTAAACAGTGGAAACCCCCTACAAGTGACCCCATTTTGGAAACTAGACCCCCCAAGGAACTTATTTAGATATGTGGTGAGAACTTTGAACCCACAAGGGCTTTACAAAAGTTTATAACGTACAGCGGTACAATTAAAAAATCATATTTTTTCCACAAAAATGATCTTTTCACCCCAATTTTTATTTTCCCAAGGGTAACAGGACCCTAAAAGTTATTGTGCAATTTGTCCTGAGTACGCTGATACCCCACATGTGGGGGTAAACCACTATTTGGGCGCATGGCAGAGCTCGGAAGGGAAGCAGCGCCATTTGACGTTTTTGGCTGGAATTGAGATCGGACACCATGTCGCGTTTGGAAAACCCCTGATGTACCAAAACAGTGGAAACCCCCCACAAATGACACCATTTTGGAAACTAGACCCCCTAAGGAACTTATCTAGATGTGTGGTGAGAACTTTGAGCCCCCATGGGCTTCACAGAAGTTTATAACATAAAGCCATACAATTAAAAAATCATATTTTTTCCACAAAAATGATCTTTTCACCCTCAATTCTTATTTTTCCAAGGGTAACAAGACCCTAAAAGTTATTGTGCAATTTGTCCTGAGTACGCTGATACCCCACATGTGGGGGTAAACCACTAATTGGGCGCATGGCAGAGCTCGGAAGGGAAGCAGCGCCATTTGACGTTTTGGGCTGGAATTGAGATCGGACACCATGTCGCGTTTGGAAAACCCCTGATGTACCAAAACAGTGGAAACCCCCCACAAATGACACCATTTTGGAAACTAGACCCCCTAAGGAACTTATCTAGATGTGTGGTGAGAACTTTGAACCCCCATGGGCTTCACAGAAGTTTATAACATAAAGCCATACAATTAAAAAATCATATTTTTTCCACAAAAATGATCTTTTCACCCTCAATTCTTATTTTTTCCAAGGGTAACAGGACCCTAAAAGTTATTGTGCAATTTGTCCTGAGTACGCTGATACCCCACATGTGGGGGTAAACCACTATTTGGGCGCATGGCAGAGCTCGGAAGGGAAGCAGCGCCATTTGACGTTTTTGGCTGGAATTGAGATCGGACACCATGTCGCGTTTGGAAAACCCCTGATGTACCAAAACAGTGGAAACACCCCACAAATGACACCATTTTGGAAACTAGACCCCCCAAGGAACTTATCTAGATGTGTGGTGAGCACTTTGAACCCCCCAGTGCTTCACAGAAGTTTATAACGCCCGGCGTGAAAATAAAAAATTCGTATTTTTTCCACAAACATGATCTTTTAGTCACCATTTTTTTATTTTCCCAAGGGTACCAGGAGAAATTGGACCTTAAAAGTTGTTGTCCAATTTGTCCTGAGTATGCTGATACCCCATATGTGGGAGAAAACTACTGTATGGGCACACGTCGGGGCTCGGAAGGGAAGTAGTGACGTTTTGGAATGCAGACTTTGATGGAATGGTCTGCGGGTGTCATGTTGCCTTTGGAGAGCCCCTAATGTACCTAAACAGTGGAAACCCCCCACAAATGACACCATTTTGTAAACTAGACCCCCCAAGGAACTTATCTAGATGTGTGGTGAGCACTTTGAACCCCCCAGTGCTTCACAGAAGTTTATAACGCCCGGGCGTGAAAATAAAAAATTCGTATTTTTTCCACAAACATGATCTTTTAGTCACCATTTTTTTATTTTCCCAAGGGTACCAGTGGAAATTGGACCTTAAAAGTTGTTGTCCAATTTGTCCTGAGTATGCTGATACCCCATATGTGGGAGAAAACTACTGTATGGGCACACGTCGGGGCTCGGAAGGGAAGTAGTGACGTTTTGGAATGCAGACTTTGATGGAATGGTCTGCGGGTGTCATGTTGCCTTTGGAGAGCCCCTAATGTACCTAAACAGTGGAAACCCCCCACAAATGACACCATTTTGTAAACTAGACCCCCCAAGGAACTTATCTAGATGTGTGGTGAGCACTTTGAACCCCCCAGTGCTTCACAGAAGTTTATAACGCCCGGGCGTGAAAATAAAAAATTCGTATTTTTTCCACAAACATGATCTTTTAGTCACCATTTTTTTATTTTCCCAAGGGTACCAGGAGAAATTGGACCTTAAAAGTTGTTGTCCAATTTGTCCTGAGTATGCTGATACCCCATATGTGGGAGAAAACTACTGTATGGGCACACGTCGGGGCTCGGAAGGGAAGTAGTGACGTTTTGGAATGCAGACTTTGATGGAATGGTCTGCGGGTGTCATGTTGCCTTTGAAGAGCCCCTAATGTACCTAAACAGTGGAAACCCCCCACAAATGACCCCATTTTGAAAACTAGACCCACTAAGGAACTTATCTAGATGTGAGGTGAGCACTTTGAACCCCCCAGTGCTTCACAGAAGTTTATAACGCCCGGGCGTGAAAATAAAAAATTCGTATTTTTTCCACAAACATGATCTTTTAGTCACCATTTTTTTATTTTCCCAAGGGTACCAGGAGAAATTGGACCTTAAAAGTTGTTGTCCAATTTGTCCTGAGTATGCTGATGCCCCATATGTGGGAGAAAACTACTGTATGGGCACACGTCGGGGCTCGGAAGGGAAGTAGTGACGTTTTGGAATGCAGACTTTGATGGAATGGTCTGCGGGTGTCATGTTGCCTTTGGAGAGCCCCTAATGTACCTAAACAGTGGAAACCCCCCACAAATGACACCATTTTGTAAACTAGACCCCCCAAGGAACTTATCTAGATGTGTGGTGAGCACTTTGAACCCCCCAGTGCTTCACAGAAGTTTATAACGCCCGGGCGTGAAAATAAAAAATTCGTATTTTTTCCACAAACATGATCTTTTAGTCACCATTTTTTTATTTTCCCAAGGGTACCAGGAGAAATTGGACCTTAAAAGTTGTTGTCCAATTTGTCCTGAGTATGCTGATGCCCCATATGTGGGAGAAAACTACTGTATGGGCACACGTCGGGGCTCGGAAGGGAAGTAGTGACGTTTTGGAATGCAGACTTTGATGGAATGGTCTGCGGGTGTCATGTTGCCTTTGGAGAGCCCCTAATGTACCTAAACAGTGGAAACCCCCCACAAATGACACCATTTTGTAAACTAGACCCCCCAAGGAACTTATCTAGATGTGTGGTGAGCACTTTGAACCCCCCAGTGCTTCACAGAAGTTTATAACGCCCGGGCATGAAAATAAAAAATTCGTATTTTTTCCACAAACATGATCTTTTAGTCACCATTTTTTTATTTTCCCAAGGGTACCAGGAGAAATTGGACCTTAAAAGTTGTTGTCCAATTTGTCCTGAGTATGCTGATACCCCATATGTGGGAGAAAACTACTGTATGGGCACACGTCGGGGCTCGGAAGGGAAGTAGTGACGTTTTGGAATGCAGACTTTGATGGAATGGTCTGCGGGTGTCATGTTGCCTTTGAAGAGCCCCTAATGTACCTAAACAGTGGAAACCCCCCACAAATGACCCCATTTTGAAAACTAGACCCACTAAGGAACTTATCTAGATGTGAGGTGAGCACTTTGAACCCCCAAGGGCTTCACTGAAGTTTATAATGCCAGGGCATGAAAATAAAAAAATCGTATTTTTTCCAGAAACATGATCAATTAGTCCCCAATTTTTTCATTTTCCCAAGGGTAACAGGAGAAATTGGACCCCCAAAAGTTGTTGTCCAATTTGGCCTGAGTACGCTGACACCCCATATGTGGGAGAAAACTACTGTATGGACACACGTCGGGGCTCGGAAGGGAAGCAGTGACGTTTTGGAATGCAGACTTTGATGGAATGGTCTGCGGGTGTCATGTGCGTTTGGAGAGCCCCTGATGTACCTAAACTATTGAAACTCCCCACAAGTGACCCCATTTTGGACACTAGACCCCCCACGGAACTTATCTAGATGTGTGGTGAGCACTTTGAACCCCCAAGTGTTTCACAGAAGTTTATAACACTCGGACGTGAAAATAAAAAAATCATTTTTTTCCACAAAAATGATATTTTTGCCCCCAATTTTTTATTTTCCTAAGGGTAACAGGAGAAATTGGACCCCAAAAATTGTTTTGCAATTTGTCTTGAGTAGGCTGATACCCTACATGTGGGGGTAAAACACTGTTTGGGCGCATGGCAGAGCTTGGAAGGGAAGGAGCACCATTTGACTTTTTCAACTCAGAATTGGCTGGAATTGAGATCAGACGCCATGTTGCATTTGGAGAGCCCCTGATGTGCCCAAACAGTGGAAACCCCCAATTATAACTCCAACCCTAACCCCAACACACCCCTAACCCTAATCTGAGCCCTAACCCTAGCCCTAACCCTAGCCCTAACCCTAGCCCTAACCCTAACCCTAGCCCTAACCCTAGCCCTAGCCCTAACCCTAAGGCTGTGTGCACACGCTACGGATTTTGCTGCGGTTCCGCAGCAGTTTTGGCCGCTGCGGACCAGCAGCAGTTTTTGTACAGTACCATGATTCCCTATGGGAATCAAAAACCGCAGTGCAGACGGTGCGGAATTTTCCGCGCGGATTATCTGCGGTTTTCAATCCGCAGAAAGAATTGACATGTCAATTCTTTCTGCTGATTCTCCTGCGGTTTGCCATCTCCTTTATTGAGGAGATGAAAAACCGCAGGACAAAACCGCAGAGCAATCCGCAGGTAAAACCGCAGGTCTTCTGACCTGCGGTTTCACCTGCGGATTTTACAAAATCCGCGCGGATGAATCCGCACCTAATCCGCAGCGTGTGCACAAAGCCTTACCCTAACGGGAAAATGGAGATAAATACTTTTTTTTAGTTTTATTATTTTTCCCTAACTAAGGGGGTGATAACGGGGGGTTTGACTTACTATTTATGGCGGTTTTTATGTTTGGCGGCTGTCACACGCTAAAAGACGCTTTTTATTGTAAAATAGTTTTTGCATCACCACATATTGAGAGCTATAATTTTTCCGTATTTTGACCCACTGAGTCATGTGAGGTCTTATTTTTTGCGGGACGAGTTGACGTTTTTATCGGTACCATTTTCGGGCACGTGACATTTTTTGATCGCTTTTTATTCCTATTTTTGGGACGCAGAATGAACAAAAACCAGCGTTTCATGAATTTCTTTTCGGGGGGTGCATTTACACCGTTCCGCGTGCGGTAAAATTGATAAAGCGGTTTTATTCTTCGGGTCAGTACGGTTACAGCGATACCTCATTTAGGTCTTTTTTTATGTTTTTGTCGGTTTTATGCAATGAAAACTATTTTATATAAAAAATAATTATTTTTGCATCGCTTTATTCTGTGAGCTATAACTTTTTTATTTTTTCGCTGATGATGCTGTGTGGCAGCTCGTTTTTTGCGGGACAAGATGACGTTTTCAGCGGTACCATGGATATTTATATGCGTCTTTTTGATCGCGCGTTATTACACTTTTTGTTTGGCGGTATGATAATAAATCATTATTTTTTGCTTCGTTTTTTATTTTTATTTTTTAAGGGGTTCGCTAAAAGGGTTAACTAATGGGACAGTTTTATAGGGCAGGTCATTACGGACGTGGCGATACCTAATATGTGTACTTTTATTGTTTTTTTTTTTATTATTTCCAAAAAATGGATTTATTGAGGGAATATTTTTTTTTTTTTCTAATTTATTTGGCGATTTTTTTTAATTTATTTTTACATTTTTTTTTAATTTTTTTTTTACTTTATTACATAGTCCCAGGTGGGACATCACTGTCCTGTGACAGATCTGTCACAGGCATTGAAGAAGACTTCCTCTTGCCTGCGCTTTGCAGGCACTGAGGAAGCCAGCTTCCTCAGGTCCCCGAAGGCCCCCGTCGCCATCTTGGATTCAGGGGCCTGGAGGATAGGAGCCCCCCGCAGCAGCGCTGCACATTGCGCTGCCGTGGGGGGCTCAGGGAAGCACGGAGGGAGCCCCCTCCCTCCCGATGCTTCCCTTTAACTCCCGGTACACCGCGATCATGTTTGATCGCGGTGTGCAAGGGGTTAAGGTGTCGGGGGCGGTCCGTGACCGCTCCTGACACATAGTGCCGGGTGTCAGCTGTGATAATCAGCTGACACCCGGCCGCGATCAGCGGCGCTCACCACGTGGGCGCTGCTGATCGCGGTAGACGTACTATTCCGTCCACGGTCATACGGGCCCGGGTACCGTGGACGGGATAGTACGTCGGATGTCAGGAAGGGGTTAAAGTACTAAAAAATGTTTATTAAGCATAACAAAGGTACAGGAGCATGGAGGAGAGAAAGCAAGATGCACATACGAGCATCAGGGTGCACATGCTGAAAGGGTATACATAATATCATGTGTGACTCTGGTTATGAACATTGAGTAATCTGTCATTATTGCACATTCCCAAGTGGCCTATGAAAGACAGTAACAGGCATCACATATATAAGTATATACAAATTTTAATTATTTGTCCGCAAATATTTACAGTGGGGCAAAAAAGTATTTAGTCAGTCAGCAATAGTGAAAGTTCCACCACTTAAAAAGATGAGAGGCGTCTGTAATTTACATCATAGGTAGACCTCAACTATGGGAGACAAACTGAGAAAAAAAAATCCAGAAAATCACATTGTCTGTTTTTTTTTCCTTTTATTTGCATATTATGGTGGAAAATAAGTATTTGGTCAGAAACAAGCAATCAAGATTTCTGGCTCTCACAGACCTGTAACTTCTTCTTTAAGAGTCTCCTCTTTCCTCCACTCATTACCTGTAGTAATGGCACCTGTTTAAACTTGTTATCAGTATAAAAAGACACCTGTGCACACCCTCAAACAGTCTGACTCCAAACTCCACTATGGTGAAGACCAAAGAGCTGTCAAAGGACACCAGAAACAAAATTGTAGCCCTGCACCAGGCTGGGAAGACTGAATCTGCTATAGCCAACCAGCTTGGAGTGAAGAAATCAACTGTGGGAGCAATAATTAGAAAATGGAAGACATACAAGACCACTGATAATCTCCCTCGATCTGGTGCTCCATGCAAAATCCCACCCCGTGGGGTCAGAATGATCACAAGAACGGTGAGCAAAAATCCCAGAACCACGCGGGGGGACCTAGTGAATGAACTGCAGAGAGCTGGGACCAATGTAACAAGGCCTACCATAAGTAACACACTACGCCACCATGGACTCAGATCCTGCAGTGCCAGACGTGTCCCACTGCTTAAGCCTGTACATGTCCGGGCCCGTCTGAAGTTTGCTAGAGAGCATTTGGATGATCCAGAGGAGTTTTGGGAGAATGTCCTATGGTCTGATGAAACCAAACTGGAACTGTTTGGTAGAAACACAACTTGTCGTGTTTGGAGGAAAAAGAATATTGAGTTGCATCCATCAAACACCATACCTACTGTAAAGCATGGTGGTGGAAACATCATGCTTTGGGGCTGTTTCTCTGCAAAGGGGCCAGGACGACTGATCCAGGTACATGAAAGAATGAATGGGGCCATGTATCGTGAGATTTTGAGTGCAAACCTCCTTCCATCAGCAAGGGCATTGATGATGAAACATGGCTGGGTCTTTCAACATGACAATGATCCAAAGCACACCGCCAGGGCAACGAAGGAGTGGCTTCGTAAGAAGCATTTCAAGGTCCTGGAGTGGCCTAGCCAGTCTCCAGATCTCAACCCTATAGAAAACCTTTGGAGGGAGTTGAAAGTCTGTGTTGCCAAGCGAAAAGCCAAAAACATCACTGCTCTAGAGGAGATCTGCATGGAGGAATGGGCCAACATACCAACAACAGTGTGTGGCAACCTTGTGAAGACTTACAGAAAACGTTTGACCTCTGTCATTGTCAACAAAGGATATATCACAAAGTATTGAGATGAAATTTTGTTTCTGACCAAATACTTATTTTCCACCATAATATGCAAATAAAATGAAAAAAAAACAGACAATGTGATTTTCTGGATTTTTTTTTCTCAGTTTGTCTCCCATAGTTGAGGTCTACCTATGATGTAAATTACAGACGCCTCTCATCTTTTTATGTGGTGGAACTTGCACTATTGCTGACTGACTAAATACTTTTTTGCCCCACTGGAACAAAATGCTATCTGTAACACTGGGGAAGGAATCTGATCACAAAAGCTGGTTTGGTTTCCTGATTGAATGGGTTAACGAGACGGTTCTGCACCAAGTGCATCAGATAGTGTACTGTGGAGATCTCAGACTCCGAGGTACCGTTGCACACTCACACTCATAACATTCAATAGGAGCAATGCCTAGTAAAAGACTGTGAAAAATGAGGATGAATGGCTAGTCATTGCATGCGTTAAGAAACATGTGATGGTGTCTCCGCGGCTTGTGTTTTGCATGTTTTTGCATATTTCCCATAAGGGATGGGGGGCATTGCTCTAGAATCACTGCTTTGAGAAACATGTGATGGTGTCTCCGCAGTGTTGGATGTTGAACTCCATGAGTTCATTCATCCTCATTTTTTCACAGTCTTTTACTAGGCATTGCTCCTGCTAGCCAGTTTCCTACTCCACACTGATGAGGGGCAATACCCCGAAACAGCTGTCTGTGGATGGATACCATGTTTTGGCATAGGTGGTTTCCTTCATTGGAGACTGCCCTTCCCATGGTTGTTCCTTCCTGGGGAAAGACCTGGCTAGTCATTGCTTGCGTTGAGAAACATGTGATGGTGTCTCCGCGGCTTGTGTTTTGCATGAAGGGAAGAAGAGTCTAGAGGCTGAGGATGAGTTCCAGAGTTCCCCAAAAACAGAATTATTAAAAGAGAAGCAAATTGGATATGTCAATGGAGGTCAAGAAAGAACTGTTCTAACAACTCCTCTACTATTGTTGGGCCCAGTGCCCTTTGTTGAAAGAACTTTGACATTTAGTTACTGGGTCGCAGACCAGCGGGCCCGAGGTCATGCCGACCAGAAGAAAAGAAAACTGTGTTCCAAAGAAGCAAAGAGTTAATGCTTTGTTGGTGTGGTTTTATATGTTTTGAATTTGGTATGGTTGGGAACAACCATATTCAAAGAGGGGAGAGATGTGAGGGATTGGTCAAGCTCTCATGCTCCCCCCTCCCCTGAATATTTCAGTGGGTTATGGGGGATTTCAGCTCACTCAACGGTACATGTAAGGTAGAAAACATTACCATTATCTCTTTAAATCTTCTGTTGGATTATTATATAGATAGCATAAAACAACATGAAGGGAAAAATAAACACAGCCCTTCGGGCAAAACAGGAAAGCAAAAAAGCAAAATGCTGTAACACAGTCCATACATCCATGGGGAGTGGCCCGCTCTGGAAAAACACAAGGATAGCACAGGTTCAGTTTTTCCTCCTCAGGACCCAAACAGCTGGAGTTCCTCTCTCCAGCCCCACTGAACCATGACTACCTCTGGAGGCCAGCTATTTAAGCCCCCAGACCACATCCTGGGGTGGATATAAGGTGGACAACCTCCCACTCACTCTATGGTTGTCCTCAAAAAGCCCAGCCATTTAAACAATTTGAATGTTAATCCCTAGCAGCACTTAATGTGCTGGAAGAAAACATCTGGGTTTTATGACACTAAAGCCATTAACCGTTGCGATATATATACTCCAGCAACTTACTAGTGACTTTATCACTGTTAATATAAATGTGTCGAAATATGCCTTATGCGTGCTAATATCCTATAAAATGTTTTATCCCCATGGCCGTGGTTTGTGCTACATTACTGTAGGGTTAACTGCAAGGCCGGCCCACAGTGGGGAGGCAAATTTCTTTTGGAGATCTCTGGGTAGTTGAGAAACATAGGAAGAAAGATGGAGAGAGGATGTGAAGAAGTGAAAGGACAGGTGGAGCTGAGATGTATGATACTGGGCTCAGGATGAAGATGTAATAGTTACAGAGGTGGAAGGGCATAACAGGCAAGTGGGGACTCCTGCAAAGAAAAGGCTTACAAGTCCAGAAATCGTGCTGGTCAGCAGAAAGTGAAACTTAAGGGAAAAGGTAGCGCCCTGCTGACATTGGAGGACACTGGTAGACATTGGTAGACACTGACATTGGAGGAATCGACTCTAAGAGTGGACCCTGGGACTAGACTAAGCAAGAAAACGGGATATGAGAGTCATAGTGCCACACCGGGAGCGATATGACTCTATTCTCAGGAAGATGCAGGTATTCCAACTATCTCTCTATTCTTTCATTGTCTATGTTGCCGGGAACAAAATGTTATCTGTAACTCTGGTGAAGGAACTGGTGTATTGTAAGGAAAGTGATGGAGAATGCATAACCTGTTACTTTCTGTTCATGAGTTTGACCGTGTATATAAAGGACACTGCTTGCAAAAGCTGGTTTGGTTTCCCGATTTAAAGGGTTAATCGAGATGGTTCTGCACCAAGTGCATCAGAATGGACTGTGGAGATCTCAGACTCCGAGGTACCGTTGCACACTCACACTCATAACATTAAATTTTCTGTAACGGGCCCAGGTGTGAAAGATGTGGCCCTCTCCCACGACTACCGCTTTGGTTCCGGTTACATCGGCAGCGGCTGCAACTGCTCAGCTGCAGAGCACAACTCCGTCGACTGTATATTGGCCGTGGCCGAATACTGCACATCTGCCACCAATTCAAATTAATAAGGGGGGTATGTGCAGCAACCGGTCGCAGCCACTATTTCATTGATGGAGGCCAAGCACTCCATACAAGACTTGGCTCCAGAGCCCTATTTTTGGGAACTCAGCGATCAGCAAGTTATTTCATATTCTATGCATAACACATAAATATTTTTTGGGGGTATAATAACTCTTTAATGTCAAAACCCCTTAAGGAACTGGGGAACTTTAACATTGCAGATATTTCAGGACCCTGGAGAGAGTCTCACAGTCATTGCTCCTGCAACAGAAGACTGCTGGAAAGTTTTTTTTTTTAAACAAATTTCTAGGCCCCCTATACACATTAGACTAAAGTCACCCTGACTATTTTTTGATAGATGATGTAGGAGGAGAGTTGGTTCCAGACTGATTCTTTTGTACTTTCTGGAGATAAGCGGCTGCAAGACAAGTAATGATCAATCCTTTACTTTAGGTTCATTACTCACTTTTATCCATTCTTTTCATGGTCCCCTTAGCTTGAAGAAAAGGAACAGGAATTAAAATTAATATCCGCCTTTTATCTGTCACAAGCGTGTCACGTCCTCCAGGATAGAAGATCACCTGGGGTTAGAAGATCACTATGTATTGTGAATCACAGATCTTCCATTTTGCCTGTGAGTTTGTGTCCCATATTAAATGAATTTGGTTTCCTTTGGTGCTGAAAAGGTTTTCGACCTTTTCTATGCTGGTCAGAAACTTGCAACTCGATTTCAGCTGCTTCTGATCTGGTCATTACCTATCCCAATAAAATTTGGCCAGACCTTCTCTGCCTTGCCAGTGAAAGCTCTGCTTCATAGTTTCTTGGAGATGTTGTTGCTACTAGAGATTGTTGCGTGCTGTTTTAGGGTGCATGCTTTCCTAATTGTCCTATTCACATATGGTTGGTCCATTCCTACCCTTCCCTATATTTATTTTTATATTTGTTGCTTTCTGTTATCCCTGTTTTGTCCTTTTGTCTTGTTTACCTTATATTTCTGTCCCATGCCTTCTAGAGTGGGGGAGGGGAAAATAAGGGTTAAACAGGAGCATAGTAAGGTCGGAGACTTGGGTCTCTCTACCTTCAAGAGTTCCCCTGAGACAGGGAGAGTTAGGGTCCCAGTTCCAGGGACAGTTTGAGGCCCCCCTTCTTTACCGAAGACCATCATCTCGTGACATTATCATCACGTCATTTTTACGTCTAAAATTCTGTGCTGATTAATTGGCTACTATAGGTTTATTTGGGTCGCAGTTCCATTTTCCTTATACAGAGCTCCAAATACTCTTCATGGACAAATGTAAGAAATCGCATGTAGTCACCACTAGAGGGCGCTTACTACATGCTGACTTTTATTGAGTTCAATCAAAAACTGTATGCAGTTATCTCTTAAGCACCCTCTAGTGTTGGCTGCAGGTAGCTACATGTTATAATTTCAAGAGTTGTTTTTGTATTTGTATTTTTTTTAGTTAAATGCATGTAATTTGGGCTAGAAGTAATTTTTTTTTTAAATTGTGTCTCATTTAAAATGTTGCACCGTCCTTTAGCCTCTGTATTGCACTGTCTATTTACAACTGCAAAATAAGTCAACTGCTCGCCCACTATGGTGGTCTGACAGGGAGTTGGTAACTTATCTGCCCTTTTCTGAGCTACTTTCAGCTGATTTATGACCACAGACTACATCAAAGTTGAATGTGCCGGGAAACAAAGAGCTTGTAGAAGCCAAACAGTGCATAATTTTTAATGAAACCTAATTGCAAAACTGTTTTTTAGCCACAAATACATTCACATAAGTAAAGCAAAAAAATCTCAGTGATGAACAACACCATTAAATATGTAGTTTTGTGAACCTGATATCAGAAAAATAGAGGTAGGACCACGAAAAAGATGGTTGGACTAGAGAGAAACCTCTCAGTATTGCTCTGACCACATCTGACACCAAGTCTGACCAATGTTTTACCCAATCTCCCACCCCATCATGTTCTACATAAGAGATCCGCATTGTGCATTTTTACTGCTATCATTCATGGCCTGTCCCTATACGTTTTACCCAAAGAACATCCCTGCAGCGTGCTTATCGTCAGAGTGAACACTGAGGGCTTTAGGGTATTGCTGAACAGATTTACACACCATAATATCATACTCTTCCTCCAGAGATAAGACAAATGGCATTTCTGGATCACAAGTAAAAACTTGCCTGCAGAATATTTCTCCCTGTCCTAAAGTTATTCCCGGAATGTGAAGAAAAGCTCAAGAATCCCCTAAGGAAGCATCAGAGAGCCTGGAAAGCTGTTCCTTCATATGGGAACACCTATAGCTCTGTTCACATCATCTCAATGACCTCCCATTGACATATAGGCAGGTAAAAGGTCCCAATGTATACCTCGACAGAAGCCTGAGACTCATCCTGCTGTATAGGCGTTTATCTATAGGGTCCCATTGTCCAATGTTACTGCATACTATTGTAAGAAGTAATAGTACCTTATGGAGTCTAAAGCCCCCCCACATACTTTAGATAGCTGCCGGCCAAACAAAGCTCCCGACCCCTCATTGTGCTGAGCACCCATGTGTTCTCTAAGAGAAAGCTGTTGCCAGCCTCCTCTGGCAGTGGCTTATACTAAAGGATCGGCTGTCCAAAATCTGACATTCTGGTTTCTTATCTCCCTTTCAATATCTTTTGGGGGAGAGTCTGGAGAACCCACATGCACATTAGACTGTCGGCCAAGCTTGGGCTCGTTTGGCCTTAGTCTAATGTGAATGGGGCTTAAAGAGACACTTTCCATCAGGTTAATGGAGCACTATAGAGAAGCTCTGCGTGTTCATCGGGAGCTTTTTCCCAACCAAGCGGGGGTCATTGACATGATGTAAAGGCATAAGGCATCTTAGCTTTAGGATGGTCCATTATAATACACTGCTGAGAAAAGTCCTACGTCACACAGTATGTGAAACTATAAAGACAATTATGATTTCATGTCCCCATTCAGAACTAGCAGGTATAAGAAGAATAATAGACACACGCCAAAATAGCCATCATAAGGTCCAGAATAAGGCAACCCAATTCAAAGAAGCATTATAAGGCCATCATTCTGGGTGTATGGTAGGACACTTCGGGAGTCTCATACTATGTGTGGAGGGCACTATGGGGCTTAGTAGTTTTGTCTTGCAGCGGTGGGGTCCTAAGTCCAAATCTGAGCACCATGTCTCCTCTGTGTTCTCTGGTTTCCTTCCCCACTCCAAAAGACGATCTGATAGGGAATCTAGATTGTAAGCCACAATGGGGACAGAAATGATAATGTCATGAAAGTGCTGTACAATATAATGGCTCTATATAAGCAAAGCATATTGAGGGGGCACAATACTGTGTATGGGGGCATCATACTGTATTGGGGCCCTAAAAGTGGAATTGTACTGTGCAGGAAACCTAGGCGGCTTCACTAGGGGCACAATTTATGCAGGGGTCCACAAGCTCTAAAATTAATGCTACCTGTAAAAAGCTTTGTATATTACGGCTTCTTTACACATAAAACTTCTGACTTGTGTAAAGTTGTATAACGTGACAGCCACACGCTACTGCTCTACTTGTGTATTTCCAGATGAAGCCGAGCCAACTATTTTCCTAACTGCTTGATTCTACTGACATCTGCTGGTCACGACTAGTACGAAAATACCAACATCTCTTGTGCCATTAGCCTTTAATGGAGTCCCATAGGGCAGGGTTCCCCAACTCCAGTCCTCAAGGCCCACCAACAGATCATGTTTTCAGGATTTCCTTTGTATTGCTCAGGTGAACATCACCTGTGCAATACTAAGGAAATCCTGAAAACATGATCTGTTGGTGGGCCTTGAGGACTGGAGTTGGGGAACCCTGCCATAGGGTACGTGCACACGCTGCGGATTCTTTTGCGGATTGATCCGCGCGGATTTTGCAAAATGCGCAGGTAAATCCGCAGGTCAAAATACCTGCGGTTTACCTGCGGATTAGCCTGCGGTTTTGCCCTGCGGTTTATCACCTCTACAATGGAGGAGATGGCAAAAAGCCGCGGAATCCGCAGAAAGAATTGACATGTCAATTCTTTCTGCGGATTAGAAGCCGCAGCAAATCCGCGCAGAAAAATCTGCACCGTCTGCACTGCGGTTTCCATTTCCCATAGGATATTATGGTACTGTATGCCGCAGCAGAATCCGCAGTGTGTGCACACACTCATAGAGGGAATGGACAATTCTCATCCGCAAAAAATGAAATAGATGTAAAACACATGGATCTGTTAAACATCCAGTCATTAAAGAGTAACTAAACTTTGACCAGAATTGCCTGTAGATTGGTGCAAGGTCTGGGCCCTTAAACTGCCACCGATCACTCAGTAGACCTCAGATCAGTGCACAGCTTAGCAGGCAGGAGCTCGGCAGATAGGAGCTCGGCAGATAGGAGCTTGGCAGACAGCCGCTCAGAGCGCGCATACAGAACAGAGCATGGATCCAGTACAAAGCATAGGCTACAGAACCCTGACCCTGTCTGATAAACTGCACACTGTTGGGTGGGGGTCTATTGAGCAATCGGTGGCGGTCTCAGGATCCCGCCAATCTGGCAAAGACAAGAAAAAGAGAAGCTGTAATTTGAGTAAAGTTTATTAACCAGCGTGGACCAGTTTAGTAAAGCAACCACCATATAGTATGTTGAATTTTGGGAAAAATTGCTTCAAACCAACTGAATAACAACTTTACTCAGACTGACTATAACCACATTCACAGCATTCACAGAGCACTGAGTACAATATACAGACTGATTGCAGGTCTCCTGACCTTAACATGATCGCCCCCTAGAGGCTCTAAGGGAGCCCTGCGGCCAGTCCATACGAGGAATGTGAATGGGGGACATATTAAGCCAGCCTTGCTATGAGAGTGATATGTCAAAGGGGGTACCTGGCGTCAGGCTTAGCTGCTACCGCATTTAGGTCTCATTTTCACCCATTTTTAATCCTTGCGTCCGTATCCGGCATCAATGTGGCATCTGTATTCCTCATATGAAAAAAAATAATATATATATTTTTCAAGCTCCTTCCATTCCCCAGTCCTCAAAACAACCCCAGATGGATGACACCGAGATGACAACCATCTGCTTATTTTTTTATGGACCCATTGATTTGACCCAACACATGAATAGACGGCTGAAAGTGGTCTAGGACTGGATGTCAGGAACCATAGATTCTGTCCTTTGCAATCACTAAATAGTGCCACCTAGAACACATGGTGGGACCACCCTAATGCATCCACATGATGACAGCTGTATTATGGCTTCTGCACCTTGACCCCCAGCAGTTTAATGTGAGCCGGTCTTACGTCACCATAGCGTTCAGATCCCCCAAAATAGGTGGCATTCAGATCTAGAGGCCGTAATGCAGCTGCTATAATGAGGCCACATTACGGTGGTCTCATTGGGGCCTTAGCTGTCATTCCGAGTCAGTGGGAGGGCCGTACGGAGGAGTAGTGCTATAGTAAATGTCTGAGTTTTTGCCCCTGAGGGTGCGCAAGGAAGCAGACGCCCCGTCTTGTTGCAAGTCCTTGGCTGCAGAACGCTCGGTCTGCCCGGGCTTGTTGTTCATCAAGTCAATCGTTATGAATGACAGCCAGCTTCATGCCGCTCCACACTACTCCACATATCATCCTGCTAAAGTACAAGCAGGTGCTGACCTCATCGCCCAGGTGTGCTGTGTTTTCCCTGCGGGATTCATAGTCAGCAGGCGTCACCCAGACGCAGACTTCCCAAAAGAAAAAAACTAATACTGCGAGGCCAAAAAAGTCAGAGTTCAATTACCCTCAATAATTAACTTACCGATTGCCAATTTCTGGAATTAAGGCCGAGTTCATGCAGGCGTATATCATGGTCCATTTATGGACCGCAATGCACGGACTGATCCAAACTTATAGCCTTGTGTAAGTCCGGGCATGGACGGTGAAATAAGATCGTGTGAACCCGGAAAAGAAAAAACATGGCTGCTTTCTTTAAAAAAAAAAAACACAGCACCCCGCCACACCTGTTCAGCTCATTGGAGTAAATATGCCTGGGCTGCAATACCTCACACAGCCTGTAGTCAGGGGTGGTGCTGGTTTTTTTTGTTTTTTTTAAGAAGCAGCCATGTTTTTCTATACTTGGACATCCCCCTTTAAGAGACTTTTACAGATGATAATATTTCAATATAACCACTATAAAGTTCAACAGCTTCTGTTAGTTTCACAAACTCATATCCAAGACTAGTATGCAATGGAGAATTGTAAAGAAGAGACAACAGGTTACATACATAAAACTGTCTAAAGGATTGACTGTTTTTTTCTGCCCAATCACAATTTTTCATTTAGACAGTTTCATACTTGTGCCCCAATACGTCTTCTTATTTCTTAAGAAATACACATGAATGCTTATACCCAACCTTGATGAAGAAGAGATGGCGGCATGCCAACAATAAACCGCGGCGGCACTTTCCTGGGCTACGCAGTTAGGAGAGCCGGTGACAGAACCCCAGTTATCACCCTTGCTTTGGGAACAGCAATACTAAGGAACAACTGGGGAAAATTTAGGGTGAAAATGTCTATTATAGGGGACCTGTCACTTGCCATAAATATGTAATATTGTTACTTGATGTAAATGCCGCTGTTCTCCAGAATCCAGCGATTATTTTCTTTTTTTCCTGTGCCTCTCTGTTCCTGAGATATGGACCCTTCTTCCTTGTATGTAAATTTACAAAGTGGGTGTGGTCCTCAGCTCTTCTCCATGGGAGTCTTCATGAGAGCCACGCCCAGTTCACTTCAAAATATTTCCATACAGGAGAGATGGGGTCGTATCTCAGGAACGGAAAGGCGCAGGAACTAAAGAAAGACATTGCCGGATTCAGGAGAACAGCGGCATTTACACCAGGTAAAAAAATGACATTTTTATAGCAAGTGATAAGTTCTCCTTGAAGGTGTTGTGAGTCCCTGCCCTTAATACATAAGTTTTAATGAATGAGATATAACTTACTATTATAGTAAAACTATGCCAGGTGCCCAGACCGTCAAGAAGCTCTTTCAGTCCTGAGTCACAGCGGCATTTTTTGCTTTAGCAAATGACCAGCACATTATGTTAAAGGAATTTGTTCACTGCTCATTTCAACAGCTAAGCCAGCCCCCTTTACTTTCTTGATATTCCAACCGTTTTCTGTCTTTACAGTGGCTGTGACAGAGAAGGGGGCTGGCTGACTATTTCAATAGCTAAGTCAGCCCTCTTTTGTCTCTAAACTGGTTGCTTCATGCCTTTTTTTGATGCATTGCTTATCGTTTCGCTTAGTTTGAACAAACTATGGCACACGTTGTCCTACTTTAAACTGTGCCCCTTTTTGCTAAGTTACACCTAATTATTTACATATTACAGTTCTTGGAGGCACATTGAGTAGGATTACAGGCTCACTTATCTTAGCAACCCCTCCTCCAATGCTTTTCTATACCTCTTCCTGGAGTGATTGCAAAGCATCCTGTGTCCCTGGGGTATGCGATCACTTTCTGATCACAGGTGGACTGACTGCAGGGGTTTGCACGAAACCTCAAAATAAAGGAGGAGCAGCACAGTTGTTGATTTACTTGAAGGGGCTACATTGTAGCTCCTTACATTTAGAAATCATGGACTTCATGGCAAAATTTGAAACTGAGCCCACACCATATACCCCCCAGCTGCCACAAAAAACAACCCACTGAATGCCGATGATACTGTCATGGAGGTCCAATGACATCTACAAAGGATTCTTCCTCCTGTCTAACCACTTAGATGCTGCAGTCACCGTTCACCACTGCATCTAAGGCTATGTGCACACGCTGTGGATTCTGCTGCGGATCCGGCCCTGCGGATCCGCAGCAGTTCCGCAGACATTGTACAGTATAATGTTAGCCTATGGGATTTAAAACCATGCAGATTTGCTGCGGTTTTAAATCCGCAGCATATCAATTCTTTCTGCGGATTCCGCAGCGGTTTGACACCTGTTCCATTGTCCAGGTGTCAATCCGCAGGGGAAAACGGCAGGCAAATCCGCGCTGAAAAATCCGCAGGTGAATCCGCAGTGTGTGCACTCACCCTAAGGGATTAAACTGCTGAGATCAGAGCTGTGTGAAACAGCCGGCACCTACCAGGTATGGAGTGCCAAACACTACCTCCCGACCCCTGCCATTCATATAATGCAGATGTTGGGGGAAGTAGGTGGATGCCAGGCATATTGAGTGCCAGCCCCCCCCAAGGAGTTGTGTGGTCTGTCTTCATAGAAGGTGACAGAGAGAATAAGAAGGGGCCCAGTTGACATCCCCAGGGTCAAGGGTCATACCCCCTGACATATGCCAGAATAATACTATAATTGCCACATCTTTCAGAAAGCACTGCCGTAAAATACAGTCAAAAGTTTTTTACTGCGGACGCTACATAATTTTATTATTTTTAAAAATAAAAAAAAAACACTGCCACAGCTAGCACTATTACCGTGATTATATGACACTGGCGTGATATCTGGCACTTTATAAACCAGCTGTAGATTCTATGACGAGTGTTAATGAGCCAATCCTATGTCTGCGCACTACTCTCGGTACGTGACCATGTGCATGCTTGTGACATGTGTCCCCCTTATTACATACTCTGCATGTAGGTGATAACAGAAGAAAAGGAGCGCCTGTTGTACTGTAGACATAGGTCTGGTATGGCAGCTCAGCCATATTTAACCAAATGCAATACCGAACACGGCCTGTATGTAAGAGTGGAGCTGTTTCTGGCAAATCTTTTCTAATCTCATAAGACATTTTAAATCAAACTGAGAAACTAATTTGGTCATTACATGTAGGTTGTAGAAGGTCAAGACTTCGAGTTCTAAGTCCCAACAAAAAAAATAAGTCCAGGTTAGCAGAAGGCTCCGATCCTCCATGATTTTACTTGCCTGAACAGTGGAGATTCAGAAGATCACTAATATACTTAGTATGTCAGGTTTTAAGAGCTCAACGGTTATCTGGTATCCTGAACACTAGGGTGTGCACATTATATAAAAACCTAACCAAAACCGAAACAGGCATCAAGGGGAAAATAACAGGAGAAAATCACAGTTATATTTCTGGTTCACTGTATCATGAAGAAAACCCCCCTCGATCAGCTTATCGTTGCCATTCCAGCACCTAGAATCTCCAGCGGAAGCTGTGGCAAGTCTTATACTTTCCCTGCAGTGGCCACTGCTGGAAAAAAAGTAGTATTACACATTGACCATTAATTCCCTGACTATACAAAACAAGAACTGCCTCGGTCCCTTTCCAGTCAGTTTACAAATCAACGCTTATTGTGCCTACTTGCTTCTACGTCAGATATCTGAACCAGAGCTTCTCATCCCTGATATAGCTGAATAAATCCATTTGAATCATATTTCTTATGCATCGTATAAGTTGGGGTTTAAAGTGTTACTCTGACCTCCAAGGTGAAAAAGCTTACAGCTAAAACACAAGTGAGGATGTAAAACGCCACCGAGACTATGAGTTGGGGCATCTAACCATGGTAGCCCATGATCATGTATGATCAGGTCATGTACTCTCTGCAGCATAGTCGCTCCATGTCTCTTGTCCACCAATGTCTTTTCAGTCTAAAGTCTTCTCCATTTAGTGACTCAAACATTTGCAGTATCACAAAGCAATCCAAAGTGTGTCGTCTATAGAAAATGTGCCACATTTGCCCTCTCTCTCAGTTGCACGTGTAGGCTTGCGTCCTTTCACTGCATGTATTACACGTCACGTGGCAGCACCAGTGGAATTTACAGTGGCACTGCCACGTGTGGATATACTGGAAGGTCTTATATCCCCGACCACAGCACAAGAGCTCACAACTGTCAGACAGAGAGGATGTGCGGTTACACAGGCGTCCATGCGTTCCCATACTTCCCGTGGTGTGGTTACTCTCGCAGAAGTTGGGGGCACGGTCTATATACACCAGGTCGGTCTCCGCTGGCTTGTTGTAACTTTGAGGATTTTTAAGCTTGAGAAAAGTTGGGAGTTGTTGACGTCGTCCCCTCATGGGTTCCACCATTACTGCTTCTTTGTACCTGTCCTTTAGCATGAAGCCCACCTCTCTGAAATGAGGCAAAGTCACCCAGCAGGTTTTCACCGTACAGGAGCCGGAGACGCCATGACACTTACACTCCAGGCGGACGTTCTTCTCTAAGAGCTAGAGGTGATAAACACAAGAAAAAATAAGAAATTAACACTGGGACTGAAGTCCACTGTAAGTCGACATGACATGCAGATATATATATAAGTTTTACTTATTCTTTTCCAACAAAGGCTGGTTTCACACTAGCGTTTGATCGCGCAGCGCATCGTGCGCTATCGGGCGCACGCGCAATGTTCCCCTATCTTTAAAATGGTGATCGCAGAGTCTCGCGAATGTACGCGCTCATCAGCGTTTAGCGTGCGCTGCGCATTTTACAAGTGTGCGCCCAGACGCGTCGAACGCTACATGTTGCATTTTTTGTTCCGCCTACATACTTAAAAAAATTGCGCGCACGTGTGCGCTCGGTGTGCACTCAAAAATAGCATTACAGTCTATGTGATCGCTGACGAGCGCTTGGCACCGCACACGTCAGCACCTTGTGCGCGCACGCGCTTTGAGTAAACAATGTCTAGACACTTGTCTAAAACTCCCCCTAAACAAGCAACATTGTTTGGGAGGAATGTAGATAAAAGAAGGTGTCTTCAGGGTCAGACAATTAAGCTGGAGTCACACATAGCGACTTACCAGCGATATCGACACTGATATCAAGGTGTCAGGATCGCTAGTAAGTTGCTATGTGATCGCTGGTGAGCTGTCACACAGACAGCTTCACCAGCGATCAGCACAGTGATGCCGAGCGCCCGGCATCGCTGGCCATCCCTGTAAAAAATAGAATTAAAATAAAAAATATTGTTATTCTCACCTTCCGACGTCCCGCGCAGCCATCCTGCCTCTCTCGACGCTCCGGTCCCAGTGATCCTTTGCGAGAATGACCACGAGACGTCACGGTCTCGCGGGAGCGCGAAGTCTCGCGGTCATTCGTGCAAAGGATCACTGGGACCGGGAGCGTGGAGAGAGGCAGGATGGCTGCGCGGGACGTCGGAAGGTGAGAATAACAATATTTTTCATTTTAATTCTATTTTTTACAGCTGATCGCTGGTCTCCCGCCTGTCACACACAGCGATGCGTGCTGGCCAGCGGGATACCAGCGACCAAAAAAATGTCCAGAGGTTTCTTGCAGCGATCAGCGATACCGGCAGGGGGGCCGGTCGCTGATCGCTGTCACACACAGCGATCTCGCTGGTGAGATTGCGGTTACGTCACAAAAGTTGTGACTCAGCAGCGATATCGCTAGCGAGATTGCTGTGTATGACTCCCGCTTAACTCTACAGACAGCCTTGCAGAGAGCAGACAAAAGCCCTCCAAGTGTGGATTCAAGCTTCAGGAGCCAAAATGTGAGTATTCTTCAACATAATGTCTGTGTGTCCTGTACAATTTTATAATGTACTGTTTAATTTGTTTTCATTTCAGCATGTCTTCTTCTGGATCGGTCTATTCGCCATCTCGGCAAGAATTGGCCCAAGCTGATCGTGAGGTGAGAATCTTGCTGCTTTTGGGTAAGTATAGCTGCCTCTAGAAATGTGTTTTAATTTTTGATTTCTTTACAGACATCGGACACGGGCAGTGAAGATGGAGTGCGGGAGCGGTCTGAGCTGGAGCAGTCTGAGCGGGAGGATTCAGAGCGGGAGCAGCGTAGTCAAGTCGTGGCGAGGAGATGCAATGTGAGTACCTAATGTGCCTTTTTTTTTTCTGTCTTTATTTTCATCTTTTACCTTGCTTCTTCTCTGTTTCTTTTTCTATCTTTTTCATTTTCCAAAATTACAAACATTCTAATATATTTCTTTTTTTCTCGGTTCCACAACGGGATGACGAAGAAGTCTACATCGACAACGAGCACCTGATCCGCCTCGTTGAGGAGCGTATCCCGTTGTGGGACAGCCGTGACCAAAGACACAGTGGTGACTCAGCAGCTCTGGAATGAGGTGGCCGCAGCGATGATGGATGGCTGGGACAGTGCCTCTGCAGCTTCCAAAAGGGCGTTCAGTAAGTATAAAGATGCTCTGTGATACTGCATTGATTGTTTGTCCTGATGGTGCTGGTGTTTTTTTGGCAAGATGTATTCTTGCATTAAAAACACCACTTCCATGTGGCACACTGTGATTGATTTTGGTCTTCAACTGCTGCATTGATTGATTGGCCTCATGGTGCTGGTGTGTTTTTGGCAAGATATATTCTTGCCTTAAAAACACCAATGCCATGTGGACACTGTGATTGATTTTGGTCTTCAACTGCTGCATTGATTTATGGTCCTGATGGTGCTGGTGTTTTTTGGCAAGATATATTCTTGCATTGAAAACACCAATGCCATGTGGCACACTGTGATTGATTTTGGTCTTTAACTGCTGCATTGATTTATGGTCCTGATGGTGCTGGTGTTTTTTTGGCAAGATATATTCTTGCCTTAAAAACACCAATGCCATGTGGCACACTGTGATTGATTTTGGTCTTTAACTGCTGCATTGATTTATGGTCCTGATGGTGCTGGTGTTTTTTGGCAAGATATATTCTTGCATTGAAAACACCAATGCCATGTGGCACACTGTGATTGATTTTGGTCTTCAACTGCTGCATTGATTTATGGTCCTGATGGTGCTGGTGTTTTTTTGGCAAGATATATTCTTGCCTTAAAAACACCAATGCCATGTGGCACACTGTGATTGATTTTGGTCTTCAACTGCCGCATTGATTGATGGTCTTGATGGTGCTGGTGTTTTTTTGGCAAGATATATTCTTGCATTGAAAACACCAATGCCATGTGGCACACTGTGATTGATTTTGGTCTTCAACTGCCGCATTAATTGATGGTCCTCTTTTGGCAAGATATATTGTAGTGAAAAGTTCAATCTGTTGTGTGTGCTGATAATTAAGTTGCCTTAAGTGCATTTTATAATTTTTTTTTTTTCCCCCAACAGTGAACAAAATACGCACACGTTGGCGCTCGATGAAGGACCGTTTCAACACTGATGTTCGTGCTGAGGGACAGGTTGGAGTGGTTCAGCGGCAAGGCGCAGAAGAAAATACCGCTACTATCGAGAGTTGGCTTTCCTGAGACCGGTCCTTGCCACAGAGCGTAAGTATTTTTTTTGTTTTTGTTTTATTACTATGTTCTTTTCAATTCAACAGGTGATGCTTCTTGTAAATACATGATACTAATGTTTTCCCTTTCTTTCCACAGCACTTGGAGCAGCACCCTGCAACCTGTCCCGGGAGCGGTTCTTCATCGATCGACCTCGGACCCGTCCCAGCCATCCGACAGCCAGGAAGCATCTTGCAGGTCAGCAACACAGACAGCTGGTGACCAGGAAGCTGGTCCATCAGGTGTTTCCCTGTCCCAGGTCTCTGTCACTGGTTATGCGGGCACTACCCGCCAGCGGCAGAGGGCCTCGGACAGACCTGTCATGCCCGAGTTCATGCTCTTGAGCGAGGCCTTTAAGGGCAGCCTCAAGGCGCTGT
Source organism: Dendrobates tinctorius (assembly GCF_039654945.1). NCBI lineage: Eukaryota > Metazoa > Chordata > Amphibia > Anura > Dendrobatidae > Dendrobates > Dendrobates tinctorius. Next base: position 20,858,886 of record NW_027361788.1, on the reverse strand, counting down.
CCGCCAGAATGGAAAGCGTTTTTTCACTGATGGAACGTGGTTTTAACCACATGGAACACCGCTTCCACTCTGTCGACCAGCGCCTTGACCGTCTGGAGGCCGACCTCAACAGACCAGCGCACCATTTTTTCAGTAAAATTGAACAGGGCATGGCAGGACACCTTAGTCCTGAGCAACAGCTGAGTGTGTTACAGGCCTGCAACACTGCTTACTTGCAGGCTATGCAGCAGAATCGGTATGTTCAGCAGTCAGTGGTGTCATTTCCAACAGTTCCACCGCTGACTCGCTTTACCACACTACCGACTTCTGCTGCATACCACTGCACTGCCACCTGCATTCCCAGCGAAGCCGGACACCACTACACCACCCCAAGTCTGAGTGCTGCTGGACACTCCTCCGCCGCCACCACCACTATGTCAAGCGTTGCTCCTGTATGGAGCACCACCACCGCCAAAGCACCACCAGCTTGGAGCCAAACCACCACAGAACCTGCTTGGGCCACTGACACCACCAGTCAACACCAAAGGAGCACCGCCAGCACTCCTCAGGAACAGAGCAACGCCAGCACTGCTCAGCAACAGAGCACCGCCAGCACTCCTCAGCAACAGAGCACTGCCAGCACTCCTCAGCAACAGAGCACCGCCAGCACTCCTCAGCAACAGAGCACCGCCAGCACTCCTCAGCAACAGAGCACCGCCAGCACTCCTAAGCAACAGAGCACCGCCTGCACCCCTAAGCAACAGAGCACCGCCAGCACTCCTAAGCAACAGAGCACCGCCAGCACTCCTAAGCAACAGAGCACCGCCAGCACTCCTAAGCAACAGAGCACCGCTAGGACTCATCAGCAAAAGAGCACCGCCAGCACTCCTCATCTAAGGAGCACCGGCAGCAGTCCGCATCAAAGGAGCACCACCACCACTCCTCATCGAAAGATAACCGCCATCAATTCTCCTCCTCGGAGTCCCCAAAGAACTTTGGCTGAGATTCCAGACAGGCAGCCTCCTGTTCGGAGCACCGACCCAACTTTCTCCCCTTCTAGGAGCACCGCCAACGCCACAACAGAGCAGCAAAGTGGGGATCCGCATTCCCTTTTTTACAGGGCAACGCCACAGTCTACCGTCACCAGGCGGTAAACAAAATTAAGGCGTTCACAGGCTGCCAGTCGGTCCGGGCAGGATATTCCTGCGCCAAAGAAAAGGAAAAAAAAAACTTTGTTTGTCCATCCACCCTCTCCTCCTAATGTCTCTCAACATGCCTCCTTTTCCATTCCAGAGCTCCCTTCCCCCAGTACTTTCGTCGCCCCTTCTCCTAGAACCCCTTCCTCAACCTCCAGTCGTTCCTCGTCTCTCCACACACCCAAAGTATCCCAAACTTCCCCCAAAGGTC